>NC_140590.1:1256951370-1258151370 GCF_964204655.1 Triturus cristatus
AGTCTTGCGGTGCACATGGGTTACGAGAAAGGGGGGTACCCTTCATCCGGATTGCTATGGACAGGGTACTCCGGATCTCCTTTCGGCCTAGCGGTCCTCAGCCGTCAGCCAGACGTGCCAGGATGACCCCCAGCCTGGGGCTCTGTCCCCCGGCCCAACGTGTGGAGTGGTGGCCGGGATGGGGGCACACGGGCCCGGGGAGGCCTCACCTGTGCCCCAGGAGCCCCGACTGGGTCCAAGGGCCCCAGGCTCAGTCTCCTGGCCTGCTGCTCCACCAGGGGCCCGAGACGGAGTTCTGCAGGGCTCGGAAGCCTGCCCCTGCTTGGCTGGGTACAAGAGCTCTGAAGGGGTCCCCTCCCCCAAGGGCCCTGGGGTCCGTCCACAGGCATGCCGCGTGGCAGGGCACCCGGACGGGGACCTGCGGGCCTGGGGAGGCCCCACCCTGTGCCTCTGTGCACGGGAGCCCTGGGGAGGGCGCTCCCACCCTAGGCTCCATCTCCCATATTGCCACTCTGCCAGGGGCCCGGGACGGGGTTCCATAGTGCCTGGGGAGCCTCCCCCTGCTTGGCTGGGTTCAGGAGCTCTGGCCAGGGCCCATGTGGGCCCTGGGGAGGGCAGCCTTCCCGCCCCAGGCTCCGTCCTCGGGCCTGCCATGTGACAGGGTGCCCGGGATGGGGTCCCGCGGGTCCTGGGAGGCTTCCCTTGCGCCTCTGGGCCTGGGAGCCCTGATGGAGTCCAGGGGCCTGCCGGACCCCAGGTCGGGTGCTCCCACCCTCGGCTCCGGCCTGCCGCTCAATCAAGGGCTTGGGACAGGGGTCTGTAGGTCCCGTGCAGACCTCCCCTGCTTTGCCTGCTTGTCAAGGTGTCCACTGGTCCCGGGTTGGAGGGCCCGTCGGCTACCCTTCGCAGCCCCATGGCTGAGGCCCAGCTGTGGCCCCAGGCCTCCGGCCCCCCATGCCCCGTCGCCCGCTCGCCCTTTTGTTAGGGCACAGAGCTACCACATGGCCCTTCCCGATGGGCATTTCCTCAGAGCCTGCTCGCCTCGGGAGCGGGGAGGGATGCAAAGCCGGCATTCCCCGCATGGGGCGGTGTGAGAAGTTGGCCTGGTATATGCTGTCCACTAATTAAAGTGGGCACATTGCACCACTCCAAACGACCCTTATGGTGATTAGGTTAAAGACCACATTTAAGAAAGCTATCCTAGTGGTAGCTATGGAGAGCAGCCTTCAGGCTTAATCTTGAAGAAATGAAAAGCAGCTTGTTTTACCAGTTCAGAACCTCCTGAATAATCAACTGAACCACACAAGTGTTATATAAAATATATGTATTTATTACTAAGCACTCTCTGCTAATCTCTATACGAGATTAGAGCACAAAGCACAGAATACTTAATCAATTGAACAACAGTAAATAGCACAATAAAAAGCGGGCTCCCAGGGGGGACCGAACCATATACTAAAGAAATGGTATAACAACAACGACTTCACTAGACACAGTGCCTAGAGCATGTAGAATCGCTGGGACCCCAAGGAACCACCCAAAAGAGTCACACAAGGATCCCACGGAGAACAGGTGCAGTGTGAGAACACAGACGCGAGCCCTGTACAACTCTATGGGAAAGTCGCGGTTGGAAAATTACAGTTTAAGGACACTTCGGAGAGGACTTTAATCAAATCCTTTGGAACATAGAAGGTTCTAAGGCCAACACCTTTGTGAGTACTGAGGTACCCGTGTTATCTATTCCAGAGGAGCCGGGTGCATAGGGGTCAAGTAGTGTCAAAAACCCTCATCATTTTCAATGGCGTGTTGCGAAGAAGTGCTGCTGCCGGGAAGATAAAAAGTGTCTGGTGGAATCCAAGCCTGGATCCGAGATGAGGAGAACCTGAAAGAAGAGGGGACAGAGTCTGGGTCACTTCAGGGTGACCAGGGGCTCGATAGAAGAATACCCACCGAAGTCGGGTGCTTCAGGTGTGAAGATAGGATGTTTGACTCTGCAGCCACGGGGACCAGGAGACGTCGACGATGACCAAAGTCTGGAGGTGAGCTGTCCCACAAAGGATGTCGAGGGCTGAGGGGTCAGTGTCCGGATTGAACACCAACAAGCCTTGGCAAATGCATCCCACGTGGGCAGAGGAAACAGGTTACGGTGTGGACCAGCAAGGTCCAGGGGACTCTCCACGCTATGGGGAGTCAGGGCACGTCTGGAGCAACCAGGGAAGTCCTAAGGAAATCAAAGTGACACTCGCTGGGACCCACAGGCCAACGGACCAGGGATCGTGAATGGACCTCGAGCCGAATCACACAGCACCAGCCCACAGAGCACTCGTGGAGTGGTGGCCAGAGATCTTCGGTGGAAATCCTGCTCGGGTCGGGACTACACGTAGTCCAAAGCACAGCCTCAGGGATCACCAAAAAGCATATGCTGCTGCAAAAGTACACGGTGCACAGGGATTCGGGTTGCACGGTCCCCACGAGGGATACTGGTCTCGGGATTGCTGAGAGAGCAGATCGACCTCAGAGATGCTCTGGAACCCACCTACTGTGTTACAGAAATCTTCGGAGTCCTCAGGAGCTTGGGAGATGCAAACCGGTCAGATGCATTTAGGTGCCTGCTGCTGCAGGGGTGTAACTCCTTTACTCCAAAGGAGATTCTTCTGCCGTCCAGCGAAGTGTAGACCGTTGAAGTACTTGGTTTCTGCTTGCAGAGTTTAGTCCAGGTAAAATCCAAAGTCCTGTAGTCAGGTTTCCCACTTTATACCCAGGGAAGGGGTTGGACTAACTCTGGGGACCCACCAGGAAGGGTCAGGACCAAGGGGTGGCTACACCCATGTCCTTTGTCCAGTTTCGCACCAGAGCAGGAGCAAATGGCTCCTGCAACCAGTATGAGCTGGACTATGGATAGGGACACCAAATGTGCCCCCAGTGCAGACTTTCTGGCACTCTCAGAGTGCACCCACCCAGCTCCAATACACTAAAGCCTGTCTGGGAGGTGGTCTCACCTCCCTGAGACAGGAAACCCATTGTCAGGCCTTCCTCTGCACGAGCTCGGCTCAGCAGCAGGAGGGCAGACTCATGTCTGTGGCTGGCAGCATCCATTTTGTGATGCCCAGGTCGAGAAAGCTGGTACGGGGTGTACCGGTGTTTCACATAAGTCCCTCTAGAAGGGTGGAATCATACCTCACCCGCCAGTTACTGGTGGGGAGGTAGGATTCCAAGGTGTTTGACACCAAACACAACATGTTTCTAAGCAGCCGATTTAAAGTTAGCATTTACCGCGAGGTTATAATGTACTTAAATATATATGGTTGGCTGCATCACAGGCAACCCCGGAAAATAGGTTCCGAAGGCTGCAGAGGGGCTCTACTCATGCACAGGCACCCTCTCACATAAAACCCAGCACCCTGCCTTCAGGATTGATAAGGCCTGCCATAGGGATGACTGATAGGTTTATATGTGCAGTGATTCAGAATAGATATAGGTAACCTATATCTAAGTAAGGGGTGCATGCACCACTTTACACAGGCTGCGGTAGCAGACCTGTGGTGTCATTTTGAATGGCCTCTCAGGGGTGGCACAATACATGCTTGAGCCCTGGGAGGCCTCTGGAATACCTATCCCCTGGGTACATGGTGTACCGTATACTACGGACTGATAAGGGTACCCCAGTATCAAATCTGGAGTGTACCTAAAGGACATGCACAACCAATTTAGGAAGAAATCAGATAAACTGGGGTCCTGATTAGCAGGATCCCAGTCAGACTAGTCAAAAACCAGCAAAACACCAGGAAAAAGTGGGGGTAACCATGCAGTCAGATTTCACCCTCCTACAGGCGGCCTGCCGGGGGAGGCCCCAGCCGGTGCCTCGCACTGTGATCGATTGGGCAGGCTTGGTCTGTTTAGGGTTGGACTGCTTGGCCAGCCTCGGCTGTTATTTCAAGCAAAGAGCTTCCACCCCGCATGGACCGTACGACTCAAGGGCCCTGCCGCTTGGCAGAGGCCCTTCCTCAAAACCAGCAGAGTGAAGGCCGAGCATCCCTGGCAGCTCACGCCCCCCCAGTGGTCCAACCTGAGCGGAAGGGGTCGGGTGGGCCAGGTCTTGGACGCTGGTACCTGGCAGGTCTGTTACCACTTGTGCGCCACGCCGTCACTCCGCCTAGCTCATTTCTGCAGCAGTTCAGAACGATCATTCCGTGGGGTGCTGCCGCCACCTGGTGTCAGCACCCCTGCGTCTCGCTCAGGCTGCGCCTCGGCCTGCCTCTGGGGAGACGGGTGGGCCCACCGGTGCCCGTGCGACTGCACCTGTCCATCCCCTCTCAGCGAGTCCTCCCGCCCAGGTGGGTGGAATCTCTCCCCAGCAGGCTCCCGAGAGGGGATGTGCAAAGGTGTCGGTCGTAGGATGGTGCACGCGGCTCCCGAACCCACCCCATCAGCAGGTGTGGCTACCTGGTTGATCCTGCCAGTAGCATATACTTGTCTCAAAGATTAAGCCATGTCCGGTACAGTGAAACTGCGAATGGCTCATTAAATCAGCTATGGTTCCTTTTATCGCTCCATCTGTTGCTTTGATAACATGGTAATTCTAGAGCTAATACATGCCGGCGAGCGTTGACCTCCCGGGATGCGTGCATTTATCAGCCCAAGACCAATCCGGGCTCGCCCGGCCGCTTTGGTGACTCTAGATAACCTCGGGCCGATCGCACGTCCCCGTGATGTCGACGATACATTCGGATGTTTGCCCTATCAACTTTCCATGGTACTTTCTGTGCCTACCATGGTGACCATGGGTAACGGGGAATCAGGGTTCGATTCGGGAGCCTGAGAAATGGCTACCACATCCAAGGAAGGTAGCAGGTTCGCAAATTACCCACTTTGGGGAAGGAGGTCACGAAAAATAACAAAACAGGACTCTTTCGAGGCCCTGTAATTGGAATGAGTACACTTTACATCCTTTAACGAGGATCCATTGGAGGGCAAGTCTGGTGCCAGTAGCCGCAGTAATTCCAGCTCTAATAGCGTATATTTAAGTTGCTGCAGTTCAAAAGCTCGTAGTTGGATCTTGGGATCGAGCTGGCGGTCTGCCGCGGGGCGAGCTACCGCCTGTCCCAGCCCCTGCCTCTCGGCGCCCCCTTGATGCTCTTGACTGAGTGTCCTGGGGGTCCGAAGCATTTACTTTGAAAAAATTAGAGTGTTCAAAGCAGGCCGGTTGCCTGAATACTTCAGCTAGGAATAATGGAATAGTACTCTGGTTCTATTTTGTTGGTTTTCGGAACTGGGGCAATGATTAAGAGGGACGGCCAGGGGCATTTGTATTGTGCCTCTAGAGGTGGAATACTTAGACTGGTGCAAGATGAACCAAAGCAAAAGCAATTGCCAAGAAGGTTTTCATTAATCAAGAACGAAGGTTAGAGGTTCGAAGACAATCAGATACTGTCGTAGTTCCGACCAAAAAACGATGCCGACTAGCGATCCGGCGGCGTTATTCCCATGACCTGCCGAGCAGCTTCCGGGAAATCAAAGTCTTTGGGTTCCGGGGGGGAGTATGTTTAGAACGCTGAAACTTAAAGGAATTGATGGAAGGGCACCACCAGGAGTGGAGTCTGTGGCCTAATTTGACTCAACATTGGAAACCTCACCTGACCCGGACACAAAAAGAATTGACAGATTGATAACTCTTTCTCAATTCTGTGGGTGGTGGTGCATGGCCGTTCTTAGTTGGTGGAGCGATTTGTCTGGTTAATTCTGATAACGAACGAGACTCCTCCATGCTAACTAGTTACGTGACACCCAGCGGTCGGCGTCCAACTTCTTAGAGGGACAAGTGGCGTTCAGCAAAACAAGATCGAGCAATATTAGGTCTGTGACGCCCTTAGATGTCTGGGGCTACACGCGCGCTACACTGAATGGATCAGCGTGTGTCTACCCTTCGCTGACAGGTGCGGGTAAACCGCTGAACCTCGTTCGTGAAAGGGATTGGGGATTGCAATTATTTCCCCTGAACGAAGAATTCCCAGTAAGTGAGGGTCATTAGCTTGCGTTGACTAGGTTCCTGCCCTTTGTACACACTGCCCGCCGATACTACCGATTGGATGGTTTAGTGGGGTTCTCGGATCGGCCCCACCGGGTTCAGCAACGGCCTTGGCGGAGCGCAGAGAAGACGATCAAAATTGACTATCCAGAGGAAGTAAAAATCGGAACAAGGTTTCCGTAGGTGAACCTGCGGAAGGATCATTAATGGCGGAGCGGCCCGAGCAACCGATGGCGCCAGTCTAAAGCCCTCGGCTGCTTCCTGCAAGCACACTGTAGGCACAGGGCCCGGCCCTGCCCCAGTGCGCCCCGGC
Source organism: Triturus cristatus (assembly GCF_964204655.1). Classification (NCBI taxonomy): domain Eukaryota; kingdom Metazoa; phylum Chordata; class Amphibia; order Caudata; family Salamandridae; genus Triturus; species Triturus cristatus. Next base: position 1,256,957,709 of record NC_140590.1, read on the forward strand.
CGGCAGACCGGTCCGTGGCCGCATGGGGCGCTTGGGTGAGGACTGGGCCTTTGGCGGGCCTCTTCTACCGGGGAGGACCCGACTGACACGTGAGGGACCGAGGGTGGCCCCGTCCCCTGTCCCTCTCTGGAGAACACAGCTGTAGGCCCTCCTGAGACGGCACCCACGCTCACCGGGCATCGAATGGTAATGCCTCCGCGGGCTGGTACGACCCCCCCCTCGAAAGGCCCTGCCGCCGCCTGGGCCCTCCCTCACCCAAGTCGAGGCCTGACCAGGCTTTGGGTGACTGAGGAGTGGCCCTTCTCGTGGAGCAGGGCAGCCTGGAAGAGAAGGAGCCAAGGGCCTGCGCAGGGACCCCAGCTCCTCTCGATGGGAGGCGTGCGGGATGGGGTGCCACCTAGCTCTTCCCTTCCGGTGCCTCCGACCTGGGCAAGGGTGGGGTGGGCTACTTGCCAGCCCGCTGGCATGGCTTGGGCTGCCCGGCAATGGACGGCTGACGTGCAGGTGGGGCAACCATCCATCGTTGCCAGGTACCTGGTTCGACCCGGTCCCGTGCGGCCAGGCAGAGGGGTTTGAAGACTCACGCGGTCCCTCCCGGTTAGTCCGGGAGGGACTGGTGGCAGTGGGTCTGACTGCTCCCGTCACTCCAGGAGCCCCCTCCTCACCCGAAGGTGGGTGGGGGGACTCCTAGGCTGAGCGCCTAGTAACTCTTTTTTCTTCCAATGGTGCCGCCTGATTCCCAGAGGGGAAGCCTTGAACCGGGCGCTCTGGCCGTCTCGCCACGCTGGCTGTGGACGGACAGCGTCCCCTTCCTCCTGCATCTCCTGTGCCCGCAGGTGGGCAAACGTTTTTAAAAAGTTGCCTTTGACTCTTGGCGGTGGATCACTGTATTAAAGGAACCACTCTTGTGGTTTGGCACACTATGATGACCTTCAACTACCACCATTTTAACTGACTTTAGTATGTTATTTTACCCTAGCCTGGATATATGAGACGGTCCTGCATATGCCTGCTTCTCTTCTTTCTTGTAATCTTGCTGTCTTTCAGTGGGAGCTGTCACAGAGTAGAATAGTCTTGCCAAGAGCAGAGTGTGTGAGATGTGCATTTGAAAGGGTGAGAGGGAGAGAGAGGTGTGGAATGTACTCTTTGGTCTCGAAGTGCAGTGTTGTGAGCAGTGGTGCACACATGTGCATTGTGTTGTACATTGGTGAGAATTATGAGCTCTTACTATTGGCTTTGACATGGCCTCATGTCATTCTTGTCTTCTGACTTTGCCTTGCTTAATTATGAGTTCTTACTATTGGCTTTAACAGGGCCTCATGTCTGCCTTTGCCTTATTTCTGTGTGCACAGCAGTGCTTGCAAGTTGTTTGGGTTATTCACATTCAAGGTCTTGCTGTTTTCCTGAGCGAGTGTTTTTGTTTAAGGTACTCTGGAAGGCCTTGTGAGAGCTTCGTCAAGATAGAGGCTGGAAGATGTGAGAATGGACGTGAGAGCTCCTTACTGCCATGGGGATGCTTGCTTGGAACTTGGTCAGTTCTGGTAAAATTCCTCTGGCGCTGGGAGGAGGTCTTTCGCAAATCTTCTAGTGTGTTTAAAGCTGAGGGTGGCAGACTGAGAAACTGGGAGTTTGGAATCCGAGCGATGGCAGACTATCTTGGAGTGACCCTGTTTGCTGAGCTCTGAACCCCGTCTGAACTCCCCGGGCCAGAAGTGGGCTAAGATGCTAATGCAGTGTTTGCACCAGGTGATGTATTGAGTTTTGGTTATTGCCATTGTGATGTTTAGCCAGTCGCTTTGATCATTTGAGGTATTTTGAGTGTGGTGTGGGAGGTGCACATCGAGAGTAATCCTCTTCTGTATATATATGTATATCTTTCTGATCTCTTGCAGGACGTCCAGTATATTTCATGTTATTTGCTGCTTGTTCATTAATCAGTATTATTCATGAATTTAGATTATAGTTTGCTACATATATTTGAATCGTGTGCATTTGGCGTGTGAGACAGCCTTTATTTAGAGAGCATTGTGTAATAAACCCCAAGCCTTATTCTAAAAGAGAGAGAGAGTCCCTGCATTTTATTTTACTTGTTCATTTAAAAGTGTTTGATACCTGATGAATCTGCATTTACTGATATATTTGGCCTACCGTTCATTAATAAATTTGTGTGTGTTATTTCAAAGCACCTGAATTTGTCTTTTGCCTCCAAAATGGGAGTGCTGTGCAAACGTGTATGATTTAAAGGTGCAGTGAAAAATTTGCCTCTCTTTAGGGGAGCACAGGGTTTGGGTGTGTCCTTTTTGTGAAAAGCAGATTCATAACATCTTGCCATCATTCCCACAGGATTCGAACGTTGATTTAAAAAGGGGAAGAAACATGTTTTTATTAGAAATTGAAAGCAGATTCACAGATACCAATTGATATATTTGGATGGGAGGTAGTCCCATATGGTGCGCTAGCCCATGAGTGGGCTAATTGTGCTGGATTAAGTAATAATTGGAGTGTGTGTTTAGCTAACGCTGAGCCAGCATAATTGGTTGCGTGTTTACAAAAAGTGCCTGTAAATAAAGGAAAGGAGCTTGCTACATTAGGCAGAAAGGGGCTGGATCCCCTTAAGTGTTTATTATAAAATGCATACAAATTATGTTCAGCTGCAGCGTGGATTTGAAACATTAAAGAAATAGTTTGTTGAAGCCAAAAATACCTCTACAATGTTAACTTGTCAGAATAAGTTTTAGCAAGAAAAGTTGGAGACCTACCAGACTGTGGCAGAAAAGGCTGCAGTTCGTATTGTGAGAAAAGTGCGTTTAGCTATTACAAAGGTAGGAATTGACTGGGACCCTGAAACGTGGGCAGATCGAGACAGCGGTGTCATTTTGAATGCTTTGTTTAGCATGTGTCAAAAATTTGAACGCCTAGAACAAGAATGTAGTGAGCTGAAAAGAGAGTTGGCTGATGTTAAATTTGAAAAATGTTTCTTGCAGAAATAGTGATGCTTGTTTCTTTTTCAGGTCTTCATACTGCGATGTGTTGGTATGCCTGATGTCTCCTGTGTCCCCGTATGGGTGGGACCCTCCCCTTACCCTCCCCTCCCCCCTCCCCTCAATTCTGGAGTGATCACCGGACGAAGCAAGCTGACGTCCTGTGGCTGAACGAACCAGATGGGAATTTACTTTGCCAAAACCGGACAGACCAATGAGCTGTTTAGTGGAGATGAAGTTAAAATGCGAGAAGGCTGTGTGTCTTTCACACAGAAGGACTATTTGTTTAAAAGAAGGAGAACAACAAAAATGTGTTGCTATTGAAGAAAATGCTTTCTGAGTTAGAGACAAAAAAGAAAAGAAACTGTTGATGTTGTTTTTATTTTTTGGCACAAAATATATAAATTTGGCTGCTTTAACAGTAGAAGTTCCAGTATTAGCCATTTGAGACATTAGGAGCATTACTGAGTTCATATGCTTGCATTATTTATCTTGTGTTATTCTTGCGGAGTATCCAGATATGCATACATGCTTTTATAATTTCACAGTTTTAGTTGTGTTTCTTCAGTTGAGAAATTCAGTGCTTCAATCATAGTTGTGGTTTTCAGTTATGAAATGCAGTCAGTTAAGACTTGCTATCACATGCTTTTAATTATTCATTTTTATATTTGTGTCTTTCAGTTATGAAATGAGGTTTTTCACATTTAGTTGTGTTTTCAATTAAGAAATGTAGTTTTTGAATAGTTTTTGTTCTTTCAGTTAAGAAGTGTAGTTTTTCAACAGTTTTTGTGTCTTTCAATTAAGAAATGCAGTTTTTGTGCTTTCAGTTGAGAATTGCAGTTTTTCACTAGTAGTGGTGCCTTTGGTTAAGAGGTTCAGTTTTTGATATATGTGAATAGTGATAGTCGAGGGTCATGGGGTGGAATGTAGTAAAAGAGCCACTCTTGTGGTTTGGCACCCTATGATGACCTTCAACTACCACCATTTTAACTGACTTTAGTATGTTATTTTACCCTAGCCTGGATATATGAGACAGTCCTGCATATGCCTGCTTCTCTTCTTTCTTGTAATCTTGCTGTCTTTCAGTGGGAGCTGTCACGGAGTAGAATAGTCTTGCCAAGAGCAGAGTGTGTGGGATGTGCATATCAAAGCGTGAGAGGGAGAGAGAGGTGTGGAATGTAATCTTTGGTCTCGAAGTGCAGTGTTGGGTGGTGCACACATGTGCATTGTGTTGTACATTGGTGAGAATTATGAGCTCTTACTATTGGCTTTGACATGGCCTCATGCCATTCTTGTCTTCTGACTTTGCCTTGCTTAATTTTGAGTTCTTACTATTGGCTTTGACATGGCTTCATGTCATCTTGTTCTCTGACTTTGACTATTGGCTTTGACAGGGCGTCATGTCTGCCTTTGCCTTATTTCTACGTGCACAGCAGTGCTTGCAAGTTGTTTGGGTTATTCACATTCAAGGTCTTGCTGTTCTCCTGAGCGATTGTATTTGTTTAATGAACTCTGGAAGGCATTGTGAGAGCTTTGTCAAGGTAGAGGCTGGAAGATGTGAGAATGGAGGAAGGAACGTGAGAGCTCCTTACTGCCATGGGGATGCTTGCTTGGAACTTGGCCAGTTCTGGTAAAATTCCTCTGGCGCTGAGAGAAGGTCTTTTGCGAATCTTCTAGTGTGTTTAAAGCTGAGTGTTGCAGACTGAGAAACTGGGAGTTTGGAATCTGAGCAAGGGCAGACATGTCTATCTCGGAGTGACCCTGGTTGCTGAGCTCTGAACCCCGGCTTTGAACTCCCCGGGCCAGAAGTGGGCTAAGATGCAGATGCAGTGTTTGCACCAGGTGATGTATTGAGTTTTGGTTATTGCCATTGTGATGTTTAGCCAGTGGCCCTGATCATTTGAGGTGTTTTCTTTGTGGTGTTGAAGGTGCACATCCAGAGTAATCCTCTGCTGTATATATATGTATATCTTTCTGATCTCTTGCAGGATGTCCAGTATATCTCATGCTATTTGCTGCTTGTTCATTAATCAGTATTATTCATGCATTTAGATTATAGTTTGCTACATATAATTGAATATTGTGCATTTGGCATCTGAGATAGCCTTTATTTAGAGAGCATTGTGTAATAAACCCCAAGCCTTATTCTAAAAGAGAGAGAGTCCCTGCATTTTATTTTACTTGTTCATTTAAAAGTGTTTGATACCTGATGAATCTCCATTTACTGATATATTTGGCCTACCTTTCATCAATAAACTTGTGTGTGCTATTTCAAAGCACCTGAATTTGTCTTTTGCCTCCAAAATGGGAGTGCTGTGCAAACGTGTATGATTTAAAGGTGCAGTGATACATTTGCCTCACTTTAGGGAAGCACAGGGTTTGGGTGTGTCCTTTTTGTGAAAAGCAGATTCATTACAATCACTCGGCTTGCACGTCGATAAAGAACGCAGCTAGCTGGGAGAATAAGTGTGGATTGCAGGACACACTGATCATCGACACTTCGAACGCACCTTGCGGCTCTAGGTTCCTCCCGGGGCTATGCCTGTCTGAGGGTCGCTCGATCATCAATTGCCCTGGGGCTTCCCCGGGACGCAGCTGGGGCCATCGCAGGGTTAGCTCCGCTTCCTTTCGTCTCCCCATAAGGTCAGACTCTCTGATTGCCCCTGGCAGGGTTCCTCACCGAGTCCTGTCGCAGAGGTACGCCGTCGGAGCACCTAGCCCTGCTTCCCCACCTCGGTGGGGAGGGGGGGCGGCGATCGGTCTGCCCCGGGCCCATCCAGGGGCTCCTGGCTGAGTGTCACGAGTGACTGTCTGTGGTATCCATGTGCCTTGGGCGCCCACCTCATCGGCCAGCTTCCCGGGGATGGCAAACCCCCTCCAGGTCCGAACCAGGGAAAGAGGCCATGTGCTGCGGGACGCCAGGCCCCTGCCCTGGCAGGGGCTGGTCTTCCCCGGCTCCCCCCAATGCTTCGACGTTTTTCTGACTACGACCTCAGATCAGACGTGGCGACCGGCTGAATTTAAGATTACTAACCGGAGGAAAACGAAACTAACCAGGATTCCCCCAGTAACGGCGAGTGAAGAGGGAAGAGCCCAGCACCGACACCCTGCCCGGCGGTGGGCACGGGAAATGTTGCGTACAGAAGACTGACTCCCCGGCGTCGCTCAGGGGGCCCAAGTCCTTCTTATCGAGGCTCATCCCGGGGACGGGGACAAGACCGATAGCCAACAAGTACCGTAAGGGGAAGTTGAAAAGAACTTTGAAGAGAGAGTTCAAGAGGGCGTGAAACCGTCGAGAGGTAAACAGGTGGGGTCCGTGCAGCCCAGCCGGAGGATTCAACGCATGGCCTGGAAGTTCCAGATTCCCTCCGTGGGACCAGTGCCCGGGCCATACCTGGCCCCCGCAGGGGGCATTTCCTCCACAGCAGTACGCCTCGACTGGCTCCGGGTCAACTGGGAAGGCTTCAGGGTGGTAGGTGGCCCTATGCTCCGGTGGGCCGAGGGAGTTTCGACTGCCTCCGCACCCTCCCCCGGGCATCTGCTCCCGGGGCATACCGGGGCGGGGAAGGGGGGACGGGGGGACGGGGACCCCTGCTCTGGAGCGACTGGGGCGGACTGTGCTCAGTGCGCCCCGACCGCATTGTGCCACCGGGCGGGGAGGCCCACGCTGGGTGCCAGGGGTCTGTAGTGATGTTGGTTACTCACCCGGCCTGTATTGAAACACAGACCAAGGAGTCTAACATGTGCGCGAGTCGGAGGGCCGAGTGAAGCCCTGTGGCGCAATGAGGGTGAGGGCCGGCATGCGCCAGTTGAGGTAGACCCCCGCCACGCAACCCGTTGGCGGGCGCACCATCGCCCCGCCTCGCCTGCTTCATCGGAGAGGTAGAGCATGAGCGTGCATGATAGGCCCCGAAATATGGTGAACTATGCCTGAGCAGGGCGAAGCCAGAGGAAACTCTGGTGGAGGTCCGTAGTGGTTCTGACGGACAAATCGGTCGTCCGACCTGGGTATAGGGGCAAAAGACTAATCGAACCATCTAGTAGCTGGTCCAAAGTTTCCCTCAGGATAGCTGGCACTCAGAGCCCCCAGTTTTATCTGGTAAAGTGAATGATTAGAGGTCTTGGGGCAGAAACGATTTCAACCTATTCTCAAACTTTAAATGGGTAAGAAGCCCGGCTCGCAGGCGTGGAGCCAGGCATGGAATGCGAGTGCCTAGTTGGCCACTTTTGGTAAGCAGAACTGGCGCTGCGGGATGAACCGAACGCTGGGTTAAGGCGCCAGATGGCGACGCTCATCGGACCCAGAAAAAGTGCTGGTTGATATAGAAAGCAGGACTGTGGCCATGGAAGTCGGAGTGTGTAACAACTCTCCTGCCGAATCAACTAGCCCTGAAAATGGATGGCACTGGAGCGTCGGGCCCATACCCGGCTGTCGCCGGCACTGAGAGCCGTGGGGGCTAGGCCGCAATGAGTAGGAGGGCCGCTGAGGTGCACACTGAAGCCCGGGGTGAGGTCCCTGGAGGAGCCGCCTCAGGTGCAGCTCTTGGTGGTAGTAGCAAATATTTAAACGAGAACTTTGAAGGCCGAAGTGGAGAAGGGTTTCAATGTGAACAGCAGTTGAGCATGGATCAGTCGGTCCTAAGAGCTGGGGGAGCGCCGTTCGAAAGGGACGGGCAATGGCCTCCGTTGCCCTCGGCCAATCGAAAGGGTGTCTGGTTCAGATCCCCGAACCCGGAGGGGCAGAGACAGGCGCCCTCGCGGCGTCCAGTGCGGTAACGCAAACGATCCCGGAGAAGCCAGCGGGAGCCCCGGGAAGAATTCTATTTTTTTGTGAAGGGCAGGGCGCCCTGGAATGGGTTCACCAAGAGAGAGGGGACCGTGCCTTGGAAAGTCGCGCAGTTCCGGTGGCGTCCGGTAAGCTCTCACTGGTCCTTGAAAATCCATGGGAGATGGTGTAAATCCCGCGCTGGGCCATACTCATATCCACAGCAGGTCTCCAAGGTGAGGTGAACAGCCTCTGGCATGTTAGAACAATGTAGGTAAAGGAAGTCGGCAAGTCAGATCCGTAACTTCGGGATAATGATTTGCTCTAAGGACTGGGTCGGTCGGGCTGAGGGGCGAAGCAGGTCTGGCGCGCGCCGCTGCTGTATGAGGCGCCACTCCCCGGGGCGGCGGTGACTCTGGATGTGAGCTTGCTATGGATCGCCCCAACTGCGGTGGTCACTTCTCCCCATGCCACCTCCCTGGGGCAGCAAGGCTGGCGTTCTGCCTTGGCCGGCGCCTAGCAGCTGACTTAGAAATGGTGTTGACCAGGGGAATCTGACTATTTCATTAAAACAAAGCATCGCAAAGGCCCGAGGAGGGTGTTGACACAATGCGATTTCTGCCCAGTGCTCTGAATGTCAAAGTGAAGAAATTCAATGAAGCACGGGTAAACGGCGGGAGTAACTATGACTCTCTTAACCTATTCTCGGTTGTAGTGGCCTTTGCCTCCCAGTGATCCCGCTGGTAACTGCCTCTATAGTGCTAGACTCTGCATAGAGAAGTCTATAGAGACAGGCCAAACAAGGTTCTATCATGGCGGCAAGCGTGATAGTGAAAAATGGTGAAGCAAACGATCACAATTCCAGATGTGGTAGTTCCTGGAGATTAAAAACCACGTTAAGATGGCGTAAGGAAGTGCTGTCTTTTCCAGAAATCATTAACCTTCTCACCAAATTTGACAAACCAGCACCCGCTTCAAACAATGCAACAAACAACAACAATTCAGATCACGATATAGGCCTTAGTTCACCCTTCGTAACAGAAGAAGACACAACAGTAGACCTCAGCAAAACCATCGAGTTTGTGGCCTCCTCAGCCAAGAATGACATTGTCACAACCAACTTTGAAAATCTACCTTATGTATATGAGACCAGCAAAGAATCAATAACAAAGAAAAGTGACTACACAAAAAAGTCACATATTGGAAATACCCAAACGAAAAGTATAAATGTGACTTGTGTGGAGACATATTAGAAACTTTTAAAGAATTGAGAAAACGTGTCTCCAACAAGTATAAAGGCTTCTATCTTAAAACGTATTGCTCAAAATGTGACAAAGAAGCCGAATACCACAATATTGCATGTCATTATGCCAAATGTAAAGGAAGACCCCTAAAAGGAGAGCTGCCATTCCTGTGCAGCTTCTGTGACCTCAGATTTGTAACAAAGATTGAAGTTTCACAACATGCTCGGCATGCGCATCCAAGAGCGCAAATGAGGCTAGACTAGCAGCTCTAGCAAGAAGCAAACCATCAAAATTATGGTCACAGGCAGAAATACTGCTATTAGCAGAATTTGAAACAGTGTATGAGAACAAGAGAAATATTAATGCGCTGATGGTTCCACATTTTGACAGTAAAAACAGAAAACAAATTGCCGAAAAATGAAGAGACAGAATCGGCAAAAGATGTTCTGCAAGCATCAAGCGTTTCTGAGAATGACTCTTGCGATGAACCAGAGGTTACAGTGGAAGTAACAACAGAAAAGTGCAGAGACTTTATCAATCGCAAACGTGTGCAGAAAATAAAGAACTTTGATGAGCTGGAGGATAGAATCACAGAAGTCGAGAAGTACACCCAAAACATAGAACAACACAATGCTGCTATGGATCTGATGGATGAGATAGTGACATATGTCAGAAAACACCACTGATATAAGTCCTGTACCAGCAAATTGTAGAGAACCAGCAAGTGAACTCAATAATGAGCCTATGAACTCTGCTCAAGAAGAGAACCAGAATGCCTCAGTAGGAAACAAGATAACAAAGAAAGACAAGAAAAACGGAAGGCTTAATTGGACACACAAGAAAAATTATGCAAAAGCTAAGGGCAGCTATAAAGGATACCAGGCAATGTTTAAAAAAGACAAAAAGAAAATTGCCAGGATTATCACTGATGGGGCAGAAGATGCCACTTGCCAAATCAGTGCTGATTACATTTTCCAATACTACAAAGGCATAATTGAAAAAGAAAACAAGAAAAACCCTAAAATCATACCGATTGATCGGATACCGGATGAATGGGAAATTAGAAATTTATGTAAAGAAATTACACTGCTCGAAGTAACTAATGCCTTCGAAGACTCAGATTTAAAGAAAGCAGTGGGGCCTGATAAGATTGGTCTGAATGACTTGTATAGAGTGCATAGCAGACAACCAAGACCGTTGCCCAGATTTCTATTGTCTTGGTTATCGCTGAGAAGAGTACCAGAAAGTATCAAAAAGAACCGATCGATATAGATACCTAAGAATGTACCGATTAGTGAACTTAAGAAAATCAGTAATTGGCATCCAATTACCATCGGTACTGCATTCATGAAGTTATTCACAAAAATATTAACTGAGAGACTCTTTTTTTTCATCGAATACGAGACAAAAAGGCTTCATGAAGGTGAGAGGTTGTCTCGCGAATCTGACTCTTCTGCAAAATATCATAAAAGGGGCACGAAAAAACAGTCTCTCACTAGCAGTAGTGTTCATAGATATCTCAAAAGCCTTTGACTCTGCCAGCCATGGTCACATTCTACAGAGTCTTGCAAGGCATAGAGTTCCATCATACATCAGAGACATAATAAAAGACTTATACGCTGACTCAACAACATTTTTTAAGGGAAAGAACAACGAAGCAACTCCTGAAATAACTATGAAATCTGGGGTTAAACAAGGTGACTCTTTATCCCCACTGCTATTTAACATTGCCATGGATCCTCTGATCTGTGATCTTCAGAAAAACTGCAAGGTCTTCACATTCGGATCTGATGGTCTTATTGAGCAAATCACTGCTCTCGCCTTTGCCGATGACATCGCAGTACTCAGCCGCACCTGAGAAGGAATGAGTACAAATCTGAAAATCATTGAAAAATTCAGTAAAACAACAGGATTAAAACTTATTGTGTAAAAAGACACATGGATTTTATATCAGTCACCATAAAGATAAAATCCTGATTAACAACTGTACACCATGGCAGTTTCAAAAACAAAATATTGAAAACATTCATCCAGGAGAAAGTGAGAGATACCTCGGATTGAACTTTGATACACACACTGGCCATACAAATAACAACAAAATTAATGAGGTTCTTGGTAATTGGGCTCGAAAACTTGATAATCTACCACTTAAGCCCACGCAGATAATAGACATTTTGTGTCGGTACTTGATCCCTAAACTGTCATTTAAATTGGAAATGACAGGAACAGAAGCTAAAACTTTAAATGTTCTGGATCAAACAATAAAAAAGTATGTCAATCATTTTCTACACATTCCTGCATACACATGTGATGGTCTCCTATATTCGAAAAGATCATTTGGGGCCTCAGTATACCAAAACTATGTACAACAATTGGTCTAAACAAAGTCAATAGTTTATTGTATCTCAGGGCAGCTCAAGATCTGTACATAGCTCATTCTTTCATGTATGCAGGAGAAGTAATCAATGAAAAAATTGATAACATCATCAAAACACACAAACTCAACATTTTAGACAGTAGGTTTCTGAGTTATGATTTGAATTTATTAGCAGCATATGATTGGAGAAAAGAAGAATTTGAAAAATGGGCAAATCTCCCAGTCTAAGGTGATGGTATAAAATACTTAGCAAGTAATCCAACCTCAAATTTCTGGATCAGCAAGCATAACAAAATAAAATAAAATCAATACATAGCTGTGCTGATGTTAAGAGCAAATATCTTATATACTAGAGAAACCATCACTAGGGGAAGAAATCGTACATTTGCTACATGTAGGTACTGTAAAGATGTTTGCGAAACAATTTCACATATTTCAGGTGCATGTCCCAAAACCAAGGACATTAGGATAAAAAGGCAAAATAAAATTCTGGAATTGCTCATTGATAGAGCAAAAAGGTGTGGTTGGATGGCATATAGGGAACCTCATGTTAAGAATAATCAAGGTGAACTACGAAAACCGGATGTAGTATTTACCAAAAATGGTACAGCTGTAGTGATTGATGTTTCAATTCGTTAAATTTAAAGTAAAGTTAATTACTATCAGGATCTGTCACAGCAAATCAAAGATCTCACCAAATCTAACACTAAAATTTCATGGCTTTATTGTTGGATGTTGTGGTATTTGGCCTCAATGTACTGATGTTATTCTGGCTGATCTAGGTCTGCAAATGCCATTCCCATTCAAGAAAAATGTTTGCCTGAGTACTTTAATGGACACTCTTAAAATGTGCCAAGTATTCATGGACAATTAAATGCCAAGCTTATGCGAGATGTACATTTTCTTGCAGCACACATGTCACCCTTATAAAACATATTGTTTTAAACTGTTGATTCATCAATATTTAAATGTTGTTATACAATTACATAATAGTTTATAGTTGACACATGATTTAGTATAGATGTGAATTTTCTAGATGTGAATTTTGTAGACTTTTATAGATGTGCATTTTCCAGTTAGATGTGCAATTTATAGATGTGTATTTTGATAGATGTGTGCTTATAACAATTTAGATACAAATGTGGACATCATAATTATTGAAATGTCTTGAATGATGAATAGGTCTCAAATAATTACATACACATAATCACCACATACCACACATTGATTATTGATGTCCTGCTAATCATACTTTAATTTCTCAGGACTGTTCGTAGACAATTTTAAATTGTTGGAATAGTAATGCAGGGTGTACTATCTCTGCCCTATATGTGAACTCAGTGTGGCTGTACTCCGGAGCCAACAAATGTTGTATTGTTGGTTGCAAAACCAATTTGACGCTGATGGGCAGCATAATAACCCAGAACAAGCCACCGCGAGGTGGTACAGATATAGCCAAATGCCTCGTCATCCAATTAGTGACGTGCATGAATGGATTAACGAGATTCCCACTGTCCCTACCTACTATCTAGCGAATCACAGCCAAGGAAATGAGCTTGACTGAATCAGTGGGGAAAGAAGTCTCCGTTGAGCTTGACTCTAGTCTGGCACTGTGAAGAGACATGAGAGGTGTGGGATAAGTGGGAGGCCCTCGGGCCGCCGGTGAAATACCACTACTCTTATTGTTTTTTCACTTACCCGGTGAGGCGGGGGCGCGAGCCCCGTGGGGCTCTCGCTTCTGGCTCCAAGCACCCGGCACCTGTCGGGCGTGAACCTCTCTGAGGAAGGTGGCAGGTGGGGGAGTTTGACTGGGGCAATACACCCGTCAAACGATAACGCAGGTGTCCTTAGGTGAGCTCAGGGAGGACAGAAATATCTTGTGGAGCAGAAGCTCGCTTGATCTCGATTTTCAGTATGAATACAGACCGTGAAAACGGGGCCTCACGATCATTCTGACTTTTTGGGTTTCAAGCAGGAGGTGTCAGAGAAGTTACCACAGGGACAACTGGCTTGTAGCGTTCATAGCTACGTCGCTTTTTGATCCTTTGATGTCGGCTCTTACTATCATTGTGAAGCAGAATTCACCAAGTGTATTGGATTGTTCACCCACTAATAGGAAACGTGAACTGGGATAGACCGTCGTGAGACAGGTTAGTTTTACCCTACTGATGATGTGTTTTTGCAATAGTAATCCTGCTCAGTACGAGAGGAATCTCAGATTCAGACATTTGGTGTATGTGCTTGGCTGAGGAGACAATGGGGCTAAGCTACCATTTGTGAGATTATGACTGAATGCCTCTAAGTCAGAATCCCCCCTAAACCGCAACGATACCGCAGTGCCGTGGAGCCTCGGTTGGCCTGGGATAGCCGGCCTCTTTCGGGGGCCGGTGCGTAGTGTCGCTCACTTGGGAACCGGAGCACGGACAGAAGGGGGCTGCCTCCATCGCCCTTAGTGCACCACATGTTCATGGGGAACCCGGTGCAAATCATTCGTAGACAACCTGATTCTGGGTCAGAGTTCCGTAAGTAGCAGAGCAGCTACCTCACTGCGATCTATTGAAAGTCATCCTCTGAGCCCAGCTTTTGTCTCTCCGTGTGTGGGAGCCCACGGACGCCCTCCTCCACCACACCCGAGGGTGGGTCCTTCTGCCGGCGGGAGGGATGTGGAGGGGCGACGTGGGCCTGTGGAGCCGCCTCCACCACGTTCCCTCTGGCACGGGGGCCTCCCCCTCCCACCCCTGCCAAACCGGGGTGCGGAGGCAGGGGCTACCATCCCTTGTGGGTCAGCAGGGTGACCAGATTGCCTGGGTCGGCCAGGGCCCCCCCTTTCCACAGCTCCCACACAAGTCGAGCAGGGAGGCAAGCATCCCCGGGGAAGGAGCCTCCCAAGCAGCGGCCTCGGAGCGCCTGGCCACCCTCACCGGACTGCAAGGGCGACTGGGTCTGGCTGTCTCAGGCCATCTGAGTGCTGGGTCGTTCTGGGCCATTTGTCTGCCTGGCTGAGCAACCAGATTGCCCTGCGGGCCAGACGACCAGATGGCCCTGCGGGCTGGGTGACCAGATGGCCGGCCTGCTGTCCTTCCCCAGGGTTCTGTAAGCCCCTGCTAGGATTCGGAAGCTGGGACCGGGCCCGGGACTTGAGCTCCATCCATCGGCTATTCTTCAGGACCTAGTATAGTTATTATCAAAAAACTAGTTCCACTCCTATCGTTGTTTTTCTAATTAAATGTAAATGTAGTGCATTTATATAGCGCTCCGCACCCCCCCCGAAGGGGGGGGGGTGCGGAGCACTGTGCACATACCGCTGTGGAACCCTTCCTGGTGATGTCATTTGAGATGTCATCAGTGATGTCATCAGTGATGTCACTGACCATGTCATGAGTGATGTAATATGTGACGTCATCAGCAGTGCATTGCGGGGGCGCGAGTTATAGTTAGCTGAACTAACTATAACAGGGGAATTTCTAGGGTTTTGTACGAGGGAAATGCCCAGCTAACTATAATGCCCCTGAAACCTATGTTTTTTCAGTGAATTTCTAGGGTTTTTTAAATGCCAATTCCTAACTATAACGCCCCTGAAACCTTTGGTTTTTTCAGTGAATTTCAAAGGTTTTTTAAATGCCAATTCCTAACTATAACGTGCATGAAACCTATGGTTTTTTCAGTGAATTTCAAAGGTTTTTTAAATGCTAATACCTATGTATAACTTATCTATGAAGATATCATGAAAAGCATTCTTTTTTAAAAGTAGGGTGCACATTAGTTTTGTGGAAAAGCATCTTTGTGATTGGTTAAGAAAAAGCAGTTTCAACGTGGAGTACATATCATAGGATAACATTTGCTCAGCTCAACCACACCTGCTACTTGCATTTGGAAGGCACTGTTCGAACTTAAAACAATCGTCAACTTTTAACCTGCACATGTCGTTAAATGTTCAAGAAAATGTTACAAAAAAATATCGTAAAGTTTAAAAAAATTGATGAACTTTTAACCTGCACGTATTGTAGAATGTTCTAGAAAGTGTGTTGATAGAATACGTTGCACTTCTGACTTCTATGTGTTGTTGAATATTAAAAAAAAACGGTTCATATGGAAAATTAAAAAGAAACCAATAGAGAAGTTTTGAAATCTAAAAGAATCAAGGAACTATTCTAATTTATTCTTTACATGTATTTATGTGTGCAGCAACAAAATTATAGAAACAACAGCACTAGGAAAAGGAATAAACAGGGAGTGGGGGGAGGGGGGGGGAGATGGGCAGAATGGCACACATGCACAATTAAGTACAACACACATATAGACTAACAATGGCCAAAATGAAACACACCAACAAGGAGCACAAGTCACACAACCTGCCAACATCACACCACTGAACGAGCATAGAAGTGAAAACCACGCTGCATTCATAGAGGATGTGTACAAAGGCCAGTCGTTGGTGTTGTGGGATGTCTGCGACCGTGGTCATCATGGATGAGATGCCCAGCATGTGGCACATGGTCGAGTTCACTGTGTGTTATGTTGCCAAACGGCTGCTCCTCCCTCCCACAAGCCCCCACACTTTTGTACGGTGAGCTGTTGTATCTCGTGCACTCGTACGGCACGCCATTGTAATGCCTATTTGCGCATCTCCTGCTACATTCCAACTACAACATCACAGTGCCGTTTGGAGGTGGTGCATGCCACTTTACAACATTGACTGCTGCGGCTCTTGTAACAGGCCACACCAGAACACAGAGACACACTTACCGCACTTCCTGTACACGGACATGTCCGAGACACCCCGTTCCCTTTGCCGGATAGGCACACCCCTGCCCTGACCTGTGAACGACAGACCAGCAAA
Source organism: Triturus cristatus (assembly GCF_964204655.1). Classification (NCBI taxonomy): domain Eukaryota; kingdom Metazoa; phylum Chordata; class Amphibia; order Caudata; family Salamandridae; genus Triturus; species Triturus cristatus. Next base: position 1,256,973,916 of record NC_140590.1, read on the forward strand.
CGCCAGTTGTGCATGCAGGAGGATGCGTACATAGCTACACATCCAGGCTCACTGCCAACGCTGAGGTGATAGCACACTGTGATGTTGCAGGGCTCGTGCCTATCATGCTAAGACAATTACCACAGGGACACACTTACTAAGATGTGGGTTTGGGGGGCATTGGCGGTCCTGCAGTTGTTGAGATGAGTCTTCTGCCCCTCATGGGTATCCCTGTATCATGCTCATTTACTCTATGGCACTTGTGGGTGTTCTGGTGTGGCTCTTGGCTGTGTTCCCTTTCATGGTGCAGGTAGTTGTCCTGCTTAACACCAGCAGAAAGCAGGTGTAAAATCCCTGGTGCTAACGTGTCTTATCGCCGGAATTTGTTTCGCATTGCAATTGGTGTGAAAGTTGTGATGTGATTTTTTTCGTGTGCACAACAATATACGAACTGAGCAATGTCAAGATCCAGCACCTGACGCACTATTCCCAATCAATATAAATACAATCAGATTTCTTAATAGATTTTGTGTGTACACTGTAAGTGCAGCCAATACCTCAGTACAATACAATACAGGATTTTAGTATTTAGAATAAATCGCAAAGGTGCACCTCGTGTCTTTTTGCACGGGAACGGCTACTCTCCATTTCATTATCAGCACTTTAACGGAAGTAAAGTTGAGATAAATCTAACACACTATTCAGAAGTTGGTGCAAACTGCAGATATCACCAGTATTCCAGCGATAAGTGCCCCAAAATTTAACACCATGGTGGACTCCATCAAATAACAGTAATAAGAACAAGAAAGAGTCACACAGCAGTTAAGAGAACAACCAAAAACATTATTAATTGTTTTTTCAAACTTTATTTTTATAATAATAAATATATAAACTATAAACTATTTTCAAACTTTATTTTTTTATTAACATAAATATAAACAATAAACTAATAAACAAAATGTAACAACAATAATACCAAACAACAAGGCGGAACACTCCTGTGGGAACCACGGATGTCGACGACAGACCTGGAAAATTAGAAAGATTGTTAAAAAAACAACAACATGGTATTCTCAACAAAATACCACAAGAAAAAAAATAACAGATATATAAGATGTATAGCGCTAACAAAATTTTATAAGTTTAACTTACAAAAACTGTAAATGTTGCCGCTTTAAAATATTAACCGAATCTGAGGAATTTTTTTTGCAGAAGGCACCACGCCCACAACGTTTTTCTTCAGTGGTGAAGAAATGTTTAACTTTTTCCAAGGGGCAAACAAAGACCAATGCCACCTTCTTCATTCGCAAGATTTGCCAAAGAGTTCTGTTACGAGGGGATCCTAACAAAAAATACTCGTGCGGCACAGCAAGTATGATGAAACACCTAAGAACCCTTCATCCAAACAATCTTGCACGAGAAGAGTGCAAACAGATGAGAAACACTCCTGTTCTGTATCTGTAAAAAAGAATCACAAATAAATGTATATTAATAACTTTCAAATTTATACTATTCCATTACTGTACAAACACATTTTATATAAAAACTGACTAAGAAACTATAGCCCTGAACCACAAATGTGACGATCGTTAAAACACTACATGCATAGTGCATACTACTTTGGAGCAGTTCATGCCCTAAAGCCTACCTCACTAAAAGACTACATGCTAACTGACTGAATGATTACAGTACTATAAGGAGACACACTGGGTGAGTGACAGGGTGTTTGCTAGAAGAGTATGAATACTAACTAGGGAATTGAAGGTGTGAAACACAACTGTGTAGGTGGTTAGAGGACTGCATCCATACTGCATAGGCATTTAAAACAGTCCATGTGCTAAGGCCTGGCTCACTGCATGACTACTTGGGTACTGACTGAATGATTAGAGTACAGCAAGGAGAGTGCCTAGGTGAATCTATAAGTGCTAGGCTTTTCGCACAGGGAATGGATTAGTACTTGGTACTGAATGGGTCACTAGAGGAGTGCAAAGGCAGTCACAAGTGCTGGACTGTATGGATACTGACTAGGAAATTGAAGGTGTGAAAGACAAGTGTCTAGGTGGTTAGAAGACTGCATGCATAGTGCATAGGGGTTTGAAGCAGTCCATGTGCTAAGGCCTGGCTCAGTGTATGAATACTTAGGCACTGACTGAATGATTAGAGTACTGCAAAGATAGTATCTTGGTGAATTTATAAGTGTTTGGGTTATAGCACAGTGAATGGATTAGTACATGGTGCTGAATGGGTCACTAGAGGACTGCAAAGGGAGTGACAGGGTATTTCCTGGAAGTGTATGGATACTGACTATGGAATTGAAGGTGAGAAAGACAATTGTGTAGGTGGTTAGAGGACTGCATGCATAGTGGATAAGGGTTTGAAACAGTCCATATACTAAGGCCTGGGTCACTGGATGAGTACTTGGGTACTGACTGAATGATTAGAGTACTGCAAGGAGAGTGCCTGGGTGAATTTATTAGGGTTTGGCGCAGTGAATGGATTAGTACATGATGCTGAATGGGTCACTAGAGGAGTGCAAATGGAGTGACAGGGTGTTTGCTGGAAGTGAACGGATACTGACTGGGGAATTGAAGGTGTGAAAGACAAGTGTGTAGGTGCTTAGAGGACTGCATGCATAGTGGATAGGGGTTTGAAGAAGTCCATGTGCTAAGACCTGGCTCAGTGCATGAATACTTAGGCAGTGACTGAATGATAAGAGTACTGGAAAGAGAGTGTCTTGGTGAATTTATAAGTGTTTGGGTTTTGGCACAGTGACTGGATTAGTACATACTGTTGAATGGGTCTCTAGAGGACTGCAAAGGAAGTGACAGGATGTTTCCTGGAAGTGTATGGATACTGACTAGGGAATTGAAGGTGTAAAAGACAAGTCTATAGTATGTTAGAACACTACATGCATACTGCATAGACATTTGAAGCAGTCTATTTGGTACTTAAAAACTGACTAAATAATCAGACTACTTCTAGGACAGTGCTTAGGTAAAACTTTTACATTTTCAGTTCTGCCACAGTGAACAGATTAGTACATGGTACTGCACCTTAGTGTCAAACCCTGACTCATTTTAGCAATGCATAAGCAAAGACTAGCTTCTAATGCTACTAAAACTTGACAACATGAGAGGTTTTAAATTAGTTATCTGTCAGCAAATACACGATGTTACCAAATGCTTCTATCACAGTGGTTCTCAAATGCACACAGACTCACAGTGTAATTCTAGACAACAACCACTATACCTAGGAGTTTACCAAAAATCATTCACTACTGTGGAAGTGGTAAGCGAACTGCACACAATCTTCATATTTCAGGACTGCACTTTTGTGTCAAAGCCTGACTCATTTAATCAAAGCATAAGCAAAGACTGGCTTATAATGCTACTAAAACTTCACAACATGACCGGTTTTAAAACAGGTATATGTCAGCAAATAAACGATGTTACCAAATGCTTCTCTCACAATCCTTACCCAAATGCACACAGACTCACAGTGTGATTTTAGACAAGCAACACTATCCTAGGAGGTTACCAAAACTCATTCACTACTCTGGAAGAGTTAATGGTACTGCACTCAATCTACATATTTAAGTACACCACATCAGTGTCAAAGCATGACTCATTTAATCAACGCATAAGCAAAGACTGGATTCTAATCCGACTAAAACTTCACAACATGACAGGTTTTAAAACAGTTATCTGTCAGCAAATACATGATGTTACCAAATGCTTCTCTCACAGTAATCCCAAATACACACTAACTCACAGTGTGATTCTAGACAAGCACCACTATCCCTATGAGTTTACCAAAACTCATTCACTCTAGTGCAAGTGGTAAGGGAACTGCACACAATCTACATATTTCACAACTGCAATTTACTGTCAATGCCTGACTCATATAATGAAAGCACAAGCCATAACTGTCTTCTAATGCTACTAAAACTTGACAACATGACATGTTTTACAACACTTATCTGTCAGCAAATACACGATGTTACCAAACACTTCTCTCACAGTGGTTCCCAACTGCACACAGACTCACAGTGTGATTTTAGACAATCAACACTATCCTAGGACTTTACCAAAACTCATTCACTACTGTGGAAGGGGTAAGGGGACTGCACACAATCTACATATTTAAGTACAGCACATCAGTGTCAAAGCATGACTAATTTAATCAACATATAAGCAAAGACTGGATTCTAATGCTACTAAAACTTCACAACATGACAGATTTTAAAACAGTTATCTGTCAGCAAATACATGATGTTACTAAATGATTCTCTAACACTGATCCCAAATACACACTAACTCACAGTGTGATTCTAGACAAGCACCACTATCCCTATGAGTTTACCAAAACTCATTCACTACAGTGCAAGTGGTAAGGGAACTGCACACAATCTACATATTTCACGACTGCAATTTACTGTCAATGCCTGACTCATTTAATGAAAGCATAAGCCATAACTGTCTTCTAATGCTACTAAAACTTGACAACCTGACTGGTTTTAAAACAGTTATCTGTCAGCAAATACACGATGTTACCAAATGCTTCTCTCACAGTGGTTCCCAAATGCACACAGACTCACTGTGTGATTCTAGACAAACAACACTATCCCTTGCACTATATCAAAACACGTTTCTTCATCTAGAAGTAGTACTACATTTTAGTATAGAAACATAACATAACTCATTTCACAAATTCATAAACAATGACTGGTTTCTAATTCTACCAAAATATAAAAACTGCACAGTTATCTGTCTACAAACACATGAAAAACACAAATGCCAATCACAGAATGGTTTCTACATGCAGACACATTGTAGAGAAAAAAAGTACTCAATACACTTTAGCAGGAAAAATACTTTAGTCTGATTAAAATCAAAATAGTCTACATACATCCCATCACAATTAAATAACTCATCTTTCAAGTTCTTTTGTAGATTAAGGAGTATATCAATCACTCACCATATTTTCTTTTACAGAATCTCTGCACTGTGCACCTCTCAGCAAAAGCAAAGAATGAAAAAGTTTCCCTTTCCTTTTCCACACATATACATGTAAACATCAAATCACAATCCTTCGCACATAAACTCAAAAGCAAACACACATTTCTATTGGTTAAACATTTCAACCCTTTCCACCTGAAATACATTTCAACCCTTCCCCCAATCTGCCTTCTGCCTGTTACCATAGAAACAGGTCATGGAACACTGCACTGAGCTCACAGGTCACAAGTTCAGCAGACAATGTTCCTACACAAGACAGGAAGTGGGCTTGACTTTTCAACATATCAGCTTATCATATATAATGTTCCTTACAATCTGTTTTTGTTAACCAATAACAATCATACCTTTAAAAAACAAAAATATACACCCTACCTTTCAGTGTAGAAAGTTGTTATACAACCAATGATTTCTTGTCGTTTTTCAAAAAAACGTTGCCGTGGATCCGCGCACCCACCGCGAGAGAATCCGTGCATCCAACCCGATAGGATGCGCGCACCGTGCGCGCATTTTGACGCTTTTTTTTTAAAAAGGGGGGCCACAGGGGTTCCTTCTGGGACCCCCTAAGCAGATCTAGAGGGTCAGAGTATTTCCACTCTGCCCCCTTTATATCTTTTACACACTTATTCCCCTTCCATCTTCAGCCTCGCTTCTACCGAGGCAGAAAATGGCCGCCAACAGTTCCTGGTTTCGAATGTAGAGAGACGCTCGACAGCCAATTAGCATTCAGCGTGCGCGCTCCGTTCGGGGAGGGTGCGCTTACGGTGTGGGTACGGTCCATGGATCCTCCGCGGCCATAGATATCACTAACTTTTTTACCCTAATTTTCTCAGGAACTACTGAACAGATTCACACCAAATATGCAAAAGGCACGAGTCCGAACTGAGGACTACCTCTTTGCCAAATTTGGTGTCATTCCGTTCAGCGGTTCGGGCTGTAGCTGCGACAACAGATCCTATGGGAAATTGCATGGGGAAAACGCATTTTGGGACCCCCCTTTTTTCTCGGCCCCCGCTTCACGTATCACCGCAAAACTTTCAGGGTAGGAGCGGAGCTGGCCAAAAGTTTGGAGAATTTCGCGAAGATTCGTCAATCGGCGCCAAAGATATTCCCAATAGAATGTTGCGGATTTCCTTTGGAAAATAGGTCCTAACTACAACTATCTACTGGCGACCGCCAGTAGATAATTATATATATATATATATATATATATATATATATATATATATATATATATATATATATATATATATTCCCTTGCCACATCACTCGCACCGATAGCGAGCGCGCTGTCAAAAGGAATAATTTGGTGGTAATATATATATATATATATTTATATTGAATTCAAATAACTTATATCTATGACAGTGAACAGCTGATTTTAAGAATGCACCTATGGTGACACATACAAATTAATTGGAAATTCTCGGTAAAAATCATAAAGCAACTCGGCATTGTTTAAAATATGGTATTAAGAGTCATCCGTTAAATGTAACATAAAATGTAAAAAAAAAAAAAGTAAAATGCAGTAAAATCTGATTAGATGTACCATTACAAGGGCACAAGCAATTGTAGGCTAAAGTGAATTGGCCCAAGGTAAAACATAAAAGACTCCGTATGGTACCAATCTAAAAATGAAAGGTAAAGCACTCTCCCAGTGCCCATAAACCAAGGAAAAATATGGTTCCATAGTGCTACAAGATCGATTAATCACATACTGTCTAACAATAGGATTTTTAAACCCAATTTATTTTGTCTCTATCAGCGCACAGGCGTCTGAGAAAACAATCTTTCACATTTGCTTTATCCCTTTTTTATGATTGTTAAAGGATCATCAAATAACAGTGGGGGCGTCCCAATCCAGTTACATTAACCCTATTAGTGCCCATTGGAAATCCTTCAGTGCCAAGCCATTTAATGACTTTTTAGAGTGCTTTGTTTTAACACGTTCTAGTTTGTGTAATTATGATTATAATGTTGGGAAATTATATATTTTTGGTTTCAGTACTTCTTGTAATATCAATTTACTATATAAAACATACATTTATAAAACACCCTGACGTCACATGACTTAATTTAAGATGGCTGACAGATGACAGTGAAAATGACCGCGTTGGTAGGGTAATAAAAAAAAGTGTTTTCCAAATGCAGATACACCTAAATATTTATTATTTTATTCTTTTATTTGCTCACCAAGTAAAAAGGTAGATTTTGATTTTCTTTTTAGGTTTTTGTGATTTTTATGGCCATCTGTCATCCTATGACATAGCTATAAGACACATACATTTTTCATGTGTTTTTATTGTTGTGCAGAATCTAAAGTTATGAGCCTAGCAGAATTGGTTCACAGTAGTAATATGGATGTTTCAGAGACGCCTGTTAGTAAAGACATGAAAATACATATTTCTGCTGTTTTTGACAGCACTGTACATACTACAAAATGGCCGACATGTTGTTGTTTTTCATATAATGGTCTCAGTCTTGTTATTGGAGATGTGTTCAATATCTCAAAATTTATTTTCTGACTTTTATGCACAGCAGTGATGCATATTTTGTGAATAGGTGGCATGTGATTTCATGCATAGTCTCTTGAAGGTCACAGTCCTTGACCTTTGACCCTAAATGGTAGCTCCTGGAAGTGTGCAAAGGATGTATCGTTGTAACAGTGGAATTGCTTATGTAAAGTGAGGTATTGTTGGAAAAGTCATTGTCTGATCTCACAGGTCAACTTGTCAAATTTTAAATGCACATTTTATTTTTACCTTTTTTTGTTTTTATTCTGTTACCCGTTGATCAATTTCAGCTAGTGTGGCATTATAGGACGACATGAAAAGTAAAAAAAATTCTTTGTTCACATTTTTGAGAGGTCATAATATTTGACCTTTGACCTCTATTTGAACTTATTGTAAGTGTTTCAAGGTGTTTTTCTATTATGGTTAGATCATTTTTTACAAGTATTTCAGTGTTTGAATCATCATGACAAGTAAATAAATACATTTTTCTTGGTTAAATCGGTATGGTGGTTCATGTGGTTTGATCTTTTACCTCTATTTTCACAGTTTTAAGTGTTTCATGGCCATTAGTCCATTACTGTTAGATCACCTGTTACAAGTGAGTCTTGATTGGAATTGTCATCATGAGTACTTACATCCTATTTAGTTACTGTGTTGGAGGAGGTTATGCTTTTTGACCTTTGACCTCTAATTATACGTGTTTCAAGGTAGTTATTACACTACCCTTTGATCATTTGTACTAGTGTTGCATTATTATAATTGTCTTGATAAAAACGTGTGTTTTCACTGGTTTAATTAGTTTTGGGGGCTCATGTCTGTTGATGTTTGACCTCTAATTTCACTATTCTAAGTCTTGCAAGGTCATTACTCCATTACGCTTGGATCTTCCCTGCCCCTATGACCCCCTACACCTCCACTTACCTCTGCTGTCATTGGCCCCCCTTCCTGCTGGTGCGATGCCTGCAGCCCGTTTGTCAAAAGACAAAACTTGATTGAGAAGCATTAGGTGCCCTACGCTGAATTGGCACCCTGCACTCGGCAGCCCCTGTGTCGCTTGTAGTGTACGTTTGTTTGTGCTAATCTCCAAAGCTTGGATCCTGCAACCGATCTACGTATCTGTAAGCAGTGTGGCTCCAGGTACTACCAAGTCTCCTTGAAATGCATTGAGCCGAACTCCAACTTTGACCTCTGCACCCAGCTGCCCCTGTGCCGCTAATGGTGCAGTTTTGGTACTCACCTGACCCTTTGCCCTTGCTGTCCTTTTGTCCCAAAGACTGGAACAGGAAGTGCGGTATTTATCTGTTTAATCGTAATATTGTTTTCCACAAAGAATAACACTGAACTGTTCTGAAAATATTCTAAGTGTCGACTTTTGAAAGTGGAAAGTATTTTTATTGAAAAAATCTGACTGCGAAGATCTAAGTCTTAGAATGAAATACAAACAAAGCATATTTTTCTAAATTGGTGTGGATCTCTTTTTTGAGTCATGTGTCTATTAGTGATCTAGGTTGTTCAATAAATATCTTACACTCCTCTGTGTTAGGCCTAAAGCTCCTTGCCCGCATTACCACTAAATTAAGCATTTTGGGTTTTATATTGAGCCTTGTACACTTATGGGAAACCCCTGGACTCTGTGCACGGTATTACCACCTAGTAGCAAAATAATATACAGAGCCAGCTTTCTACACTTTTTCACATAATTCACTTTAAAAACTCCTCTCATTTTGCAGTCAGAGAAAGAAAAGTAAACACCAATGCTGCCACAATTTGCCAGAAGACATATCCAGACATTTGCCCTCTGTCTGTGAAGCACCTTCAAATGTAAAAAGTTAAACACAGAACTTAAAGGCATCTCTATTTTACTCAAGGACTTTCCCAACTCACCAAAAATGACACAAAGTGTGATTGAGGATGGCACCTTTTCATTGCGCTATTCACCTATGCCTACAATCAAACACCAATGTGCATAGACACCCATAGATCCCACGGATTTAGACATACATACAAGTTGATTAATGTTGACTAATGAATTGCTTGATTTATACCTACAGAGAACCCTTTCTTTGTGATACTGTTAAATGCCAAGGTTTTAGATGGGTTATTTAGTCCCCACCCCCTTATTTGGTTAATATCAACCAATATAACCTCTCTCTGCCTTTACCAAAATTGGATCCTCCACAGCTAACTCCATTAAAGTACGAGACCAAGCCCGAGTTACCCAGGAAGGAGTCACCAAAACTATCTTGCATTGCTGCATCCTCACCTGCTTCAAAAGTCTCTGAATCATGCAGAAAGGAGGAAATGAATAACCTCTCATTATCTGGCAATTCAGGCTAAATGCATTCAATGCCATCACCCTCGGATCTGGCCTCCAACTCACATAATTCTCCAGCTGATTGGTTAATCTTGATGCAAATAAATCCATCTCCAAAGGACCCAGTTCCTCCTGAAAGCCCTGAAAAACGACCGGATTCAGCTCCCAGTCGCTAAAATCCTTCAAAAAACGGGAATTCCAGTTGCAACTAGATTCTCCTTCCCTGGAAGATACTGAGCTGTTACGCATGTGTTTCATGCAAAACATCCAGACATCCTTTGCCAACTCTGGCAATCTCTTTGACCTGCTTCCACCCAACTTGTTTATGTACGTCACTGATATTTATTACAAACCCTAAACTCCTCAAAACACTTTGCACCAGAATACTGTGCCCTAGTAAAGTCTCTATGTTTCCATTCATAATCAAATAAATCAATAAACAAGCTCCTCTCTCTTTCAGAAAATCCACAAATGGTCTCAACACTTTTGAAAAACACCAAGTGGCTGATGACAAACTGAATGGAAGACAGAGAAACTGGTAAAGAACCCCTTTCCATCTGAATTGAAGGTATCACCAACTTTCCTGAGCAATTGGGAATGAAAAATACGCATCCTTCAAATCTATTTTCACCATCCAATCTCTGTCCATCAAAATGTCCCTTAATAGATGAATTCCCTCCATCTTGAAATGTTTGTAGGCTACATCATGATTTAAATCCCTTACATTTATCACTGGTCTCCAACCCTTTTCCTTCTTCTCCACCACAAAAAGAGTACTTACAAGCCCTTTTTGTGACTTTGGTACTCTTATTATTGCCACTTTCTCTGACATTTAATTTATATCTTGGTCCATAATAACCTAAACTTGTTTTTGAAAAATAATTTTTCTCGGTTCCCTTTCTTGAATTGGTTCCGACACAAAATCTTTTAAATATCCTTTTAGGGGCAATATCCCTGGTCCTTGGCGGGGGAACATGGCGGCCTGCTAAAGAGCATTTAAGAACATACCTTAATCCTCTTCTAGAAAGTGGACGAAAAAAGCCCCAGAAGGAACTCGGTACTTGCACGCCTTCGGGACTTCTCTGCTCTCCCCTGCTGCCATCTCCCTCGCGGACTTGGGTGCGGGCGGGGCCGACTGGACGTGGCAGCAGCTGTGTTTGGAGACACCGCAGGCGCGTAGGTTGGGTATTGGATGTTCGCTGGATCGGTGCATTGATTCCTGGATTTCTTAACTCAACTTGGAGGTTCTCTGCCTTCCCTCGCTACCACTCCCAGTAGGCAGGAGTGTGGCAGGCCGGGTGGCTGTGGCCGTGTTGCGGGTGGAGGCATCGGGGGGCTGTGGTGTGTGGACTGGGCTAAACCTTGACTTCTGTTGCTGCTGGCAGGGCTCTTTCCCCGCATCCTGAGACCTCTGCGACGGCTGGGATTTGCTTTTCTGGGTGCCTGGAGTCCCTGTTGTGCTCCTGCCCTTCTGTCTGATCCATTGCCAAATCTTTTATGGTGCTACGGACTGCTGGGGATAGCGTATAGCGTATGGTGCTGTCAACTGCATATGGGGCCCGTGGTACCTGGCTGCCCTCCAACTTAGTCGGGCCGAAGGGCTGTTGCATGACTTTCTCTGCAGGGGCAAGGTGGTGTAGTTAATACACATGCGCAATTGCAATACTCTTGTGCACAAACCACAGAAGACTTATCAAACAGGCTCGAGCTTGGCCTGTCCTGGCACATGAGCCACAAAAAAAATATCCGTGTTAGGTAAAGAGCCGAAAATAACGGGGAAGCAGAGCTCCAACGCTAAATTATCTCAGAGCACGAAACTAGAGGGGAAGCTGCCTACAACATCTACGGAGCCAAGGACACAACAAACCAACAGGTACACATTACAAAATAATGTATAGATGTTGATGGAACCCATTTAGGGCAAAAAGTGTCTCCACCAGTTTTTTCCCGCCAGTTTTCTGACACCTTAGTTGTAGCACCTCATAATGATCAAACCCCAAAACATCAAACCCCTAAACAAATCCGCAAAAAAATGCAAGACGCTAACATCACTGCTCAAATAGGGAGGGGATCTAGTCTTAAAATAACCTTCTCATTAAGATCCTTCTTTAAGGTCAGTGGCAGTGTTAACTCACCACTTTCGTCACAAGGGTGTCAGAATGCCCCGGTGTTACTAACACAATGAATCAACAAGCATTTGCAATGCAATAGGTCTCGCATTTACGCGAGTCTGAGCTATTGAGATTGCAAATAACAATGCCTTTTATTTTTCTGTTCGTTTTTAAACATAAATAAAAGGCATTGTCATTTAAAATGCCAATAGCTTAAACTCGTGTAAGTGCGAGACCTATTGCATTGCAAATGCTTGTTCTTTTCAATAGTCTCTTTAGAGATAGGACATTGGACATTAATCTGGTTTGTCAATCACAGTATTTAAGAGCTATGTAATCACCTTGATTATCCTTAACCTGTGGATTTCATGATTTAATGGCACTGGAACAGATGCCTGTTATTACCCAACTTATTGATTCTCAATGTGTTTATCAGGACAGAGTATATATAGATTGCTACATTGTAGTGCTACGACGGCACTGCCCTTACTCCCTCGCTTTGAGACAACTCATGCTATGGATTGATATCATTTCACACTCCAGTACCTCCTTTGAGGTTGTTATACTGCCACAGTGTAGCTTGTTATTATCGGACTCTGGATTGATCTGACCTCGTACTTGGATACATTTGCACACTCTGTATCTCTAATCTCACATTATATTTTAGAATTATATAATCACACGCTGGCATATGAACGTGTTTTGTATTGTGCTAGTAGTCGTATAGTGCTTTCGTACCCATTTCAAGGCAAAAAGCACATTCTGGGTGGCTCCAGGAAGTAGCTAATCTGTTTGTATTATTTGTACAGTATTTCTATCCCTGACAGCGTCACACTATAGTGAAATCTCACAGAAATATACTTTTGCGCTCTAAAATTAACATTACCTCATACCCAGTTTAGTATAGAAATATTCTGAAATGACGATATAAATTAATATTTTGGATAGTAAAGCCTCAACTCGAATATAATTTTACCTTGTGATTGATATAATCTCACGCTATTAATCATCATGAACTCACAGTCTGATATAAATGTGCATTCTGATATGATCTCAAACTCTGAAATAACGCGTCTTCTGGTGCTCCCTTTCCTCTATCCGGATGTGCTCGGTATGGTTCCCCTGAAGCTCTCGTGCTCACATCGCCAGACTGTGAGCGCAGCCGGAGGAGCCCTTGTCTTGTGATATTTACGAAAGTGTGTCATTGTGTTAGACCTGTCAGCCCTTTGGGTGGTCCCTCCTCATCATTATTTATTTTGTTATGCAAAAGTTGGTCGCACACTGCTCGTCACACCAGCAAGTTGCCCCAAAGGACTGTGGTAAATGTAGTGGCGACGGCGGGTACGCCTATGCCACGATGTGTAAAAAGAACAGTATGTGTTGCGTTAGCCATCCCTGGACACGTGTTTCGAGGTAGTTGCCTCTCGTCAGCAGGGAGCAGGTCAGTGTAAAGGGGTGCCGTGTGGACTGCCAAAATGTAATTAAAACAGGTCAAGTACCTCTCATGGCGCGCAGGTGCAGATCCAAGGCTCGTCAGCCCGTTGGCTCAAGGGAGCCGTAATAAATTATGCAAAAGTTGGTCGCACACTGCTCGTCACACCAGCAAGTTGCCCCAAAGGACTGTGGTAAATGTAGTGGCGACGGCGGGTACGCCTATGCCACGATGTGTAAAAAGAACAGTATGTGTTGCGTTAGCCATCCCTGGACACGTGTTTCGAGGTAGTTGCCTCTCGTCAGCAGGGAGCAGGTCAGTGTAAAGGGGTGCCGTGTGGACTGCCAAAATGTAATTAAAACAGGTCAAGTACCTCTCATGGCGCGCAGGTGCAGATCCAAGGCTCGTCAGCCCGTTGGCTCAAGGGAGCCGTAATAAATTATGCAAAAGTTGGTCGCACACTGCTCGTCACACCAGCAAGTTGCCCCAAAGGACTGTGGTAAATGTAGTGGCGACGGCGGGTACGCCTATGCCACGATGTGTAAAAAGAACAGTATGTGTTGCGTTAGCCATCCCTGGACACGTGTTTCGAGGTAGTTGCCTCTCGTCAGCAGGGAGCAGGTCAGTGTAAAGGGGTGCCGTGTGGACTGCCAAAATGTAATTAAAACAGGTCAAGTACCTCTCATGGCGCGCAGGTGCAGATCCAAGGCTCGTCAGCCCGTTGGCTCAAGGGAGCCGTAATAAATTATGCAAAAGTTGGTTGCACACTGCTCGTCACACCAGCAAGTTGCCCCAAAGGACTGTGGTAAATGTAGTGGCGACGGCGGGTACGCCTATGCCACGATGTGTAAAAAGAACAGTATGTGTTGCGTTAGCCATCCCTGGACACGTGTTTCGAGGTAGTTGCCTCTCGTCAGCAGGGAGCAGGTCAGTGTAAAGGGGTGCCGTGTGGACTGCCAAAATGTAATTAAAACAGGTCAAGTACCTCTCATGGCGCGCAGGTGCAGATCCAAGGCTCGTCAGCCCGTTGGCTCAAGGGAGCCGTAATAAATTATGCAAAAGTTGGTCGCACACTGCTCGTCACACCAGCAAGTTGCCCCAAAGGACTGTGGTAAATGTAGTGGCGACGGCGGGTACGCCTATGCCACGATGTGTAAAAAGAACAGTATGTGTTGCGTTAGCCATCCCTGGACACGTGTTTCGAGGTAGTTGCCTCTCGTCAGCAGGGAGCAGGTCAGTGTAAAGGGGTGCCGTGTGGACTGCCAAAATGTAATTAAAACAGGTCAAGTACCTCTCATGGCGCGCAGGTGCAGATCCAAGGCTCGTCAGCCCGTTGGCTCAAGGGAGCCGTAATAAATTATGCAAAAGTTGGTCGCACACTGCTCGTCACACCAGCAAGTTGCCCCAAAGGACTGTGGTAAATGTAGTGGCGACGGCGGGTACGCCTATGCCACGATGTGTAAAAAGAACAGTATGTGTTGCGTTAGCCATCCCTGGACACGTGTTTCGAGGTAGTTGCCTCTCGTCAGCAGGGAGCAGGTCAGTGTAAAGGGGTGCCGTGTGGACTGCCAAAATGTAATTAAAACAGGTCAAGTACCTCTCATGGCGCGCAGGTGCAGATCCAAGGCTCGTCAGCCCGTTGGCTCAAGGGAGCCGTAATAAATTATGCAAAAGTTGGTCGCACACTGCTCGTCACACCAGCAAGTTGCCCCAAAGGACTGTGGTAAATGTAGTGGCGACGGCGGGTACGCCTATGCCACGATGTGTAAAAAGAACAGTATGTGTTGCGTTAGCCATCCCTGGACACGTGTTTCGAGGTAGTTGCCTCTCGTCAGCAGGGAGCAGGTCAGTGTAAAGGGGTGCCGTGTGGACTGCCAAAATGTAATGGCATAGGCGTACTCGCTGTCGCCACTACATTTACCACAGTTCCTTGGGGCAACTTGCTGTTGTGACGAGCAGTGTGCGACCTACCTTTGCACAAATTATTTATTTTGTCCCACTTTTGCCTCAAACCCTGTTTGAATTTTTCCTTTTTGGGAACCACCAGACTTTTTCGTGTTGCTACAGATTCAGGGAACCATTTTAGCTACCCCTGAAACTTCTGTCTGAGGGCCTGGAGCACAAAATGGTGGCCACCTGTGACATCACCAGCATCCACTGGAACCTACCAGCACCTTCCAGAACATTCCAGGAGATTCCAGAACTCTGTGACAGTTGGAGACCGTTTAGAATGTTGGGAGGATAAGAGAGGCAGTTGGCAGTTGGAGCTGGCAGTTGGCACCTGACTGGTGAAGAGAGAGGAGCACAACAGTGAAGGAGGAAGGAGTGAAGCAGCAGGGGTGGAAACTTGTGCCTGGAGTGGGGTCCATAAACCCACCCTTGATACTTGTCCCTACTGATGGATCCCAGCCTATAGCCCTGTGTGGGAAGAAGACAGAAAAACTCATCCTAAGGACCTGAACAGCAGGAACAGGCCTTAGAAGCAGAAAGCAGCAAGATCCTGACCTGAGAACTGGTTTCCCTGGAGTCCGGCGTCGAGTAGCCTGAAGACCTGGAGCCCGAGGTGGAGAAGCGGCGCTGACTGAAGTAGCAGACGTCGTACCCGGAGCCGCCTGAGGTCGTGAGAGGGCGCCGACGGAGGTCGTGAGGAATACCAGAGGTCGAGGAGGAAGTGAACCGAGGTCGAGCGAGCGGCGTCATCGGAGGAGTGAAGTCCGCCCTCCGGAGTCGTCGGAGACCGAGGTAGAGGAGCACCGGAGGTCGGGAGTGAGGATCGCACTCCGGAGTCGCCCGGAGCCTGTGAGGAGGAGCACCGGAGGTCGGGGGTGAGGATCGCACCCCGGAGTCGCCGGAAGTCGACATCGAGGCCAGGCCGGCCGACGTCATCGGAGCCGAGAGCGCCATCGGACCGGAGCCGCCCGAAGTCGACATCGTGAAGAGACTGCCCGACGCCGTCGAAGCGGAGGTCGAGATCGAACCGAGGCCACCGACATCGGACCGGAACCGCCTGCCGGCGTCGTCAAAGAACTGACATTGTGCCGAGGCCGCCGAGACCGAACCGGAACCGCCTCACGGCGTCGACACGACTCCAGCGGCGTCGGAACATCAGAAAAAGGGCAGTAAGTGGAGTAGAGGGCGCCTAAGGCCCTGTGGAGACCTGAGAGACTGCTCTAAGGGGCTAGGGAGGTGCTGAAACCCACCTGACTGTGCCTGGGGTGAACTGGGACTAACCTAGAGAGGTTGTGTGGAGAGAGAAAGCCAGGGCACTGGTATTCCCCCCTTTGATCTACCTCAGCTTAGGCCTCAGCCTTGTCCCAGCCAGGGAGTAGCCCCCCTCAAGCCTTCCACAACCCTACAAGCTGTGCCTGGGCCAAATCAGCCCTTAAGAATTGAAGTGTCATCTGATTACATGAGGGTTGCTGTATACTTTTAATTATTTATTGGGGGTACTGTATTTATTGAATTTTGACCTATTTATTGCTGCACTATATTTATAGGTCCACAGGACCTGATGGTGTACAATATTTATTGGTACAGTATTTATTGCCTCAAAGTATTTAATTGTCTGTATATATTGCACTTGTATTTATGCCCTGTTATTTATGATCACCCCTATTTATTTCATCAAACAGCCAATATTTATTTGACCTGCTCTATTTAAGAATCTGTATATTGTGATTGACCTATTTATTTTTCCAATCAGCAACTAAGAGAAAAAGATAAAGAAAGAATATTTTCATAATTTTTACGGTGTAGAGTCGTTTTTGGAACGGATGCACGCATGGTTCTTGTATGGGTATATTGTATGCTTAGCACTGCGCCTGTTTCCTGACCACTCGAGCCAAGCTACCACAGTGTGTTCGGGGAGTCCACCACCACCCTGCGGAGTGGGAGTGGGCGTTTCCAACATAAATTGGTGTTCAGTGGTGGGATAGAGCTGTGCCTACATATACTCAACAATAACTGTGGGTAGTCCATAGGCCTACACCGGGAGTTTTCTCACAGCGGCCTTCCTAATTGTGGGTTTTTGTTTTTTCCAAATTTACTCTGGTGGTGGGAGGAGGTATTACTAAAGGTACCCCCCTGCATTGTTACTGCACAAAACCTGTCCTCTAACCTGAGTGGGCAAGATGGAGTTTGTACTAGAGAATCTAGAAACGTACACTGTGGCCCAACTCAGGGAGTTTTGCCAGCGGGAGGGGGTGTACTGTCCCCCAGGAGCAAAGAAGGGTGCACTCCAAACCAGCTTAAGGGCTTGGGGGGAGGCACGCCGAGAAAGCAAGGCTGAGGAGGAAGACAGGGATGGAGAGCCTGACCCCGAGGGGGCTGAGATGTACCAACCTGAGGTGGGGAACCTGTCAGCAGGGCCCAGGACACTTTCTAGGAAGGGCAGCACTGTCTCTAGCGGGGGCTTATCCAGCGTGGAGTTAGCAGATCGGAGAGAGAAAAGACAGCTCACATGGGATTTAGCAAAGCTGGAGAAGGAGAAGGAGGAACAGAGGTTGGCTCATGAGACGGAGAAAGAGAGGATGGCTCATGAGATAAGACTGAAAGAGATAGAGCTTCAGATCTTAAGAATTGGGGCACCAACTGTTCCTAATGGTGGCAGCAAAGACCAAGAAATCACCAGGGAATCCAAACCTTACCTGCCAAAGGACATAGTAGCTAGCTATGGGGCGGGTGACGACATCGCCAAGTGGCTAGCAGCCTATGAGGTCTCGTTGAGGGCCCATGGGGTTCCAGTGAAGTATTGGGGAGGAGGATTGTATAGGTACATGCCTCCAGCTGGTAGGGATGCTTTATTGGGCCTCGAAGAGGATGAGCAGACCCACTACCCCACCATGAAACTGGCGCTCATCAGAAAGTTTGGACTAACACCTGAAAAGTACAGACAGAAGTTCAGGGGTAGTCACAAACTGGGCACACAGAATTGGGTGGACTTCCTGGACTATGCAAAGAAGGCACTGGAAGGTTGGATTCAGGGCAGTGAAGTAAGGAACTACGAGGAGCTGTTTGACCTAGTACTGAAGGAACACCTACTCGAGAAATGTTTCCCTGAACTGCGGCAACACCTGGTGGATAGCAAGCTGACCAGTCCCCGGAAGCTTGCTGAGGAGGCGGACATTTGGGCTAGTACCCGGGTGTCCACAAGGGGGACTGGAGGGGATACTCAAAAGGCCGGACAGGGCGCCCCCCAGAAGAAAGAGGGAGGGGAAAAGAAAAAGGAGTTCTCCAAAGGCCCCCAAAATAACTTCCAAGGGAAGGGAACAGGATTCACCTCTAAGGCTAACCCACCCAGAAACCCTAATCCTGGCCAGAGTCAGCAGCCAAGGGTTGTCCATTGCTACGAGTGCGGTGGCGTTGGACACTATAAAGGAGACCCGAAGTGTCAGAAACGATCACCCCCTCCCACTGGAGGAAAGCCCCCCGGAGTAGCTAGTGTAGTGCTCGGGGAGGAGATGCCCTTAACTAAGGGAAGGGAGTGGGCGGGTGTCACTTTAGTGTCCCTGGGAGAACGGGAGATGGTTCCTAAGATCCAGGTGCCCGCAAATACCGCAAAGTATGGGCAGTGGATCACCATCAACGGCCAAAGAGGGGAGGCTCTGAGAGACACAGGAGCCAGTATGACTATGGTGCGTAGCCAACTGGTGTCTCCAGAGCAGGTAATTCCCGATGTACTCCACCCAGCCGCGATGGCTGACGGCAGAACAGGTCACTATCCAGTGGCCGAGGTTCCCTTTGAATGGGGGGGGGTTGCAGGTTCACTTCGAGTTGCCGTAAGCCCTGCCGTGCCAGTCGATTGTCTGCTGGGGAATGACATGGAGCACAACGCTTGGAAGGAGGTGGAATACCGGACTCACACCGAGATGCTGGGTACACCTGACTGGGCCTGTGTTAGCACAAGGTCCGCGACTACCCGAAGAGGGAGTTCATTCCGGCTGGAGCCTGGAACAAAGGCCCAGCCAGCTGCCAGTCAAGGGAAGAACCGAGGACAGGAGGAGCCTGCCTCGGCGTCTCCACCCCGTAGGACGGATAGGCCACCGGAGGTGGTGGACCAGGAGTCTGCGGAGGGGGACGTTACCAACCTGGAGGACCTACCCATCCCGGCCGAGTGGCACGTGGAGGGAGGCCCGTCCAGGGAGGAATTCTGCCAGGGCCAGAGGGAGTGCCCTACCCTTGAGGGGCTGAGGCGACAGGCCGAAGCCCAGGCAGCAGGGAACGTTGAAGGGAACTACAGTGTTTACTGGGAGGATGGCCTCCTCTACAGTGAACCCAAGGCACCCCTACATGGATCGTCACGAGCCTTGGTAGTTCCTCAACGTTATCGAGCCTTCCTTTTGGAGTTGGCTCACGAGATACCATTGGCAGGACACCTGGGGCAAGACAAGACCTTCGCCCGTCTTGTCCCACACTTTTATTGGCCTCAGATGAAAGTGTCGTCCGATACCTACTGCCGGACATGTGTGTCTTGCCAAGCCAGTGGGAAAACAGGGGTGAAGCTGAAAGCTCCCCTGGAACCACTTCCTGTCGTTAGCACCCCCTTTGAAAGGGTGGGCATCGACATTGTGGGTCCGTTAGATCCGCCAACATCAGCTGGTCACAGGTTTATCCTGGTCCTGGTGGATCATGCCACACGGTACCCAGAGGCAATACCTCTGAGGACCATAACAGCACCTGTTGTGGCTAGGGCCCTGATGGGAATCTTTACCCGAGTGGGTTTTCCCAAGGAAGTTGTGTCCGACAGGGGGACCAACTTCATGTCAGCGTATATGCGGGCAATGTGGAAGGAGTGTGGAGTGACCTACCGGTTCACCACTCCTTACCACCCCCAGACCAATGGTCTGGTGGAGAGGTTTAACAAAACCTTGAAGGGCATGATCAGAAGTCTGCCTGAAAGCCTGCGGAGGAAATGGGACGTCCTCCTACCCTGTTTACTTTTTTCATACAGGGAAGTGCCACAGAAGGGAGTGGGCTTCAGCCCCTTCGAGCTTCTGTATGGGCACCCTGTACGTGGACCTCTTAACCTGGTGAGAGACGGATGGGAAAGAACTCCCAGAAAGCTCCCCCAGGATGTGGTGAGCTACATGCTGGCCTTCCGGAGCCAAATGGCTAAGTTGTGGAAGCAAGCTTCTGACAACTTGGAAGCCAGCCAAGCAGTGATGAAGGCGTGGTATGACCACAACGCTCACCCGGTGGAGTTGGAGCCTGGCCAGAAGGTGTGGGTGATCGAACCAGGAGAGCTTAGTGCCCTTCAGGATCGCTGGTCAGGACCCTTTGAGGTGTTGGAGAAGAAGGGTAAGGCTACCTACTTGGTGGACCTGAAGACCCCTCGTCAGCCCCTGCGGGTGCTGCATGCCAACCGCCTCAAACCCCACCACGAGAGGCCCGAAGTCATCTTGATGATGGTGACTGACGGAGGAGAGGACGTGGAAAGCGAGCCTCTCCCTGATCTGTTTGCGTCTCAAGAAAAGGATGGGTCGGTGGAGGGAGTGATACTCTCCCCATCTCTAACTCCTGAACAGCAGGAGGACTGTCGCCAGGTCCTGGGGCAGTACTCTTCGTTGTTCTCCCTTGTCCCGGGTAGGACTCACCTGTGCGTCCATGACGTGGACACAGGAGACAGCCCACCTGTGAAGTCCAAGATCTACCGGATGTCAGACAAGGTGAAGGCCAGCATTCATAGTGAGGTCACTAAGATGCTGGAGCTAGGAGTGATTGAACCTTCTAGCAGCCCCTGGTCCAGTCCGGTGGTGTTAGTACCAAAAGCTGCACCACCGGGTGCCCAACCAGAACTGAGGTTCTGTGTGGACTACCGGGGACTGAATTCAGTGACAAAAACTGATGCTCATCCGATCCCTAGGGCGGATGAATTGATTGACCGGCTGGGAGCTGCCCAATATCTAAGTACCTTTGACCTTACTTCGGGGTACTGGCAGATCTCTTTGACTGATGGAGCAAGGGAAAGGTCAGCCTTCTCCACGCCCAATGGCCACTACCAGTTCTGTGTGATGCCCTTTGGGCTCAAGAACGCACCTGCCACGTTTCAGCGCCTGGTAAACCAGATCCTCACCGGAATGGAGAGTTTCTCTGCTGCTTATCTGGATGACATAGCCGTCTTCAGTAACAGCTGGGAGGATCACTTGCGTCACCTGCAAGCTGTTCTCCAGGCCCTGAGACAAGCTGGATTGACGATCAAGGCCAGCAAGTGCCAGATCGGGCAGGGGTCGGTAGTGTACCTTGGACACTTGGTGGGTAGGGGAACGGTGCAACCCCTCCAGGCGAAGATCGAGGCCATCATGGCCTGGGAACCCCCCAAGACACAGACTGAGGTCCGAGCATTTTTGGGCCTCACGGGATACTATCGCCGCTTCGTGAAGGGGTACGGTACCATCGTAGCCCCTCTCACGGAGCTCACGTCCAAGAAACAACCTCGACGGGTAGTCTGGACGGAGGCTTGTCAGCAAGCCTTTGAGAAATTGAAGAAAGCCATGTGCGAGGCCCCGGTCTTAAGGGCCCCAGACTTTTCCAAGAAGTTCATTGTCCAGACAGATGCATCAGAACATGGCATTGGGGCAGTGTTATCGCAACTCAACGAAGAGGGTCTGGATCAACCCGTGGTCTTCCTATCCCGGAGACTACTTCCCAGGGAACAGAAGTGGAGTGCAATAGAGCGTGAAGCCTTTGCAGTGGTATGGGCTCTGAAGAAGTTGCGGCCATACCTGTTTGGCTCGCACTTCCTAGTTCAGACCGACCACAGACCCCTTCGTTGGCTGATGCAAATGAAGGGGGAGAATCCCAAGTTGTTGAGGTGGTCTATTTCCCTACAGGGGATGGACTTTCAGGTGGAACATCGGCCTGGAGTGGACCACGCCAATGCAGACGGTCTCTCAAGGTATTTCCGCCTTAGTGATGAGAACTCCCAAGGGGTTGGGTAGCTCTCCCCACTTTCAGCTGGGGGGGACGCGTGTTAGACCTGTCAGCCCTTTGGGTGGTCCCTCCTCATCATTATTTATTTTGTCCCACTTTTGCCTCAAACCCTGTTTGAATTTTTCCTTTTTGGGAACCACCAGACTTTTTCGTGTTGCTACAGATTCAGGGAACCATTTTAGCTACCCCTGAAACTTCTGTCTGAGGGCCTGGAGCACAAAATGGTGGCCACCTGTGACATCACCAGCATCCACTGGAACCTACCAGCACCTTCCAGAACATTCCAGGAGATTCCAGAACTCTGTGACAGTTGGAGACCGTTTAGAATGTTGGGAGGATAAGAGAGGCAGTTGGCAGTTGGAGCTGGCAGTTGGCACCTGACTGGTGAAGAGAGAGGAGCACAACAGTGAAGGAGGAAGGAGTGAAGCAGCAGGGGTGGAAACTTGTGCCTGGAGTGGGGTCCATAAACCCACCCTTGATACTTGTCCCTACTGATGGATCCCAGCCTATAGCCCTGTGTGGGAAGAAGACAGAAAAACTCATCCTAAGGACCTGAACAGCAGGAACAGGCCTTAGAAGCAGAAAGCAGCAAGATCCTGACCTGAGAACTGGTTTCCCTGGAGTCCGGCGTCGAGTAGCCTGAAGACCTGGAGCCCGAGGTGGAGAAGCGGCGCTGACTGAAGTAGCAGACGTCGTACCCGGAGCCGCCTGAGGTCGTGAGAGGGCGCCGACGGAGGTCGTGAGGAATACCAGAGGTCGAGGAGGAAGTGAACCGAGGTCGAGCGAGCGGCGTCATCGGAGGAGTGAAGTCCGCCCTCCGGAGTCGTCGGAGACCGAGGTAGAGGAGCACCGGAGGTCGGGAGTGAGGATCGCACTCCGGAGTCGCCCGGAGCCTGTGAGGAGGAGCACCGGAGGTCGGGGGTGAGGATCGCACCCCGGAGTCGCCGGAAGTCGACATCGAGGCCAGGCCGGCCGACGTCATCGGAGCCGAGAGCGCCATCGGACCGGAGCCGCCCGAAGTCGACATCGTGAAGAGACTGCCCGACGCCGTCGAATCGGAGGTCGAGATCGAACCGAGGCCACCGACATCGGACCGGAACCGCCTGCCGGCGTCGTCAAAGAACTGACATTGTGCCGAGGCCGCCGAGACCGAACCGGAACCGCCTCACGGCGTCGACACGACTCCAGCGGCGTCGGAACATCAGAAAAAGGGCAGTAAGTGGAGTAGAGGGCGCCTAAGGCCCTGTGGAGACCTGAGAGACTGCTCTAAGGGGCTAGGGAGGTGCTGAAACCCACCTGACTGTGCCTGGGGTGAACTGGGACTAACCTAGAGAGGTTGTGTGGAGAGAGAAAGCCAGGGCACTGGTATTCCCCCCTTTGATCTACCTCAGCTTAGGCCTCAGCCTTGTCCCAGCCAGGGAGTAGCCCCCCTCAAGCCTTCCACAACCCTACAAGCTGTGCCTGGGCCAAATCAGCCCTTAAGAATTGAAGTGTCATCTGATTACATGAGGGTTGCTGTATACTTTTAATTATTTATTGGGGGTACTGTATTTATTGAATTTTGACCTATTTATTGCTGCACTATATTTATAGGTCCACAGGACCTGATGGTGTACAATATTTATTGGTACAGTATTTATTGCCTCAAAGTATTTAATTGTCTGTATATATTGCACTTGTATTTATGCCCTGTTATTTATGATCACCCCTATTTATTTCATCAAACAGCCAATATTTATTTGACCTGCTCTATTTAAGAATCTGTATATTGTGATTGACCTATTTATTTTTCCAATCAGCAACTAAGAGAAAAAGATAAAGAAAGAATATTTTCATAATTTTTACGGTGTAGAGTCGTTTTTGGAACGGATGCACGCATGGTTCTTGTATGGGTATATTGTATGCTTAGCACTGCGCCTGTTTCCTGACCACTCGAGCCAAGCTACCACAGTGTGTTCGGGGAGTCCACCACCACCCTGCGGAGTGGGAGTGGGCGTTTCCAACATAAATTGGTGTTCAGTGGTGGGATAGAGCTGTGCCTACATATACTCAACAATAACTGTGGGTAGTCCATAGGCCTACACCGGGAGTTTTCTCACAGCGGCCTTCCTAATTGTGGGTTTTTGTTTTTTCCAAATTTACTCTGGTGGTGGGAGGAGGTATTACTAAAGGTACCCCCCTGCATTGTTACTGCACAAAACCTGTCCTCTAACCTGAGTGGGCAAGATGGAGTTTGTACTAGAGAATCTAGAAACGTACACTGTGGCCCAACTCAGGGAGTTTTGCCAGCGGGAGGGGGTGTACTGTCCCCCAGGAGCAAAGAAGGGTGCACTCCAAACCAGCTTAAGGGCTTGGGGGGAGGCACGCCGAGAAAGCAAGGCTGAGGAGGAAGACAGGGATGGAGAGCCTGACCCCGAGGGGGCTGAGATGTACCAACCTGAGGTGGGGAACCTGTCAGCAGGGCCCAGGACACTTTCTAGGAAGGGCAGCACTGTCTCTAGCGGGGGCTTATCCAGCGTGGAGTTAGCAGATCGGAGAGAGAAAAGACAGCTCACATGGGATTTAGCAAAGCTGGAGAAGGAGAAGGAGGAACAGAGGTTGGCTCATGAGACGGAGAAAGAGAGGATGGCTCATGAGATAAGACTGAAAGAGATAGAGCTTCAGATCTTAAGAATTGGGGCACCAACTGTTCCTAATGGTGGCAGCAAAGACCAAGAAATCACCAGGGAATCCAAACCTTACCTGCCAAAGGACATAGTAGCTAGCTATGGGGCGGGTGACGACATCGCCAAGTGGCTAGCAGCCTATGAGGTCTCGTTGAGGGCCCATGGGGTTCCAGTGAAGTATTGGGGAGGAGGATTGTATAGGTACATGCCTCCAGCTGGTAGGGATGCTTTATTGGGCCTCGAAGAGGATGAGCAGACCCACTACCCCACCATGAAACTGGCGCTCATCAGAAAGTTTGGACTAACACCTGAAAAGTACAGACAGAAGTTCAGGGGTAGTCACAAACTGGGCACACAGAATTGGGTGGACTTCCTGGACTATGCAAAGAAGGCACTGGAAGGTTGGATTCAGGGCAGTGAAGTAAGGAACTACGAGGAGCTGTTTGACCTAGTACTGAAGGAACACCTACTCGAGAAATGTTTCCCTGAACTGCGGCAACACCTGGTGGATAGCAAGCTGACCAGTCCCCGGAAGCTTGCTGAGGAGGCGGACATTTGGGCTAGTACCCGGGTGTCCACAAGGGGGACTGGAGGGGATACTCAAAAGGCCGGACAGGGCGCCCCCCAGAAGAAAGAGGGAGGGGAAAAGAAAAAGGAGTTCTCCAAAGGCCCCCAAAATAACTTCCAAGGGAAGGGAACAGGATTCACCTCTAAGGCTAACCCACCCAGAAACCCTAATCCTGGCCAGAGTCAGCAGCCAAGGGTTGTCCATTGCTACGAGTGCGGTGGCGTTGGACACTATAAAGGAGACCCGAAGTGTCAGAAACGATCACCCCCTCCCACTGGAGGAAAGCCCCCCGGAGTAGCTAGTGTAGTGCTCGGGGAGGAGATGCCCTTAACTAAGGGAAGGGAGTGGGCGGGTGTCACTTTAGTGTCCCTGGGAGAACGGGAGATGGTTCCTAAGATCCAGGTGCCCGCAAATACCGCAAAGTATGGGCAGTGGATCACCATCAACGGCCAAAGAGGGGAGGCTCTGAGAGACACAGGAGCCAGTATGACTATGGTGCGTAGCCAACTGGTGTCTCCAGAGCAGGTAATTCCCGATGTACTCCACCCAGCCGCGATGGCTGACGGCAGAACAGGTCACTATCCAGTGGCCGAGGTTCCCTTTGAATGGGGGGGGGTTGCAGGTTCACTTCGAGTTGCCGTAAGCCCTGCCGTGCCAGTCGATTGTCTGCTGGGGAATGACATGGAGCACAACGCTTGGAAGGAGGTGGAATACCGGACTCACACCGAGATGCTGGGTACACCTGACTGGGCCTGTGTTAGCACAAGGTCCGCGACTACCCGAAGAGGGAGTTCATTCCGGCTGGAGCCTGGAACAAAGGCCCAGCCAGCTGCCAGTCAAGGGAAGAACCGAGGACAGGAGGAGCCTGCCTCGGCGTCTCCACCCCGTAGGACGGATAGGCCACCGGAGGTGGTGGACCAGGAGTCTGCGGAGGGGGACGTTACCAACCTGGAGGACCTACCCATCCCGGCCGAGTGGCACGTGGAGGGAGGCCCGTCCAGGGAGGAATTCTGCCAGGGCCAGAGGGAGTGCCCTACCCTTGAGGGGCTGAGGCGACAGGCCGAAGCCCAGGCAGCAGGGAACGTTGAAGGGAACTACAGTGTTTACTGGGAGGATGGCCTCCTCTACAGTGAACCCAAGGCACCCCTACATGGATCGTCACGAGCCTTGGTAGTTCCTCAACGTTATCGAGCCTTCCTTTTGGAGTTGGCTCACGAGATACCATTGGCAGGACACCTGGGGCAAGACAAGACCTTCGCCCGTCTTGTCCCACACTTTTATTGGCCTCAGATGAAAGTGTCGTCCGATACCTACTGCCGGACATGTGTGTCTTGCCAAGCCAGTGGGAAAACAGGGGTGAAGCTGAAAGCTCCCCTGGAACCACTTCCTGTCGTTAGCACCCCCTTTGAAAGGGTGGGCATCGACATTGTGGGTCCGTTAGATCCGCCAACATCAGCTGGTCACAGGTTTATCCTGGTCCTGGTGGATCATGCCACACGGTACCCAGAGGCAATACCTCTGAGGACCATAACAGCACCTGTTGTGGCTAGGGCCCTGATGGGAATCTTTACCCGAGTGGGTTTTCCCAAGGAAGTTGTGTCCGACAGGGGGACCAACTTCATGTCAGCGTATATGCGGGCAATGTGGAAGGAGTGTGGAGTGACCTACCGGTTCACCACTCCTTACCACCCCCAGACCAATGGTCTGGTGGAGAGGTTTAACAAAACCTTGAAGGGCATGATCAGAAGTCTGCCTGAAAGCCTGCGGAGGAAATGGGACGTCCTCCTACCCTGTTTACTTTTTTCATACAGGGAAGTGCCACAGAAGGGAGTGGGCTTCAGCCCCTTCGAGCTTCTGTATGGGCACCCTGTACGTGGACCTCTTAACCTGGTGAGAGACGGATGGGAAAGAACTCCCAGAAAGCTCCCCCAGGATGTGGTGAGCTACATGCTGGCCTTCCGGAGCCAAATGGCTAAGTTGTGGAAGCAAGCTTCTGACAACTTGGAAGCCAGCCAAGCAGTGATGAAGGCGTGGTATGACCACAACGCTCACCCGGTGGAGTTGGAGCCTGGCCAGAAGGTGTGGGTGATCGAACCAGGAGAGCTTAGTGCCCTTCAGGATCGCTGGTCAGGACCCTTTGAGGTGTTGGAGAAGAAGGGTAAGGCTACCTACTTGGTGGACCTGAAGACCCCTCGTCAGCCCCTGCGGGTGCTGCATGCCAACCGCCTCAAACCCCACCACGAGAGGCCCGAAGTCATCTTGATGATGGTGACTGACGGAGGAGAGGACGTGGAAAGCGAGCCTCTCCCTGATCTGTTTGCGTCTCAAGAAAAGGATGGGTCGGTGGAGGGAGTGATACTCTCCCCATCTCTAACTCCTGAACAGCAGGAGGACTGTCGCCAGGTCCTGGGGCAGTACTCTTCGTTGTTCTCCCTTGTCCCGGGTAGGACTCACCTGTGCGTCCATGACGTGGACACAGGAGACAGCCCACCTGTGAAGTCCAAGATCTACCGGATGTCAGACAAGGTGAAGGCCAGCATTCATAGTGAGGTCACTAAGATGCTGGAGCTAGGAGTGATTGAACCTTCTAGCAGCCCCTGGTCCAGTCCGGTGGTGTTAGTACCAAAAGCTGCACCACCGGGTGCCCAACCAGAACTGAGGTTCTGTGTGGACTACCGGGGACTGAATTCAGTGACAAAAACTGATGCTCATCCGATCCCTAGGGCGGATGAATTGATTGACCGGCTGGGAGCTGCCCAATATCTAAGTACCTTTGACCTTACTTCGGGGTACTGGCAGATCTCTTTGACTGATGGAGCAAGGGAAAGGTCAGCCTTCTCCACGCCCAATGGCCACTACCAGTTCTGTGTGATGCCCTTTGGGCTCAAGAACGCACCTGCCACGTTTCAGCGCCTGGTAAACCAGATCCTCACCGGAATGGAGAGTTTCTCTGCTGCTTATCTGGATGACATAGCCGTCTTCAGTAACAGCTGGGAGGATCACTTGCGTCACCTGCAAGCTGTTCTCCAGGCCCTGAGACAAGCTGGATTGACGATCAAGGCCAGCAAGTGCCAGATCGGGCAGGGGTCGGTAGTGTACCTTGGACACTTGGTGGGTAGGGGAACGGTGCAACCCCTCCAGGCGAAGATCGAGGCCATCATGGCCTGGGAACCCCCCAAGACACAGACTGAGGTCCGAGCATTTTTGGGCCTCACGGGATACTATCGCCGCTTCGTGAAGGGGTACGGTACCATCGTAGCCCCTCTCACGGAGCTCACGTCCAAGAAACAACCTCGACGGGTAGTCTGGACGGAGGCTTGTCAGCAAGCCTTTGAGAAATTGAAGAAAGCCATGTGCGAGGCCCCGGTCTTAAGGGCCCCAGACTTTTCCAAGAAGTTCATTGTCCAGACAGATGCATCAGAACATGGCATTGGGGCAGTGTTATCGCAACTCAACGAAGAGGGTCTGGATCAACCCGTGGTCTTCCTATCCCGGAGACTACTTCCCAGGGAACAGAAGTGGAGTGCAATAGAGCGTGAAGCCTTTGCAGTGGTATGGGCTCTGAAGAAGTTGCGGCCATACCTGTTTGGCTCGCACTTCCTAGTTCAGACCGACCACAGACCCCTTCGTTGGCTGATGCAAATGAAGGGGGAGAATCCCAAGTTGTTGAGGTGGTCTATTTCCCTACAGGGGATGGACTTTCAGGTGGAACATCGGCCTGGAGTGGACCACGCCAATGCAGACGGTCTCTCAAGGTATTTCCGCCTTAGTGATGAGAACTCCCAAGGGGTTGGGTAGCTCTCCCCACTTTCAGCTGGGGGGGACGCGTGTTAGACCTGTCAGCCCTTTGGGTGGTCCCTCCTCATCATTATTTATTTTGTCCCACTTTTGCCTCAAACCCTGTTTGAATTTTTCCTTTTTGGGAACCACCAGACTTTTTCGTGTTGCTACAGATTCAGGGAACCATTTTAGCTACCCCTGAAACTTCTGTCTGAGGGCCTGGAGCACAAAATGGTGGCCACCTGTGACATCACCAGCATCCACTGGAACCTACCAGCACCTTCCAGAACATTCCAGGAGATTCCAGAACTCTGTGACAGTTGGAGACCGTTTAGAATGTTGGGAGGATAAGAGAGGCAGTTGGCAGTTGGAGCTGGCAGTTGGCACCTGACTGGTGAAGAGAGAGGAGCACAACAGTGAAGGAGGAAGGAGTGAAGCAGCAGGGGTGGAAACTTGTGCCTGGAGTGGGGTCCATAAACCCACCCTTGATACTTGTCCCTACTGATGGATCCCAGCCTATAGCCCTGTGTGGGAAGAAGACAGAAAAACTCATCCTAAGGACCTGAACAGCAGGAACAGGCCTTAGAAGCAGAAAGCAGCAAGATCCTGACCTGAGAACTGGTTTCCCTGGAGTCCGGCGTCGAGTAGCCTGAAGACCTGGAGCCCGAGGTGGAGAAGCGGCGCTGACTGAAGTAGCAGACGTCGTACCCGGAGCCGCCTGAGGTCGTGAGAGGGCGCCGACGGAGGTCGTGAGGAATACCAGAGGTCGAGGAGGAAGTGAACCGAGGTCGAGCGAGCGGCGTCATCGGAGGAGTGAAGTCCGCCCTCCGGAGTCGTCGGAGACCGAGGTAGAGGAGCACCGGAGGTCGGGAGTGAGGATCGCACTCCGGAGTCGCCCGGAGCCTGTGAGGAGGAGCACCGGAGGTCGGGGGTGAGGATCGCACCCCGGAGTCGCCGGAAGTCGACATCGAGGCCAGGCCGGCCGACGTCATCGGAGCCGAGAGCGCCATCGGACCGGAGCCGCCCGAAGTCGACATCGTGAAGAGACTGCCCGACGCCGTCGAATCGGAGGTCGAGATCGAACCGAGGCCACCGACATCGGACCGGAACCGCCTGCCGGCGTCGTCAAAGAACTGACATTGTGCCGAGGCCGCCGAGACCGAACCGGAACCGCCTCACGGCGTCGACACGACTCCAGCGGCGTCGGAACATCAGAAAAAGGGCAGTAAGTGGAGTAGAGGGCGCCTAAGGCCCTGTGGAGACCTGAGAGACTGCTCTAAGGGGCTAGGGAGGTGCTGAAACCCACCTGACTGTGCCTGGGGTGAACTGGGACTAACCTAGAGAGGTTGTGTGGAGAGAGAAAGCCAGGGCACTGGTATTCCCCCCTTTGATCTACCTCAGCTTAGGCCTCAGCCTTGTCCCAGCCAGGGAGTAGCCCCCCTCAAGCCTTCCACAACCCTACAAGCTGTGCCTGGGCCAAATCAGCCCTTAAGAATTGAAGTGTCATCTGATTACATGAGGGTTGCTGTATACTTTTAATTATTTATTGGGGGTACTGTATTTATTGAATTTTGACCTATTTATTGCTGCACTATATTTATAGGTCCACAGGACCTGATGGTGTACAATATTTATTGGTACAGTATTTATTGCCTCAAAGTATTTAATTGTCTGTATATATTGCACTTGTATTTATGCCCTGTTATTTATGATCACCCCTATTTATTTCATCAAACAGCCAATATTTATTTGACCTGCTCTATTTAAGAATCTGTATATTGTGATTGACCTATTTATTTTTCCAATCAGCAACTAAGAGAAAAAGATAAAGAAAGAATATTTTCATAATTTTTACGGTGTAGAGTCGTTTTTGGAACGGATGCACGCATGGTTCTTGTATGGGTATATTGTATGCTTAGCACTGCGCCTGTTTCCTGACCACTCGAGCCAAGCTACCACAGTGTGTTCGGGGAGTCCACCACCACCCTGCGGAGTGGGAGTGGGCGTTTCCAACATAAATTGGTGTTCAGTGGTGGGATAGAGCTGTGCCTACATATACTCAACAATAACTGTGGGTAGTCCATAGGCCTACACCGGGAGTTTTCTCACAGCGGCCTTCCTAATTGTGGGTTTTTGTTTTTTCCAAATTTACTCTGGTGGTGGGAGGAGGTATTACTAAAGGTACCCCCCTGCATTGTTACTGCACAAAACCTGTCCTCTAACCTGAGTGGGCAAGATGGAGTTTGTACTAGAGAATCTAGAAACGTACACTGTGGCCCAACTCAGGGAGTTTTGCCAGCGGGAGGGGGTGTACTGTCCCCCAGGAGCAAAGAAGGGTGCACTCCAAACCAGCTTAAGGGCTTGGGGGGAGGCACGCCGAGAAAGCAAGGCTGAGGAGGAAGACAGGGATGGAGAGCCTGACCCCGAGGGGGCTGAGATGTACCAACCTGAGGTGGGGAACCTGTCAGCAGGGCCCAGGACACTTTCTAGGAAGGGCAGCACTGTCTCTAGCGGGGGCTTATCCAGCGTGGAGTTAGCAGATCGGAGAGAGAAAAGACAGCTCACATGGGATTTAGCAAAGCTGGAGAAGGAGAAGGAGGAACAGAGGTTGGCTCATGAGACGGAGAAAGAGAGGATGGCTCATGAGATAAGACTGAAAGAGATAGAGCTTCAGATCTTAAGAATTGGGGCACCAACTGTTCCTAATGGTGGCAGCAAAGACCAAGAAATCACCAGGGAATCCAAACCTTACCTGCCAAAGGACATAGTAGCTAGCTATGGGGCGGGTGACGACATCGCCAAGTGGCTAGCAGCCTATGAGGTCTCGTTGAGGGCCCTTGGGGTTCCAGTGAAGTATTGGGGAGGAGGATTGTATAGGTACATGCCTCCAGCTGGTAGGGATGCTTTATTGGGCCTCGAAGAGGATGAGCAGACCCACTACCCCACCATGAAACTGGCGCTCATCAGAAAGTTTGGACTAACACCTGAAAAGTACAGACAGAAGTTCAGGGGTAGTCACAAACTGGGCACACAGAATTGGGTGGACTTCCTGGACTATGCAAAGAAGGCACTGGAAGGTTGGATTCAGGGCAGTGAAGTAAGGAACTACGAGGAGCTGTTTGACCTAGTACTGAAGGAACACCTACTCGAGAAATGTTTCCCTGAACTGCGGCAACACCTGGTGGATAGCAAGCTGACCAGTCCCCGGAAGCTTGCTGAGGAGGCGGACATTTGGGCTAGTACCCGGGTGTCCACAAGGGGGACTGGAGGGGATACTCAAAAGGCCGGACAGGGCGCCCCCCAGAAGAAAGAGGGAGGGGAAAAGAAAAAGGAGTTCTCCAAAGGCCCCCAAAATAACTTCCAAGGGAAGGGAACAGGATTCACCTCTAAGGCTAACCCACCCAGAAACCCTAATCCTGGCCAGAGTCAGCAGCCAAGGGTTGTCCATTGCTACGAGTGCGGTGGCGTTGGACACTATAAAGGAGACCCGAAGTGTCAGAAACGATCACCCCCTCCCACTGGAGGAAAGCCCCCCGGAGTAGCTAGTGTAGTGCTCGGGGAGGAGATGCCCTTAACTAAGGGAAGGGAGTGGGCGGGTGTCACTTTAGTGTCCCTGGGAGAACGGGAGATGGTTCCTAAGATCCAGGTGCCCGCAAATACCGCAAAGTATGGGCAGTGGATCACCATCAACGGCCAAAGAGGGGAGGCTCTGAGAGACACAGGAGCCAGTATGACTATGGTGCGTAGCCAACTGGTGTCTCCAGAGCAGGTAATTCCCGATGTACTCCACCCAGCCGCGATGGCTGACGGCAGAACAGGTCACTATCCAGTGGCCGAGGTTCCCTTTGAATGGGGGGGGGTTGCAGGTTCACTTCGAGTTGCCGTAAGCCCTGCCGTGCCAGTCGATTGTCTGCTGGGGAATGACATGGAGCACAACGCTTGGAAGGAGGTGGAATACCGGACTCACACCGAGATGCTGGGTACACCTGACTGGGCCTGTGTTAGCACAAGGTCCGCGACTACCCGAAGAGGGAGTTCATTCCGGCTGGAGCCTGGAACAAAGGCCCAGCCAGCTGCCAGTCAAGGGAAGAACCGAGGACAGGAGGAGCCTGCCTCGGCGTCTCCACCCCGTAGGACGGATAGGCCACCGGAGGTGGTGGACCAGGAGTCTGCGGAGGGGGACGTTACCAACCTGGAGGACCTACCCATCCCGGCCGAGTGGCACGTGGAGGGAGGCCCGTCCAGGGAGGAATTCTGCCAGGGCCAGAGGGAGTGCCCTACCCTTGAGGGGCTGAGGCGACAGGCCGAAGCCCAGGCAGCAGGGAACGTTGAAGGGAACTACAGTGTTTACTGGGAGGATGGCCTCCTCTACAGTGAACCCAAGGCACCCCTACATGGATCGTCACGAGCCTTGGTAGTTCCTCAACGTTATCGAGCCTTCCTTTTGGAGTTGGCTCACGAGATACCATTGGCAGGACACCTGGGGCAAGACAAGACCTTCGCCCGTCTTGTCCCACACTTTTATTGGCCTCAGATGAAAGTGTCGTCCGATACCTACTGCCGGACATGTGTGTCTTGCCAAGCCAGTGGGAAAACAGGGGTGAAGCTGAAAGCTCCCCTGGAACCACTTCCTGTCGTTAGCACCCCCTTTGAAAGGGTGGGCATCGACATTGTGGGTCCGTTAGATCCGCCAACATCAGCTGGTCACAGGTTTATCCTGGTCCTGGTGGATCATGCCACACGGTACCCAGAGGCAATACCTCTGAGGACCATAACAGCACCTGTTGTGGCTAGGGCCCTGATGGGAATCTTTACCCGAGTGGGTTTTC
This sequence comes from Triturus cristatus, assembly GCF_964204655.1. Classification (NCBI taxonomy): domain Eukaryota; kingdom Metazoa; phylum Chordata; class Amphibia; order Caudata; family Salamandridae; genus Triturus; species Triturus cristatus. The sequence goes on from NC_140590.1 coordinate 1,257,008,051, forward strand.
CCAAGGAAGTTGTGTCCGACAGGGGGACCAACTTCATGTCAGCGTATATGCGGGCAATGTGGAAGGAGTGTGGAGTGACCTACCGGTTCACCACTCCTTACCACCCCCAGACCAATGGTCTGGTGGAGAGGTTTAACAAAACCTTGAAGGGCATGATCAGAAGTCTGCCTGAAAGCCTGCGGAGGAAATGGGACGTCCTCCTACCCTGTTTACTTTTTTCATACAGGGAAGTGCCACAGAAGGGAGTGGGCTTCAGCCCCTTCGAGCTTCTGTATGGGCACCCTGTACGTGGACCTCTTAACCTGGTGAGAGACGGATGGGAAAGAACTCCCAGAAAGCTCCCCCAGGATGTGGTGAGCTACATGCTGGCCTTCCGGAGCCAAATGGCTAAGTTGTGGAAGCAAGCTTCTGACAACTTGGAAGCCAGCCAAGCAGTGATGAAGGCGTGGTATGACCACAACGCTCACCCGGTGGAGTTGGAGCCTGGCCAGAAGGTGTGGGTGATCGAACCAGGAGAGCTTAGTGCCCTTCAGGATCGCTGGTCAGGACCCTTTGAGGTGTTGGAGAAGAAGGGTAAGGCTACCTACTTGGTGGACCTGAAGACCCCTCGTCAGCCCCTGCGGGTGCTGCATGCCAACCGCCTCAAACCCCACCACGAGAGGCCCGAAGTCATCTTGATGATGGTGACTGACGGAGGAGAGGACGTGGAAAGCGAGCCTCTCCCTGATCTGTTTGCGTCTCAAGAAAAGGATGGGTCGGTGGAGGGAGTGATACTCTCCCCATCTCTAACTCCTGAACAGCAGGAGGACTGTCGCCAGGTCCTGGGGCAGTACTCTTCGTTGTTCTCCCTTGTCCCGGGTAGGACTCACCTGTGCGTCCATGACGTGGACACAGGAGACAGCCCACCTGTGAAGTCCAAGATCTACCGGATGTCAGACAAGGTGAAGGCCAGCATTCATAGTGAGGTCACTAAGATGCTGGAGCTAGGAGTGATTGAACCTTCTAGCAGCCCCTGGTCCAGTCCGGTGGTGTTAGTACCAAAAGCTGCACCACCGGGTGCCCAACCAGAACTGAGGTTCTGTGTGGACTACCGGGGACTGAATTCAGTGACAAAAACTGATGCTCATCCGATCCCTAGGGCGGATGAATTGATTGACCGGCTGGGAGCTGCCCAATATCTAAGTACCTTTGACCTTACTTCGGGGTACTGGCAGATCTCTTTGACTGATGGAGCAAGGGAAAGGTCAGCCTTCTCCACGCCCAATGGCCACTACCAGTTCTGTGTGATGCCCTTTGGGCTCAAGAACGCACCTGCCACGTTTCAGCGCCTGGTAAACCAGATCCTCACCGGAATGGAGAGTTTCTCTGCTGCTTATCTGGATGACATAGCCGTCTTCAGTAACAGCTGGGAGGATCACTTGCGTCACCTGCAAGCTGTTCTCCAGGCCCTGAGACAAGCTGGATTGACGATCAAGGCCAGCAAGTGCCAGATCGGGCAGGGGTCGGTAGTGTACCTTGGACACTTGGTGGGTAGGGGAACGGTGCAACCCCTCCAGGCGAAGATCGAGGCCATCATGGCCTGGGAACCCCCCAAGACACAGACTGAGGTCCGAGCATTTTTGGGCCTCACGGGATACTATCGCCGCTTCGTGAAGGGGTACGGTACCATCGTAGCCCCTCTCACGGAGCTCACGTCCAAGAAACAACCTCGACGGGTAGTCTGGACGGAGGCTTGTCAGCAAGCCTTTGAGAAATTGAAGAAAGCCATGTGCGAGGCCCCGGTCTTAAGGGCCCCAGACTTTTCCAAGAAGTTCATTGTCCAGACAGATGCATCAGAACATGGCATTGGGGCAGTGTTATCGCAACTCAACGAAGAGGGTCTGGATCAACCCGTGGTCTTCCTATCCCGGAGACTACTTCCCAGGGAACAGAAGTGGAGTGCAATAGAGCGTGAAGCCTTTGCAGTGGTATGGGCTCTGAAGAAGTTGCGGCCATACCTGTTTGGCTCGCACTTCCTAGTTCAGACCGACCACAGACCCCTTCGTTGGCTGATGCAAATGAAGGGGGAGAATCCCAAGTTGTTGAGGTGGTCTATTTCCCTACAGGGGATGGACTTTCAGGTGGAACATCGGCCTGGAGTGGACCACGCCAATGCAGACGGTCTCTCAAGGTATTTCCGCCTTAGTGATGAGAACTCCCAAGGGGTTGGGTAGCTCTCCCCACTTTCAGCTGGGGGGGACGCGTGTTAGACCTGTCAGCCCTTTGGGTGGTCCCTCCTCATCATTATTTATTTTGTCCCACTTTTGCCTCAAACCCTGTTTGAATTTTTCCTTTTTGGGAACCACCAGACTTTTTCGTGTTGCTACAGATTCAGGGAACCATTTTAGCTACCCCTGAAACTTCTGTCTGAGGGCCTGGAGCACAAAATGGTGGCCACCTGTGACATCACCAGCATCCACTGGAACCTACCAGCACCTTCCAGAACATTCCAGGAGATTCCAGAACTCTGTGACAGTTGGAGACCGTTTAGAATGTTGGGAGGATAAGAGAGGCAGTTGGCAGTTGGAGCTGGCAGTTGGCACCTGACTGGTGAAGAGAGAGGAGCACAACAGTGAAGGAGGAAGGAGTGAAGCAGCAGGGGTGGAAACTTGTGCCTGGAGTGGGGTCCATAAACCCACCCTTGATACTTGTCCCTACTGATGGATCCCAGCCTATAGCCCTGTGTGGGAAGAAGACAGAAAAACTCATCCTAAGGACCTGAACAGCAGGAACAGGCCTTAGAAGCAGAAAGCAGCAAGATCCTGACCTGAGAACTGGTTTCCCTGGAGTCCGGCGTCGAGTAGCCTGAAGACCTGGAGCCCGAGGTGGAGAAGCGGCGCTGACTGAAGTAGCAGACGTCGTACCCGGAGCCGCCTGAGGTCGTGAGAGGGCGCCGACGGAGGTCGTGAGGAATACCAGAGGTCGAGGAGGAAGTGAACCGAGGTCGAGCGAGCGGCGTCATCGGAGGAGTGAAGTCCGCCCTCCGGAGTCGTCGGAGACTGAGGTAGAGGAGCACCGGAGGTCGGGAGTGAGGATCGCACTCCGGAGTCGCCCGGAGCCTGTGAGGAGGAGCACCGGAGGTCGGGGGTGAGGATCGCACCCCGGAGTCGCCGGAAGTCGACATCGAGGCCAGGCCGGCCGACGTCATCGGAGCCGAGAGCGCCATCGGACCGGAGCCGCCCGAAGTCGACATCGTGAAGAGACTGCCCGACGCCGTCGAATCGGAGGTCGAGATCGAACCGAGGCCACCGACATCGGACCGGAACCGCCTGCCGGCGTCGTCAAAGAACTGACATTGTGCCGAGGCCGCCGAGACCGAACCGGAACCGCCTCACGGCGTCGACACGACTCCAGCGGCGTCGGAACATCAGAAAAAGGGCAGTAAGTGGAGTAGAGGGCGCCTAAGGCCCTGTGGAGACCTGAGAGACTGCTCTAAGGGGCTAGGGAGGTGCTGAAACCCACCTGACTGTGCCTGGGGTGAACTGGGACTAACCTAGAGAGGTTGTGTGGAGAGAGAAAGCCAGGGCACTGGTATTCCCCCCTTTGATCTACCTCAGCTTAGGCCTCAGCCTTGTCCCAGCCAGGGAGTAGCCCCCCTCAAGCCTTCCACAACCCTACAAGCTGTGCCTGGGCCAAATCAGCCCTTAAGAATTGAAGTGTCATCTGATTACATGAGGGTTGCTGTATACTTTTAATTATTTATTGGGGGTACTGTATTTATTGAATTTTGACCTATTTATTGCTGCACTATATTTATAGGTCCACAGGACCTGATGGTGTACAATATTTATTGGTACAGTATTTATTGCCTCAAAGTATTTAATTGTCTGTATATATTGCACTTGTATTTATGCCCTGTTATTTATGATCACCCCTATTTATTTCATCAAACAGCCAATATTTATTTGACCTGCTCTATTTAAGAATCTGTATATTGTGATTGACCTATTTATTTTTCCAATCAGCAACTAAGAGAAAAAGATAAAGAAAGAATATTTTCATAATTTTTACGGTGTAGAGTCGTTTTTGGAACGGATGCACGCATGGTTCTTGTATGGGTATATTGTATGCTTAGCACTGCGCCTGTTTCCTGACCACTCGAGCCAAGCTACCACAGTGTGTTCGGGGAGTCCACCACCACCCTGCGGAGTGGGAGTGGGCGTTTCCAACACATTGCTTGTGAATTTCTATGTGGGAAGATTGCAGAATGCTTGAGCGCATTGTGGAGTGTGACTGAGCTTGGCTCCCGCTCCGGCCAGGGTCGGTGTTTGTCACGAGTTTGCTACGCGTGGGAAATAAACAGTGTGCAGCAGGGAGGGAGACATGACGGGTACAGGCCACGAGCTTAGGGGTCGCCGCGCGCATGAGTAACACTCACACACAAGGGAGGTCCTCAATGAAGAGGAAAGGGGGAAGCGAGAGGGTGAAAGAAGGGGTGACAGGTTTAGAGGCGGGGATGAAAAAACAGAACTAGGGGATGGAGATGTGAAAGCGGTAAAGGAACAAAGAAGATGAATGGTAGTGAGGAGAGGAGAAGTGGTAGGGCGGTGAGAAAACCAGCGCTCGCCATTGCGAGAAGGCAGGGGGCCATCTGTTTTTACTCAGCCGCTGTTTATATTTGCATCGTGTTTTCAATTTTACTTTGAGTGAAAGAGCGATGCAAAAACAAACACACGGCTGAGTGAAAACAGATGGCCCCCTATTAAAGATAAGAAATTGCTTTGCGACAGCCGCAAAGCAGACGAGCCAGTCCAAATGGGCCGGATGAAAAGGCGAAAGGGCGGCAACAAAAATACCCCATTTCCAATGGCAGGCCACTATTTAGCATAAATGGTGACGCAAGCCAATGAAAATGAGTGGCGGGGCTTCGAGTTCGCTTCTGAAAACCCCTCATAAACAATATCTTTCGGCCAGCGAGCAGCGCTTTGCACTGCAACGCTAGACGAGTCCTCAAAACGGTTGGAGAATTACAGCAAGTCTCTAGTCTACCTCTGGCTAATAGATTTCATGTCCTAGAGGTGGAGGTCCCACCCATGGAGACTTTACTTGGTAATAAGAAGGAAAATCTACCTTTACCATCTGTACCACCTACATCATTGGTGTCATCTGAGTCCTTAATGGTAGAGGAAGCAACTGCACTACCTCCAAGGCAGGAAAACATTGAGGCATTATTGCAGACATTATCAGAGGAAATTAAAAACAGATTTGCTATGTCAGAAGCGAACCAAGTAAAGATTTGCAATGCCTGTGAGAATCTCGAGAAGAAACTCACAGACTTGACTGATAGGATTAAAAATTTGGAAACGTCCTCAGAAGGTATGAGAAGGGAAGTTACAGACAACCGTAAGGAGATTTAGCATTGCAAGGAAAAGGAAAAAGCCCTCCAAGAAATTTTTTTTACTTTAGAGAATAATTCGAGACTAAATAATTTAAGGCTGCTGAATGTCCCAGAGGGGAAAGAGGGTGAGGATTTGAAGTTTTTTTTTTATAAATCTGATCCAAGAAATAATACCAGAAGCCGGGGAATTAGATCTACTCCATGATATCCAGCAAATCCATAGAGATCCCTTTAGGTGGAATCTTAATAGAGACAAACCCAGAAAAATACAAATTAACTTTAATACTTACTCTATTAAGGAAAAGATACTTTCAGATGCATTAAAAGCAGGGTCATACACTTGAGACGGATGGTCATTTCGTATTCGCTCGGTTCTATCAAAGGAAACCCAATCGCTTCGGTGGGAATTGGGCCGGTATATACAGGAGCTCAAATCTCATGGGGCCACTGCGCAAATTAAGTTTCCTGCCACATTAAAAATAATGTGGAATAATAAAATGCACATTTTTAGAGATCCAGAGGAAGTGGAAATCTTTATCAAGCAGATAAAAATCTAAACACTTAAAACAGGTTGAGTGCACACACACACACATATAGTATAAGGCTGGAGAGATGAAGGCTGCTGGGCAGCTTTTATGCTCATGTTGGTCAAAGGGAGGGTGGGTGGGGCTCTATGAGAACGGGGTAAGAATGCACTGTACATATTTTACAACTTGCACACGGGGTTGGGGGCATTGGGAAAAATGTTTTTTTTTAAATAAAAAGTCCTCATATGCGAAAACCCTTTAGATAACAGGAAATTTCGCCAGAACATGGTTAACACAGATAACAAGCACACTTTGAGGATACTTAGTTGGAACATAAATGGGTGTAGAGTAGCAGATAGAAGACGAATTTTACAATTTCTTAGACAATCCAAGAGTGACATTATAATACTGCAAGAAACTCATCTGCAACAAAAAGAATGGGAGCCAATACTTAAAGGGCATAAGTGGATACACCAGTTAGCATGTACTAATCAGAACTGCAGTGTTAAAAGGGTCGCTATCCTGTTGAAAAATTCAGCTCATGCTAAAATAATTCAAGTAGTTTCAGACCCTGAAGGAAGATGGGTTATTGCGACAGTGAGGATATACAGTCAGAACTACTCTATGATAAGCTTCTATGGCCCGAATATAGACGACCCATCACCACATGACCTATTTCAACAGATATTGAATGATGATCATCCTATCATATTGGCGGGGGATTTTAATACTCTGTTGGATCCTGAATTGGCTAAATCAATCACTAGGCCAACAGTTAATGCTCCAAAAATGCAAGACTTTATACAAAACATTATGAAGAATTTAGGACTAATAGACCCGTGGAGGCTAGGAGCTGGTAGAAAGAAGGAATCTTCACATCAAAATAAAAAATATGGTCATGCTTCCCGTATAGATTACTATCTCATTGACTCAAGATTATGTAATAAGGTTAAAGCAGTTTTTCATCACCCTGCCCATTTATCTGACCATTCAGCATTTAGTTTAGAGATGTCTATGGAACAAAAGGGGCCTGAAATTAGATGGACAATGGACAGGTCCTTATTAAGAGAATTGGAAATACAAAAAAAATGAAACAAGATATGCTAGACTACGTTGAACTGAATGCTGGTACCACTTCATTACAGGTTATATGGGATGCATACAAAGCCTATATCAGAGGGAAAATAATTAGTTATGCCACGCATAGGAAGAAAGAAATCAACAAAAAAACTGAAATGATAGAGAAGAAAATAATCTCTTGGCAAAAAGATCTCCATGTAGCGCGAGACTCAGCAGCAGGGAATGAGATTCAGGCACAAATTGATGAGGGGAAGAAAGAACTTGAGGAACATCTGGAAGGTATAGTTAAGAAAAAGTGGTTCGCTAGTAAGTTGGCGCATTACGAGTATTGTGATGGATGTGGGAGGTTATTGGCATGGAAAACTAGGGGAGACCTAGATAGGAACTCAATAAAAGATAATTTCGGAGGGGTCAGATACAAGCTGCACTGATGATAATGACATTGGGGCCGCTTTCACCGATTTCTTCCAGAATGTATACAAGGAAGAGATTTCATTGTCGAATGAACAGTTAACTACTTGGCTTTCAGGTGACCCTCTTCCAAAACTTTCATCAGATAAGGAATCTCTACTCAATAACCCCATTACATCTGAAGAGGTATCCTTAGCAATAAGAAACTTGAAGAATGAGAAAGCACCTGGACCTGATGGGATTCCCAGCGAACTCTATAAGGTCTTAGCGGAGGAAATTACTCATTAATTAACCTAATTATTTAACTCTGTCTACATAAATAAGGAAGACATTCCAGAATCCTGGAATGCGGCCACAATAACCCCTATATTAAAACCACACAAGAATCCTGAAAATTGTGAGTCCTATCGCCCAATATCTTCACTTAACAATGACTATAAAATATTCACGAGTATATTGGCAAAAAGGCTAGATAAAGTATTGGAAGATCTAATAGCAATTTCGCAAAAAGGGTTTATGAAAAACAGACAGTTAATTGATCTTACACACGACCTGGTATGTGCTATAGATTTGGCCACAGACAGAAATCTTCCCTTACCTATCCTTACTGTTGATGCCGCTAAGGCATTTGACAGGGTTAGCTGGCCCTTTCTTCACACTGTCTTATCCCATAATGGGCTGAGGAGCAACTTTGTTAATGCTATAAAACATTTACACATGCCCTTTCGCAAGAATCTTAATAAACGGCTCACTTACTCAGCAATTAAGAATAGGTAGAGGTACACGGCAGGGTTGTCCCCTATCCCCCTTGCTGTTTAACCTATACATCGAGCCCTTAGCAAGGAGGATTAGGCAGGAACAGCTGATCCAGCCTTTCCAACATCAAGGTTGGGTTAAGAAAGAGGCTCTTTACACTGATGACCTAATAATAAACACGCAAAACCCCACATAATCATTTTCAATTATAATGGGTTTATTAAAAGACTTTGGTAAGATAGCTGGGTACCAGGTAAACAATGGAAAACTGAGATAATGACCTGGAATGCACAACTTGATTCTACTCTTATGATAAACGTGAAGAAAGAGATAAGATATCTAGGAGTGCAGGTAGTTAAACCCCTGGAAGAAATGGGACAGATAAACTTTCTAAAACATATGAAAGAAACTGAAAGGCTGTTGCAAACCTGGTCTACCTTACCATTATCGATCATCGGCAGGGTGAGCCTGATAAAAATGATGATTTTGCCAAAGTACACTTTTGTATTTAATGCCTTACCATTATATTTCGTGTTACAATGGTTTAAGAAATTGCAAGGCGATTTGACAAGCTTTATATGGGCTAATAAAAACCCAAGTATTGCCTAGAAAAAACTCCGCAAAAAAAAGAGACGGGGGCTTGCTTTACCCGACTTTTAGCTATACTGCTGGACTTTCCAGTTAAAAAACAGAGCACTTTTAACTAAACGCGTCCAGCTACTCCGACCTTGCTTTGAAGCATTAGTCAATGATCTAGCAGAAAAAGGTAACTATTTTTTGTTTAAATATGGGCTTCCCAAATTCTTCAAGAAAATTCATTTGAAGGTCCTGAACGCGCCATGTAGACTTTGGATTCAGGTTAGGAGAATATTGAAGTTACCCTACTATCGTGAAATGGCCCCTATTTGGAAATATGTTTACAAGACTCCTTATCTATACCACTAATGGATGCTGAAATGGAAAAATGGGGCCAACTAATGAACAAGCAGAATCAAATCTCGTGGGACTATTTATCAGAAGAAACAAACAATTTATTATCTAGATTTAAATACTTGCAACTAACAAGTTGGGCCCAAAGTCAATCATCTGTAGGTGCCTTGAATGAGTAGGAAACAGTTTTATACGGCAATCCTGTACAGAAAAAAGAAACTGCTAAATGGTACTGGATGTTAGTCCAAGAGGAAGACTCCTATACGATGCCACTGGAGGAAAAGTGGAAAGGGGCCCTTCCGGATACCGACTTAACAACTCTGTGCAAGTGTCTATGAACACACTTTGCTTGTTTGTCAAATACGCACGTTTAAGGAAGAACCATTTATTTACCTTGCACAGGCTCTATTGGTCCCCAAAGAAGCTGTCTAGAATAGGAGGAGAAATAAGATACTGTCCGAAATCTGGACTCCAAAAAGCAGATGATGTGCATATGTTCTGGCAATGTCCTGGCCTGAATGCATATTGGCTAGAAGTGGGTAAGATATTAACAGATATATTGAAAAAGAAAATAGAGGTAAGCTTATCTTTGATTATTTTTGGGATTCTAGACAACTATAGTTTTACTGGGAAGAACAAGAAATCGTTTGAGCAGTTGTTATTAATTCTAATTATAATTGCTCGCAGGGAAATCTGTATTAATTGGATTCTTAGCAGTCCACCATCTTGTGTGGCTTGGTTAAAGACCACTAGACGATTTGGTAGGTTAGACTGTCTAAATGCTTCTGAGAAGAGAGCCAGTATTTCGGAACCTCTTGTTAGTCATGATTCAAATTCAGATAGGCAATAGAGGAATTAAAACGGTCCAAGGATTAAGACATTCTAATCCAATGGGAGGTATGCAGGGGAATCTATGACACCTCGAGATAAAGGTTGAATGTAGGTGTATCAGGGCAAAGGAACATCCGACAGGTATCGTGTGTATATTCTGTTCTCTAAAACCCAGTATGCACCATAACAAACCCCTTTTTGGATTGTCGCATATGAGGACCAAAAAAATATATATCTATATTCTTTTAGGGGCATGGCCAAGATGGCGGCGAGGTAGGACGCTCCTCGCTGTCTCTCCCACCTGCCGCCGAAATATAGCACTTGCCTCAGCATTCTGCAACCCCTGAAACACCGGGAAAGGCTGACAAGCTCTGGTGCACATATGCCTGAGACTGGAGCACCTGGAGATGGCGGCCAGCGGTGCTGCGATCGTTAGCAGCGGGCCGTGGGCTGCGAGGCCGCAGGAATAGCCCCATTGGCGGCCGTGCCCAACCCCGGCGAATTCAGCAGCCGCTGGGGTGCTTCATGGAGGAGCCTACGATCGGGCGAGAGAGTTGGGCGACCCCACACGGTGAGCTACGCCTAGAGAGCCCGAAGGGCAGGGAGGCCTGCAGGAAACGCCACCTCTGGCAGACAGAGTGGGTCCCAGCCACAGGTCTGAGAGGCCGCCCGGCCGGCGCTGGACTCGAGAGAGGCAATTAAGGCCCCAGAGGGAGAAAAACAGCGTTGGACCGCAACAGAGGTAAGCAGAGGTTTGGGGGGCCTCTGGACGGCTGTAGTGGCCTATTACGGTGCAGTAAGTGGTGCTAAGGGGCAGAGGAAGCAGAAGTTGAGTACGGCCTAGAGCACTGGGAATCCTTTGGGAGTCCAAGGGATTTAGGCCCCACCCAGTGTGAAGCAACCGGGGGTGAACCGAAGATGGGGCAGCGCGAGCCCAAACACCACCTTGTGGAGAGATCGGGAGGCGCCCTGCTAAGTTCAGAAACTATGCCATAACCGGGCACACCTAGCCCTCGATTGCGGGTGAGACTTGGGCTCACCGGGTGGAACCGGGGCGGCCCAGTAGAGAGGAACAGGACCTCAGGAAGCTGCAGTGAATCCATGCAGGAGACTGGGAGTCACAGCAAAGGCGGACCGGTGTTGGGAGGAGAGCGACTGACGCACATGGCAGGGCTAATAGAGTGGGCTCGAACATAAGATAAAAGGCCTAGCTGACTCACCTCGCCAGTTCTTTATCACCAATGTGAAAACTGAGGCCGGAACAGGAGTCCTCGTCGAGATTCAGTCGCTGGAGGTGTCAGAGACAGCACAACTGCGGCACAGGAGGTGAAGGACAAGACCCTGACTCGATCTAAAGCGGGTGAAATTGCATAACAATGTCTACCAGCAGGGTAAAGAAAGACCACTCCCTGAAGGATATGTTGACGCGGCCCACTGGAGGTGCAATGGAAGAACAGCAGCCCACAGGAGAAGCACCACACACCTCAGTGTCAAACACGATGGAAGAGCCGGTGACGAGGGTGTTTCTGGAATCCCTCTTTCTGACGCTAAAGAAGGGTCTCCAGACGGTTAAGAAGGATCTATCATCAGAAATTAAGGATCTCAGACAAGACACGGACGTACTCGGAGACAGGGTGGCAGAACTGGAAGATAAAGGAGACAACCGGGAGGAAGAGGCAGAGGCCATGAGACAAGAGATCATCCGTCTCCAAGAACAACACATTGATCTACAAACCCATCTGAAGGATCTTGAGAACCGTTCCCGGAGGTACAACATTCGGATCCGAGGAGTAGCATTGAAAGCAGAGGGAAATTACCTCTTTGGCTTTGTGAGAGACCTCTTCAATCACATACTTGGTAATCCCCAGGACACTATTCTCAAAATGGACAGAGCACATAGAGTTGGAGCCCCCCGATCGGACGAAGCTCCTCCTGCAGACATCCTAGTCTGCATGCATGATTTTCAAACTAAGGAAGAAATATTACATAAAGCGAGGTCGATGCACCCCATTTCCTTCCGAGACCAAACCCCTACACTATTTCAGGACTTGGCCTTGCTCACACTGCAAAAGCGAAGAGATTTTCGCCCAGTGACTACCTGTTTGCAGAACCAGAACAGTGAGTATTCTTGGCGCCACCCCTTTAGAATTATCTTCCATTGGGAGGGTAGGCTCACCAGCTGCGTTCACTGACGGAGGCATGCAGGCTGTTGGGGCTGGAACCACCTGGAGAACATGGAGATAGAGATCTGAGTTCCCCAACCCATGAGGGGCAGCAACTGCGCTGGCTGAGACGGGGACGCCGTCGGAGCCAGAATAAACCAGATCCGGCTGAAATCGCGAAGGGGCAGCAGGAGGCCCTAGAATCTATACTATCCGCACTGGCAAAGGCCGAGAATAACTTAACGCATCCATTGGAGTTTTCCCTCATGGAGTCTTTCTTAGCGGGTGGGGGAGGAGCGGCGAGAACTTGGCCACAACATGGACCCCAAACTCTCTTCCGAGTGGCTCTGCAAGGTCATTGGACTGACATCGAACTTCGAGCTGGGTAAATCAGTTCATGTTTTTGGGGATTTATTATGTTTTGTCTTCCTGTTATTTCTTCTTTCTGGGGACAATGTCGGGGTCCTCCATTCACCCTACAATCTAACTATAAGGCATATTGTACATACATTCGAGACCATTAGAGTCACAGTGGTAGCCTAGTTGAACCCTGGGGGAGGAGAAGGCGCAGGTCAGGAGAAAGCCTGAACGCGAAGTATGCAATTCTCTAAACTGAAGATACTCTCACTTAATGGGAGATGTCTCAACAACCCGATTAAGCGTCGCGCAGTGCTTTCATATTTGGAACAGATTAAGGCAGACATTTGCCTGTTACAGGAAACCCACCTGCTAGCCAGGGACTGTTATAGGCTTAAAGCACGGGCATTCCCCACCCAGCTGTTCTCCTCTAGCCTACCTAAAACGGCGGGAGTTGCTATATTGGTGGCGCAGGCTTTTAAGGGTAGGGTGGTTCAGAAAGAAGCTGAGATTAAAGGCAGACTACTTTCTTACTGCTTTATAGTTGGAGGCCAGGGACTAAAAGTAGGCTCGATCTACACTCCTAATGAGGGTCAAGAGGGTTTTTTTCCACACTGCACTCTAAGAGGTTTTTGCCACGGACGAATGTAATATAATGCTAGGCGGGGACCTTGACTTAGTATTTAATAACACAGCTGATAGGACAGCAAAAAGACAGGGACAAGTTGGCACACTGTCTAAGGAGGGGCACGCTCATTTTCAGGAATTGGGGCTACTTGATCTCTGGAGGGAGGCTCACCCCCCAAGTAAGGGAATACTCCAACGCCCAAAAAACATACGCCTGGTTGGATTATTTACTGGGTACCAGAGAAATACACACTTTAGCAGTTCACACTGTAATCCATTCCGCCACTCTTTCAGATCATGCGGTGGTGGTGACGGAGGTGACACTTCCACCCCAGACTCATACACGTAGACAGTGGCAACTGAGAGACACCTTACCACAGCACAAAGAGGTAGTGGATCAAATTAAGCACACAATAGAGGACTATTTTGCCCATAATGACACGCCAGACATCAACACATCTATCCTATTGGGGGCACTCAAAACAGTGGTGCAAGGCGAATTTATAGCGATTTCGACAGCAGACAATAAGGTGAGGAGGGAGAAAAGAGAGAGCCTATCCCAACAGGTCAGGGAACTGGAATGTATACATCAGAGAGCTGGGGCCCCCAGGGTGTCGCGACAACTCACAGCGGCACTCGCTCAACTAGCAGCATTAGATTTAGACAGAATGAAGTTCGCAGCCCTTCAACTGCGCCACTTCTTTTATGTGTGGGGGGGACAAATGCGGAAGGAGACTGGCAAACAGGCTCCGGGAAAGCCAGCAGCAGCAGGGTATCCATGCGATTGGCAATAAGAAGGGAGACCTGGTGACATACGACACTGCAATAGCGGAGATATTCAGAGCATTTTTTGAGCAGCTCTATGAGGCACCAACGCTTGACAACACAGAATGCACCAGATACCTCCAAGATGTACAAACACCCAAACTGACCTCTGATCAAGCCGCAATATTGGAGGAGGACATCCACATCGAGGAAGTGATTGCGGCAATATTCCGGTTAAAGCTGGCCAAATCCCCAGGCTCGGATGGCTTCTCAGTGGCCTTTTACAAAACTTTTTGCCTAGAAATTGCTCCTCTATTGACTAGGTTTTTTTATTCTTTCTCCACACCAGGTGCAATCCCGGCCTCCATGCTAGAGGCTGTTATAATGGTTATTCTCAAACCACGTAATGATGGAATGCACTGTGGCTCGTACTGACCCATCTCATTCCTCAATATAGATGTAAAGCTATACACAAGTATACTGGCCCATAGACTGAGTCGATATATGCCAGCCCTAGTCAACCCCGATCAGGCCGGCTTTATCTCCCAGAGACAGACCAGTGATAACACCAGGAGGGTTCTACATATAGTGGACAAGGCTTCTAGATTCCCAGGCAGTTATATGATGATGACAATAGATGCTGAAAAAGCATTCGACAGAATACATTGGCCCTATCTGGAGCACGTTCTGTCTCATTTTGTCCTCTGGGAACGATTACTTCACTCAGATCTTAAATTGTTACCGCTTTCCTACAGCAACTGTGAGAGTCAATGGTCACAGCTCAGCCCAATGACGGATTGCCCAAGGCAAGGATGCCCTCTGTCACCCCTGATATTTTCACTACATATGGAGCTGTTTGTGCATAGAGTGAGGACACATCCACAGATACTTGGGAGTCCCATTTGGGTGAGACACACACACTATCAACTTATACGCAGACGATGTTTTAGTGACTCTTAACGAACCAGACACATCCCTAGAGGCATTCCTCACAGAGTTGGAAACGTTCGTTAGAGCAGCTGGTTTCAAAGTAAATGTGGGGAAATCTGTGACCCTCAACCTCTCTCTCCCACCTCAGACGGTGGAACAACTTAAAGGAAAACACCCATTTCAGTGGTCCCTCGACAATTCCTTATCTTGGAATTCAAATAGCTGCGTCCACCCACACTACGGCCACCGCCAACTACTCTATTCTGCTCAGACTAGTCTATGCCGATATATGTAGATGGAAGCACTGCCTGACCTCTTGGTTGGGCAGAATAGTGGCTATTAAGATGATGACCTTACCCAAAATATTATACTTGTTTCAGACACTACCACTGCATCCACTGCTGGGCATGATTCCCAAACTGTAAACAGAAATCATGCAATTCATATGGCAGGGTCGTAAACCCAGGATGATAAAGAGCCTCAGCTTTCTACCACCTAGTGAGGGCGCACTGGGAATTCCCGAACTACAGCTGTATTATCAAGCAGCTCAGTTAAGGCATTTAGTGGAATGGAATTGAACAGAGTTAGAAAAGCACTGGCTATTCCAGGATAGGGCGGTAGCGGGCACATCAGTGATGAAAATTCCCTTTTTAAAGAAGACCCACAGACCGCTGAGACTTTACGTGTCCGAATCACACAGACAACAATGACAACATGGGACCAGAGCAATGTTAAACATAATCTCACAACATTCCCATCGCCCTGACCCCACTATTTGACAACCCGGACTTTGAGCCAAGAGTGGGGGAGACAACGTTTATGTGATGGCATCACTCTGAGTGTCGTGCCATGGGTCATTTATTTATTGTTGAGGGGGTACTATCATTCCAACTAATCAAAGCAGATTACAGCATCCCAGAAACAGAGGGCCCGATTCACAGAACTAACTTAAGACAAAATCCTAAACTTACTACCATTTTGGTATTCACAGAAGGCACTTACTCATTTTGGTATTCACAGAAGACACTTACTCACTTCGGTATTCACAGAAGTTAGGAGTCCTAACTTTAGGACTCCTAAACGTCTTCTGTGAATACCGAAAGTCTTAAAATTAGGATTTTTCTCAGTTTAGGAGTCCTAAGGTTAGGACTCCTAACTTTACAACTACTAAACTGAGAAAAAACCTAATTTTAAGGCTTTCGGTATTCACAGAAGGCATTTAGGAGTCCTAAAGTTAGGAGTCCTAAACTTAGGACAACTAAATTGAGAAAAATCCTAATTTTAAGACTTTCGGTATTCACAGAAGGCATTTAGGAGTCCTAAAGTTAGGAGTCCTAACTATACTACTACTAAACTGAGAAAAATTCTAATTTTAAGACTTTCGGTATTCACAGAAGGCATTTAGGAGTCCTAAAGTTAGGAGTCCTAAACTTAGGACTACTAAATTGAGAAAAATCCTAATTTTAAGACTTTCGGTATTCACAGAAGGCATTTAGGAGCCCTAAAGTTAGGACTCCTAACTTCTGTGAATACCAAAATGAGTAAGTGCCTTCTGTGAATACCAAAATGAGTAAGTGCCTTCTGTGAATACCAAAATGGTAGTAAGTTTAGGATTTTGTCTTAAGTTAGTTCTGTGAATCGGGCCCAGAGCATTTAAGGTACCTACAACTTGTACATTGGCTTATGCAGCCACAAAATAGAGAGGCTGCACAGCGACACCTCACTCACTATGAGAGATGGCTATTGTCAAAGTCCTCGGACAAGGGAATGATCTCCGATCTATACAAGCTACTAAATACACGAAACACATCTACATACAATGCAGGGAGAGGTAGATGGGAAAAAAGATATAGGGAGACCCCCTAAGGAATAAGGAGTGGAAAGGTATCTGTTACAGAGCACAACACACTGCTAGTAAAATGGCCCTGACTGACACGCTTACGAAAGTGGCAACTTATTGGTACTACACACCGGAGAGAGTACACAAGATCAACCCATCAGCTAGCGCAGATTGTTGGAGGAACTGTGGGAGGGATGGTACACTGCTGCATCTACTATGGGATTGTCCCCAAATTCAAGACTACTGTACCCAGGTCTTGGATGAAATTGACAAACACCTTAAGACTCCACTACTTCGTTTTCATGCACGCATTCTGTTGGAAGTTCCAGATCCGTTGGCCTACCCACTGAAGTCAAGGAGGGGGCGTTTGATAGGTATAGCTTTGGTTTCTGCTATGCACCATATCCTTTCAAATTGGGGTACCCATCAAATACCCATACACACGGGCTGGCTAACTCAGTTATGGCGCATTCTGGGAATGGAAAATATAACTCTTACACATGCTGGGAAAGGCGCAGACTTCATTAAGGTCTGGCTCCCCTTTCTGTCCCTACTGACGCACGAGTTTCATAAGCTCACGTGCCCCAAATATTTGCGCTTGCTACAGTTACCAGAAGACAGGGTGCCACCGGCTCCGGAGGAGCAATGATAAACAGCAATTCAAACTATCTAAGATTGAACAGATTGACTGGAGGAAGGGGGGGTAGGGTTGGTTTAGGGCGGGCAAGGGGTTTGTTTCTTTTCTGCCACAGGCTGCATGCTTTGATGTTACAGTAGGGCTCTGCGTAACCCGGATTTGTCCCAGATGGTCTGTTGGCAGTCCTTTTGTTCTTCCCTTTTTTTGTTTTGGTTGAAAACTGCAATAAGAAGAAATAAACCATAGCTATCCTTTTACAGTTTCCAACACCCAGGAATCCCCTGTTATCGCCTTCCATTTTTCCAGAATTTTTTTTAATCTCCCTCATGTGCTTTTCTGGGTAAAACCAATTAGACTCTTCATACTCCCCTTGACCTGATAGATTTCCTACCTGGAAACCAGCTCTCCTGTGCCCTGGTCTGCTCCTGCCTCCTCTACCTCACTGTGGATACAGACTTCCTGAATATGAGGTTTCTCTATATCCACCTCTATCTTGAAATTTCCTCCTCCTTGATAAAATGGGCCTCAGCCATATGGACTGCCGAAAGTCTGACCCCCACCTTGTGGCCCTGCCATATAAACCTCGATTACCAAAAAACTTTCCTCATGGAAACATGCGCTTTATAAATGTAAAAGTTTGTACATGCTTGCCCAAATAGAAGCCCTTTATACTACTCACTCGACTCTTTTTTAGCAAAATCAACCAATTTAGGACTTATTCTGAATAATGCTTTAAGTATCAACATTGCATTGGCATTACCAATAAAGCAAAGAGCACTCTGTTTCCAACCAATAAGTAAATTAATATCCAGTTCAGTTCCATTCAGGTAGGATTCCTCTACCATATCAAACATTCTAGCAACTGGCCCGAGTACATAAAGAAGCGTGTCCTCACATTGCTTCAATGGTGTTTCTAACCTTTTCCTTGGGTCACGCCCTAACTTAAACAAATAAGTTATTAGGTCAGGATCCAGAGTCATAGACTTATTGACATCTATCACTGGGCGTGAGCACTCTGCTTTCATAAGGTTACGCTCATTTCTTTCCAGTGGGTGTCTAATCCAAAACGGAATACAATCCACAACATTACTCAAAGGCCACCACTCAGAACTTCTTGGGTGCCTTATTTGTGCTGGATTAAACAAAGATTGCCCCAAAGGATCTTTTACCTCTCTTTTATAAACCTTATTTGAGCTCCCCAAATCTGAAAATTCATCTGTAACATCATTATAATCAAGATCCAATATATATTCATCTATTTCTTCATTCTCCCTATGCTCTGATCAGGTAGGCTGTTCACCTCTTTCTTTTCCAGGGTCAACCTGCATCTCCTTCCTGGCGCTGTGGATACCAGTCAGAGAGCTCCCGCTTGTGGAAACACCTGCTTTCTTATTCAAAGAGACAGAGTACCATTCTTGGCAATTTTCTGTTTTTGTTTCTTAAAACATTTTCCCCTTGGTCCTCTATTCTGTGATTCCTCTTCCTCAGAAAGAATCCAAAATTCTGATTCTTCCACATTATCAACACCTCTCTTTCCTTCCTTTACCAACCTCTCTATAGTTTGCTTCCTATTTACTTCTCTATTAATCTTCTAATAATCTTTTCTTGCGCCTCTTTGGAGCTCATCTCTTCTCCTTCACTCAATATAGTATTCAAGTATGTATCGTACTAAACTTGCTCCAAATTAAGTTGTTCAAAAACTGTCCCCCGTTTCTGCGTGGCTCAGTAATGCAAAAAAAACAAAAAACTCCCGATCGTCAATGGTAATTAGTTAATGAACCTGATGCCGGTTGGAGACGCGTTGCCTAGCTACCTTTTTACACGGCAACCCATATCTTGCAGTGAATCAAAGAAGCACCATCACCCTTCAAAAGATTCGCGTCGGAATTGACATATTCAGAACGTGCTCAATTTCTTTTTTTAAAAAGAATTTGCAATGCAATAGGTCTCGCATTACTAAAAGTTTGAGCCAATAGCTCTACCTTTCAGTAATGCAAGACTTATTGCATTGCAAATGCTTTACCTTTGGTATAATCGCGGCACCTGCGCTTTACTTTTAACATCAAAAGTAAGGCGCAGGTGCCGCGCTTATACCAAAAGTAAAGAAACACAAGTGGCGCGCGCGTCACGCCTGTGTCTGGGCACGATCATAGCTCCTCCCATGGCCTATTGGTGTCTATTACGCGCTTGGTGCGCGTAATAGACACCAATAGGCCATGGGAGGAGCTATGCGCACGCCTCGGGCCAATTGCGTGCAGTCTTTTAGAATAAGACGCACGCAAAGGCCAATGGGGGAGCTGAAAAGGAAACGCACACGCACGAGTAGGTGCGATTGCTAGGTCAGCTTGATTTCACCATTTTTCACCTACTAAAGGTCTCGCGACCTGCGCGAGCACTGCTGTGCAGTGCAACGCAGGTCGCGAGACCTAAAATCCAACAATACCGCAATTTGCAACCTCCCTGAAATTGGAGCCTCGCCAAGACTCAAGCTCCAGTTTAAATGCTGGCTTGCCGCGCTTTGCTTTTCAAAAACTAACATTCTCCGGTTATCGATTAAAAGTATTGTCGGTCCGATATAGCCAAAAAATAAATGTTGTTGCTATGATCACGACCTATGCTCCTGAGAAACTATATTTAATTAATAATTAACTCCCTCGTTTAAAACTAACAAAATACCCGAAACTTTCACAGACTATACCCAAGCAAATCATTTTTTAGATCTACTAGTATACCAGCATACATTACTTAATCACTATAAATAGAACATCAATCGTGCCAACACAGCCAACCATGTCCCAAAAGTATACTTATCTGCTCAGAAGCAGCAAATAAAAGAGGATGAGACTGGAATGTTAGGGACTTTTGATATGTTAATTTTTCTAACGTTTTGTGACTTCATATTATTCTATTGGAAGCTTTTAGATGCTGCTCAGAAATTGTGAATATAAGGTCATGCATAATGCCAGCCTTCTATCTTGACATCAAATCAAGGGTTTCTTCAGATGTTGTGACATAATGACCAGATTTACCCCAGTACATATAAACTTTGCACACATCTTTTTTCCTTTTCGTCCTTTGACAGAGGACCCTTCACCATACCTAAATGCATGGGTTCAGGACTGTCTAAGCTTTTACGATCTTTTACGTTTGGTCAATCTATTTAAACCTTGGTCATGATATTTTTTGCTGAGTGTCTCACAGCTAAATGATGATCAAACTGTACCACTAAATCCTTGAACACCACATATTTAATGGGGGGGTTCACAACCTGTGTTTACATTTGGTAACCCTTGATAAAAGAGAGTACAACTGCTGGACAGGTAGAGGACTTGATGCTGCTTATTAAATCTTAATTACCTTGTTTTAAATGAAGGGATTGTCTATTTAAAGAAAGAGCATGCATTTTTCTATTCAATAACATTTGCATTTGCTCACAGAAAGTCAAACGTGTATACAGCAGTGGATCATTGTGAACAGTTTGTTCGGTACTCCAGTTGGCAGCATTCCCACTCAAACAAGAGAACAAAAGTTAATGTAGTTTGATTTTCAATGAAATGCCATGGGTTTTTATAGGAAATGTAACTGACAATGATTGGGAAATAAAGCAACCTTTTTAGGATCACCAGAAATACTCCATTGGAGTGCTAACAGTATTACAGGTTGTACTTGTGGGCATCAAGATATACAAGACTTAGAGTCCCTCACAGGAACTAGTCATTTCCAAGATCTGCAGGGATTTGTTTCAGTAGAAAATTAAATCTGACTTGTGGCTTTACTCTCTGGCTTCAGTAGGGGACCTAATTATTTTATTTGAAGTAACTCAAAATGTAAAATCTTATTCTCTGATTTCATTACACTAACTTACTGTTGTGACTTGGTAATCAAGTTAAGGGTTTGAGGCAGAGTAACTTTTGGATCCATCGCTCAGGTGTGGGCTAGACAATCTGTCACGGTTGCACTAACCTGAAAATCCAGATCCAATAAGTGCTATGCTAGCATCCAGACTTCCATGAACCTATTGAGGGCAATGCAAAGAATATATGTTCCAGTTGGCAGTGATCGAGGCAAAGTGGAATGGGAAAAGATAGAGCAAAACGGACACACGGAATATCTTCACCTGGTCTTTTCTTACTGCTAGGCTCAATCTCCACTGCAGAGGAATGGATATGAATGACAAGAAATAGTTATTTTTGTGTCTGGACAATGATATTACGATTCACTATTTCTACTATGGCATGGCATGTGATACTATGGCTTATGACTCTGAGTGGTAGCTGATAACTATGACTTCCGGTAGCTGAAAAATAAATAACCTTTGTAAATGTTGCATGGAATATCATTCGTATATCTATAATTACCTTCAGCAAGTTAGAAATAAAGTCAGTCATCTAAATGATCCCAATGCAATTAGTTCATCATCTATAGAATAATGAATACTCATTCATACTGCGTCTTTACTTCTGGCTATATACATTTACTTCCCAGCGTCTGGTAGTACCTTAATACCATGCATGATTCAAGTGATACAAAGTGTGGACAACTTAAAGGGTTCTCTAGATCTTCCTTTGAGCAGATGCAATAGAGTTTGTAATCCTTTAAATGATGACTCCAATCAATGTCTAAATCCTTGGTCTCTAACGTTTATTCAGAATACTTCTCTGAGAACAAGGTACAACTTTCAATGAAAACGTGTAAATTCCAAATTCCTGCAGGAATTAGGTATCATGATTGCCTACAAAGGAACGTTTTGAAGCATGAGGTACTCATACTTAATGGTTCTAAGATGCTCACCACCTTTGTAAGTTTTGAATTTCACTTGGCACTCTGAGAGATGTAGTTTATCTTGATGCTACTTGCATTGTTTTCTGAGTGATGGTTACAGGTGCAAAGCCTCACACCAAGTTGTGCATATACTGTGATTGTAACAGTGACCTCTTCAGCGGAAGACTTGAGCCCCACTGAAATTCGGAGGATCCCATCCCTGTATCTGCTCGGCATACACCGGCATAGGCAATGGACCATGATAGTGTAAAAGCTTGTGATCAATTTAGCTAAGTTTAAAATAGTGAAGGTGTGACAGAAGGCATTAACCTATGTTGAAAGGTTTGCCCAATTATGATGGTGAGGACTTTGGATTTCTATGCATATGACAGTTGTGGCACCACCAGATCACAGAAAGCATGCCATCTTGGAACAGTCCACAAGGAGTAGACATAGTTTTATCTAGCAGTTTGGGGAATTTGCAGTCAAATTCTGGAATCTTATCATTGGCTGGATTTGCCAGCTGAGTGTATTGGACCAAACTCTGGGGGATACTGAAAAATCAGTCTTTTACTCACTGCCAAAACCTTTCCCCTGTAAACGGTTAGGATTTTTGCCTGCGTGCCATATCGGAGAGACTGGTTAAGAGTGTTTAATACCAGGTCAAAGTGTAGCTAACCCCATGCAATGAAACACAGGGTTTGATGTAGTTTCCAATATGAGGTTACATTTAATCCTCAAACGTTATTCAGAGAGCAAGTTGATTTGGGTTTTGAAAATTGTCTTTCGATTATGCAGCCACCTACTCACAGTCAAATCCTACCCAAATCCTGCACGAGTCCACTCTCATTGGAGGCAAAAGTGACCAACCACTCCATAGGCACTTCTTAAGGCTTAATAAGTTTGGCACAAAGCATTCTAGGGTAACCTTCAAATCAATAACCTTTCATCCCCTTGTCCGCAAAAAAAAAAAAGTTGATTCCAGGTGTCCCTATTTTCTTTACAATTTATTTGAAACCCCTACCGTGAATAATGTCAATGGTGTGTGTTGGAAAAGTTATGCTCTTTGGCAAAACCTACCCTGCTTCAATACAGGTTATATCACTGCTTTTTCATGCGCTTGTGTGGACAAGTATCCCTGAAAATTGAGGTGTGCCTAGCCAGCACACACAAAAAAACAAAAAAAAAAAAAAATAAATATCACGATTTCTTCCTCAAAGAGGTGGATATGTATAGCCCTAGCCATTGTGGGAAGATTGGTTTCTGCACTGGAAGGTCCTCTACTATCGTAGAACCCTGAGCCTGCAACCATTTTCACTGTTAATAGGGAAATAGAAAGTGTGAGTCAACCAGGAAAGGCCAGCATGGCCCCCAGCAGCCTCTACAGTGAGAGAAACCAGCTAAGTGAGAGAGAGTTCAGCCATATTACTTGGATTGGCGTGCACCCAGAGCATGACCTCAGCATGACAGGACTATGCAATGAATGGAAGTCTGGGTTTTATAAATCGCCTCATTTGAACATCCATAATACACAGTGTCAAGAACTAACTTTTGTGCAAGCCCACTCTGTGCATTTTCTTTTCCTCTCCTTCAGGTTTCCTCCTTGATGTATTTTTTTACCAGTTCTGACAGCCTTTTTTCTTCGGTCTCCACTAGTCCGGCCGCATTACGGAAGACTCAAGGGACAGACTTTTCTCTTACTCCACCCATGGACTGACCATTCCTTGAAGTGACACTCAATTTCTAGGTGCTATTTAGTGGTAATACTTAGCTTTAGCTTTTTCAAAACCATCGGAGGTCCTTTTATATATTTTATTTATTAAGGTTTTGGTTTGTGCATCAAACTATTGTTTACTTTTCTTATTTCTTAATATACTTCCTCGATTGTTGACCTACACTATGGTGTACATGGATTATATGGCATAACGATGTGCACATAACCAGTGCTTAACTTGCAAAAAAAAGGTCAGGGCTTCAAGCTTTTCTTATGACCCTGCCATGGTGCTGCCGAATTACTGGGCCTACCCTTGATTTCCACCTCCTTTCCCTTTCCTACAGCACGCTACACATCCTGTCTCTTTAGCTCAACTTTTTAGGGTTTTTTGTCCCTTCTTTTTCCTCTGGTCACTGTTTTCCTATTTTTCTCATCATCCTTCTTTCTCCATTTTCTGCCTTTCTCTCTCTTGCTCTGTGTCAAAGTCCAACGATATATGGACTGATCCCCTAAAAATGTGTGCAGTGCCCACCACTTGAAACCACAACACAAATCGAATACGGCATCTAAGGGAGAGCTCTTCAGCTCAAAAAGAGTGCAGACCATTGAAGAGTTACCCTGAGCCCGCTCCGGTAGTGTATGTTACACCACTGTGGTAGGGCGCCTCACAACAGACATTTGCGGCACCATTAGTTCAGCCTAACAAGCATGTGTGTCTCAAATGCAAGTCTGAAACACCTTTGAGAGATCTAGTCTGTGGAGCCAGTCTTCCTGTGTATGAGCAATTAGACCAACAGCACAAAGCCACAAACTGCAGAGGTTAGAAAAATAATAAATATCTTTATTTGTAAAAAAAAATAACGTTTGAACAAATTCAGCAGCAGTGTCACACAAAGTGTACATTCACTGTGACAGCTTTGGAAAGGCAACTGTTTTTTAAAAAGTCAATCGTCATAAAAACACATTGGAATAAAATAACATTCAAGTAACATTTTTGGTCGAGGTTCCTAAAAAATAAATACGAGTGCATTTTAGTAAAAAATGTCAATAAGTACAAGAAAATAAATATAATCTTCAAAATATTTACACCTTTTAAAAATAACAGTTTAAAGCACATGTAAACTGCTTCCTTCATAAATTAGACACTTATTAAATATGTTATTCGCATGTACAGGACACATGTTTAAGTGAGTGATTTGTGGTGTGATTGGGTAATATGCAGTGCCCACTGTTTACCGGTGTTACAGGAAAAAACAGCATTTCCCTTGAATTCAGATTTGCTTCCTGTGTATCCGAGTTTGGTTGTAGGAAACAGAAAGGGCACGGTCTATTAAACATGTTCCTTTTCACACTCTGGAATGGATCTTGTGAGGGAGATACAGGGGTGGATGGATGAGCAGGGACACTAATGTCCCTGTTACCTGCTACAGAGGACACAAAAAACAAATGTACATAGAATCGAGGATGAAGCCAGTGAACAGTGGCAATAGGTTTGTGAAGAAGAAAATAGAAAAGGTCCTTCATAACTGAACAACTTCATCTAACCTCACATTCCTCTAGGGATGTGATCTTCATATCAAGCATAATAATATTAATTTCCTAATATACTTTTAAGACATGTATTGCTTACTTGAATTTGGATAACTAGCAAACACACATTGTATAGAGGTGGTAAAACAATAACTGTCTCAAGGACTGTGGCGGCAAAGCTCCTTCACACTGTGGGGGACGTGTCATGCCTTGAACTGGAGACATGTCGTGATACTGATATCTGCTTCTACATGGGATATGTAAGAAGGCCACAAGGCTACAAATAACTGAAATAAAAATAATGGGTATCCTAACACAAAGCTATTACTTTTTAAAGTACGGCACTAGATAGTTTGTTGATTTTGTTTAAATAATTTGCAAAGTTCAACTAATCCGGGGGAGCCTCCGAGTCACTAATTCATTACTGTGGACAATATTGGCATGAAAGATCTAAAATTGTGAATTATAGAAAGTATCAATGAATAAACAGTCTATTACATAACAGTTGGATTCTATTAAGGCGCAGTTTATAATTTTCATCCATTAATATGGATTTTAGCATTGTGCTGAGATACGATTCTTGAGTCTGGACAGTGGGTTGTGCAAGAAAGTTATAACATTTAAAGTTACAGAAAAATAATGCTAATTAACAAAAAACTTAGTTACAAAAAAAACCAAAGATTTTTATATCTTAGTTATTTTCCCAAGTTTAAACGTTGAGGATTTTAAAGTGATTAAGAAAGACTGCTGGGCAAAGGCTGAAACCGGTTTTACAAAGTCTGTAATTTCAGACTGCCTTACATTAGACTATGCTCTTGAGATTCCATGGTTGCCGTATATAAATGACTCTTATTTATTGTTTGATCTACCTGTGCCGAGAGACCCCGAAAGCAGCCTCTCCATTGAGAATAGTGTAATCCAGGCCTCCTTATGAATTATAGCTCGGAGTGAAGGATGCAGGAAGAACGAGGAAGGAAACAGTTATGATATTTATCGAGCGATTTGCCAGTTCTGTGCCAATCATATCTTATCTGGGTAACCAAAGCAACGCTGTTTTGTCCTAACTAGATTGCGGTTGGGCACCGCTCATCACCTGGCTGCCTTTCCTGATATGAATAAATACCTTACAAGTGTGACCCTCTGACCCTGTGATTGTGTATCGACACAGAGCACACAGCACTTTAGCTTATTCTATGGTTTTTATGTAGGTTTGAGAAAACGTTAATTAAAACCAATTTATCTCGATCAAAATATCAGCGATTTTAAAACTGCGGCACCTCATATATTTGCACTTAAGAATCCTTTTTTATGTTTTAGTACTGCACTTTCTATTAGGAGCGCTATACATCTTAGGAAACGCATTGTATATTGTAACGCATACTTTTAGAAATGATTTGACTGTTTTAATCTTTATTGCTTTTAGATGTTACATTTGAGATATATTTTATTATCTTTTATGGTACCAGTATTCGTGCTGAGTAAAGAATTTGATTGACTGCTGGGGGCTAATTTCAGATTCTGGGTAATGTATTAAATAAAGTCACAGTATTTGAAATCTGTGAAAATTAATATTGATTTAATTATATTTAGGGTTATGTACAGTGCTCGAGACCACATTTAAGCTGGTGCAGATTTTTTCAAATCCAAGGACGAGCAAGGAGGCCTCTACACGTGCAAAAGGATGTGATGGTCTATGCTTGTCCAGCATCACTGAGGAGGAGGGAGAATCCATGTTTGATTTGCAGTGCTTCTGTCTGGGTATCCTTAAAAGGTTAAATATACATTTGCATTTATCATATTTGTTAATTTTATATCATTAAAGGCTCCAAAGGTTTGAGGGGCGACTGAAATACTAATTGCTGGACAGTGTGTGCAAGAAAGCCATATTTTGACAAATTCTAAACGGTTATTTTTAAACTGTAAATAATTTCTCAGTCCATTATATAATTTACAGTGGTTGAAATATGAGCAAATGTTCTGCATTTAGGCACATTGTAAACATTATAGGAAAATCAATCATTAAAAAACCTTTTGGGTGAGGAAATGAAGGTTTGTAACAAGTGAAATACAAAATAAATACATTGCTAACTTAAATACCTTACTAATAAATTACTAGAGGCACAGTGGCTTTCTTGAACAATATCTATTAGAGTGAACAGGTATCCTTCATATCTTGACACGGCTACCATTTACGGTACCCATCTGGTGACTGGCTCCTTGCGAATTCTGTGGGTCTTATATTTTTATTCCTTTGGTACCTTTCATGTAATGCCTTGAGAAACCTCATGATCTCAAACTAAAACGGCCAGTCAAGTTACAATATGACTGCAAGACTGGAATGCCAGCCAATCGTTGGTTTCTCATCTAAATCCCTGCATCCCGTGGTGAATAAGGTGTTTTTCTTAACCAAACTTGGTGATTTGTCAACGTTCTTCAGATGCACCTCCACATCCTGCTTCGGAACCGACTAGCATGAGCTTCCAGCCCATTTGGAATAGCTGTGTCTGCACCCACCTTGGCTTCTTGTTGCTTCATCTGCACCCCGAAAGAGGGCTGGGCAAAAAGATAATGCCACAATATCTTAATGCATAAATCCACTGGGCAACAATATAAAGCTCCTTCCAGAAGGGCAGGCGATGAGCCCACAGGCCCTCCTTTCACTGCATGATGATTCATTATGGAGTGTTTGACCCTGCTGAAGATAGCAGAGCCTTACTCCGATCAGTGATCCCGTTCTGTGAACTGGATCCTAAGCTGGATACTTGTCCTTGAGGAACGAGAAGTCCCGCACAGACCGGTCGATCCAGTTCTTGTACTCTCGGCAGGCCACATAGCCCCTCACCTTTTTCTGGAACGTGGAGATGCTGAGGGAGGCTGCCATAAGGGGGTCGGTTACGGGAGGCTCAGCGATGCCCATTCGTTTCATGATAGTGACCAGGTTGCTGAGGATCCCATCAATGTTGGCCTGAGCCGTCGTCAGGAGGGCCAGCAGGGAGGGCTTGTCGGGGTTCAAGCTACGCTGGTCATCCTGGACAAGCTGCAGAAACTCAGAGAGGGTGGTGTAGGCACTGAGGCTCTTCGTCAGCCGGTCCGCGTCGCTCAGGGTACGCCATGCCTTGTAGGGGATTGCAGCAATGGGCAGGCCGTTGATCTGTAACTCAGGGGCGCTGAATCCTGGGTCACTGAAAGGGCTTCCTTGGAAGGTCAGCTGCAGAAAGACAAATGCAGAAATGTGTTAAATTGTATTCTCATCAAAGTAGAATTCAAGTGGCCTGTGGCCTAGCTGTGAGTGAGGCTAGAAAGAGTTGGTTACGCTGGACACTGACTGAGGCGGATAGCAAAGGGTGAGGCTGAAAACATTGGCCGTAAGTGAGGCTGGAGGCTGTGTGTAAGTCTGGAGCATATGAATTAAGCAGACGGCTGGAGGGCTGTGACTGAGACCGGTCACCGCCAGGCAGACCATAGGTTGTGAGTCAGAGGCCGTATGCCAATGCTGGAGAGTATTCGTAAGGTGAAGAAGGTTGGGGTGAAGCTGCCAGCTGTGTGTTAGATTGAGGGAGTGAAAACCCTGGATACTTTCTCAAACACTCAGACCTGGAAGCAGTCGACACCCCGTGAGGGAGTGACACTCGGGCTCCTGGAGAGCCTTGCACCCAGGAGCTGGGGTATGCAGAAGTTCTTGGTGATGCAAGTTACGCCAAAAAAACAGAAAATAGAGAAGGGGCGATAGGCGTTTGTTGGTTTGATGGCAGAGAAGCGGGAGTGGAGGGTGCGAGTGTGGATGTGGGAAGAATGAAGGCTAAGAGGGTGCAAGAGGTTGAAAGTAGGGACAGAGTCTTTGAGGGAGGCGGTGGATAACGTTTATTGCTGTGAGATTGGAGGCTATGAGAGTGGTGTGAAGGGACAGGTAAAGGGCGACAAAAAGCGTGCCAGGCAGAGGCATGGGGGGTTGAGAGGAAGGGGGCAAAATGCGCGCAAACCAGTGCGCAAAGTGGTGTGCTCACAATTGGCACAAATGGGTGACCGTCACACTATCCAATCCCTGGGGAAGGGGGGGGGGGCATATAAAAGAACGTTGCCGTGAGGGGCGGTGAAAAAGCCGCCCCCAACACCCACAAACAACTCCTGTGTCGGTGTTGTGATGGAGTCTTTTAAACCCACCCTAAAAGGCAGAGACCTACGGCAGGTCTTAAGTCACAGGGATCTGACGGCCAGGAGGAGAGGGTTAGGGCAGTGAGCAAGAGACAAAGAGGGAAAGAGGACAGCAAAAGGCAGGACCCCGGGGCCCAGGAGCCGCGAAGGGGGACGGGTAATACTCTGCAGGAAAGGTAGGGCATAGGGGGGTGTTTGGGTACCAAGTAACACAGACTTGGCACTCGAAATCCTGGCCAAGGGGACAGACACATGAAGCAAACGGACCAATGGTAGTTGAAGCCAGGACTCTGCAAGGTACCATAAACAGTTTAAAAAACACCCCAACTGGTAAAGTGGAGAATGCAAAGAGACTATGCTAAGTTTGAAATTATGTCAGCGCCTGTGAGCGGCTACCTGATATGGTGTGCTGTATGACTAAAACTGAGCCAAAGTCACCCCACGATATGTCGCCCTTCCAGTGCAGTTCCGAGACCAAGAACGTTAAGATGCGCAAAAGGTTGCGATGTCGAGGTGGGTGCGCCTCCTGGGGTAAGAGGGAGGCCTCTGATTGTTGCTAGTGGTTGTATATGTCACCCGGTGACCACAAGGCTGTGAACAGACGGGGGTCAGGAGGGGAGCCGAAGGCATAGTGCCAATATCGGCCACACTCACCAGCCCTCCCGCAGCAGCATATAGGTAAGCATAAATAAGCAGACAAGACAACTTTTGGTGGAGAAAATTGCTGCAGGTTTATTATGCCATCCTGTGGCACTAAAGGGGCCGCCCACTTAGGAGGGTCCCCTGCGGTGACGTCGTCGGTCAGCCCGCAGAGATGGAGGCCGAAGGCTAGGGCGCGTTTGGGGCAATGAATGAGAGGCAGCGACCGGTGCGAGGCTGGGTGGGTCCTAATGGTCCGATCGCAGACTGAGAGCCAGGTGGCGGTGGCTGACAGTAATGGATGGAGCTCCTCCGTCAGTCATGGGCATGAGCATGATTTGTTTTGTTCTCACACGGGTTGAGACGGCGAGTGAGAAACGACATTGTAGATCAAGTAGGGGGCGGAGATGGAAGGCTTGGGTAAACCAATCCTTCTAATCAACCGGGGCCGAGAGTGGGTTCGGAGTCTGCGAGTCATGCTACAGGCCGTGACTGAAGTCAAAGGATGAA
The DNA here is from genome assembly GCF_964204655.1 of Triturus cristatus. Classification (NCBI taxonomy): domain Eukaryota; kingdom Metazoa; phylum Chordata; class Amphibia; order Caudata; family Salamandridae; genus Triturus; species Triturus cristatus. Next base: position 1,257,038,587 of record NC_140590.1, read on the forward strand.
AATGCTGAGATGGACCCGGGTTGGGGTCAGTCTGAAGGCTCGGAGGCTGTGACTGACTGGAGGCTAAGGGTGCGCTTGGAGGCGGGCAGTGAGTGAATGAGTCTAGGCGGCGAATAATGCTGGGGGGTGGGGCTCGAGGCTGTAGGTGTGAGTCCAGGACCGCGACTGGGGAATATGGTGCCTGTGAGGAAGGTTTGATGTGAGTCAGTCTGGATGTTGTGAAACCGGAGGCTGTGAGCTAAGAAAAAGGGAGACCGCCCTGCTGGCTTTCACAATCACCCACTGAGAGGTGGATCCAGGCCAGACTCCCTGGGTGCGAGCGGGCTGGGAGGGGGCGTCTCCGAGGAGCCTCCTGTCCGGGAGTCAGCAGACACCTTGCCACATCAGACAGGCCCCCGGTCAACTATGCTTAGGGGGAGGGCCCTCTGGGCGAGACGTTTATGAGGTTGGCGTGCTCACGGCCGCTGTGTGAAGGTGAGATGTCCATGCCCGCAGTGGGTGGGCGAAGTTCTCAGGGTCTCTCCAGGGTGAGACGCTGCTCCCTGTGTTAGGCTGCTCTGCTCAGCCCTGCTATGTAGGAGTGAAGCGCCGCATTTGCGGTTTTGGCACTAATCGCTCACATGACAACACTGGAAAGATGTCATAGGGAGTTTCTGCAGCAGAAAAAAGCGAAACCTAGTTGCTCGAGGGCTTCCCTACATCACCCCACGTACGAAGGCTGAGGAAGCCTTCACTCGCATCAAATTGAGTAATGGTAACACCAGGGCTTTAAGTAGGATGAAAAAACGGGGAGGGCTCGGTCCAAAGGGGCGGGCAGATGTATTCAAGGCCGTGGCTTAAAACACATAAGCTAAAAACCTTTGCTTAGCATAGTGTGCCTCCAGAGTGGTATTTGGCGGTTTCTGTCACTGCATCCAGAAATGAGATACAACAACTACAAAAAGACAGGACTATTGCCTTTGCCAATGGTTGCTACTTGCATAAAATAAATAAGCTAAAACTATGGCTTTGTTGTATATGATATTGAAAATGCTTCAGTTCTGAAATGATGAGATTGTGAAAGAAGTAAAACGAGCCTCTTTGAAGTTACATCAAAGGCTTTAAGCAGTCGTTCCCTGCAAAGTTAAGATTTTTTTTCACCCTGAGTGTAAGGGCAAAAACTGAGAGCCCGTCTCAACACCTGCTTTTAAGAAGTGCCGGTGATTAGCATCGGCAGGACCCGGCACACTTAAAGCCCTGGTTACCACATTATTTACAGAATTTACGAAGAGATGGCAAAACCTTTGGCACAAAGAGCTATTTAGAAATAGTTACTTGTTACTGTCCTGTTAGCATCATATAGCTATTTCTTATTCTACCTCTCTCCTAAATGCCCCTCACTAGAATGATAGCCCCGGGGCAAGTGAAGTTAGCATCAGCTGTCTTCTGTCGTATTCGCAAATACCTGGCGCGAAGCGACCCTGGAGTTGCCCGGAGCACCCCAAAGATGCTGCAGACATCCTCGTATTTGGTCAGTCTTTGTGAAACCTTTATAATACTGTTTGCAAATACAGGTGATAGTATTTCCTAAGCTAGTGGTTCCATTGCATGGACCATGAAAGGATAAAAAGCTGAGTTTGCCCTGTTGGGATCCTAATAAGTGACCTACAGGACATACACATTGGCCATCAGCAGCTGTTCAGCTGGATTACATTGCCAACAAACAGCAGAAATACTCCCTTGCATCGCCTCATCAGACAGGACACTTCTGATTGGGTCCTTGGCTCCGGGTGGGATACCCGGATGTCAAGGCGATGTCACTCAACTTGTTCGTGATCTGTATCTAGGACCTTTTGTGCTCAACCCTCATTGGTGAAGATGCTGACCACTACCTCAGCCATGCCAGGTCTACGGGCATGGGCGGGTTGTAAAGGGGAGCGTCTTCAAACCGGGCTGGAGCTCTAGGCATGTTATCGGGATGTCAATGCCTTAGTCATGGTGCCAAAAGGATTTGAAGGTCCTAGATGGGGTGTTAATGGATTTCTAGGAGCCCTAGACAGGGTGTTTACAGGGTCTGGAGACTGTGCATTGTGGTATGAGATGCTTAGGCCCTGGATGTGATTCAAAGACCCTCAAGACAGAGTACTGGATGCAGAGACACTGGAAAGAATGCTAACAGGATTTGAAGACTCCCAAGTACTGAACTATAGGATATGAAGCCCCTAGATCTGGGATTAATGGTTATGAAGGCCTCAGTTTGGTAAGAGTTTTACAACCCTAGTCACATTGCTAATAAGCTACAAAGGCCCTACGTGTGGTGTTTGCAAAATTGCAACGTTTGAAGGCACTTGACATACTGTTAAAGTTATTCACAGACCCTAGGCAATGTGCTACGTGAAACAGAGGCCCTAGACATGGAGTTAAATGCATTGAAAGGACTTGATTTTTGGTGCTGACCGGATTGGAATACTGTGGATGTGATGTTAAGAGTTCCCTAGATCCCAGCTACAGTATAAATGGAATGTGAAGGCTGAGGGGGCGGATTTAAAGGGATGCGAAGATCCCACCCATTCTCTTAAGATTTGTAGGCCGGTGATGTAGCGTAAATAGCATGAGAAGGCCCTGGTCATGGTGTGAAGACCCAGACGTGACTAGGACTTAGGCGTGTTTTTAATGGGAAGTAGTGATCGTGCAACTGGTGTTAAAAGGTTTAAACTATCATAGATATTAGCTAAAGAGATTTAAGGACCCTAGAAATGATTTAAAAGGTTTTGAAGGCTTTAGATGTGGTGGTATCAATGGAACGTGAAGGCCCCAGATGAGGTGTTAATAACATTTTTAAAACTCTGAAAGTGGTATGAATTGGATATGAAAACCCTTGGCATGGGACTATCAGGGTCTCAAGGCCCTAGATATGGTGTGAGCAGGATTTAAAGACCACAGTTGTAGTGTTTACAGGATGGACCCATGATTTTAAAAGGCCAAATAAGTGCTGATAAATTAACGCAGCGCACCATCCCTCCCACTGGTGCACCCTTTCTTTCTTTTTTATACTTACATAGGTGCTTAGGAGAAGTGGCGTGCCCCCCTGCAGTCGCGACACCTGGTTGAAAGTCTGAGCAATGACCGCGGCCGCCCCTTCAGGTACTGGTGCTGTCTGGGCCATGGAAAGGAAGCTTCCAGACACAAGAATGCAGAAGGCTGTGGAGTGAAAAAAGACAGGCATATAAATAAGAAAACTATTTTTGACTGAAATTCTTTTTTATCTTATACTTTTTATTGAAGATATTCGTCGAGAAATAATGCAATCCGGTGTAAATTACAATTTATTCGAAAAGTAATTCACAGAAAAGCTCTCGGCTTGGTGTTTGGTTTTTAAGACCCATTATTTCACTACCAATCACGGATGTCCTTTTATATTTTTTCCATTCTTCTGAACTGTAGAGATAGGGCATCATTCTTCCTCCATTTGAAACTAAAACCCTACTTAGCACAATAAAGTCAATGGACGTGCACGCTTTACTTTTTAAAAGAGTCCTTTTTCCCATCTGAATGTTCTTTTTAGCCGCGGGGGTCTACGGCGCTCCCCACCTGTGCTGTTTGCACCTTCCTTCGCCTTTGGAGCCTGGCCAGTACTAGAAAATGTTACTCCCAAAGTGTCTATGACCCGCGGCCCACTTTCATTCACAACTCTCTCTTCTGTACCTCTTCCCTTTCACTTCTTCAAAAAGACTTTCACTTGAGTTATCTCTGAGGCACTCCAAAGCCGGAGGCTGGTAGCATGCGTCATCAGAGGAGATCCCTAGTCTGTAACAGCATGCCAGGGCAGAGCACACCGCCGGATGGACACACAACATTATGTCACGCCATCCTCGAGGTGCATTTTGAACACTGGGAGCGGCAATCTTTATAAACCCCAGCACATGACATAGTATACCATATACAGCACATACTAGTGACAAAATAACATTACAAATATAACTAAACATAACAGACTATAACTGGAGCCAACACAAATGGAATGGAATATTACATACTTAACCAAAACACAAAAATCCGGCAAAAAGTCATAGCACTTCTCCCTCCTATACTCGCATTTTATCAGCCACCACAGAGGTTGTCTGCTCGAACACATGAATATGCACACAGCCCAGAAGTTCCCTGGCCCAGCCTCTGGGCTGCCCTCTCTCCAGACATCAGAACGCAGACTACTGCCTGACGACCCAAACATAAAGAAACTTATAAAAACCAAGGCAGCTTGTGAGCAACGACTGAGCGCCTTACAGAAAGCGACTGAGAAACCCGGACTCTGCTTGCGGGCCACAACGTGTTTTATCTGTATCCAGCAGGTGTTTACTGCTACAAGCGCCTTGAATATCAAGCCATTCTTAGTGTGCGCTGGACTACCTACCCCACGAGGCATTGTAATCACCGAACTGTCTAAAGACTCGTGCAATATTTATCTGTACAGAGAAGTGTTCTGGTATGGGCAGTAAGGAGAATTCCTCTAATAATTGATGTCCTGCAAAGCACATACACCAACCAACTAAATCACTAGTAAGAATATCTTGTTTTCTATGACACTTAGAGTAACACTTGTTGAAGTCTGTTGGAGCTTTCAAGAACAGGTGTTAGTAGTATATGCATTAACCACGCCAGCTTGTCTGAACTCTGTATGGTGTATACCTATGTACACAGTTCGGTATATACTTATAGCCCTATATGCATAACGTATGTCACAGCATACCATAAAGCATAATCTACACTAGTTTTAACATGCCACAGGGCAGAAAGGAGGCGTAGAAAAAAATGTAGCGCACAGGTGGTGAAAAAGTCTTAACGGTTATTATTTAAGTGCTACTTAGTTGCCAGACTGACTGCGGTTGCTCCGTAAAACTAAGACACTCTAACTGAACCGCACACCTCTCACTCGTCCTCACTGCCCCACAGCAGCGCATACTCACTGAGAGGTGCACCCAGGACAGCGCTAGCGTGCTGCCGCATGTCCGCCTCAGGGCGCTGGCTGGGCTGTCAGGGGACTGGCAAGAGGCTGAGATGGGGAGCGCTGGCCGGGCTTGGACTGTCTGATTGTCTCCCCATGCTTCTTGGGGGCCCTTTATACCCCTGCCATCCGTGACCCACTCCATGTTTCCGAATTCCCCTGAACACGCCTTCACCACCCTGCACCGCGCCGTGTCCGGGCACACACCTGAGGGGGGGCACCCGCCGTCTTTTAAGTTCCTGCTTCCTCGAGGAGGGCGGCCGGTGACCTCACACTCCCCAGGGGCCGCCTTTAGGGGTGGAAAGAGGAATTAAAATAACAAAAGGAGAACAGCATCAATGGCTGCGACTCACCCTGCACGCGCGTGCGAGTGAGTGCGTGTCTGAGTGTGCGCGCGTGGGCAGCGCTCGCGGCCCGGCTTGATCATTGCGGATTCCTGAGCGATGAAGCAGGCCGCCTGGGCGGGGCCGGGGACATTCCCGAAGTCCTCGTGCGCCACTCGGAGCCGGCCCACCAGCGCCACCGCGTGGCACGGGCGCGCCACGGCACTCCACGCGGACCCTGCTCTGTGCGTTCGCTCTGGGGCTGTAAAGCGCGGTGGCCCGCTGGGTGGTGAACGCCTGTAAGCATGAGTACAGCGGCTCTGGCCCGCGCCAGAACAACCTGTCTCCCAGCCCGCAGCACCAACTGGTCCAGCAAAACGTTACAAAACACTAATAACAAAGGGCAACATAACTTACTGTAAGATGGCATAGCATTACACATCACCCAGAGCGGCCCGACTAAACTCACATAATAGCATTCTAAATCACCACACGGTATTACATTTTAACATATATGCATATGTTTCAAATTCTTTTCGTCAGTAATACGTGGAACAATAACAAAACTGATCTGTATTCCATCTACACCGTTGAGTGTGTAAAGACGTATTTTCGACGCTTTAAAAATGCCCCCTCACTATGCGCTATATAAAAAATATAGCAAGAGACACTTAAACCAAGTTGACCCATATCCCGGTGCCTGTCGTTGGCACTGCCGACCCTACCTGGGCTCCAGCTCTATCGTTGCGCTGTCTGTAGTTCTGTCCTGTGCAGGCCGGGGCACACTGCCGCCGCGAGGGAGCGGTGGGAGGCACAGGTGAGGAGAAGAGGGAAAGGAACTGAGTAAAGAGGGAGTGAAGTACGAAATGGGGAGACGGCGACAGAAAAGAGGCGCGGGAAGGGGGCTTTGAAAAACCGGAGCGTGGCGTGGACGTCTGTGCTGTGATACGGGTCCTGCCACTGCGGGTTGAAGCTCATAGCTGTTGGGAGAAGGCAGCAAGAGAGTGAAGTAAACATCACTGTGTACTCAGAATAAGAAGGAATGGGAGGGATATATTTATCTACATGAGTCTGCTGGTGAAGAGGGAGGGGGCAGGCTGACAAGGATGCATTGGAAGAGAGGGAACCAGGGGGAAATGCGAGAGAAAGAAAAGGAAAGCAGAAACACGAAATGACAGATAGATACAAGAAAGCACGAGAGACAGGAAGAAAGATATGACTCAAGAAAAATGAGAGAGGAAAGGATAGGGAGGAAAAATACATGATTGAAAACGTAGGTGTGATACTAGGGGATAAAGCAAAAAAGAAAAAAAAACAGAGCAGAGAAAACGTATGAGTGAGTGATATAGAAATGAAGAAAATGATCAATAAGATGGAAGAAACATGATTCACGGGAATAAAGCGAGGAAATTAACAGAGATCAAAAAGATGAAAAGATTGTGAAAGAATGAGCGTCGGAACAAGGAAGAGAAACAGTGGAGAGAACTGAAGAAAGGAGGGCACTAAAATACAAAGACATTAAGGAAGAAGGAAGAAAAATCATAAAAGTCAATAAATAATGAAGAGAATAAATAGGGTCAAAAACAAGGGAAAGAGTAAGATAGTCAATGAGGAAGAATGAACAAAAAATCGATAAAAACAATTAAGTAACAGATACAGAAATAGATTAAGAGCAATCCCAAACATACAAAAAAGATAGAAAAGGAAAAATTAAAGGGACAAAGGTTGAACAGATGTCTTATAGACTAAAAGTTCACCAAACCTGGTTCCATGATCAACGTAATACGATTTATTTTAAGTGGACTCATAAATTGTCAATTCATTACATGTGCTTGCTGTGATTTTTATACTGATGGTCAATCTTTTATTATGATTTAAATTAATCTTATAAAATTAAAGTTTACTTCCTTACCTTACTTAAAAGTTCATCAAAGGAAGAGAATAAATGAATAAGCTTTACTGTGCCACAAAAAGAGAACAAGCATTGGCAAAGCCAGTAGGTCTTGGCAGTGAAATCTATTGGATTTTGTTAGATAACAAGGGCAGTTCTCAGAATGGAAAATAAATGCACAGGGTATCTTAAATGAGGGTCAAGCTGTTGTAGCAGATATGGGATGGAGTCACACAGGGTGGAGTGATGCACAGCATTTTCTGACAGTCAACTTAACATATTTATTTTTAAGAACTCTTCTCAAAAGACATTGACAATAAGGCCATATTTAATAGTTAATCATTTGTGGCTTGCTTGATTGGCCACAGACTGCATTTTAAAATGATTATGGGTTAAGTCCCCTGCTGCTGAGATCCCTGTTCAATCCGTTGCTTCTAGGGTATAATAACAATAAAATAACTCTGAAAGTTTATGCAATCACCATCAAAAATACTTTATTTGGCCCAAAGCAGACCATAAAAGTCACAGCAAAGATAAAATACCATGAAAAAAGTTTTTGCAAAGGAGATGGCATAAAATCTTTCTGTCAAGAGGACATTCTCATACAGAAGAACACACTAGTGCAACGATACATTGGGTACAGCTTTGCGTTAACTGCCCATGTCCACCCTTATATTAAGAAACGGGGCTACAAAAATACATCCAGAATCTAAGGTGTAAAAAATCACACAAAAAATGTAAAGGGGGTATGACTGACCTCTCTCAATTATCTTTCAGATATGAAAATTATTCTGGATAAAGTGCAAACAGTGCTAAGATACATATCTTACAGGTAACTATTCATAATCACAGGGAATTGGAAAGATTATATCTAGTTTTTCCCTAAAGGCTCTTCCTTAGAAACTCTACTTCACAAAAGTGCAAATCATGCTAAAGTGTTTTTTTTTAAAGGAATTTCACGAGGGCGTGGCAAGCGCACGGAGAAGATGGCGGCAGGTTCCTGACACTGCGGGGACAGCGGTGTCTATCGGCGGACCCAATGCGGTATTCAGCTCCCAGGTGAACTTCTAACTTGGGCATTATCTGCATAAAGAAACGCGGCATATATTGAAGCGACTTGCATTCTCCTGAATTCCCTGTAAGCTGCATTTTTCCTCGTTGTGCGATGCGAGGTGGCTCCGTCATTCCTGCGGCCGCCATTTTGTTTTATTCGCGCTGAAGAAAGTCTCTGCATGATGCCTCAAGAAACGCGCATCTGCAGTTTTTTTATTGCCGTTTTTCACTCCGCTTTGCATTATGAATTATTAAAGGCTCCATTCTCTAGCCACTTTCTGCTGGTTTATAAAGACATCATGGTTGGTGTCTTTTTGCATTGACTTTATTCTCTTTTTGCTTCTTCAACTAAGAAAGTCATTTTAGCTGCCAACTTTAAGCCGCTCCTTTTTATGAATGCTTTGAACTTTCCTATTTTAACATTGGAGCATAAATATGAAACCAATTCCTATTTCTGTACCATATAATTGACGACAACATACTTTACACTTTCTCTATGAGATGATTCTTATTAACTCCATGGTAGTTTATCCTGGTTTGTCGTCTCATGCTATGTATTACTGAAGGACTCTTTTGGACTTTTACCACTTGCAACTACCGCTATCTAGCTTACTGATAAGATTGATTGCTAATGAGATTTACGGTTGTCATATAAAGCTCACAAGTGTTTTCAGGACATTCACTGAGTTTGACCACGCCTTTTATGGAGAAGTTAAGGAATCTTAAACTTACGGCGTCCTCTAGGGTTTCTAAGATTTCTGCGTGTTCAGACTCAAACTCAAATCCTAACAGCACTGAAATGGAAGACCTTCCTTCTCAAAAACCTGATAATTCATCAGGCGCCATTTAAAAAATGCAGTTCTCTAGTAAACTACCTGCAATCTCTACCAAAAGACCCAAAAAAGATCCTCCTTCCACTGAAAAATCTTTTACATCAGACATGGCAGTTATTCTTGAAGAGATCTGAGCTCTAACACCCATCATAGAGGAAACCAATAAAACTTTGCAAATCTTAAACGATAAATGGTCCGCTTTGGAGTCACAAGTCCTCATTGTGGAACAACGTACAGAATCTTTCAACTCTTCATGCTCACGCATCTCATCTCTGGAATCTGAGGTGTCCCTTCTTAAAAAACAGGCAGAAGATTTGGAAAACAGGAATCGTAGAAACAACCTCAGGCTCTATGGACTTCCTGAAAATATTGAAGGCTCCAATCCCACCACCTTTTTTCAAGCCTTCTTGCCCAAACTCCTGGATTTACCTGCTACCACTTCGCTCAATATTCAAAGGGCTCACAGACTTGGTCCGAAAATCTCAGCGAAACCTTGTGGTGTCATTATGCTTTTTCTACAATATACTGATCTTCTTCAAGTCCTTTCAACGGTCAAGACTAAGAAACAGGTTTTTGGGGAAAACCACCGTATCTTCTTTTCCCAGGATGTAGCCAAGATCACAGCAGACTGACGGAAAGCATTTCTTGATCTACGTCTTCAACTACGTTCACTCAACGCAAAAAATGGCCTCCTACATCCTTGTCTCTTCAAAGTTACGTATAAAGACAAGACTACAACATTTGAGGACCCCACAGCACTACAAAAGTTTCTTACTCTTCACGAAGCCGATACTATGGACACTTTGAGACCTACTTGAATATTATATATGTTTCTCGTTACTCTGATGTTCTCTTTTTACTTGTTCTCAAATTGTTTCAGTGTCTGTTAGTTCTGTTTATACATTTGTAATGCAGCTATAAAGTTATGATGTTATTTCTCTTCATTTTTGTTTCTTCATAATTTTCTTACATTCCTTGCTTTGTTTATATTTCTTTCCATAAATTCTTTTTCTCTCTCACATGTGTTTTTTCTTCAACAATTTGTTCCCTCCTGGTCTTCCTGTAATGTTGACATCTTTGGTTGTGGTCCTTTCTGGATTCAATGGATCTTCAAAGCTGTCGTTGTTTTCTCCTGGTGTAGTCTACCCCCAGTCATGCTGTTTTGTAGGTATGATGTTCAGTCGTCTTTGTAAGACATGTACTGTCTCTTTGTTCCCTATTCTATTCTTTTTTGTCTTTCCCTTTTCACCTGCTCCGACTTTCCTTCTTTCATTTCCTCTCTATCTTTTTTACTTAGATCTTCACCCTCCTCTGCTCTTCTCTTCAATTTCAATACCCTATATATTTTTTACACTTTACATATTTCTAAATTCTCTTTCACCTTGCAATTACGTTTTCGCCTTCCATTTATTCTCCTCTACGCTCATAAAGCTAATTTAATTGTTTTTCTTGTAAGCATAATGTTTTTTCATACTTCTCTCAGTAAATTACATTTCAAGTTACGACCTCGAACATTAAAGGATTGAATAATCCTATTAAAAGGCAACGGGTGCTATCTCACCTCGCTAAACTGAAAACTGACATTGCTGGGTAGGTCATCTGTTCAATTCCCCAGCCCTGGGTAAGAAAAATGGTGTTTTAATTTTATGTCACAAGAAGTTGAATGTTTCTGTAGTTCATCAAGAAGTTGATGCCGAAGGTCGTTGGGTTATTGTTAAGTTGCTTATAGATAAGATTCCTATCATTATATTTAATGTATATGGCCCTACTTCGATTGAAAAACTTTTTTGGTCTAACCTATCAGACAAATTACTTACATTTGATGATGATTATGTTATACTTGGTGGAGATTGCAACCAAATTCTAGACACCATTTTAGACCAACACTCTACTGTTAAGTTTACTCCTTCTAAATTGTACGCTCAATTTGTTTCCTCAATTCGACGTAAAGTATTAGTTGATATTTGGAGATTATGCCATCCTGACCTTAGAGAATACAGTTTTTATTCGGCTGCTCACCACTCACAATCCTGTATTGACTACCTTTTCTTAAGTAAATCCCTGTCCCAACATGCCATTCATTCAGAGATTGGTTCAATCCTAATATCTGACCATGCCCCAGTTTATGGTGATATTGACTTGGTCCCCTTTTCCCCTCACCCCGGTAGATGGCGTTTTAATAATTCCCTCTTACTCGACCCTCATTTTTGTCAAAAGTTTAATTCCTTTGCCTTGGAGTTCTTTGCCATCAACAACACTCCGGAATCTCCCTTTGTGATGGTATGGGATTCCTTTAAAGCAGCTGCCAGTTGTTTTATTATGAGTTTTGTATCACAAAAGAAGAAATCTTTTGAAACTCAGTCTTCTCAATTACTTAGTAAATTTAAACGATTGGAATACTTGTATTATCATTCTAACAATGAGTCTGATCTGAAAAACCTTCTCAACGCTAAAATTACTTTAAATAAAATGTCTACTGATGCAGCTTCCAATTACCTCCTGAAAAGTAGGTCTCGCTATTATGGTGGCCAAAACAAGATGGGTAAACTATTGGCTAATTATCTAAAGGTAAGGAAAGATAGAACTAAAGTAGAATCCTTACAAGGCCCTGCTGGTACTCCTATTTATAAAGATAAGGACATCTTAAATTAATTTGTTTCTTTTTATAAAACTCTTTACACTCCTGAATCTTCACCAGATAATTTTGATCTTCTTTCCTACTTTCGGTCCATTCCTTCTCCACCATCTAACCACATTGATTTTGATTTGTTAGGAGCTGACATTTCCCTAGCAGATATAACTCAGGCTGTATCAATACTTCGTCGTAGGAAAGCACCTGGACCTGATGGTTTTACCATCAAATTCTATTCTCATTTTGCTAATATTCTTTTACCTAAGATTTATGTCTCTTTCAATCCTTTGGGATAACTGGTACCTCCAGTGGTACGTTTCAGGAAGCATTGATCTGTTTAATTCCCAAAGAGGATAAAGACCACTCTTTTTGTAAAAATTACCGACCTATTTCATTAGATAACACTGATTACAACATTTTTGCGAAGATTCTGGCTTTACGTATTGATCCTATTTTACCTGACCTCATTGGTCCTGAGCAAGCAAGCTTTGTCAAAGGGCGACTTGCTTCTGATAATTCTTGCGTCTTTTTTAATATTCTAAGCAGAGCCTCTTTCTTGGATCATCCGATTGCGGCAATTTCTCTAGATGCTAAGAAAGCTTTTGACAGGATTGGTTGGAACTTTATGTTTCAAGCTTTAACGTGGGCCGGTTTTCCTCCTTAACTAATAACTTTAATTTCTTTATTATACTCTGACCCCCGTGCTTCCATATTCGCTAATGGCAATACTTCTGATTTCTTCTCACTTCAGAGGGGGGTGAGATAAGGTTGCCCCCTGTCTCCTTTATTATTTGTCATGGCCCTAGAACCTTTCCTAACTAAAATTAGACAGGATGATCATATTACAGGTTTACAATCTGGTTCTCATCAAGGCAAGTTGTCAGTTTATGCTGATGCTATTTTTCTCCATTGTTCCAATCCTGATACATCCTTAATCCCTTTCTTCAACAGGTATCCTCTTTTTCTAAACTCTCAAGTTATCGTCTAAATGTTGATAAATGCGAAATTTTACCTTTAAATTTTCTTTGTCAAAAACATCTCTTTGATTCTTCTGGTTTTTCCTGGCAGCCCATTAAAATAAAATACCTTGGATTATGGTTCACACCTTCATTGGCCAATATGCTTAAAGTAAATTTTGATTACATTGTTAAAAAATTAAATGATAATATTAACAGATGGCATCCTCTATTTCTTTCTTGGTGGGGTCGGCTAGACTTTATTAAGATGATGCTTTCCCCTCTGGTATTATGTACTATTTCAATGATTCCTATTCATATCCCTCAATATTACTTCAAAATAATTGATTCCATTTTGATAAAGTTTTTATGGAAGGGTAAATCTTCGCGTATAGCTTTATCTTCTCTTAAAAAGGATCGACCTAGTGGCGGCCTTAAGTTCCCTGACTTTAAGACTTATTCTGCTTTCTCACTAAAACAAGCTGTCTGATGGATTTCTACGGATGTCCCCTTATATCCTCCTCTTTGGCTACAGTTAGAAAAAGATCTTATTACTCCTTTTGGATTTCAAGAAATGTTAACTTTTACTGCCAAAACTGCCTCTTTACGCTTCCCGGTCATCTCTCACTCTTGTACACTTTTATCTCTTCTGTTATCTTCGTCAAATCCCTCGATTACCTCCCTCCATAATCAACCTATTTGGCATAATAAATCTTTTCGGATTCGTAATCGCTCTATGTATTGGAAAACATGGCATTTTAAAGGCTCATGCTGGATTTCACAACTTTTATCTGACAATAAGTCCCTTTTCTTTTCTGATCTTCAATCTAAATTTTCTTTACCATCATCCTTTAGATCACAATATAATGCTCTACGTCTTTCCCTCATCCATTTCCTCCAAAATCTACCTGCTCCTCCTAACTCTCTTACATCTTCTGAATCTCTTCTCTCAACTCTAGAAGGTTATCCTTCAGCATCTACAATTTACACATTTTTACTATTCTCCTCAGGAACGCCTAAATCAAAAACTGAAAAAGTGTGGGAAAAGGGCTTCTCTCAAGAATGGGCAATTGCTACTTGGGATAAAATTTGGTTTAAACTCCATAAAACCTCTCGTGCTGCAAACATCACACAAACCCTTTTTTCATTTATCACAGATTGTTATTCTCTCCTATGTCCTTAGCTTCTTTTTCATCAGACTCATCCTCTGTATGCTGGTCCTGTCCTTACCCCATTGCAGATTTAAAACATATGTTATTTGAGTGTCCTTCAATCCATCAGTTTTGGCAATTAGTTTGGTACCAAATGTTGAACATTTTTAAGTTCCAAATCCCATTTTCCTTTACTAATATATTTCTAGGTACTCTATCTCCCCATTGGCCTCAAACACCACTAAGTTTTAAACTTTTGGATTTATTAATAGCTATTGCCTTTTATTTAATTACTTCCAACTGGAATCAGGCCGATAAGGTCACTTTTAGAGCATGGTGGAATGCTGTTTGTTTTCATCATAGATTAGATATGTCTCCTCCATTTCTCTTGCAATTAAAAGAGATCTTTCATGGCTCCCCTTAACAACGTATTTATCTCATTCTGCCTCCTCTTTTGCTGCCCTTAAAAACGTCTCTGCTGAAGTACGGAAACCACCTTAATTTTGCTCGTTTTGCCTTTTTATACTTATCTGTTTGAATGATTCCTATCAATTATTGAAAGTTTATTACAGTATTCTTTTCACTTTTTCATTCACTGTTATGCTTACAATGTTATATTATCTGTATAATTATATAATGCTCTGACTATTTTATATTGATTCTTACGTTTCCCTCCCCCTTTGTCCCCTCTCCCCCCCCCTTTTTTGCTCTCAACAAAATATTTTACTCTTCCTTATATTTAGGTATGCAGCTAATTCCTATTTTGTCCTCCTATAATTTACTTAATTATTTTATTGTTCAATAGGATGGATTTTGTTACTTTTATTGAAGTTTGTTTCTTTTGTTATCCTTTAATAAATCAAACTTAAAGGAATTTCACAGTGAGATCATATCCTAATCAAGCCAACACGTTGTATTCTCCCCTTAAAGACATAGAAGTGTCTGGGAATCTTTGGCCATTTACAGGTCACAATGCATACTTTTTTCTCAACTTTAACGCTTGTGTGATGAAATTCAAGTCAGACCAACATATTGAGGGGGGCTCGAGACACTGTAGGAACGGCATTCCCTCCTGGTGGTTCACAAAAATCTTCCCATGAGTATTGGGAGGAGAAACCGTTTTCTGAAGGCAGTATACAGGGTTCAAAATAACATGAAATGTTTGGTTAACTGATGTGACCTCCTATCACATGGAAAGAAACCAGGTGACTGTGACCAGAAAGGCCACTAAATGATGCGTACTGTTTAATCTCAGCAGGGTAAGGTAAAATCTATGCTCCGCTGTCTTTACCCAGGTTAAATAAGGCTCTATACCATGAACGGTTGAGAGTGGAACATAAGCTTGAACTTTTAGTCAAGCACTTTCGTAAGCCTGGCCTCCTCTTTCTTTACAGAATACTTTTCCTTTACCTGGCCATTAGAATATGACTTTATCTTTCTTGACTGATCAAAAAGATCTCGCTTTTCTAGGCATTCAGTGCGAGTGCCACCACAGCCACGGCTCCTTATCCTTAAGTTGGCTTGTTAAGTACGGTTACCACTCCAGCCTGCTTGGAGCTACAAGGATAACAGCGCACTCCTGTTGAAAACCGGTTTCGCCTCTTTGTTTCATTGAGAAATTCTTATTCAGGAGACAGAGCCATGTGCAGTGCAGTTGGGGTCGTGGGTGCACTGATGACTGAGGACAAGAGACTCACAGCATCCCCCCCTCCTCACGGCTTTACAGTGCCACTGTGCCCGCTGCCTGGTATATATGGACCAACACCCCAGCCCCTGAGTGTCCCTAGATACTCTCTGCCCCCAGATACTCTCTGCCCCCTGGTGGCAGAATGCAATAGTTACTTTTTATACAGAACTTGCTACCAGGCTTCCTGCTCCAGAGCACAGTAATAGCATCGGAGAGTGGAGACAGGAGCAGAGACCAGGGAGGAACTTATCAGATTTCAGCAGGCGGCAGCTTTCCCCCGTCAGCCGCCCTCCAGCCTTTGGGTTCACACCGGCGAGCTGTGAATCGTGCCTCAGCGCATTTTCCAGTAAGTGCATTCCCAGCTGTGGCGAGTGCGGCCGCAGTCAGACGGCAGCCGCTGAGAGCGTGCCTCAGGTGAGTGCGGAGGCGGCCCAGTCAGTTCCAGGTGCAGCCTGTATCCACCTGTAGTGCCTCACTCGGCCTCACTCTGCTTTTTCTCCCTGCAATCTCTCCTAGGCCTCAGGCCAGAACTACCCCTCGCTAGTCTTTGCCACCCCATTTGCCGCCTCTGTCCCTCTTGTCACCAGAGTGACAGAGTGTCATTAGATCCTCACCGCCAAGCAGTCAGCCAAGCCCAGCAGCCAGCTTTGAAGGCCACCCTCAGGCTGACCCCACAGACTTCAGGAGCAATAAAGCCACAAAGCAACAAAGAGCTACAAACAAACAAACAACAAAGGGCTCATTACTAAGCGTGAGGAATAAAGACCAAGCATGGTCAAAAAGAGGCCTGGGCAAAAGCATCCCCAAAAAAAGTCAACTAGAGTACATGTGTGAAAGTTTGGACGCGGCAATGGGGCCGGCAGATGGGGGGCAGGAAAGCCCACTACCAAAATCTTCAGTCACCAGTCATACCCAGCTACATTGCTGCCCCACAATGGAACCGATAACAGGAACTGACAATCTACAGTACCAGAGCCCACGTAAGGAAACACCACCAAACACTCCAGGCTTACCATCAGGTTCCCTCCTACGGGGGAAATCCAAAGTTACTTCCAAAGAATCATACCCCCGATGACCCCAATCCCAAACCTACTTCACTTGGAACCCATGCGAAGAGTAAAAAGTTCAAGTCTAGGCGCTCCTGATCTTGAAGTGGGTCAGTTTCACTGAGCCGAAAGCCGTTCCAAATCATGGAGGGAGCCCTTAGGCGTCTAAATTCCCACCAAACTCTCAATCAAACCTGCGACCCACACAGATCAGTAGGTAGTACTAATTGCATTATCGTAACAGTGCAAGTCCACACAAACCTCCAAGCACAGGGTTCCGACAGTCAAGTAAGCCCGGCAGTGTCTCCCTGGGCACATTCCTCAAAAGAGGAGATACGTTTCTGGAACACACTAAATATTGCCCAGGGACACCATCACAGGGATTCTTAACCACACTAGAAGCCCAAATAGATGCACAATTGGAAGCGCCCCTTGCTCAAACGCCATTGTCATCAAGCACACGAGCCATAAACAGCGAGCGCTATCGGATACCCCAACAGCACGACGAGAGCTACAAACAAGCTTCCCAATCTAGTGAATCAGCCGATTTACAGGGGGGTCTCTCCTCTTTTCACAAACAAGACATAATAGCCAAAGCCCTACTGTGGCAGTCGCAAAAAATGGAGTTTCTGATTGACCTCATACAATCGACAGCAACAAGCATAGTGGACATACGGAATAGGCTAATCACACTAGAATCCAAATTTGACCAGACAGAAGTAGGCCTATCTTGCTCGTGTACCCAATTAATAGACAAACTGATTTCACTCCCAGAAATCCTATGGGCCTTACTAGACAATGTTAAGAATAATAATTTAACAGCAAGGAACCAAAAAGAAATGGGAGCGGCTGCGACTCGACCCTCAACAGCATTCAAGTGGACAAACTCATGCCCGGCTCAAGATATCACTTTCAAGGAAAACGTAACAGCCTCTACAAATTCACAGTCATCCGTGAGCACTACTCAGCCAGCCTTCATTGCTCATGCCAATGAAGAGCCTGCTCTCAGTCCCCAGAAAGTAACTAATGATCCTGTCGTTGGGGCGCCTTCTCTCTCCAGAAGAGCTAAAAGGAAACTAAAAAAACTCTCCAAAAAGCTGCGCCTACAAAAGAGACACCAGGGGGCCATAGGCCCCAGCCGAGGCCTAAGACAAAACGTTACCAAAGATCAAGAAAAGCTGGTCAACCTCTTTCCAATCTTTAACAAGAGATTCAAACCAGGCATCAGATCTAACTTAATCAACTCAGAAGAAAAGGAAACAACAGCGGGCAACCAGGGAAAGGAACCACCTCCTACTCTAGGAGTCACTCAGAGCCAGCAAAGAACATCAAACAACAACGACTCAGCTCACGGCATGCCACGTGATACATCATCGCCTCCAACCTTAACAACAGCCATGTCTGGAGGCATGGCAGAATATTTGTCGTTACCCCGGGCAGGCTCTGGATATCTCTCATCCAAGGACCACACACGCTCCCTCTCTAGTCTGGAACAAAGCACAGGCCTCACAACAATCACTGGCCACCTCTCTAGAGCTGACGCTTCAAATGGGCCCCCACCACCCCTGCTCAGCCTCCCGCATCTGTAGGGAAATTGCAGACGTCCACTCAAATCGAACCGCCCCGGGGCACTCAACTGCTCGCCATGGCCGACTCCACAAGGGACGACAATCACCCCAGGACCTCACATGAAATCCCAGCTGACTCGCCAGAACTTGAAATCTGTGTACTTCAAAAACTGCAACCCAGAGATTCCTCCTACCCCCGTGCCAACAGGGATTTGCAAAAAATAGGGCAGAAAACAACAAGGCTGGACTAATATTTATTCCTCATTATCCTTCCAGTGGCCCCGTGGACATTCTGATTAGAGGGAACCTGCTAAAACTACTTCACCATATCCTGTCGCTGTCTCACCTAACCACAGTGGAACTACACTCAGTAAAAGTTGCTCCATCCCCGTTACAAGGGCCCCCGAATCCACCATCACAGAATGGTACTCAACAGCAACAACGGATGCCATACTGAAAGAGGCCTCAACCTTTGACGAATAGGGCAAAGAACTAACATTCACCCGCCCAAAGAAATACCCACACATCTTAATTGAGGACCATAGATCCCCCCCAGACGATGTACACTGAAGGGAGCTTGGGTTGCAACCCACGACTAGTTGGTAAGCTCATCGCTGACTACTAACCCCGTAACGGTCCTCTGTGGTGTAAAGGAGCGGATTGTCAGATTACAAGCAGTAGCCAAGAACTACGAGGGGACACCCTCGCATTTAATTCCTAGGGGAAAAAGCCCCAGTATGACCCCTAGCCCACGGGAACCCCAAGTCAGGCTGATCACCTTACCCACCCAGTTGGGAATCTGGCTTCGAAGATCGTCTCCCCATCGTCTCCTGGAACGTCGCCGGGCTTGCTGCAACACTTCGCTCCAATCAGGGGCGTAAATTTTTAAACAGGCATGACTTTGCCTGCCTGCAGGAGACATGGGCACTGACTCCCACAATAATCTATGGGTTCTACGAAGTCTTCCAAGCAGCAATGCAAACAAGTCTATTTGGACGGGCCTCAGGGGGCCTCTCTACCTTTCTGAATCAAACAGTTAAAGCAAAGATCTCTTTACCCACGCAGGTTCGGAAGAACGTACAAGCGCTATCCATCGAAGGCCTGAAAAGTGGCCAGAAGTCCTTCTCCTTGATTCTTATAAACTGCTATTTAAACCCACGCAAAATATCAAAAGCCCGTGCTATGGGGGCTCTGTGCTCTACATAAAGGCAATTATTGAAACCTATCCCTCACATGAAATTGTGCTGGTAGGGGACTTCAACACCAAACATTTGGGCCTTCGGCACAACCTCGCCCAAAGGAATAACGAACAAAGGCAATTCTACAACCTACTTACCATATTCGACCTAAAATCAGCAGACCCTACTCCATCGGTCGCCTGCCCCACGTTCAAGAATATCTCGACAATTGATTATTTTTTTATGTTAAGCGGCTTAATTAACGATCTACAGAGCTTCGACATCATAAATTGCACAGATAGTGATCACAACCCTCTGGTTGTAGGCTTGAATTTAAATAATCAGGTAACAGATCCAGGCCAAGACCTTGGCCACTCGATTGGGAGACAAACTCATGTCCCTGGTAAAAAGAATTAGGAGGCACCCGTTCAACTCGCCACAGGTCGCCGACTGGCTGGATGACCCGAGAAGCCGTCTTCAGGACCACGGGGGGAACTTCCTTTTAACAAACTGGGACCAGCTGACCAGAGAGTTGGGCACCTCGCTCCCTATGACCAGAGAAGGGTAACTGTCATGCCAGGACCAAAGTGGCCCTGTAAAGGGGATTCAACGCCTAAAACGTTTTCCAAACAAACCACTGGCACCACAGCACATCTCACTAACGCGAAGGATTCTGAGGAAGAAAACCCACCAGCTCAAATGAAAGGCAACATCTGGAAATCTTTTTGCAGTAAAAGAAGCGAGAAAGGCTCACAAAAAAAACGTTCGGGCCTTGCAACAAGATAAGAAATGGAACAAGATCTTCTTCATGCTAAAAGAAGGATCCCTAGCCAGATTCTGGCAATATGTGAACTCTTTAAAATCCCTTGAAAATCCGAGATCTACTGAAGTTCCAGTGGCAGCATGTAAGAACCATGTGCGAAGCCAGTTTTCGGCCTACCAACAAACAGTTACTATGTCTCCCGTCTCATTGGACACAGAAGATTTACAAACATCGTTCCAACCAAGGGAAATGACAAGACTAATAAAGTCTATGAAACCAAGCGGGGGGCCGGACCAAATGGACTGCCTGCTGGGATCTTCCAAACTGCCCCAGAGGCTAGGGCAGCGATTCTGACCCCACTATTTAACACCGTCTACACCCTCTGAAGGACACCGAATGCATGGCGGAGCTCAATATTATGCCCGATTCACAAAAAGGGAGACTGTCTATACCCTAGCAACTATCGCCTAATAACCCTATTAGACTTGGAAGCCAAAGCATACGCCTGAATCCTTCTTGAAAAACTGGAAACTTGGACCGAAGACAACGAGTTGCTCCCCTTTTTCCAAAGTGGCTTTCGTGGAGGAGCCGCCACAACGGAGAACATAATCACTCTATCGGTCCTCTGTCATCAAGCCAGTCATCCGCTACAGCCTCCTCTTTTGGTGCTGCTTTGTCGATCTAACTGCAGCCTTCGATAAGGTTGACAGACCTTCGCTATGGAAAAAACTTGCAAACTGGGGCATCCCACCCTCACTTCTAATGGCCATAATATCACTGTATTCAGAAACCTGGGTTTGGGTAAGAACAGGTCCCACATCTGTCGGCGAAAATCGAGACCCCAGGAGGTCTGAAACAAGGGAGGGTGCTTGCCCCCCTCCTATTTAATATGTCAACTGCTGACCTGGGAACCGCGCTAGCTAATAGCAGCCTGGCGCCTCCTCGACTAAATAACCGACCTTTACATATTATGCAGTACGCGGATGACATTCTCATCATGGACCACACCAAAGTGGGCCTCCAACGTGCGTTGACCAGCTTACTCAGATATAGCACACTGAACCATCTCGTTATCAATTCGAATAAGACCAAGATCCTAGTAGTAGGCCAGCAAAAGTATGAAAAACACATCACATGCACCATTGGACCTAGGAAAATTAAATGTGTGCAGAAATACAAGTGCTTCCCAGGTTCACGCTGATCTCCATCATATGCTTTTCACATGTCCACATGTTTTTATATTTTGGAAACAGGTCTGGCACCAAATCAACACTATATTTCACACCACAATTCCACTCTCCCCTACAAACATTTTCCTAGGTAGTTTAACATCGGACCGGAAAACAAGTCAATCTCAGTTACTACTTATTGATTTGTTAATAGCTGTAGCTTTTCAGCAAATATAAAAAAACTGGAAAGATTCCTCTAAATTGTCATATTTAGCTTGGTGGTATGCTGTATGTCACAATCATCGCCTTGATACAGCACTCGTTCATCCTATCTCTCTTGCTACTAAACGTTCTCACCTTTGGGGCCCACTCACACAATTTCTAGACGATATTGTGAAGAAAACTCCTTTACCTGCTCCCTCCCAAACAAGAAGTGACCAAGCCTCCGTGACCTCCTATTGTTTATTTATAATTATGTTTAATTTATCATTTTCTATTATATAAATCTATATATATATATTTTTTTAAATTTTAATTGTGTATTTTTTGACATGTACTGTTATTTACGATTTCTGTGAACCTTTGCTTGTATTCATATCATCTTCTATATTATCCTTTTACTTTTTTTATGGATATTATATATCGTTATTGTTCTTTATTACACCTTCATGTATTTATGTATTAACAAATAACTGCATATATGAAGTATTGTTTTTATAACCATAATAATCTTTCCAATAAACCTTTTCTTGAACTTAAAAAAAAAAGAAATACAAGTACTTGGGGGTCTGTTTTACAGAAACCGCAAGTCCAACCGCTCACAAGAAAGATCTGACCAAAAAATCGGCGGCAATTGTAGGAAGGTGGAATCTGACTGCACGGTTACCCCCACTTTTTGCCGGGTGTGTTGCTGGTTTTCAACTTAGTTTGACTGGGATCCTGCTAATCAGGACTCCAGCCTATCTGCTTTCTCCCTAAATTAATTGCATGTACTTTAAGTACACTCCAGATTGGATTCTGGATTACCCTTATAAGTCCCTAGTATATGGTATACTATGTACCCAGGGCATAGGTCTACAGCAGCCTGTGTAAGGTGGTGCATGCACCCCTTACTTAGATATAGGTTCACTATACCTACTCCATATCACTGCACATATAAACCTATCAGTCACCCCTATGGCAGGCCTTATCAATCCTGAAGCCAGGGTGCTGGGTTTTATGTGAGAGGGTGCACCTGCATGAGCAGAGCCCCTCTGCAGCCTTTGGAACCACTATTCGGGGTTGTTTGTGATGCAGCCAACCATATACTCTTAAGTGCATTATAACCTCACGGTAAAGGCTAACTTTAAAACTGCTGCATGGAAACATGTCGTGTTTGGTGTCAAACACCTTGGAATCATACCTTCACACGAGAGGTATGATTCCACCCTCCTAGAGGGAGAAATATGACAACACCAGTACACCCGGTACCAGTTTTCTCGACCCTGGCATCACAAGATGGATGCTGCCAGCCACAAACACAAGTCTGCACTCCTGCTGCTGGAGGAAACTCCGGCAGGGGAAGGTTAGACAATAGGTTTCCTATCACAGGGAGGTGTGATCACCTCCCAGACAGGCTTTAGTGTATTGGGGCTGGGTGGGTGCACTCCAAGAGTGCTTTGATGTCTACCCTGGGGGCACATTTGGTGTCCCTGTGCATAGTCCAGCTCAAACCGGTTGCAGGAGCCATTTGCTCCTGCTCTGGTGCGAAACTGGACAAAGAACATGGGTGTAGCCACCCCTCTGTCCTGATCCTCCCATAGGTGGGTCCCCAGAGTTTGTCCCACCCCTTCCTTGGGTATAAAGTAGGAACACCTTACTACAGGACTTTAGATATTACCTGGACTAAACTCTGCTACAGAAACCAAGTACTTCAACGATCTGCACGACACTGGACTACTGAAGAATCTCCCTTGGAGTAAAGGAGTTACTCCCCTGCTGAGCAGGCACCTAAACTCATCTGACCGGTTTGCATCTACGCAGCTCCTGAAGGACTCCGAAGATTTCTACAACACAGGAGGTGGGTTCCCGTGGTCTCTGAGGTTGAGCTGTACTCTCAGTAATTCTGAGACGCGCATCCCTCGTGGAGACCATGCAACCCGAACCCCTGGGCACCGTGTACATTTGTAGCAGCATATGCTTTTTGGTGACCCCTGAGGCTGTGCTTTGGGCTACTTGTAGTCCTGACCCGAGCAGTGTTTCCACAGAAGATTTCCTGCCTACACTCAACAAGTGTTCCATGGGCTGCTATTTTGTGATTCCTCTCGAGGTCCCTTCACGATCCCTGGTCCGTCAACCTGTGGGTCCCTGGGAAGTTATACTTGACTTTCCATGGGCTTTCCTGGTTGCACCAGATGTGCCCTGACTCTCCATAGCTTGGGGAGTCCCCAGGACCTTGCTGGTCCTCACAAAAGCATCTTTCCTCTGACTGCGTGGGTTGCAGCTGCCACGGCTTGTTGGTGTTCAATCCGGACACTGACCCCCCAGCACTCGACATCCTTCATGGGACAGCTCACCTGCAGACTTTGGTTGTCGTCAACGTCTCCTGGTCCCTGTGGCTGCAGAGTCAAGCTCCACCTCTTCTCACCTGAAACACCCGACATCGATGGGCATTCGTCTACCAAGCCCCTGGTCATCTTGAAGTGACTCAGACTCTGTCTCCTCTGCTTTCAGGTTCTTGGATCACACCGGACACTTCTCATCTTCTCGGCAGCAGCACTTCTTCGCATCACGCCATTGAAATCAACGAGCGTTTCCGAAACCAATTGACCCCTATGCACCTGGCTCTCCTGGGATAGGTAACACGGGTATCTCAGTACTCCCAAGGGTACTGGCCTTAGAACCTTCTATGTTCCAAAGGGTTTGCTTGAAGTCTTCTCCTAGGTGTCCTTAATCTTTAAAATTCCAACCGTGACTTTCCCATAGAGTTGTACGGAACTCGCGGCTGTGTTCTCACACTGCACCCGGCCTCCGTGGGTCCCCTGTGTCACTACCTTGGGTGGTTCCTTGAAATCCCAGCGATGCTACGTGCTCTAGGCACTGTGTCTAGTCAAGTCATGGTTGTTATACCACTTTCTTAGTATATGGTTTGGTCTCCCCCTGGAGCCCACTGTGAATTGTGCTATTTACTGTTGTTCTAGTGCTTTAATATTGTGTACATTGTTCTCTAAGCTCATAAAAAGGTTAGTAGAGAGTGTTTAGTGATAAATACATACATTTTATATATACCTTGTGTGGTTCACCTTTTATTTGGTCATTCAGGAGGTCCTAATCTGGTAAACCAAGCTGCTTTACATTCCTTCGAGACTTAGCCTGAAGGCTGCTCTCCATAGCTTCCACTAGGATAGCTTTCAATAAAGGTTGTCTTTAACCTAATCATCAATAAGGGTTGTTTGGACTGGTGCAAGGTGCCCACTATAACTAATGGACAGAATATACCAGGCGAACTTCTCACAGCAATCACAATCGGTCTAATAAAATTGAACAACAAGCTCATAAGTCCCTCAGCAGAGAGTATCAGGAAAGTTACCCAAGCTGTGCTCCTTCCAGCTCTTGCGTATGGGTATCAAGCATTTCCAGGCGCTTTTCAGAATCCCTGGAGCGGGCCCAATGCATGGCCTATAAAAAATCTTTCAATTGCCAAAACACTTCTCCAGGGCAAGACTTAAGTGGGAGCTTGGGCTAATTAAACCCTCAATTACCCTTGAGGCCAAATATTTGAAATACTATATCCGAATCCTAAAAACGCAGGGAGAATTGCTAAAAAGCCGCCTCAGAGATACATTCGAAAAATTTGTCTCACCATGGAACACTCAACTCAGGAAAGCCCTGGCTTCCATAGATATAAATGAATCAGCTCTCGCCCTGACCCATATCTCATATGCCGCATGGAAAACCCAAATACACAAACAAGTCCAGCTGGTCTCATTTCAGCAAGACCTGGCAACACTAAAGACTTCAGCTTTCCTCGTCCCGCTGAATGACTCATGCACAGTAAACAAACCATAGGTTTACCTTGCCGCCGCACTACACTCCAAAGTTAGAAGAAGGATCATATACATACGGCTCTTGGCATTGCCAATCACGGACTTTAGCCATGTTTGGTCATACCAAAGCACAGTACGGGCATGCTGTCTGTGCAACTACAAGCAAGAACCCTGGCTACACCTATTGTGCTGCTGCCCGGCCCTAACTACTGAAAGGAGGATCCTCTTAAAACAAGTATGCCTAGGTGAGAAAGCAAAAACAACAGTTGATGGACAGAAATCAGAACAATGTCATACATTCACCCCAGTACAGAGATCTGGGCCTAAATGCATAGTTTTTTTGCTCACCATGCCATTCCTGTTTGAACCCAGCCATATGCAAATCAGTCTTGACCCTGTGCCTCATGGGAACAGTCCAGCCCGAACTGCCAAGTCAGGTCCTCCCTGGACTGGAACCAAGCATCCTAGGACCGGTTTCGGGGTTTCACCCCTCTTCAGCCAGGATAGCTTGATTCCAGTGGCATGGAGAGCACGGGACTCACGTCTGAGCATACCCGTCCCACTCGGGGTGACAAATGCAAAAACAACAGTTGATGGACAGAATGCAGAACAATGTCATACATTCACCCCAGTACAGAGATCTGGGCCTAAATCGATCGTTATTTTTGCTCACCATGCCATTACTGTTTGAACCCAGCCATATGCAAATCCAAATCCATGCAATTTTCGGTCCAGGGAAGACATGGCTTGGCAGGTCGGGCTGGACTGTTCCCATGAGGCACAGGGTCAGACTGATTTGCATATGGACATGTCTGAACTGGGGTGGTGGAGTGAGCTAAAGAATGATGATGGATTAAACCCAGATCAGTTGACTGGGGGTGAGTGTTTGATTTGCTCAAACGCTCCGTCCATCATCCCCTTTGGTATCGCTTTGTTCGCCCTAAGTTGGCAGGGTATGCCCAGACGTGGGTCCCTTGCTCACTTTGCCACTGGATTCAAGATAGCCTGGCTGATGAGGGTTATGAACCCGAAACCGGTCCCAGGATGCTTGTTTCCGGTCCAGGGAAGACATGGCTTGGCAGTTCAGGCTGGACTGTTCCCATGAGGCACAGGGTCAGCTTGATTTGCATATGGACATGTCTGAACTAGGGTGGTGGAGTGAGCTAAAGAATAATGATGAATTAAACCCAGATCAGTTGACTGGGGGTGAGGGTTTGATTTGCTCAAAAGCTCCGTCCATCATCCCCTTTGGTATCGCTAGGTGAGAAAGCAAACACTTGCCTCGAGGCCTCTGCCATATGCTTCTCACAAAGAGAACCAAACATTTTGGCCCGGTGTGGAAGATTCGCACAAACAATTAGGCAAGCCATATACCCCTGTCCTGCAACTGTACCCTGCCCTTGTACAGTCCAAACGCTGATCCCGGATTACTTCAAACATAGTTCATCGAACGAGAACGGACCAAGCCTAGGAAGCTGCAATCGAGTTTAAAGCTCCCTCACACCACACTGGCGGCACTCTCTGGAAAATCAAAACGAGGAGTCCAAGGGGCTGCGTCCCTAGTTGGCTTGTACGGGTCATGTGTGATCATACACAAATCTGGCTTACCAGGTCATGAATTGCCAATGTAATAGGATTATACACAAGAAATACTTCAAAATGAGAGGTCTGGCATTAAAAGCAGCCTTGGAGACCCGAACACTCTGGCGGGCGATAATCTCCTTCGGGAGGGTCCACAGTGCAACGGTGAAATCCAAATTTGAACATAAGATCTGAGTCAATTGCTGGCACTTAACTTTTTGTTTTTTTCTTTCTTTTCCTTTTTAATTTGTATTGCAATGGTTTTAGTTAACTTATGCAAAGAAACTTATTCATTCATTCAGATCCCTCATTCCTAGACCGAAAAGAATATTTGTAACATATCTTAGCCAAGAATTAGCTCTCGAGTTACTTTGCACAAGTCAGTCCTCAACTATTTTTCGAGTAAAAACGAGCTCTGGAGTTAACCAAATCTTGATCCAAAACATAACAGGGGCCAAACCTACCTTATCTTCCAGATAGTTGATCCATAGTTCAGTATGAGTTATAAAACTTGGGGTAGATTTT
Organism: Triturus cristatus; assembly: GCF_964204655.1. Classification (NCBI taxonomy): domain Eukaryota; kingdom Metazoa; phylum Chordata; class Amphibia; order Caudata; family Salamandridae; genus Triturus; species Triturus cristatus. The sequence continues at coordinate 1,257,065,949 of NC_140590.1, forward strand.
GGAACCCCTAACATCCTGTTTAAAAATGTGTTCTCCGCCACCTGTAAAGCCTTTGCTGTCGCGTGCCCCCAAACTCCTGTGCCGTATGTGCTAGAATTGAGACTTTTACTTTTATAGAGTATAAACATTTATTTTAAGACCTTTTGTCCTAAATTCTTAGCAAACCGTAAGATTGCTTCACATGAGGCCTCCATCATTTGAGACCTCTGGGTAGTTAATCTATCCCAGAGCATATTTTCATTGAAAAGGATGCCCAAGTGACTGAAATTCTTTGTATTTAGGATTGGAGTCTCCCCAATAAAAATTTTTTCCCAGTGGGTGTTTTTTGGGCACAGGTCATACCATAAGATTTTGAAACATTCATCTTTAGCTTCAGCCCCTGCATACAATTATTAAAGTCATCTAAAAACAATTGCAACCCATTTGCTGTACGAGCTATTAAAACAGTGTCATCCACGTACAAAAGCACGGGGACAAAGCAGAAACCCCGTTTTCAGTGCGTTGGGTGTGCAAGAGGATAAAAAGGAGTTCAGTGTGTTAGTATAAGCTAAAAAAAGAAAGGGGACCAATGTACAGCCTTGTTTAATGCCTCGGGTAACTTGAATGGGAGAGGTAAGGTCTCCATGTTGAGAGTAATGTACCCTCATATGGGTATCTCTGTGAAGAGATTTTAAAATATACAATAATGGGGGTTCAATCACTGCCTGCCCCAAGATATCCCAGAGTATTTCTCTGTCTACTAAGTCAAAGGCACTGGAGAGGTCCATAAACCTCTCCAGTGCCTTTACAACAATTGAATAAGCCAAGTACCCCTGGTAAATTGGACTGTGCGCACAGCGTGTGAATATATAAAATGCAATAAAACATAATCATCAAATTGCTAATTCATATACATAAATCTCATTGGTTATTTATTCAAACACGTCCAAAGGTTAGTCTGCTGCTAATACACACTTCACTCCTTGTTGCTAATACACCAATACATGAATTTCAAAAGAATAAATCATGAGGATAACCAAGAACATAATTGACAATCAAGGCATAGATGCCCAATGCATTTAGGGACAACGACCCTTCTTCAGAGGCCGATCTAAAGAAAACAAGAACCAGTTGTAAAGGAATGGTATAATCACAAAACTTAATTTGGATGAATTTGCTTATATACAGTGAAATCACAAAACCGTGATAGCTGTGAACATGCACATTTATATGACCTTCACAGTGAGATGACTATCTCTACATAGATCAGCACAAAAGAAGTGAAACAGTAGAAAGAGAGCTATGCCAAAGAAAAGACCAACAATCCTAACCTCACAGATAAAGTAGTGAAACACCTGATGTTTTATCATACAGCTTCTACTAATATCTTAACTCCATGGCGTGCCAAACGTAAAAACATGAAGACTCACGCAAAACACTATCTATATACGAAAAAAATGTTTTTCCTCTTTTCCAAGTTCCCAATGACGAAAAGATAACGAACAATAAATGCTCATATTCATGTACACAGAAACGTTCGACAATTATATACATGAATAACCTTGGTGTACCGGGAAACATCGTTTACAACGCAGGCATTACAACGCAATGCCTTTATAACGCAACCATTACAATGCAGGTACACTTACATCGCATGATTTTACAACACATGCCATTACTACGCATATATAGGTACAACGCATGCTTTTACAACGCATTGGTAAGCATTATATGGTAAGTGTCTGTTATATTTTTAGATAATGCATGTTAAATACTTTAAGTAATATTTATTTATAAAATATAATAATTTATTTAGAGTTCATTAGTTTTTGTATATTTATAATGTCATTTAAGGGTTAATATGTTTGTTAATAATAATCCATAATTTATGGAATAGTTATGAGTTATGAGTAGATCAATACTCAGGTATTAACATTAATGCTACTGTTATAATTATTATGGAAACATTTATAGAAAATTCATTTTTAAATATAACATTAAAAAAATACTACTCATGTATTAATTTTGTTGGTAAATATTTAATTTTGATGATAATTATTTACTTCATTTTCAGCTTTAGGTTACATTTTCAAGTAAATTAATATTCAGGTATAAATAATGCTCATACGTATTTATTTGTTACGTAAAAACTTAAAGAAAGTATTATTAAAAACTATTTAAATATTATTCAATATTTTAAATAAAAAAGGACAGAGAAAAATAAAGTTAATGTTAGGTTTAAATACTATTACTGTTGATAGTAAATTGTTATTAATGATATATATATTTTAATGTAAAGTATATGAAATTAATTATTAATAAATGTAAAAAAATCATACATATATACATAAAAATGTTTAAATTAAAAAATAATTATTTGGTATTTTATAGTTTCATTAAAGGTAAATAAACATGTACAAAGAAATAGGAAACGGGTAATTTCTTTTTCTGAATTATTTATTGTTAATTTAACATTTTTAGAATCATTGTAATATATTCTGAAAAATATATAGAAAAATGGAGAATATTTTAACATATTTTATTAAAATAGTTTTGTACTTTATTATGTAGAGTAACATTTTATAATAACATTTTTAATAAGATTCTCATGCTTTTCTATTGTTTTAAATGAGAGAAAATGTCCTTTTTTCATTTTTACTAAAACATATGACGTAAACGCGTAGACGTAAGTTATATCATTACGGAGATCGTCACTGAAGAGAACAGAAGCAAGGAAGAGCTGCGTTAAGGTAAGATACATTTACATTCTTAAAATACATAGTGTAGTGGTAATGTTTATTGAAAGAAGAGATGAAGGAGGTATATCTATTTAGTAAATGTGTTTTACGTATGTTTCATGTGTTTTCACAAAATAATTTCTGCCATTACATGTTGCAGTAGTGGTTCCAAGCCGGGTCTTTTTGTTCTAAAACAACATTTGTTTTGTTAAGTGGTTAATGGTATATATATTAAACACTTAGGGGCTGATTCCGAACTCGCTGGGAGAAGGCTCCGTACGACTCGGATCCAGAAGGCTTTCCGACCGACTCTGGGGGTCCGAGCGCCCGAGTACGATGCAAACAAAAGCTGATGGACACGGGTCGCTCAGAGCCCCATTGAAATCAATGGGAGCCTGTTGTACGACGTGTACATAGGCTCCCATTGACGAAAAAGGTACGTCTTGGAAAAGTGCACCCCCCTGTCGCGTGTTCGCGTCGGACCCCCGAAGTACACTTCCCGGAGCTTTTTCGGGGCCGGAGGCTCCGACTCGCACCGGCTGCTCACAACACGCATCGTACTTGGCCGGCCGGAAACCGAACGCATTGCGCCGTACACGTGGGACATATTTGACTCGCTCGGGAGGCATCGCTGATGGGTACGTGTCTGCCGGAGCGCGAGGCGATTACCGTATCATACTTGATCGCTTGTACAGTTGTAAGAGTCGCACGGAAATCACGCGTACGACTCGGACTCGCTACTGGCGGATGCCGCTAGGAGCCCTTCCTAGGTAGATCGGAATCAGCCCCTTAATGAAACAAAAGTGTTTTGAAATGTGTAACTTTTTGGTTTAGCTGTGAGGTTTGGTCCTCGATGCGCCTACATTGCCTACAAGTCCCAGGATGCAGCAGGAGAGAAGGCGGAACAGAAGCCATTTATGGAAGCGACGCGCGTAATCCTGGATTCGAACCTGTCGAATCAGTTACCCGGCGAGTCAGACAGAGACACATGGTGTTTAGAGGCAGCAAGCTCTGGGGACTTCATTTGGATACCGAACGGAGCTGTTGAGCATATTCGTGTGCTCGTTCGTCATGTCAGGAGAGAGGAGGTAACCTTTCAATCGGCTCCCGTCGGTTGTGATTGACCTCTCAGATCGGGCACTCCCCGCGGCATTTCCTAGTCCGCAAGTGAAGGGGAACGTTCATTCGAAGACTTGCAATCCCTGCGCTACAAGGTGGGAGCAGCATTTTGTTTAGTAGATGGAAGCAGTTGCGCTCGGACTAATGTAGTGAGCCACAACCGCCATTGTTCGCTTTCTTTCTGATTATTACCCGAAAGACAACCACGTTCACACGGAGTGAACCGCTGGTCTTTCAGATTGCTTGCTGTGACTTTGTAGCCATCAGGATTTGGTGAATAACGAGAAGAACGACATTTAGACCTTTTTTGTTTCAAGTTCACGTTTTGAAATACGGAGCCTGGATTTATCATTTGAATATTCCTTTTGTTCTATATTGAAACAGCATTACCAAAGAGGGAGAATTAATCGAACCTGGCAATTCTACCGTTAAGGATTCTAGTATTTCTACTTATCGCTTTGTATGGTTACAAACAGGTGTGTAGGGAACCAGGTGTGTTTCTTAGTTTTAGTGATAAAGGAGGCCTCAGCTGGTTAACGCTGGTATGTTCCTTTTATCTTTTCTGATACCAGGTATGATGTAATACCAAGTGGTCTGAAGGAAGACAGAGTTGGCGTGTGTTGTTTTTACGTCCAAGGTAATTGGGAACACTTAATGAGACTCAACTGAGTGTAGTGTTGCATGCATTTTGTTATTAACGGTGTGTATTTGTAATACAGGTTCTACTCCCCACTGTTCCCTGCCTACCCTTCCCTCACTTGATCGTTCTAATACTCCGTGCATTCATTGTAAGAGTTTGGGGAGATCAGTGGGTGGAACCCTTGTTGCATCACTCGAACCCTGAGGAGCACCCGTCTTGGGACAGGAACGTCACATTAGCAGTACGTTGTTTAATAAATAACACATTTTTATCAGTTTCACAGTTAGATGTATTTAAATTTCGGTTAAACTGTAATACACTTTTGATGTGCTCATAAATTTTTTTCTACAGGATTTTGGCTCTAGATGGATTTAATTTTTGGAATTTGTTGCGTTTTTTTCTATGTAAAAGAAAAAATATATTTGGGATTTTTTTCTTGGGTTTCCTTATTTTGGATTTCTAGCGATATCAAAATGTTATTGGATTTTGATTAGAAGTGGATTTCAACATTGGAATTTGTTGCATTTTTTCAGAATTTTTTTATTTTTCAGGATTTTTTTATTGGGTGCGTATTTTCGCATATGCACTGATTTTAGTGTGCATATTAATATATTTTTAATCGGGTGATGATTTATTTATTATGGATTAAAGAAAAAAAGGACTCTTGGTGAAGTAATGGATGGAATGTAAGTCCAAGAGTTGAAGATGGAAAATTCTGAAGGTAAGAAAACCCGACTTTTAAAAAAAAATTTATAATCAATTCTTATTGAGTTTTGAATGTAACAAGGAAAACAGCACCATTCAGGACTACATCTTAAAAGGGTAAACCAAGGCAAAAACACATCACATTGGCATAAAAGGATAGACACACATAAGTCCAGCGTCGGCATATCTACTTTCAATCCAGAGATCATATCAATCCACATTAGTCTTCTATCACTCCAACCCATTTGACCCCACATTCGGCGAAATTTCTTAGGACATCCTCTGGCCACATAAAGAGGCCGTTCCTGCGTGGCACACCAGTCCACCCCCCTGCGCCAGCGCGCCAATGTGGGTGCGGTAGTGTTCAACCTGTGAGCTGTGATGTCCCTCTTAGCTACCATCAGTGCTGTATCAAGGAAGAGTTTCTCAGCCCTGTTACCATCCAGCCCCTCGTGATGCCTAGGAGAACACGTGTAGGATCAAGAGGAACCTCCCAGCCCAAGACCTCCGTGAGTTCTTCTGTTAAGGACTCCCAATACCCCTGTATCGCAGGGCAAAGCCATACCATATGATAGAAGTCTGCAAGGGAGTGGGGTCAGCGGGGACAGAGGGCATCAGGCCGAAGCCCCGCACGGTGGAGACGTAGCGGTGTAAGATAGGCAGCGTGCAGGAAGTATATTTGGACCAGCCGAAGCCTCGCTGAGACCCCAATTGTTTTAGGGGCCATCAGGGCGTCTCTCCAGTCAGCGTCCTCCAGAGCCCCGAGCCAGCCCTCCCATTTGTCCCGGAGTTGAGAGAGGGAGTTGGGAGTATTGTTGGTGAGTGAACGATAAATGCGGGAAATCCCTCCTCTTCCCAAATCACCAGTCATGACCAGCGCTTCGGGTGGACTGTACTCAGGCAAGGAAGTGCCATCTGGAATATAGGAGCAGAAGGCATGGCGCAGCTGCAAATATTCGCAAAATTGAGAGGAGTGGAGGGAGTGCCTGGCCTGCAAATCCTTAAAGGAGCGTAGATGGGTACCACTCCTGACATTGCCCAGCAGGGAGATCCCGATGAGGTCCCAGGGTCGGAACGCCGATAAGGAAGCAACACCTCGGAGCCTGGTACCGCACCACAAGGGGGTATATTGGGTCAACTTGCCCGACCAGCGGGTATGACGCAGTGAGGCCCACCAGGCCAGGAGTACTCTGCGTGTGACCTCAGGGAGAGCCTGGGGAACAACATCTCCATACAGCATCCCCTGGATAGAGGAGAAGCCCAGGGTGTGCAGTTCCAGGCAGTATGCCAGGTCGGACCAGCCGCCACTAAACCAGTTGTGAACCGTAAGGAGCTGAGTCGCTAAATAATAGAGATAGAAACTCGTCATCCCAAGACCTCCATCAAAAGGCAAGATTCGGCATTGGGCCAGGCCCAGCCTGGGCCTCCGCCCCCCCAAAAAACTTAGTGGCCAGACTGGCCATTTCACAGAACTAAGATCTAGCAAAGGAGAGATGTGTATTTTTAAGCATGTAAAGAAAGCGAGGTAAAATCATCATTTTAAAAAGGGCTATCCTGCCCAGAGGGTTTAGGGGCAGCGTACGCCATTTAAGGAGATCACCGCGGACCCACTTAACCAGTGGGGTGACGTTCAGTGACCATGCGAGGTCGGGGAGAAGGGCTACCCAGACACCCAAGTACTTGAAGAACTGCCGTCGGAGATGAATCGTCGACTGCAATCAAAGCACTCACGGGACAAGTGAAGGGAGCCCAAAACGGACTTGGCTGGGTTGAGCCGAAGGCCGGAGGTTCGCTCAAAGAGGTCCACTGCTCGGAGGCATCTGGGCCGCCGATTGGGCCGGGTCAGCCAGAAACAGCAGTACATCATCTGCATAGAGCACGATCTTATCTGCTTCAAAGCTGGGCCACCTCCATCCAGTGAGAGAGTGGTCAGATTGAATAAGGCAGGCAAGGGGCTCCACTGCCAGAGCAAATAGGATCGGTGAGAGGGCGCATCCCTGTCGTGTACCCCGTATAATGAGGAAGGGACAAGATAGAGCTCCATTGACAAGGACCTGCGCCCGAGGCTGATGATATAGCGTCTTCAGCAAGTTGCGGAAAGGGATTCCAAAGCCCATCTGCTCCAACACTGCCTCCAAATAACCCCAATCAACCGAATCAAATGCCTTCTCGAAATCTACAAGAAGGAGGGACAAGTTGGGGGACAGCAAGTGCCGGTTCGCAAGATCAAGATGAAGACGTCTAAGACAGTGTCTGGCCCCTCTAAGAGGCATGAAGCCGCATTGGTCTGTATGAACCAGATTAGCTAGATGTGGTCGTAGGCGGTTGGCCAGGACAGAGGCTAAGATCTTAAGCTCAGTATTGATAAGTGAGATGGGACAATAGTCCGAGCAGCAGCTCGAGGGGGGCTGAGGGAAGACCTGACTTTTATTTATAATTTTAATATTTTTTGAATGTGTTCAATTGAATTAGTAGGAGTTGGTTTAGGGTAAAACAAAGAAGTAAAATAAATGTGTTTTAAAAGTGTAGGATGTGTGCAAGATTATCAAGGTAGTCTGAAGCCACTGTCAAAGCAAAGTGTTGAATTACACCCAATAGTCTTTCTGACATTTCCTTAGTCCTGGTAGAAATACGTGGGTTCAGACTACCTGTTAATGATTGTGCCATTCTCATTTCTTTGAAACTTTGCTCCTTCTGAAAAATTTCCCAAAAATGATAGAAATGAGGGTGAGGTTTGCCAATTGCTTTGTTGAAAGAGTTGTGCCATCCCTCTATGGCATGGTTTGTTTTTGCTCCTCCTTCTAAGCAGGTCGAGTAACAGTTCCACCAGTCCACATGGAAACATGGTCTCCTTCTGTGACCCGACCTGCTTAGATGGCCAATCCATGTGTCTTCAAAATAATCTAGTATAGGTGCCAATTTATCTTCATTTGCTGTAAAATATTCAGATTCAGTAATTGAAGGGTAGTATTCGTCTACACTGTCAGGAGGAACAAAGGAAAGTCCGAGCAGTTTTTCTTGAGTTCAAACTGTAGTTTACTGTCTGATATATAATCCTCAATTAAGGATGTTTTTTGAAGTTTGCGCCAATATGCCTGAGAAAAGTGAAAGAAATATCATTAAATTTGGGTTTCTGGATAGGTTTTCTGTAATTGTATTAATCATAGATATTTCAAAACTGATAAAAAATCAGTGTATGTTGAGGATTGCTTATCAGGCAGTGAACTGTATACTAAGGGAATTACTGTATTGATAATGTATGCGTGAATAGTGTATATTTGGTTGAATGGATGGGGCGTGCTTTTAAACGTTCCAGCTATCATCCAAATATCATTGTTTGCTAACCGTATTAAATTTTGTGGTGTGCTGAATATTAGGATTCTCTTTTGAGGGTTTTCGTTATCATGCAATAGGAAAGGTTCATTTGAAGCAGTAACAGAGAGTTCAGGTGGAAAAATAATGTCAGAGTATGTTTGGGGTGTTACTCTTTGTGGGTTACTTGTCTGTTTTTGACGCTGAATAATTCTTATCAAATTAGGTATTGTGGGCATACTACTTGCAACATGTGGGAGAATTTGTTGTGATACCTCCATTAAAAGTGAACCACAGGGTTCATTGGAGGTGGATGCAATATCTCTAATTTCCTTTATTCTTTCACGAACTTCAATCTCCATTGCAGAGGCAGAGTGGTTATGGTCTGTGGTCCTTAAAATAGTGTCACCAAGAGAAACCGCTCTGCCTGTGCAATGGGTTGAGTAATATTGCACACACCTCCAATGACACCTGAGTTCAGATAGTCTCTCTTTACAATAAACATACCCACTATGGTTCAGCAGCCAGTTCTCTCTTTTGCTTTGGATGTATTTTGCTTCTTTGGATGGTGTTGCCATTTTTTTTCCTGTAAAGAGATGAAAGAAATAAACAATGTTATTTATTTAAAATTTAGTGATATATACCTGTTTAGAGGGAAAATGACAGTATGTTAATATTAGTTTTTTCACAGTTTACAATGTATGCATTTTCAATATCTGGTTATTGTTTTTATTTTGATGTATCACTATTGGTGTTGTATTTTAACATAAATAATCCTGCTTTATTGGGAGAAAGGAAATGTAATTAATTGTATAGGAAAACAAATCAATGTATCTTGCCTTTGAATTAGATGTTGCAATGTTCTTTTGTGTTGGAAAATTAGCTGTGGTTTTCTGTGTTTCTGAAAAAAAAATATATTTTGAGTTTTATTAGATATATGTAGTTTACTGGTGAAGTTTCCTAGCGAGAACAACATCGGGGTCGATTGCGATGGTGGGCAGACAAAGTCCGACCGCCACCGCAACGGCTAAAGGGACCTCCCACCATAGGTGCGGTGGTCCCGCAGTTGGCATTGGGGTGCGCCCGCCACACTGGCGGGCGCATCCCGCATTCTTTACATTGCGGCGGGCAGTGCTGCAAGCAGCCCCCGCCGCAAGGTAAAAAGTGAATGTTGTGCATTTGAATGTACAATGTGACAGGCACCGCACGGTGCCTGTCACCTTGTGCATGCAAATGCTGGGGAGTACCATAGGTACCCCCATGTGCACCCCCCACCCCCTCAACACCCTGGGGGCCCGCTACGGGCCCCCAACAGCAAAGACCGCTCGCCTTTCCATGGCGGCAATGCCGCCATGGACAGGCGATTCACCACCTGCTACATAATATGGACGGCGGTGTCTTGCAGACACCGCCTCCATGTTATGGGCTTTTTCTGCCCAGTCGACGAGTCGACCGGCGGAAAACCGGCTGACGGTCTTTCCGTCTGCCAGGGCCCCCCCGCCATCGTAATGAGGCGGGGGCGGATGGGAGGCGGGCAGTGTATTCTGGCGGGCGGATCGCCACCGCCATGCGGGCGGTGGCGATCCGCCCGCTATTATAATCGACCCCATAGATCTTTATATTTGTTGGCTTTTGTTTTTGTAATCTTACCTTTATAACATTGTTTAGATTGTTTCTTCCTTTTATTTAATATTTTGCATTGTTTTGTGGTCTGAAAAAGATTACAGAAAATTAATGTTAGTGTATTAAAAATTTGTTACATCATTTCTCTGAAATATAATAGCATATTTTTGGTTAAGGAACAATACCATCATGTTTTATAATTATATACAATGAATTTTTTTTGATGCCAAGACTTCCATTTGTGTTTATCTGTCAACATTTCTTATTCAAGCCTAATCAATTTACTTACCTGTTATATGTCTTTTTGTGTGGCAGATAAAATATTATTTTCTGGAAAATAAATTCAGTACAGTTTAAAATGTAAATAATTATTGATGTGGAAATTACCTTGCTTTGGTTTGTTTTTTTCTTATTGTTTGAAGGTTTGAAAGCTGGAAAATAAAAATGTAACATTGTTAATATTTTATGTTGATGATGTAGTTTGTGTTTGTATGTTTTATTTATTTGCTTCATCTTAGTTTGTTATATTTTGAGAGAATTACCTTGGTATATGATTTTGCTGCTGTCCAGTGGATTTTTTGATTTCTTTGTTGAGATGTTGTTTATTTTTGATGTTGTATTGTAGTAAACTGTTGATATAAACAATAAAATTAGAGTAGGAATAGTAATTTTAACGTTTTATTATTATGCATGTTTATTGAAAGAAGCAGCTTTTGGAGTAGGAATATTTCTTTTAATCTCATCAGTATCTAGCATTTTCTCTGAGTCAAGCATATTTTAGAGTAGGTATAGTAATATAACATACTAGTATCCTGCACATTTTCTGAATCAAACACATTTTGGAGATGGGATAGTTATTTTAACTTAACCACTATCCAGCATTTTCTCTTAGGACGCATTTTTTGGAGTAAGAATAGTAATTTTAATACATTATTATTATGCACATTTTCAGAATCAAGAATCTTTTGGAGTTGGAATAGTTATGTTAACCTAAACACTATCCAGCATTTTCAGTGAGGCATGCACCTTTTGGAGTTATAATAGTTATTTTAACCTAAACACTATTCAGCATTTTCTCTTAGGCAAGCATCTTTTGGAGTAGGAATAGTAATTTTAATACATTATTATTATGCACATTTTCTGAATCAAGCACCTTTTGGAGTTGGAATAGTTATTTTAACCTAAACACTATCCAGCATTTTCTGTGAGGCAAGCACCTTTTGGAGTTGAAATAGTTATTTTAACCTAAACACTATTCAGCATTTTCTCTTAGGCAAGCATCTTTTGGAGTAGGAATAGTAATTTTAACTTACTACTATCCTGCACATTTTCTGAATCAAGCACCTTTTGGAGCTGGAATAATTATTTTAACCTAAATACTATCAAGCATTTTCTCTTAGGAAAGCATCTTTTGGAGTTGGAATAGTAATTTTAACCTAAACACTATCCAGCATTTCCCGTGAGGCAAGCACCTTTTGGAGTTGGAATAGTTATTTTACCTAAACACTATCAAGCATTTTCTCTTAGGCAAGCATCTTTTGGAGTTGGAATAGTTATTTTAACCTAAACACTATCCAGCATTTTCTGCGAGGCAAGCATTCTTTGGAGTAGAAATAGTAATTTTAACATACTAGTATCCTGCACATTTTCAGAATCAAACACATTTTGGAGTTGGGATAGTTATTTTAACCTAAACACTATCCAGCATTTTCTGCGTGGCAAGCACCCTTTGGAGTAGAAATAGTAATGATAACATACTACTATTCTGCACATTTTCTGAATCAAGCACCTTTTGGAGTTGGAATAGTTATTTTAATCTAAACACTATCCAGCATTTTCTCTCAGGCAAGCACTTTTTGGAGTTGGAATAGTTATTGTAACCTAAACACTATCCAGCATTTTCTCTTAGGTAAGCATCTTTTGGAGTTGGAATAGTAATTTTAATCTAAACACTATCCAGCATTTTCTGTGAGGCAAGCATTCTTTGGAGAAAGAAATAGTAATTGTAATACATTATTGTCGTGCATATTTTCTGAGTCAAACACCTTTTGTAGTTGGAAAAGTAATTTTAATTTAAAGACTATCCAGTATTTTCTCTTAGGTAAGTATTTTTTGTAGTTGGAATAGTTATTTTAACCTAAACACTATACAGAATTTTCTCAGAGGGAAGCATACTTTGGAGTAGGAATAGTTGTTTTAACCTAAACACTATTCTGCACATTTTCTCACAGGCAAGCACCCTTTGGAGTAAGAATAGTCATTTTAATACATTATTATCCTGCAAATTTTCAGAATCAAGTGTAAAAAAATGTTTAAACGGAAACATTTTAACTTTGAATATATTTTGTAAAGTGAATAATTATAATCTTTTGGGTGAAGTCTCAGTCGTTTTATCATTATTTACTATAAAACAACTATTTTACATTTTGTTTTAAACGAGAAACTAAAATAAAATATATTGTGACTTACTTTAGATATATATTGTCCCATATAGAGTATTTAGTAAAGTTGGTTGGAGGTTGTGAGTTTTGTGACAAACCAAAATAATATGTTGGAATATAGTTTATTTGCGTCTTTAAAAATTGTTAAGTAGCTATACATTTCTATAGTTTGTACTTACTTCGAGTTTTAGCTGGCTTTCTTCGACGAGTAGAATTTGCAAAGTGCAATCCCGCGTGCAGTCTCTGGTAATAAGGTAACTACAATTTTAAAAATGGTGAATGGCTCCTTTTATACGTTTTGTTGTCTTGAACGTTATTTGAAAGTAAAATATGTTTTGCGTTTAATTTTTCTTTGTGTTTTTAATGGTGTGTGAGAATATAAATAATTATTTTGTTATGTTACTTTTCGTATCTTTTTATTTTAGTAGGTTTTAACATCCATTTTGGCTATTTCCAGGTCAAAGTAATGTCATTGAAAGAGTTGTAGGACTTTTTTTTCATATTTTTAAAACAGAACTTTTCTTTTTGGTGTTGGTATTAGTTGTGTGTTATACTGTTTTTGTTATGTGAAAATGTAAGATTTATTAATAGTAGTTTAATTTGTGTTATTAAGTAGTGTTTTCATGTTTGTGTATTTTTTTTGTGTTTACATAATAACATTTTGAAAATGTTGGTTAAATGTATGTTATGTTAAAATGTCGTAAATAAATTAGTTTATATTAATTTAAGTTTTATATTTATTTATATGTGTATTATGTATTCTGGTAATGTTTATTAAAAGGGAAAAAAACTGCAAAAGTACTCGAGTATTAATTGTGTTGCTCAAGTATTTTTTTCTTCCCATTGGGTAATTCAATTAAATATTGTGTTATCAAATAGTAAGTGTTGTAGCAATTATTTAAATACATTTATATACATTTTATGATCTAAAATATTAATTTAAACCTTGAGTATTAATTTTAGTACTCAAGTATTAATGTGAATGCTTGTGTATTAATGTACATTATTTACGTTTTAATACACTTTCCCACCCAAAACCCCTGTTTTCCCTGCATCCCGCTCCAGGGGTTTATTATACAAAAAAATATATATATATTGCGTTGTAAATGCGTGCGTTGTATTGGATCATTCAATTTAATATACTATATTTGTAATGTAATGGTATGCGTTGTAAAAACTTGCGATGTAATGGTAGTTGCGTTGTAAAAGTTGCGTTGTAAAAGCATGCGTTGTATTTGTTTGCGTTGTAACGTCATATATTCAGTGTACCTATCAGTGCATTACCGTACACACGTGTAACCTGTGTGTAGAGAGATTAGCTGGTCTCCAAAGGACAACGTAAACTGCCAAAAGTACAACGAAAAATGAAAGCACAAGGCCCATCTATGACAAACAATTACACAACCCAATTTCCAATAAACTCCACCCATCTCCTCACCGCAGTGAACATACTCGTGTTGATGCAATGCAGGCAATAATGCGGACATTCACATTTTGACAACTTCCAAACTTCCAAACTCAAGAAGTCGCGCAATGTTGAACTTATAAACCTTCTGCTCTCATATAGTGCTTGACGGAAAAAACACGTATCTTCTAAGGCAGAATAACCTGAAAGTAACTTTCAAACAACTACTGATATAAACTATAAACTATAACTATAACAAGCAAGGTACAAAAAAGTTACATTGGATTTTGTTCATGAATTAGAAGGTTTTTCTCTTTTTTGCTTTTGGTTGTTATAGGTATGGGTCTGGGTCGTTTTTTTGATATCAGTAGTTGTTTAAAAGTTACTTTCAGGTAATTATCACCCAATGACATTGGGCATCTGACTACCACATTAATCAAAATGCAATCATGGCTAAACAACAACCACCTAAAACTTAACCCCAGTAAAACTGAACTGCTACTCCTCTCCCCCCCAAAAAAGAAAAACCCCTACCAGTACAAGAATGGCCCAAGAATCTGGATGCTTTAAACTGTCCTCTAATACTTTCTAACTCGGTAAAGTCCATGGGTATCACCCTTAACAAAAACAGGTCAATGAAGGAGCACATCAATAACTCAGCTAAAGGAGCGTTTTTCACACTAAAACACCTCAAGAAAACCAAACCGTTCATTCCCCCTGACGATCTTAAAATAGTGGTGCAATCACTACTTCTATCAAAACTTGACTACAGTAACACCATCATCACAGGAACTCCAACAAGTCATCTTGCCCCCCCCCCCCCCCTAAACGTAGTCCTTAATGTGGCTGCGAGGCTCCTCACAGGAAGTAAATGGTTTGGTCACCTATCACCAGCCATCTTGTGTCTCAACTGGCTTCACATTGAACGAAGATGTATTTTCAAGACAGCCTGTATCACACACAAATCCCTTCAAACCAAAAAATACCAAATACCGAGAAAAAAAACATTTGAGAGCAGGAAGAAGCCAGGCTTTATGAAGCTCCAACTCTTTGCCTTATAACTCCAAAGAACAAATCCTCTCAGACGCGCTCTTTCTAGGGTAATGCCTTGAGGATTTGGAATTTTCTTTCCAAACATCTCCTCTGCAACCCCTCCTTCCCCAGTTTCGAGCGGGACCTGTTCATAGAAGGAAGTTAGTTCCACTAAAATATGGTCTAATTTATCAACAGCCCATATATGAGCTAGCATTTCCCTTTCAATGACCGAATACTGGCACACATGCTGTTTCAATATACGGGATGTGTGGTCATCGCTGTATCTGTCTTGCGACAACACCACCCCCACCCTCACACTGCTGGCATCAACATGGAGACACAGTATTTTGCCTGGAACAAAAGATTTCGAAATAGGAGCCTGCAATAAGAGTGACTTAATAGATTCAAAAGCCTGTTCCTGCTCCCTGCCCTACAATAATTCAGCATTATTTTGTAGCTTGTACATAGGTTCAAGAGTTACAAAATTTTGAAACAGCACAGAATTCACACAGTCCAGTAAAAGCTAGCAATTGATTCGATCTGTAGGTGTATGTATATTCTAAATTGCCACCAACAATCCTGATCTGGGTTTGAGCCCCTTTCCAGTGATCATGTTACCTAGATACTCAGCCACACCCACACCAATACACACTTATCCTTCCTAAGCTAAACACCTCTGTCCAGGAAGGCATTGCACACACATTTCAATCTTTCCAAATGTTCTTCCTTTGTTTTCTCCAAGAATCAAAACATCATCATCTCGAAACACCAAGACTCCCAAGAAAGAGAGGGGCGTTGCCAACTGCCGAGGGAAATGGCTGCACGGTAGCTGAGCTCCGCTGCGCCATTCCCGTATTATCCGTATAACTCCAGCTTGCCCCAGCCGCCTTCGCCCTATCGTGCGCCTGGCTGCCGACAATCCCTGGCCCAGCATCTGGGCAAAGTTTCATTGTCCTCGGTGGCGCTTATGTGGAGAGACAGGCCCTGAGCAGCTGTGGAGGCTCCTGAGACACGGTGCGCGCCCGACTCTTTCCTGGGAGCGCACGGAAATTGACGCCGGGGTCGCGGCATGGTGTGTGGGCTGCAAGTGTTGTCGGCTGGGGCTGGACCAAGATCTCTCACCCGCCAGTGCACGCTTCGACGTCGCGGCTGCCTCTGCACTACGCGACCGGGATCTGCACTCTTCATTACCGGCAACCCCCTGGAGGCTGCACTTCTCCGGTAAGCCAGTCTGAAGCGGCTGACGGTGTCCCGTGGCCTGCATTCAGGTACACTTGTCCCTTGGGCAGAGGGACGCCTCCAGGGGTAATAGCGACACTCTCCTAGCCACGGTGGGCTGGACCTACCTTTCTGTTCCTGGGCTCCTGTACATGCTGCAACGCCCCACGATTGTGCAGCTTACAGACAGCGTCGTTGTGGTGGACCCGGCTTTACTCTCTATCGGACACAGGGAGGCCCGCTGGGGTGGCGGTACTGTTCGGCTCCTGCAACTCCTGGTCTCCACAGTAAAGGTTGGAGCTTCACATATGTTATGCTTTACGGTGGGGTCTCTCCTACATGCTTGTGCTGCCCCTATTGGTCTTTGCTGTGCCACCTGAGCCCTGATACCAGTAGTTGGGTTGATACCTGCGGCAGGCGGTGGCGAGTAGCCAGCGGGGCTGGTCCCCCCTACCATCTCTTTTCCGTTACGGATTAGGGCCCACACCCAACAAGATGGTGACCGGCCGCAGCGGCCGCACCGCGGTCCTAGCCAAACTTGACAAATTCGCGTGGCAGAGGAACCAGGAAGGGGATCAATCTAATTCAAAGACTCCTGGGGAGCAACCAGAGCCCACACTACAGGACATTCTATCAGCAATAACGACAGTGAGCACCTCCCTTGAAGCCAGTATAGCCACTGTAGCCACAAAGGTATCCCTGATAAGAGCAGACATGCAGAAAATGTCAGAACGTGTTGGGGCTGTCGAGGTAACCACTAAAGAACTTAAAATTGATTCAGAGCTTCTAAAGCGCCAAGTGTCTGAGCTCCGTACTACGCAGGAAACACTAACGCTGCAACTTGATGACAGTGAAGGCTGCATGAGACGCAACAACGTCCGCATCCTGGGCGTACCGGAGCGGGTACAGGGGCCAGCGGACGACCTCTTTGTGGAAGAAATGATTCTTCAGAAGCTTCAGCCGCAGGGCCTATTTAAATATCTTTCAATTGAACGTGCCCACCGTGTACCCGGGGGCAGGCCTAGGCCTGGGGCGCCACCCACGCCATCCTCGCCTAGCAAGGGTGTTCAATTACCACGATAGGGATGCTATTTTATAGACAGCAAGGGCGGCCCCACCAATAGTCATTGATAACAGCAGGGTCACCTTCTTTCCCGACTTCACTCTGCGGGTCCAGAAACAGCGGCGCAGCCTCCTGGAAGTGAAGCGCGCCCTTAGGGATCAAGATATTAAGTGTGAAATTATGTTTCCAGCCAAGCTACGAATCGAGTTGGATGGAAAACTTGGGTTCTTCACCAGGCCGGAGGAGGCATGAGACTGGCTTGAGGGCTGGAGAACTGTTGGCAAGAGATCCCATAGGTCTACGGGAGGTGCTGGGGGCCCCAGCGGCCATGGATACCGACAGGGGTCGCCGATGTTGGAGGACTCAATGGCTCGGAGGCCGGAAGGGTGACTGACTCAGAACTGCAAGTATAACATCCACCGAGGGAGGTGGAAGTTCCTAACAGCTCTTCACCCGTGGCCATAGACTGTCCTTGACTGAACTTTTCCTTATTCTGTTTGCTCAGATATGGCTTCCCATCGAGCTTTTTAAACCCATGGCCACGCTGTTGGCTTCTCACTTGTTGAACCTTTATCAGGAGTGCTTCGAGTTGGGTCTCCTTCCGGCTGATGTCTGTAACGCTGCCATCGTGGTGATCCATAAACCCAACAAGCAGGTCGAAGATTGTAAATCATACTGCCCCATTTCTCTCCTGACAGTCGAGGCCAAAATCTTGGCTAAACTTTTGGCCAATCGTCTCCTTCCTCATATCACCGACTTAGTTCACCCGGATCAATCCGGATTCATGCCGGGCAGAAACACGGCCCGAAATCTATGGAGAGTGAACGGGCTCTCGGTAGGATTAACACTATCGAAGAAGACGTGGTCCTACTATCTTTAGATACCAGCATGGCGTTTGATACCATCTAATGGGACATCCTTTTCACTGTGTTGGCTCGCATGGGGTTCGGGCCCAAGATGATACGCTGGCTTAGGTTATTGTATACTCAACCCACCGCACACATAGTCATCAATAACCATTGTTCGGCCACTTTCACTCTACGCCGGGGCACGAGGCAGGGGTGCCCCTTGTCTCCTTTACTTTTCGTACTGGTATTGGAACCATTGGACATCTGGGTTATGGGGGATCCATACATTAGGGGGCTCAAATGGACAGTGGATCATGAAGACCGCATTTCCTTATACGCAGACGATATTCTCTTATATTTAACCTCTCCAGCGCGATCCATACGGCGGGTGCTGCACATTTTTCATATTTTTGGTTCCCACTCGGGATATAGGATAAATTGGTCCAAGTCCCAGATGCATGCGCTATGAGGTGCTACCCCCTCCAGTCCAAGGGGCTATGAGATACCGGTCGCAACTCGCGGCTTTCGCTATCTTGGCATTTTCATCACCCCAGATGTTGATCTCTTTTATGAACGAAACCTGCTTGGGCCTCTTCTGTGCCTCAAATCTGATGCCCTTCACTGGCGATCTCTCCCCCTCACCCTCCTGGGACGTGCATCCCTGTTTAAGATGCTTGCGCTTCCACGCTTTCTCTATGCGTTGCAAAACACTCCCTATCCTATCTCAGATTCCTATTTTGCCCAAATTGATGGCGCTGTACGGGGCCTATTGTGGGAAGACCGAGTCCCGCGCATTGCATTGTCCAAGCTCACGATGGGATGGTACGACGGGGCCATAGGGTTACCAGATCTACAACTCTACTATCAGGCTTCCCAGTTGACTGCGATCAACAGTTGGGTGTTCAGCCCCTATGATGATCCCAATTTCCGCACAGACCTCTGGCTCATGGGAACGGGTGGCTATAATAGGTCATTATACACAAATCCCCGCAAACTAAAGTTAACTGGCCCCACTGCCCGTACGGTTGAGACTTGGCACAGAGTCACAAGAAAACTGGGTTGGCATAATCGCCTGACTAAGGCAACACCGCTGTGGGAGCCTGAGATGCTGGGTCGACTTGGTCAATGCCCTGGGTTTGATAAATGGGACACAATTGGAATTTCTACAGTGGGAGACATGTGGGTGAAAGGGAGGATGGCCTCATTTAGTGACCTTCAGACAAAATACCAACTAGCATCCTCGGAGGCATCAGGTACCTACAGATCAGTCATGCTATTTCGGCAGCCTTGCCAAAGGGGCTCCCTCTCCCTGACTCGTCCCCCCTAGAGGACAGGTTGCGATTAGATCCCATGGACCACAAGGCAATATCACTCATGTATAAAAAGCTTGTCAACAATCGTGCAGATCCGTTGCAGAATCTAAAAGGGTGCTGGGAAACAGACTTGGGTAATATAGAGGACGAGGATTGGCGTGACGCATTGGCCTCCCCCAGGAAAGTAGCCATTCCCATGCGGCTACAGCTTATCCAGTTGAAAATCCTCCATAGAGTTTACTTTGATGCCAAACTCCTATTCAGACTGGATAGGTGCCCTGACCCGCTCTGTCTCCCACATTGTAACCAAGTAGGTACTTTTGTCCACATCTTATGGAAATGCCCACAAATACAGCAATACTGGGACGCAGTAACCCATCAACTCGAGAGAACATGTGATAATCCCCTGCAGCGATCTCCCCAGCTTTGCCTTCTTAATATTTGGAAGGCGACTGACCTCTCTCAGGCTGAACAGGCTTGGGTCTCGATGGGCTTTATTATCGCATTGCATTGTCCAAGCTCACGATGGGATGGTACGACGGGGCCATAGGGTTACCAGATCTACAACTCTACTATCAGGCTTCCCAGTTGACTGCGATCAACAGTTGGGTGTTCAGCCCCTATGATGATCCCAATTTCCGCACAGACCTCTGGCTCATGGGAACGGGTGGCTATAATAGGTCATTATACACAAATCCCCGCAAACTAAAGTTAACTGGCCCCACTGCCCGTACGGTTGAGACTTGGCACAGAGTCACAAGAAAACTGGGTTGGCATAATCGCCTGACTAAGGCAACACCGCTGTGGGAGCCTGAGATGCTGGGTCGACTTGGTCAATGCCCTGGGTTTGATAAATGGGACACAATTGGAATTTCTACAGTGGGAGACATGTGGGTGAAAGGGAGGATGGCCTCATTTAGTGACCTTCAGACAAAATACCAACTAGCATCCTCGGAGGCATCAGGTACCTACAGATCAGTCATGCTATTTCGGCAGCCTTGCCAAAGGGGCTCCCTCTCCCTGACTCGTCCCCCCTAGAGGACAGGTTGCGATTAGATCCCATGGACCACAAGGCAATATCACTCATGTATAAAAAGCTTGTCAACAATCGTGCAGATCCGTTGCAGAATCTAAAAGGGTGCTGGGAAACAGACTTGGGTAATATAGAGGACGAGGATTGGCGTGACGCATTGGCCTCCCCCAGGGAAGTAGCCATTCCCATGCGGCTACAGCTTATCCAGTTGAAAATCCTCCATAGAGTTTACTTTGATGCCAAACTCCTATTCAGACTGGATAGGTGCCCTGACCCGCTCTGTCTCCCACATTGTAACCAAGTAGGTACTTTTGTCCACATCTTATGGAAATGCCCACAAATACAGCAATACTGGGACGCAGTAACCCATCAACTCGAGAGAACATGTGATAATCCCCTGCAGCGATCTCCCCAGCTTTGCCTTCTTAATATTTGGAAGGCGACTGACCTCTCTCAGGCTGAACAGGCTTGGGTCTCGATGGGCTTTATTATCGCAAAGCGCAACATTGCACAGAAGTGGGGGGTGGACGGGGTCCCGTTGTTGAGACTGGGCTAAGGTTATGGACCCTGCAATGATCGCAGAAAAAACTGTATTTAAGGGACGGGGATGCCCTAGAAAAAGGGACCATAAATGGGGGAGGTGGAACAGATGCAGAGGGGTCATTTGTATCTCCGCTACGATAGAGCTGTGGCGCGAAAGACAAGCACTGATTGATCAGTTAAGATCTGAGGTTGTGTCCTCTCCCCTGCCCACTTAGAAAGTACACAGCTCCTAGACTTACATTATTCATTGTGTTTGTTAAAGTGTTCACTTGTAGCAATGTGCCCCGAGGAGGACTGGTCACTGGCCAGAAGCATCGAAGTGCTCAAGTTCGTGTTCGAAGGTGTGTGGATGTGAAGTTCTGGATACACTGTGGGGGGGTTGTAATCATTGCAATGATGCTTGATGTATACCGATACTATGTTGTTGAAAATAAAAATTGTTTTAAAAAAAGACTCCCAAGAAACCACGTAAAGTCTAACCCATCAATCTCTGGAACACCGCCATCATTGAAGCAAGACCAAACGTCATCCTGTGAAACTGGAAATCCCCATATGGGGTACCGAAAGCAGTTAGATGTTGTGATTCTTCAGCAAGCATCATCAGGTGATATGTGGACCGCAGATCGAGCTTTGAGAAAAGTTTGGTGCCTGTCAACGTGGTAACCATATCATCAATCCTAGGTAGAGTATGGTCATCAACCTAAATTGCTTTAAGACAATGTAAGTCAATGCACATCCTCTACTCATTTTTCCTATGTTCAACCACAATAGGCGGAAGCCACAGAGAAGAATCCACAGGTTCTATCTCACACTCTGCACACATTTTCGTATGCTTAACGATACTGATATAAGTTTCACTGGCTCATATCCTTCCTTAACTTTGATAACATGCTCAAAATCCTTTATTGCTCAGAACTCCTCAGAAAATGAGAACATATGTGTAAACAATCTGTCCTTATGGTTAGTGTTCCCAATCTCCCCCAACCACAAGACTTGTTAGGGACACCATGGTTTCAATATGATACCATAACACCCTTGGTGATGCCATCCTAGAATATCAGGTCCCATTACAGACACATACCCTTTGCCATGAACCCTCCCATTTCTGACCTCATTAGAAGTTTTAAAAAAACCCTTGAGATCAATCTTCGAACCATTATATCACCCAGGATTTATATCCGGAGGTAACAGGTCACGTTGTAAGCCCTTCATATCAATGGTGGCTCTTGAAATATGGTGATAGTAGATCCAGAATCTATCATCAAAGGATGCATGACACCCCCACACACAAATCATCAATGGGATCCTTGGCCAAAGGTACATATGTTTCATGTACACTCATGCACAACACCAAATTGTTCATGCTGTCACTTAAGCCTTGGTCATCACACCGCACATCAGCAACTTTGTTAACCTAAACAGATTTAGAAAAATTACAAACCCTTGCAAAGTGACCATGCATATCACATTTCATACATCTTTGCCTTTTATGATAGACACATTTTAAAGGATGCAATGTCACTTTTTGAATCACATCTAAAGCACATTCTCTCAGGACCATTACTCTTCTTTTTATACATGGAATCCTTGTCATTGTTAAGTTTCATGTTCTTAACTGTACAAACCGTGCCTTCAGAAGAATTATTTAAGACTTTGGTAAACTCTTTAGAGTTTTGTATCCTATCAGCAATATCCATAGCTACAACTGGTGATGGATCCTTGCACGTTAGAAGTCTTTTATTTTCTTATTGAAACATCTGGTGACTAATTGGTCTTTAATTTGTTGATTAGTGAAGCTTGAGAACTTACATTTGGAAGCCAGACCTCTCAAAGATGCTACTTATAAGTCTATGGTTTCATTAGCTTGTTGTTCTTGAGAGAAGAATTTATGTCTTCTGACTACCTCATTTGGTCATGATGTAAAGACATTTTTCTCTAGTCTTTTCACTGCTTCTTCATACTTATACAATTCATCTTTGATCTCATCTGACAAAAATAAAGGTAGGTGTTCAAAAACTCATTGTCCCTTCAAACCAAGGTGGTGCTCCAGAAGCCATCCTTTCCTGTCAGGTTTAAACTTAAAACCATGTTATGCTCCAAGGTTTGTATTAAAAGCTCTCTTTCCATCTGATGGGAGGTTCCCCTGGAAATTGAAGTAAGGATGGTGGGTGATTTAGGGATTGCATTTTGAAATGTTTGTTAAAAAAATAGCTTCCATAGTAAAATAATATACAACTTTAAACAGTTCAAAGGTGACTACCCAATCCAAAATGACCACCGTAAGTAAATATTAAAACAGTATCAGGAAATACCCAATCCAAAATGGCTACTGTGCAACATTCACTCGCTTGGCTGATGCCCCCCAAAAATTACAGGTTGAAAATCAAGCATGACATGAATGCTTAAGCCAGTGGGCCGTCTCCAAATGCAAAGAGGTTGTAGGAGTCAGTAAATGACTTGAAAATGCTGGGCAGATGCCCAATCCAAAATGGCTGTCTAAAATGCCCGGAAATGTCAGTAAGTAAATTGAAGATGCTGAGCAGATACCCAATCCAAAATGGCCATCAGTGTCTTGAACATGGATAAGAGGCTTGTTACAGGCTGGTGCCTCTTCTACTTTAATGAACTACCACCGCTGCCCCAAATAATCTAAGTTTACCTCAGCATGAGTTCCACGCTGTGTGTTTCAGTCAGAAACTTGCAACACATCACGACTCTGGCACGTCCACAGTTTAACAGGTGCAGGAGTAAATCACCATTCCTCAGGCACAACTCCAAAGCATCTCCAGACCTGCCAATGAATTAGTTTGCCACTGCTCATCGCCTGTCTCTCAGGGGGGAAAAGTAAAATTGGAGACCGAGGTGAGCGCCAACACGTAGTTCACTAGCAGAGTTAAGGGGCAACGGAAGCGTCCATTGAAAACTCACTACTGCCACAACATTCAACCAACCACCACCATGGCGTCCAGACCATTCTAGAACTCATCTACACCAACGGGTTCTGGAATGCTCAGCCCACAAGAGCACATGCAGGATAGAACACTTCTACACCAACTTTTTTCTCCTAAAGAAAACATCTGGGAAGTGGACGCAGGTATTAGATCTTAGACAGCTCAACAAAAACCTAAAAAAACAACTATTCAGAATGGTTACACTTCAGGATATCCTGCAATTGTTGAATCAAGGATATTATATGACAATTCTAGAGCTCCAGGACCCCTACCTTCGTATACCCATCCATGTCAAACACAGGAGGCATCTCGGATTCGAGGTGGCATGATGTCTCTACCAATTCAAATTTGTCCCATTTAGTTTGAAATCTGCACCAAGAATATTTACCAAATGCATGGCCCCAGTAGCAACTTGCCTGACAAGACACAGACTCCAGAGCTTTCCTTATTTGGACAACTGGCTAATAAGAACATCATCATCTCAGAAAGCAGTTTATTCAACAGAAGCATGCCTTCAAATCTTCGAGGACTTAGGCCTCAAATTGAACAGGGAAAAAACCTGCCTTCCGTTGAACAGATAGATTACATTTCTAGTAGTACTTCTGGATTCAAAGACAGGCAAGGCTTTTCCAGCAAAAGAAAGGATTACCAAGATGGTAACTATAGCTTCCGTACTTTCAAGAAACAATTCAATTTTAGTTAGACAGTACAAATTGTTTCTGGGAATTATGTTGTCTTTCATTCCACTAATTCCCATTTGTTGCGTGTTCATGCGAGGTGTGCAAGAACAACTTGACAAACAAAGGAAGCAGGCAACAGGATCCTTCAACTATGTAATTTAGGCAACCCGAGGGATGAAAACAGCCATGACCTGGTAGATGGAAAAAGACATTTCACTGGGGTCAACACTCCTCAACAAGCCACCACATTTATTTATGATTACAGGTGGATGTATACGGAGCTCATCTACAGGAACCTGAACTGAGAGAAACATGGTCGACTAAGGACAAGGAGAGGCACATACATTTCTTAGAGTTAAGGGCAGTGGCCATCAGGCAACACACTTTTCTTCCAAGAATAACAGGATCCACAGTCTTGGTTTGGACAGACTGTACAACCACAATGTTATACCTAAATAAGCAAGGCGGAACAAAATGGCACCTTTTATCCAAGGAAGGTTAGGATGGACGTTTGGAACTGGATCTTGCACAAAAAAAAAAAATTGAAGCTAGAACATGTGCATGGCACAGACATCCAGTGGAAGGACAATCTGAGCAGATCCTTAAAGGAATACCATGAATGGGAGCTGTCCCAAATACATATGTCCGCGATTTTCCACAAACGTCTATTCGCTACACCTCTCAATCAAAAATGTAGATGGTATGTAAGCAGATCTCACTAAAAGTGTTCTTGGCGAAATGCCTTTCAGACTGCATAGACAGGAATCTTATGCTATTCCTGCACTTCCTCTGGTTTCTCAGATCCTGCACAAAATGAAAAGAGAACCATGTCAAATCAGTCTGATAGCTCCGGCACGGCCAAGACAGTTTGATACACAGAACTTCTACTCTAGTCAGAACAGCAAAACATTCCACTCAAACCAGTCCCAGAAATGCTTTCGATGAACAATAGACAAGTGATTCACCCAAATCCAAAATCTCTCAAATTAGCCACTTGGCTCCCAAGCACCTGAGTTCCAACAATTAAATATCCTGAAAAGTGCAGAGACATCCCAGCTAAAGCAAGAGCTGACTCTACAAATAGATCATATAAAGCAAAATAGCTACGGTTCTGCAATTGATGTTCTTCAAATAACTGCCATCCTTTCTCTTCAACCGATGCACAGATATTGCCACATCTGCTCAGCTTAGCCCATTCTGGGTTTTCTCATAGCTGTATTTAAGTTTACCTGGAGGCGATATTTAGATTCAGGAGATTCTGGAATGGGAAATCACTTTGGTCTGACAGACTGATAAATTAATTCTAATGAGGGCTGTTTAGAGCTAAACTGATAGAAAGCTTCCAATTTCTTGGCAACTAAACACAGTTGTGGCCAAATCAATGTGAGGACCTTTTGAACCTATACACAAGGCAGACCTGAAGTATCTTTTATGGGAGATGGCTATCCTTTTAGCCTTGACATCGGCTAGAAGGATAAGTGAAATCCAGGCTTTTACAATACAACGACCATACCTGCAATTTAAAAAAGACAGTTTTTTTCTTTTAGAAATAACCCTTGTTTCATTCCTAAAGTTCCAATGTACTTTCACCTTAATGAACCAATATTCTTGAAGACCTACTCCCAGAATCCTTTGAATGACGCTGAAAGGGCACTTTATACTTTGGATGTTAAAATGCGTCTCAGATTATATATGGAGAGGTCCAAACCTTTTTGAAAGTCTGATCAACTTCTATTTGTTTTTGCACAGCCCCGAAAGTGCAAGCCTTATCTAGGAGAACCAAACCCAGATGGGTATCAGCAGCAATAGCCTTTTGCCACGAAAAAGAAGGAAGACCACTGACAACAAAAGTTCACTCTCATTCGACAAGAAGTGTGGCACTTTCAACCTCCTTTTCTTGCTGGGGTTTCATTGCCAGATATTTGCAGAGCTGCCACATGGACAAATCGGCATACGTTCACTGTCTAGATGCCACCAGAAATCAAGATGTGGCAGTGGTCCAAGCAGTCCTTCAGCACTTGTTTCAATGAGATGTAGTTACCTTTATTATGTTGTATATTATACATGGGACATTTACACTCTATACATTGTATGCTCTTTTTTCCCATCTCCGCGTGTTCTATTTTGTCAATTTTGTTACTGCTTACTATTCAGATTCAATCTTGTGAATCTTGGAAAGATTCTATACTGGAGAAAAAACAAGTTACTTACCTGTATACTGTAGTTCGCCAGTATTAATACCTTTCATGAATTCACAGGCGACCCTCATACCTCCACTTACAGGCTCACTGTAGGAAGGTGGAATCTGACTATATGGTTGCCCCCACTTTTTTCCTGGTGTTTGAATGGTTTTTGACTAGTCTGGCTGGGATCCTGCTATCCAGGACCCCAGCCTATCTGCTTACTCCCTTAAAAGATTGGTGTGCATATTAGATGCACTAGTGATTGGATACTGTGGTTCCTTATGAGCCCCTAGGGCATTGGTACTTCACAGACCTACCAGGGGCTGAAGCTTGTATTATGCCACCCCTGGGAAGCAGACTCAATCTGACACCACAGGCCTGCTACTGCAGCCTGTGTGAGGTAGTGTTAGCACTCCTCACTGAGATATAGGTTCCTATATCTCACCATACACACACATATAAACCTATCAGCCACCCCTATGGCAGGCCCTATCAATCCTGAGGGCAGGGTGCTTGGTTTACAATGTGAGGGGGTGCCTCTGCCTGAGCAGGGCCCCTCTGCAGCTACCAGAGTCTATTCTCTATGGCTGTTTGTGGATGCGGTTAAACCATATACTCTTAAGTGCATTAAAATGCTAACTTTGGAATGACTGCATCAAAACATGTCGTGTTTGGTGTCAAACAACTTGGAATCATACCCACACATCAGTCCATGATGTGGGAGCATGATCCCACCCTTCTAGAGGGGACGACATGTAAAACGATAGAAATCCTATAGAGCCCTGGCATCACAAAATGGATGCCACCAGCACAGACACTGGGCTGCCCTCCTGCTGCTGACTGAAACTCGCAGTGGAGGAGGCCCAAGAAAAGGTATCCTGTCACAGGGAGGTGTCACCACCTTCCAGACAGCATTTAGTGTATTGGAGCTGGGTGGGTGCACTCCTAGAGTGCTTTGAAGTCCTGCACTGGGGGAGCAGTAGGCTCCTCTGTGCATATGCCAGCTCAAACCGGTTCAGGGGCTACCTGTCCCTGCTCTGGCATGAAACTGGACAAAGGGAAGTGGGTGTAACCACCCCCTCCCCTGACCCTCCTAGAGGAGTGGTTCTAGAGCTAGTCCCTCCCCTACCCTCACTATAAGATAGCAAGCATTGCCCTTACAAATCAGATAACCCTGGATGACGCTCTACAAAGAAGAATCCTGGCCCTTCGATGTTCCACTACCTTTGGAAGACAGAAGAATCTCCCTTGGAGTCAAGGAGGGACTCCCCTGCTTGGTAGGCACCAAAACCCTTAAACAACGGTTGCAAACTTTCCCGCCGGAGTCCGAAGTCCCTGCGACCCCAGAAGCAGATTTCCTGACCTCTCGACTGCCATTTTGTGTCCCCAGCAAAGCTGTAGTGTCTGGACCCCACGAGTGACGAAGAACAGCAATACCTGGGGACCGTGCACTATTGTCAAGTGCAAACCCTAAACAACGTTCTACAAACTTGTGCATTGGACCATTTGTGGCCCCAGCCCCCAGCAGGTCTTGCACCAAAAATCAGTGGCCTACCCCATCCCGAGTGACCGTGGGCTCCTGTGAAGCATTTCCTGTGGCGGCGTCTTTGCCATCACTTGCCCGTTGGCTAGTGGGTCCCCCGAAGACTTTCTCCATGACTCAAAGGACTCTCCTGGTTGCTCCGGGTCTTCCCTCACTTACCCTTGCTGGGTGAGTCCATCAGATCTTGCTGGTCTACACCATCGACATTCTTCAGTCTACAGAAGACTTGCATTTGCCAAGGCTTGTTGGCTCCAATCCGGTTGCCGACACCACCATCATCTGCAGACGTTGTGGGACACTCCAAATCCAGCTGCTGGTCATCATCGATCTCTCCTGGACCTCATGAGCGAAGAGTCAAAACACCATTGACGACCTGAATCGACGCGACATCTGTGGTCATCCATCTTGCTGGCCACCGGTCACTGGCAAGTGACTTTGAACACTGTCCCCTCAATTTTCAGGTCTCATCCATCTTGAATCCACCTTCGGATTCCACCGGACACTTCTTCAGACGACGCAAGCAGCAAGTCTTCTTTGGTCTCCATAGAAAACAGCGACGCGACCCGACACCAAAAGACACCTATGCACCCGGCTTCCCTGGGTGAGGTAACTCGTGCACTCCGGTGCCCAAGTGTGTGTTGGCTCTCGAAATACTTACCTTGTAAGTGGCTTGCTTGTAGTCTTCCTAGAAGTACCCTAGAACTGTTAAACTCTAACCGCGACTTGCACCATTATAAGCAATAGGAAACCCGTGGCTGTGTTCACACACTGCACGCGTCTCCCGTGGGCCTGTTACTTACCTGCTAACACTGTAGTAGTGAAGCCCCAGCGATTCCCCAGGCCCTAGGCCTTGTTATTTTGCAAGTCAACATCCTTATACTACTTTCTTAGTATATGGTCTGGTACGCCCCTAGGGCTCCAGCCATATTTGTGCCTAATTTAATGTGAAACGTTGACATATTGAATGTGTACCTGGTTCTAATCTCATAAAGAGATTAGTAGAGTGTGTCTAGTAATAAATACATATATATTTGATATATATACCTGTGTGGTGTCCTTTCATTTGGTAATTCAAGAGATTATAAGGTAAAACAAGCTGCTTTACATTCCTCTGAGACTTAGCCTGAAGGCTGCTCTCCACAGCTACCACTAGGATAGCTTTCTTTAAAAGGCTGTCTTAAACCTATCTACCATAAGAGTCGAATTGGACTGGTGCAAGGTGGCCACTATAACTAGTGACCAGCATATGCCAGGCCAACTTCTCACACTCACCACATTGGATACCTCTTTTACATATCTTTTACTCTCGTGCTTCGAAATCTGATGTATGGTGGCCCTGGAGGGAAATAGTGATTCATGATTCAGGAGCAGTACTCTTATTGGCTAAAGTTTATGTCTTTCTAAAACGATGTGAATTGGCTAATAACGTCACTTGTTTAATTTCTGGAATGCCTGGAGCAGGTATGACATGAGGATGGTTCCATCTAACATTCTTAGTTCAGGGTTGCTGATGTGGTAGGACTGGCCAGACCTCTGTGGTTGGAGCTTCAAAAAACAAGTGTGTCTACACCAGTGGTTCATTGTGTGCCTCCGTACCGAAGTGCATACACAACATTCTCACGCAAGTGAGTACTGGAAAACTACAGTGTACGAATAAGTAATCTCTTTCGGCCTAGCGACTGTAGCTGCCATCTTTCTGTGATTAATGCACAAACTGTTCAGGAAGGAATGCGGAGTGATGTTTTTCCAGTACAATATTCTTGTGTGTGGTGGGGATCGAGAAAAGCATGATGAAAGATTGAAAAAAGTTTTGTGTGTTTTAGAGAGTGTGTGGCTAACAGTGGAATTGAGTAAATGTAAGTTTGCAGAGAGGAGTGTGACTTATGTAACTTTGCAGAGAGGAGTGTGGCTTATTTTGATCACGTGATCAGTGAGGAGGGAGTCAAACCCAAGCTTTCTTGGTGAATGCTATCACGGGGCATCTGCTCCAGCCAAGTTTATTCCCAATTTAATGGACAAGGTGTATAATATCCGTCAGTAGCTAAAAAAAAAAAGTAAAGTTTGTGTGGAGTTCACTGTTTAATGCCACCAATAAAGGTCTTGGAGCTGTGCTATTGCAAAGAGAATCCAAAGGAAAGGAAAAATAATTTTGTTTACATCTAGATCTCTATCACCAGCATAGGAAAAGTACCCCATTATAGAAAAGGAGGCCTTGGCCTGTGCCTGGGCTATAGAACATTTTTGAGCTTTTGCATGGGCAAGACAGTGACTATTCATTGTGACCATAAACCTTTGATTAAAGAATTGACTGCTGAAGGGAGTGTGTCTGCCTCTGCCAGAATTGCGAGGTTGTCTATTTGAATGAAAGACTATGTGTACAGTATGGCGTATGTTCTATGCAGAGAAAATGTGGTGGCAGACTGCCTTTCAAGAATGCCTTCTCCATTAGAGGAGTGTGTTGATGACCCATGGAATGACTTTAAAGTTGCGTTGGTACATGACTCAGGCACTCCTGCCAGGGCCGGCGCTAGGCATGGGCAGTGTGGGCAGCTGTTCAGGGCACTGAACCAGTTCAACACACCACCAGCCCTCTTGTACTCCTGCCGATTCAATTGAAAGAAAGGTGTCTCTTTGCAATTGGGCCCATGAGAGGGAGGGGAGAGGGCCCTCCCTGGGTGTCTTAGGGATGGTGTCCCAGTTGCAAGGAGACGCATTTTGCAGGTTTGTCCTGCAATTAGGCTTCCTGCCTGGCAGCCCATTCAGAGACACTGCTTGACGTCCATTGTCAGCACTTTAGCGCATGACAGGTTTAACTCGCAGCCCCCAAGCAATTCTCACACCTTCAGCCTAAAATAGGCTGTACAAGAGGTGCTTGTAGGTAGGTGAGAGGAGGAGCTGTGTGGTTCAGGAGAAGTTTGAACAAAGCAGCTTCTGGAGGTCTGAATATGTCACGCACATTCCCTTTCGGCCAAGGGCCCAAAAAATTCTTAAACTGGAGGCCCTGACTCTTGCCATTAAAAAAGAAGAGTGGGAAGCAGAACAGAGGAAGGATATGGTTTTACAAATAGTCTTGGAGTGTATGTATGAGAGTTGGCTAAAGAAGGAACAAGTGACGGAGCTGTTAAGACCTTTTGGGAAGTTAGGTTGGAATTATCTGTGGATAAATAGTTGATTTTTAGAGGCAACCACATTATTCCTCAAGGTGGGTTGCGAGACATGATTTTAGAGCTGTGCCATGAAGGACATTTTGGTGTAGTCAGAACCAATGTGGTAGTCAAGGAGGTGTTCTGGTGGGCAGGTATTGACAAGACTGTGGAGAGATTTGTGAGATTGTGAGGTGTGTGTTCTTCAGCTGACAAGTCTTTAAGTATATATTTAAACCACCCATTAGTGAATGTTTGATTCCGAAGCAACCATGGGAGTGTGTAGCGGTAGACTTGCTAGGTCTTTGGGGGAAATTACAGGAGCGTGCAATTGTGCTGATGGATCTTTTCTCTAAGGGGCAAGTGGTTGAGATTGTAGAGAAGGTTGATACTACTACTGTGTCGGAACTTTTAGATAGAACTTTTATGTCTGAAGGTATTCCAGCAGTTTTGTTGAGCGATAGCGGAGTAACATTCATGTCTAATGCAGCAGAGTTACTTTGAGAGGGTAGGGGTAAAACATAGGACAACGTCGCTCTATAATCCCGGTGGGAATTGCACATTGAACCACATGGTTAAAGGTGTGATTTGAGGTGCAGTAAGCAAACAGAAGGAATGGCGTTAGGAAGTCAAGAAGGTTGTTTGGGCAAATACAGTAATCTTTCATGACTAATGTGTTATCTCCATTTGTAATAATGAGAGGCAGAAGACCTAGGTGTAAATTCACCCGAGCGTGGTTACAGAAGTGTAAAGTGGTACAGTGGTCTCTCACGTCGGTTAAGGGAAAGTTGGAAGAGATGCACGAGAAGAGTAAATCATATTATGACAAGACTCAAAGTGTAAAGCTGGGTCAGGTAAATGTTGTTGACTGGGTGCGTGTGAGTAAACCCGTTAAAGTCCTGAAAGGGGAGAGTCAATTCTTTGCTCCTGAGGAAGTGGTGCAGGTTTTAAGGAATGCTATTCGATTGAAAAATGGTAAGGTGTGGAACCTTACGCATGTGGCCTTGGGGGTCAAAGAGAATGACTATGGGAAGGTGAGAAATGGCAAAGGGGAGAATGAGAACAAAAGTTCAATGTGGTTGGAGGACATTTTTGAAAGCTGTGGGGTTCAGGTTGCTTTGGCACTGATTGGTTGGAAAGTAATGTAGAAGGTAATGTCAGGTTGGATAAAAGCCTTAGTCAAGGAATTGTTCAGGAAGAGAATAAGGAAGATAATGTGGTGCAGAATAATAATATTAGTGAACAGAGTTTTCAGGTGCCTAACTTGACTTTAAAGAATTCCAAGGTATTGGATGATGGTAAGAGGAGAAGAGTTTTACCAGGGTGGCTGAAAGATGATGTGGTTGGTGGAGTGAGTATTTTTTTTATTATCTGGTCATTCTTAGGTGTTATTTATTATGTTTTCTTTTCTCTTTATCTGTTCCTGTTTCGGAGAGGGGTGTGTGTTATGGGATCACACTACTGTGTTCTTATCACTTTATTATTTTGCAGTTGTTTATCCTAAGAGGGGGGATGTGTTATAGTTTGTATTTACTTATATGACAGCTGGCATAGAATGCCTGGAGCAGGTGTGACATGGGCAAGGTTCCACTGCCCAGCATTCTGTGTTTAGAGTTGCTGATGCGGTGGGACCGAGCAGACCTTTTTTCTTGTATGGTTGGAGCTTCAATAAACAAGTGTGTCTACACCAGTGGCTCATCATGTGCTTCCGCACCGAAGTGCATACACAACATTTTCAAGCATGTGAATCTATTAAATATATCAGTCCTGGAAAACTACAGTGTACAAGTAACTAACTTGTTTTTTCCTTGTTTTTCTCTCAGTTTTATTGTAAGGCTGCTAAGAGGGTGCTTCTTAGTACTAATAACGGCTTATTTGTGAAGCATAAATGGTTATTAGTGTGATTACTCATATAGACAGACATACCTGATCTTGTTGTGAAGGCATATCTCTTCTATACTGAGTTTGGAAAATTCAAATCGTTGGTGCCAAATCGTAATTCAGCTCAAGCACATGCGTAGTTACAAGCTGAATAGCTTTGTTTCCTTGATAGGATTGGCACTAAGGTGTTAATCTCCAGCTAGCTCTCAGTCATAAGATTCGAACGAAAGAAGTGCTGATGGTCCTTTATATGAGGCATTTGTGTTGTATCAACTGAAACCGAAGATGAAGGACCTCCCTCACTTCCTATAGGTTGCAGCTCTGAACACATAGTATAGAGATAGTGGCTACTGCTGAATGTGTCCCCTTGTCGCGGTCAGCGCATTTTACTGCGGCTGGCCCAGAGCCCTGATTCAGCTCAATGATAGCCATTGGATCCAGGATCCGGATGGATCTTCCTCATTTCCAGCACTGGCGAGGGGAGATAAGTGCAAAGTGAAGGAGGAAGCAGCGCATGGAGGGGAAGAGACCTTGAAGGAAGAAATATTAATTCCCTGAATTGGAAGCAACATTTGAAGTGAATGATACAAGTCAGCCAATCAGAGCTGTCTGAAACAAAAATGCTCCTGGGCAGGACAAACACTATAATAGGGAAGAAAACTGTTTGTCTCAAGAAGATACAATTGCAGTGAACAACAACAAGATCAAATAATGAGCAATGGGCTGACCGAAAGCTCCCTCTACGCATATTGAACATAGCAGATCTGGCAACTGACTTCCAAAACTGACTGCAGGTGTGAGTTAAAAAGTCAAAAAGTCATAAAGATAATAGAAGGGTTAATCAAAAGAAAACAAATACTACACCTCAGTGTGATACAAAAGATGAAAAAATAGAAACCAAGCTGGGTGGAGAATAAATAAAAAATGAAGTACGTATTAGAACATCAGAAAGTGGCAAGGGTAGCAGTGGCCGTGATTGCTTGAAGAGAATCTATCTCCAACAGCTCACTGAATCTAATGCTCCAACTACGTCCCCTGAAACAGGGTCAGCTCTTGCTTGAATGTATTGTATTGTGTTGCATTTGTATAGCGCTTACTACCCCTGCCGAGGCATCGAAGCGCTTTTCGGCGAGTAGCATGCTACTCCGGGACCCATAGAGGATTAGTGTTGAATTAATATAGTGAAACATGCAAGTAAATTTTAAGTGGTGGATATGTTAGTCAGTTATTTGGATTCGGAAGGATAGAAGAGGAAAAAAGGTTTGTATTTATATAGCGCTTTCTACCCCTGATGGGGTGTTGAAGTGCTTTTTTTGGCGAGTAGCACGCTACCCTGGAAACACATAAAGGATTAGTGGTGAATAAGTATGGTGAAATATGAAAGTAATTTGAGTGGTGGATATTAGTCAGTTATTTGGAGTGAGAAGGATAGCGAAGGGATAGAAGGGAAAGAAAGGTTTGCATTCATGTAGCGCCTGTTACCCCTGATAGGGTGTTGAAGTGCTTTTCTGGTGAGTAGCAGGCTACTCCGGAACCCATAAAGGATTAGTGTTAAAATTATTATAGTGAAATATGAAGTAATTTGAGTGGTGGATATGTTAGTCAGTTACTTGGATTGAGAAGGGTTGAGGAGGGGTAAAAAAGGGAGAAAGGTTTGCATTTATAGAGTGATTGTAACCCTGATGAGGTGTTGAAACGCTTTGTTGGTGAGTAGCACGCTCATCTGGAACCCATAAAGTCTTACCTTCACAGCCTTTGATGAGGACCACCAGGCTCAGCTATGCACTCCACGCAACCAGCACCGCCAAGGCTCAACATCATCCCATCCCTGGGTATAGGGATGTCCAGAAGAAGACATATTTGGAACCAAGCAAAGAGTAGAATGAAGCAAGAACGGTGAGAAGAATATAGAAAAGTGTGAAAGAAAGAATGAGAGATACAACGAAAACAAGAACAATGATGACACAAGTACCAAAGGAAGAGAGAAACAGAAAATGAAGAGCAAGCACAACTGTAAAGTAAGTGGTTTGAGAAAGGAGAGAAGGAGAGAAGGACGTAAATATGAAAAGAATTAAGCACAAGAGGTATGAGAGAAGGAAGGAAAGAAAAAAGCGAAAAAAGTGAGAGAAAAAAACTAAAACTAAAGCAAGGAAATAAATGTAATAAGAGATGGAAACAATAAAAATGAGAAAATTAAGAAGGGTGTATGGTGAGAGAAAGTAAGAGCAAAAATAAAGATTTAATGAATTGAACAAAGGGACAGAGAGAGCAATAGGATTTGCAGGAAGAACACGAAAATTATGGGCAAATGGAAATCAATATATCAAGTTAAAAAAAGAGAAAGAAACAACAAAATGGCGAAATAAAGGACTGAAGACACTCGGTGGCACATGAAAACAAAGAAGAAAAAATGAAAGACGCAGAAAGGAATAGAGAAAGGTGTGAATGGAATACGTGAACAAATGACACTAGATATAGAGTAACAAAAGTACAGTAAAAAAAAAAGGAAGGATGGAGCATAAAAAGCAAGGGTAAATATAATGAGACAAGAGGAGAAAATAAAGGAAATACAGAGAAAAACTCAACGTATTGGTCCGGGCAGAGGGAGGCGTTGACCAAAGCCTTGGACCCGCACAGTTCATCTACATTGTTGCTCTTCAGGTAGATGCAGGAGTGTGGGTGGAATGAAAAAGTCCTATCACTGTACATCCCTTAGAGATTTCTGCCTCTCTGGATGAGCAACTCTGGGGAATTTATGAGGTCACCAGAACAATGGGCAGAGAAGCAGGAGGCAGGCCTGTGATGTCATAGGTGGTATTGCGGTCGTCATGGAGAGGGGAGAGCACTGCAGCTTCCTGTCTGGTTGAGAGGAGTGGCTTTTTCACACTTTTCTTTATATTCTGTTTAGCTTATCCACAGTTTCGACTTTTCATCACTGTAAAATCTAGTTTCGGATTTTAAAAGCGGGTCCAAAGTGAACTATCGAATTGTCCAGCCAAACAGTTTTTTTATTTGTTTGGCGAATCAGCACCATTGTTTACTTTGTCAAAGATACCAGGATATACTCTCTTCGAAACAGGCCTCACAAAGTTTTTAGAAGAAAATCCGATTTGCAGTAGGGTCTACTCCGATACGCTGAGAAAAATTGGCACTTTTTCTAAATAAACCGTGAAGCACTTCTATTTTTAGATGAAATGATTTGCACCAGGCCCTTATTTCCTCAAAGGCCCGAATCCCTCAATCAACAACTGAGGGGGGGGGGGGGGGGGGGGCGTTATTTGGAAAAGTGGTGAGAGCACAAATCCCTCAGTGCAACGGGTTTTCATGTCTCCTTCCAAAGAATCACGGAACGTGTCAGCTGAAGACCGGCAGCACATCTAAGTGACATTTTCTCTGCCGCTATCACCTCATCATTCAGAGCACGTGTGGTTTAAACTCTCCACTATCCTGGTCCCTCTTCTCTGGATAGCCTCTTGTTTATCTTTATAGGAAAGGAGTGTGGCCTTCTGCAGGGCTGCCCCGGTCCCACCTAAGAGGGCGGCCCCCCTTAGTGCCACAGGATGGCACACGAGTCAGCCGCCCAGTGTTTTGGGACCCGCGAGGGTCCCCATGCCATTTGGCTCATCAGGTGGGCAGGCGGCGAGGGGCTGCCTGCCCTGGGATCGGCCATAAGATAACCCACCATGTTGGCATATTTGTTAGGCAAATAAACCTGCAGCAATTTTCCCCACAAAGAAAGTGTCTTGTCTGATTATTTCTCCAGGATATTGCTGTGGGAGGGATGGGAAGTGTTGCCGATATTGGCACTAAGAACTAGCCACATTTCTACCTTTGTAGCTTCTGCAACTGGACACAGAACTCCAGTTGTGGGTGTGAAAACAGGGCACAGTACCTCAGGTGAGCGCTCAAGAACTTCAAGATGAACTCCTCAGAACAAGACACTGTGCTTCAGGTGTAGGTTAATGATCTCAACTCATTGCCTCCTAGGTAGCTTCTGTAAATGGGCACAAAGCTTTGGATGCGACCAATAGAACAGGACACAACGACACAACACTTCACATTGGATCAACAGAACAGGACACACTATTCGCGAGATAGCCTTCAGGGTAGGACCCCATGCTCTGGATGTGACCTCCAGAAAAAGAACACTAAGCTTCAGATGAGATCTCAGGAACTAAACCTGATATTCTACACGTAGTCTCCTGAACAGGTTAATGTTAAGAAATAACAACAGTTCAAATTGAGATACTGAGCTTATTTGCCACCTTCTGCACCGGTCTGCTTAAACACCACCAGGTGCTCCTCTCTCTGCCCTCTCATCGAATCCCGTGACATACCATGGAACCCCACGACACACAGAGCTTGCACGCTATTATGCCACAGACAACTTGGTCCAGGTGTGACTTCCAGAAGTGAGCAGGCTGCATCAGGTAAGAACCCCAGATATTGTCGAAAAATTACAGATGTCATCTCAAAAACCACTCACTATGCTTCAGATGTGGCCTTCAGGACTAGACCCGATGCTTTCTGTGCAACCTTTGCAATCAGACACTTAACTCCAGATGTGGCCTCTAAATCTGGACACAATGCTTCAGGGAGGCCACCAGGAGTCTACTCAATATTCCAAATGTAGTATCCAGAACAGAAAAACAAGCTCTTGAAGTTGTCTCCACACTGTATCGTTTCCGGTGCAGTCTCCATGAGTCAACAAAGTATTCCAGATGTAGACTACAGAATAGGACTCCATGCCCCAGAACTGTAAACTAAGCTTCTGGCAAGATTTTGAGAACTGAAAAGAATGTTCGAAATGTGGCCTCCAGAACTGGCCCAAGTACTCCAGAAGAGGCCATGCTTGTGGTCTAAAATGATTACCCTCTCCACAGTTGCTACTTATCTTTTGCTGTTGACTCCAACATTCACCTTTATTTTCCCATGGCCGGGTTATAATGTTTTTCACTTTAGGGTCATTTAGTATGACGACCCCGTGATGACTGTCCTGCCCAATTACTTTAGATACTTCACCTCACATTCTCCACAGCCCAAGCTTCCACATCTTGTACCACTCTATCAGCTGCTGATGCATTCAGTTGTCAAAGAGTCCAAAGAATACAGCATGATGCTCCCTCCTCATTTTGAGGTATCTGTGCTACACTTGTTTCACAGTTTCAGATTCTTTTCCTCCAACAATTAATTTAGGTGAAGTGTTATGGTAGTGAACTACATTAAAATCCTCCTAGGTGAGGATAGAATGTGTTGGGAAAGTTAAAGGTTGCAAGCCATGAACATAAATGTGGCCTCCTATGTGCAAAGGTTGAATCTGGGACTCCTATAAGTTACCCATACACATGATTTGAGACAAAGGACGTCTTCCTAAACAAAGTACTTTCATTTCCACTCCAACAATGGTGAAGAGGATGGAGTAGGAGTCCCAAGGAAGCATTGTCATGTTGTAATGCGTTAAGAGGGTTTCTGCTCCAAGGCTGAATAAAGGTGCAAATGTATGCACAGCTATTATTTTACGCAAAAGGAATATTTTCTTATTATGTGGTCATTGGGAGTGTTGGACTTCGATCCAATAGACAGTCACTGCTCGCTGCATTGCAGCCTGTGTCAGGCTCTGACTGGTGGAATTGTAGCAGCGAGTAACATCATCTTGCATCATGCTACGTGCCTCAATCTTGGGATAACAAGAAATGGCCATATATATAGCATGTGGATCAAAGTGCATCTATTGAGGTGGCATGTCAGAAACACTAAGGAAATAAATGTGATGGTCGCAGCCCGTCTTCGTAGTTGATGGAGGGAAAAGCTGAGACATCTTGGAAAAATTGTCTTGGCAAACGCTGGAGGTGAAGCACTGTTCTCAAAGTCTGAGAGTCTGAAGATCAAAGGGTTGGGACCAAAGAACCAGGTGAGGAACGGGTTGGTCCTGGTACCCAAACATCTGAATCCCATGGCAGAAGAAAAAATCTGCGGTATATTCCTTGCACTGGTACATTGTGGACCTAGGGAGCAGTAACAAAGGCCTTGTGATATGAGACAATCCCTAGAATGCCACCAGGTGGTTATAGTTAAAAGCATTTTTTGGTTTGTTTATAACTTCGGCAACTTTTCCATAACAAAAGTCTCATCCACCTCTGCTTGTTCCTGGAAAGTTTCAGAGTGATCAGTAAAGTGGGGTCTGAGAAAAATGCGTACCTCAAAATGCATTTTCCCCATTCATTTTTCCATAGGAAAATTGAACATCGATATTGCAAAAACTGCTGAACAAAATTGCAGCAAATTTGTCAAAAAGCGAATCCCCGGTACACTGTAGTTTCCTGCCAGGGTGGGTGCGGGTATACCCTGCTCACACTCCCTCGGGCAGGTAAAAGGACTTTTCCCCCGTCCGGGAGAAAAGTAATGAAGCCAGTTCCTGCCAGCACACAATATGGTCCTCGCCCAGGAGCTGGCAGGAGCTGGAGGGACCATGGGGCTTACCCCGCAGCCCCAAATGAAGCAGGCATTGTGGGTGTCCCACGTAGGAGCCAGGGCACCCACCAATAAAGAAAGTGCCCCACTCCTGCCAGGGGAAGCAACAGGTGCCACAAGGCCCGGGGCCCTCCTGTGACCCACAACAAAAGACACATTGTGGGCGCCCAGGGTGAGCACCGGAGCACCCACCAATAAAGTAATTGGATGGCTCCCTCGAGGGGAGCCAGCAGAAGCCCTGGAGCTCTCCCCACGGCTCCTGTTATTGTGCATGTGAAATTCCCAGAATAATAAATAAGTGCCAGGAGCTACTCAGTTATTATTCACAGCTCTGGCATGGAGAGCCCTATAAAGCCCTAGGGCTTCTTTAAAGAATATATTTTCTTGCTGGCGGTGCCCCTAGAAAGGGCAGGGACACCGCCAACCTTTGGTTCGGGTTACCTCAAGTAACTATAACTTGTTCCCTAAAGTAACTATAACTCATGCCCTCACCATGCACTGCTTATTATCTCATAATTACATCACTCATGACATGTTTTATGACATCATTGATAACATCACTGCAACATCTGAAATGATATCATTATTAGTTGTTAGTTAGGGAGTTGTAGTTAATTTCGGGCACCAGTTAAAGTTACTTGAGCTAACTATTACAGAGGTTTTGTTTGTTTTTGGGGTTTCTTTCTAGGGAATTTCGAAAGTTTTTTTTTTATTGTAAAGTAACATAATATTACAATGGGCAACTAAAGAGTCACTTTACCCTTTGTTTTCTTCAGTAGATATAGAGATATAGATTGATATAGATATCTATAAATAGACTGATCCATCCATCCATCCATCCATCCATCCATCCATCCATCCATCCATCCATCCATCCATCCATCCATACATACATACATACATACATACATACATACATACATACATACATGGAAGTGCCTATTTTTTATGATCACCCTCAGGTTTTCCAACTAATGCTGCTGGTTTTTCAACTCAGAGTGCACTGAGGACTGCTAACCAGACCTCAGTGCCAGTGCCCTGACCCCCAAAATGTGTGTGTTATTTGGGCTATATCCAATTGGCATAGGCTAACCTACCTGTAAGTCCCTAGTATATTGTACCCAGGGCCTGTAATTTAGAAAGTCACCCAGGGATTGCAGCACTTATTCTGCCACCCTGGGTGTCACAAAGGTAAAACAAGTTTCCCGGTCTGCCTTTGTAGACTGAAAGAGCAGTTTTGAACTGCTAGCCCGACTTTGCCATTTAAAGCCATTGCAAAGTCAAATGTGACCTCTAAAATATGCATATCACCCCTATGGCTGACCTACCAAGCCCTAAGGCAGAGTGAAGCATATTTCATGGTCAGAACATGTATTTTACATGTTGTGGCAGTAAAAACATTAAACTGTCGTTTTTACTGTGGAAAGACTTGGTTGCCCCATTGGTGAGTACAGGGTTACACGCTAACCCCTCAGTTGTGCTAACTCCTGAACGGTGTGACCAAAGTTGCTACTCTAAGGTATCAAACAACTCATTGCCTGACTTAATCTCAAAGTTAAAATTAATGTAAGAAGTGACAGTGTGCGACTTTTACCAAGTTGCCACTTTGTTGCCTTCAATCTCCTGTTCCGTTCATGGTTACACAAGGAGCTTGAACCTGAAACAGGTTTCTGCCCCCCCTAGAGAGACATGTGAATGCCTACCTGGAAAGGAGACAATAGGGGCCTGTGCTGGAGAGAGGTGCTACCTCCCACCTGCAGGAAGCCACACAGGTGTTGACCCAAAAGGCGAGATTCAAAGCTGAAGCCGCCTTTGAAGAACATTTGGGAGAGGGAGAGCTCCATTGTTTAGGCAGGCTAGCTGGCATCCAGGAAGGAGGGGTGCCCCCCCATTGATGCCACACTTCTGGATTGGGCCAAGAGAGGGGTTCTGCCATGTTGGGAGTGGGCAGAATGGTGCATCTTGGTATAGCCAGATGCCACACTTCCAAGGAAGTGGTCATCAGGAGGGTGGGAACCTGATAGCTCATTGGCTACAAACTGCATATTACCCTCAGGGCATTTTCTGAGCATAAATGTTGAAAGCATGGAACCCAGAAGTCAGCCCTTGACTGGACTGGAAGAAGGACCAAAGGATTGCCCTGCTGCACAGTGGAACCGCCAAAAAGAAGCTGCCTGATATAGACTGTACCTGCTGAACCTGTTGGCTAGCAAAGAAGAACGACTGCATGTTGTGTCCTGCTCGTGGAGAATGCAAAAAGAACAAGTGATGGACAGAATGTTGAACAATGTCAAACATTCACCACAGTACAGAGATATGGGCCTAAATCCATTGTTTTCTTTGCTCCCCATTCTATTCCAGTTTAAGCCCAGCCATATGCAAATCAGTCTTGACCCTGCTCATGGAGAAGTTATCTCCGGAGCCCAGCCAAAGCAAAAGAGATGCCAAGGGTCAGTTTGCTGACTTACTTTTCACAGCACAGGGCCACAATAGCTGAGAAGCTTGCTGGGGCAAGTTGGTAGCACAGAATCTTCAGACCACTATCACCATGCAGCACCAAAGACCAGGACTTGATGCTTAAGGTGACACCCGAGTTTACTGAGCCTGGGAGAGTCATTGGAGTGCAGCTTGGTCACCCAGAGGCTGAGGTATTGCCCAGAGAAGGATTTGTCTGTGACCGTAATACTGGGCGACTGGTAGTAAAGTGGCAACTGGACTTCTGCCAGCAATAAGAGGACTTCGAGGTACGTCGAGCCTGTGATGAGAATGCCTCACCCCTTTGTGGACCAAGGAGTAGCCGCAGGAAGACCCCCATTGACCGCATCACATCCACAGCATTCTTGAGCATCTTCAACGTCCTTCATCCCTTGCATCAGGACCACTTCCATAGGAATCCATTGAAAAGGTGTCCAGAGTTCTCTTGGAGACTCCTTTCTCAAGGCTAAAAAGAAGCAAGTATCATTTGTAATTGAAGTAACAGGTTTGTGCATATATCATAGTATTTGACCAAGTATGTTGCATCAAAAGTATCAGGGTAAACAATGATACTTTCAAATCAGAACACCACAGATGAAGGTGTAACGCTGGGTGCAGTGGGCCTCAATGCAGATGTCAAAAGGCATGCAATTTGAGTACGCCCTCACATTTGGAAATCAATTATTTTGCAGTATGAATAGGCAATACCACAAACTCTGCATATATAACCGAAACATGAGCAAAAGAGCTTGTTCTGTATTCACAGCTCTGTGCAGCCCTCAGTTGGCATTAAACAGAAATATTCTGCACTTGTGCTGCCGTACAGGACGTTTTATGAGATGCAAAATACCATGCATTACCTCTTTACAGTAAAACACTAGGGGCTTTATGTGGCCTTCTAGCTATGGGGCACCACACTGCAACTCCAGTGCGTCAAAAAAAGGGATGCACCAGCGGCACGTGGGGCTTGTAAATATGCCCCTAGAGGATTGAACTGCACAGGTAGCTAAAATTAAAGCCCTCCTTCTAGCCCTTCGGAAAGCTGATGGGTTGGTTTGCACACCAATAATATCGGATTTCTCTTTCAGAGTGGAAAGTTAAATGTAGCCTTGCCTTATTGGTACCTAAACAAATTCAGAGGTTTATAGAGAAAATGTATAAATACTAAACAGTTATGGTATTAGGTGGCCATCCCAAATTCTAAAGAAAAAAGTCTACCTGACCTAATGTTTTTACCACTCTATTGTAGGGTTAAAAAGGTACACAATAATTTATAAAACATGGGAACCAGAAAAAATGAATAATATTTTATGCATCCAAATGAAATTCATGTTTTTCCAATTCTTAGTCTCAATATTATTAATTTATGCAAAACAATATATAGAATATATGTGAAATGTTCACAAATCACAAAGCAGAAACAGACAAAAAGAATCATCTTCACATCACTAAATATATTCAAGGAAACTCCCTGAAGACCCCAAAAGAATTTAATAAAAATCTCTCACTCACTAACATGCATCCTTAGTCAAACGCACACAAACTACTTAGATAAAAACAGAACAAAATCACAGGATGTTATGACAACATCCATGTACTAGAAAAGTATAGTTGTCGCACTTTAGATCTCCGGTAAGTGGGCTCTGGCAACTCTGTTTGTGTCTATGATGCAAGTTTTGGT
The DNA here is from genome assembly GCF_964204655.1 of Triturus cristatus. Classification (NCBI taxonomy): domain Eukaryota; kingdom Metazoa; phylum Chordata; class Amphibia; order Caudata; family Salamandridae; genus Triturus; species Triturus cristatus. The sequence goes on from NC_140590.1 coordinate 1,257,109,972, forward strand.
GTATACCAACCTACAACTGGCCACCTTCATCGGGACAAACAAATGTCTAAAATTTATGAAAAATCTCAAGAATAATGAGTGTAGGGGGTAAATCCTCAATATAATACCAAACTATCAGATGTCAGTTTCTATAAGGAATATTTCAAAAGACTACATAGGCCCAACTCGAAAGACATTAACCTTCAAATTGGTCTTCAGTAGTGATATCTTCACATGTAGTTCCTGCCACTAGGATGAAAACCAGACCCTTATTCCAATTTCTTGCAGCTGTCCAACCCTAAAAAATTTGTTTGTAAGGATGATATGGTTTCAGTAGAGCCAAAATCACATGAGACGTGGTTTTTCATTAATTAATTCAGGAAGTTGAAACTCTTAATTCAACAACACCACTGTACGCCATCCAGATCAATCATTTTGGGCTATTCATTCTAAAATTGACATTTGAGAGCTTCATGTTTTATTGAAGGTTTACCCATCTACACCCCTTATTCGTGGGATTTTTCAGATATATCAAATGCCTGTTTCTCCTGATGAAAATGACCAGTCGTAGATTGGTGTGCACTGAAACAAGCATTTCCAGGCAGAATTGGAAGAGCCCACTGACAAAAAATCATATTGGGACTTTCTATTTTTCTTGTACGGTGATGTATATTATAACATCCTGTGATTTTGTTTATTTTGTACCTATTTAGGTCCAAAATATTGTCATTGAAGAAATTGAGGTCAGGCAGGCTTTTTTTCTTTCGAATTCTGTATTTCCACTTTCCAGCGACCCGTTCTAGTTTATAATATGTATTTATTTATAAAGTTTTATATAGCGCGAACTTGACCCTAGAGGGTATCAGAGAGATTTACATTTAGGATCATTGCGTTAAAAGTTACATCAGTTACAAGAGTATAGTAAGGTACAGTAAACAAAAACAATGTTGGAAGCATTCATAGGAGGGAGGGGAGGAAGGAGTAATAGCAGGGAGACGAGGAAGAACTATGCGCAATGTCCGGCTGGGTAGGTGACGGTCGAGGGGGAAACCAGGGCCAATCTCCTCTATAGCTGTTTAGCAGCTCCACCGGGCATCAGCCATGTTGCTCAGGTCTCAGCATTCAGGAAAAACAGTTTTGATTTGATTTGATTTGAAAAGTTTTATATAGCGCTGGCTAGACCCGGAGGTATCAGAGCGCTTTACCAGAGGATCGTTGCGTTACAAGTTAAATCAGTTACAATAGCATAGTAAGGTACAGTAAACAAAAACGATGTTGTGAGAATTCGTAGGAAGGAGGGGAGGAAGGAGCCATAGCAGGGAGACGAGGAAGAACTGTGCCCAATGTCCGGCTGGGTAGGTGACGGTCGAGGGGGAAACCAGGGCCAATCTCCTCTATAGCTGTCTAGCGGCTCCACCGGGCATCAGCCATGTTGCTCAGGTCTCAGCGTTCAGGAAAAACAGTTTTGAACGGATACATAGGCAACAGTTACATAGTCAAGTAGTGGAAGTCATAATAGTAGAGGTTCCCTTTTGATTCTGTGTAATTGTCAGGTGGCGATGCTTCAGAATAAGCTGCCTTTGAATCACATATAGCATACAGTGGTCAATAAAAGCAAAGGGATGTGTGCAAAAGGGAACTGTGTGACTTATTTAGCTGCAATGACAATGGTGCAGTCCTGTAAGGTTGCTGAGATTTGATCTCATTCCAAGACTGATCCAGTCATCATGAAGACGATAAAGCCAACATTAAAAAGTGAGATCCCCTCGGGACGATTAACTGCCTAATATTCCTGCTGCCTTATTCACTGTAATGCCCCACTGTTTTTTATCTGCTTCCATTGACCCTCGACATTCCAGGTCGTATCTGTAAGAATGACTGTAGGGAAAGGGATCAAGCACACGCCTTTTCAATTCTGCCCATCCTACAATGCCAAGCACCCCTGATCTTACCAGCACGGTAAATGTAACCTTTTCCTGGCACCCCAGTTAGATGAAGTCTCCTTTGAAGCCTGTTGCTCCTTCTGGTGCAAGAAGGCACTCCTATACTGCAGGCATTTGATAAAATGTTGCCCATGCCTTCACCAAGACCCCTGACATATTTGAGTCTAATGACTTTCTTGAGCCAAAAGAGGAGCTGACAGACCCACCGGGCATTCCAGCTACCCAAAAGGGTGAGAGCACTGAGCTAACTCATTCAGAGACCTCTGACGTCAAAGAAGAAGCTGTGGAGCCGCTGCATCCGAAGCCTTATGGATCAAAAACAAATGACTCTCAGGGCGCTAGTGTTTTTGTAGTTGCAAAGGGCGAGTTAAAACCTCACACCAAAAAGTGCTCCTCGACCAAGGCAGAACATTGCTCCTGCAAGAGTCGGGCATTGTGCCCCGAGTCAAGTCTACATAGGCACCAACCTTCGAGTCCGGTGATGACAGTGGGTTCATTCAGCCTCAAGCATTATCCTCGACACCAAGCAAGATACCGCCCAAGGGTGTCAAACTGTGCCAGCCATCGATCTTCCTCAGCACTGAGGCACTACCTTTGGTACTGAGGTCGATGCCAAAAGCACACCCCCGGAAGGCTTTGAACTTGGCGACAGAGGACCCTCAATTCTGAGGCCAGACACCACAGAGGCATCCATAGTCCTGCAACTGTCCGAAGTCCTCTACGTGAGACAGAAGAAATTAATTCCTCCTGCTGAAGGGAAGATCCTTACCAAGCCTCCAAGGACTACAGATACACCCTTTTACAGCCCCAAAATGTAGGCTAGTTTTTGATGGTGAGGTGCGCTCAGTACCCTGTAACCCCTACCCTCAAAAGGTTATAGGCAATGTCCCACCACCACTCCCAGCTGTGCCTAGGTACTATTTCCCACCACCTCCTCTTGCTTCATGGCTTGATACACCGTCACAGTCTCCTCACTGAAGTCTGTGGACTCTGTCTGATTTGGCATACGAGTCACAGGACCCGTATGATGAGCCCTTGGCGTACGTGGATGAGGACCACCCTAGGAGGACTAGCAGGTCGATACTCCTTTAATCCAGATCTCAACTCCTACCATTCCAAAGCCTTAGCACCAAAATACTCCACTGCCTATTGCACAATAATTCAAAGGCCGTCCAAGCACCCCAATGGAAAAATGCATGTAATGCATGTGATCCAAGATGAAAACGATTTCCTGGTGGAAATTCTGTCTAAAACAGAAAAGGTGCTAAAATGTTTTTTCTTTGATACAGGGCATTCTAAGAACAGCAGCTGACAAGTAAGCTGGCAAAGGCCAAAGCTGTCACCCACAGGGTAGAAAAGAAGTTTGTCTTCATCTGACAACCCAGTTTAGATACGGGGGCAAGTGCCACCTGATTCTCTTGTGGTGCATATATTGCAACTGGGCCCCGATGCAGGTAACCGGGGAGGCCCCTCAACCAGAAAAGAACAGCAAGCAAATCAATGTGACTGACAAGCATGTGGAGGTGAGAGATTCCACTCGCTGGTATATCTCCTTGTATTTGCTTTGTTCGCCAACTCCATAGGCCTCCTCTTTTGATATGAAATGTAGTATTGAGAGGAGGTGGAGGAGCTGATCAGGCATTACTCAGAGGCCAACAGGAAGAGGGGACCAGAATTAGTGGCAGACTGCAAGGTTATTCGCAATGCTTTAGATGTGGCAGATACTGTGGCACAGGGCATCAAAATCAGCGTCCTGCTATGCCAGCATGCTTGGCTCTGGATTCCGTCCGAAGTGCAGCAGCACCTTCTTAACACGCCTTTTGATGGTGAGCATTTCTTAGTCCTAGATCCACCTTTCATAAGAACCTGTCCAGAAGTGTGACAAAAGCTGCACCCCAAGGACAAAGCCAATGTGATCAGCAGCAGCAATAGACCTTTTAGGACACCCAGTTGACAAAGGCTTTCACACTTGGTGACTACAGGTGTTGCAGGTGTAGTACAGGCAGGGGTAACTCCTATCAGGGTGGATCACTTTGCATGCCTGTTAGGTAAAGTGGCCAATGTTTGACCTCTACTGCATGGACACACACATAGACCTCCTCAACATCTTGGCGCAGTATATCATTCGCTCCCTGCTTCACCTTCAGAAGGCTATTTTAGCATACATTTCCATCCTTTTACATTTGACTGCAGTCACAGCAAGAATGCATAATAGATAACAATGACCTTCGTTAAAACCTTTGTGGTTAAAGCTTTCATGTAGTGATTTAAGAGGGTTTTACCTCCCAGAATGTCTCCATCCCCTGTCTGGAACTTAAATGTAGTTCTCTCATGCCTCTTGGGTCCACCCTTTCAGCCAGTGCAATCCTGTGCTCTCCAGTTCTTTTCGTGGAATGTGGCCTTCTTAATAGCAATCACTTCTCTCGGATGCATCAGCGAACTACAAGCTTTAACCATAGAGGAACCTTTCATTCAGATCCACAAGTAAAAAGTGGTTCTTTGAACCAGTCCCAAGTTCTTGCCAAGCGTAGTTTCACATTTTCACATGCATCAAGGCATTGAGATGCCTGATTCTACCTGCACCCTTACTCTGCAGTGGAAGTGCTTTACGAACACAGACTTGTTATTAAATGGGCCCTCAGGTACGGTTTCAACCAGGTCAATTCCTTCTGAACAACAAAACAACTCTTCATAGCCTTGGCCAAGCCTCAAATGCAGTACCCCATCTCCAAGTCCAACATTGATAGATGAATTGTCAAGTGCATACTAACCTGGTATGCCCTAACCACATGTTTGCAGTGCCCCCTAGAGCACATTTTACACACCACCAAAAAATGGTGCCACCATGGCTTTTTAAGGCAACAACCCGTTAGTAGACATCTACAAAGCCGCTACCTGGTCACATCCACAAAGTTTGCAAAACTCTACTGTGTGAATTTCCAAGCCCATCAGCAGCCTTTAGTTGATTATACTGTAATAAGGACCCTGTTTCACACATCTGCATCATCTGTTCACTAACGAACACTTTGGGAAGATACAGCTTTACAGTCTATGCAGAGCATGTATATCTACAGCCACACATGAAACGAATTGATAATATTACTTTCCCTGTAATTATCAGTTTTCAGCGTGTAATGCTGTAGATTCACATGCACTTAGCTTCTGCCTCAGAAAATAGTGATGGCCACAGATGTTTTTACTCTTTTCTATGACCTGGCTTTTTCACAAAGCACAGTATACTTGGCCTCGATGCTAGACTCCAATTAGACTATTCAACTGCTAGACGGAAAAACAATCTGAGGTCGAGCTATTGTACTGGTGCAATGTTGACCAAGAGAGAAGTCACAACAGGTCTTGTGACTCAAGACGTCTTTAACACTAAATAGCTGGAGTATGAAGAACATGTGAATCTACAGTACTGTAAGCTAAAAACAGATAGTTACAGGGTAAGTAACATTTTCCATATGTGAAAATTGTGTGTAGATCTCTCTCTTTCTCTGTGTGTGCATATATATATATATATTATCTATGGCGGTCGCCAGTAGATAGTTATAGTTAGGACCTATTTTCCATAGGAAATCCGCAACATTCTATTCCCAATAAGTCTGGCGCCGGTTGATGAATCCTCGCAAAATTTTCCAAACTTTTGGCCAGCTCCGCTCCGCCCCACCCTGAAAGTTTTGTGGTGATTCGTCAAGCGGGGGCTGAGAAAGAAGGGGGGTCCCAAAACGCGTTTTCCCCATGCAATTTCCCATAGGATCTGTTGTCGCAGCTACAGCCCGAACCGCTGAACGGAATTACACCACATTTGGCAAAAAGGTAGTCCTCAGTTCAGACTTGTGCCTTTTGCATAAATGGTGTGAATCTGTTCAGTAGTTCCTGAAAAAATTAGGGTAAAAAAGTTAGTGATATCTATGGCCGGGGAGGATCCGCGCACCCTACCCGCACCGTAAGCGCACCCTCCCCGAACCGAGCGCACACCCTGACGATCACGCGCTGAATGCTAATTGGCTGTCGAGTGTCTGTCTACATTCGAAACCAGGAACTGTTGGCGGCCATTTTCTGCCTCGGTAGAAGCGAGGCTGAAGAAGCAAGGGGAATAAGTGTGTAAAACATATAAAGGGGGCAGTGTGGAAATACTCTGACTCTCTAGATCTGCTTAGGGGGTCCCCTTTTTTTTTTTTTTTTAAACGGCGAAATGCGCGCAAGGTGTGCGCATCCTATCGCGTTGGGTGCACGGATTCTCTCGCGTTGGGTGCGCGGATCCAAGGGAAAAAAAATAGACATTTTTGGGAGATAAACATCAAGCTTAAGTGTTTTGTTCTTGACTATAGAATGGGGTCCATTTACAATAACAATCTGCGCTTTCAAATGCTAGAGATGTATAGGAGAGATGAGTACACTTTACTGATGAAGGAAACAGAGTCTTCCTCAACAATTTTAGACTCTGTATAGGTACTTACTTATAAGTATCAAAAACTCTCAATGAACACAACGGCTCTTTTTAGAGCCACTCAAGAAAATTAGCTCTTTTTTTAAACCAGGAAAGTTAGTTCTTAGAAGAACTTTTTCTTTCTTCTTTTTTGTTTTTTAATTTTTTTGTACTTTTGTTATTTTTTTGGTTTTTTCAACAGGAAAAAAAGACAACAGGAGGATCAAAACAGTCAACTTCTGCAAAAAATAAAAAATAAACACAAGTTTAGCACTTGTGGTTTTGCTGCGCTCAGCAGATTAGTTCAATTGACTGCTCGTCGTAACATAGCAGTTTGTTGCATTTAATGCAACTAATTTTTAGTTTTCCAAATTCTGGACGTATGTCCGGGTGAGTGCTCGATGGTGATGCTGCAGAACTGCTTGCCACTGCTGGCTGAGGCTGCTGTCGGAGTCTTCTGCATTCCTGCTTGGCCAGGCTCACGGGATGCAGAGTCTTCAGGTGTTTTAACATACTCGCAGTCCCACAAGAGTATTTTTTTATGGATCTCCTCTGGAAAGCACTCTTTGACATGTTTTACATGTCACTTTTGTAGAATTAGTTTTATTTTGTCCTTCTGGGAAGGTAAAAAATGACCACACCACAGAGGTGTATCTTTCTGTGCGTGGATGTTCCACAACAAATTCCTCATCGGACGAATGGTCTGATTCTGATGGTGGCTGCTGTGCAGAAGCCATTGTCTTCAGAAAAATTGCTGCTGTGGAAATCTTCCCCAAAAAGTTTCTTCTAGTTCTAAGGTGTGAGATGTTCCTCCAAAGAAGCTCAAAGAAGAATGATTGAAATGGGTGGGGTCTTTCAATAGTTAGAATAGGAAGTGTAATGAACCAATCAAATCTCTTTTTTTGCAGGTCACATGGGATCCGCGCACCGTGCGTTTACGCAGCACGCACCCAGCACGCATCCGCGAAATTGAATTTAAAAAGAACATAGGATTAGATGTAAAAATATATTACTTTCATGAGTAGTTTACAGTTTGTGTACAATTAATATTCACATGAAATACATATATATATGTTTTTTTAAATGTTAAATATTTCGCCGGATCCGCGCACCCATCGCGTCATACATACATATGACGCATCGCGGAAGCGCTTACGTACATCGTACGTGTCGCATATAGGCTTGGAGGCGCGTACCGGTCGCATTGCAAACAAGTACCCAACGCATACCGTGCGGAGATGCTTTCGCGTAGGGATCGAGAACGGTGCGCATAGGGTGCAAGATTCCCCAAAAAATGGAAAAAAAAATAAAACATAAAGTTTTGAAAATATAGTTTAAAAAATAGTGTTAAAAATTAAAAAAAATATTTTTTAAAAACCCAATAAAAACAAATAATATTTTTTAATTTTTAAAAGAATTAATTGAAAATATAAGTAAAAATAATGGTGATAAAATAGTTTTTAAAAAAAACATAATTAATTAAATTGACACACGGAAATTGAAAAATATAGAAATCCAATAAAAATCATTAAACATGTATAAGTTATTGATAGGAATTAGCATGAAAAAACTATAGGTTTCATGCACGTTATAGTTAGGAATTGGCATTTAAAAAACCTTTAAAATTCACTGAAAAAACCATATATTTCAGGGGCGTTATAGTTAGGTATTGCCATTTAAAAAACCTTAGAAATTCACTGAAAAAACCATAGGTTTCAGGGGCGTTATAGTTAGCTGGACATTTCCCTCGTACAAAACCCTAGAAATTCCCCTGTTATAGTTAGTTCAGCTAACTATAACTCGTGCCCCTGCAATACACTGCTGATGCCATCACATATTACAATACTCATGACATGGTCAGTGACATCACTGATGACATCACTGATGACATCTCAAATGACATCACTGATGACATCACTGATGACGTCATCCAGTGAGTGTGTGTTTCTGTAAATTTTAAATATGTTTAATATATATATAGGGAAAAACCTATGGAAGAATGAGTGGGTGTATAAGTGTGTGAATGGATGATTTAGTAGGTGCGTGACTGACTCTATAAGTGAGTCTTTAAACGTATCTTACTGCAGACTAGTGACTAAACTGTGTGAATGTCTGTATCTGTCTGTCTGTTGGTGTATAAGCGGCTGCATGGTTTTGTGAATAGCTATATGAGTGTCTCTATGGGTTATTGATTGGTTGTCTGAGTATCTGTATGGGTGCCTGAGTGTTTGTGTGGGTGGGGTGTGTGTGACTCTGTGCATACATGTGTGAGTGTGTGATTCTATGGGTGCATGGTTTTAAGAGTGCATCTGTGATGGACTGTATGGTTGGGTGAGTGTATGTATGGGTGTGTTAGTGATTGAATGTATATCTCAGTGGTACATGTGTGACTAACTACATATGTGAAAGGCAGTATATATGTGTGTAAGAGTATATAAGTGGGTATATGTGAGAGTGTGTGATTGTGAGAGTGGCTGTATGGATGAGTGTGTGCTTGTATCAGTGATTGTATAAGAGCGTAAGAATGTGGTGCTATTTTTATGAGCAAGTGAACTTGTGTGTGTATAACTGCATAGGTGAGTAAATGGGAGTGTGATTAATTATTTGCATGACTGACTAGGTGTGAGAGTACCTCTATGGATGATTGGTGGTATGTGAGTGTCTATGTAGGTGTATAAATGTATATGATAGTCCTGTACTGAGTGACTGCAAGTATGAGTGACTGTACAGGTGAGTGAGTGGATGTGTGTGTAGATCTAAGAGTCAATGAGTGGGTATGTAGTTATTGGTATTGGAGTATCTATGGTGTCGAGAATGGACGTCTGAAAGTTTGATTGAGTATATCAAAGGGTGTGAGAAGATGCACTAATTTATCACATGGATGACGTCATCAGTGATGTCATCAGTGATGTCATTTCAGATGTCATCAGTGATGTCACCAGTGATGTCACTGACCATGTCATGAGTGATGTAATATGTGACGTCATCAGCAGTGCATTGCGGGGGCGTGAGTTATAGTTAGCTGAACTAACTATAACGGGGGAATTTATAGGGTTTTGTACGAGGGAAATGTCCAGCTAACTATAACGCCCCTGAAACGTATGGTTTGTTCAGTGAATATATATATATTTATGTATATTCTATATGGAGACCGAATACAAATCCTCAATAAAGTTCTCTCCTTCTGTCCAGATTCTGAAATGGACTTAGCAAACTGAAAATTGATCTACATATATTTTCAAGAAAAATTAAGTTGTAAAAATATTTCCAAACACCCCCCAAAAACTCAATTGCGGACCGCTGAAAATCCCTCCCCTTTGACGTGCAAAGACCTATAATGCTTAAGTGCATTGACATACTTAAGGAATGAGTCAGCCGGTGAAACACCTACAATCCAAATAAGTGAAATGACAAACGTACAACTGTGTTCAGAACAATGTATTGACACTGGAGAAGGAGGAGCCAGCAGATTAAATTCACGTTCAAAATTCTGTCCACAGTTACCACCGGGAAACAAGATAGATCTGGTACAAGAACTTGTAATTGAAGACCTGAAAAAAATAGCTTGAAGAAACTCAAGACAGAACAGAGGTAACATCACTTTTAAAGAAAGATTGGCACTTAAAGAGCTGAAGAGGTTGCTGGAATCATAATAAAGCCATCAGACAAGGGTGGCAATATTGTAATACAGGACCGGGAGAAGTATCAAATGGAAGACGATAAACAACTAAGAAATAGACAACACTATACTAAATTGAAGATAGATCCTTTACAGAAAATCAAAATTGAATACCATGAAAAATTAAAAACATGGAACCTACAAGAACTGATTGAAGAAGAAGAATATAATTATCTGAAAACCACAAACTTACTTCCTCCTAAAAATTCACAAAAACGTAACAAATCCACTGGGACGTCCTATAGTTAGTTCGATATACTCACTCTTAGAAAACACCCGAAGATGCATTGACCTCTTTTTAGCACTATATGTGATGGCTCTTCCCTCCTGCCCAAGAGACTGAATGGCTTTTTCAGATAACAATCTGAACATACCATGGAAGGCCTCATATTTGATGGCCACAATTGATGTTGTCTCACTGTATACCTCCATCAGGCATCTGGATAGAATAAAAGCAGTCCAACACTTTTTGCAAGATAGATCAACCAATCATCTTGAACATTCGAACTGACTAATTGAGATGTTGCATTTTTGTCTTACACATAATGTTTTAATGTTTAATGGCAGTCGCTACCTACAACAACACGGTACTGCAATGGGGGCCTCATTTGCCCCAACTTATGTAAACCTCCTCATGTGCTACTGGGAAAAAGAAATCATTTTGACTCAAAAAAATTTAACAAAACTGGAAAATGTTAAATTATGGCTACCTTTATTGATGACCTCTTTATCATTTGGGTAGGTGAAAGAAAAGAATCGCAGCTATTCATTGCATCCTTAAATCAAAATGTGGCTTTCACTCCTACAATAAGCTCAGAAAGAATCATGTTCTTAGATATAGAGGTCATGATAAAAGACGTGCGTATTTGCACAAAGATACACAGAAAGAAAACATCATGCAACCTTATTTTACATGGAAATAGTGGGCATCCTGAAAAACTACGGTGGAGTATCCCCTATGGGTAAATGCTGAGAGGTAGAAGAAACTGCTCAGAGGACAAGGACTTTAAAGATTAAATAACTGAATTGAAAATAGATTCCTTGAGAGGGGATACCCACCTGCAGTAATGGATGAAGCCATGAAACAAGCATCTATGAAATCAAGAAGTTAATTATTGGTACCAAAGAAAGCAACAACGAATAGTGAAGAAGAGAAAACTCGACTGTTTATCCAACTCGACTGTTTATCGATTACAAGCAAAACAAGGAGATAAAACAAATAATGCAAAAACATTGGAGAATTTTAACCCCTTCGACGCTCATGACGGAACGGTTCCGTCATGAGCGTCGGTTGAGCTGTGCTCATGACGGAACCGTTCCGTCATGAGCCCGCCCGCGCAAGCAGCAGTCAGCACAGCGGGGGAATCCGCCCCGCATGGAAGGGGTTAAGATCTGATAAATCCTTGACTGAAAATCTGATGGTTTATCCAAACATAACCTGTAGAAAAATTGTCTCGCTGGGAGATATTCTACCACGAGTCATTTCTCCATTGAAACAGGTAATAAAATGAGCTTGCTCAATTAACCAGGCTTCTGGAAATGCGCTCAGTGCGAAGCCTGTGAACATGGAATAAACCAAAAGGAATATAAATTGCACAATGGAAAAAAGGAAGGATAAAAGAACACATTACCTGTAATACTGATTTTGTGATTCATGTCCTAAAATGCCCTTGTAAAAATAAATATGTGGGAAGTACTGTTAACAAAGTTAAATTAAGAATCCTGCAACATCTATGGGCCATTAGAAACAGAGACTACTCATACCCAATTGCAAAACACTTCAGGGAAGAACATGAAGGGGAGATGAGAAATCTTCAGTACTTTGGAATCAAACACATAAAGAAAAATGAGAGAGGAGGTGACTGAGAACTATTACTGAGAAAATGGAATCTAGATTGATAATTCTAATGGGAACAAATACCAATGGGACACAACTTGGATGCGGAATTAAATGTACATCTGTAAGACACAAAAAACAGTAATTCCTACAGTGACTTTTGAAATTTGGGATTCGTCTAATGTATTTATATATTTTATATATTTTTTGTACAATATATATTTTTGCAGAGTTAATCTTTTGTACAATATATTTTTTTGCAGAGTTAATCCAATACAATGATTGCAAATGGAATACGAAAGAGATCATACACGTTATGAAATGAATGCTGATAATTATTGATGCATCAGCACTTTATCAAGTGGTGAACACAGTTTACACTTTACTGTCTTTGAAACTGTGAATTTGTGCACTTTATAATATGTCACTGGCAAAAGCCAGTTTAATAATGGCACTTTGAATTATAATTTACTGTTGATAATTAAATGGATGGCTACTAAAGCATCTCAATTTTTATAAAACAATTTTATGGAAAGAATTTTTGGAAAATGGTTTTTATAAAATGATTTTACAAAATGCAATTTGCAAACATAAACCACGAGATAAGAATTAGTAGCTTGAACATTGAATTGTAACATCTGGGAGCTGTTTAATGTATGTCTATTTATATGGAAAGGTTACTCTACTAGAATAATCGCACATAAAATCTGAGATAGATCATGCATCTTTGAATCAAACATTGATGATCATGTATTCATTAGCACTTCATGAGGTGGTAAATACAGTCCAAACCTTACCATCCATGAAAGGACACACCTTTGCACTTTATAAGATTTTGACACTTTTGATGAACAACTCATTGCTGCTAACTTAAAACCTAACCATAAATGGAGTACTACTTTAGCATCTCCAACCGTATAATGCAAAAATCATGTTATAAATTGCAATTTGCACAAACACACTGATGCTACATATGCACCTTATAAAAAAAAATTAAACATTATTCTAACAAGAGAATTCTCAATTAGCACCTTAATAACAACAGTGCATTTGCGCTTTACAAGAGTTCATATGATCTATGTGATCTGCAACAGAATTATTAATGTTAAATAGCCTCCAAACCTCCATCTCCACCAAGATTTGAATGTCTTTTCTCACAATGTCTTTCCACAAAAAATGTTCCACCTCGATGGATTCCTCATCTTCCCCCCTATCCTATCTTACGGTCATCTCATCCCCCACCAGCTCCACTATACCCTTAGTGTTTCGTACTTACTTTCTTGCACCTAAATGGATAGGAGAGGCTCCTCCATCTGTTGACTGCTACTTAATCCTTGCACTGTATATAAAGAATAATTTCATGATTCTGAGTACTTCAATGTGGTAATGAAATTAAATGTCTTACTTCTGCATGAATTGCAAAAAAAAGAATTAAGCTACATGTCAAATTAATGTACTTTACATAAATTTAATGTGAATCATTGTGGTTAATTGCTTAATAGGAGAAACAAAATGTGAGGTCTAGTTATGACCCAAATAGTAAACACTATTGATGGACTATGGTCACAAATATGTTAAAAGGATTAGCTAGACACCAGGATTTTGTGGTCCTGTGGAAAGCATTCGCCGAAACGCGTAGGCTGTCCCTTGTTGCACTCGTCTTAAAATATAAGTCTTCAGAAAAAATACCCTCGAAGTGCTGCCTTTGATTCAGTTGGATCTTAAGAAGAATAATGGAATTGTGAGAAATAAATAAATATATATATATATATATATATATACATATATATATATATATATGTATATACACATACATATCCATATGTACATACCATTTGTCCTTACCATGACGGGCCAGTGCGTGTCTCTGTGGATCGGGTTAGTAGCTCACACCTACTAACAGGAATAACATTTTAATTGGCAAAACACCGAACTGACTGCATTTCATTTCCCCATGGAGGTTTTTCACAGTTATTTAAAAACAAACTTCCCATTATTACCGAAAAAACATACATAGGTACCGATTCCGATCCGTTAAAAAAAATATCCGTATGACTCGTATCCGTAATATTTTCCGTATGAATCGTACAAGTCACGTCCGACCCCTGAAGTACGATTCGTACGGGAAAAAGTACATACGGATCGGCCCGATCCGTACGAATCGTAGCGGGAAAAGTTGTACGAGACGTACCAGGACACTTTTCCGTACAATTCGTAAAAATACAGTCCGAGCGGAAAAGTACGATCCGGACCGGCTATCCGATTTACGAATCATCAGAAAACGTCCCGTACATGGGGAATGACTCTACCAACTACGAAGCGAAGTTTGTACGACTCGTAGCCCGGGAAAAGTTGTTCCCGGGGTATGAGTCGTACAGGCCTCCCCCACCCCACCCACGTATGTACGCACCGTACCCCCGTATGTACGCACCGTACCCCCCGTATGTACGCACCGTACCCCCCCGTGTGTATGCACCGTACCCCCCCGTATGTACACACCGTACCCCCGTATGAACGCACTGTAGCCCCCCGTATGTACGCACCGGTGCGTACATACGGGGGGTACAGTGCGTACATACGGGGGGTACGGTGCGTACATACGGGGGGTACGGTGTGTACATACGGGGGGTACGGTGCGTACATACGAGGGGTACGGTGCGTACATACGCGGGTGGGGGGGTGCCTGTACGACTCGTACCCCTGGGGACTCAGCTTTTACGGCTGTTATTGGCTCCCGTAAAAAAAGAGCCGTACGGAGTGCCGTAGGGACGGATCGTACTTGCTGGGTCATAAAATGCTGCTTACGTACCTACGGACGTCGCGTACAGGCTGTTCCGGATCAGATTCGTAGGTTTTTTTTACCCGTACGGTCTTTTGTACGATTCGTACGGAAATAGGCTTTCTGTACGAATCGACTTCCTAGGTTGTACGGACAGTTTACCGGGTACGAGTCGTACGGAGAAAACGCTCCGTACGACGATTCGTAGGGCCTTTTAACAGGATCGGAATCGGCACCATAGTGTTCGCATACTTCTCTTCACAATTTGAATGACATTCACAATAATATACTATGTGTGAAGTTATTGCACAATATTCTTGTTTGGAATAGTCACTCAATTGTGGAAATCGCATTGGAAGTCTAAATCATGATGATTTCCCCTGGATTGAAAATGAAGATGATTTAAGATGATATGGGAGCAGTAACTTGATTTTGAACTAATGAATAATCATGACTACTCAGTGTATTACAGAGTAGAGTTTAATATTGGTTACATGATCTACAATGCATTGCATGTCGTTATATTTTGATGTCGATATATTTTGAACTAAAATTGATATAATGTGCTGGTGAAGGAAATAGCGAATCTGAGACCCATTTCATTATACTTACCGCTACTCTCTTTTGACCGAGATCCCGGAGTCCTTGTCCATTCCTGATGACCAGAAAACCTGAAGGAAGAAAGAAGAAGACGAGGAAGCAATTAATACTATTGTTTCAACACAAATACTCTCCTATATACCTGTGCCTAATGCAAACCAATCGGAATAAAAACAACATTGTGAACTAAAATTAAACCTCCTCATGTATATATCCGTCATAGTCTCCCACAGAGACACATGAGACTGAAGCCTACCTTAGATTCCGGCCACAATGGGGTTGCTGAGCATTGTGGTGAAGTAGCAACAGCACATGAAAGACCAGGACAATGGGGTTCAAGGCGGAAACAGAAGTGGGAACCCGAAAAAATAAGTTTTACCTCTTCCTCTTTCATTCCGCCAACTCAAGCTTGGAGGTTTCCCCGCCACAGTTGCCTCCACTGAAAGGCACATCTTAATCGACACAGCGGTATTCTTGGAGAGACTCCCTCCAACAGCTGCTTCTGCCTCTAACGCCGTCGACACAGGAGCAAGACCTTGGTGGAGGCGGCAGAACTCCAGCCGTCTTCCCTCCAGACACCCGCGAACATCTAAATATAGCAGGTGGACCACCAAATCGATGTGCAGGAAAACTGTCGGAAAAGCGTCAGAGGGACCGGATCTGTCACCACATAAATAAGGCCCTTACTCTTGTGGGTGGTGGCATATCCTTCCCTAAATCCCTCACTAGCCCGCCCCTAACCATTCTTTACCTCTCCCAACCCACCCTCAGTTGTAAATATTCCTATTTTGCAACTGCTCCCCCATCTCTACCAAATTTACTACAAAACCATATGTCTACGTGTGAGGAAAGTGGTGTATTATATGGTGTGGTTGTGTGACCTCACTGTGCAATGCACTCAAATGCCGTCATGGGTCCATTCAGGCTTGTTTGCTAAACTTTACCTCAACCATGGGTACCTCTGGTGTCGAGCAATGAGGCTCAAACAAAGGAACAAGTATAAAGCATTTAGAAGTTCCAAAACAATGAAATAAGGAAGTCACAGAACACAAGAGAAATCCGACACCAATTTCTTAAAAACAGATCTTATTTTTAAGATTTTTTAGACGTCAAAATGAACAAAATCCACTGGAGGGTTCTGGAGATATAGATGTTTTAAGAAAAGCGTAAATCACTGCTTTTCATTTAAAAAGTCAACAAGCATTGGTAACTTCCTGAGTTACTGGAAACTTTGGAAACCTTGTAAAACTTTTAAAGAGTTGTGTTTGGGCACCCAGGGGTCGATATCCCTCGAAGTCTTCTTGGGTCTAGCAAAATTCCAAGTGCCACTGGGCTACTGGTGTTCGGTTACAGCAAAACCAGCGTTTTCCTACGGTGATGACTAGTGTTCTTCTTGAGCAACCAAATGGCTCTCTGACGACTTGCTCAGGTCCAGCAGGCTCGGGTGCAATTGTTGAATGTCAGAACTTGGTCGTCCAGGCTACATGTCAGTAGTCAGAGGCAATCAAGTGAATGTGACTACGGACTAGCAAGAATGTGGTTCTTCAGCTTTTGTGGCCCTGGTGCTGTAATAGGAAGTCAGCCAACTGACTCTTCGAGTTCACCTCTTCTGTCTGTGGCTCGGGACCGACTTTTGCAGAATCCAGGCACCACAGGCACAGTTCTCTCTTTGCTAACCCAATGGCAGGTGCAGTCCAGCGATTGGCGCAGCCTCTGCTGCCAGGTACGGGGAACAGCAGTGCACTCCTTCTTCCTTCCCGTATCCAGTGCAGATGTGATATGAGGTCTAGGTGCCATATTTATGCCCAGAAGGTGCCCTTTGGGAATGTTGCAGTTAATATCCAATGGGCTACCAGGTCCTTTCCCGTCTGATGATGACTTCCTGCAATGTGTCATCTAGCTATACCAAAGTGCACTATTACACCAACTCCTAAGGTGGCTAAACCCCTCTGATGGTGTATGGAGCTTGGTAGCCCACCCTAGAGGTGTGGCTACCTGAGGGCTACACACCCACAGAAAAAACAGTTTGGCAATTGGTTTCCCCTGTCTGTCCCTGATTTCAAACCGTCAGCCTGAACCAAAAAGCAGACCCTCTCATGTGTGTCTATCATTAGTCCTTCAATGGCGGGCTCTCTTTTTGGGCTCACACCCTTTGTGTCTTCCTACTTGAGAGAGTTGACCCTCCTCCAAAGGCCTCGATTTTTCCCTCTCCTGGAAGTTGTGCACATCTCTCCCCAGGAGGGCAGATGGATGTCTTGTGGCCAGCATCTGCGAGAGACCACTGAAAAAATTGGACAATAGAGCGGCAACTTTTCTAAATGTTGCATATACTCAAAAGTTACATTTAATCCAATTTGGGCATCGAGTCGTGTTTAATGTGACCATTATTTTGATACTTTAAAGTACCAACTTTAGGAGTCCCATTCAGAGGTTAGCACAACTGAGTTGTCCGTGCATAACCTTGCACTCACCAATTGGGCTACTAGCCTGTCTGCAGTAAAAACAACCCTTTGGGGTTTTTACTGCAAGGACATACCAAAATATTTGCTTTACCTTTTAATATATGGTACCCTGGAGGGAGGTCTGGACTTTGCCATTAGTTTAAATGACAAAGTCAAGTTAGCAGTTAAAACTGCTCTACCCGTCTGCAGTGCCAGGCTGGGAGACATGTTTTACTGTGTCATTCTCAGGGTGGAATATGAAGTGCTGCCTTCATGAGGGACAACTTAAAATAGAGGCCTGGGGTACCCCTGGTACCATATTCTAGGTATTTATAAGTACGTTAAGGTAAGCTATTTGTGTATAAACCAAACATCACACCCTTTAAGGGTCAGAGCAATGGCACTGAGGGCTAGTTAGCAGGCCTCAGTGCACTCTCAGTCGAAAACCAGCAGCATCAGTCCAAAACTTTGGGGGTGAGCATACATAAAGAGGCATTTCTTTACACTACATGTGCAAAGATTTTGCAGTCAGGGCGGAGATCTCTGCACGTAAAGTTAGGAGAGGCAGAGACCTCAAGACATAGGTCTGTGAATAGCATTTTGCAGCATGTTAGTACTATTATCGTAGTACTGCTAACTATACAACAAAATGCTGTTTGTGAGTAGGCCATCTTGATAGTTGAAGGGTGGGTGTGTGTATGTATGTTTGTGAGTGAGAGTGAGAATCTGTCACTGTGAGTACATTTGTGTGTGAGTGACAGTGAGTGTGAGTTAGCACGAGTGAGTATGAGTAAGAGAGAGTGCGTCAGGGAGAGTGATAGAGTGAGTTAGAGAGTGAGTATGAGTGAGAGAGTGATTAAGAGTGTGTTTGTAAGTGTGTTTTTGCTTGTACGCTGCTGTTGGCCAAGGCGTAATCAAGATCATTCTTGGCTTATAGTAACACCCAAGGTAACATGCTGTTGCTGGTATATTGGAGGTAATTCTAGGCATAAGGTAGAGCATCAAAGGAAAAGTGCTGGCCCTCACATACTGGAAGTTATTCCTTGAATAAGGGCATCTGTTGAAAACAATTATGGCACTGGCATAATGGAGGATATTCTTGGATTGGGGCGCCTATACAAAATACTGCCTTTGGGACTTTGGAGGTAATTTATGGCATATGGGAGGGCAACCATGGCAAAATGCAGACCCTAAAATACTAGAAGTAATACTTAGAATATTGGGACACCTAATTGTCAAAAAGCTTGTGCTTGCATACTGGAGGTAATTCTTGGCCTCAGAGAGGGCAGCCATGGCATATTGGGGCTGAAGGAGGGTTGAGGGGAGCAAACCATGAAACAATTATGGCTCCAACATACTGGAGATAATGTTTAACATGTTTCATCCATGATATATGAGACGTATCAATGGCAAGTTTCTAGCACTGGTATGTTGTATGTAATTCTTGGCATAAGGGGGCACACATCACAAAATGCTGGCCTTACTATGCAAGAAGTAATTCTTAACTTACAGGGAACATCCAAGGCAAATATTTTAAAAGATGAGGTGAACTTGTGGGAAGATTTATGCCTCACCACTTTCAAATGATCACTAGCCGCCACAGCCTCATAGGGAATGATCTCACAAGAGATCTTATCTTAAAAAAACACAAAACGTCTTAGGAAACACAAGTACTATTCATTGAGGAAACTGTTCTGCTGTCAGAACTGTTTGGAGATTTGAACACAGTCCCCTAGTGCTGGTCTTCATCGGAGCCGGTCTTGTTTTGGAAAAAACAAGGCTTCAATTCCCAACCCTGCTGAAGTCTTGGCTTTCAGGCAGTCCATGCTGGCTATTTCTCACATGAGCCTGTTACCTTTTGCTGGGCCACTCCCCGAGCATGGGCACTCTCCTGTGGGTTTGAAGACTCCAGCAGATCCAACACCACCTGACTCCACAGGATCACTTCCAAAGAAGTCTATGCCTTTCAGAGAGCCAGTTCCCATAGATCTGGTGACATCCTCAAGCCACCCTCGCATAGGATTTTGGCTTCGCTTACACCCTCAAATTCAGCTGAAATCTGATTAGCCAGAGAAAAGATCTTTGGCTGTTTTATCAATGAATCCTTAGCTGTGCACCACTCTGTGATGTGAAGATTTGCACAAAAGGAATCTTCTCAGATCTGACTCAGGCTCTCTTACCATACCTGATAAAAGCTATGGACCTGATTTAGGGATTGCAGATGGTACTCCGTCCATCAAGGTAACAGAGGACACTTGATCTGCCATCCTGAGGGACTTCCGTCCGCTAAATATAGAAATGACGGCCAGCCCAGCAGTCATCTCTTCATTCAAAGGAACCTCTGTCACAGTGGTTCCTTTCAGTGTACAAAATTCGGTGATTGCTGCCGTCACTTTTGACAGCTGTCCACCAAACTTTTCAATTTTTTATTTATTTTTCAGAAAGAACCACCCAAAGGGGGAGTTTATTTGCAGAAAACAAATATTGAGCCCCCCCCCCAACCCTCCATCCCCTACACACGGTCCTCTGCAGTTTCAAAGCCTCTGCTACCTTTAAATAGGGCACAATTAGAACCCATGTTGGCAGCATTAAAGAAAACCTACCAGGGCCCAGCAGTACGTAGACAAATTGTTCAATAGCGCAGGCCGTCACCTGATGATCGCAACTTCTTGTTGTTGCACCATTATCTAGAGAGTCACAAGAGTCCTGGTTGTTTTCCACTAAGCTAAACCTAAATGCTTTTGCTAAGGCCCATACCGATTGAGAAGCAGGACTCTGTGGGCCTAAATGTTTGGGCCTCCAGCTGCCTAGTCCAAGTGTCTTCTGCGATGCTGTGTCTGCGCTTTTTGGGAGCCGGCAAAAATGACCATCCTCGGTCTCCCTGATCACATGTAAAAGTAATTTTCTGGCATGGTTAATGGCAATTTTGATGGCTCCAAACAAATTCAGAAGTGAGGCATGATTCTGTAGATACAGTTGCCTGATTAATTTACACAGCAGTCACCTTTTGTTGGTTTGCTTGGATGTGTTCCACTGGTTTCTCGTGAGATGTTCAAGCTACCCTCATGGACTTGTCCTTTGATGGTAAGCAGCTATTCGGGGAGAAGTTCCCAGAGTGCTTCATTAGCAGCATGGCAATGTCTCTGCGATGGCTGTGTTACCCGCCAACTCCCAGGGAGTTATCACTTTGGAAATCATTCATAAGGTGCGGAATTTGTTGAAAGAAGTATCTGGAAAAACACGTTAAATAACTTGGGAAGCAATATTTCTTGTGGCTACTATATCTTCCCACAAATTCCATACTGCCCTCGGGCCTTTCCTGATGACTTAGTGCCATTATTAATATTATCTCAAGGTATGCAAATGTATCATGAGATGTTTTTGTTGCTGTTGTTAAACCTCTCTCACTTACTTTCCTTATGCCTCTTTGGAGCATTACAAAAGTAACAGGAACTGATGCCAGCACCCCATTTGGGGCATTATATGTATGCTTGGTGAGGTAGATGCTGATGCCGTGAGTTGCTATCTGGCTGGAGAGCTATTTCTGGGGAAACATTTTTGGGGATTCAGTCAGGTACCTAGAGGACATTCATGGGATAAGGAGCCTGTGGGAAAATTTAATATCCACCAGAAATATTACAATGCCTATTTTACTGCCCCATCGAAGAAGCTGTGGAGCTCTTTAGCTTTGTACTCCCTTGAAAGAGTTCGCTGACAGAAGAGTTCACCCAGTAAGGCAACTTAGCTCTCAGGCACTGTTGCTGAATGCATAAGACGATGTATAGTCGTGAAGAGTGAATGAGTCGACACCAAAGAGAACAAGTGAAGCCATGTCATTGCGGGACATAGCGATGTTGCAGAAACAATGAAGTACCGTGGGAGCAAAACACCAGCTGGTGGGTGAATGACGTGGCATTCTATGAGCTGCCGCAATAACCAGACTGATTCCGGTATTTCGAGCGCTCGCACCGCGGATCTCCGCTCCGCCTTAAATTACCTGTGACACCGCGCATTCAACACGCAACCTTCCTCTGGACTCCCGCCTCGTTCGGGACTTGAGGATCCTCCGTTGCTCCTCCCCTGAGCTTCCATCCCCACGGCCGCCTACTACCCGCCGTACCCGCACCTCCGGCATCCGCCACCTCCCCCTTGACCCTGTGTGGTCACTACACCCTTTGGATTTCGCCGGGTTGTCAATTTTGGCGCCTCCGGCTACCGTTACTGCTAACTTCCCAGGCATTTCTGTCATCTACCTGTCCTGAAGAGATGCCACTATTGCCACAGGGATCGAAACGTCGTCGACAACCATCTCTAAACTCTTTTAAAACTGTTATCCAACTGTTGGAGTATGAGATGCTTACTTGACTTTTTGTTACTGCCTATTTCTCTGCACTAAAAAAGTCACCTTTTAAAGTCACTTGCCTGGGTTTTGGAAATTGGCTGATTTATCTTTTACCCTGTCACAGTTAAACTCACTCACTGTTTTGTTATTTTTGCTGTTTTACAATTGTTTCGCATTGACCAATATTCCTTGCATTGACTTTAAACATAAACCTGATTTCTCATTGTATTAATTGCGGTATTTTATTTATTCCTTGTGAATGGGACCGTTGTTCCTTATAAATATGTGGCACCACTGAAAGGCATATCAGGGTCGAGCTTACACACCTCCATGTGGCTGCTGGGAAACACTGCTGGGAGCGTCACATGCTTCCCCTCCCAGCAATTCAAACGCCAAGTACCCCAAGCCCAGCTCAGGGTGAAACTCTCCCTTCCGCTATTTAGAAGTGCATATTGGGGAAATGGCCTACAGTCCCTTTACCTCGAATACATCAGCCCCTGCTTAAACTGTTTATACTATCATTCTTCTAATGTAGATAATGTATATACGGTTTCACTCTGAAGGCCATTGTGTGTCCTGTTTATTATATCCTAATCACGAAAGTCACATAGGTTGTTTTACAACGTTTTTTTTATAAACTTGTATTTCCTGCATTGGAACAAATTACAAATAATAATTGGGCTGGATACATCGCAAAGATGATTCAAGTGACATATCTCAGTGCACAGTCCCCCCCAGTGAGGCATCAACCTCCGTGCACGAGCACAATAACAGCACACAAATTAACCCAACAGTGCAAGAAAAACAGCCCCTCCGCCTCACCTGTCTCCTTTCCAATGGGCCCCAAAAGCCCTAGGCCGACTCTGTGGGGGGAGAAGTGCACTATAAACGTCTGACCTTATGCAGTGTATCACGCCTTTATGCCAGGCTTCCAGAGACGGAGGCGGGCTGCCGGCCCATCGCATAGCTACCTTGCGTTTAGCCAAAAGAAGCCCAAATGCCACCATTTTCCATAATCATAATCAATATGAGGGCGGTTGTCATGCACTGCAGAGTAGTGTGTGAATCCTGCTCTCTCTGAAGCACAGTGTCTCCACATATCAACAAGGCCCAAGTGTTCCGTTGAGCCGATGATCTCTCTGGCGGCTGCAGAATGGCGATGCGGAGGACCCCTTGAACGGTCTCCGACTGGGTCAAGGACACAGTTAAATTTGCCAGCCCATATCTGCGGCAAGTCTCCCCATTGATGTAGATGGGCACTTGGTGTAATGTTAAACTGTGGATCATCATGGTTGAGTCCATAGACCCCAACTAATAAGAACGGCTCTCCGACCCTATGGCAGTGGACAATGACAAACCTCCCCTCTTTATCTATACAGAGATCCTGTAATGTAATGCCAGACCTATTGTTGGCCCATATAAGCACACCCCAGGCATGAGAGGTAAATCCCGCCCCACTAAAGTACCCCTGTAGTCTTCGCTGTGTTAAGAGCCCACTATTTGTAGGTAAGTGCGTCTCTTGCAAAATCGCGACAGCAATGAAATGTCTTTTCAGATACGCTAGTATCTTCTGGAATTTCCTATGATTGTTCAGGCCTCTCACATTCCAAGTGAAGAATCTGATGCAAGGAGGAACTGGTCGGGTTGCGGCACTGTTTTCTAGGCCAGCCATGCCTCCCCACCTTCGCCTGGGCCTCTTGTGCGTTTAGCCAGCCATTGCACCAAAACATTTCAGTAATAACAAGAAAAGCATTTACCCCATAGTCAAAACCACCCACTGTATGCACACCCCAACTCTGCATAGCAGATTGTAGACCCGTCAGACCCTTCCGGACAAGATCCCTGAAAACATAACAGAAACGAATCCCTACATAATGTGGGACACACATGGCGGTGGATGTTACTGGCTAATGGGTCCCGTGTATGGCCCGATATAGATGATGTCCCATGTGACAGATCTAGCACCCCCTTATCCGCTGCAGAGGCCCCAGCAATTAACAATTAAATACCAATCCGATTGGATCTTGAAGGAAAGAGAGAAGCACCACAAACAGAATACCACTCCTTACAGTAAGGGGACTGACCACCTCGCCCCCCCGAGCATGCGATAGGTCACTCTCCCACCACTGTTGAAGAAACAGAGTATGAACAGTCCTACCCAGTTCACGAATGGCGCAGATAGGGAATAGCGAACATTGTCAGAGCTCTTCATATTGCTGAGGCAGCTGGAGATAACTAGGCGACAAGGGGCTGGGGCACAGAGATTTCCCATGGCAATCACCACTCTGGAGGTAAAAACAATTCCCACCAAACACCCAGCCAATTGCTCCCCTCTCATGGCTGCTAAAAGTGACAGTCTTACTTAAGCTTCTCTCAGTTTGGTGTGTCAGTGTCCACATTGGATGCCCCCCTGGGGGAACCCCGCAGGAACCTGCCCTATTTTGTCATTTAAGGAACTGTAGAACTTGTTTAAGATCCGTAAAATGTATGGTTTCACCTCACAAACAATTCATAGCTTTGCAGAATAGACCATGCTGTATTCTAAATTCAGTCCACAAAGTTTTCTCTTAACGTGATAAATTGATGGTGGGCCTCTTGTAACTGTAAAGTCTGGCTAGAGAGATAGCTCCATACACTTGTGCCGCAGCATTTTAAGTTTTCTTGCTTTTCGGAGGGCAGCATCAGGGTCCCTGTAATTCATAAGGCATGCTATAATTGGGCGTGGATTACTTCCTGGGATCGGCTTGGTCATCAAGGCGTGATGGGCACGCTCAACGATGAAAAACTCAGAGAAGGATTCTCTGCCCAATAGCGCCACAAGCATTTTTTCTACGTATCGCTCCATATTTTCAATGTTCGTTGATTCCACCACTCCTATGATCGGCATGTTGTTCCGCCTCAAGCGTGCTTCCAAATCTTCATGCTTGGCGTGTAGAGTGCACAATATTTTGTCCATTTTAGTGTGAGCAGTGGCTAACGCAGTGATTATATCCGCGGCATCTGCAGCTCTCTTTTCTACAATGTCCAGCCTGTCCGTATGTTTGTCCAGCCTCTCTGTCATACGGTCCATTCTATAGGAGACAGCATCAATTGTTCCATCAATCTTTGTTAAACTGCACTGCATCGCGGCCAGAATCTGTTTCAAGTCTTGTTCTGTTGGTAGATCATTGGACTCCAAGCCGGACTCTGTGGCGCCTGAGTCAACCTCTCTGTGTATGGGTGTCTTGCATGGCTCAAACTGGAGCTTGGGCTGCGATTTATCTGTTCTGCCCATGGCGATCAAGTCCACCAACACACAGTGTGTGTGACCAACCAGCACTATAGGGGCAATCGAGTGAGTAGGCACGCCTAACACACACCACCTTGTGTGCTGGTCAGTGCTATGGGCAGATAGGCCAATCACCCCCTCTCAGTCTAACGTGGACGACTGTATACCTATTTTGCCTCAAGAAGCATGCAGTCGGGCCACCCGGTCTCCTTCAGCGAGCACCTGCCATCTGCCAGCAGCAAAGGAACACCAACAGGAGAGTGACATGTGTCCTCTAGGGGCAGCAGACTGCTGGTGAAACCCCTGCACCGTGCACTCTTCGTTTCCCTCCTCCTACCAGAGTCCTGCGTCAGGGAAGGCCCGCAGGCCACAATCCAGGGTAGGCACATAGGCAGTTGGAGCTCCACATCCCTGGGTCGAGCGAATCGTAACCCTCTGAACCTTGGGGAGAGCAGGCAATGGGGGGTGGCCGCGCACCCACAACACCACTCAGCGAGACAGGGCTCCACACCTCCGCTGTCCCAAACTCCTCCGCACAGCCCCTGGGCAGTCGGAAGGGCCCCACAAGCCCACTCCTATGTTATTGCTTCCAGCAGATCGGCACAGCGAGGAGTGGTAGGAATACCTACAAAAAAGTGGAACTTTTTCCCATCTATGAATGGTAAGCATAGCCACTGCCTACTTCTTCTATTCATTCCAATCCAGGCATAAACACAGCTACACAATCTCAGCGCCCCACACTACTACACATGCTACTCTTAACGCACAACACTAACACTAACACTTCTTGTAACGTGATTGACCAAATGAAGAATTAAAACTGGCTATAGAGTTCGAAAGGTATTTATTTCTCTTCAAAGGGTTTCACAAACAATGATTGGGTTATTTAACTCCATGGCCAGTTATGCAAAGTCTTGAAGAAAATAAACATATTCAGTCTAGGACTTTGTTTCAATACCTATCTGTGAAGAATTATTTGTTTCTCAAAAGGAAAGATTCTAGATATTTGGGGGTTACCCTGCAAAAAGAAATCAAAGAAAGGGTCCCGTCTTGCACTCTAATGGTTCCCCCCACAGAGTCAATCTGTTTTCTCTGACTGTCAGATTCGATCTGTTAGTGGTGGTTTTGGATGCTGAGGCTTATCACTTCATATTCCCTTTGATTTATTTAGTCATTGTTTTTGATTTCTCGTTGCTCTGTGACATATTGTAACATAAGAATTGATTCAGGGGGTCAGCAATGTCAAGGTCTACAGGTAGTAGACAAAAGGGTTTGCAGAAATGCCAGCAAGTTGACCAGTGGTTTTTCTTTTTGTTCATGTTCTTTGTAGAAGTTCTCGTTGAGTTTGCGGAGATTGTTGTCTAACGTCTCAACGCCTAGATCTCTGTGGAGGTTTGCTGTTCTTGTGAAGCAAGGATCACCTGCTGCTGTTAGTGGAGCATTGTTTTGTAGTTTTTACATTGATTTCTGTTACTTCTCCTCACAACCATTTAGGAAAAAAAAAAAGCTTACGTCAACGTGGGTCGGATAATTGTTCATTTCCACGCACCTTACTCCACAGAGGCATTAACTTCGTCCTCAAGTTCACCCCGCGGACTATTCCCTTTTCTGCTTCTGGTGCAGTTGAGACCAGGAGCAGAACTAAGGACAAGAGGAATTAGTAGTGAATCTCTCACACCGGATCCTCACAGCTCCTGAAAAATCATTACTACAAAAGGGTTTGGGTTTTGTCCCTACCCCGAGGGTTTACCGGTTTAGGGATCACTGTGAGGTCCATAATTTGTTTTGTAAGATACGACTAAAAGCCCATTTTCAGGACCAACCACACATGGAAGAGAGCGACTCAGGGTTGAGAAACCCCTCGACATTTACTCCGCACAATAACATGGTCCCTGTGGAGGTCCTGACATTTGAAAAAGCAGTTGTCAAAGAGCTTAACTTACCACACAGGGAGACACCATTCCATAACCTTACTAAACAAGAAACCCTCATACTTAAGAACCTTTCAGAGGATACTTCAATTACCATCAAACAGGCAGATAAGGGTGGAGTCATTGTGATCCAGTCCACCACTGATTATGAAATAGAATGCAGACGCCAACTCTCTAATGAGAGATATTACACTCCTATAACGTCTGACCCAACCCCGCGCCTTAAAACTATTATTACCACTTTGGTACATGAGGCTGAATCCAACAGTTGGATTACCCACAGAGAAGCAGAGTTCCTGATGACTCAAGAACCCAGGATCCCGTTCTTCTATACCCTACCAAAAATTCACAAGGGGACCACTCCGGTACCGGGTCGACCCATTGTTTCTGGTATCGGCTCGCTCCTCGAGCCCCTTTCTAAATTTTGTGATCATTTTTTGCAACCCTTGGTACGAGACATCCCTTCGTTTATTAAAGATACTACCGATGTCCTTAAGCTCATTGATCATTTCACAGATACAGGTGATGTTGATTACCTCGTCACCTTGGACGTAGAGGCCCTCTACACTAATATTCCTCAGAGGGCCACCTTGGCAGTGATTGAGTCAGCACTACGAGCACTCAATTGGTCATCACCTACGCCCATAACATTCATTGTTGATTGTGCTACCCTGGCTTTGACTGAATTTTTTTTTAAATTCAATAAACAACTATATCACCAAAGCCAGGGCACTTCGATGGGTAGCACCTTTGCTCCCTGTGTAGCGTGTCTCTATATGGCAGCTTTTGAAGAAACCGTGATCTTTAACACCTCGAATCCTTTCCATGACAATATCACACTCTGGAAACGATTTATTGATGACATCCTGATCTTTTGGCATGGCACACACACTGACTGTGTTAACTTCATCAAATGGATCAATGAGCAAAATGATTTACTCAGATTTTCACATACAATATCAGAACGGGCGGTACCATTCCTGGACCTGAACATCACACTACTAGATGGTACTCTTAGCACAACATTGTATAAAAAACCAACTGATCGCAATAGTCTACTGCGTTATGATAGCCATCATCCCAAAACATTGAGGGATAATCTACCATTTGGCCAGTTCTTACGCATTAGACGTAATTGCACAAGGGTGAAAGACTATAACACAGAGGCTAGAGTTTTATCATCTAATCTTAAGGCCAGGGGCTATCCCGAAAGATAAGTCTATAATTCTATGAAAAGAGCAAGGAACAACCCACGAGAGGCACTCCTTGAGACACGAATGAAACCCGAAACTGACATACTTACCTGTGTCACTTCTTTTACACCGGACTCTACTAGAATTAAGAAGATTATTCTGAAAAACTGGAGCATTTTAGAGACGGGAAATCTGCACATATCAAAACCAAGGTTTGCATATAAAAGAACACAAAACATCAAGGACCTATTGGTCCACACAAGACCCAAACCGAACATGACTAATACACAACGTACTATGTGGGACCTACCCATGGTAACAGGTCACTTCCCCTGTGGTTCGTGTGTGGCCTGTAACTTGACCACTACCACGAAGGATATCACTTTCAATAATGGTTTTCGCTGGGTCCTGACCAGACATACTAATTGCAACACAAAAAACTGTATCTACATGATTACATGTCCTTGTGACCTACATTACATAGGCATGACAACTCGCACGATTAAGACCAGGATAACGGAGCAAAGAAGTAACATACGCTGCCAGAGAGTGACGACTAAACTCTACACACACTTTAAGGAAGCGCAACATCATGCGAACTCTATGAACTGGATAGTCTTAGAGGCTCATCCGCAGATTTCCAAAAATGCATTATTTAGGCTTGAGCAGAGATGGGTCCTTAGATTATCCTCACACCTGACGGGTCTAAACGATGACATCCCATGGGGTGCACTCACTGGATGAGATCCTCCTGCCCTTGACTTTAATTCCCAACCTCCAATGCTTGTTGATCCCTTACTCTGACGTGACTGATATTTTACACAACTTTCCAGGCACGTACAACGTACAGCGTTCCGTGACCTTTGTCACACTTATTTGATACCCTTGGTTGGCCTCCCTACCAAGCCCACCCTGTATCGCTTTGCCCCCTGAGGCACATTAAGCTCTCCCTTCTGTTCTACAAGGTGGACTTAATTTTGTCCCCTTGTTCTGACCTGTTTATTTATATATTGTTTCTTACTAACGGGATCTTACCGTTAGGATAACTTCTATCCCGATCTGTCCGTAGTCCCCTTTTGTAACTTCTTTAACTTCTTTCCTGGTCTAATATGGCCACCGCGGCCAGAGCGGCGACCCCTTGCACTTTGAGTTGCTCCCCTGGTCACGTGACGTTATATAGGTCAGCGTTATAGACTTCAGCAATTGCTGTCTATTTTGGCGCCCTTCCCGTTCCATCATGGCCGCCACAGACGCAACACCACCACCATTGGTGACACGCGTCTTTGGTCACATGACGCACTATACGTCATCCCCACGCAGCATAATAGGCTTGCACCCTGTCCTACCACCAACCATCCCAGGTCCAGCGGTAGGGGTAGGTTCAGGAATTCCGCGCATCCCACGGCGCGGGTGAGTACTACACGCGTCTTCCACCCCCTCTTCCTGATCCCTACTGAGGTGAGACTTTTTATAGCGGAGCGGCTTGGCACCTACTCCATGTTCGGGACTCCATGGGCGTTACCGTCCATGACTTGGCCCGCCTTTACTCTGGGGGGACGGCGCGGGTCATACATACCAGGAGGCTAGCACGGGTTGTTGTGACATCTCCTTCCGTGCACCTGGCTCCCGCGCCGTCCGCCTTCTGTTTGTTGGGTCACCATGGCTGCACACCACACCGCCCGTGTTAGTGTACAACAGGGTGTTGGGACGCCCTGACTCTCCCTGGTCTCTCTCACCCTATAGGGCTTCATGGATTTACCATAACCCCCATTTTGCCGCATTGACAGAGATTTTATTCAATTTTTCTCACCTTTCCGGCATTAATCTCTAGGACTCAATTTGGAGTCCTTTTTACCCGCCGGCCTCTGCTGCAAGATTGCCTTGATAGCAGTATAGGTGAGTGTTCCGGTTACTGCACTGTTTTTATCACCTCGCTGTATACAATTGTACAGCATTCATCTGGGTGATTGTTACTTCCACGCACCTTTGGTGTTCCCATGTGTCCATCTTGATACTATTGCCTCCTATCAACTCGAGTTTATCTCATCATGTGAGTGCATTTTGATGTGTTGTCTATTGTAACTTTTTTGTCTTTCTTTGTAGGTTACCTTATTGAACCTCTTGGGTATGTAGACTAGTCACTGACCTTTTGTTGTAGATAGTTCTTATTATTTGATCCTGAGGAAGTGCCGTGACCAATTTTTTGGCTACCAAGGCACGAAACATGTTGATCTTTTTGAGAGTAGGGAATGCATAACTAGTCTCATAAACCACTAGTGCCTATACCCACCTCAATTTCTATTGTTTTTAATTAGGCTGTTTACCACTTCATTAAATTCACGTGTGGACTAACAGTACCTATTTTATACATTCACTCACATCTACACATTCTAGGGCCTCTTACCCCCACGGCACCCTTCGGCTGGAACAAAAGATCCCCGCCAAAGAGCCCCAATATTGGGAGCCCGTCAGGAATTGCAGCGCCGACCTGACGAGGGGCAGGCTCATATGATGAAGCATGACACCTAGCTTGCTGGGTGTGTGAGAGCCCTAGTTCTAATAAGGGATTTCCCCCCCCTTCCTTTCTCAACCTGTGCTACTCTTGACCAGGCTTCATTTTCTGAGACACATGACAACACATCTCTTTGTCTCCTTTCCCCCTCCCTTTTTTCTTTTATTAGAGGAACTTTGTACCCTTTTGTATTATTAGTTGACGGGGTTTGTACACTGGACCTCACTAAAAACCTAACCCCCTTGTCCCTATTTTGTTGATGCAGTTGAGACCCCTTTACCTCTCGTTCATCCTGTCTTGGGATTGGTTATTGTACCTCTGGTACCTCCCATTCCCCACTTTTCCAATTCTCCTGGTGAATGTTGCTGTGTGTCCCAAGAAGCCCTTCCTCCTTTAAAATGAGATTCTGACCGTCCTTTTGAGGAAGATTGACTTCCCTCTCAATTGGAAATTGTTGCTGCACCTGCAATGGGATCCAACTGCCTTTTAGTTTTCCTCCTCAGCTTTTTCACTTTGTTGTGACAGCATTAGTGGGCTTTCCACGACTTACGAGTCAGCAGCCCCAGAGACTTTCCTTCTCTGTGAATTTTTTACTAATAAGAAATTCTGTCGGCATAAATTGTGTTTTTTCCTCACATGGATCACCTGTTTGTCTTGGGAAAATTTGTTGGTGGTCCCTAAAAAAGAGACCATTGCTGCTAGCAGGAAAAGCCCGCCCATTTCCCTCTTTGTAGAATTTCAGTGTTTCACACTTTCCACTTAGGCCATACTCATAGTCTAAATTATTTCTATTATTATTATTACAAACATTTTTAGAGCGCATGGCTACCCGAAGGTATCCCAGTGCTAGCAGTATCGCACAGACAGCAACTACGTGGCTTAAGGTGCAGCATTCTGGAACAGCCAAGTTTTAAGAAGCTTTTGGAAGGGAAGATGTTGAGTCACTGATCAAAGATAAAGAGGGAGGGCATTCCATAGCTTAGCGTCATTGTATGAAAAGGAGCGGCCTCCACATCTTTTCTTTTAAATACTAGGAACTGAGGCCAAGAATAGGTTGGCCAAGCGCAGGAAGATGGAAAGAGATGAGAGAATCATTGACCTGGGGCCCTTTCCCCCAAAGTGTCTTGTGAGCCGTGTACAGGGATTCAAACTTTATTCTCTCAGTGATAGGTAGCCAGTGTAAGGAATTCTGTGCGGACTTGACAGACTGCTCTTTGGGGATGCTTTGCAGCATCCAAGCTGCACAGTTCTGTATCACTTGTAGTTTCCTTGTGGTTGATTTAGGGGCCCTTAGGTAAAGGGAATTTCCATAGTCCAAGTGGGAGAGAATTAGAGCCTGGACCATAAGTCTCCTCGCCATGATGGGAAGGAGAGGTAGGACTTTGCGCCGCATCCTGAGAATGACGTCACAAGTTGCTGCCAGCTTTACTGCTTGATGGTCAAATTTGAGGGAATTGTCCAGCCACATACCTAAGCTTTCGATCTTTGTCTTAGGAGAAGAGCCAATGCAGTTTGGCCATGCCAATCCAAAGTCTAGGCTAGCGGTGTTGCCCAGGATCATAAGCCCAGTTTTATCTCCATTAAGTTTGAGACAGGAGTGTTCCATCCATTTTGCCACTTTCTCTAAACAAGGTTCAAGGCAAGAAGGGAAATTCTGGTAGGGATTCAGAGAGAAAACCAGTTGGGTATCATCAGCATATGTGACAATGTCAATCCTAAATGGCCGGACAATCTCTGCGAGAGGTCTCAGATATATTCATTAAACAATGTGGGGCTCAACGATTAGCCCTGAGGCACTCCGCAGCTATGCTGCAGGCTCTTAGAGGAGTTGCCTCTTTCAAAAACCTGGAAAGTTCTACCTTCTAGGAAGGACTGTAGCCACCTCCTGAGATTCCGATATTTCTGAGTCTGTTTACAAGGGTATTGTGATTTACAGTATCGAAGGCGAAGCTCAAGTCAAGGAGGATAATAGCAGCTGTTCCCCCTTGGTCGAGAATTTTCTTAGACTCTTCAACCACAGTGAGAAGAGCGGTTTCCATGCCATATAGTGGCCGAAACTTAGTCTGGGTGGGTAGACGCAAATTATGGGTTTCTAGAAACTTCAACCGAATTATGTAGACATATTTCTCCGGAACCTTCTGTATTCCGGGATGAGGAGAGAGGGGACGATAGTTACTCAGAGTCTCAGGGTCCACGTTTGGCTTCTTTAGCAGCCCCTTCACCTTGGCATGTTTCCAGGGTATAGGAACTTGGCTGGTGGAGATAGACAGATTTATCAACTTGATTATGACCGGGAATACTACTTCAGCTGCATTCAGTAAATGATGAGTCGATGCCGGGTCGGAGCGGGAGCATGATTTTACTTGGGGGAAAATTTGTAGTAATGTGTCCATATTGATGATTGGGAGATCCTCCAACAAATGCTTAGTGTGAGGAGGGGGTGTTGTTCTTGGTAGGAGAGTTGCCGGGGAAGGAGGAATGAGAGAAATAATTGTACTTGTCCTGAACTTTTTCATGAAAAAAACCTGCAAGTTCATTGCAGCAAGCTGGAGTAGCATCTGATAATGTGTCAGGTAGGGGTTGCTCCAGGGGATTTTTCACAGTATGAAAAATGTTGTGGGGTAATTTGATGCAGAATTAATTCTTTCTTCATCATAAAGTGCTTGTGCTTTTTTTTACTTCGGCCTGATAACGTTTTATATTATCTCTGTATTCCTGTTTGCTTCCTATGTTAAAGTCTTTCCTCCATTTTCTTTCAAGTTATTTGCACTTTTGTTGGAATTCCTGGAGCTTAGGGTAGTACCATGGTAACACTTTCTCTCTAGCTCTTTTGGAGCTCAGTTTTTTGTGGTAACAAGTTGCAAAGAGGATTCAATCCACTGGTTGAATTGTTGATTAGCTGCCGTAGGGTTTGAGTCTAGCATAGGCTTAGTATCTTTGAGAAAACTAGGATCCATGGTTCTAAGGGAAGTTTGGACCAAGCACGTTCCAGGCTACTAGTGATTCTGAAAGGGAAAGATTGTATCGGCATATCCCAGATGATTGGGATCAAGTAGTGATCTGACCAGGCCACTGGAGTAGGGTCGCCAACTAGTAGCGTATTATCGTTGGTAAAAAAGGGATCTAGTAATTGTCCTTTCACATGAGTAGGGACATTGACTTTTGTGTTCGCGGAATAGCTAATAAGTCCAGAGTAAGCCCAGAAGGTGCTTTTCCAAATGGTTTTATCGCTCTCTTTTTAAGCTTTTATTAACTGTTTTTATATACATTTAAAAAAAACTTTGCTCTGACTGTTGCTGTTTTTCAACTTGCTGCTCTTGTACTCGATGAACATACTGGGCATTTAGGGACTATACTTACTTACCGCAGTAGTTCTCTTAGATCGGCCGATTCTTCTGCCTCCCTGGTCCACCGCAGCATTGTTGTGCTGTTTGTGTGGAGGGAGGGGAGACGGCTGAATCCTCTTTGGCTTCCCACTCATGCAGGTCACTTGGGGAGGGTGGCGGTCTAGTTATTTGGTTTCACCACCTCCTTCTGGGATAAAACACTGCCTGGCACCAAATGCAAACCTGTGTGTGCCCGTACGCACCTGGACCGGGCCCGGGGCCTGTCCCCCTGGTTCTGGCTGCCCAGATCGGCCGTAGCAGAGGAAATATAGTCGAGAGGTCTTGCTTAATCTAAATTCTGTGACAGGTTCAACTCCCTGTCCTAGATTTATTCCAGTAGACCTGTCTCTTGCATCATCAATGGTGTGCCCCACTTGTAACCTTATTTTCCCAAAAATTAGCTCAACTAGGGGGTGGCACAGGTGGCATGGCCACCCCGGATGACACTGGTCCGCCCAGTAAGAGATCAGCACTTCAGGGTGCCCTTCCTAATACAAGATCACTTTTTAAACACTGCATGGAGTTTTCAGAGCTGATCTCCAACCAACACTTAGATGTATTATTTATCACTGAAACTTGGGCAGAGGACCTTTCCTCCCTCGAGTTCATCACTGCTACCCGCACAGTTTACACCTTCTACAGTCTTGAGAGACAAATTAGGAGGGGGGAATTGTTCTCTATAGTCTACAGAGAACAGTGGCAAGCTACATTCACACCAGTCAACATTGAAGGCGCAGTCCTTTAATGGCCTGCTTAATTACTGGCCACCAGGCACTAAAACTTTGTTTGAAGATGGAATTAGCCTGGCACTGGAGTCATATCTTCTGAATAGAGACTTTACAGTTCTGGGCGATTTCAACTTCCACTTGGAAAAACAATTTGATACTGAACACCTACTAGATATTTTATCAGGCTTAGGGCTGGTTCAGATTGTGGTAGGTCCTACGCTTTCTGCCGGTCATCTATTGGATGGCATTTTTACAAATAACCCCATTAGTACCTTCACTCACACCCTGCCTCTTACCTGGACCTATCATTTTGCAGTAATGTGGGACCTAAGCCTTCACCATATTTCTCCCCCTAGAATTTGTGAACTACGTCAAATGGTTCGGGCATGGAATATAATCCAAGTCTTGGATCTTGACGCCTTACTTTCTCACTCAAGCATCATTAAGGAGACCAGCCCGGACCAGATGGCAGAGGACCATAATAATTGGCTCTACTCAGCCCTCAATGTGGTGGCTCCTGCTACGATTTCGAAAACCATTGACCGTAAGATCTCTCAGCTGTGGTTTACGGATTCGCTCAAAGCACTAAAACTAAATTGCCGGAGGCTAGAATGCAAATGGCGTGCTGAGTACTGCAGTGAGGAACGAGCAAAATACAAAGCTTGTCTCAATAGTTATAAAGATTCTATCCCGCAGGCCAAATCCAAATACTTTACAGCTCAAATTAATTTACCCACAAACACCTCTAAAATCTTCTTTCAAACTAAATTGATATGGCTACCACCTCTCTAGAGCTCTGTAATTCTCTTGCTAAGACCTTTCAGACTAAAGTCCTGAACATCTTTAACAACTTCAACAATGGCGGTGCATTAACCAGTCTTGCTAACTCAAGCCCCAAGCCAATAACCTTTAGGCAGTTTACCTCTCCCCCAGCAGCACATATTGTGGAACTCATACCCAAGATTAAGGCAGGATCCCCTAGCGGCCCATGCCTCCCTAGGGTGGTTCCTCTGATACCGGACGTTATAGCTCATTACCTTGCAGCTATCTTTTGCACCATGTTCAAAACTGGTAACTTCCTACTAGCTGGAAAGCTGCAACTGTGCTTCCTTTATTAAAAAAACCTACTCTTGATCCGCTCGATCCTCAAAACTATCAACTAATCGCTCGACTTCCCTTTCCAGCCAAGGTAGCAGAGAAAAACATGAATATCCAACTCTCTCTCTTTGCGTGAGGCCAATCACCTTCTGGATGATATGCAGTTCGACTTCAGAGAACACCACAGTACTGAATCTGCTCTGCTTACAGCCACTGAGGAAATCAGGACATCGCTCGATAAGGGAGGCAATGCAGTGCTGATTCTGCTTGATCTTTCAGCGGCCTTTGACATGGTCAACCACGACATACTGGTTGACCGTCTGCAGGACCTAGGAATGAATGATTCAGCACTAGTGCTGCTCTAATCTTTCCACTCAGGTCACCAACAAATGGGGTCATTTGGGACTTTTAACTCAGGAACTTTCTGCTTGCCTTGCGGGGTCCCCCAAGGATCCTCTCTGCCTCCAACTAATCTGTAAGTTACACCACTTGCTGCTCTGATCAGATCTTTCGGGTTGTCATTGGCATCATACGCCGATGATATTCAAATAATAGTCTCAATAGCCAAAAATGAAAAGGGGGCTGGCGAGGCATTCAACAAATGTATGAGCTCAGTCAATAGCTGGATGGCCAACAATGGTTTAAAGCTCAACTCCTCGAAAACAGAAATCATTCAATTCGGTAATAATCCAGCACTCTGGTCCCACCAGTGGTGGCCATCAGACCTGGGTATGGCTCCTACACCAACATCCAAGGCAAAAAACCTGGGGTTTATGCTTGACAATGAACACAAATTCAAAGAAGAAATCAACCTAATCACTTCCTCCTCTTTCTATTGACTAAGAATTGTCAAGATAATTAAAAAATGTCTGCTGGCTGACTTACTGAAAACAGTGGTCATAGCCCTGGTTCTTTTGCGACTTGACTATTGCACTAGTCGCTACATTAGCCTCTCCAAAGGCTCACTGAAAAAAACTGCAGGTCATTCAAAATGCAGCAGCACGGTTTCTCCTAAGAATCCCATAACATCAGTCCGCAAGGACCACTATTAGGCAATTGCATTGGCTTCCAGTCTGCCATCGTATTTCATTTAAGGCTCTCTGTTTAGCGTACAAGACAGTTTACGGAAAATCCACTGCCTACTTAAAGGCAAAGCTGAAGCGCTATTTCCCAAACAGAAATCTTCGGTCCAGTTCTGCTAATATGCTGAGGGTTGCCCCCTTCAAACGGGCTACTTGGGGTGGCAGGAGCTTCTTTAGAAGCACAGTTCTTCTCTGGAATCGCTTGCAGTTGGAACTGAAATCAGCACCCACGCTCCTGGCTTTTAGAAAGAACCTGAAAATGTGGTTATTTAACCAATGATCCAGCAGTTTATGGCCCTCGTACTGTTCCTTCTTGATCACTACAGCTCCAAGACGCCTCTGGGTATTCGTGCTCTTTATAAGATGTATCATTCATCTTTCAGAAGCTTCAGCGTTTGATGGATCATCAAAGTGCAGACTAAAACCCCCTAAGAGGGAGAAGTTGGAAGAAGAGCAAGCCAAATTGGCAGCAATTTCAGGGAGTGATTTGAGAAATTGTCCACAGGCTCATGAGGGTCGGTATATTAAAATTCCGGAAAAGGTGTGAGTAGGAGAGAAAATGATTGCGAAGGAGAAGTTTTCACAGTAAGCTATAAAAACAGGCTCACCGCGGCACTTAAAGGAGACTTTAAGAATAATAGCACTGCCCCCACCGTTCTTCTTTTCGTGATCTTTTAGCTGAATGTAGTAGCCGGGGGAAGAGTTCGTACAAGGTCAGGTCCGGACTCCTTGTGAAGACAAGATTCTGTTAAAAATAAGGCGTCTGGTTGTTCTTCTTCTAAAAGCATGTGGAGTTTGGAAGAGTGTTTTGGATCTACAGTTTAATAATAACATTTTATAGGAGGAAGGAGTCTTGGATACAGGTCAAGTCCTTAGGAGAAATCAAAGTTCAAGGGAGCAATGTGTACAGAGAAGGTAATCGTGAGTTAAGCAAATAGAGTGCAAGCATTTTTCATTGCATGGTCTCTACAATTGTTGGAGTTGACTGAAGTAGTATTGCAGGGATTCTGCACATATACAGAACTATGCACAGGAAACCAGGACCTCAGTGTGTAGTGGTGTACCAAAATACCCACCTCAGTACCCAGAACCCCAATCCGACTAGCTATAGTGTCTCATTCATTCTCCGTGCTACAGCGAAGCTACCAATGATTAGACATGTTACTCCATCCCTCTCAGTATACGTGGGAACAAGAACACTCTTTCATTCAAACTCTTGTACTTGTCCACAACATGAGTAAATAGAGCCAAGGAATATTTTAAAATGTTTATTTTAACTAACGTGCTCTATAATGCAGTACACTAGCCAATGCGAGCAACAATATGCATAAGATCAAACAAATCCGCATTGTTACAATTCCATATAGAACAAAAGGGGAAATCATATTATAATGATGGTGGAAACAGGACAATAGCGCCTTGCCACCCTTCCCGTGCTAGAAGCTAGTTTATTATAATTATAGAAGACCTCCAGGCTTTGTCAGGGGGACCCTATACCTCCGAATTCAGATGCAGGAATTTACATCGCCGGACAAGCACAGCTCTTCTATCCTGGAAAGCGTTTCTCCAAGTGTGCTAACATGCATGCAAGGAAATATTAAAAGCACCAGATTTCCAGATTTGCAGCTGTGTTCTATGTTATGGCTAGGGATGTGAGATTGACCAAAGCAAATCAACAGAGCTCATTGTTATTCGACCTTGAACACACTATACAGATGAGGAGCAGAGTGTTCAACTAAATATGTGAAATGCAGACAGTTCTCATGTGAAAGCCAGCAAGCAAAGTGTTTACGAGAAATGTGGCATGTAGTAGCGTGAGCAAAAGCGCCAAAATGGCGGCCAAGCATATACTAACTTATGCTAACTTAGCAATGTCCGGAGGTGTGTCCATATCCTCACTACACCCTCCCCTTGGTCAGTCCATCGGACAGTGGTCTTAAAGAGAACACACCTTTCAAACAAGTCTGAGCAAGAATCAAGAGCATTAGTATCAATGATACCTCAGATTTGTGGGGAATGTGAGAAGAGAAAGAGTAAAAAAATAGATCATGTCCAAAAAGGCACACGAGAAAGAAAAAAAGAAAAAATAAATCCAGCAAGGATAAGGTGGCTGAGTCAACCCAGTAATGTGTACGAACAGTAGGTTGCGATAGCCTCCAAAAGGAAGTCATTGCTATCATCAGAAAAAAGCGATGCCACCCAATCAAGCAGAGAGAAGGAACATATATGTTCCTCAACAATGGGGGCTTCCAGCACCATCAAAGAACAACTTGTGTGATACTCGATATAACTTCATTCTAGGAAATCCTGTGCCGCTCCCATTCAGCCAGAACTCCCAGCGCTGCTGTGCAGGCCATAATTCCAACAGCGGAACATTCTTGCTCATGAGTCACTAAGGGACTCATTAGCAGTTCAAAATCAGGTGGAGCAAATGCCGTATTGAAGAGGCAAAGATCCAATACCCATTGAAAGGAACAATGCAAGCAGTTGAAGCAGGTTGCACACAAGTGTAATAGGCAAAGCAAAAACATAATCCATAAGCCACGCTGAGTGTGGCCAGGGGCAGAGCACTGTAGCATTCAAGCATACGGCTACAAAGCATCTGCAGCCGGTCTTGGCCGTGCAGGGCCACAGGAAGAGCATCCATTTCGTAGCAGGCAAAGTAACAGCAAAATCCCAGCGGCTAAGGCAAGCAATAGTGGCAAGTCACCGAAGACGCTGGAAAAAATAGAATGGATAAATGCTGGTATCACACCAAATATAGTTTGGAAAGAAGTCACAAGGCCAGAGCCCACAGCTTTAAAAAAAAATGGGCAATGCCTGTAGTGTTAGAAGCATTGAAGATAGTGTGAATTAATGCACCGAAATGTAGTGGGAGGTCAGTATTAAGAAGCGCTTGTACCTCTGTACAGGTGTTAGCCACATGAAGGATGAATGTCTCACGGGCAGATGTAAGTGAAACTTCTTTTTGGGATATTCTGCTCAACTTGTTGAAGTCTGCCTTCAAGGTCGGAATGGAAGGCCGAATCGAGTTATCGAGCCTCCCATGTGGGGGTGGGAAAAGCACATTCGTACAGCAAACCACATGCTGTGAAACCGTTACAATGTAAGGGATGCCGGCGAGCATGCCGCAGCATTCTTCATTATTTAAAAGCAAATAACTACCGTTCACAAGCAGTGTCAAAGTAGGTTTAATAGCTGGCATGGGTATACCTTTTAAAACACATGCAAGATTCGGGGTCGTAAGGTTACAGGCACCATGCAACTGGATGTTCTTACAAACAAGAGCATGACCTATTGTGGTATCACATGATTCCCCAGTCAGGTATACTTCCAAGTTTCTTGTCATCCCGTAGGCATCTGTATGTGAATGGTAATGACCATACTTTGTGAAGAAATGCACTACCTAAGGGTTCGAAGCGGCCTAGTGGATAGTGTTTCATGCACGAGGTAAATCTAAACAAGGAAAATGGGAGAGTTATCACCCCATGGATGAGCCAGACAGCTGAGTCTGTTTCAGCCACCGAGAATGGTAAAGGATCTAACTTTTCAATATGCAAAAGAGAATACGTAGCATCTTTCATGGACATAAACTGCTATTTTGATATCAAGTTAAAGGGCAAAAATAACGATGATGCGTTCAAATAATTCCATGGAACATTCCCCATCTTAAGAGTCTGTAGAGTCCACGCCAATTGCATAACTGAACGCAATTAATTTTGACCATGATACAAAACAGAAACATCCTCTTGCACAATGTCAACAACAGATTAAACAATATTGTCCAATGTGTAAATGCGGGAAGAAAGTGTGTTAATACTATTATCAACAACAGGAAGCACTTTTTCAAGATAGCCTGATCAATTGCCCTTAGACATGAAGCTGCTTCAATTTGGGATAGCTTCCAAATTTCATTGTAAGCTGCATAAATAAATCTTTTCGATCTTGGACCAGCAGGTCCTTTTATAAAATCTGTCAAATCAATGTCACCTGATAATAACGACAAATGTTGTTTCACTGAAGCTAGAGTCGAGTGTTGCAACCAATTTTAACATAACTTTCCAACAGAATATGTAGTAACTGAATGGGAGTTAGCAAAACAAGGATCAGGCCTATCCTGTGTGTAACCAGGAGCCTTGTCATGGAAATGAAGTTGGCAAGTATCCAAACTAGTATACCAAACCAATCAACCTAGGGGGCCCAAACTAGAAAAAATAAAGGTGTCATTGCTAAAAAGTGAATTAGTACAATTGCTCCAGTTCTGATATGCAGCTTGTGCAGGAATAGCAGAGGCATTCATTTGCTTAGCAGTTGCCAATCCAAAACAAGTAGTTTGATAAATCGATTAATTTAGAAATAGAATCTGTGATGGGATGAGGCACGCGCGAAGTAACGCTTCTATGTCTTGCACTTGCCAGGATTTAGAACCCCAAACTGATTTAAGGTCAATTGTGGAGTTCCACAGATCATAGCCACCCACTGACAATTTATCAATAAAGGATTTAGAATATAATAATTTTGTGTGGGTGAGCATTATTGTAGAATTTGAAGAAGCATTTAATTTAAAATAGAACGACCCGGGGTTTGATTTATCAAAGTCGGCAAAATATGTAAATGTTTTCAAAAACGTTTTAGAGCTGCCTTCCAAAGGAGCACGGCAATGTTCCCATTGTGTATAATTAAAAACATTTCTAAACATATTAGCTTTATGCAGATAATAATGACCATAGTGCTGATAGCAAAACAAATCTGCATAATTTGCAGTATACAAATCTTCAACATCAAAGGCAGCATAGTATTTCAAATATGAAAACAAGGATTGCACAGCTTGTACGTCTCAATCATCAGACCGTATGTTATGTTTCACTACATCTCCCATTGAAACACGAAGCACATTCGGCACATTAATTATCTCTGTAGGGCCGTGGATTTGAAAATCTACAGCATCCCAAACTATGCCGTCTATAACTGGCCAGGCAGTGATGTTGACAAAAGTCTGGTCTCTTTTCATTATGTGAGAAGAAGAGTGCGGAGCCAAAGTTCCATCAACCAGTTTAACAGCAAAGCGTTCAGGAAGGCAGTGACCATTTATTAGAAGGAAAAAAAATGTCACAAAGCCAATAGACATGAACAAAAAAATTGCGATGAGCGCCAACCAGATGTATGTGATGTGGAATGTGAGTCAAAGGAAAAACGTGATTCATTAATGGCTTCAGGTCGCGAACCAAGTAATGACACGGTAGTGGGATAAGCATATTCAGTTTCTTCATTTTGAGTGGAAGCAGGCGGGAGCAGCAAAGGATTGTTAACAGAGTCCAGCTCAATGGCGGTGTCATCCTGCGTGTTGTTAGTAGCGGGCAAGCCTGGATCTCTCGATACAGTTGTTGTAGAAACCGCTGTCGTGGTGCTATTCAGGATCGGCCAGATGTTGTAGCTTGACATTGTCCACTCAGATGTATCTGTTGTCTTTTCGACCAAGAAGCGGTGGTAAAATGACTGTACGAGTACCCTTCACGCCAAGCACTGGGACCGGTGCACGATAAGAGGGACCAAACTCTTTCTTGTTCTCCACCTTCTCTCGGACCAGGTCTCCGATTTTGGGTAGCCAGCCAACTACCGGAATCTGCAGCGCAGCATTAGTGAGTGAGGGTAAATGTTCCTTTGCAAGATTTTCACGGGTCTCTTGTAGTTTCTGTAATACAGCAGAATGATTATCTACATCAAAGGATGAGGCGGATGCCGCCATGTCTAGACCATCAAGGACTGGCACAAACATTTTCATGCCGAAGAGCATTTCGTATGGGGTCAGCCCACCCAGAGATCTTCTAGGGAGATTATTTAGTGCATGTTGTACGCTATACAAATGGGCGAACCAGTTCCTGCCAGTCCCTATGTCCCTAGCTGTCAAGGATTGCTTTAAGTCACGGTGCATTCGCTCCACAACCGAATTGCCCTCAGGCCTGTATGGAGACGAAAATTTGACCTGCACCCCCAAAGACCTCATGGTATCCTTGTATGCCTTAGAGGCGAACGCTGGACCCTGGTCCGAATGGAAGATGCCACATGCAAAAACTCCCACAAAGACACGCAAATCCCTGATGACAGTTTGGGCGTCAGCACTGCGCTGTAGCCAAACCCATAGAAAGCGTGTGCACGAATCAACTGCAACTAAGATGAACTTATAGGCAGTATCTGAAGTAAAAGGACCGCAGTGATCTAAATAAACACAACCGAAAGGTTTATTAGAAATGCATAGCTGTGTTTGTGGTGGGCGCGTTTCCGTAGACGGTTTAATCTGTTGACAAATGTCACAAGAAAGTAGGTTATTATGGGTTTGTTTATATAAGCCGACCCACCAGTAACGCTGCTGCAAGATAGAAACAGTAGCAGACACTCCAGCATGTGCCTAAGCCAAGCCTTCGTGTGCGGCTGTTATCAGTGAAGGTCCGCGGTCCGCGTTGGGTATCAACCTGTCACCAATGTTGTTA
Organism: Triturus cristatus; assembly: GCF_964204655.1. NCBI lineage: Eukaryota > Metazoa > Chordata > Amphibia > Caudata > Salamandridae > Triturus > Triturus cristatus. The sequence continues at coordinate 1,257,153,690 of NC_140590.1, forward strand.
ATTCTCACATAAGGAACATTATCTGGACTTAAATGATAAGAGTATTTGGAAGGGAAACCCTGCGGGTAATTATCACCCCTCTCTGTAGCAGCTATTGCTGCCAAAATGTCATTATCAATCTTATTCATGGATCTTGTAACTGCTGCAACTGAATACGTGGCCACTGCTGATTTGGCAGCTTCATCTGCCAAACTGTTGCCAACAGCGTGTACTCCTAGACGCTGATGACCAAGAGTATGAATTACCTGTGTGAGAGGCAGTTGGTCTTTAAGATCTGCGACCCGAACCCAAAGCCTTTTATGTTTTATTCCGCTGCCTTTAGAATCACAATAGTAATTCTGAGACCGAAAGAATAAGTTGTCATTGAAAGACTGAACACAGTAATAGGAATTGCTTACAATTAAGGTAGTCACATTTGGATCTGCAAACTCCAGAGTCATTACCAATGCGCGCAGCTCCGCTAATTGGGCTGTACAGTCTCCTAGTGCCTGTGTATGGACAACATTGGACTTGAACCCCCCGTTCACTATGGTACCTGCCACTATAGCACAGGCCGCTGAGTAAGAATGCTTCGACCCGGTTGCCGGCTGCGCTGAACCGTCAGTGTAAATGATACATTGGTACTGCTCAAGGGGTCGCATTGACAGAGGAGGAGGATGAACAAATTCACACTGCAAGAACTCCTGTGTACGCAATGATGAGTCAAAAATAAACATTACATCTGGAGAGGTCAAAGATGTGGCACATTGTATCCAACAGGGATGCAAAGCTTTAGAGTTTGGTACACTTGCCTTTGTCACCTCTTCAAGACATGGTGTTACAACCAAAATCCGTTTCCCTTGTGCCAATGCGCATTCCTTTACGATCGCCATCTGGACAGCTGTCAAAACTTTTTCAATAGAGGAAAACCGCAATTCAGCTAAAGTGTACAAATGTGATTTGTAAGCAATAGGTACTGTGTCACCTTCATTAAACGTCAAGTAAGTGAAACCCACATGGCCAGGGACAATTTGTATCACCAGGTTAGTATAGTTATCACGAGTCAACAAGAATTTGGATTCAATAAGATCAGACTGCAAAGAATGCAGTATAGTAGAATGTTCCGGAAGCCAGCAGGCTTTTGAAAAGGTAGATGGTATCAAAGCATACAAAGGCTTGATACGCTGGGCATAATCGGGAATGTAAGTTCGACCAAAATTTTAAAAAAACAGCAAAGACTGTAATTTTTTCATTGTAGTCAGAGCGCCCAAACGTGCAAATTTTTCCAAGAAGTAAGGCGTCAAGCAATTTCCTTCATTGTTGAGCTCGTAGCCCAAAAAACACTGTGTACTCTTCAATGTGTGATTTTGCAAAGTAAAATTTGTAACCCTGGTTAGCAACAAAACTATGATGTAATCCATGCGACAAAGATGCAGCCATAACTTGTCGTCCGTTAGATATATATCATCAACGTACGAGTATGCGTCTTCGTCTTTGCTGTCTAACAAAGAGACAATTCGGTCGGTGAAAACACCAGGGCTATTTTGTAGCCCATTGCCAAACGTGTACATTTTTTCTGTTTTCCGCCCGCCGAGAAAGCGGTCCATTGACTGCTTTCAGGTGAAAGATTTTGTGTGAAAAAGCCGTTGGAAATGTCAAAATGTCTAGTGTAGTTTTATATTTTTTACGAACAAGACTGTCGACTAACCCAGAACTATGGGTATTCTACACTGCACAAGTCCGACAATGTGAGTTCAAATGTTGGCAATCCAAAACTAAGCAGTACGATCCATTGGGTTTTACTACTGTAAATAGACGATTATTCATCGGTGACACACATGACTCAATTACTCCTTGATACTCTTGTTGATCCAGAATATTTGCCACGGGAGCTTTTGCCTCCCACCGGAGTTGATATTGGGGTTGTGGCTGTGGCATAGACCATGCGGGGAAGAATCTTTATCCCAGCCCACCTGAGTATGGTACAGAGCCGGTGCAAGCACCAAAGCCCCCTTTTCTGCAACAGCCATTGCGTGCTCCTTGGAGACGTTATGTGAAAAACTGGGGAGTATAACCTCCTCACCCCTGGGAGCGGCCAGAACAAAAGGCGGTGGCCGATCTTTCTCTGCCAAAAGTATGTCATACGAAGAAGTCCGATTTTCCCCAAAAATCCCTTTTATTACACGTTGAATGTCACCTTCAATTAGAAGAACTATTTCATATAATCTGTCAGGGGGAGCCACTTGGGTGTCAGCCGTTTCTACTGAGAAGAATGTTTCAGTTGCTATCGCCTCCAGAAATGGACGCAGTGCTTGCCGCACTATTGTAACCTCCGCTGCGCTGTCTAGCAGCACTACTGCTCATGTTAGGTTCCGGAGCCGGGTTCTCGCCATCAGTGATATATCTCGCTGTTAAAGCAGCAACTTTCTTTTTCTAAAAAGGCAGTCGCGGACGAGAAAAATCGTCTTGTTTTCTTTTGCTTTCAGTCTGATGGGGCTGCTCACGACCTTGTGGGGCACCTCGACCTCTGCCGCGATCCTGGCGTTCCCCTCCACAGGCTTGTGAGCCTGATGTTGCCTGTGAAGATCGAGGAGAACGCTGATCAGGAACCTGAAACCTGTCAGGAGACCTAATTCTCGCGCGGTCACGCAGGTCATAAGTGCGCTCAGAGGGTTCGGGAACTGGTGACGCAGCACGTGACCCTTGTGTTTGTTGTTGCTTCCCCTGTTTCTTATTTTTCCAATTCTTTTTAGGAAAGTTTGGATGGTTGTCTTTAGCAGACTGTGCCGTCTGTGTTTGCTATTGCGCTGGAATTCTAGCAAAAGGCTTAACACCCAAACTATTGCGCCCAATTAACCTATAAGCTTCTGCAATCATTTTTGGTAATGCCCGGGGTTTCTCCTCATCCCAGACAAGGCGCAAAGCATTAGACACTTGAAAGTTAACTGCATCTCCATTGACATTAGCAAGGATTAGATCAGCAACTACGTCGAACACTCCAACCAACCTCACACCACAGCCGCCACCGGTCCGTGTTCATCCTGAACACGCTTAATCATGGAGGGGCGAGAAAGCAAAAGACACACAATTGATGGATGGAATGCAGAACAAATCAAAACCTTCACCCGCAGTCAAGAGATCTGGGTTAAATCCATCATTCTTTTGCTCACCATGCCACCCCAGTTTAGACCTGGCCATATGCAAATCAGTCTTGACCCTGTGCCTCATGGGAACAGTCCAGCCCGAACTGCCAAGCCAGGTCCTCCCTGGACCGGAAACAAGCATCCCAGGACTGGTTTCGGGGTTTCCTCCCTCTTCAGCCAGGATAGCTTGATTCCAGTGGCACAGTGAGCCCAGGACCCGCGTCTGGGCATACCTGACACACTTAGGGCGAGAAAGCAAAAGACACACAATTGATGGACGGAATGCAGAACAAATCAAGAGATCTGGGTAAATCCATCATTCTTTTGCTCACCATGCCACCCCAGTTTAGATATTGTTCTGCATTCTGTCCATCAATTGTTGTTTTTGCATTTGTCACCCCGAGTGGGACAGGTATGCCCAGACGTGGGTCCCGTGCTCTCCATGCCACTGGAATCAAGCTATCCTGGCTGAAGAGGGCTAAAACCCCGAAACCGGTCCTAGGATGCTTGTTTCCAGTCCAGGAAGGACCTGGCTTGGCAGTTCGGGCTGCAGTGTTCCCATGAGGCACAGGGTCAAGACTGATTTGCATATGGCTGGGTTCAAACTGGAATGGCATGGTGAGCAAAAACACAATGGATTAGGCCCAGATCTCTGTACTGGGGTGAAAGTATGACATTGTTCTGCATTATGTCCATCAATTGTTGTTTTGCATTAATCACGGAGGGGAGCACAGTCATAGATGGCGTGCCAAAACATTTCGCATACACCGCCGCAAACACTTTACCCCAATTTTCACAATCAGTTACTTCGGGTATTAAGTCTCTCTGCAAACTAATAGTAAGAATCCTGTGTTTCTCCACAGGAGTTGTATTCGGATATACTGCTTCCATCTGGTCAAATTTCTCTGCAAGCCAGTAAGGTAAATCTTCCTTATTCTGTGGACGCTTGCACATTACCGAATTAACCATAACCGGACTAATAGTTAGTCCCACTGGTCCAGCTGTTTGTGCAGCAACCCCAGGTGCTCCCACCTGTAGATAGCGTGAGACGTATTATACTAGAGCCCTGTGTACCTCAATCAAGGAGGTGTGTAAGACGCACAACTCGTCTACAGTGACTACTAGATAACATGGATGTGGTGAGTACCCGGCTAAAACTGGCCAAGTGGCCTCTGGAATCGACAAAGGGCCTAACCTGACCGGGGTCACGGTGTGGGGTAGGGCGCCATTAAACCAAATACGGTGTTGTCATGCTGAAACCGGAACTTCAAGAGTCGTATATGGCCGATACGCTACAGGTATTGCAGTGGGAGTGTATGTATGTAACAAATTATCATCTCCATTCACTGCCGGAAAGGTTACCCAAGAATAAAACACTTCAAAGTGGTGAGCTGGATAAGTCCCTACCACAAAAATGAGTGAGATACCCACGTTGGGCACTCCAAAAGTAGTCAAATGACGATGGAGCGCACCGCTGCTATGTGCCGCAATATCTACCTCAGCCATATCGAGTAGAAAATGACAACAACTTATTGCGGTGGCAGTGCAAGAGGGTAGTAATTCAAAAGAACCATAAAACCATTTAATGTATCAAGCTTGAAATGAAACCTATAAAAACGTCAATATAGGTAGGTTATGCCGTCACAGCTGTTTACCGGAAAACAGAAGCAAGGGTATCATGGAAAAGCACAAGTACTACTAAAGTGCCTCGTAAATAAGAACCAGACCAAACGTTTGGTGCGCAATGTTGCAGGGATTCTGCACATATACAGAAATATGCGCAGGAAACCAGGACCTCAGTGTATAGTGGTGTACCAAAATACCCACCTCGGTATCCAGAACACCAATCCGACTAGCTATAGTGTCTCATTCGTTCTCTGTGCTACAGCGAAGCTACCAATGATTAGACATCCTAGAACATGGTACTCCGTCCCTCTCAGTATACGTGAGAACAAGAACACTCTTTCGTTCAAACTCTCGTACTTGTCCACAACATGAGTAAATAGAGCCAAGGAAAAGTTTAAAATGTTTATTTTAACTAACATGCTCTATAATGCAGTACACTAGCCAATATGAGCAACAATATGCATAAGATCAAACAAATCAGCATTGTTACAATTCCATATAGAACAAAAGGGGAAATCATATTATAATGATGGTGGAAACAGGACTATAGCGCCTTGTCACCCTCCCTGTGCTAGAAGCTAGTTTATTATAATAATAGAAGACCTCCAGGCTTTGTCAAGGGGACCCCATACCTCCAAGTTTAGATGCAGGAATTTACATCTCCGGACAAGCACAGCTCTTCTATTCTGGAAAGCGTTTCTCCAAATGTGCTAACATGCATGCAAGGCAATATTAAAAGCACCAGATTTCCAGGTTTGCAGCTGTGTTCTATGTTATGGCTAGGGACGTGAGACTGACCAAAGCAAATCAACAGAGCTCATTGTTTTTCGACCTTGAACATGCTGTACCGACGAGGAGCAGAGTGTTCAACTAAATATGTGAAATGCAGACAGTTCTTATGTGAAAGCGAGCAAGCAAAGTGTTTACGAGAAATGTGACATGTAGTAACGTGAGCAAAAGCGGAAAAATGGCGGCCAAGCATAGACTAACTTATGCTAACTTAGTAATGTCCGCAGGTGTGTCCATATCCTCACTACAGTAGCTGATTTTACTTACATGAGAAGGACCAGGGGCCCTGGCTACTTGCTCCAGTCGGAAGCAGAAGGATGTAGACGGGCTTGCCTTCGGTGCGCCAGCGGTGCGCCTGCTGTGCCCGTCCTCTGCATGTCCTTACAGCATGTCCCATCAAATAGGGAAGCCCATGAAACACTGGAACCCTAACCAAGATGGCGTTTCCCAGTGTCTTCATGGGGTAAAGTGCAAGTGCCCGTCAAAAGTTTAAAAACCAAACGGTTCCCTTTGTATAAAATCAAGTATGATCCCCTTTATAAGTAATTCGCACAATTCAAATTCAACAGTCATAATTTAGCAGTGTTTATCCCCCAGCCGCATAGAGGTCTGTGCGACGCTAACCGCGCATCCGCACAGCGGGTCCCATCAAATAGGGAAGCCCGTGAAACACTAGAGCGCTAACCAAGATGGTGTCTCCCAGTGTCTTCACGGGGTAAAGTGCAGGTGCCCATCAAGAGTTTAAAAACCAAATGGTTCCCTTTGTATAAAAACAAAAATGGTTCTCTTTAAAAGTAATTCGCACAATTCAAAGAAAAACAATAATCTAAATAATTATTCTAAAGAAAAACAATAATTTTAAAATACAAAGATAAGTATTATGCCCCTCACTACTCTATGCTTTAATACACAATTAATGTAACAACCCATCTCAGGATAAGACTACGACTGGTCATCACGTATAACACTAAAACACTTCCTTCATGGGCTTCAATGCATTAAACATTTTTCCAACCACTCCCATCCTAAGGTGGAGCATGCTTCCAGACTGCCACTGTGCTTTGTGACCTTGTCAGATACATGAAATGCAATGTAAATGTGCCTCCTGTACAATATAATTCAATATCACTATGTACAGCACTCTTGGTATACGGAATAACCAAATAATTAAATAAGAGAAAATGTGGATTCATGGATTGTAGGTTGGCTTGGAAGGGAGCAGAGTAAGTGTGTATCAGACAAGTTAAAACAAGGACTGAAGGAACACCATATCCAACACCAGCTGTGAAAAATTGACAAGAGACAATGGGGCCTATTACGATGTCTGGCGGACTTGCATCTGCCCGACACCGTCTCAGAAACGGGACCGACCGGGATCCGGTCGGTGGTCCCGACCACCTCATTATGATGCAACCACACATGGTGCGGTCGCATTCCGGCATATCCCTATGGGAGCATGTGTTACGGGCGAAAACCAGCTGTAGTACATTCCCCCATAGGGAAATGTGAGGTGGTGTTAATCCCTGCATCCCGTGGCAGGTGTGCCCCTTCGGCCACCAATCAGAGGTCGCAAAGGAAAGGGGGCCTAGCTAGGGGCCCCCAAACACGCTTTCCGGCAGGGCTTCCTTGTCTGAAAGGCCAGCATGGAAACCCTCCCGGAAACTGTGCATCGTAATCCAGACGGCATAAACTGCCGTCCTATGGGTTACGGGCTGGTTCTGACTGGCCAACGGGCTCCTTGAGCCTGTCAGAAACCAGCCGGAATGACCGGCCTGTTTCACTTCCCAACAGCTGAATCAAAATCAGCCGGTCGAAATTGAAACCAACAATGTCGGCAATAAGGCCTCGGACCAGAGATCAGAGGCCTTTACGACAGACACAGTAATAGGCCCCAATATGTGGGAAATGTATCAGTACAGGAATAATGTGAAATAATAGGTTAGCGATGGCCTCCATTTATGGCTGGACAAGCTCATGCATCGAAAGTTCTAGCCCGCCAGAAATGCACAGAGCGGGTCATGTGTTGCTTAATGAAACATGCATGATGATGCAGAAGAGGAAGCCGGTTACTTGCCCTGTTCAAACTTCTCGGCACCAACAGAGTGGCCTCTGCTACACTGCATGCTATCTTGGAGAATTGCACTCTCCACTGCTGTCCGACTGCACCAATACCTTTGATATTGGAAGATGGTGTATACTCGGAGGAAAGATGGCGGCTGCGTGAGCGTTGTGGGAAGTCACCTTTCCCTACCACTCTAATATGGTAACTGTCTGAGAAGAAGAGGAAGAATACTGTAATCTACGGAACACGGGTCACGGATCTCAAACTCACCCAAATAAAATCTTCAGCTTGGGGTGCGAGGCTGATGAGGCTGCTTACGGAGGTCGCTACCCTGACAACACAGGCTTTGAGAGCCTTTCTCTCAGAGGCGATCGCTGCCAGACGCGAGGTGCTTCAGGATCTCAGAGGGCCTCGCCGATACATTGTATCCAAAGGATTGATTGTACTCACCGCGGGAAAGCGCTACACTGTTGCTGCAGCCGCTGACATGCCGCCGAATGCGAAACCGCTGGGGAAAGACACCAGCATGACCGGAGGAGTCAAAGGTTCATCCCTGAATCGACGTGCTGTAATGGAGGGGGAAAACCTTAATCCCGGTTTGGACACTCAACAGGCCGGCCTGAGCAAGGATGGTTTGCCTAAGGAAAAACAGGGGCAGAATGAAGCCGGAGAACAAAGGGCAGAGAGGGTTACCAGACCCAAAGCGCCAATTGTACCTGGGATGTTCGCCGGGAGGGGGTTTTCAACCTCTTCGGGAGAGAATATTACAACAAAAGGTAAAAGCGACGGTACTCTAAAAACAATTAAGGACAGTTCTAAAACTAAGACTGTGATGGGCAGGGTGTCCAGTAACATGCCTGTTAGTACAGCTGAGACTCTCCCAGAGGCTGAAGACTTAGACAGATCGGCTGCCGAACTTGCCATCATTTCTAACAAGGAGTCTGAAAGTATTCAACAGGTTTGTGATGAAGAGGCGCCGCGTGATGAGAGCATTTTACAGCAAGGGGTTATCGATAACATTTTGTTAGCTTCAACTGAATTTCTTTGTACACCTGCTTCAAAAGGGAGGCACAGATTGTTCATCCAGGCAGATGGTAATTCTGTAGTGACACCAGACTGTGAAAAATGTTATTCATTGACACACGAATCAGATTTATCTGACAACAGCGGCAAGAATAGAACAGATGAAGACCTTACTGAGGAGGACAGTGACAGCCCTCCCACAAAACCTGACACTCAGAAACGCATCCCATTTCGTACAAAGAAGAAGAGTACAAGGGGATCAGATAAGGATAAGAGCTTCACTTCAGACTACAGCCAGTCAAGCCAGCTTAAATGGGATTACTCTGCTTCTCAGTTTGAGGGAGGAATGGAGAACGAACTCAGAGCCCAAACAGAAACTTAAGAAGCTGTGGTTGAAATTTGCAACACCACAGGGGCCCAGGCTTCGCAACCTTCAATGGAACTAATATATGCTACACTGAAACAAATGCAGACAGAGGCTCACCAAGAACATAAGAGGGCCCATCTGGCAACTAAAAAACTACAGGGCGCGGTGCGGAAAGTTAACAAGGCCTGCACAGAAATCTCAGAATGCACTACGGCGCTGGAAGAGCGCTTTGTGCAGCTAGAGGCCAGTGTGAAAACTTCGGACAAACAGTCCACCTCTAACGAGAGCAGAATGACTGATGTCCTTTGGAAGCTGGAGGACTTTGAAAATAGACAGCGATGGAACAATCTTCGCCTACTTGAGATTGCAGAAAAAGCAGTGGGTGATGACATTTGTGGCTTTGTACTGAGGCTCCTCAAGGAGGCTTTCCCCAAATTAGCTCATTGGAACTGGGAAGCCGAGATACAAAGGGTACATCGATACCCCATGATGCTTAAGAAAAGGCCAGGACAAGATGAAAAACCGAGGGCTAGCCTGATATTTTTTGGCAACTTTCTCCTTCGGCAATCCATATTTGAAAAGGCCAGGCCCGATGCAAGGATGGCCGCAGCGGGGCATTCTTTCTTCGCACGGCCTGACTTTTGTCATGCCGCAGTGGAGAGGAGATGGAGACCCCGCTTGCTAATTACACCATTTCAGAAGTTGGGCTGTGAAGTTTTTTAATGAACCCTGCTAGACTTAAGGTTATATATAAGGGCACAACTAGAGTATTCTCATCAGAGATTCAAGTTCAGGAGTACCTACAGGAGCTCTCTAAGTGATAAGCTAGGACTTGCGATATGGAAATGCAAACATATAAGTAGCTGATTGTTTCTTCTCCTTTTTTTTTTCTTCTCTTATGGGCTTTTTTTCTTTTTTCTCTTTATACTTTTGGCCTTAGGTAGGAGGCAGCTAGGGGCACAACTACATGCAGGAGGCATCACAAGGGTCCATGGACCTTTTTTGCCTTTTTTGAAAGGGGTGGGGAAGGAGAGGAGGCGGGGCCGAAACCATAGGGAGGTAGGGAAGAATGTTTGCTCAGGGATGAACACCTGGTATTTTAGTTTGGTATATTTTGATGTGTTGTCACATGCTTTGGAACCTTTGTTTTTCCTTTTTTTTCTTGCAATGAGGAAAATTAGAATTGCATTCATTAATATATGTGGGCTGAATGATGCCCCAAAAAGAAGGAGGATTAGCCTCGATGTTCATTTTTTGAAGGCAGATATCATGCCTCCAAGAGACTCATATTGAAGGCTGTAGGAAATGGCTTTTAGAGATGGCTGGGTACCAACTTATTGCTAATACGACACAAGAAACTTGGACAAGAGGGGTGGCGATATTGGCCCAAAAGGGTATGGGTAGTTTTCCTCGCTCACTTGTAGATAAAATGGGAAGATGGGCTATTTTGCAAGTATGTCTTGATAACAAAATGTTTACTCTTTCCTCAGTGCACGGTTCAGTGCTGGACGACCCTGCGCTTTTTGATTGGTTAAAGGTTGAGCTTGTGGGGTGGGCTCTTCCTCTGATTTTCTGTGGAGATTTGAATATTAGTATGAGCTGTCAAGTTGCCACCCATAAGGATTCATACAAAGGCTGTAAACCTAAAGTTTTTAAATCATTGTCACAACTTAAATCACTGCACGGGTTAGAGGATGTTTGGGCGGCACAAAAGGAGTATGATCCTGGTTTTACGTATTTTTCTGCACCACATCAAGTTCATGCAAGACTGGACTATTTTCTCGTGTCGCATGAACTTTTGCAAGGAAGTATGATAAGCAAATTCCCCAAAGTTATGTCGGATCACAACCCTTTGGTGATCAAGCTTGATATTCGGTATCCATCCTTACAGACACGGTGGACATTTAATAGGGCCCTATTAAGCGAAGAGGGGTATATACAGCAACTGGAGGAATGGATCCCTAGGTTTATTGAAGAGAATCTAGGAGTGCTAATTTAAGGTATAGTGTGGGACACATTAAAAGCAGGGATTAGAGGAGAAACTACCAGGTATGGTTGGGAGGCGCAAAGACAGGATAAAACCCTGCTGCAATCCTTGTATCAGAATTTGGGTAAGGCTGAGGCCAAACTGATAGAGGTATTGTTCACAGGGGCAGTCCCTGAGGCAGCCCAATTAAAGATTACTATTGCCAGATCTGCCATTACGGAAAACTCTCTCAAGAAGGCGGCTGGTAAATATTTGGCCTGGAGGAGCAGGGTATACAAGAGCAGTGAGAGAGTGGGGCACCTTCTAGCTGTGAGTACAAGGGAGAAAATGGTACAAACTCGGATTAGGGAAATTAGGGATCCTAATGTTGGTATGTTAAGCGAGACAGAGGCTGTCCTCATTGTATTTCAAAAATGTTATCAAAGTTTATATACGGAAGATGTCCAGGTCGGGAACCAAGAAATTGAGGATTATTTAATGGGGTTAACTTTGGCTCAGTTATCGAATGAGGAGAGAGATAGATTAGATGAACCAATTACTATAGATGAACGAGCTGAAGCTATAGACTCCCTTCCATCTGGTAAAGCTGTGGGCATCGATCTAATTCCAGGGGAATTCTATAAAAAGTTCAAGATTCAGCTTTCGGCACTTATGTTGGAGGTATTTAAAGGAGCACAACTAGATCTGTCTGCCCCGGACTCCTGGAAAAGTGCCAACATTATAGTCTTTTCTATAAAAGGTAAATCTGTTAAGGAATTGGGATCGTACTGGCCAATTACGTTGGTTAACAGCGACGTTAAAATGTACTCTAAAATTCTGGCTTACAGGTTAGCTGCAGTCATTAAGAAGCTAGTTTCCCCTTTTCAACATGGGTCTGTACCTGGAAGGGGCACGACTGAGCATATCCGGCGTATAATCACACTTTTTGACTATACAAAGGTTTCAGGAGACCCTATGGCGGCAATACTTCTTGACGCTGAAAAAGCGTTTGATAGGGTCTCCTGGCCCTTTTTATGGGCGATTATGGAAAGGCAAGGTCTGGGTACAGGTATTATTGGTGCTATTAGGTGTATGTACCAGGAACCCGTGGCTAGGATTGCATCGATGGGTGCTACATCTGATGTAATTAACGCTACTTGTGGTACACGGCAAAGGTGCCCGTGCTCACCGCTATTATTTGCACTGTACATAGATCCTCTAATCAGGAAAATTGCCGAGAATAATAAGATACAAGCCATTCAAACTATCGGTGGAGATATAAAGGAACTAGCACACGCAGATGACCTTGCTATAACAACAGCTAACCCACTGGAGGCTATTAGGGAGGTAGAAAGGGAGGCCAACATTTTTGGCAAAATTTCAGCATATTTTCTCAATGAGAATAAGACGATGATTGTTAAAAACTCTAGGGCAGGCTTGAATGACACACGGGTTGTTGGAAATGCCAGATACTTAGGGGTCGAGATGTCTGCCAATGTGGATGAAATTGTGCAAATTAACTTGGAGCCGCTGCTACATAAGACAAAAGCAAATTTTAATAGACTGAACTGTTTACACCTCACACTCCTGGGAGGGTGCAATGTTATTAAAATGCTATTTTTGCCCACAATTTTATACTTTTTTAGAGCTATTCCAATAGAAATAAAGAAAGCCTTGTTTTCTGCTTTTAATCAATTAATTTCGAAATTCCTGTGGGCTGGGAAACGTCCCCGTAGAGCACTAAGATATATGACCCTACCTAAAGATCGGGGAGGGTGGTCTGTTCCCAATCTCCAGATTTATTACTGGGCAGCAGCCCTACAACAGATGGCTGTTTTGCTTGGAAAAGAGATGGCAGTTACTAAGGCAGCACCCTATATCTCAATTTATAGGTTAGTACTAGGGGCAGAGGCCCATGGCTGTCTAATGCGACATATTGATTTCGCGTATTTTAAAAGAAGTAAAGTTTAAGATCATGCTGGGAGCATTTAAGAAACTCAAAATAAATAGGCTACATAGATATACTCCTCTGGAAAGAAAATGAATTATTGGCGGAAATTTTTCGAGATGGGTATATGAAAATTTGGATAGATAAAGGTATTAGGCATATTGGCGATCTTATGGTGGATAATACAATACACTTGTTTGATACAATTAAGAGGAAATTCGGGATTGGAAATAATCATTTCTTTAAATTTTTCCAAGTGAGGGATCATCTATCTAAGAAAGTAATTCAGGGCCACAGAGTCCCCTTACTGGAGTTAACACTAGGGGCTCAATCACCAATTTCCAAATTTTGCAAATTACTTAGTAACATAATGGAGGATGATCTTAATAAGCATACTGATCGTTGGCAGGACCTGGTGCAAGCAGGGGTGGGGGAATGCGAGGATTCTCTACTATTAAGCCAGACTGCATTTTTCTCCGCAAATTTACAAGTTCAATGTTTTAAAACCTGGTTGAATCTATATATCACTCCAGCGCGGATTTCTAAATGGGGAGGCTCCACAGGCATACACTACTCTCGCTGCGGTTGTTTTGCCGCAAATAGTGTCGATATGTTCGCAACCTGCCCTCAACTATCAGTTTTAGTGGGTGAGGTGGGTAATTATATCAAGCATATGCTGGGATTTGAGGTGGATCTTTCGCCGCAAGTAATTATGCTGGGAGTAAGCAATCAAGCAATGACGGACTCAAATCGGGCCCTGCTTTTCACTTCTATGGCAGTATATAGGCTATGTTTGGCTACTGTCTGGCTAGACAAAGAACCTCCCCCAGTACACTGCTGGCTGGGGAAACTGCTAGCTACCTATCACTGGGAGAAAGCAATATACACCCGAAGAGGTTTGAGAGCTAAGAAAAAGGTAGTCGAAATATGGTCTCCAATAACTAACTGGACCAATGAGGCTATGACTTGACTTAACTTAATTTATGTAAGTTAAGTTAAAGCTGAGACACGTAAGTCAGTATCTAAAGAGAGTTTTGTTGAATATCAAACTTCAAAGTCAGAGCATATATAGGTTTGACTTAAAATGGCTTTCCTTTGGTTTCGGGGCGAGGGTGGGGGGGTAGACCAGGGGATGGAGGGGGGTGCAGTCAAGAAGGTGGGGAGGGTTCTTAGATAAATAATTGACACCCTGTACATACGGCTTGAAATGTCTATTGAGTAACTGTATTATTGTAAGTATATGTATGTGCTGGATGTCTGAATAAAGTTTTTTTTTTTAAAGGAAAATGGTGTATACTCATTTTACATATTACTGTTAGCAGATATTCCAGTAGGAGTTTTCCCCAGGAACTGAGGACATCCGTGGAATGAGTCTTGCCAGAATTACTGACACAATATTTAATGATTTAATTTCAGGGGTTTGACCGTGGACTTTTTCAAGTCAGTCAAAGTCCACACTGCTACAGAACTCAGAAAAGTAGCTCTTCACAAAGGGATAATTGGGAACGTGTCTGTCAGTCTCTGTTATTGTACCCCTCTACAATAAACAAACACAGACTACATTTATTAGGCTTGTACTTATTTCCCTATTTTTATACTTGGTACCAACTTCTTGAGAACTGATCTTTCCATGTGCTTTTCTCTGGAGTCCAGGTGGAGAATGCCTTCATTAACTTACAACTCCTACTTTTCCTCCTACGGTACCCATAATTCAAGTGACCTGCCCAAGCCTGCTGCTGGCCGTTCATGTCCATACTTTAAACACTTGCTCTCCTCCACTTGACCTCAGCGAGCTTCCTGCACAGTACTGCCACCCCCACCACCCTCTGTGTTTTCCTTCTCCCTCCTCTCCTAGTGTGCTCTCTGGTCTGCCAGAGTTGCACCGACAGGCTCTGTGAGAGTCCTGCCAGAGAAGCCTAAAATTCCTTTATGACATAGCAACAATGGGTAACAGCTTTTGTTAACCCCAGTTGCTCCGCCATAGCAGTGAATAACCAGATTTAGAATCTGGCTTTCACACTAATGGGGTTGGTGAGAGCCATTCATGATACATAGAATTATAGGTGGGTAAATGTGAATTACAAGGATGTTTTCCACTATGGAGTTCTAAGTGACACGAGATAGACAAAAGTGAAGCTCGAGTTGTCTATGATGTCACTCAGAATCCTGAGGTGAAGATATCAGCTTAATTTGCTTTTTATCCATCTATGATTTTAGATTATATATTGCCCTCCCAAATCATGTACTCCTGCTTTCAACTGCTATGCAGGGGCAGATGTGTAACTGGGGAGCCATACATAACATGACCTCTACTGTCCGTCCAAAATATAAAAAGTACCTGACCTACGGTCATTCACCATTACCACTCTGAGCCTTTCCTTCCCTCTTCTTCTGAGGCTGTGCCCCCTGCATTCTAGTTCTGCTTTGACGGGCTCTCACAACGCCCAGCCAGAGCAGCCTAGAATTCCTTTATGAAGTAGCAACTGTGAATTATGAGATATGTAATCCACCACTGCTACCTCACATTAGTGAGTTATTGCATTTAGAATGTGACATTTACACTAATGGCTTTCAGAGAGAGCCATATATAAAGTATAGAATTATAGATGGATATCAGTGAGTTACAAGGACTTTTTTCACCGAGGGGTTCTGAGTGACATGAAATAGACAACAGGAGTGCAGCTTTCACTGAGTGCCCCGCAGCACTCACGGCCAAGATGTACCAGGCGGAAACAGCCAATACATCACATTAGACAGACAGCTTCATATTTTTCCATAGCAGCTTAGATATGGTGTGCACCAGACCATCAGGAGACTCCCAGAAGCATTCACATCTTACCAGTCGACTAAACTTATCAAATGCATATATTACATCTGTGTATTTCCCAGCAGAGAATGTTAGACAGACTTGCTGCCACTGTCTTGTGTGATATGGCTTAAAGGTTATATAGCAGGATAAGTGTTGCCGGCCACACGTCATTTCCCTCTCCTCATGCAACCGTTCATAGCAAAGCCAACAAAATATGTTAGTCAGACCTCATCTCAAAAAGGCAAACCCAAGCCATATGCACAACGGTAAACATCCATTTGTACCAGGTCATTACACCGCGTACCATTACTACGCAAGTGTGACAACGCATGCGCTGTAACAACGCGTAGCCATTTTTGTGCATGTTATTACATCGCATGCGCTGTAACAACGCAAGCGTTGTAATGTGAACCACATCGTTGTGAGGAAACTGAGGCGTTTCCTCAACAACGACGTGCAATGATGACCGCCCCTCTGATGACGCCGGAAGGAGAACAGAGGACAACAGGATAGAGAGGTAAGAGGGGCTGTTTTAAAGGCTGTAGGGTAGGGGGAGGGTTGTGCAGGGGGTAGTCTTTTAGGAATAAGGGTAGTGTTGTGTTTGAAAAGTAGTGTTTTGGGGTTTAGGGTAGTGTTTAAGGTAGAGTAGTGTTTAGGGGAGGGTTGTGCAGGGGGTAGTGTTTTAGGGTTTAGTGTAGTGTTGTGGTGTTTGTGTAGTGTAGGGTAGTGTTTTAGGGTAGTGTTGGGGTGTCGTGCAGGGTAGTGTTGTAGTGTAGGGAGCAGACTGGGGGAAAGGTGAGGGTTGTGCAGGGGGTAGGGTTTTAGGGTTTAGGGCAGTTGTGTGGTGTTTGTGTAGTGTAGGGTAGTGTTTTAGGGCTGAGGGTAGTGTCGGGGGGTCGTACAGGGGAGTGTTTGGGTGTAGGGACAGGACTGGGGGTCGGAGGAGGGTTGTGCAGGGGGTAGTGTTTTAGGGTTAAGGGTAGTGTAGTGGTGTTTGAGTAGTGTAGGGTAGTCATTTAGGGATTAGGGTAGTGTCAGTGGGTAATGTAGGGAAGTGTTTGCGTGAAGGGGCAGGACTGGGGCACAGGGTAGGGTCGTGCTGGGGGTAGTGTTTGAGGGATTAGAGTAGTGTTGTGAAGTTTGTGTTGTGTAGGGTAGTGTATTTGCATTTAGTATTCAGCGTAGTGTTGGGGTGTTTATTTATTTATTTATTTTTTAAAAACATATTTTATTAAGTTTCTAAGTGTTGGGGTGTTTATAAAAAGAAAAAATGCGATGTTAAACTATGCGGTGTATTTCAATCCGATGTAATGGCACTTTTAATGCACTTGCAAGAAATGCGAACGAATGGTATCCGCAATTATAAATTGCGTAGTAACGGTACATGGGAACTAAAAACAACGTTGTTTTGGTTCGCGTTGTATCGACATACATTCATGCACAACACATTATAAAAGCTGCACGAGTGACTAACTGGTGCAGCCTCATCAGCACACTCCACTCTACTACAGTCATGCCTCACAGAACAGGCTATTTGTAACATGCCATAGATGCATGGGCGCAGGTAAAGAAGCTTTGTACCAGCCAACAACAGTCACTCCAGCTTGGCCAATGAAGAAATGAACAGAAAAGCTTTATGGTAACTGCATACAGAATACAATACTGCATAGATCCCCTGAAAGATTGGACTCTTCGCCTTCATTCCACTGAACCAATAAGAAACTGCATAGAACAGACTGACTTCTGTGACCTATGACCTTCACTGACCAAACACAGTGACACCAGACTACCACAACTCCCATCAATAAGAATTCCCAGAACCGTGTATAAAGGGCTTCCAGACCAAAAATGCACTATGCAGCATCACACATGGCAAATGAGAGCTAACGAGATTCTCACAGCCTGGCACACAATGCTTAAAATACCGTCTGTGCAGCTTGCTATGTAGCTTTGAGACTGAGTGTGAAGCTCCCATGGTGTTCAACCTGGGGGCCTGGCTCCTGGCCATCAAAGACTTCATTGCTGGATCATGAGGTCACAGACCCACCTTCCAGTCCCTGTCCAAAGTCTTAGGGAGGTGAAGTCAGTGGGAAGATGGAATACCTTGCCCTCTGGGGGTAGTATTCATTGTGAAGGTATGCGAAGTATGTCTGTCTCTGTAAAGCTGTGTATGACTATTAATGCAAACAAAGACGCCCTCGCGTCTTGTTCAGGTTCTCTCTCCTCCCCCTCTCTCTGCCCACTCCCTGCGTCTCGAAGGCAGTCTCTTCCGTCTGTCGCCTTCGTTTTACAAGCCTACATAAAAACAGGAAACAAACAGCAAAATATTACATAACCATATCCACATACAACTTAATAAACGAAATTACAAAATAATACACATTTGCAAACTGGAGAATTCTGAACACCTTCGTTTCAATACATTAATTACCTTCCATCAAACTACTGATGGAGCTTAGATTTCACCTATAAATGTATCACTGCCAATAGAGGGCGTTATGAACTGTGCTCAAAGGTACGAAGATTTGCACAGTTGACCAGCTTGTGTTCATGGTTGTCTGTGATTGAGGCTACACAACCTACCCTGCTGACGTTGAAACCCTCTCGATGGGCAACATAGGAACTTAGCTCATGTGGAAAAAGCAGGACATTCCTCCTGCTTTTAAACCCCGAGACTCCCGACACTGAAAGTGCAGCTGCATAAGGCGTGCGAAGTTGCAAACTGTTTCCTCAGAAACTTTCTGATGGTTTTCCAGCAAGTTTTAAAGTTTTCAATGCTAAAAAGGCGATACACTTTTGCAAAAATATATTTTGGTGAAAAGCATCTCACCAAAACCCAGTCCTAAAAGGAAAATTCTTTAGTCGATACGTTTTTGGAAGAATGTTCTCCAGTGAAATTTTTGTGAAGTTTCTAAAACTTTGCAAGCTTGGTGAAGTGCAGAATTTGTTAACTTTGAAAACTTCACAAGCGAACTTGCAATTGAACCTGCTCCTCTTGACTATAATTTTGTAGGTACAATTTGTTGTCCATGATCAATGAGCCGCCTTTAGTTAATGATGATTTTTAAACACTTGCTTGGAGATGTTTTGGTCACAGGGCATCTCAATCAACCCCAGGACAGATTACGAAGTGTGTATCACCTACACAAACAATTGTGGGGCTGTTAGCCTTACTGGGGATCAGTAGCGGCCGGTGTGTTATTAGAGTGCGTGGGGGGTGCGTGGAGGGAGGTCAGATGAGACAAATGAAAAAATACACTAACCTGCAGCATCGCAGCCCTCTCTTCTGCAGGCACAGGCTCCCAGAGTGCACTGCGGCCAATCCATGCTGCTGAAACCAACGTCTGGATTGGCCTGAGCGCCAATGATTTGCGCTCCCAGTTAGACTGGGAGCCTGTTCCAGTTCTCTCCAACCCGGAAACGCAGCTCGGGATGGAGAGAGCTTCAGTGCGCATGAGGGTTTGGCCGGCCTGAGACAGCCAGCCAGACCGCCATGCGCGTTGGATAGCAGTGCAACCACTCATCCAACGGCATGTCATCAACCTGGTCCCGTCCCCAAGGCTTGGCTCCGCAAGATAAATTAAAACGATAATAAACAAGGGTTTGTTATCATTTTGTTTTTCATTTTTTTGGCTGCTGGGAGGTGGGGCGATGCTCCTCTGCCATAGCGGAGGAGCGGGTGCTGCTGCGGATGCAGATTATTGAGCGTTGCCTCCAGAGATGTCTGCTGTCAAAAGATGTATTGTGTACAATACCAGTACTTGGAGAGGGCTTCTGCTCAGCCCACTGATTGTGATTTGTTGGCTTTCCTGTCTTTCTCATTTCCTACACCATGGCTTTCCTTCCTCTTCTTGAGTTTGCCCCTTCCATGAAGAAAAGCTTCTTTACCATCTTCTTGATCTGATGACTTCTTTACTTCCTCTGCTTGCATTAGGGAACAACTTTTTTCATTTTCTTTCAACACTCCACGGGAGTCTGTGTGTTTTCTTGCTCTCTCCCCTGTGTCCTGCTCCCTCCTCAACCCCCTCACCCCCATAAGCGTTGCTGTACTCTACCCCCAGCTGTTCTGTTGCCTCCTCAACCTTTCCCAATTCCTCTCAGCTTGTTCCTAATTTTTGTTTCCAGTGCTCCCTGACTCTTTTTTTGCTTAGCAAAGTGCTCCCTGCAGCTCTCACCCTTGCTATCCCTTCCAACACTCAACCGCTTCGGCTCCTCTGCCCCCCTCGCCCCTAGCTGTTTTATTATTTCTTTATTTATTTTTCAAACTTTTTCAGAGAGCACGGTAGGTGTGATTACCTAGTGGACGCTCTTTTGCTCATAATTCACTCTTGTGCACCTTTTCTTGAGTTTTTAATTTTTCATCCCAAGGTTAATGAACATTTAATTTAAAAAAAAGCAAAACGGCATCATGCTTCAGCTGGCATTTTTAAAATATTTTTTGGGGCAATTCTGTTTAGAATCTGTTTTTTTTAATTATTGTCAATGCTTTCCAGCATCAGCAACAAGCATTGGTAAACCCAAAATGTCAGCTAATGCCTTTGATTTGAGTAAGACTATTGGTTTTGCGAATATTTGATTTTAATGCTGGGACGTTAAGCCCCTTGTGAGAAAGTGGCTCTGTATATACTGTTCCCAAATAGGTACAGTGTGTACAGAGTCCACAGTCCCCAGAGGTTTGGCAGAGGCTAAAGTTAGATATAACCTTACTCTCTATAGTGGTAGCTTGGTCTAGCAGTAAGGCAGTATCAGAGGACAGTGTAAAGCATTTGTTGCACACACTCAGTCAGCAAATGGTCTCACACACTCAATAACTGAACTCTAGGCCAATTGTTTATATATAAAAAATATATGCTTGTTTTATTTTAGAACCAACAATAGGTATCAAAATATACTTTCTCAGAATGAGATGCTTTAGATAAATACTTGTGAAATATGCAATTGGCTTTTGTAGAAAGTTACAGATTGTTGCAATAGGCAACACAAGTTCAAACACAATAATGCATTGAGTTCAAGGAAGTTTTAAGCTATTTGCAAATGATTACTTTCAGGTTTACTTTTGTAATTCCAGGACTGGATCCTAGATTCAGTCATGGGTCAGTTCTTAGAAACAAGTGATAAAAGTTGACTTAGTTGCTGTTATGATTTTTAGACAATATTTTGCTATTTTAAAAGTTGACACTCAGAAAATATTTCATAGAAAACAATCAATGATTCCCTATGGAAGAAAATTCAAGTTGCAGGTATAGTGTGTTCTTGTTACTTTTGTAATCCAGTACCGGTTGCCTAGACTCAGTACTGGGACCTCTATCTAAAGCAGGTAAGTAATTACGTTTTCACAGTTTGTACGATTTTTAAAGAATATTTGAAGTTTGCAAAAATCGACAGAAGAAATTTCACAGAAAAACAGACTATGATTCCCTATGGAAGAAAATTGGGTTACTGCTAAGTATGGTTGTGAATATTTTTCAGGGTCAGTGCTTGGCACCAAGATCCAGCACTGGGAGCTCACCTAATAGCAGGTGAGTATTTTCGTTTTCGTTACTCGGTTGATTTTTGGTGAATATTTTAAGTTTTGAAAACACCACACAGAAGAAATTTCAGGAGAAACCAGTCAATGTTACTCTATGGAGAAAATTGAGTTATCGGCTTTCAGGTAAGTACTCGACTGGCAAAGTTAAGGTTCTGGGCACAGACTCAGGGGTCTCCCAGGGTCAGGTAGGTACAGTTGTTACACCCTCAGCGGCACAGGGGCTGCCGGGTGCAGAGTGAATAAGGCCCAATGTTATCCAAAGGGGGGCAGGGGGGCCTTGGTTGGTGGCTGCTGACTAGCAGGCCACGCGGCTGTGGGAGCTGGGCTCCTGGTCACTTGCTCGGGGCAAATGGGGAAGTAGATAGGTGCAAAGGTTACACTGCCAGGGCCACTCGGGCGGCTGGGTGCAGGGTGCTTTTGAGCCTTCGGGCTCTCAATCGGTTTCAATGGGAAAGCTCCGGTTTAGAAAAAGACTGCAAGCTCGGGGACGAAGATTTTTCAGTTGCCACCACCACTTTGAGAGGTAAGTTGGGTAGTTGGAGGATAGGTAGGTACCCAGGAGTTGGGCACAGGGGGCCGCAGGGCGCTGGGTGCAGGGGTGCCTTTTGGCGTCGGGAAATCTTACCCTCTGTTGATCGCGGTTGGGGGGGTACCTGGTTCTGAGGCTGCAGGCGTCATCAGGAGCGTCGAGGTAAGTCCTTGGGTGCCAGACTCGGGGTCAGAGTCGCCGGGGGGTCGTCCTCGTGGTCTTTGTTCACTCCGGCACAGGCCAGGCTTGGCGGGTGCAGAGTGTGCAGGATTTGCGGTTCCGGGCTGATGCCAGGGATTAGAAGTTGATTTTGAGTAGAGCCTCTACTCATGGGAGTCCCAGGTGCTTAGAGCCAAAAGGTAGCCAGGTCCTCTGGGGTTTGTGAGGTTGCTGGCCACAAGAGATGCCGGTTGTAGCAGGAGCAGGTTCGAGGGTCGACAGGCCGGTAGGGCTGGGGCCAAAGCAGTTGGTGTCTTCCTCTTCTTAGCAGCTGCAGGGCAGGTCTTCTTTCTTCTTGCTCTTCTTTGTATTTTGGAATCTGGGGAAGGGAGGTTCAGGGTGCCCCTAAATACTAGATTTAGGGGCGTTACAGGTAGGTGAAGGGCAGGGACCAATGGGTCCCTGTCCTGGGGTGGGTACACCCCCATCCTGCCTCTCTCCGGTGGGAGGGCGGCAGTAGCCTAGTTCTGATTGGGTAGGGCCTCCCATCTTCAAGATGGCGAGTGCCCGGAGATGTGCTTCACCTCGCCTCCCCCACCTGAGGGGTGGGGTTGGCAGGCTGGCACATCCCCTGTCCTTATTTGGGGTTTCCGGCCAGGCTTCCCGCCAGAGTGGGGGCTGCCAGTGGCCTGGGGAAGCTCACAGAGGCGGCATGCCTTTGAAGCTTCCCCCTGCCCATCCTGGGGGAGGAGATCTAGCACCTCGCCCATGATGTGCATTGTTGCAGGTCCAGGAGAGCAGGGGCTCTCCTACCCAGGGGTCCAGCAACATGTCTGCTGTGTGGCAGCCTAGGCAGTCTACCAGACCAGATGTGGATTGTAGGTTAGGTTTCAGGGGGCAAGATGCCCTCTGGGGTGCTTGGTACATTAAATCCCACACTGGCATCAGTGCGGGTTTAATGTGCTGAGAAATTTGATACCAAACTTCTCAGTCTTCAGTGTTGCCATTATGGTGCTGTGGAGTTCGTGTTTGACGAGCTCTCAGCACCATTTACTCTTAAATGGCAGCACTGCATACAGGACCCAGGAATGGACCTGGGTACTGTAGGGGCACAGGGCTCATGCTCCTGTGTCCACACCACTGCCATAGGGCACCCAGCTAGAGGGGTGGCTGATGTTTGCCAGGGCAGTGTAGGTGGTGGGCATGGCACACAGGGATGTCGACTCTCTGTTTTGTCTTGCACCCAGACACTCAGCCTGCAAGGGCAGTGTGTGTGTGTTAGGGTACAGGGCCTCTAAGGGTGGCACAATGAGTGCTGCAGCCCTTAGAGGCCTTCCCTGGTCACAAGGCCCTGGGTACCTAGGGTACTATTTACCAGGGGCTGACATGTGGCCAGGGTTTGACAATTTGGGTTTTAGGATTTTAGGGAAGGAACATAGGCCCTGGGCACCTGATTGGCAGAAGTTCAGGGCACACTCAGTCAAAGTACATTCAGCAATTCAGCAAAAAGTGGGGGCATGCCATGCAAGAAAGATGGCACTTTCTCACATCCCTTCCTTCATAAGGTATGCATATCTACTCTTGGGGTGGGTTAGCTAAATGGTATTAGCATTCGTACACTCTTAGAGGTCATAAAGGTCTAACAAAATATTTCACTGCAGAATTTAATGTCACAGCCCGTGCAGGTAAGAGCGGTGGGGCTGGGTTGGTGGGGATTGAACAGACGACCAAGAGGGGAATTGAAATGTATAATTAATTTCCCCTCCTCGTCTATCAAAATCCTCCTCATCCGGCCCCACTGCTCTTACCTCCACGGGCCCCGGCAGCTTTCTCACCACTGTCTACCTCATCTACCTCCCTATAACTTACCAATTTATCTCACCATTTGCGTGCTACCTCACCTCTCCACCTCCTCGCACTCTACTTCTGTTCCCTTTATCTCACCTTTCATTACATTATCCCTTCTAGCTACCTCTCTTTCTCTGACTTTACCCCATTTTCTGTGACAACAGATTTAGGGAGAACATTATCAGATTTCATACCATGGAAGGATGAAAATCGCTGGCATAGAGCTTTGATTTTCACTACTGCTGCGAGAATGCCTTTGTGAATGGGATTTATTTGTGATTATAAATATTGCATAGTTACAGCTCAATCCTTGTGTGCCTATGACTTATTTTAGTAATATATCCTATCAGACTAAACATTCAACAAGTCACCCTACTCTGTCTTTCGCCAGTGCTTATTAGGGCTTGCTTTTGGTTCTATTTGGCTGGTTGACTCCAGGCTTGAGCTTTTGGACATTTTTGCCTGCCTCAGTTTCTGAAGCTTTAACATATAATTCAATATTGTTTGGACTCATAAGGGTGCGAATTAGCTTAAAATAGGTAATAAATTCTGAAAAGGGGCCACTAAATACCTGTTGCTCTGGGTCCCAAAGTTTCTTTAGATGTGCACTGAATAGAAATGTGTAAAACTCTGTTTTCACTTCTTGTTTTCCCACATGCGGAGAACTGGGCTTGATTTTACTGGCTAGAAAAATGGGCAGTAAAATCACTTTGGGCTTTACAACAGCAGCCAGGGATCCAGCCATCCAACCTCCTCTTGTGGCAAGGGAGAGCATGCAATGCCCTCACTCCCAAACCACTGCTTCCCCTTTCTCTCCCTACGCTCCCCTCCCCCACCCCAGCCTAACACAGAGCATCTGCTCCGATTTACCACCTTTTCTAAGAAGGTAGTAAACGGGACCCCTGAACTCCATACAACTGGGAATTCTATGTGCTTTTATTCCCAGTAAAACTGGGTCGGTACAGATATTCTCCATTCCAAGGTGTTTAACTCGTAATTACACAGTATTGGTGGGGTGGCAGCGTACAGTACAAGTAATTACGGGTGGAGATTTACACCCAGCAGTACAGTGCAGCTCCTATAGAGGAAATGAGCTTGTTCACTTAACCTTTTCCAGGTAAAAGCATTGGGAGGGAGGGGGCGAGCCAACTCGAAGACCCATTTTTTGTGTGTGAAAAAGGCCGCTTTATTGAAAACAGGTGCATATCACAATGTCTAACCTAGGCCATTGCCTTACAAGCTAAAACCTCACTATACATCAATAAACTGCTCCTCGATTTTTCCCACCCCTACGATCCCCACATAAAATCCCCCACCCTGCCGATAACATAACATTACATAACATTCCATAACAATCCTATTCCACTGTATTGCAGTTCCAAACTCCTGCCATCTAATAAAACCTACAAACCTATCTGTCCTTCTGCAACTGTAACTACCTAACCTCTATTCTAAACTTATCCTACCTGCCTAACCTTTCCCTGGCCCTGCCCCTGCCCCCAAAACTTCCCAAAATGTAACTCCAAACTTCTGCCAATATGGCCAACTTTTGAACAACCCCGCCACCCAGGAAAAAAAGGGAGCATAGGTGTAAAGCCGCCTCCCCTTTTTTCAGCCCCCCCTGCCCTACTAGGAGTATTATCGTAGCGGTTCTGGACCTTCAGCCCCTTATCCAAAACGTCTGTAATCTTTAGTAAATACAAGCCCATAACCACACGTGACAAATGTACCCCCTCCCCTCCAAAAAAGTCCCCCGAGTCCACTGAATCTTCCCATGTACAAACATCCCAAAATTCTGCAATAACGTACCCTTTCAGTGTTCCTCCTACTCCCCCAGGTGAATCTACAACCTTTCGTGGCACCTACCAGCCACCAACATACCATACAATAAACGCATAGTGAATCCACAACATGTCGACGTATAGGTTCCTTCCATAGCTTGTTCCCCCGTCCTTTCACAAAATCTTGAAGAAACTTTATTAAACCGAGTTTGCTCCAAAATTGCAGGACCGCTCCATGAACTGGGCCTGCTTCACGAATGAACACCCTACTAACCATATGATCCAGTCCGTGGCGAGGGGGCCCACGCCAGACCCTGAAATAGAAAACTATGTGAACAGACGAAAAAACATAACCGCGCTATATACCTCATGCAACGCCGCTAGCATAACTCACATTACCATTTGATATCATCCTCGTTGCCCCTCCCGCATACTGCCACCCCGGTTCCCCCTTACGGTCACCCGGTGACGCAGAGGTCTCCGGCCTGTCATCGTCCCCCCGTCGCATACCCCAGTCCGTCCTGCCTCCGCTACTGCACACCCATCAGCAGACGAGTCTCCCTCCAGCGGACTGTCCCTTTAACGCCCAAAATTCCAGAGCCGTGCCGGGCCCATCGGTTGACCCCTGCTAAAAGCCCTCCATACCCCTCATGACTCTTTGATTGTCCAGTGCTGCCTGGCATTCCGTGGAGCCTGAGGTGCTGTCATAGAGGAAGTCAGCCAGGTAATACAGTACCACCGTTGACTCGTGTGCCCTAAAAATAACTACTGGAAGAGATTCGGAAGAACCCCTGCTAAAGGCCATACATACCCCTCATGACTCTTTGATTGTCCAGTGCCACCTGGCATTCCGTGGAGCCTGAGGTGCCGTCATAGAGGAAGTCATCCAGGCAATACAGTACCACCGGTGACTCGTGTGCCCGGAAAATAACTACTGGAAGAGAAATTCGATGGATGCACCAGACATAAGCCGCCCATCGATAATGCTTTGCCCACGTACCATTCACTTCCGAAATGGATGCCCAGGAGGTCCCCATCCTCCGGGTGGGCTGGAAGCCTCCGGAAAGCTGACTGTATGTTGCATCCTATCCTGTTCCTGTTGCGCCCGTGGTCACTTACCAGTGACATGGCCACGTCAACCAACTACTACAACGCCCGTGGTCACTCCCAGTGACTTGACCACGTCAACCAGCTAATCAGACACCACGGCCACAGTGCCGTCGCTTTCTGGCCATAAAAATTGCTGCGTAACCGGTATCGCCCTCACGCCTCCCTGGGCACCAAACCAGACTAAAGGCCCAACAAAATGTTTTTGCCGCGGGGCCCACCATGCAAGCCTTGCGCCCTTCTTTGACCTATTTATCATGCATCCCTCTGAGTATTCCCCTCGCTGTTTGAAACTGTCTGTTCATCGCCCCCTACCCCCAGGGCCTCACAACCCCAATGAAAACTGTCTGTAAATCTGCCTGTAGCGCCTACGCAGTGTTCTGGTTTGATCCAACTCTGTAAGACTGCCCCCAGAGATTGACCACCCTAATTAGCGTACAAACCTTTGGGCCCCGCCCCTCTAGCCCCTCCAGAAAGGCTGCTGCTGCGGACCCCCCGCCTGTGAACCCCCTTGTTGCCACTGCTGGCCCCCTGCCTGCGGACCCGCCCCCCCAAAACAATTTACCAAGGCATGTCTGCCTATGCATTTCGAGCAGTCATGCCGGAGCTTACAAAAATCCCTAGTGCACATTCCCTTATTGAACTCCCAGCAGGCTCCCACTGAGCCTGTCTGCCCCCTGCCTGTACTTCCCGCCCCCCCAGGTGGGCTGCCCCTGAGAAGGCCGCTGGCCGTGAATACAGTCTTCCCTGCCCGGGCCGACCCCATCGTGTGCTGCCACAGGTCCGTAGCCAACTCCCCCCATTTAGTTTCTGTATCCCATGCCATACAAGCTCTAAACTCTTCGTCGTACTGTGCCCAAGCATAACCTTCTACCATGATTTGTGCCTTCCTGATGACGTCCATATACTTAAAGAGGGCCACGCACTTCTCCGGGTATTTCTTGCAATATACACTGGCATATATTAAAAACGCTGCCGTCCAGTTTTCTATAGTGAGCAGCACCCTGGGCCGCTTCGCCAATTCATATGCTTCTTCCTTCGACCCCTCTTCAGCTTGAACCTCCCTGGGTAGCAGCTTGGACATTTCTACATACTCTCCTTTCCATATCCGCTCTTTAGTGGCTAACCTCAGGTGCGCGCCCAATGGCTTCGTCACTCCCATATAGGGTAGCTTCTTGATTTTTAACTCCTTGCTCTCCAACTTTACAACGGACTCTCCTGTCACTGCTGCCCCAGTGTCACTAGCCGTCCTTGTTTTAGCGTCTTCGCCTACTCCTCCCGCTGTCTTGTCTGCGTCCTCCGTACCTACTCCGACATCCAAAACATATTATCCCTTGCTTAACCTCCCCCCCTCCTCCCCCAACCCCTCCCCCCCTCCGATCCCCACCGAAACCATCACCGGTTTCACCCATCCTTCGTTCGTTTTACCTGGCTCTGCTGAGGGCACCCTTTTTGCTGTAGCCCGCCACTCCACAGGAGTCGTTGCTGCCGCCAACCCAGCTGTCCGACCCGTGGTTCCCACCTGGAGTCGTGCCATCTGCAAGGTACTACAAACAACATTATTCAGGCCCCCCACACCCCCATCAATGCTTTCCCTCAATTCCCCCTCCTCAAGACTATCCCCCTCATAGTCTAACTCCTCTGGCTCCAACTGCCCCCAACTCCTGATTACAGGCGGCGCAGACTGTCTTCTTCTCAAATCCCTGATAAAACCATCATGCGTGGTCCTGCGTCCTCGATGTCCTGTGCCCCGATGAGGGCCATCGGGTGTTGGGGCCAGCGAGACCGTTCGGGGCCTACTTATGCTGGCCGCAACGGGCTCCCTCACCGGTACCGGGTACGCCACGCGAGGCTCCACCCTCCCTTCACATCGGTGCCTATGAGCCGCTTCCAGCTCTGCCAAGTCAGGCTCCTGCCGCCGTTCCACCGCCTGCAACAGAAAAGTCTGGTCTGGTGTGCTGTGCCTACATTCCTTAGCTTTCCCCACCCAATTCCCTGTCCTGCCTAACCCCCAAGTACCAGCTGCCCAATGACGCCCTACTCTCCTGAGATCAATGGCAAACCCCCAGACCCATCTCCCTCCTCGTCGTCACTCCATTCCAACCTCCCCAGACTCCCACGCACGCCCACCCCACCGAGGCCCATGCCCCCACCAAGCCCCCCTCCACGCCTGACTCTTCACCTCCCTGATCCCAGAGCCTCGCCTCCAGACCCAGTGACCCCCCATGCACCATGTAGGCATCAATCTGTTCCCTCCTAGACAAGCCCTGTACCTCCTCATGCCAAGAGGTAAAAGGCCCTCCCAATCCCGACCCCCCCTCAGATCCCGGCTCCGGGACATCCTCCTCTTCCAGGACCAAGCCTCCCTCTCCCAATGACCCCCCCACCGGACCCGTGAAACCCCCGTCCCTCCCCAACATGTCCCCCCTTCCCGCTCGTCCTGCCCCCCTCGCTGAATTTTGCATGTTGCCCAGCTGCACACCCCCATCGACCCCTCCAGAACTCAGCCCCAGAAGTCCCCCTTGCTCCCCTCCACTCGGCAGGTTGTCAAGGAGAGGGGAAGCCCTGCCGGTGTGCCCGCGAGTCCTCTTCCCCCCTCCCTGAACTCCCAACCTACCCCCGAGACAGGAGCGCCCTTTTCCCCCTCCTGCCCCTTGACACTCCGGGGCCCGGCTGGGTAACCCAGCGGTCCTCTACTACGGCAGGCCCCGCCCTCCCCCATTCTCGCTGGAGCCCCCAAGGAAGCGGGAGGCTTCAGTGTATCTTTCCCCCGCGGGCCGCTCTCCTGGTATAGGAGCGGCCCGCACCTTCATCGGACCAGCCGGGGAGACACGAGATGCGCTCCGCTGGCGAACCCCGCCCTCAAAACCTCCCGCCACAGCCTCGTCACTCATCAGAGCCTGCGGCTCTGAGTCAGCACCCCGGGCTACCTTTACGTCACACTTGCGACTCAGGACACTCACCTTTACATGTTTCGCCCTCTTGGGGGGCGAGCAGGCCGCGACGGTGGCTGCTACACCCGCGGACGCACGTCTCGCCGGGCGCACGGTTCCCACCGCAACAGTCTTGAGGAAATCGAGCCAGCTGGCCTCCTTGAGCAGGCGGACCGCCTCTAACACTCTCCAGTCCTCTCCAGCCATATCACTCGTCGCCCGCTAAATGCACAATGAAATTCGTGCCAAATGCGGAATATCAAAAACCCTACAAAATTCTAGTTACAGCTACCCTCCCAGCCACCAGGTCACCAAACCGAAAATGTTGGCTGGGAGAGGGAGGGCTAACCCCTCATAGCCTTTGGGCTATAAAATCACTTGGGCTACTTTTGGGCTATCCCCCCAGAGCCCAAAAATAATGACTAAAAAATGGCCGCTGCCGGCCGCCCCTCCCCCTCCCAAACTGCCCGGGAGGCAGACCTTGCGGGCTCGGCTGGCCCCCAAACGCCTCTTCCCTTGGCAAAAGTTGGCTTTAGCTGGGTAAGTCTGTGAGGGTTGGCTCTGCAAAACTCACCTGTCGTGCGTATACTTGTGTGTGTTTTTTTTACAAACAGTTGAAATTAGTGGAAATATGAAGTTTGCTAATTTTTACGAAAAAACGTCACAAAGCAAAGTAAAATCCCGCAATATACACTGGCTCGTTCAAATAGCAGTTTACCCTTTTTGCACTTTTCAAAATTTTGAAATGTTATAATCTTCACAAAGCTTTGCTGTTGGTAAGAATTCTTACCCAAATGCCCACATTCTGAATCGGCTGTTAATTCTAGGAGGTAAAACTACTCTGTTAACAAAAAAACACAGTATCACACTTAGGGCCAGATCTACTTAACTCTGTTTGCAAAATACTGGTCGCCATTTGCGGCCAGCATTTTTGTGACCAGAGTGCTAGTTTTCAAACTGACCTATGTACAGATAGGTCGGTTCGCAAATTACTGAATCCTAGTGGGCTGCAATTCAATGAGATAGGTCACAGATTACAATTTAGTAGGAATCGCAGCCATCACAATGATGGCGGCCTACTGAGATCAGCAGACCACCATGTCTGTGATTGCTTTTAAATAAAGCATTTTTTTCTTTAAATGCAACTCTGTAAGAAATTGGGTTTTTGATTGAGGGGGTGAAAATCCTCCTCAAGGAATTACCACAATCCTTGTCAGGGTGAACTTGTAAAGTTATTAAAATAATCTGTGCTAACCCTCAGGTAACTTTAGGCAGTCATTCACAGCCCTTTTGTAAACAAGCATTGTTGTGTGTTACAAACTGTAGTCTAAACTGTGTCTGAAATGCCATCTTGTACTGGTATTTTTGAACTAATTTTTAAAGGGGCATCCATCCACTAATGCAATTTTATAAAATCCTACCAGGGAGGACATTTCCTGACCTTCAGCCTGAACATTTTAAAGCATTCAAAGCATATGTCAGAACTGTTGCACAATCACCAAAAGACTCCATATTACAGAAAGAAACTGCACCCATTCACTTTCACAGCAGTGAAGAGGCATTATCACAACACCATTTTTATCAAATAATCATGTTCTATAATCTAATACACCGTCCATCAATTTGTATATGGCCACCTGTACTACATAGGTACTCTATTCTTACATTGACATGCACAAAAACCTCAAATTAAAAGAAAGCTAATGTGAATACCAAGGGCCCGATTCTGATCTTGTTGGAAAAGCATTGCAAACGACTTGGATCAGGAATGCTTTCCCACCGACTTGAACGCGTGCAGTCCGACTGAGCGAGTACGATGCAACTGCATTGTTATGGGCTCAGCTCCCTCAGACTCCCATAGCATTCTATTGGAGCTTGTGTACCGACACGCACAAAGGCTCCCATAGCAAAATAGGGGTGGGCGGGGAAAAGCATACACCCTGAGGTGGGCACCCCATGTTGCCCGCCACACTGTGCATGCTAGGATCGTGGGGACCCATGCGCACCCCCCTGTGACCGAATCGGAGGGCTCTGGGTGAAGGGGGCCAGCTATGGGCCCCCAAAGTCCAAATCCGACAGCCGTTTTGTCTCGTAAGACCGAGTCGATACAGCTGTCCTATACATGCAGCGTACGGACAGGTTCGGGTTCGTAAAAGATTCGCAAGGTGCTTACGGGATACTCACATCGTACTTGGTCCTTTGGAATGGGGGACAATTTGGACGGGAAGATAGGCTCTGAATCGGATTTGCTCTTTACAAATCCTGTTTGGAGGCCTTCCTTATGAGAGCAGAATCGAGCCCTAAATGTCTTGAAAATATATATAATTTTAATCCAATATCAACTGTATACATAACACACTAAAAATATCATATACATAAAATGTGGAGACACTTATTCCAAATAACAATACAAGAAAGGGAAGATTTTCTTTAAAACAAATTAATCTGTCTTTGAACCTATACTCTACTGCCACTTATATCACTGAGCACCCATGAACTTGCTTTCAATTATATAGGAATTTCCTCCCCCAAAGTACCCTCTGAACTGTACTAGAAATGACCTCCCATGTGGCATAGCCCGACATTTTTGTGGTGAGAGGAATGGTATCAAACAAATGTAGTGTGCATCCCGGAGCTTTATATGAATTTTGAGTACCTACAAGTGGTCTTTTTGTCTGGATATTTTAAAAATCTTCTACTTTGAGATTACTCTGCTTACCAAGGATGAGTGGTTTGGATTTGTGCGTTTCTCAGTTGCTATACTGGAGCCCACCGAACGTAGCTAATGGACTATTGAATGGTTGTATGAGGGAACCACACATGCGTTTACCACGCATGCCAGTTCCTGGAAGGCTAAACAACAAAATTCTTGATCACAAATATGTCTTTACCACGCATGTCTATACAACGAATCATTTGTTGTTAAGGCATATTTGGTAAATACATATCCGGGGTTAAAAATTCAGAGGAAAGTCCTATCCCCTGACCCCTGCCCCATGCCCGAGTTCCTAAACCACCCCTCCAGCCCTAGTAACTTTTTTACCCCGCCCTCCCCATTTCCCTAAAAAACGATCCCCCTAAGCCTTAAAACCGACCCTGCTCCCCTAAGTCCTAAGAGGTATTACGGTCCCTGCCCCCCGCTCTGAACCCTTAAACAACCCCCAAGTCCTGAAAACTAAACTACCCACTAAGCCCTAAAAACGACCCCGCCCTGAACCTTAAATCGGCCCCCCAGCCCTGAAAACTAATCTACACCCTAAGCCCTGAAATTTACCCCGAACCCCACCCCAGCCCTCAAAACTACCCCAACCCAACCCCCAGCACAGAAAACTACCCCGACTCACCGTCAGCCCACAAAACAACCACAACCCACCCCCCAAGTCCACTTACCTCAACACGATCTCTTCCTGCTTCCGTCCGTCTGCAAGCTCTACAGCGCATATGACTTAACCACGCACATGCATGGTTAAGGCGTATGTGCTTAAGGGACTTGCGTAGTACAGCCTTCGTTGTAAAGGCTGTTCGTTGTTCAGCCTTTGAGGTAAAGGCTGTGCCCCATTGAACAACACTGATTATTATTCAAGATTTCCTTTTGAAATGGTAGACTTTGGTTTTTTGGGAAAGTCTGGTGCAAAAACCTGATAATATAGTGAGCTGGTAGCCTATTCCTCTTCTGTGAGCTCAGGGTTGGAATCACTTTTCCCCTTAATTTGCACTCATTAGCTCGGATGTTTAGTGTTGTGTCACACGTCTGATATAATTTGGAAAGTTAGAAGACACTTATAATTACAGATTGGTCCCGAACATTCATAGTAGGAGTAGGATCAAGGATGTGTCACAACAAGTTATGGGCAACTAACTGTTATGAACTAACAAGAGTGTTTGAACACGGATGGCAAAATGTTAAATAATATGTTTACCAATGGGAAGCGATCTAGCAGCCAAATGGAAGACAGTTAGGTATCCATTTTTACTTTCAACGGGCGCATTCCAGATTTTGCATATCAAAGGTTATAAAGCATTCATTAAAGAACATAGGGACTGAAAGACCGGTCAGTGTGGGATAAGGGGAATGCGGAGGCAGTATTTAATAGGCCTGGGCTAAATTTCCGTTCCGCTCGTGGAAATTGCGATAATTTGACATTTTTGCGTTCCGTGGAGAGAGCGAAAATGTCCGCATTCCGCAGCTTAGCGATAATTTGTTTCTTGCTCGCGATGTAAAATAATACATTCTCGTGCGCGCGCGATCGCCTTACCTGAATCCCCGCGTTCGCCAACAAGTTTTCCCGATCCGGTCGCGTTCTCCACGAGATGTTGGATTGTTGGTAGCCATTTGCGCTGTCTTGCGACAGTTCGTGCCCGCAGTAATGTCATTGGTCACGCGATCACGTCTTTCTTCTCGCGATCATGCACCACAAGAAGAGTGAAAACAAGATGGCCGTGCCCGCGAGCAACCGCATGGGTAAGTTGGCGTGCCGCGACCACGCAGAAAATACCGCGAACGGGCGGGAAAAAAACTTCCGCATCTTCGCGATATTTCCGCGTGTTTGCGGAGATTTTTAACGTTTTCGCGATAATTTGCGAAAGTCACTTTCGCAAATTCCGCCCACCCCTAGTATTTAATGGGGTATGTGGACATTTTACCTTTGTATTGCCCCATATAGTTGATTCCCTGCCTAAACCATATTGTGGGATTCTACACAGTAGTAGATGTAGGAAGGAAAAAAGATCGATCTACAGAGCTGGGAAACCAGCAGTTCATGTGGGGAGTCGCCATATTTTTTAAAAGAGAAAACAAGCTTTAGCAAAGCCAGTCAGTCTCACCTATGCAAAAGTTATTGGCTTTGCCGATCCTCCTAATGCTATGAGCTTCGAAACGAAACAAAAAAAATCTAAATCCTTCCCTCTTCTATCCCTCCACTATCCTTTTTAATGAAAATAACAGACTAACATGTCCACCACTCAAATTAATGTAACATTTCACTATACTAATTCAACACTAATCCTTTATGGGTTCTAGAGTAGCGTGCTTCTCGCCGAAAAAGCGCTTCAACACCTCATGAGGGGTAGCAAGCACTATATAAATGCAAACTTTTTCTCTCTTCTATCCCTCCACGATCCTTCTCAATCCAAATAACTGACTAACATATCCACCACTCAAATTACTTTCATATTTCACAATACTAATTCCCTACTAATCCTTTATGGATTCCGTAGTAGTGTGCTACTCGCCGAAAAAGAATTTGACACCGCGTCAGGGGTAGTTAGCGCTATATTAATGCAATTATAATACAATATAATACAATACAAAAGCAGCCAGACCTAACTTAGAGGCACTGCGTTAAGTATTTATGCAGCACACAAACAGTAATAACGTGAATACACAACACAAGATATTCCACACCAATTCAGGAAATAAAAATAAACTGTAGTTTAAAAAAGTGAGGGCAAAACAACAAAAACCCAATCAGTAGAACCTAAGTTATGCAATTTTAAAGCTTTAAGTTAAATAGCGCAAACTGTGGGTATCTGGTTGCACTATAAGGGACAAAGTCACAAGTTCTGACCAACCGCAGTGGATTGTGGGCCAGATACAGGGACAAGGTTAGTCCTGCTGAAAAAGTTACCTTCTCAAAGTCCGGCATGCAGAGTTCAAAACTTCAGGATTTCACAGGAGGAGCTCTGCGGATGCCAGCCAAGGGTCCATGACCTGGTGAGGCACCTCAGGGGGATCAGAAACTCACCCCCACAGAGGCCAGAAGGGCTCAGGCAAGTCCAGCTCAGGTCCAGGCAGGGCCAGTTGCATCAGGTCAGCTGTGCAGTTGAAGGGAGGCATCTGGAGCTTGTTGTATCCCTGTTGCTCAGAACAGGAGGTCAGTCAACTGACTCCTAGAGTCACTCAGGTTAGTCTGGAATGAAAGGAGCAGGACAGTCCACAAGCAGCAGGGCAGTCCTCTGAAATGCAAGGCAGTTCTTCTAGGAGTTCTCCACAGGTCCAGGAGTGAACTTATGAGCGGCTCAGGAGGTTCAGTACGTATACCTGGTGCCACACTTTAAAGTGGGGGAAACTTCTAGTCTACCCGCATCTGGTTCTGGAAAGTTCCTTCCTTCCCTATTCTTTCCCTTACCAAGGCTCTAGGAGTTCTAGGATGACAAAAGGATGGTGTCAAGATCCTTTGTAACTGTGTTCGAGGTAGTACTTTGAAATGTAAGTGGGGCATGGAATAGCTCCGCCTCTTCCATCCTGGTAGGATGCCCCTCTCCCAGTTACACTCAAGTGCTATCGTTCACTGTCTGGGCCCAACAAACATTCCTGATGAGGGAGCAACTAATGGGCCAAGGCAGCTGGAAACTCCTAGAAAGTCTAAAAATGTTTAGCACAAGAAGACACCAACGTTCTAAAAGTGGCATTTTCAAAAGTGTAATCTAAAAACCAACTTTATCATTAAAGAGGATTTTAAATTACAATTTAATTTGAGTCCCAAACATGATATTCCCATCTGCTCCCAATTAAAAGCTAGCACTTAATAAATGTAATAAGGTAACCCAATGTTATCCTATGGGAGAGTTGGCCTTACAGTAGTGAAAAACAAATGTAGGAGTCTTTCAATACCAGGGCATGTAATACTTAAAAACACATGTCCTACTTTTTAAATACATTGCAACCTCCCCAATGGGTTGTTTGGGCCTACTTTAAGGGTGGTTTATATGTATTAAAAAGGAAAGTTTAGGACTGCCAAAAAGTTTATTTTGCCAGGTCGAATTAACAGTTTAAAACTGCACAACAGACTGCAAAGACAGTGAGACATGTTTTCAAAGGCTACTTTTACTGGGTGGTACAATGAGTGCTACAGCCAACTAGTAGCATTACATTTACAGGCCCTGAGTATCCGTGGTAACATAAATAAGTGACTTACAAGTATATTAAATGAACCAATCAGGTGTTAGCCAATTGTACCATGTTTTAGGTGGAAAGCACAAGCACTTTAGCACTAGTTAGCAGTGGGTAAGTATCCTAAAAGCCAACAAAAGCAGGTTTAAAACACAGGAGGGGTGACCCTGTAGGAAGGGCCACGTCCAGAAAATCTGTTTTCCTTACAGAAACACAGGATGTGTTAAAACAAAATAAAATGAAAAGTGTCATTTTCGTTGTTTAAGTAACTGCCTACGTAAAAAATAAAATAAAAAAAACATTCACAAAGCGGAGGGAGCTCCTTGGGGACCCCTTCATGTTTGTGATTGAAATACAACATCCTCTGAGGGGGTGGTAAAAGATTAATGTCTTGCGAACAGAATTCCGTTGCAAAATATTAATACATTTAATTCCAATTCAGTATTTGTAAGGGACACCCTAAACGCACCCCTTCCAAATACTAAATCTGTATTTGGTTGCAAACCCAAATTGCAATTCTGTAACGTGTTATCGAATCCAATTTGGGTTTGATACATCAGAAAAATGGCTTCGATCGTGATTTTAACAGCCCCATTTGAGTTTGGCTTATTGAAATTGGGAATAACATGCTGTTTTACTGCATGATAAAACATTCTATTTTCCCTCGCCCTATTTGCAAAACTCAGACTTGGGACCTATTTCTCTGCAAATATTCCTTCAGGAAAAATATAAACAGGAAAAAAATCACAGATGGGCGCAAAATTACGACCTAATTTGCAATCTGAAATTAGACGCAAAACCTGTTGCACTACGAAATTTAGAATGATGGGCACAAGTTTTTGTAGATTCAGTTTCTTTTAAACAATTTTGGTGCTAGAATTCTCCTATTTAAGATGGGGTTTCCCGCAGATTTTGTTCCTACTACGTCTACTCTAGTGGGATTCCTTTCTCACTTAAAAAAAAAACTTTGCAACTTTTGCCAGGCTGGCAACGTTTTGATATTACCATGAAGTTTGCCTAGGAGAAGCTTTGGATCCTTGCAAACTGTTATAAAAGTACATGAAAAACACTCAGAAGTTGCAAAATATTCTTTTTACAATGGGCTGGCAACATTTTAATTATAGAAAGGCATAATATGTTACTAGAACTATGTATTATGCATTGATTTTTTTTATGAGGACCTCTATGGTCATGCATCCGTCTTTTATCTCTCCATCCATCTTTGCTTCTTGATTCCTCAATTGTGTCTACTCCCTATGCCATTCCTTTTATATAACGTCCTTCTTTATAGCTTCTTTCTTCCGTTACAACTCTCTTGTTTCTTCTACATAACTCCCTTTGTCTCCTTTTCTAGCTGTAGTCATCGCTCATAATCTGTTTGCAATTTGATGTCTTTCCCCCTAACCCTCTACATTTATTTTCCTAATTCTTTCGCCTATTATTTATGTCCCTCTACTATTCTTCCATCAGTTCTGCTCACGTCCTATTTTCCATATCTTACCTCTCTTTGATGCTGCTTCTTTCACTGTCCTACATTCTTTTTTCTCCCTTTCTTACTTTTGTTTCTTATCTCTGCCAATATTTCCCCTTTCATTTGTTCTTCTTACTTCCTTCCTCTTTCAGCATTCTTCCTTTACTAGCGTGTCCCTTTCTCTTTGTCCACCTTTTCCTTCACCCCCTTTCCTCTCTCCTATGCCAATTCTGCATTCATCTTACATCCGTTGCTCTCTCCTCTTTCATTTCATTTGTTTCCCCCTTCTCTCTCGTTCTTTCTCTCCTCGTCTTCACTCTGTATATTATGCTAAAAGGACAGCTGTCCTGCCCTGTGAGTAATGTAGGCATGAGTACTGGGCAAGGCATATGTTCATGTGCTTTCAGTGGGCCAATATGTACATGTGTTTTGCCTAGAAGGCCCTTCTGTATACTATAATTTACTTATTAAACAGCATGTTTTTCTTCTCATAGGACATGTAAGCAATTGGGTTATTAATATTGCAAGATGGTGCCCCTACTAAAGTAATAAACATAATATGGTTAGGTCATAACTCAGTTCAATGTGAACCTCTACTTAAACCATGATAGCTAAGGCACAAACGCAGACCCTTCCGCAGAAAAATCTGTGTAAAAATGTAGAAGAATCAAACAACATTAAAGTTAAGAACACAACGCAATAAAATTCTCATACCAACTTAGAAAAATAAAGAAGTATTTAATGTACCAAAATGGGTACAATTGAATATGGGGAGCCAGGATGTGGATTTTGAGGTTTTAAGACAAAAAAAGTACCAAGAAATGGTAAGGGACTATTTAATCATTGTAATCCTTCAAAGTAGACTGGTGTGATTTCCGGCCAACTGCAGTGGAGCATTGGTAGAATATGACTCGGATGTCCCGTCAGTCATAGTTTTCACCTGGAGATTAAATTTATGGATGCAGCTGAATGGGTTTAACCAATTGTTTTCTGTGAAAAAATGGGAAATTTGAAAGTCTGTGTGGGCCTTAATTCGGTCAATAATCAAATTGTTGTTGATTCTCATCCCTTACCACAGATACATGAAATGTTAGCTATGTTGAATAGTGTCAAGGTCTTTAGCACCCACCACCTAAAATCACTCTATCGCCGCTTTGACCTTACGAGCAATTCATGCCTTATTACCTTTATCACTCCCCAGTGAACTTTCAGGTACCCCAGAATGCCATTTATTCTTGCCTCTGCCGCTAGGACCTAGCTTTGAAGATAAGTGTTTTCATAGCAGGAGTCCACGCACCAGCAGTGCCAGTCAGAAGCAGTATACAACAGCAAAATAAAAAAGAACAGATTTGAAAAACAACTGGGGCAACAGAGAGAAAAATGGACATGGAATGGAGTATTGATGTCACAGCGAAAGAAAACTCTACTTCCAGTACAGGAGGTGGGATGGTAAACTGCTAAAGACATGTAAATAGTGAGAAATATCACAGAGTCGTAGGGATTTGAAAATCCAAATTACATGACCAAATTCCTTTCCCTTAGGTAGATTTTTATCATTGAAGGCATGGTTTGCTCAGGTTGCTATAATGTAAGGATAAAGAGGATTAGGTGCTCAGATCTTCTAAAAAAAAAAAGACTGCAAGATCGCTATATCCTCATCCTACCATGATACAAGTAGTGTTCCTAACCCATTCCACGACAGTAATGGTCAGGACATATTTGAAGTATGGGCCCAGACCTAAGCATGGCATATCTTCTTTTTTAACCAATATCAGCTTTTACAACATTGGGCATGCATGGCTCCTTGTTACCGTTTTGGGTCCATTGCAGTTATTAACCAGAGGCCAGATCTCCTTGCCTTTGACCGGCAGCAGGGTTTTCATCTCAGTCTTCCATCAATCAGTATGGGAGCCTTGAATCCTCAAGAATCTTCTACCGCTGGATTTCCTTTGTCTTAATCTTTGGCTCTGTCGGTAGGTGATATTCAGTGGTTGATATTACGTTTGCAGGATCAGGCCTTCTTAGACTGGTCCCCTCTTTTTGTGGATCTACTCTTGACTGTCTGCAGGGCTTCTGTAGATTTGGGCTCCTTTGGTGAACACTTTGGGAGGATATTAGAATTTATTCCTATTCAGGTTTCACTAGATCCAGACTTGCCTCTAAGGGACTGTGGATTGAGTGATTTTTGAGCTGAGGGTGACTGTTACACTGTTCTGAGAAATTCTTGACTCTATATTGCCTAGTTAAAATCTGTAAAATCAAGCGCACTGACTGAAGTCTTTAGTGTTTTTTAACTCGTCTGCCAGTTTTTTTGTGTTCTAGTTTTGGGATTTGGCTAAAGGAAGAAGTACTTTGGAAGATGGCTCGGCAGACTTTGACAGCATGCACCACGCATTATAGCGGGATACTGCATGGGGGTGGTGCACATGAAGGAAGCACACAGCCACAGCAGGCATGCTCACGGGAGGGAAGGGGCACGGGTGGGGAATAAAAATAAACAAGCAGCATGCGCTGCCTGCCCCTTGCGCACACCGGCTCCTTGGGCATGCGCGGCTGCCATGTTTACGTCAGGCAGAGATGCGCGAGACAAAGAAAAAGTGCAACAAGTGCGGACGAAAACTGTAGTTGGTGACCGCTGCTTCCGGACTACATGGAAGTCAGTTTGACATCAACAGCCAGTCAAAACCAAGCTAACAAAAGCTATACCAACATTCAGCAAATGGCAAGCGGCAGGAGAAACTACCGGCCGCTTGCCAACACATAGAGAGTAATTTATGTCTCGCTGAGACAGCACATGCGGCGCATGCGCTGCCAAGGCGAGACCTAAAAAAGGGCTATGATGTAGTTAGTGCTATCCGCATCATAGCACTATTTTTCCCCTTTATTTACAGGGCAAGCTGCACAGCAGACATGATGCTGTACAACGTGGCTGAAGCACATTGACAAAGCCAATAGCTCTAGCGTAGGCAACACCTATTGGCTTTGCCAGTGCTTGTTTTTTTGTGGTTTTATATAGCGCAAACTCGACCCTGAAGGTATTAGAGTACTTTACATGATCACCAGTTACATTCAATTTTTTTAGGCACAGGAAATCAGGGGACCAATGTACGAAAAAAAAGTCAGTTTGAGATCTCCTAGTTGCAAATGTTTGCGATTCTCAATCGGGAAATCGCAAAAACCCATGTACAAATGTGTCTTAGACACATTTTGTGATTCCCAGTGGGTCCCAAATAGACCTACCTCAATAATATTCATTAGGTAGGCCTCAATTTGCGACCCATTAGGATTGGCCTGCACTCACAAGGATGGTGGCCTTCTTGGGACTAGCATGTCCATGATTGGTTTTTAAATAAAGCAATTTTTTTTGTAATGCAGCCCGTTTTCCTTAAAGAAAAACAGGATGCCTTTCAAAAATAAAAATGAAAAGCTACCTTTTCATTTTTTAAGAGTAGGCACTGGTCCCCACTGCTCTTAAAAAATGTGGCCCCCCACATTCACAAAAAGGAAGGAGTCCCTGAAGGACCCCTTCCCTTTGTGAATGGGTTAGCATCAACTTGAAGTTTGTGGTAACTGCACATGTTTTGCAACCGCATTCCCGGTACCAAGCATTCCTACATACCTGTGCAACTCGCTATTAGAAAGGGACCCCTTTAACGCCCATTCCTAACAAGGGCACCCAAACCCTATTTTGCGAGTCGGTAATAGGTTACCAACTTTCAAAATAGGGTTGGTACATCCCAAAAAGCATTTTATCGGTCGCGAACAACTCGATGGGCCGTTTGTGAGCGGTAAAATGCTTTGTACATCTGGCCCTACGGGATTTGCCCAGAATCACAGGATGCTGGGCCGATGCCAAAACTCAAACTTTGCTCCCCAGTTCCAAAGTTGCCAGCTCTGGCCGTAAGGCCACATCCTTACAGTCTTCTGTCATTATACCTTCATGATCCTTACAGTCTTCTGTCATTATTCCTTCATGATCCAGAAGGAAAGTGTTCTGCTATTTGCCTACCCGTAGCACTGACCTGCCAATTTAAAAAAACATCACACCATGTGAGGGAGGATGCAAGCCTTTGGAGGAGCCGGCATGTGGAAATGGGATCGGGCCTCAAATCACGTTACTGTCTAGCCAGGAGGCAGGGATTTGTGCCAAGGCTTACACTACTACCTTCCCCCCACCAACCAAAATAATAGCTTCTAAGAGTTCCACTGACGTCCTGGCGAGGTATCAAAGCCTGTAATTAACATCTGTTGTGCAGATCCTCCAAACACAAGGTGGAAACCAATTATGTGCAGGGGGTTCCAGCTCACCCTCTGTTGCTCCGTGTGCTATTGGCTGTTAATCACTGGTCTAACAGTGGTTCCCAGTGAAAAGGCATTTGGGAAAAATAAAATGGGACAGGAGATCAGATGTTATCAGGGGCGCTGGTTAGTAACAGTAATTTTGGTTTCTCTGTTAATTAGTGGAGTGTCAACCTTCAAACAACCCTAACAATAATGTAAACAAGCATTTGCAATGCAATAGGTCTCGCATTACTGATAGTTTGAGGTACTGGCGTTGCAAATAACAATGCAACACCAATAGCTCATACTTTCAGTAATGCCATATCTAGTTCATTGCAAATGCTTGCGTAGTGAGCCAGGAACCAGCATTCTATTTCTCGGTGCAGTACCGCAAGCTGCTCCTAGAGGTCACTAGTGAACAAGGCTACAGCACTGCATGTCTAGCTGCAGTACCGTAAGCTGCTCCTAGAGGTCCCTAGTGAGCAAGGCACCAGCACTACATGTCTAGGCGCAGTGTCACAAGCTGCTCCTAGAGGTCCCTAGTGGCAGTTTTGAGAAGTTGCTACTTCTACATTAAAAAGTGGCATTAGTAGAATTATGTAATCGTAATTTCACTTCGAGGCTTTGATAAGTGGGCCAGGAGTTCGGGTTGTGGCTAGACCCATTTTGTTTAAATCATTGCACCACCCCCTGAGCGACTCATGCCCAGCTTCACCTAAGGAAAGACTGAAACTGAGATGTCGATAACACGTAGGTAAAGCCTCTAAAATGTTAACAAGACCTCTTTCATTGAAAACAAGCGTCCGTGATTGTCCCGGGCTGCTTTAAAAGAGAAAGCTCGCATGGCGCTAAGGAAAGCATGTCATGCCTGTAGCAGGAGAAAGAAATTAAATAAAATATTGCTTCCAGACTAAAGAAGATGTACCATGTAACAACAGAAGTTAAAGGGCCAGTCCTCATGGGAGGTTACAAATGAAGACAAGGCGAAACCAAGGAGGGAATAACAAGCCTATTTCCGAATCGGAAGCCAGCCTTTACGAAGGACAATGACACAAGCCAATGACAAATATGGGCGTAGAGTGGGCGGGGCTTCCTGTGCATACTCCAATACAGCATGCCTCGCAGAGCAAACAGCGGATGCGCGCTGCCGCTAGGCTCGACCTAAAAAAGAACAACATACAATGGAATCTTATCTAATGCAGCCATGAAAGCTATTATACTCCACGTTCTTTGAGAATAAATTGTTCTCTTCGAAGATCACTATTAACAAATGGCTGGCAGTGATTCACAGCTCTCAGCATAGTGTGTAGGACTCCACATTTGTGTTCGTTCTGGTTCCTGTTATTTCATGTCATCTCAAATAAGCATTGCCAAAATCAATAGGTATCGCCTATGCAAGAGCTATTGGCTTTGCCAATGTGTTTTACACCATAGTGACTGCTGTTCAACATGGCTAAAAGTTAGTAGGATAAAGGAGAGTGGCATGGAGTGGATTGTCATAAAGTGGAGTAGAGTGGAGTGTTTTGGAGTGGCGTACAGTAGAGCTAAGTGGCGTGGAGAGGAGAGAAGTGGAGTGTCATCGTGAAGCGTACAGTGTTGTGGAGAGAG
Source organism: Triturus cristatus (assembly GCF_964204655.1). Taxonomy (NCBI): domain Eukaryota; kingdom Metazoa; phylum Chordata; class Amphibia; order Caudata; family Salamandridae; genus Triturus; species Triturus cristatus. The sequence goes on from NC_140590.1 coordinate 1,257,197,541, forward strand.
TAGAGTGCCATCGAGTGGAGTACAGTGTCAGAGTTAAGTAGAGTAGAGTGGCATAGAGTTGTGGAGTGGTGTAGAGCAGAGTGGTGTGGTGTGGAGGGTGTTGCATAGAGTGCATTAAGTGTTGTAGAGTGGCGTGGAGCGGTGTAGATTGTCAGAGTGGAGAGGCATAGAGTAGAGTAGTGTGTCAGAATAGAGTAGAGTAAAGTGGAATGGAGTGGCATAGAGGGAGTTGCATAGAGCATTGTTGAGTGGAGTAGTGTCTTCTAATGGCATAGAGTAGAGTAGAGTGTTGTACAGTGGAGCGGCATAGAGTGGAGAAGAGTGCTGTAGAGTGTAGTGGCATAGAGTGCATTAGTTCTGGGTAAAGTGGTATAGAGTACATTAGCATGGAGTGCAGTGATGTAGAGTAGAATAGAGTGCAGTGGCCTAGAGTAGATTGTGGTGGGGTAGAGTGCAATGGCATGGAGTGGCGCAGCGTGGAGTACAGTAGCGTAGAGTGAAGTGAAGTGGCATAGAGTGGAGTGGTGCAGAGTAGAGTGGAATAGTGCAGAATAGAGTGTGTAAAGTAGAGTGGAATAGAGTGCGTAGAGTAGAATGGCATAGAGTGCATAGGTGTAGAATGCAGTGGCATAGAGTGTAGTGGTGCACAGTGAAGTAGTCTATAGTGCCATAGAATGGCGTAGAGTGTAGTGGCTCAGAGTAGGGTGCAGTGGCATTGAGTATAGTGGCATAGATTGCAGTCATGGAGAGTAGTGTGTCTGAGTTCAGGGTCGTTTAATGCAGGGTTGTAGCTGTACTTTACCACTCTACTCTGCACCACTGTTCAGAGTAGAGTGATAAAGTACAATGGTGCATAGTAAAATAGAGTTGTGTAGAGTGCACTGACGCAGAGTGCAGTGACGTACAGTATCATATCATATCATAATCTTTAATCAATCTCTTTTTGTAACGGATCATAAAAGAATCATTTAATCAAATACATTATACTATATAATAGACAGTAAAAACACTTAAAATCTTTTAAAATTATTACGCATTTCAACCATTGGGGCCTGCACAAAGTGATAATATTTACAACCATATAAAGAACTAACACAATCTTTATAAGATGTTTAACTTTTTAAGTTCACCTCTGTATTGGGAATCCAATTATTGCAGTTATTCAAATCAGCATAATAATAATAATAATAATACTGATATTTGTAGAGCGCGAACAGCTACCTCACGAGGAGGTGTCCCGGCGCTATAGACCGCTGGGGAACCCGTCCTGGCTATCCCTGTGAGATGGTCCCTCATGGATATCTCCAAGGTGAAACCAGGCATCCCCGGCGTCTGTGGGGGGCCGTTGTAGAGATGAGGCAAGCTTAATGCCCAGAGTTGCCGAGTGTGTTCCTGGTTAGAGTAGGTACCGAGGTGAGAATTATCAAATCCGTTTTGACCCTGGTCCACGACCCTGCCGCGTCGGGAATTGAACCCTGGTCCCTGGCCAATTCTCTGCTTACGGGTCTGCCGCCTCTAACCAGTGAGCCACACCTCTCTACTGCATACCCCAGTTCTTCCTCTTTCTCACACAAGCCCATAGAAAACATGCTACAGAGAAACAGACAAAGGGATCAGAAAGTGCCTTTAAAAAGACCAGTGCCACCCTACATTGAAAAAGTTTATGGCGCCTTAAGATCGGAAAGATAAATGCTTTTCTCTCAGTTTGATAAAACATACAAAATAGAACTACATGTAGGTCCGTTTGGGGTGAGTGGCAGAGGGGCACGTCAGAATATTTAATCTTCCTCACTGGAAAGGCCAACATTAGGGGGATGTAATTCAGATGAAAGCGCAACAGTATGAATCTATGATGTGCATAGGTAATACACGAAAGGTATGAGAATCCCTCCCCAAGTCTAGATGGAATGAGGTCAAATGCACGTGACACCTTTTGTTGCTGATTCTTTTCCCTCCAAAGGAAGTTGACCTGCTGTAAAAACAGATCAGTAATTTTCTTTTTGGAAGTCTTCCTACAGCGTGTGGGGTCCCTGAACAGCTCTCCTTCCGCAAGTGCGGTCAGCTCAGCTTCCACATATCTAAGTCATCCAATCCTATTGAAATCGTCCAACTTCAGACAACTGCCAACTATGTGTTGAGTTAAATTGACAGTGGACCTACGCCAACTCGAAAGCCACAACAAAATTGGAGCCAATTTAATGGAATCCAGCAGGTACGGTAACCCCAATTCAAGATGTAAAATATAATTAGAATGAGAGAGGGGTAATGACACCCAGTTTTAAAAAAAGGTGTTTTCCATACTTTGTAGATGGTCCGAGGGAGCCATCCCCCACACTCCTGCTCCATATGTTACCATTGCCTTCGTTTTTGTGCGATAGATATTTTTGATCGTGTCCAGAGGACTGGTTCCCAGCTTTCTTGCAAATCTCTTAATAGCTTGCGGACTCCTTTCCATACCTAGAGCCCTTGCTGCCACCAGATTTTTCCAGGAGTGGTTCTTATCAAATAAGACCCCCAAGTATGGAAAGGAGTCCACCACTTCGATTTTCTTTGAATCCAGCTGGAAATGGGGGTATTTTGCTCCTCTTTTGGCTCCTGCTATGATGACAAAAGATTTTGTCTTGTTGACCCTAAGATCTAACGAAGCCATAAATGCAGCATATGAGGTTATAAGAGATTGCAAGGCAACCCCTGTCCTGGCAATTATAACCGCGTCGTCAGTGTACACCAATATCGGAAGGGGGGTGTTATCAAATGTAGGCACGTCCAGTGGTGAACCAGTCAGGGCGGCCTCCACCCCGTTTGTATAGATGGAAAAAAGAAACGGGGCGAGGACACATCCCTGCCTGACTCCCCTCTCGATCTTAAATGAACGCATACATTCCCCATTTTTGCCATACCGAACACAGGTGGTGGAATGGCATACAGCTGGTGAATAAATCGGATTATCAAGGGGTCAACCCCCATCCCATCCCATGGGCCATAACTTCTGGTGGGACACCCAGTCGAAGGCCGCCGAGAGATCCATAAAGGCCATATATATCCTCCCCCCTTTCACGTTGGTATATTTGTCAATGCAGAGTGATAAATTGAGGCATTGATCCACCGTCCCTTCTGGAACCCGTACTGATACTGCATAAGTATATTATTCTCTTCAGCCCACTCCTCCAGTCTAGATAATAAGAACCTTCCCATCAGCTTTGCTGTGGTATCCAGAAGGGAAATAGGACGATAGTGCTTAGGAATGCCCCTATCCCCGTTCTTATAGATAGGGACAATTACGCATTGGTTCCAAGATGGGGGAGGACCCTCTATCGCTATACTATTTAAAATATTAATTACTAGGGGGACCCACATATCATAATTCTGCTGGAAAAGATGGATTGGGATCCCAGAAGGGCGAGAGGCCTTCCCAGGTGCACAAGACTCCAGAAAATCTTCTAACTTCCTCTAACGAGAATGTCAATGTGCCCTGTGGTGATCGAGATTGGTCCATGTTTGGTGGGACCAAGGCAATATTGGAACCAAAAATACTTTCAAAGTGACCGACCCATGTGTCCTCATCAACATGAGAGTCCAAACAAGGGTCCTTAACATCTTTGAAGTAAGGGGCATTTATAGCTCTCCAAAATTCCCTGCTGCTCCCAGTGGCAGCAGCTTGCTCAAGATCTTTCCAGGCCTTCTCCCTAATGTCCTTCTCTCTTCGTTTCCTCACCTGCTTGTATTTGCTTCATAAGTATTTTATTACTACTGTAGCTCTATGAGGGGCTTTTATAGCTGTAATAAGATCATTCCTTGTAGTAGAACATTCATGGTCAAACCACCCTTGTTATTGTTAGGATTGGCAGGCTTAGGGCGGGTAAGTGCCAATTTTAATTTCGATAGGAGGGGTATAAACTGGGTGACTATGTGTGCAGGTGAACATCCCTCAATCAGGCACTTTATAATATCATCCTTTACGTGGGCTAAAATTTAATTGCCCAGGTTCAACTTCACAACCTATGTCCATTTTAGCTGATAACCATGTTTCCTACTTAGTGATATATTGCATACTATCTGTTGATGTTTTTTTACCTTAGATGGAAAATTTAGAGACATAAATAAAATGGCATGATCGCTATATAACTTGTAAACAGGTTATTTAAATGGGCCACTTTTCCGCTTAACAGAGAGGAGATTAAAATGAAGTCAATTGTTGACTCCTTACTGCCACGCCTAAATGTTTTCCCTGCCTGACCTGCAGTTATGTTACTTATTATTCCCAAATTACTCACAAATAAGAGATTATTTAGGCTATCACCGTACTCATTATGTGAGAAATGTGCTAGAGGATTACCTTGAGGGTCTGCTAGACCCCAGACCTTAGACTCTTTCTGTATGCAAAGATGTGTGTTAAAATCCCCCACCCAGATAATGTTTGGTGGACATTTGCTTTTAGTTTTCTGCATTTTACCTAGCTCTCTATTTAGGTCCTCTACCACTTTCTTCATGTTTCTCCCGAATTCATTGTTATAGAAATTGATTAAAATCCAGGGTCCTACAGTTCTATGGTCAATATATAAGAGTTGGAAATGGATATTCGGTAAGTCAGCCTGTTTTACTAGTAGTGGGACGGTGTTTGAGATCAAAGTCAATAGTCCCCCCCTTTGCTCTACCCGATTTAGATGGTACTCCTGGAGTATGGAATGTACGCAATCTGGGGAAGAACCCTTAACCCATGTTTCCTGGAAACAAATAATCTCCAGGGAATTCCAAAGATTCAGCCATTGCTCATTTCCTACCTTTGAGGTAATTCCTGACACATTCCAAGAGGCTAAAATAATCTTATTTCCTTTTACTATATGTTGGGAGGGCGAGGAGATGGGTGTTATCTGTGCTATCTGTGGTGGATTAACTAATATAGATAATCTCCCATTATGTGGTGGTGGTCAATCGCATAATTCCAGGTCTGAAAGGGGAGCAAATCTATTTTGGAGCCTTATTCCCTGGAAGCTATTTGGGCCCTTCATATGTCTCATAGGAAGTTGACCCAGCCTTGGCCTCATGCCCTCCCTTAGATTTATAGCCTGCTTATAGAAATGCTCCAGTGGTAGGGGAATGATCTGAATACATCTGGGGGGAGACCTATAGAGATTGTCCAGGAACATATAACCCACCTGTGAAAGAAGAAGGAAAACCGGGATATCCATCTCCCCTCCTAAGGAAGCATGGCAAAAGAGAAGATCACACACGGACAAGTCAACTCAGTCATTCTGTATTACATGGTGCCAGGGGAGCAGATAATGACAACAATGATAGCCGGGGTCTGATACAGTGTATTATTAATGACAATTGAACCTGTTGCCAGGCAGACAAAGTAGAGGGTAATTCGATCAAACTCCTCTCCTGGAATATTGCAGGAGCAAAAGCCATTTTAAATAATACTAGAAAAACAGAGACCTGGGGCATGTATGACATCATAGCCCTCCAGGAAACATGGTTAATGGAGCCAATCGATGTACCAGGTAGACTATGTTTTCCATGCTATTCACGGGAGGGTCTCAAGGCGCTGGGGGAGGGGGGTAAGTTACTGCTCGAACAGCCAGGTCTTGAGCTGCTTCCTGAAGGAGAGATGGTCTTGGGTTCGCCGAAGGTGGGTGGGGAGGGAGTTCCAAGTCTTGGCTGCCAGGTAGGAGAAGGATCTTCCTCCGGCGGTGGCTCTGCTGATGCGTGGTACGGTGGCGAGGGCGTGGCTGGTCGATCGTAGCTGGCGGGTGGGCGTGTAGAAGGTCATGCGGTCGTTGAGGTACTTGGGGCCCAGGTCGTGGAGAGCCTTGTGTGCGTGGGTGAGGAGTCTGAACATGAGTCTCTTGCTGACGGGGAGCCAGTGCAGGTCTCTCAGGTGTCCGGTGATGTGGCTGTGTCGGGGGATGTCCAGGATGGTCGTGCGGAGGCGTTCTGGATGCGTTGGAGTCTTTTTTGAAGTTTGGCTGTGGTTCCGGCGTAGAGGGTGTTCCCGTAGTCCAGTCGGCTGGTGACGAGTGCCTGGGTAACGGTCTTCCTGGTTTCAGTGGGGATCCATCTGAAAATCTTGCGGAGCATACGCAGGGTGTTGAAGCATGAAGATGAGACGGCGTTGACTTGTCTGGTCATCGACAGGGAGGAGTCCAGGATGAAGCCCAGGTTGCGTGCGTGGTCCGTTGGTTTGGGAGCGGTGGCCGGGGGCCACCAGGAGTCGTCCCAGGCGGAGGGTGATGATCCCAGGATGAGGACTTCCGTCTTGTCTGAGTTCAGTTTAAGGCGGCTGTTCTTCATCCAGTCGGCGACGTCTTTCATCCCTTCGTGTAGGCTGGTTCTGGCGGTGGTGCGGTCGTTGGTGAGGGAGAGGATCAGCTGGGTGTCGTCGGCGTAGGAGATGATGTTGAGGTTGTGTTGGCGTGCGATGGCTGCGAGGGGGCTCATGTAGACGTTGAAGAGGGTTGGGCTGAGTGAAGATCCTTGTGGTACGCCGCAGATGACTTTCGGTGGCCTCGGATCTGAACGGGGGGAGGCGGACTCTCTGGGTTCTTCCAGCGAGGAACGAGATGATCCACTCCAGTGCTTTCTCTCGGATTCCGATGTTGCTGAGGCGTTTCACTAGGGTGCAATGGCAGACAGTATCGAACGCCGCAGAGAGGTCCAGGAGGATGAGGGCCGCTGTTTCCCCGTTGTCGATCAGGGTTCTGATGTCGTCGGTGGCTGCGATTAGGGCGGTCTCGGTGCTGTGGTTGACCCGAAATCCGGACTGCGAGGGGTCGAGGGATCCGTTCGTCTCGAGGAAGGCGGCGAGCTGTCTGTTGACGGTCTTCTCGATGACTTTGGCCGGAAAAGGAAGGAGCGAGATGGGACGGTAGTTCTTGAGGTCGGTGGGGTCCGCCGTTGGTTTCTTCAGGAGGGCGGTAAGCTCGGCGTGCTTCCAGCTCTCCGGGAAGGTGGCGGTGTGGAAGGAGGAGTTGATGATGTCCCGGAGATGGGGTGCGATGACGGAGTCGGCCTTGTTGAAGACGTGGTGGGGGCAGGGGTCGGTTGGTGATCCGGAGTGGATGGAGTTCATCGTGCGGGTGGTGTCTTCGGTGCTGATCGGGGTCCAGTTGCAGAGGGTGGTGGTGGCGGGCGTTGGTTCGGTGGTAGGGTGCATGGTCTGTGCGTCGAAGCTGTTGTGTATGTCGGCGATCTTGCGGTGGAAGAACGAGGCGAGTGAGTCGCAGAGGTCTTGCGAGGGAGTGATGTCGTTGTTTCCGGCGCTGGGGTTGGAGAACTCTTTGACGATGCTGAAGAGTTCCTTGCTGTCGTGGGCGTTGTTGTCCAGTCGTTCTTTGAGTGCCGACTTCTTGGTGGCGCGGATCAGCTGATGGTGTTTGCGGGTGGCGTGCTTGAGGGCGGTCCTGTTGTGTGTGGTCTGGTCGAGCCGCCAGGCTTTCTCAAGGGTGCTGCAGTTCTTCTTGGATTCCTTGAGTTCGTCGGTGAACCAGGGGGTTTTCTTGCTGCCGGGTCTGCTGGGATGGTTCTTTAGTGGTGCGAGGTCATCGGCGCAGGCGGTCAGACACTTGGTGAGGTTGCTGGCTGCTTCGTTGGGGTCCGTTGCGCTGGTGGGGGTGTTCTGGCTGAGGGAGGCGGTGAGCTGCTCGGCGGTGATCTTGCTCCAGCTCCGGCGGGGAACCTGTTGCGGGTGGTGGTGGGTCGTAGTTCTTCTGAAGCTGAAGTGGACGCAGCTGTGATCGGTCCAGTGGAGTCCGGTGGACCGATGAAGGGAGGTTTTTCACCTGCTGATGAAATAGGCAAGTTATGATGAATGATTTGGCTGATAATAAGTGTTCATGTGAGATAGACATAGTCTCCAGATGCTGCATGGGCTTGCTGTGTGCAAGGTTTTTTTTTTTTTATGAAGTATTTTTATTGATTTTCAAAGATATTGGACATACCAACAAATAAAACAAAACATAAGCACACATTGGAGATCCCTGATCACAAATTAATAGAAGGATCTACCTCAGAGTCCCACAAGCCCAAAATAGTCCTACCAAATGCCCCATATTTTACGGTGTTTTTGAGGGCAGACACGTGCTACGTACACTGGTTCCTCCATCTTTGAGCACCAGTTAATGGCATTCTGCGATTCAAATAGATTCAGAGCAGTCTTTGTTATCCAGTTCCAGGCAATCTCACGTTTCCCCAACAAGATCCCCAAACCCACTAAATACCTCTCAGAACGTCTGCCCCCCAGTTCCTCCATTAAACCCAGAACCGCAATTTGAGGGGAGTAATCTAACACATTGTGCGCAAGATTTTAATGTCAACGTGTTCTCCCCATACAAATAGCTTAAGGTCTGCATTAATTTTTGTCAGCATGGACTTGTCAGTAACTATTGAAAGCATCACAAAAAAGGTAGTAATACCTTGGTGCCACCATCATTTTGTCTAATTGTACTCTGACCCACATGAAGAGACTAATATGTTTCATCTTCTGAAATGAGGTCAAATGTATGCTATCATGGCGTTTAGGTTGTTCGCGACCATTGATCCTAAGCCGAGATTGTCAAGCAATCCATGGTATTTTAAGCCTTTTGGAACTCACCCCATGTCATATCTACCCAGACTAGTTATAGTGATATAGCATAAAATGGAAATTACTTCACACTTTCCCCAGTTTGTGTTATAGCCGGAGAATATCCAACGTCAGTGCATCAGGGACATCAGTACAGGTAAAGTAGAGTCTTGTTTGGCAATTGTAAGCAACCTGTCATCCACATGGAAACCGATTTGAATGGGCCCATGTCTGGATAGCGGGCATTCTTGTTGATTCCCTTGCCGCAGGGTAATAATGCGTGATAAGAAACCTTCACAATTAAGCTGTGATGTTGAGGAGTTGTAAAACCATTTTACTTAGTCTATACAATCTGTTCCTAGTCCCAGCTTTTCAAATATTCTAAAAAGGTAACTTCATTCATCGTGGCTGGAAGCCTTCACCATGTTCAGTAATACAATATCTACATATGTGGTAGGTCTCTAGTATGCAGAGAAGTTGGGTCAGCAATCATAAATGATTCCTAGTGGACCTACTTGGTATAAAGCCTACTTTAGAGGGATGGAATACAGATGTTTTGGTTTTGCAAAGTCTTGTAGGCACATGTGAAGATGGCTAAAATCTTCACATCAATGTTAATCAAAGATATGATTGATTACTACTGCTTGCAAGGGTCGGCGGGTTCCCCCTCCATGGGTATAAGTTATATAATAGCTTTATTGTAGCCTACATAAGAGGGATGGAATACAGATGTTTTGGCGGTGCAAGGTCTTGTAGCCACATGTGAAGATGGCTAAAATCTTCACATCAATGTTAATCAAAGATGTGGGTTGATTACTACTGCTTTCAAGGGTCGGCGGGTTCCCCCTCCATGGGTATAAGTTATATAATAGCTTTATTAGACAATGGTGCTTGTGACGTTAGCTTCTTTGAATGATGGGTATAGTATGGCCATTAGGGGTCTCTGTGGGTCTATATTATTCACTTGGGAATCCATCTTCCACTAGGGATTTGCACATGGGAAGGTACACTTATAACCATTAATATTTATTCTCTAGTAGTAGCATTAGAATCTTTGTTCGGTTATAATCATAACCATAACAGTACACAGCATAAAAAACACAGTGATGATATACAAAAAACAACCTGCACTAAAAAGATGAAAAAAACAAATTGCACATGAAATGATAAAATCAGTAGATACAACCCAATAAAATAACAACCCCCAAAATCACATAAATAAGATTATCATTATCAATTAGCAGAGACGGAATTAATCTAGCCTGGAATACTTCAGTCTCATAGAAGCTCTTAGAAAACAAGAGACTTTATAAATAATGTGTTCATAAAATATAAGCTGCAAGAGCATAAGAGCAGGTCGAATTTACATACAAATGCAGGCATTTCAACAAAGGAATGATAAACATTCTCCTAGGAAACCTAAAGTAGCTACAAAATATCATAAAATGTAAGGTGTCTTGCTGAGATACACTGTCGCAGCTGCAAGTACCCAGGGAGTCAGACAAACTCCAACTGCAAGGAAAAGTTAGAAGATAGTGTAACATATTAAATCTAAATCTGTCAACAGAAATCTCTCCCTGCCGCCATTTACAATAAATGATCTGAACTTGTTTTAGGCGCATGTTCCCCCGTACAAAGGGTTTCATCAATTCTGACTGCTCTGTATGCAACATCTTGCGACCCAGAAAATGGTCCCTTGCCCACTTCAATTCTGAGGTGCTCTAGGACATGGGGCTGTGAAATAAATCCTCCCTACCCAAACCATTAAAGGTGTCCTTAACATATGCAATTCACAGAATCTTAATAGCATGATCAAGAAACAGATAATCCTCCAGGATCAACATGTTTAGCTGAGATTCCTCCCTGATCAAGACCTTAATCCAGGATAACAGTGGCCTAAGAGCCATTGTGTCTCCAATATACTGCACTCCTCATTCTTCATGCACACAAAATGCCGGGGTGCTTTTGGAAAACCACAGCACATGCCTTAAAAATATGTTTTCAACGGTCTGCAGGTTATCAACTCTCATATATCCCCAAACACCATTACCATATAAAATCTTGGAAACACACCTAGCTCAATAAACCTTAGTTAGGGCTCGGGCTGGCCTAGACCCCAGCCTCTGAGCAAAACAAGTACCAGCTGTGTTGGCCTTAACAAACTCACCTTTCTTGTTTGCAATCAGGGGCCTCTGGTTCTTATTGGAGTCGAACAGCACCCCAAGATAGCAAATACCCTGCAGTTTGGCCAAACTATGATTACCCATCTTAAATGTTTGTGTTCTAGTAGACTGCAGGCCCACTACCATCACATAGGATTTAGTAAACTTAGACACAAGGTCCAGGCTGCCCATAAAAGCTACAAGCTTATTCTATTCTAACTGTAAACCAACAGTGGCCCTGGTCATCAGGACCGCATCATCAGCATATAGTATCACTGGAAGCGATCTCATCCCTGCCTTTGGGTAATCAGCCCCCAGAGAAAGAAGAACTTGCTCCAAACCATTTACATAAGGGATAAAACAGGAGGGGGGCAAGGATACAACCCTGCTAAACCCCTCTGCTGGTTCTTAAGGATTGGGTGCAAGTCAAGCCCTGAGAATACCGAACGGATGCTGAGGTGTGTGCTTGTAAATCTCTTAAGAGAAGCACAATATCAGGGTCCACCCCCATTGCGAGAAGCAAACACCACAACTTCACTTGGTTGACCCAATTGAAGGACGACGTTAGAGCCATAAAAGCCAAGTGCATTAACTGAGACCGGGCAACAGTATACTTGTTTATAATCGAATATAAATTCAAGTATTGGTTAATTGTAGATCAACCTGGCCTAAAACCATATTGTACCTCAGAGATTGTTATTCTCATCCACCCACAACATCAGCTTATCTAAAAGCACCCTTCCCAATGTCTTCAAAATGGCATAAATCAAGGATAACGAGCTATAACATTGAGGGTTATCCTTGTCCCACTTCTTGAATATGGGGACAATACCAGCAGTGGACCACGAGGGCAGAGGGCCCTCCCTCAAGGCAGCATTTAGTGCAATCATCAGGGCTTTACCCCAGATCTCAATATCATCCAAAAACAAATCAAAGGGTATTCCATCAGGCCCAGGGCCTTTTTTTTCTATAGCACCAAAATACCGTGGCTAACTTTCTCTAATGTAAAAACGAGGTTAGATCTCAACACCCCCCTCCCCACGAGAACACACCCAGATCGTGACTACGCCCATTATATACACAATTACAGTTTGCTATCTATTGGTGCTTTGTGATATGGTGGCATAGAGCAGTGCCATTGTCGCTAGCAAGGCTGAAGGAAGTGACCCAATTGGGGCCACCCGGGTCACTCACGACCATCTCTCAGCCTTCCAGACAAATGAAGAGTCGGTCAGACAGGAGAGAATACAAACCTAAGTATTTATTAGAAATACACTCGAGTGGAGTCCGGTCTGACCAGCCTCCTTGGATTGCTACAGAGGGACTGACTTCAGCCAACATGGTAATGGATAAAGTACATTTCCAATACCCCTGAAGACACGCCCAGACTAGAATATTTCAGTTGGTAGCTGGTGAACAAAGGAGATGCAGAAGGATGAGATGCAATCCTGGGAACGGGTATATGCTATCTCAACGTCAAGGTTACTCTGCCCGTGCCCGCCGCTCTAAGGGTGGGAGTAGGTCTATCTAATGAGGATGAGTATGTAATGACAAAACAGTCTATTCATTAGTGCAGCGAAGCTCAACCTTGGAGAAATACAGAAAAGAACATTGAGGCTGCTTTCTGCCGAGGCAGACAGAGTGAGACTGAAGTTAGTTTCGATCATGGCTCAAAATGGCAGCTGGATACAAAATGGTGCCCTGAATGCTAACTTAAATTGTACAATACAGAGAGGAATCGACTAAAACATTTTCTATTCCAACAAGTCTTTCCTGCTGTGCTGCCCTATGGCAAAAGAAAAGGGTAGGAATGCGCCGTATCTATCAGATACGGAGCATTCCTGTCTCTTTCCCCTGATTCAGCACACAATGGGCTGCCGTGCGTCATTACAGGCGAGACTCCCTTATACCTCCCCTGGGGAGGCATATACGTTTTTGGCGCTGCCTCAGATTTTAGATTTCTCGTAAATCCGGGGCAGTGTCAAAAAGCCATGGATGTTGCTGGGAACGCCCCCAGCAATACCCATTGCACGTCCCTTTCACACAGAAAACTGTGTTAAAGGGAACGAAATTTACAAGGCAGTATTTAGCCAAAAAAAGTGGCCTAGTGCTGCCTCGTAAATATGGAGCAGGCTCATGCACCACAGAACGTCACAAAAAGTTATGTTCCGACGGCACAAGGGGCCTCATAAACGAGGCCCTGTGTACTTTTCTTTTTCATAAACTAAAGTACTGTCTGCAAAATGTTGTGTTGATGGTTCTGTGATGCTCATTGAGTTCTGATTCTCGAAATCCACACTATCTCCGTTAGTAAAGCTTGAAATGCTGGACTTCACACCCTGTGAGTCCAGCGCTAAATGAGTGTAGTTGGTGCTCAGAGTAAAGCCCAGTACACCAGTGTTAAAAGGCTCAGATGTTTACAGCCTGAGGCGAGTAGCTGTTGGTTGCCCTGGGACTCCTGAAAAAGTCCCCGCAGTAGCAAACAAGCAGTAATTAATAACAAGCATTGGCATAGCCAATAGGTCTCACTTTTGGGGCCCTATGAGTGTTTAGCCAGAGGTATTGGCTTTGCTAATGTTTTTAAGGTATATAATAGGGCAGAATAGGTGCTGTGCAACATGTTATAAAAATGTTCCCGCTGCTTTCTTTTTATTTGTATTACTTTGTAAAAGGGCAGGATGAAGTTACTCACCATGAAGTTAGCCAATAGCTGAATTGGGCTGACCCATTGGCCATGCTTTAATCTGTAAAAAAATGCGAATGACACAAAAGCAGATGAATGGTTGTAGAGAGCTGGCTGAATGCATCCCTAAGTATATTGAACACATGACAACTGCTCAAAGCCAGACTTTAACAAGTACCATACATGCGAGCATTTCTCCAGCTATCATTCCCTCCAAAGCAGTGGGCTGGGTTGTTTGATAGAGAAGAAAATGAAAATTTTCCAAATAAAGAGAAGACCTCCATACAGCACAATGAAGGAAGGTGGGACCAACGCGTAACAAAAACATCAGAAAAGAAGTGCCTTGGGGCGTGGCTTGCACGCTGAAGGAAATGGCGGACCCGATCTGAGCTCCGCTACGTCGCGGGACTCTGACCTTTCTTTCGAGCCTTGTATGCCTATTTTTTAGGTTACGAGTGCTGGCTTTTGGATTGCAAGGAGGCGGTGAATCGAAATGATGCTTTCATGCGCTTCGGCATGTGTCTTTTCTTCAGTTTTGTGACGGCGGTAATTATTCCCTCATGGGGTCGCTGAGCTTGCGTCTGTTTGTTTTGCTGGAGGCTTTCCTGCTCATGTCTTCAATGCTGTGAGTTTGGCCACTTCTTTATTTTAATCCTCTTAATTTATGGAAAATATGAACGAGGGCACAATAACAAGGGCTTTATTTGTGACACTTTCATTCATGCCCTTCTAATTACCTCATGCTGGCAGCTGTCATTCTAGAAACATCCAATACTGAGACCGAACTAACTGTTTTTTCTTTTTTTCTTTTTTTTTTTTTTGGAATGTAAATCATCAGTTTTTAATCGCTGTTGTTCAGCAAAGTAATTTTTAGTGTCTGCCACTACCCTTTTATCGCTACTCTCGCTCTACTGCTTAGTTGAGTGTCAGATATCTATTTAGAAGTCACGACTTGTGCGTAAGCAGACCTGAAAGTTCTGATGTGCTCTACATTGAGTCTTAGGGCGCCGACCTCCTTTTTGAGCCCGGTCAACACAGCTTATAAGTGACAACTGTCTGTCTCAGTTCATTTTAGCAAGCAATATTTTTTTTCTGCTCTGAGTCGTGAGCGGCCGCCATTTTAGGTCGTGGATCACGAATTTCGGTATCTATTATTTTGCTTGCTGGTGCCATTTTTCATATTCTGTTTTTATTTTGGAAGACCTGCACATAAGATTTGGATATTTGTGGACTATCTTTGGCATTTGGTTGCTCTATTTCCCCTTTGCTCCAATTTTTTGGTGACTCCTTCTGCTAAGCACAATGTCTACTGATTTTCATTCTGCCAAATTGTCTACTACTGGTAGAAAACCTAAGCGGCATAAAAATGACCCACCTTCTCCTATCCACTCTTCTCAGAATCCTGTTTTGGACTCTATCCTGGATGAAGTTCGTGGTTTTCAACCTTTCATGTCCACTACTAATGAAAAACACAAACAGATTGAGGAGAGATGGATTGTCATGGAAAGTAAGGTTCTAGATTTGGAGCAACGTGTTAGTGATCTACAGGATGCCTCCACAAAAATTCCACTGCTTGAACAGGAAATTCATAAACTTAAACTTCACACTGAGGACCTTGAAAATCGTAATCGCAGAAATAACTTACGCCTTTATGGTCTTCCGGAAAATATTGAAGGATCTAACATGGTGTCCTTCCTACAGAAGTTTATTCCAGAGCTCCTTGATCTACCAACTTCATCAGGTCCTCTTAACATACAAAGAGCACATCGTCTGGGTCGTTTAAATCCTGCTGCTAATAAACCGCGTGGAATTATAATGCTCTTCCTTGAATTCACTGAACTGATGCAGATTTTGAAAGCTGTTAGACTTAAAAGGCTTCTTATTTGGTCAGATCATACTCTCTTCATATCGCAAGATATTTCCAATGCAACCAATGCCCGGCGCAAAGAATTCCTTGCTTTGCGCCCGCAGATGAGACGTCTCGACATCCAAAATGGAATTCTACATCCATGTCTTTGCAAAATTACACATGAGGGTCGATCACGTTCCTTTGATGATCCGGAAAAACTTAAACTCTTCCTTCAAAGCCTCCGTCACATGGAATGGATACTAATCCTTGACTTCTTTTCATTTCAGCATTGTTACTTTGAATTCAGCACACATGTTTAACTAATGTTTTCCTGTTGGTTGTATATGTACTATATTTATGAGGTCCCTTTTTCCTTGACTCCTCTTATATCTATTATTGTGGTCCGTGTCCTCTGGCGTCACTACGCTCCCCTTCCTCAGTTTTTCCTCGCTTTTTACAGATCTGGATGTTATTCCTTGATCTGTTTACGTATTTCTATCTCTTTCTTCTGTTTCTTTTTTATTTTTTTATTTTTGTTTCTCTTTTCAACTCTTCAGCCCATTCTTCCTCATTCTTAATTCTGTTTTTCTATATCTACTTTATCTTTAGTATTAGGTTTTTCTTTCCACATATTGAACAATGTCTTTCCATCTTTTTTCTTGTTCATTCTGCAGTCACGTGTTCCTATCTCCTCTTGTTCCCCTCCATCCAGAGTTATGGTTAATGTGATTTCGTGGAATGTTCGTGGTCTTGGTCATCCTGTCAAGCGTCAAAAGGTATTGTCTCATTTAGCTAAACTTAATACCCAGGTTGCTTTTTTACAAGAAACCCACTGTAATGATAAAGAATCTCTTAAGCTTAAACGCCAATGGGTTAATCAAATTGTTTTTTCTCCTGCTATAGATCGTCATGGTGGTGTTGCTATATTATTTCATAATTCTATTAATGCACAGATTTTATCATCAGAGTGTGACCCAGATGGTCGGTGGGTAATGGCGGAGGTTATCATAAATAAAAGACAAATAACCTTTTTCAATATCTATGGGCCTGTTAAACCAGATTTAGAATTCTGGCAATCTATAAAGTTGAAATTATTGTCAATTTCCAATTCTGACATTGTGGTTGGTGGCGATTTTAACAACTGGTTAGACCCGTTTACTGACAGACAATCCAAATGCAAGTTCAAACCTGATAAATCCCGCAAATCATTTCAATCAGCCCTTTCCTCTCGCCCCCTATTTGATACATGGAAAACGTGTAATCCAGACACTTCAGAATTTACTTTTTTTTCACCTGTTCACCATACTAGATCTCGTATTGATTATATTTTAGTCTCCAAATCATTACTACCCTGCCTCCAGTCGTCTGACATTGGGTCTATCTTTATCTCTGACCATGCTCCTGTTTCCACCCTTATTGACCTATCTTTTACCACATGCAAACAAGGCAGATGGCGTTTTAATAATCACCTGTTATTAGATCATACTTTTATTTTAGAAGCGACTTCTTTTATTAAGGAATTTTTTGCATTTAATAATTCTTCAGACACTTCCTTACAAAATAATTGGGACGCATTCAAAGCATCTTTTAGAGCCTTCACTATTGCATACTCCTCAAAGAAGAAAAAGTTAATGCACACTAAATATGAAGAGACCCTATCCCTTTTGAAAACATTAGAACATAATTATTACTCTTCTAAATCTACATCATTACTACAAGAATTAATCAAAGCTAAATCCTCTCTGAATAAAATAGTCACGGCTGATGCCTGTAACATCCTCCTTAAGATTAAATCGAAATATCACGGAGGCCAAAACAAAGCAGGAAAAATGCTAGCAAATTATTTAAAAATCAAATCAGAACGTAAAGCTATCGGCCCCATTCATTCAGAATCTAACAAGGCACTCCTCTCTTCTGACTCTGATATTAGTCTCACATTTCAATCATACTATAATCTCCTATATACAGAAACTACTATGCCCTCTGAAGAAGACTTTACTTCTTTCTTTCAAGATATTCCCAAGCCCATGACTGCACAGGATATTTTCAAACCCCTTGAAGAAGACATTTCTCTACAAGAATTAATTGATGCTCTTAAATCTTTGAAAAAAGCTAAGGCCCCTGGCCCTGATGGATTTTCAGTGGAACTACTTAGCTCTTTTTCCTCAATTTTTGCCCCTAAATTATTAGAACTTTTTAATTTGTTTATAGCTAACTCGCAAGCCTGTGGTTCTTTTTTGGAAGCCCTTATCATTGTAATACCAAAACCAGATAAAGACCCCTCCTTTTTCAAAAATGTTCGTCCTATTTCACTAATCAATTATGATTGTAAAATTTTTGCAAAAATCTTAGCTTCTCGTTTAGAGAAAGTTATCCCTCTTCTCATTAACCCAGATCAAGTTGGCTTTGTTAAAGGTCGTCTGGCTTCTGACAATGCCAGAATGTTTTCCAATATTCTTGCTCTTAGTAAAAAATATCCATCTCCACTAGCTGCATTATCCTTGGATGCAGAAAAAGCCTTCGACCAAATTAATTGGGACTTTTTAATTCACACATTACAATGGTTTGGTTTTGGCCCAAAGTTTATTTCATATGTTAAATTGCTATATACCAATCCAAAAGCATGTGTTTTTGTTAACGGTCTTTTTTCCCCTTATTTTTCCCTTCAAAGAGGTACGCGTCAGGGCTGCCCCCTTTCCCCATTGCTTGTCTTGTTATGTCTAGAGCCCTTTCTGGAACGTATTAGAAGTAATCCTCTCATTACTGGTTTTAGTTTCAAAACCCAACAAATTAAATTGTCTGCGTATGCAGATGATGTTTTCATCTATATGTCCAATCCTGTGTCCTCCTTACCCCCCTTCTTACAGGAAATCTCATCATTTGCTAAGGTTTCAGGCTATAAATTAAATTTCTCTAAAACAGAGATTTTACCTTTAAATTCTTCATGCTATAGGCATATGTTTGATTTGACCAACTTTACATGGTGTCCTCAAAAAATTAAATATCTTGGCACATGGTTCTCCTCAAATATTCGTGACACATTATCCCACAATTTTTCTGCTTTAAAGCTTAAAATTACGAATTTATTAACCCTTTGGTCTCCTTTATTCCTATCATGGTGGGGCAGACTTGATACAATTAAAATGATGATTGTCCCTCAGATTCTGTTTATTTTATCCATGTTACCTTTTAAAATTCCTAAATATTATTTTTCCCAGAATAATTCGATATGCACTAAATTTCTCTGGAATAACAAACATGCACGTATTGCTCTGTCTAAATTGATTCGTCCTAAAAACGAGGGGGGAGGGGGGGTAAGATTCCCTGATTTCATTTTGTACCATAATGCCTTTCTGATTCGTCAATTTTATGCTCTGTCTAAAGATTATCAGGATTTGCCTACACCTTCATGGGTCAATGTTGAATGCTCACTGTTAAATGACTTTTCAATACGAGATATTGTTCACATAACTAATTGTACTTTTATTTCCAAATACCCTATTCTAAAACATTCTCAATCCTTGTTGCATGCTCTTTTCTTTAAGAATTTTAATGATTATCAATCTTTTCTAGCGTCATCACTTTGGTTCAATAAATTCATTAAGTTTCGTTTCAAATCATTCTATTACAAACAATGGAAAGAAAAGGGTATTTTTTATGTCAACCAACTGATTGTCAATAATGTGATTATTTCTTTCCATCAACTACAAGAGACTTTTCATTTACCT
Source organism: Triturus cristatus (assembly GCF_964204655.1). Taxonomy (NCBI): domain Eukaryota; kingdom Metazoa; phylum Chordata; class Amphibia; order Caudata; family Salamandridae; genus Triturus; species Triturus cristatus. Next base: position 1,257,216,526 of record NC_140590.1, read on the forward strand.
GATTCTTGTTTTCAGCAGTATAATACGTTAGTCCCAATTTTGCAGAAATGTTTACAGAATTTCAAGTCTCAACCAATTCCTACTTCCTTTATTCCTGATACTCCACTATATCAAGTGTCTGCAGATACTAATCCAAGTGCCTCCTTTATTTATAAATCTTTATCTACCCCTGTTGGCACACGGAATACATCTAATGTGGGAATTGAGTGGGAACAGGACCTATCCCTGACACTCTCTATACTTCAATGGGATCAGTTTTGGCAAAAACTATTCAAGACATCCAAAGCTGCTAATATCACACAGTCTCTCTATTTTATTTATAATAGAGTTGTCATTACTCCACTTTTGTTACATAAATGTAACCACTCTACTACATCATCTTGTTGGTCGTGTTTTACTGCTGAAGGTTCTTTATTACATTTATTGTTCTATTGTCCTAAGGTATATGTTTTTTGGAATGCTGTATGGTCAAAATGTATACTGATTTTTTCTTATAAGATCCAATTTAATATCCACAATATATTCCTAGGTACCATGTCGCCTGATTTTGCTCAAATTACCTCAAAATCAATTTTATTTGATTTATTTCTTGCTGGAGCTTTTAAAGTTATATTAACCTGCTGGAAAGATAACTCTAAATTGTCTTTTTTACTTTGGTGGAATTATATATGTGATGAACATAGAATTGCTTCTACTCCTCAGTCTTCCATCCACCTACAAATTAAATCTGATTTACTATGGCTACCCTTTACTAATTTTCTATCATCGCCCTTCTAGTCTCTCTTTATCCCTAACATTTATTTCTTATTCTCTCCTTTTCTTTCTTCTCTCTCCCTTCCTCCTTTTCTTTCTCTTTCTTCTGTACTTCTTTTCTTTTTCTCTTTCCTCTAATAAAAATTTCCTTCCTTTTTCACATTGTGTTCAATCTAGCATTTACACAGGTTCTTTGTATTTCAATATAGTATAATATGTTAATCCGATTTTCACTAGGTATCTTTTTTTGTTTTTCTCTTTTTCATTGTTACCATTTTAGGTATATTACTATATTGTGTTAAAATATTTTGACACCTTTTATGTATAATTCACCTATTCTGCAGTTACTATTTTTCTATTCTTGTACTTGCACTCTTTGATTGATTTTGACTATGTTGTTATTTGTTTCCCTGTGGTCCTTTATCTTTTAATAAAAATTATTTAACTAAAAAAAGAAGAAAAGAAGTGCCTTGTTTTGTTGTCATGTTGCCTGCACTTACATTATAAATCTTTGTGGCCGACATAGACAAAGGCATTTTGTGCATGCGGAGGCTATTGCTATGATGTGTAGAATAAATGTGAGTGTGAATGTGTGCATGAATGCATCACCGTCATCAGGGCACAAGTCCCTTAAAAAAAAGTGGGGGGACTGACCAAGTGTGACACTATGCAAATGACCTCATGACGTCACAACGTAGCACTATGAAAGAAATAAAATAGCGCTACTTAAATTATTTGTGCAAATAATGGGACAGACTAACCCATCTGACAGTCTTACAGTGTCTGCATTTACATAGAGGAACAGAACAAAGGCAAAAGCATGCCTCTCTGAAGTACCTGTGAAAAGAAGGCAAGCTGTGTGCCTTTCCCTCTGTGGCATTTACATTTAAGTGCCAGGTTCCAGGTGGCCCCCAGTCAGCACATACAAACAAAAGGAGGCCGGATGGCCCTCTACCTTCGGCCGAGCTGGAGGTGAAAAAAGGCTCCCTCGCTGCCTGCACGCTGCTGCTAGGAATGGAAAGCAGGCAACGTGCAGGTGCTGCTGAATGTGTCCCGGTGTCTGAAAATTACACCCAGACAAGTTCAGCATATTTCTGTGGGGCCCAACTTCTTGGCAGGGGGGACGGCGTCCACCCTGTGAAAAGAGTGGGGGGACGCCGTGTAGCTGCATGTACCCCTGACTCGAGCCCTGAGTGGGGTAACCCTTATCAAAGCAGTTGTCAGAGGCGTGGACTGGGATCGTGAGGCTCGGACAGGGAGGAAGACTAAACAGGTCGAATGGGCGAGTGAATCATTTGCAAGGCCGGAGTGTGTTTCAGGCAAGCAGAGAGCACAGAAAAAATGCTTTTAAAGAGCTTCAAAACAATTAATAATTATTATCAAACGCCTGCCCCAGCTTAATATAAATAGGGAGAAATTAAACATTACGTTCCAATGAAGGAGTGCGATCACAACAATACCTTTCACTAGAAGCGGGTGATAGGAATCTGAAACAAAGAGCTAGCTGACATTTATTTACAGCATGAAAGATGTGATGATCGGGAAGGGCACTCCCGCATAGAAGTCTGCACGTACTGCACACATTTCACATTTATATCAACTTCCCTATTATAAATAGTTCCCAAATAAAATTTCGAAATCAAGCTGCTTCCGTTCAATGGGAATGACACATATTTCTGTAATGTCTTATTTTGCGAGTCACGTGGGGCTCACAGATGTGGGTTAGTGAATCAGGGATGGCAACATATTTAGTTCTTTCAGGTTTTCACTTACTCATATTCAGATATTGACCAGCATGTTATGAGCGCATTTGCCCTGATTTACTCTTGCAATTGAGGTTAGTTTTTCTTATAACCTCTACCAGGGGCGGCCTTAGGCATGTGCAAGCTGTGCACCTGCACAGGGCCGCCAAACCCCAGGGGCCTCCTGGCCACGAGGAATCGGATACAATACATATTTGTGGCGGCCCCTGGCAGAGATTTGGCGGCCTCCGGCTTCTGCCCCGCCCGGACCCCCTCTTCCGGGGCCCCCTACCTACGCTCCCTGCAGAGGGCCACCATGAGCCTAGAGCCGCCCCTGCCTCTACGATGTATGCATCTGCACGTCAAACAGAGAACATAGGTACTGAAGAATACCACGCCTTAAGCCTCCCATGCACATATCAATGCAGTCGTTTAAGACACACCGGAAGTGGTGAGCCCAGCTACTAACACATGTGACTCACCGCTGCAGTTGTCCTGTGTAATAAATAGCCCGGAGTGACCCATACCATCAGGTGATTCTAAGTATAGAAATGGCTGTTTATAAAGGTAAACTTTAGCAATGGCGTATCATGATTTCGCATCTTTGGTGGATTGTCGCAACACGGATGACCCTCCATAATAGCAGCAGATCTCTGAACACGACCTTTACTTAAGCTAGCTTTTAGGATCTAAGCAGGTTAGTTACATTAGTTCTAACATCCACGCCAGCGCTGCACCTTGTATGAATCACAATTTTAAATAAACTCACTAAAGGCAGTGAAGTTTATTACAATGGCTGTGATGTCACATCATCATGCAACCCATGACGTCCCTCACCTGATCAAGTACGCTGCTGTTATAGATGTTGGTGTTATTCAATAGGATGCTCCCTGTAGCATGGCCTCGGTCTCTTCATGGTCGCCTGCTGTGTGAGCTGGCAAGAATTGGGCGGCCCCATTGAAGCGAATGATCCATGACAATATGGAGACTGGAGGGGGGTAGAAAGAAAGGTAACTCGGACAACGGGAGGGGGTGGGAACAAAGTCAACACGGACAATGGGAGGGGATGGGAAGAAAGTGAATATGGAGAACAGGAGGGTGAAGGAAGTGACCTGATTAGGGCCACCGGGTCACTTACGACCACCTCTCAGTCTTCCATACAAACGAAGAGTCGGTCATACAGTACAGAATACAAACCAAGTATATTTATTCAGGTACACTCGAGCGGAGTCCAGACTGACCAGCCTCCTGGGATTGCTGCAGAGGGACTGACTTCAGCAAGCATGGTGATATAATAAGTACAATTCAGAACCAGTGAAGACCCGCGCTGACTGGAAATTTCCAGTTGGTAGCAGTTGAACAAAGAAGATACAGAAGGATGAGTTTCGATCCTGAGATCGGGCACACGCTATCTTAATGCCAAGGTTACTCTGCCTGTGCCCGCCGCTCTAAGAGTGGGAGCAGGCCTATCTAGTGGGAAAGGAATGCGCTAATAGGAATAGTGTATTCATTAGTGCAGCAAGGCTCAACCTTGAAGAAACGAGAACTATCGCAGCTGCTTTCAGCAGAGGCAGGGAAAGAAATCTGTTTCAGTCATGACTCAAAATGGCGGCCAAACGTAAAATGGTGCAGCAAATGCTAACTTAAGGCACACACTACATAAATAACACAACTAAAACATTTTTATTCCAACTAGGGGGGCGATAAGAAATTGAACACGGACAGCGGGAGGGGGGTGGGAACAAAGTCAACACGAATGGCCTCCATGATAACAGCAGAGCTCAGAACAGGAAAGCCAAGGCAAAAGAAAAAGTAGGGCCCGGACACTATATGTCGTCTGGTATGTAAACACACCAGCTGCTGCCAATGATGCGGCAGGCCCCTTCCCGATCAGCAAGCATGACGTCTACCACTATCCTGTTTTGTAATGTAACGAGCCTCGTAGCCTGGAGCTCAGCAGTAATGTTTGTCAGTATCCCAGCTGTTGTATTAATAACCCCTTCAACAACTCTCGCGAGCCATCGAAGCTGGAGACTATTAGCCATGATACCCCAGAAGGGTAGAAGACCCCTTTCAGAATCGTCAAACTGTTGCCAGGTTGTATCTGTCTGATCTATATCCTCAGTGTCCACAACCCTTCTGACTCGGGGGAAGTATATACTCCTACGTTGCACCCAAATGTCTTTGTGGTAATTGGACAGGGCAACATACACAGGGGGAAGAAGGAAAGAGAGGTAACATCTGCCAGACCGCCCCCTCGGAAGCCAGACGTGAGCTTGGGATCCACAGACAATATAGACATTCCGGGGTAGTGCATAGGGTGGACTATTAATCGTGCTCAGTCTATAGGTGAAGTTGCATATACTTTCCTTCACCTTTACTTCCCCTGTCCCCTGGACACAGAAACTAGCTGTTGTGTTAACCACGGACACCGACATCGGTTTGTCCCTAGTAACATTACTATCTTGGAAGGATTGGAAATAATCAGAGGTGTTGAACCTTTAGAAATCGGCCATTTCCATCCTAAGCCATGTTTCGTTCTTCAGTTTATCATATATTCTCATGCAAGATTTTGGGGACAATGTACCGGAAGTCCACATTCCCTGCCTTTCCTACTGGAGTAAATCTGTAATTAAAACTTATCTGCTCTACCACAGTGCAAGAGTCAGCGGATGTCATAACCTGAGTAGAGAGTTGAAAATGATGGTGCATCATAACAAGCAATTCAAAACAACCCTCACAGCTACCAATATATGTCAATGGCATGGACAACAAATTATCGCTTTTATGAGTAACTGAGGGAAGCAATCCACTAACCAAACAATTAGTTGTATTGGACGCATCATGGGCTTGATGCAACATTTGTATGAATACATTGTCTGTATAAGTCTTTCTATTCTCCTCTTTGTGAGGGGCCAGAGTAACAAACATATGCTCCGGGGAAGTAGGCATTGTACCAACCAAGGAATGTACAGGATACTTTTCTTCCAGGAATCAAGCTATTCCATGTACAGTTATTAATGCAATCACAACTATCAATGTGAAGACTATTTTACTCTTTGTGGACTAGTCGTGCACTAGTCATGGTGATGCAAATGGCTATTCCTCCTCCTCGATAGGTCGACCAAATGGATACATTATGAAACAAGAACAGGGAATGCAATGAAACGGATAGCAAGGGCAAGTGTTCCCAGTGTCCCTCAGAGCCTTAGTGGTAGACTCCTATTGTTCATCAACGTTGGCGCTCTTGAGCACCAGCGGTGGAGCTGCTCAGTCCTAACTCTTGATGAATCCCATATTGTCCAGGATAATGTACCCCCCTCCGAGGGAGCATATTCTATTTATCCTGTCCAATGTTAGAACAGTGCACCAATCTCGCCTCTCCCTAAACTAACACCGTTGGTACTATAGCAAAGTACACCCTGACTTGCACAGTCCATCCCTAACTAATCTGACTTCTCCTTTGGTGCACCATTTCTTAGCCGAGGGCGCAAATTGTACCTGGTAACTCCAACAGGGGTCAACAAATAACTGCTCCTTAACAGCTTGAATCTTCGGATGGACCACTGCATTTAGCATTTCGTCTTTCTCAGCATCCGTTTTAGACCATGTAAGCTTTGCGTAGCGGAAAGGGACAAACTGAGGTACCTTCTCACCCTCAGCATCCCCAATACCATCTCTCACCCAGTAGTCATATGGTAAGGGTAAGGTTATCCTGCGGCAGTGGCTGGAATGAATCCAATTCTTTCGGGCAGCGACTTTGACTGCGGTCAGGTAGCGAGGAGTACCTGCTCAGGCCCCTTCCACCGGGGCTCCAAGCATTTCTTCCACTGAAAATTTCAGAGACACCCAGTCCCCAGGCTGGATGTTATGACCGGGCCCCTCTGGTACGGATGGGAGCTATTCTCGAATCTGTTGGTGAATAGAGCGCAGATTTTCAGATAACTGACACAGGTAATCTATCAACAAAGGGTACTCAATCTCTGAAAACCTACGCTGGACGCCCCAGACATTCACCGGGCATCCAAACACAGCCTCGTAGGGTGACAATCCTATCCTAGAATGTGCTGTAGTTCTTGTAGACAAAAGAGCTAGTGGTAAAGCATTTGCCCACTGTAACCCTGTGGTCTCCTGAATTTTTGCCAATTTCAGTTTGAGAGTACCATTGTACTTCTCAACCAAACCCGCTGACTGGGGGTGATTTGCAGCATGGAATTTCTGCTTTATGTGCAAACCGTCGCAAACTAACTGGATAACATTGGCATTGAAGTGACTTCTGTTATCACTCCCGATCAAACGGGGCAAGCCGAAGCGAGGAAAGAACTCCTTCAGGAGTGCCTTTGCAGTTTCAATGGCTGTGTTCTCTTTGGTAGGGTGAGCCTCAACCCATTTACTGAATTCACAGAAAACCACCAACACATACTTCAAATGATTGATCCCGTCCCTTTCAATGAAGTCAATTTGAAGGACCTCAAATGGGAAAGTGGGAGGTTCAAAATTTCCTTGTGGTGTAGGGGTACCCTTGCCAGGATTGTGCATCATGCACACCATGCAGCACTTCACTAAATGTGCAGCTTTCTTCGAGATGTTGCCATTTTGACATACGGGGTCTAACAACTTTCAAATACCCTTAGCACTGATATGGGCAGGGAGAACATATGCATCTGGCAACATCCATCTCTGCTTCCTCATGGCCTCACTCTGTACCTCTTTCACGTTCTCTAATGTATCCTCAAACATAGTGACCACGGGCACCCACCTAGCGGGACCTGCTAAAACATTCTTTTCATCCTAGGTCGGGCTGTTTCCTTATCTGTCTGATCTGCAAAGGCGTTCCCCTTACCCACATCAGCAGTAACCTTCCTATGGGCGCTGCACTTTACTGTGGCCAATTTCTTAGGGAGTGCCAAAGCGGACAGAAGCCTGTATATGAGAGGGCCATGTTGAACCCTCTCTCTGCCCAAAATTATGGGCGACTCCAAAGGCATACTGACTGTCAGTATAAATGTTGACATCAAGCCCCTCACTCAATTCACAGGCTTGAATAAGGGTGACTAACTCAGCTGCCTGGGTGGACTGATAGGAAACTCGTGATGTCTCAACTACCGTACGCAATGTAGTAAATGTGTATGCTGCAGTGGTGGTTTCATCTGGCAATTTGAAATGAGAGCTATCGACATATGGTTCCCCTTGGGGGTCAGATAAGGGAAAATCAGTCAGGTCTATCCGTCCTTTCGTCTCTTCTTCCGTCCAAAAGATACAATCATGTATGTTAATCTCCTCATTCTCAGAAGGGAGGGGTAGTAACCTGGCTGGATTCAGAGTGGCACAGTGTTTAATTGTGATGTGCTTTGCAGAGAGCTTTAGCTCGTAGCCTGTCAGACGTGCACTGGTGAGGTGCTGTGTCTTTGTCTTATTCAAAAGTGTATCCACAGCATGGGGTACCATAACTGTGAGGTTAGGATCAAGTCCGAGTCCCGCCGATTGACTACTTGAGACAGCCACAGCCGCCACCGCTCTTAGAGAGCTCGGAAGGGCTTGTGCGACAGGGTCAAGCACAGCAGCGAGATAAGCACACGGTCGTTGCTTATCCCTGAATTTTTGTGTTAAAACAGAAAGTGCACAACCACCCAGCTCATAGACGTTCAACAAAAAGCATTTAGCATAATTAGGGGTACCAAGCACTGAAGCTGAGGAAAGCGCAGTTTTTAATTGCTCAAAAGACTGCTGACACTCTGGCGTCTGAGGCAGGTGTTCATGCACATCTTTTAGTGTTAGAGCAAGCAGGGGCTTAATAAACAGGAAGTGATGCCTATGAAAGAGCGCACATCTTTCTGCGTTTATGGAATAGGCATTTTAACAATAGTATTGATGCGCTCAGGGGTCAATCTCCTACCCTCCTTCAATAGTAGATGACCTCCTGTCGACAATATTGAAATTTGGAAATGGATACTTTATGGCCTTGGTGAGCTAAATGTAACAACAATTTAACTGTACTGTCTTGCAACCTTGTTCTGTATCCGGAGCGATGAGCAAGTCATCAACATATTGAAGCAATATATTACCTGTAGGGAGCGACAAGGAATAGAATTCAGCTGACTTTTCAATTCCTGACTATAGATACTCGGACTCTTTGTATAGCTTTGAGGAGCGCGACAGAATCTAAAACTCCCACCAGCTAGGGTAAACCCGAACAGATATCTGCTATCAGGATGGATGGGAATACTAAAGGATGCATTTTTCAAATCAATGACAGAAAAGAATTTAGCAGAAGAAGGGATCATTGTCAAGAGAGTCGTAATGTCAGGGACCACTTGAAACTGGGGAATCACTATTCTCTCCACAACTGGACGTCAACAAGAATGGCGAATCCACTGTGAAAGGACCAATAGTCAATGCAAGGGGTTTTGAAATGGGGCTCACAACTGGTACACCAGAAAAACCTACTGAAACATTATTATGGCCCGACAGAGCCGCCCCAGGGACCAAGGAACGAGAAATAGAACTGTTCATTGCACCTATAGCCGCCCAAAACTCCTTAGTCGATCCATGCACATCAGCACTGACATACGGACCACATTGATCTACAGGTGTTGAAACTGGTCCCTCACTCTGCCCCTGGCTGTCCTAGCTTTAAGACATTCCTATCACTTCATCTGTGTCGTAATGGTCATGATATTACTGTCCTCCTCGAGGGTCATCAAAATAATTCTGGTCTGAGCGACCCTGCGGGATCACAGCATTCAGAGCCCTTTCTTGGCCACCAGCCCCACGTCCCCGTCCACGAAAACCTCATCCTCTCGGAACCGCTACCTTCTGCAAAAACACAGGACACTCGCTACGCCAGTGTTCCTCCTCCTTACAATACACGCACTGATTCAGCCCTACAGGTGCACTATTCCTGCTAGTACGCGGAAGCTACCGGGCCAAACCACCTCATCCTCTACCGTTCCCTCTAGAAGCCTGCTGTAACAACACCTTTGTCTTCAAATCTTTGTGCTTCTTTTCCGTCTTCCCCTTCTCATTTTCCCAGTGCTCATAATACTGTGCCATATTCAAGATAACAGAAGGGGAAGAGGTGGACCAAGTGCTGTCAGAAGTCTGCAATCGAGTCGAATCTCAGGAAGAAAATTAGAAACAAATCTACTAACAAACAGCCGCCCACCACCTTCAGTCGACAGATCCTGCCCCTATAGTCTAAGAACACACTTTCAAACCGAGTGAAAAAGTCTGACACACTCTCATCTTTCTTCTGGTGGCAAGTCGATAGCTTGCCCCAATCAACTTTCCTCGGAGGGATAATAGAATGCATATACGTGATAATGCGGTTTCCGTTCCTGATCCCATACTTTAATTTGATCCCAGGTACCACCCAATTTCGAAACATGATCCTGTATGTGTACTTGTCTACAAATATCAACTGTAACTAGTAAACCAAAGAACATTTCAATATCAGCAAGCGTCATCACTGTCGAAGAAGCAGCTTCAGTCAGCTCCTTATAATAAGCGGTGGGATTTTTCCTAGGGTCAGGTAACTTGTCTTAAGGGACAAGACTTCACTCCTTTTCCATGGAGTATAAATCCATTGTTCTTGGAAAAGGGCCTCTACCCTGGGCCTAGTAACATGATCTTGCTGATCCCTTAGCTCGGGTATCGATGGATGGTAGATGGGATGGACCTCCCACATCGGAAACTGAGTTATCGGGTGGGGCTCTTCTCGAGCAGCCTTTCCCGATTAGCAACCAACATCGCAACATTAGCAAAGAACATATATATGATCCCTAATATCTTATATGATCTGTGGTGCCACACCCTTGAAACACTGCTCCCAAAGACCGATCAAAGTAGCCGACATATGCTTAAGGGCATGTTGTTGTACAAAAGGCTCGTAATCTTTCATGACACTTCACACATCTTCCACACCATAAATGGAGTTACGGGTCCACTGGGCAGCCTGATTAGCCACCACCTGTTTCTCTGCATCTCCCACATCAGATCGGACCAACGTCCGCTCCATACGTTCCTGAAATTTAATCCAATCTCTATCCTCAGGACGGCATACTGGTGTCCCACTACTCAGCGATTTCGGGGAATGGAGGAACACAGTGGGGGCAACACCAGAGGGAGCGGGCACTAACATCATTGTCGGCTACGTCGTGGGGGTAAGGGCTGGAGAGAGAGAAACTGAAGCAATAGGTGTTGCAGGAGTACTAACAGTCACAGTTGCCACAGACGTCGAGGGCAAAGAAATAACAGGAGGTGCCGTGCCCAAGACAGTCTCATCGACAATAACAGAGGCAGAAACGGCAGAGACAGAAGAACCAAGTAGCTGGGCCTGGGAGGGAAGAGCGGGATATAACTTTTGCGGGGAATAAGGGGGTGGGGGTCGAGTATCAAAACAATTGTTCCACAAACATATCACTTTCTTCTTGGGCTACATAAGATTTATGAATCTGCAATCGGAATCTCCTATCTTCACGTTCAATCCCTATCTCTTGCTTTTCTCTATCATGCGCTACAGCTTTCGATGTTTACATTCTCCCTTTCCTGGCCTCTATCTCTGCTTTCATTCGCCTCAGCTTAACCTCCTTTTGCCATGTTCAAAGTGAATCAAACATAGACTGCCTACTTCTTCTTGCAAACAGCTTCTCCTGTAAGAAAGAATTTTTTTGTTCATCGAAGGTGCACGTCAAAGGCCACTCAATTCGGCATTAATTATATTTGTGCCATATCATACTAAACATAATAGGGCCAAGGCCATGCTTCACATACATATCAAAATTCGGAGTGCTTTCTGAAGGCGCCGGCTGACTTGCCTCCAATCGAGCATCTGCAGAGCAACAACGACAACAAGAAATCAAAACCCGGCTCATTCCAGGCATTTTCAAAAGTAAGCCAACTTCGTTATGTTGCCTGGAAAAGTGTTCACAGACACTTTAAAGGTCCATTAGGATGTAGGGTGGTGGGACCACCGCTGCGCCGGCGGTGTGGAAAAATGCCTTTTTCCGCCCGCTAGCAGCGGACATCACGCCCGCCATATTAGTATGGTCAAACATAGGCCAATTTCCGACCGCCGCGGTGCGACGCACACTGCCATCAAAGTGCGCCTGCCACCGCGGCGGTGGGAGCCAATGGAGACCCTCTGCCGTGCGGAATGACGTACGCCGCGGTCCACAAATTAGGATGACTCAAGCAAGCAGACGCACCGCAGCGGAGTCACCGCCCAACCAGAGAAGGCGGAAACTCGACAGCGGAGCGCGAAACCAGAGTCCCGGTCCACACCACCCGGACACGACCGCAATGGACCCAGCTTTACACGTCTTTCCAGTGCTGTACCTGCTACATCACCAGGAACTCATGGACCGCCGCGGACGATGCCGGAGGTATGCAAAAACACAACACACAACACACAACCCACGGCCTGACACAGGGTCCAAATCCACATCAGACACCCTAGGGGGGACAGGGACACATCCACAAGGGCACCCACAAACCACCCACCGGCCACAAAGTCACCCCTCTGCATCCTGGACACACAGCTACCGCCACCATGCAGCAATGTCCCGGTCACGTCACCGCAGCGGCGAACACAAGCAAATATATGCACACAATGCAGAAGGCAGGGCCAGTGCCAGGCATGGGCAGGGCACAAAGACCACAGGCACACACCCACTCCCACCACACACCTCATGAAGGTACATGCCATGTGCCCTCCCCTGTGCACCCCATGCACAAAAACAAGCCAGGGCAATACATTCCATGCACCACACAACAAACAATCATGGAGACACACAATGCAGGAGTGGCTGCACAGGAACACACAACACACAGCACAGTAGCACAGGGCCAGGGAAACACACACAACACCACACTCAGGGAAAAAGCAATGAGGACAAGCAACAAATGAACACACACAAGGAGTCAACATCCAAATGGACACACAGCCTGCACAGTCACACATACATATCACAGACTGACACACACACACATACACACCCCACATGCCAACAGCAATGGAGCACAACAAATAGGGAAACAAAAGTAGGCTGCACAGAAATGGAAGGCCATGGAGACACACACTAAGCATGTGTACATCACATCAACACAAGGAACAGAGCACAACACCCTCACACCATCAAAGCACACATGGCTGGTATAGTCAGTGAAATCAAACCACAGACAGCTTAGTGCAACAACACAGGGAGACAGCAAGGCAAACCATGTATAGACACAAGGATGAAAGGATGAAAGGAAGGCCCTGAAGTCAAACTGGGAACAGCCACACATCCATACAACTACTTCACAGGAGTACACCAGCAGCACTACACACAGGGACCATCTACACACCTCAGGGCTGACAAACACCAGTAAGAATCTACACACATACCCCCCTCACACCAGCAGCACACAACACCAGTGCCAAACACACTGAAGGCTGGCTATACGTGACAGGCAAAACACACACAAACAACCACACACCCTGGGCTCAGCCACAAATATCACACACACACACACACACGGGGATGCCACCACAAATGTGGAAAAAAATACAACAGACAAACACCTAACCCGACAGAAACACACACAGAGCCACAACAACAACAACAGACATGCCCTGTGCAGTTAAACTGGGGAAAGGCAATGGGAACACAGACACAACAGGAGTGCACAACCTCATCACTCAGGAACAATGCACAGACAATATACCACAACACACACAAGAAGTGCACCATCACAGAACAACACAGCCACAGCAAACAAACAACAGATGCACAGGCAGAACAATCACATAGCAAACACAGCACAACATCAGGGGATGCACACCAGGCAATCACAGGGCAACATACACACACAGCACTGCATGCACAACAAGCTGTGTGTGGACACCAAGCATACCAGACACACACAGACATCAGTGACAGAACAGCAACCCACACAACACCATACAGCACAGCATAAAGACAACAGCACACCCAGGAACTGAAGCAATAACACAAACAACACACATACATTCAACACAACACCCAAAAGATGCACAAGTCTGGGACACAAAGGTGGAAACAACTTGACCACAGGACTGGGCAGCACACACAGTTGAACTGCATAGCAGCAACCATGACTGACAAACAGCACCAGAACATCACACATGACCCATTGGGAAAATGCACTGAGTGACACATTGACCCTGGACAAAGAACTGCACCACAAAGCACAGTGGCACAAATTAAGTCATGGGGAGGCACACACACATACAAATCAAGGGGACAGCTCACACCAAAGTGAAGTGTACTGCATGTCAGTCGGGACATGGCAGGAGTGTACCATACACAAAGAGAGGGAGTGTAGACCCACAATGGGTAGGCGGCTGAAGCACAGCTAGGGGATGGCATGACAACACAAACAACATGCCACACTGGAGGCAAGAAGGCACCATGGGACAGCAAGGCATGAGAAAACACAACCACAATGGCAGTGTGGAACAGACCTCACAAACAGCCACCAGCCACATGGATGTGCAACAAAACACAACAATGAATTGCCAGTAACACTCTCTGCATAGTACAAGTGACAAAAACAACAAGTAGGAGTCAGACAGAACTGCAAGGACACACCAACACACTGCACAGTGCACAACATACAACTCACAAATGGGCATACAACCACATCCACAGGGATGTACAATCAAAACAATAGGCACACAACTCCTGGGTGACATGCACACATCAACACTCCCCACAAACTCACCCCCTTCACACTGCACACTTCCTGGCCATCCAAGAGCACACATGGAAAGAAAGCCACGGGACTAGGATGACTGGCCATCACAAGATGACCACACACATACACCACTGGGCACACATATAGGAAGAACACACACATGATGACCCTTGACAGCCTGTCTACAATACTGTGTGCAGTGCCCCCCAACCTGACATGTGTACAATAGAGCCAACATGAACTGATCAAGTAAATGACAACTGCAAACCATTCAAAATTGACAACGTTGCCACCACAAGCATCTGTGTCAAGAAGAACTGAAGACCCTGTCACCCCTGAAAAAAATAGAGCAAGTGAGCCCAAACATTGACCATGTTGAAGTGCCACACAGACCATGTGGCACAGTAAACTAATTCCACACAGCAAAATAACTTTATTCAGTAAGGACACTGACAAAATAGACAACTGGAGCACCTGTCTTTATTCACAAATTGCACAGATAGTCACCATGAGACGAGAAGAGTAAGGCACAAAATGCAGAGCATGTCCATGAGAAGCTGCACAGGCAAGGGCAAAACAGCAGTGAACAACAAGGCCAGTGGCCAGGGCAGAGTGCAGAGCATGTCCAGGAGAAGCTGCACAGGCAAGGGCAAAACAGCAGTGGACAACAAGGCCAGTGGCCAGGGCAGAGTGCAGAGCATGTCCATGAGAAGCTGCGCAGGCAAGGGTCCAAAACAGAAGTGAACGGCAAGGCCAGTGAGCATGACAAACTGCAGACTGAGTTCATGAGAAGCTGCACAGGGAATGTGTGCGACTGTACCTTTCCATGGTCAGCAACACAGTCAGGGGGCAACAATGTGCAGTACAGGCCCACCTGTGTGAGGCACAGGTGTGTGAGGGTGACTAACACTCAGACTTGGCTGTCAGGCGAACTGGGAGCTGGCTGTGTCTTGGGGACTGTCGGGCACTTAAAGGGGGAGAGAGTGGAACAGCTAAGGTAAAGCTATCAGTGTCTTGGCAAGCTGGAGGGCTGTTTGGACCAGGTGGTGTAGTGGAGGTGGAGTCATGCAGACGGGATTCACGGTGTGGCTGGGAGATTGTGGAGGGGTGCCCTTCCGCTTCTTGGGGATCCTAAATGGCTTGACTGACTTGGGATCAATGGGAATTGGTGTGGGCACAACAGGCACACACACCACCACTGCTGCAGAAGGTGCAGGAGCTGGTAGCCCCTCTGGTGATGTCCTGGACCCAGCGGAACGCTTTGCCTTGCTTCGCCTCTGCCCCCCCCCCGCTTCCCCTGTTTACTAGGTGTTACCCCTACAGTGCCCTCCGGCCCCTGCTTCACTGGGCTTGGAATGGGAGTTGAGGTGGTTGGTAATACTGCCTTGAAGCCCTTCCTAGGTGTACCCTTGGCATGCACCACCTCCTTGGTGGGCACAGACACCTTGGGGACAATAGAATGCTGCACATTGCTGTAAGATGTCTAGCCCTCCCCAATATGGGTGCATGCAATGGACGCATTGATGTACGCACAGCCAGATTAGGCACACTGCCGTTCCCTCCCATGGGATTCCCAAAGACTACACCAATGCAGAAGAAACCCGAAGAGCACAATTCAGAATGTAATGTGAAGGCACAGCATCCAAATCTACTTTGCAAGTACAGGTAGGGCAAATTCATGCCACAGGCACCCAGGCCAGCAGCCACTTACATGCCACAGCATCACACTACCAACATCACAGAGGCCAGCGCTGGCACAGGCTCTGTACACATGCAGCCAATCTCATCCAAAGTCAGACTCCCCAAATGCTCACCCCTGGCTTGCTGCTGATGCTCCTTCAAACGTGCATCCAGCTCAGGCTGTGTCACCGCCAAGATGCGCCCCATTAGGGGTGTCATGCTGAGCCGTGCCAGAGGCCCAGTGCGAGGAAGCAGCCCCAGGGTCATCTCCGCCACATTCTTTGCCAGCCGGCTGATGTCGTCCTATTTCTTGTGGCAGTGGGTGCCCCATCGGTTTGAGACTCGCAGGGCTCACACCTTCGCTGCAATGGCCCTCCACACGGCCTTACGCTGGTGTACCTTGAGCTGCAGGCATGGGAAACAAGAGTGAGAAATGATCAGGGACACAGTGCCATGTACCGACATCTATCAGTATGGCAGCAAGATACAAAATCATCACATATCCAACAATAGGTCAATCAGAGACTATAGTACAGCCCACATGGGACCCCTGCATGGGAAAAGCTGATGTTAAAGCATGCAGGTGTGAGGGGGAACGCAGTCTCTACACATCTCACACACATGCAGGATGCCAGCACTGAAACCTGCCTGCCCACATCTCCAGTTAATTGTTGGGTTGAGCAACACATACATCACATATCAACCTGTGTTTGGGGGGGTGACCCACTGTGTCCAAGACTGCGCAGCCCTCAATGTCCCTGCCCTGTGAATAGATAACTGTGTCATGGATGTCACATTGAGGGACATGATCTCACAAATACCAAATGCCCTTCACAAGGGCGGTTGTGTCCAATCTACAGTGTTGAGATGGCCCATAGCTGGAGTGCAATGTGAAAAGACTGATGTCATACTCTGTAAGTGAAGTGATGTGTCTTTGTAGACGGGGAATGTGTTGTCCAGCTGGGTTCACACTGAGATGGACTACAGGGGCACACACAGCCATCCAGCCAAGCAATCACTGTTCTGACTACCGCATGAACAACCATCTGTGTCACTGTATGGCTGACAACACAACACAGGTCACTCATACTTACATGTGCAGGGAGGGAAAACTGTGGCATTGGGTACACACACCCTCCCACTGGAGACAGCATGTCAGGCAGTGCATGACACTACCCCACACTCCCAGGCACATACTGCATCAGTACACTACATGTGTGGCCCCCCTGCCCTACCACACCACTGTTAAGACTCACCATGACATTTGGGGCACCATATAGCCTTGGGTACTGTGTGAGCACCTCGTCCACCAGGACCTCCAGCTCCTTGCTCAAGAAGGGACTGGCACAGATCTTCTCTGTCCTTGCCATCACTGTGGATGTGAGACAACAGCAGGGGATTTTGGTGGCGAGGGTCCCCAGGCAGCAGTCCCAGGAGGCAGCAGCAGGTGAGGGGTCTCAGGCAGCAGTCCCTGGTGGCAGCAGCAGGTGAGGGGTCTCAGGCAGCAGTCCATGGAGTCAGCCGCAGGTGAGGGGTCTCAGGCAGAAGGTTCTGAGCAGTGGGAATGTGAGGCTGACATCCAAATATAAAGCCACCTGGGATCGTTTCGAAGGTGCCAAGCTGCAGCAATTGGTGGTCCATGTCTGCCTCTTTCAAATGCATCCAATGACCGCCTCCGCGGCGGCGGAGCACGCCTACCGTGATCTTCAAAATTGCATTATGTCACCGCTATCGAGCTTCGCATTGGCTCTAGGGCGAGCTCCATGGCGGTGTAACACCGCAGGGGCCTGGTGTGCGCTACCACGATTTTAGTGGCGGAGCATGCCAACCACCATTTCCACATGTCTCCAGGTCTATGACAACTGCACTGGTGTGAATGGGGGTGCTGGTGACACACCACCGGTGCCAGGCGGTAGCTACCGCGATATGGGTGCCATGCATTGACACGAGGCACCGCCATTCTGGCGGCGGAGCATGCCAACCGCCATTTCCACATGTCTCCATGCCTATGACTACTGCCCTGGTGTGAATGGGGGTGCTGGTGACACACCGCTGGTGCCAGGCGGTAGCTACCGCGATATGTGTGCCATGCAATGGCGATGGCCATCTGTCATATATCAACAGTGCATAGTGCCAACATGTTCAATGGCACATCATTGCGCACACAATGCCAATGTTCAGTTTACTCCACTGATGGCTACACATGCCATGTTTGTGTGTGTGTAACGTACATTTGTCTGTACCCACTCACATATCACTTAAGGATTTGATGTTGGTGTAGGTAGGTCAGTGTAGTCCTGGACTGTACAATGTGTACAAATGTCAATGTGTTGAGGTCCAGTGACAATCACAGCAATGCTCGTCTCGATGAATGTTGATCTATTTAGCATTGCCTCTCATGTCTGCTCATGAACACATTCATCATTCCAGCGCCGACTGTGGTCATTGTCTGGTGGATGTGTGCCAGGTTGTAATGACGCATCAAGGTGTGACCGGTACAGCAGCTAGGTAGGAGAGAGTGGTTTTGATTAGTTACACATATGCTGGATGCTAGACTCCCAGGTGTGCATGTGTGTACTGTGGCCATATCCCTATGTGGATTCACATAGCCAAAGGTGGTGTTTGAGGTACTTATCTTGTGTTGACACATGTGCCCTCTGTGTAGCTGAAGGTGTCCCTCCATGTAAGCTGGTCTGTTAGTCACTATAGATGTCAGTCATTGTTGTCGTTGCGTCATCCAGAACGTGATATGCTGTGCACATCTCTTGGTGTATTGTATTGACATGTGTCCACTATCATCTCCAATAGGAGGAGGCCAAATTTGATTCGTCACTTGACGGTGCTGGAGGACATAGAGGATGTTGCGATCATACGCAAATGCCACCTGGACAGAGCCACCCTGAAAACCCTTTGTGATCTGTTGGAGCCCCACCTGCAGCCACGCAGGACATATCCAACAGCTTTCACCCCTACTTATAAGGTTATGGCAGCCCTGCATTTTTTTGCCACAGGATCGTTCCAGGAGACTGTGGCCAGCGCTGGTGGGATGTCACAACCGATGTTCAGCATGGTGCTGCGTGATGTACTGTCCGCCATGATGCTATACAAGGACATATACATCCATTTCCCCAGGGGTGCTGAATTGCCAGCTGTGAAGGGAGACTTCTATCCCCTTGGACACATCCCCAATGTTGTTGGGGCCATTGATTGCACCCATGTCGCTCTTGTGCCACCAGAGGCAAGTGAGCACATTTACAGCAATCGGAAGCATTACCACTCCATCAATGTGCAGGTGGTGTGCCTGGCAGATACGACCATCTCGCAGGTGTGTGCCAAATTCCCAGGCTCGGCCCACGACTCCTACATCCTGAGGAACAGCATAGTGCCCCAGCTATTGGCTAATCTTCTTCCAGAGCGTGCATGGATTCTGGGCGAGTATACCTAGTCGTGTGGCGTGCTGTGTGTGTGACCTGCTCCCCTGAGACTCTGCGACGTTGCAATGTCTATTTGTGTTTGTCATACCTAGGTGACTCTGCATATCCCAACCGTCCCTGGTTGCTGAGCACACTGCGGAATCCAAGGTCCCCGGCTGAAGTCCGCTACAATGAGGCCCATGGGAGGACACGTTGTGTGGTGGAGCGTACTTTTGGCCTGCTCAAGTCACGTTTCCGGTGCCTGGACAAGACAGGAGGTGCACTGGCATACTCGCCGGAAAGGTGTGTCAGATTGTTGTGGCATGCTGCATGCTCCACAACCTAGCCATTCGCAGGGAGAATCCCCTGCTCCTGGATGATGGTGAGGACCCAAGGCCCCAGCCTGCAAACCAAGCCGTGTCCAGTGATGAGGACAGTGGAGAGGAGGAAGGTGTTGACCTGCGTGAACAGTTCATCACCCGCCACTTCACTTGACGGTGGGTGTCAATGTGCAACATACCCATTGTCTGGTGATATTGCTGTTGTCGTGAAGGGGCATGTGTGAATTGTAGCATCAGCCAGTTGTAGACTCAGTGGTGGTTGGAAATGTTTCTAGGACATGTCATTTGGGATCATCAACGGGACGTGTATGTTGACACTTGGGGGCCATTGTGACATGTGCATGTTGGGTTATCCTGGTGTTAGGGCCTGTGTGATGTCTGTGATGCCACACCCAGACCAGTGACAGTTGTTTTGTTGTGTTTGCCTAGGTGCCTTCGACTTCTCCTTGCCTACATACATCCCATGGTCCTGGTACATTGTGATCATGTTGAAAACTGTACACCCTGCAATAAAGACAGAGCAGACACAACAACATGTGTGTGAGGATATTTTATTTACTATGGTGAGAGGCAAGGGGGATGTACATTTCCATTGGGGAGGGGAGTGATTTGACAGTCGTGGTAGATGAGATGGTCGAGTAGTCACCACATTGCTGTGGTGAACCAGTCCAACAGGCAGATGCCATTCACAAGGCAGTGTGGGGAAGGACAGTCCAAAGAGTCAATGCAGTGGTGGAGAGGGTTGCCATCATGGCTGGCTCTGTGACTGGCGTCTGTCAGGTGCTTGGCCTCCAGATACTCCCAGGGTCTTCTTGGGACAGCCCCTTCGTCGTTTGGCAAGGGGGGGCCCTGCTACAGGGCCAGTGGGGTCTGAGGACTCACCTCTCTCTGTGGGCGCAGGGGAGGATGGTGAACTGTCATTGTGCAGCCCACCAGAGGGAGGAGGAGGTGTTGTCTGGGGTGCATTCCTGTCCCTCAGTACCGCCACTTGCTGGCCCAAGAGGTCCATGATTTGTCCCATGCGTCTGTCGATAGACCTCATCAACAGGATGAGCTCGTGCAACAGATCGTCCGACCGGCCCGTTCGTCCCTGGGCCTGTTCGTATGCACCCAGGACTCTGATGATGTGTTCCGGGGAGTGGGTCCCAGCCTCCTGGTGTCCCTGGGTGACCCTGCCTCTACCACCTGCCCTGCTGCCACGGGTACCCGCATCCTCTCGCTGCCCTCCTCCATGGGTGATGTGTACTGGGCATCCTCTGGGACAGGGAGGGTGTTGCAGGCAGCACTGGTGGTGGTGGTGGCGGTGGCCGCATAAGATATGACAGCAGGGGTCTGCTGTGGAGTTGTTGTTGCCGCAGATGTGGTGGGGGGACGCTGGGGTCCTGGGACCTGTTGTTCCCTGGCACACCAGATGGGCCGGCCTCGAGCTCATCGTCCACGAAATCCTGGGAGTCAACATCTGAGAGTCCTTGTCCCGGGGGTGGAGACTGGCTATGCAGGTTGCTGGTGTTGTCCTCGGCAGTGAATTCTTGGTCACCTGTGGGTCGAATGGGAAATGGTCATTGCAGTGCACCCGGCAAGCTTTGGGTTAGCTGTGTGTCATTCACTTTTTGTACACTGCACAATTGACATATCATCACATTGTTGACTGTGTGCAGTACTGTGCTCCCTGACATGATACAGTGAACACAAGCATTACTTGTCCATGGTGCGAGGTGTCAAGGCATACCATGCGAACCGTGTCCAATTGAGGTTTACTGGGACTTGTTGCCATCTAGGGCCTGGCACAACATGTGTTTAATTGGGAAGACATGGCTTGGCAGTTCGGGCTGGACTGTTCCCATGAGGCAAAGGGTCAGACTGATTTGCATATGGCCATGTCTGAACTGGGGTGGCAGAGTGGGCTAAAGAACGGTGATGGATTAAACCCAGATCAGTTGACTGGCGGTGAGTGCTTGCAATGTTCAACACTCCGTCCATCATTTCCTTTGGTTTTTGCTTTGTTCGCCATAAGTTGGCAGGGTATGCTCAGACGTGAGTCCCTTGCTCACTTTGCCACTGGATTCAAGCAAGCCTGGTTGAAGACGGCTGAAATGCCAGAAACCGGTCCTAGGAAGCTTGTTTCCGGTCCAGGGAAGACATGGCTTGGCAGTTCGGGCTGGACTGTTCCCATGAGGCACAGGGTCAGACTGATTTGCATATGGCCATGTCTGAACTGGGGTGGCAGAGTGGGCTAAAGAACGGTGATGGATTAAACTCAGATCAGTTGACTGGGAGTGAGTGCTTGCAATGTTCAACACTCCGTCCATCATTTCCTTTGGTTTTTGCTTTGTTCGCCATAAGTTGGCAGGGTATGCTCAGACGTGAGTCCCTTGCTCACTTTGCCACTGGATTCAAGCAAGCCTGGTTGAAGACAGCTGAAATGCCAGAAACCGGTCCTAGGAAGCTTGTTTCCGGTCCAGGGAAGACATGGCTTGGCAGTTCGGGCTGGACTGTTCCCATGAGGCACAGGGTCAGACTGATTTGCATATGGCCATGTCTGAACTGGGGTGGCAGAGTGGGCTAAAGAACGGTGATGGATTAAACCCAGATCAGTTGACTGGGGGTGAGTGCTTGCAATGTTCAACACTC
Organism: Triturus cristatus; assembly: GCF_964204655.1. Lineage (NCBI taxonomy): Eukaryota > Metazoa > Chordata > Amphibia > Caudata > Salamandridae > Triturus > Triturus cristatus. The sequence continues at coordinate 1,257,238,804 of NC_140590.1, forward strand.
CGTCCATCATTTCCTTTGGTTTTTGCTTTGTTCGCCATAAGTTGGCAGGGTATGCTCAGACGTGAGTCCCTTGCTCACTTTGCCACTGGATTTAAGCAAGCCTGGCTGAAGACGGCTGAAATGCCAGAAACCGGTCCTAGGAAGCTTGTTTCCGGTCCAGGGAAGACATGGCTTGGCAGTTCGGGCTGGACTGTTCCCATGAGGCACAGGGTCAGACTGATTTGCATATGGCCATGTCTGAACTGGGATGGCAGAGTGGGCTAAAGAACGGTGATGGATTAAACCCAGATCAGTTGACTGGGGGTGAGTGCTTGCAATGTTCAACACTCCGTCCATTATTTCCTTTGGTTTTTGCTTTGTTCGCCATAAGTTGGCAGGGTATGCTCACACGTGAGTCCCTTGCTCACTTTGCCACTGGATTCAAGCATGCCTGGCTGAAGACGGCTGAAATGCCAGAAACCGGTCCTAGGAAGCTTGTTTCCGGTCCAGGGAAGACATGGCTTGGCAGTTCGGGCTGGACTGTTCCCATGAGGCACAGGGTCAGACTGATTTGCATATGGCCATGTCTGAACTGGGGTGGCAGAGTGGAGTAAAGAACGGTGATGGATTAAACCCAGATCAGTTGACTGGGGGTGAGTGCTTGCAATGTTCAACACTCCGTCCATCATTTCCTTTGGTTTTTGCTTTGTTCGCCATAAGTTGGCAGGGTATGCGCAGACGTGAGTCCCTTGCTCACTTTGCCACTGGATTCAAGCAAGCCTGGCTGAAGACGGCTGAAATGCCAGAAACCGGTCCTAGGAAGCTTGTTTCCGGTCCAGGGAAGACATGGCTTGGCAGTTCGGGCTGGACTGTTCCCATGAGGCACAGGGTCAGACTGATTTGCATATGGACATGTCTGAACTAGGGTGGTGGAGTGGGCTAAAGAACGGTGATGGATTAAACCCAGATCAGTTGACTGGGGGTGAGTGCTTGCAATGTTCAACACTCCGTCCATCATTTCCTTTGGTTTATGTGTTTAATTGTGGACTCATGGTTTAGTTGTCTGACCTAACAGACGTCACATCTGGCCATGGACTGGCCATTGTCATCTCCTGCATCCCTTTGTCCTGTCATGTGCATATCTTGATTTGTGCCACCACACATGCTTTCATATTTTTAGAATGGTTCTTGTTGCACTTGCCCCATGGAGATGCACATGTAACTAGTTGCTGTGCATGAATGTGCCCAGGCTTTCTTCTACTTGTGCATTGGTGTGTCACACTTTGGTGGTTGTGACAGTTTCCTTGGCTTACCTGTGTGCACACTGTGCTTGGCAATGGGGTAGGTATGCCTCTTTGTGCAATGTAAGGGCTGGTGTTGTCATATGGCACCATTTAATTTGGGAAAAATGGGTGGGTGCACGTACTGGCTACCTACCTGTGAGTTTGTTTGGTGTACTGCATTGGCTTCCAACTGCTCCGGGGTGGGGGAGGGCTCCATCCTGCTGAGGTGTGGGACTGAGGGAATGTTGGGAGTAGTAGTGCAGCCCTCCCAGACACAAACACCCTCCCAGGGGAGATGGCTACCTACCTGTAAGTTTGTTTGGTGTACTGCAATGGCTTCCAACTGCTCCTGGGTGGGGTGGGGAAGGGATCCATCCTGCTCAGGTGTGGGACAGGAGGCATGGTGGGAGTAGTGGTGTAGGCCCCCCACCCCCAGACACCCTCATTGTGAAGATGGCTACCTACCTGTGAGTTTGTTTGGTGTACTGCAATGGCTTCCAACTGCTCCTGGGTGGGGGAGGGATCCATCCTGCACAGGTGTGGGACAGGGGACATGGTGGGAGTAGTAGTGCAGCCCTCCCAGACACAAACGCCCTCCAGGGAAGATGGCTACCTACCTGTAAGTTTGTTTGGTGTACTGCAATGGCTCCAACAGCTCCTGGGTGGGGTGGGGAGAGATCCATCCTGCTCAGGTGTGGAACTGGGGTCCTGGTGGTTGTTGTAGTGCTGTCTGCCTGTACACATGCCCCTATGGTTATGTTGTTAGCTATGTTTGAGGTGAATGGGAGTGGGTAAATGTTGGATCTGTGAGCCATGTTTTTGTGAGTGTGTGGTGCAGATGGATGGTATGTGTCCTAGGTGGTGTAGCTTTGTAGTTGTGCAAGGCAGTACATTTCATAGTGGCGGTAGTCATTTGTTTGTACTTACCAGCCTCCACTCCCCCGGCTACTCCTGAGAGACTCTCTGGATGCAGTATGGCAAGTACCTACTCCACCCATTGTGTGAATGGTTTTGGTGGAATGGGAGGGCCACCGCTAGTCCTCTGAGCCAGCTCACGGCTCTTGCTCCTTGACCACCATCTTCAGATCATGCCACCGCTTCATGATCTCCTTTTTTGATATTGGAGTGGTCCCTACTGCATTGACCCTTTGGACTATCCTAGCCCACATTTGTGTCCTTGTGGCTAATGGTGTCTGTTGGACCAGGGTACCAAAAAGCTGTGGTTCCACTCTGACTATCTCATCTACCATGACCTTCAACTCACTCTCAGTGAATTTGGGCATTTTCTGTGTGCCCATGGTGTGTGGTGTGCAAAGTGATTGTGGGTGCAGGAGTGGTGGTTGTAGTTGTGCTGTGTATGGTGTGTGTTGTGCAGGGGGTTAGTTGTGCTGGTTTGGAGGTGGTGGTGGTGCTGTGTGTGGGGTGGCTGGTGATGTTGTGTCCTTTGCCTCTCCTGTCAGCTGGGGTATGTGTCCCTTCTCACCTGGAGTTTTGCAAGGGATTGTGGTCAGTGAAGGGGCTGGTTTTATACTTAGCTATGTGGGTGTGTCCAATTGGGGTGTTGCTGACAGGTGTGCTGGCCTGGGATTTGTATTTTTCGTTTTGCCATGTGGTTGTGTCATTGGGGTGTGTTATGTGTATTTGGGAGGCATGTCTAGTTTTCTGTGTGCACTTTTTGGCCTTCTTGTGGGGTTTTGGCCTCGTCCGCCATATTTTTGCGGTGGATGTGCTTCAGCTCTTCTGCTGTCTCTCCCATTTATCCCAATGTGCGACCGCGGCGGTCGGAGACGGCGGTATGTACCGCTGGACCGTCGGGGATATACTAATTTCCGGGGCGGTGTCTCCGCTATACTTTCGGCGGGTTGTTGTTTTTCTGCCGCGATTCCGACCGCCGCGGACAGATTTTGGCCATCTCCACCCGCTACGGGCGGTTATTCTGGGCCTCGTATCGCCGCGGTCTGATTTTTTTGGCAGTTAATTCTAATTTGGCCGCCGGTTTTCCCACGAGGCCGGCGGGCGGTTGTTTTCCGCTTCCATGGCGGTCGGGGTGTTTTCCCGCCCTACATCCTAATGGACCTCTTAGTATCCAAATTGGTCCTCAGACTGTACTAAATGCAAACCAAAATGGTACCATATCCACAAAGAACCAAAACAAACTCACCTGGTGCACACAGGTCAAACAAATGTATTCTCCACTGCCGACTTTTCAGACCAAACGGTCAGATCCAAGGGTTTTGCCGTTTAGGACCCCATCCGGGGATACCACTGGGCGAGGCACCGACCGGTTAGACAGATGGGAGAGCTGTGAGTTCAGGTACTCTTGTTCAGGGATGCCTGGTCTGCCCGTCCGACCCAACGATGGCCCTGACCTCCTCACCCATCTGCGGGCGAGGATGGGCCACCCGTTGGAGTCCCTATTCGGGTGCCTACTGAAGGAAGTGACCCAATTAGGGCCACCCGGGTCACTTATGACCAAAGAAATGAAGAGTCAGTCAGACAGTAGAGAATACAAATCAAGTATATTTACTCAGGTATGCTTGAGCTGAGTCCAGGCTGACCAGCCTCCTGGGATTGCTGCAGAGGGACAGACTTCAGCAACCATGGCGATACATTATGTACAATTTAGAACCAATAAAAACACCCCCTTACCGGAAATGTCCAGTTGGTAGCAGTTGAACAAAAAAGTTACAGAAGGATGAGTTTCGATAGAGATCAGGCACATGCTATCTTATTGCCAAGGCTATTCTGCCTCTGCCCGCCGCTCTAAGGGTGGGAGCAGGCCTATCTTGTGGGAAAGGTACGGGCTAAAAGTTCCAGTGTATTCATTAGTGCAGCAAGGCTCAACCTTGAAAAACCTTGAAAAAATGAGAATGCTTTCAGTAGGGGCAGGGAAAGAAATCAGTTTCAGTTATGACTCAAAATGCCGGCCAAACATAAAATGGTGCCGCAAATGCTAACTTAAGGCACACAATACTTAAACAACACAACTAAAACATTTTTATTCCAACTAGGGGGGTGGTAAGAAATTGAACAGGGACAACGGGAGAAGGGCGGTAACAAAGTCAACACGAATGGCCTCCATGATAACAGCAGAGCTCAAAACAGGAAAGCCGAGGTCATAAGAAAACGAAGGGCCCGTACACTATATATTGCCTATAACTAAAGGATCCATGGAAGAGGGCCAGTCACCAAGGCAGGAACAAAAATGACACAAGGCGGGACAAATTTACTCTATTTACCAACGAAAACTATGGAATTTATTAAGGCAGGCCAAGCAACCAATGAGAAGCTGTGGGCGTGTGATGGGTGTGTTCAAACTCCACAGAGGGATTACAGCATGCCTCGCATTACAGCGAGCCTCTTGGCTCGACCTAAAAATGGGGGAATGACTGCAAAATAATGTCATTCCTCGCATGCCATGCTGCACACAGTGCATTGCTCAGCCTGGCTCGAACTTTCAGTGGCTCGCCTACTTCTACAAGACTGAAGGAAAAGGGGCAGAGGAGAAAGCAAGTGAGGAAGAAACAGAGTGGAAAAAAGAAAGGGAGAAGTGGAAAAAAGAGGAAGCGAAAGAAAGGAAGAATTGATAATGGAAGTGGGGGAATGAGAGAAGGGGTGGGGAGAAAGGGAGAGTAAAGAAAGAAGAAAAACGAAGTGGAAGAAAGGAAAAAGAAAGGAAGAGTAGAAAAAAGAGACTTGGGAGGAAGCAAGGAGAAAAGGTGACTGGAACAAAGGGAGAAGAAGAAAGTGGGGAGAAAAGGATGATGAGGATCAGTGAAAAAGGGACAAGGGTATGGGAAGCTAAGAGGAGCTTTCAGGAGATAGGGAGAGGTACAGAATGGAGAAGTCAAAGATGGGGGTGTGAAGAGAAAGAAAGGCACGGGGAGATAAAAAGCGACAAATATTAAAATATTATTTTCAATACTTCTCTACCATGAAGTGAGATTTGGAGAAGGAAAAGACGAGCCAGAGAGGGAAATGCATATTGCCTCGAAACACTGGACTTGAAAGGATGTTATAATTATGGCCCTCAAGCCCTGAAAATCTGCAAGTTATAGTTATCTATGAAACAATAGCCACCCCTCACACCACTCTATGGTTATCTATACAACTATACATTCCCGCCACGTCATATCCATGTCCTTTAGCACATCTTAATGACATCATCCTACTGTCTTGCCCTAGGCATACACAGCATATAAAGTAGTGAGCCATGTCCCAAAAATGTACCCTGTCAAGAGCGTTTAAATGACTCTGCCTGATTCCATTTGCAGATGCACATTCATAGCTGGGAGTCCTGGATCCATATTTTCCCAACCACCGATCCATAAGCCCGACACGACGGTGGGCAGAAGGATTTCCACTTGCTTTAGTGAATATACATTTGGGTGAAAAGCTAAAATGGAGAATACAATCCTGGTTAACCAAAGCTATAAAAGTGAACAATTTTTTTCAATAAATTGCCTCGACCAAGTTAGAAAATAACTTCTAACATAAAAGGAAGAAGATTTCCCTTCAAAATTGTTGGATACAAGAGTCTGTCTCCTACGCCTACACCTACAGGACTCCTACTGCAATAACTCTAGGAGGAGGAAGTAATGGAGTGCAACGGATTAGGGATTGGGACAAGGCAGTGCAGAGGAAAACAGGTAAGGAGGATTTGGGGAAAGGGTTGTGGCTAGAAGGTAGGGGAAGCAGTACCTGGCCAGAGTAGAAGTATGGAGAGACGTTAAAGAAAATGAAACAAGTAGGCGAGGGACAGAGAATGACAGGTGTTTAGCTGTATGGGAGAAGAAGAGAAGGGGACCCCCCCCAAGCATCAGTGAAGATTACGATGAAGCAGTGTAAATGGTAGAAGGGGGTTGCTGGGTTCTCAGCCCGTAAAAGACAACATAAGGATCTAAAGAGCTCGGAGAAACAGACAGCAGGTTTATTTTCGAGAAGAAAGACATTCAACAGCTTTGTTTCAATAACCAGGGAATATCAGCAATTTCGAAAAATTTGTGAAAGCGAATTTTTGAGCAGAGCTTTCCACCAGTTCATATTTCTCCAGATTCTTATACAGCCACCACAACAAACAAATATTTTGGAGGAAAAAAAACACTCTTCGACTGAATTGACTTTATGGTTATGATGCAAAACCTTTTAAATTAAACAAATACAGTTATCTTTGCACTCCTATACCCACCCCACCACTGGGTTCTCTAGTGAACCATAACTCACATGCCCAAATGTCATGTTCAAGACCTCACACAGAATGTCACACAGAGCCCTGCAAATTAGTTGATCATGCTACTTGCTCTGTGTCCATAATAAATACAGGACCCTAGCCATGCCGTGCATTACACCCCTGTGCATATAAATTGTGGTACACAGCCAGCCGGCAAGCACTGCACACAATGCATGTCCTGTAGCCATTTTACCAGTACATCCAAGGCATGGCTCAATGCTGTGCTTGGTGCCCCTTGGCATGGCTGCACATACAGGGCATGAACTGAAGTGGTGTCCTGAGAGGAGATGGCACAGGGCCAAGCCCTAGTCATAGTATAGTTGACACACCATCTGTTATGCATGTGAACTCATGACAGTAACTGCCTTCCCTCAGAGCCACAGTTTCAAAACTCTCAATCCAAAAAGCAGGTTCTTACCCTCACCCTCCACTCTGTGTCACAGTTCACCCCCCCCCCACACTATGGAAGTGCAGATCTGCGCATGTGCACACGAACCCCACAATCATATTCTGACAACAGTCATTTGCATCAGTTGATTGAGCAGCCGATCCTTCAATCCAACAGGGTAGAACTGCAGACAACATTCAGCTGAATCCAACCAATATTTCCTGAAAATAGCTCAGTTGAAAGGATACTATGGATATCACCCAAAGCATCAAAATGTCTAAAATTGACCAGTTGTGGTTAACTAAGCAACCACAACTCCCCCGATGCACTAACTATGACCACGCATAAGGCACTGCAGCTGACATTACAAATGCCACCACTGCTGAGATAACCCGAGCTTCATATAGAGAGCATAATCAACAAGCAATGGACCCGCCCATCCATATACGTAGCACACGCAGCACAGTGAATACTACACACAAGATTAGGGCACATTTATCGGTAAGGTCATGCACATCGACCACTAAATAAAGGGACAGTTTGCATACAACACATGTTTGAAAGCTATGCCCTGTATGTTGTACCGTTGTGTACCAAAAAAGGTACAGAGTTCCTCTAGAGAAGATAAGAAAAAGTACTGTCATGTGTAAGGGGTACCAAGTGGGTGTTGCTATAAGGTAAGCAAGTCGGAAGAAGGGGAGATTCCCTTGTTGGAACTAGGGCTCTCACACACCCAGCAAACTAGGTGTCATGCTTCATCATTTGAGCCTGCCCCTCGTCAGGTCGGCGCTGCAATACCCGACGGGCTCCCAAAAATTGGGGCTCTTTAGCAGGGATCTTTTGTTCCTGCCGGTGGGTGTAGTGGGGGTAAGGGCCCTAGAGTGTGTAGATGTGAGTGTAGGTGAAGTGAATTAAAATAGGTCAGTTCATCCACGAATACACTTTATTATGGTGGTAAACGGCCTTATTAAAACAAGTGGTTGAGGTGGGTATTGAACCTAGAAATGATGAGTCTAGTTATGTATACCCTACTCTCAATGTGATCCACATGTTTCGTGCCATAGTAGCCATAGCGGTCAGGGCACTTCCTCAGGATCAGTGGTGAAACTATCTACACTAGGTGGACATGTGGAAAAACTACATACCACACAGGCTCTGTAAGGTAACCTGAAACGAGAAATGTGAAGTAGACATAAGAAAATACGTGTAGGTGTACTCACACATGGTACAGATTTAATCTTTATTAAAAAGGGAATTTATGCCCAAAAGAAAAGTATAGCTATGAAAAGAAGCCATCATATACTCATGATTATCAGTGAGGGTATTGGTACTAAAGTTATCTATTAATAATACATAAGAGTGGGGGGGAGAGGATTGCAGTCTGGACAAGACCGGGGGTAGAGGACTCACCTAAACTGCTAGCAAGGAAATCTTGCAACAGTTGCCGGCGGGTTAGATGGACTCCAATTAGGGTCCTGGAAGAGTAAAACGGAAGTATGGGAGAGTTAAAAGGAAAGGTTTAAAAGGAGGGGCAGCAAAACATAGTGGGATGCATGGCTGCCAATGGACCGATCTGGTGAGCAATGAAGGAAGGTCACAGACGTGGTTGAACAACCGACAAGGGCTTCATTATGCAGCCACGACCACTCAGTGCACAGAAACGGGCGGCCAGCGGCAAAGCGTAGTGGAGGTATCGGAAAAATCACCAAACCCCCTCCGCGGCGCCAGGTACACAAGCCGTGGGGATAAGGGGCGATCATAGAATGGAACACCAAGTCAAGCCGGCTCGAACCAGAGAGTCCGGTCGATTTCAAAATAAAGTCTCACCTCAGAAGCGATCCACGTCGCGGGCATGTGGAAAAACATAGTTCTGTGTTCTTTTGTAAGCGAACCTAGGTTTGGATATATTCAAATTGCCTGTATCTAAAATATTCCAGTGTCTCAGAATGATTTTCTTGATTCTAGCAGAGTCAGGTGTGAAGGATGTGACACAGGTAAGTATATCAGAGCTTGGTTTAGTTTGTGTCTCGAGTAGTGCCTCTCGTGGATTATTCCTAGCTCTTTTCATGGAATCTCGAATTTGCTTATCCGGATAACCCCTAGCCTTTAGATTTGATGCTAGAACTTTGGCCTCTGTTCTATAATCAGACACTGTCGTGCAGTTGCATCTAATGCGTAAAAATTGGCCAAAGGGTAAGTTATCCCTTACCATTTTAGGGTGGTGGCTGTCATAAAGCAGGAGGCTGTTGCGATCAGTGGGCTTTTTGTACAGAGTTGTACTTAAGGTACAATCAAGTAATGTGATGTTCAGATCTAGAAAAGGTATTGTATGTTCTGATACGTTGTGTGAAAACCTAAGGTATTCATTCTGCTCATTTATCCATGTAATGAATTCATCACAGTTGGTGCGTGTTCCTTGCCAAAAAATCAGGATATCATCAATAAAGCGTCTCCATAGCTTAAGGTTGCTAAAATAAGGATTAGTGGTGCTATGGATTACATCCTTCTCGAAGGCTGCCATATAGAGGCACACTACACTTGGAGCGAAGGTACTCCCCATAGAAGTACCCTGGCTTTGGTGATAAAGTTGTTGATTAAATTCAAAGAAATTTTCTGTCAAAGCCAGGGTTACACAGTCAACTATGAATGTGATGGGTGTAGGTGAAGTCCAGTCTAATGCTTGAAGGGCAGATTCGATGACTGCCAAGGTAGCCCTCTGGGGGATATTGGTGTAAAGGGCCTCCACGTCAAGTGTGACAAGGAAATCAATACTCCCTGTGTCGGTGATGTTGTCGATGATCTTAAGGACATCAGTTGTGTCTTTTACAAAAGAAGGTATGTCTCGAACCAGGGGTTGCAGAAAGTGATCGCAAAACTTTGAAAGAGGCTCTAGAAGAGAGCCAATTCAAGAGACAATAGGGCGACCAGGGACCGGGGTTATACCCTTGTGTATCTTAGGTAGGGTGTAAAAATACGGGACCCTCGGTTCCTTGGTCATTAGAAAGTCAGCTTCTTTGTGGGTTATCCAGCAGTTAGACTCTGCCTCAGTTACCATTGTGGCGATGGTGGAGGTGTGGCGATGGTGGAGGTGAGGCGAGGGGTAGGGTCGGCCACGATAAGGGTGTAATATCTCTCATTGGAGAGTTGGCGTTTGCATTCTTTGTCATAGTCTGTGGTGGATTGAATTACTATAGCCCCACCCTTATCTGCCTGTTTGATGGTGATAGAGGTGTCTTCTGAGAGGTTCCTCAGTGTCATGGTTTCCTGTTTGGATAGGTTGTGGAAGGGTGTCTCTCTATGAGGTAGAGAAAGATCTTTGAGGACTGCTTGTTCGAAAGCTAAAACCTCTACTGGGACCATATTGTTATGAGGAGTGAAAGTTGAGGGATTTCTCAGTCCTGAATCTCCATCATCGGTGGGAGATAGAAAGTAGGATTTTAATCGTATCTTGCGAAACAATTTGTGAACCTCACAATGATCTCTAAACCTATCTACTCGGGGGGTGGGAACAAAGCCCAGGCCCTTCTGCAGAAGTGACTTCTCAGGGATGGTGAGGATACGGTGTGAGAGATTAACCACTAGTTCCTCTTGTCTCTCGTTTTGCTCCTGGTGTCCATGCCGCTGGTCGGCTGGTCTTACCATTGGACTTGTTTCTGTGAGCCTCTTCTGTTGCGCCCTCTTCCTCTGCCCCAACCTCTGCCTAAAAAAGGGGGGATGTTACCGTTAAAGAACTGAGGGGGGCACTGTTGGTATTAAGGGAACTGCCAGCAAACAGGTGGTGGTGGACCTTGGAAGATGGGGGACCCTGAAACGTTGGTCCATTGTAGAATCTATTAGCGCGCTGATTCCTCCTAGAGCTGTTGCTACCCCAACTATTGGTACTGGAGTTACTGTCGCTTGAATCTCTCCTATCTGAGTTGTCATCAGAGGAATAACTCGTTTTAGCTGAGGTATAATGAGCTTTGAGGTAAGGATATATTTTCTCTTTATCGAATTTTTGTATATCCTTCTGTAACTTAGTTATTTTCTGTTTCATTAGATATTCTTTATTGTCAGAGATCTCCGTATTGATCTCTGCAAGTCTAGTCTTATAAGCCGTGATCTGGATAGTGGTTTTCAAGGCCCCTTCAGCAATCTGGATCCGTACGAGGATGGCATCAGGTAATCTTCTCGCGTTATTGATGATTAAACTAGCCAGTTCCTAGTGCATTTACATGCCACTAGGGACCATTCTTTCTTAAAAGTGGCATCCTCCAAGAATAATCTAGGGAAATTATTCACAATCAAACCTGATGGAGCTATGTTAGCTCGCAAGTATTCAGTCATGAGTGCGCCATGCAGTGTTATTTTAAGCCAGTCTCTTTTCAAATTAGTCAAGGCAATCCAGTCATCCGACTGTGAGCCTGAAGCTGAGCTACCATCGGGCCCTAACAAGGCTGGTGTTCTATCTAAAATGTCCATTACCGCATCGTCACCAAAACTCAAGCCCTGGTGATTGTCCATGGTGGATGAGAATTATATGATGGAAGACGGAAAAAAAGGGGGGGGAGGGCCAATCTAGATTAGAGTTTTAATCTGCTGGTAACCTAATAGGCAGGGTCCCACGGGTAGACACCCGTGCAAGCTTATCAACAAACGTAAGGACAGAGGGGTAAGTTTAATGAGGTCCAATGTACATACCCCATCAAGGTTGTGTACAAAAAAAGGTATATTGTACCCCCAGGGCTCTGCCTTCAACAAAGCCCTGTGCATGTTGCATACATGGATAAGCGGCAAACAGGCTGCTTAAGGAAATTACCTTTGGCCATTGTATACACAAGGCATGGTCTCACACCATGCCCAATGCATAAAGAGGAATGACACATACCAGCTTGCAGCATGCATAGGGTACATCCCTCTGGCTCTTCCCCCTCCACATTCCTTTTGTTCATCCCAGACCTCCTATTGCTATGAGCTCCAAAACAAAACAAACAACTACAAATTAGAAAAATGTCTAAATCCTTCCCTCTTCTATCCCTCCACTATCCTTTTCAAGCCAAATGACAGACTAATACATCCACCATTATTTTCATATTTCACTAGCGTGCTACTCACTGAAAAAATGCTTCAACACCCTATCAGGGGTAGCAAGCTCTATATAAATACAAACCTTGTTCCCTCTTCTATCCCTACGCTATCCTTTTCAATCGAAATAACAAACATGTCCACCACTCAAATTAATTTCATATTTCACTATACTAATTCACCTCTTATCCTTTATGGGTTCTGTAGTAGCATGCTACTCGCTGAAAAAAACACTTCAACACCCTATCAGGGGTAGCAAGAGCTATATATAAATGCAAACCTTTTTCCCTCTTCTATCCCTCCGCTATCCTTCTCAATCCAAATAAAAAACATGTCCACCCCTCAAATTAATTTCATATTTCACTATACTAATTCACCACTAATCCTTTATGGGTTCCGGAGTAGCATGCTACTCGCCAAAAAAGCGCTTCAACACCCCATATGGTGTAGCAAGCGCTATATAAATGCAAACCGTTTTCCCTCTTCTATCCCTCCACTATCCTTCTGAATCCAATGAACTGACTAACATTTCCACCACTCAAATTACTTTCATATTTCACTACACTATTTCACAACTAATCCTTTATGGGTTCCAGAGTAGCGTGCTACTCGCTGAAAAAGCGATTTGGTGCCTCATCAGGGGTAGTAAGCAGTATATAAATGCAATTATAATACAATACAATAAAATATAGGGACTTAAGGCACAGAGGTCATTGCTTGCACTGTAGATGACGACGTTGGTGATGTCAATGATATTTTGGATGAGATCATCTATAATATGAATTGCTATGTCATAGTCAGGGTCAGTGAGAGTTATGGTTTCACTGCTCTATATCAATGGTGAGTTTTAGTGGGAGGTACATTTTGGTCCATAAATAAAACATCCAATGGATTGAAGCTATTCAGAGAGTTTTCTTTATTGCACATTTGTCATGGACCATCTGGCGAGCGCCGGCAGAGACACGAAGCGGTTCGTTCACCGCGCAGCCAGAACTACACCTCCCATGATGCACAGCGTGTCTCGTGAGACTACGCGACCAAGACGCGTAAAACAGGAAGTCTGCAGCACACCGGCGTCGGAAATTCGTTCGAGGAGTCGAACTCGGCCGATCCTTGTCGCAGTCCTGTTCGTTGGAGTACGGTAAGGGTGCTTGCACCAACGATAGTACTGGTATTGGTTGCCTATCTCCGTTGGGGAGCAGACGCTCGCACGGAGGCAGGTGGGGAACCTTTTATGGTTCCGACTCTTTGACAAGTCATTATTGTGGATTTGCTCGGCCTGCAATTGTCGGCAGGCGGGGAGAGCGAGGTTAGCGCTCTGGATGTGTTCGGCCTGCTTTGTCGGCCGGCGGGGGGAAAAGGGCCTTCCGTCCTTCATGTCGGTCCAGTGAGACCGGATATCATAGAACTGAGAGTACTTCATGGGCAGTGTCCAACACTGTCGGCATAGTAGAAATACATAGGTTTGAGCTACCAGGGATAGTAGCACACGAGGGAAAGAGTGTGGCGAATGCATGAGATGGGCTGCAGTACATGTGACGTAACCCTTTGCAGTATTGTCTAATAGTGTTCTCCCTGACTCTATCTTAACAGGGGTTTTCACGAGTGGTAGAGGGCTACGCTCTACCCCTGTGACGCACGGTGGAGGCATATGGAGGGTAGGTGTTGATGCATGCTTCAGGGTCTAAGTACCAAGGGAAGGATCGTACCTGTGGAGTTGATCATTGTTCATTTGTCGTTCCTACAGAAAAACCCCCCACCACAAGCAGTTCGCCCACATCTCAAACAACCCTCGGCTTTCCTTCACTGTCACCACCCTTGAATAGGATGATTATTTTCCTTTACAGGTATAGGGGTTAGGGGGTTCAGCAGGAGGAGAAAACGTGTGGTTGCTTCTTATATTGTATGGTGATCTTACCCGTGTATGTTCTGTTCTTTCTCCTTTACAGATCTCCCTCCCTGGCGTTCCCTTCCTTCCTTCCCCCACTTGATCCTTCCGCTGACCTGTGCCATTACGGCAAATAGGCTTGGTTAGATCAAGAGGTGGACCCCTCAATCTTCAATCCGATCCTGAGGACTGGTCGGCGCAACAACATTACTATGTGCTCATTAATAGACAACCATGACGTCCATTTTATCAACAAAAAAAATCCATGTGTTTCTTGTATTTTGTAATGAGACTATGAGCCCGCGGTTTACCATATTGAGCAAAGGAAATGGTATTTCACCCATGTCCATTAATTCATCTCAAGTGCCCAATGCCCATGTTTTAAATGTTCTGTGAAGGCAGTGAAGGAAGTGACTCGCTTCGGGTCACTCGCAACCACCTCTAAGGCTTCCATATAAATGAAGAGTCGGTTAGACAATAGAGAATACAAGCCAAGTATATGTTCATTTCAGGTACACTATAGCGGAGTCCCATCTGCCCAGTCCCTTGGGGTGCTGCAGAGGGAACTGGCTTCAGAACTCATGGTATTACATTATGCAGGATTCAGAATCAGTAAAACATGCCCAAACCTGAAATTTCCAGTTTGCATCAGCTACACACTGAAGGTACAGAGAAGAAGTTTCAATCCTGAGACTGTCTGTGTGCCAAGGTAACTCTGCCGGCACCCATAGCTTAGCTAGTGGGAGCAGGCTTCTATCTTGTGGGAGAGGTATGCGCTCACAATAACAATATGTTGATTAGTACTGCGAGGCCCAATCTTGAGAGACAGAGAAAGAACACATCACGGCTGCTTCTAGCAGAGCCGAGTAGAGATTAAGTCAGGACCATGAGACAGCATGTTTGCTGAATATAAAATGGTGTTGCGAATTCTAACTTAAGCTGAATAACACATAGCAATACACCGAGGACATTTTATGATATTCCAACAGACCCTCCTTTTAGCATTCCGCTAAACCCATTTAACCCTAAGGAAAAAAGACATTACCCTTTTTTTTATGTTGGCAAAAAGACTTCATCACTCAGAGTAGTCCATATACTCATGATCAGGAATAGACATCGCAAGAGATGACGTGGACTCAAATATGCCCTGAACTATGTTCATCATTTCCTCAACACTTTTCTGCAGCATAATCATCATGTTATTATTGGTATGGATATTTTTCTTTTGGTTGCCAGGGCACTGACACAACAGGCACAGCATGCCAGGAGGCAGTGTATGCAGAGGCAACATGACAAGATAACGCCTGCAACTATTACCAAAATGATAAGTATTTTTCAACCCCATGTTGTCAGTATACTCCAGAACCACTCCGATAGTGTCCAGGTACCTGTCTCCTGGTGTATTTCATCTGATAACCTATGTTACTTCTGTATCACTGAATAGACATTGGGTGCGTAATCAGGTACGTACATGCAACTGCTACTGCCAATGACACGACAGGTCCGTCCATGATTTGCAAGGATGACAGCTAATACCATCCGGTTCTGTAAAGTAACTAATCTCGTGGCCTGGAGCTCTGCTGTAATATTTGTCGTCATCCCTGCTGTGGTATTGATAACTGCCTCCATGACTCTGGTGAGCTGACAAATTTCTATACTATTGACTTTAGGGCCCCAAAAGGGGAAAAGGCCCTTTGCAACATCCTCAAATTGCTGTGCGGCTGTATCTGTCTGATCTACATCCTTCGGATCAAGAACCCTTTTTATCCGGGACAGGCCAGTACTCCTACGCTGAAACTGATGAGCTCTGTGATAATTGGATGGAGCAACATACACAGGGGGAAGGACGAAAGAGAGAACATCTACCCGACCAACCCCTTGGGAGCCATACATAAGCGCGGGATCCGAAACAAAATAAACATTGGGGGGTGGAATTAAGGGCGGACTATCTGCCGTTCTCAATTCATATGTAGATTTGCATCTGCTCTCCCCTACCACTACCTTCCCTGTCCACTGGACACAGAAACTAGCTGTTGTGTTGATCACCGACACTGGCATTGGCTTGTCCTCTGTAACATTACGAGTCTGGAAAGACTGGAAATACTCAGATGTGTTAAATCCCTGAAAATCAGCCATTTCCATTTGAAGCCATGTCTCATTCTTTACAGTTTTATATGCGTTCATACAAGACTTTAAAAACATTCTACTAAACATCTCCGGACTTCCAGTTCTCCGAGGGGAACCCGATGATGGGACAGTACATTCTGTACCATAGTGCGAGAATGAGCAGGTGCTTTACTCAAAGTAGGGAGTGGGGAATCTTGTTGCACCATGCTAAGCAGTTCAAACCAGCCCTCACAACTACTAATGTATGACAGTGGCATGGACAACACATTTTCAACTTTGTGAGTCACTGAGGGAAGCATTCCACAAACCCAGCAATTTGTTTTGTTGGTCACATTGTGAAATTGATGCAACATTTGAGCAAAAACATTTTCATTGTAAGATAACCTATGCATTGCCTTGTGTGGAGCCAAAGTGACAAAAACTTGCTTGGGGGAGGAGTGGTTGTACCAACCAAAGTATGTACTGAATATTTTTCCTCCAGAAACCATGTTATTCCAAGCCTTCGTTAAAGAAATCACAACAATCATTACGAAAACTATTTTAGTCTTTGTGGACCAACCAGACCAATCCCGCTCTAAACGCGGTGCTGCAAATGGATGTTCCTTCTCCTCAATAGGTCGACCAAACGGATGCATTGTGAGACAAGAAAAGGTATATAATAAAACTGATAGCGGGTATTAATGTTCCCAGTGTCCATCAGAGCCTCACTGGCAGGCTCCTATCGTTCATCAACGTTGGCGCTATTGAGCACAGGCGGTGGAGCTGCTCTAGCTCAGATCCGTATCCCACGTTGCAGGCTAATGTACTCCCCTCCTGGAAAGCACATCCAACTTACCCTGTACAATGCCTGGAACAGTGCACCGATCTCGTCCCTACCTGAACTAACACCGTTGGTACTACAGCAGAGTACGCCCTAGCTTGCACAGTCCATCCCTAACTAATCTGGCTTTTCCTTTGGTGCACTATTCCTCCGTTGAGGGCACAAATTGTACCCAGCTACTTTAGGCACAGAGGGATCATAAAAAAAGGGGGTCAGGCTCAGAGGCGTCAATAGACAGGGTCTCAGACACTGAGGGGCCAGCTGAAGAAGGCTCGGACTCGTTAGCTCTGATCTCAGGGATGGCGCCGAATTCAGCACCTCATCATTCTCCCTGTCAGTTTGGGTCCATTAGAGCTTTGCATCGGAGAAAGGAACGAATCGTGGGACTTGTTCGCCCTCCAAGTCCCCTATTCCATCCCTCACCCACTGGTCATAGGGTAAGGGCAGGGGTACTTTGTGGCAGTGTGAGGAGTGAATCCAGTTCTTTTGACTGTTGACTTTTATGGCTATGCGGGTCGCAAGGAGAACCTGGATTGTCCAGCGAGGCTCCAGACTTTTCTTTCGCTGGAATCATTTGACAATCACAAAGTCGCCAGGCCGTATATCATGTCCGGGCCCCTTGTAGTGTAGTTCCTATTTCCCTAATAGGCTCTGCGCATTGGAACAATATACCCTATAGATTTGACATAGGACTGAGGTCAGTATGCCCCTATCGAGTACATTGAAATTAATTACTTTGTGCCAGCTAACTCAGAGGCCACTAGAAACTCCTTGTAAACAAGAAGGGATTAGTTTCTGGCAACCGCATAAACATGACAACTTTGTTTCCTTTTAGAATCATAATCGTGGAAACAACAGATAATAGTTTCACTCAGTAATCGTGCATGCTTAGTTTATTCAGAGTTACACAGAAAGAATAGACGGGCGTTTCAATAAAAAGGATTTATTGAAGTCTGTTTCTCGTGTAAGAGATATGAGCTGTTACAATCATAAGACAGTATGCGAGATATATTATTTACAGCGTGAGCAGTAGAAAGAAATAATACTGCGCTAGCATTATCTTTTAGCTATGACGCATATATTCATCTACATAAATAACATAAGCTAAAAATTTGAGTACTCATAAGATGCTTCTCTAACTAGTTCTACCCCAGTGTACCTAACCTAAGTGTAGTACAATGTAAGAAGTAGGTGCTGTATTCTATAGTATGATATAGTATGGTATGCCAAGAGTCCCTCTAGGTTGTAGTCAGCTCCATACCTTGAGAATGAGAGAGGTGGGAATCTTTTTCCGGGTCTCGAACTCTAACACCCCGCGAAGGGAGTCAGAACACTGGAAGATGGATTCTCTGCGAGCAGGGATGACAGTGTCCCTTGTCAGTGCGTCAGGCCGGGTCACGGGCTCCTCTAAAGTCAAGGTCTCCTCCTACTTGCTGGGCACGGGAAGGTATATTTATACCTGGCAGGTGCCTTGGAATGTTAGCATTGACGTAAGGTTGGGCAGAGGAAGATGTCAGGACTGAACCCTTAAGGAATAGCGGATTTTGCATAATAAATGAGTTGTTGGAAAAATCAATAATCCTATGCTAGGGGAAATCCCAAGAGTTTAAGGGTCTGTTTTCTAAGAACTCATTGTGACGTTGGGGTGGAAGGATGTAGGTGACCATGCCTGTATTTGGATAGCATGGCTAATGCCTAAATAAGGACTGGGATCTTATGCCTATATAAGGGCAATGCAAATTGTACCTATATAAGGACACCTAAAGCAGAATACAACACCCTCAGGTACAGGTGGGTGGCTTTCATGAATCTGTTGGTGAATAGAACACAAACTTTCAGTTAATTGATAGAGATAATCTGTCAATAGGGGGTACTGTATCTCAGGAAACCGACAAGGCAGCGGGACGACCCAGACATTTGCTGAGCGCTCGAACACGACCTCGTAGGGTGACAATGCTGATCTAGAATGAGCTGTCATTCTTGTGGACAAGAGAGCTAGTGGTGAGGCGTGGCTCGGATGCCGAAACAAGATGGCGGTCCCGTTTTAGCTCCGCTCAGTCACGCAGCTTTTTCATTCAAAAGCACCTCTTTTCTTCAATTTGGCTGAATTTTGACTGCGGTCCTGCCTGGATGAAGTGGCGGTGAGTGACTGGCACGGTCTTTCAAGCCTCCAGCATGTTGATTTGACCCAGGAGCAGCGGCGGTTATCACCACAGAAAATTGCGAACGGCCGCCATTTTGTATTCAGTGTTCGCGTTCCGTTTTTCATACCTCGGCTGTGCTCCGGTGAAGTTTCCTGATGTCTGCATAAGGTATCTTCATAAATATTGCATAATCAACTGCTTTGGGATTTAATATCATCATCAGGTGATCTAAAAGGGAAACACATGTTCTTTATGGACTTCCTTATTCCTTTCTATAATAATTTACAATGCTAGCATTTGTATTACAGGTTTCCTCCATTTCAGTGTTTTCTGCTTCAGAAGTTCTGTCATCTATAAGTATTTTGAATGTGATAACCTGCTAACTATGGACATTGGTCATTTAACATAACTTTTGGTTACCTGAGCTACGCTGGAATACATATCTTAATAACTGCCCCTATTTCATTGTGTACTGAACAGCCCTTGGTTTTGTGAATTTCTTCATGTATAGTGGCTGGGATAGTATACTCTTTGAGGTAACGTTCTGCTCACCAGTGGGGTATATATATATATATATATGCCGTTTTCCAGTGATATATACGTTCCTTCATTTTGGCAACCTTGTTACTATTTGTTGCTCCCGCTGGTCTTCTTACTAATTTATGGGTCGAATCTGCCCTGTTCTATTCACTTCTCATCGTCTTATCCAGCAACCCAAAATGGCCACTGATCATACTAAAGCAGCCTCATCAGGTGCAAAGCCAAAACTACACAAAAATGATCCACCTTCTCCTATTCTATCGTCACAAAATCCAGTTCTTGACTCTATTTTTGTTGAGGTACGTGGTCTTCAACCTTTTATGTCCACTACCAATGAAAAACTAAAGCAAATAGAGGACTGATGGATTATTATGGAGGGGAAGGAGTTGGAACTCGAACAACGTGTGGGAGACCTTCAGGATATCTCTGCTAAAATTCCTTTACTAGAGCAAGAGATCCACAAGTTGAAACTTCACACCGAAGACCTTGAAAATCGTAATCGAAGGAATAACCTACGTCTCTATGGACTTCCGGAAAATATTTAGGGTCCAGACATGATATCCTCTCTGCAGAAATTCCTTCCAGAACTTCTAGGTCTTCAATCTTCTTCTCCTCTGAATATACAACGTGCCCATCGTTTGGGTCGCATCCATCCTACTTCAAACAAGCCACGTGGTATTATAATGCTCTTCCTGGAATTCACTGATCTTATGAAGTTTCTGAAGGCTGTAAAACTTAAACGTCGTCTTACTTGGTCAGGTCACAACATCTTTATTTCCCAAGACGTCTCCAATGCAACAAAGGTTCGTCGTAAAGAATTTCTGGCTCTACGTCCTCAGATAAGACACTTGAACATCAAATATGGCATTCTCCACCCTTGCCTATGCAAAATTACACATGAAGGAAGCTCTCGCTCATTCGATGATCCTGAGAAACTCAGACTCTTTCTAAATAACATCTCTTCTCGTAACATGAACAATAATGTTTAATCTTCTCTTTTGTAAATGAATTGATATATTGTTCTAAAGGTTTATCTATTTTGATATTCTACTAATCTGTCCATCTCCTTTACTTTTTTATTACCCCTCCACCCTTTAGTCTTTTTATCACTCTGATTTCTTCCATTACTCTGCTCTTCCTACTATTTTTCCTCCACTTTTACTTTCTATTCTTTGTTATTTCTGTATCCTTTAGGAGGCCTTTTCTTACCTATTCTCTCCTTCCGCTGTTTCTTGTCTTTGGCATTACCATGCTCCTCTCATTCCGATTGCTTTTTTCTCTTCAGATCTGGACTCTTTTCCTTCATCTGTTTACTCTTTCTGTCTAAATATCTTGTTTCCTCTTTCTTACTTTTTCTTTTTATTCTCTGCTTACTTCTTCCCACATTTTCTTCTCACTTCATCTTATTTACTTTTTTGAGTGTGTTGTTGTTATCATATAGTTAATGTTGTCTCTTTTTCTTTTACATTGGTCATGCAGCTTTTTACTCTTGTTTCCATATGTTCCTCCCTTCCCAGCAACATGTTTAATGTTGTCTCGTGGAATGTGCGTGGGTTAGGTCATCCTGTCAAGCGTCAAAAGGTATTGTCTCACCTATCCAAACTTAATACCCATGTTGTTTTTTTACAAGAAACTCACTTTAATGATGTGGAATCGCTTAAACTTAAACGTCAATGGGTTAATCAAATTGTTTTCTCTCCTGCTCTTGACCGTCATGGTGGTGTTGCTATTTTATTTCATAAGTCGATTAATGCAAATTGTATCACCAGAATGTGATGCTAATGGACGATGGGTTATGGTTGATGCTATAATTGGTAAAACGCAAATTACTTTCTTTAATATTTATGGTCCCGTTAAACACGACCCCCAATTTTGGAACTGTATTAAATCGAAATTCTCTTCCATCTCTAATCCTAATATAATTGCTGGTGGCGACTTCAATAATTGGTTGGATCCCTTTTCTGATAGAAAATCAAATTGTAAATTCAAACCTGACAAAACTCATAAAGCATTTCAATCGGACATCACCTCTCATCCTTTTTATGATGTATGGAAAACATGTAATCCTGATACCTCTGAATTTACCTTCTATTCTCTTGTTCACCATACTATGTCCCGTATTGATTACATTTTGGTCTCTAAATCACTACTTCCTTGTATTCATACCTCCGAAATTGGTTCTATTTTTATCTCTGATTACGCCCCAATTTTTGCCTCCTTTGAGTTATCTCATACCACTTGCAAACAAGGCCATTGGCGTTTTAATAACCACCTACTCTCAGATCCAATTTTTATGTCAGAAGCGACCTCTTTTATTAATTAATTTTTTCATTTCAATAAACCTTCAGACACCTCGGTTCATAACAATTGGGATGCCTTTAAAGCCTCATTTAGAGCGTTTACCATTGCTTATTCTGCAAAGAAAAAAAAATCACTTCAAACTAAATATCGGGAAACTCTTTTAAAAATTAAAACCCTGGAACCCAGTTACTTTTCCTCGAAATCCTCCTCCGGTCTACAAGAACTAATTAAAGCCAAATCTACATTAAACAAAAATTGCCACTGTTGATGCTTGCTATATCCTTCTTAAGATTAAATCTAAATTTCATGGTGGCCAAAATAAAGCAGGACAAATGTTAGCAAACTATTTAAAAATTACATCAGAACGTAAGAATATTGGTCCTATTCACTCGGAAAAGACCAACAAACTTCTTTATTCCGATTCTGACATTATTGATACCTTCCAATCCTACTATGAACTTCTATAAACAGAGAATACTAATACTTCTGAAAAAGACCTTGAAAAATTTTTTCAAGATATCCCCAAACCTCATTCCCCCCCCCAATACTTTTTTATCCCCTGAGAATGATCTTTCCCTTCAAGAAATAACCAATGCTCTTAAATCTTTAAAAAAGGCCAAAGCACCGGGACCCGATGGTTTTTCAATTGAGCTACTCTTAGCTTTCTCCTCAATTTTTACACCAATATTATTAAACCTCTTTAACTCATTCCTTTCAAACTCTAAAGCATGTGGTTCAGTTTTAGAAGCCCTTATTATTGTCTTTCCCAAACCAGCCAAGGATTCTTCTTTTTGTAAACATTTTCGACCAATTTCCCTCATTAATTATGATTGTAAAAGTTTAGCAAAAATTTTAGCTTCACGCTTAGAAAACATTATCCCACTTCTTATCAAACCAGATCAGTCTGGATTTGTTAAGGGCAGACTTGCCTCTGACAATGCTAAAATGTTTTCAAATATTCTGGCCCTTGGTAGGAAGTACTCCTCTCCTTTAGCTGCCCTATCACTTGATGCTGAAAGAGCCTTTGACCGAATAAATTGGCAATTCATGCTATATACCCTTCAATGGTTCGGCTTCAGTCAAAGGTTTATTTTTTATATTAAATTATTATATACTGCTACGTGTGCTTGTGTTTTTGTTAATGGTTGTTTCTCCCCTTATTTCCACTTGCAACGAGGTACCCGTCAGGGTTGTCCACTCTCTCCATTACTTTTCCTCATTTGTTTGGAACCTTTTCTTGAACGTATGAGAAATAATCCTAATATAACTGGTTTCAATCTTAATTCCCATCATATTAAATTATCTGCTTATGCAAATGATATTCTTATTTATATGTCCAATCCCTGTGAATCTCTCCCTCCTTTTTTACAAGAGATTGTTTCATTTTCTAATGTCTCTGGAAATAAACTTAATTTTTCTAAAACTGAGATTTTACCTTCAAATTCAACATGTTATCAATATATGTTTGATACCGCCAATTTTACTGGGGGGCACCATAAGATTAAATACTTAGGAACATGGTTTCCCCCAATATTTAGGATACTTTAACTCATAATTTCTCAGCATTAAAATCCAAGATTACTAATTTGCTTTCTTCCTCGTCCCCATTATTTTTATCTTGGTGGGGTCGTCTAGATACGATTAAAATGATGATAATTCCCCAAATACTTTTTTACTCTCAATGCTACCTTTTAAAATTCCTAATTATTATTTCTCTCAGATTAACTCTATTTTTACCAAATTTTTGTGGAACAATAGACGAGCTCGTATTGCTCTTTCTAAATTAATTTGTCCTAAATCAGAGGGTGGTGTTCGATTTCCCGATTTTAAAATATATCACAATGCTTTTTTAATTCAACAGTTTTATGCTATGTCCAAAGATTATCTAGATTTGCCGATACCAACTTGAGTTGTTGTTGAACGCTCATTGTTACAGGATTTTTCTTTTCAAGATATTATGTTTATGTCCAATTGTACTTTCATTTCCAAGTATCCCATTTTAAAACACTCTCACCACCTAATACACACAATTTTTTTTCAAAGATTTTGACCCTTATCAATCTTTTCTTTCCTTGTCCATATGGTTTAATAAACACATTAAATTTCGTCACAAATCTTTTTTCTGCAAACATTGGAAGGAAAAGGGCATATATTATTTACATCAATTGCTAATTAATAACTCAATCATGCCTTTCCTCCAACTCCAAGAGAAATTCAATCTTCCTGACTCTTGAATTCAACAATACAATAAATTATCTCCTATTATTCAAACCTGTTTACAAGGATTTACCTCTGCACCTATCCATTTTTCGTTTACCCCTAATACACCATTATTTCATGCTCCTCATGATCCACTTCCCAGTGCTTCCTTTATCTATAAAACCCTATCCTCACACACTACTACCCGTAGTAAATCCCATATTGAATTGTCCTGGGAACTTGACCTATCTCAATCAATGTCTTTTCATCAATGGGATCGTTTTTAACAAAATATCTTCAAAACATCTAAAACATTACACAATCATTATATTTTATTTTTAATAGATTTGTAATTACTCCCCTTTTTCTACATAAAATTGACCATTCGATTTCACAGTTATGTTGGTCATGTCTTTCTTCTGAGGGCTCATTGATGCACTTGCTTTATTATTGTCCTAAGGTCTTTAACTTTTGGAAAGCTATTTGGTCGAAGTGTTGCTTAATTTTCTGCTGTGATGTTCCTTTTGCTATTCATAATATCTTTTTAGGTACTATGTCTCCCGATTTTGACCAAATCCCATCAAAAACTATTTTATTTGACCTTCTTATTGCTGTTGCATTTAAAGTCATATTAACATCTTGCAAAGACAACTCTAAAATATCTTTAATGCTTTGGTGAAATTTAGTTTGTGATGAACACAGAATTGCATCAGTCTCCCACTGTTCCGTTTACCAAAAGATTAAGCTAGATTTATTATGGTTACCTTTTACATCATTCCTATCCTCACACTCATCTATCTCATAATTTTCGCTCTTCCTCCCTTTTCATGTTTTCTCCTTCTCTCATTCTCTCCTCTCCCTTCTCTTCTCTCTTCTCTTCTTTTTCTTTTCTTTCCTCCTTTCTATCACACAATTATAATGACTCTATAATTTGTTATCTTTTGGAACACACTTTTTCATTAATATATTATAAGGTTATACTACTTTTATCCCTCCTTTTATGTAATTATACTCTTTTCTTATAATAGTTGCAAATGTCATTATACTATTTATTCATTCGTAATGGACTTTAACAAGGAATGCTTAGTCTTATTTCAAAAATTTGTCCTATTTATTTACTGTTCACTTGATGTGTTCATTCTTTCAATAAAATTATTTAACAAAAACAAAAGAGAGAGCTAGTGGTAAAGCATCTGGCCATTTTAGTCATGTTGACTCCTGAATCTTTGCCAACTTCAGTTTGAGAGCACCGTTGTACTTCTCAACCAAACCTGCTAACTGCGGATGGTTTGCAGCATGAACCTTCTGCTTTATGTGCAGACCATCGCAGTTTAGATGTGTAACCCTAGCATTAAAATTACTTCTGTTGTCACTCCAGATCAAGCGAGGCACCCGAAACGAGGAAAGAACTTCAGGGGTACCTTTGCCGTCGCCAGGGCTGTGTTCTCTTTAGTGGGGTAAGCCTCAACCAATTAACTGAATGCACAGATAACTACCAACATGTACATCATGTTATTGACCCTATCTAACTCGATTTAATC
Organism: Triturus cristatus; assembly: GCF_964204655.1. NCBI lineage: Eukaryota > Metazoa > Chordata > Amphibia > Caudata > Salamandridae > Triturus > Triturus cristatus. The sequence goes on from NC_140590.1 coordinate 1,257,264,308, forward strand.
AAGCTGGAGGACCTCAAAGGGAAATGTAGGTGGTGCAAACTTTCTGGGTGGTGTAGGGGTACCTTTCCCAGGGTTGTGCATCACGCACACCAATCAATACTTCACTAAATGGGCAGTAGTCACACCATGCAATACTTCACTAAATGGGCAGCAGTCTTGGATATGTTATTGTTCTGTCATACAGGGTCTAACAACCTGCCAATACCCTTAGCACTAACATGGGCTGGGCCATGGGCCATAGTAGTAACCACACGAAGAACATATGCATCTGGCAACATCCATCTTTGCTTCCCTGATTTATCAATCCAGCATCCCTCATCATTCAGACTTGCTGTACTTTCTTGCCACACTGCCAACTCCTCCATTGTGGCCCCACTCCGGATTTCCTTCACATTTTCTAGGTTGTCCTCAAACATAGTAACCTCAGGCACCCACCTGGCAGGACCTGCTACAAACATTCTTTTCATCTTGGTTCGGGCTGTATCGCTGGCTGTCTGATCGGCAAATGCATTACCCTTACCTACATCATCAGTAATCTTCCTGTGAGCACTACACATCACTATGACCAGTTTCTTGGGGAGTGTCAAAGCCGACAAAAGCCTGTATATGAGCTGGCACTGTTGGATTTTGGTCTCGTGGGAAGTAAGGAACTCCCTCTCTGCCCAGAGCCACCCAAAATTATGGGCGACTCCAAAGTTGTCCGTACAAATATTAACAGTCAGTCCCTCACTCAACTCACATGTGCGAATAAGAGCAACTACCTCAGCTGCTTGGGCAGACTGATAGGGAACTCATGATGTCTCAACTACTGTGTGCAGTGTAGTGATTGCATATGCTGCAGTAGTAGTGTCATCTGGTAATTTAAAACACGGGCCATCAACATATAGTTCCCCTTGGGGGTCAAATAAGGGAACATCAGTAATTTCTACCCGTCCCTTTGTCTCTTCCTCCGCTTGAAAAATGCAATCATGTATGTCAATTTCCTCATGTTCCGAAGGGAGGGGTAGTAACATGGCTGGAATCAGAGTGGCACAGCGTATGACTGTGATTTGCTTTTGGGAGAGCATTCCTTCGTAACCGGTCAGACGTGCACTGGTAAGGTGCTGCGTCTTTGTCTTATTCAAAAGTGTATCCACAGCATGGGGGACCATAACTGTGAGGTCGGTATCAAGTACGAGCCCTGCCGATTGTCTGATAGGGATGGACACAGCCGCGACTGCTCTTAGACAGCTCGGGAGGGCTCTTGCGACGGGGTCAAGCAGAGCAGAAAAGTAAGCACACAGCTGTTACTTATTTCCGAATTTCTGTGTTAAAATAGAAAGCGCACAACCAGATTTCTCGTGTACGTACAGCACGAACGGCTTTGAAGTGGCATTTTAACAATGGTACTGATGCGTTCCGGAGTCATTCTCATACCCTCTTTCGCCTGTAGGTGACTTAAGTAGGTGACCTGTTGTCAGATATATTGAAATTTCGAAAGGGAGATTTTATGACCATGGTGGGCTAGATGAAACAACAATTTCCCTGCAGCATCATTGCAACCTTGCTCTGTGTCAGAAGCAATGAGAAGATCATCAACGTACTGAAGTAATACATTACCTGAAGGGAGCAATAAGGAATCCAGCTGACCTTTTAATGCCGGACTATAGATACTCGGACTCTCTGAATACCCTTGTGGAGCACGACAGAAGGTAAAGCTTCTGCCAGCTAGGGTAAATCAAAAAAGATACCTACTGTCAGGGTGAATAGGAATGCTAAAGAATGCATTTTTCAGGTCAATGACAGAAAAGAACTTAGCAGAAGAAGGGATCATAGTCAAGAGTGTCATAATGTCCGGAAACACTGGAAACTGCGGAACTACAATCTTTTTAACTTTGCAAAAATCAATCACAAAACGGTAAACATCTGCATTTTCGGCAGAGGGACCCAAGGGTGCCTTTTTGAGTATTGAATGAATTGGGCTATTACAAATATTAGCAGTCGTCTCTTCAATCACTCCTTTCCAAATCAAATCCTGCACAATCTGTAACACAGCCTACTCACCAGCCTGTGGTATTTTGTATTGAGGGATGCAAGGCAAAATAGCATTGTACTTAACAGTAATGGAAATGGGCGGTGTGAGATAGTGTCATTTTTCTTGCATGTTATGCTCCCACTTTTTGCTGAATTGCTGATGTACTTTGACTGAGTGTGCCCTGGGCTCCTGCAAATCAGGTACCCAGGGCCTACGGTTCGTCCCTAAAACTGTGTTGAAGCCTAAAATCAATTGGCATCTCTGGCCACATGTCAGCCCCTGGTAAATGGTACACTAGGTACCCAGGGCCTTGAGACCAGAGAAGACCCCTAAGGGCTGCAGCACTTATTGTGCCACCCTTAGATGCCCTGTATCCTGACACACACACACTGCCTTTGCAGGCTGAGTGTCTTGGTGCAGAACTAAACAGAGAGTCGACATGGCACACATCCCTGCGTCCGGATGCCTTCACTTAGCTCCTGTCAACATCCATACCATAGCCAACACACCACGTTTTTTTCAAGAGTTTTTTTATGTGTTCGGTGTTTCCTTTCTGTCACGCCCCCATACCATTCTGGTTCACCAGTTTCACGTACATAGTCGCACACCCCCATATCTATTTTTCCCCTATAGTGTTTCATGCCCGCACGGGCAGTCAGCAGACTTTCAATGTCCACCAATGTTTGGTCCCGTGGCCATTCACCGGTTCTGTTGCCTATTCCCACAACATCACTTTGTTTTCATTCTTTATTCTTTATTTTTCATTGTCCTTATTAGGTTCCATGCGCATCCCTTTGGGGCATAATGATCCATTTGCCTTTCCACTGTCCACACTTTGAGTCGGAGTAACTTTCTCCTTTACATCATGGCGATACCCACCAGTCCTGTTTCTATCTTTATCCATCCCGGACGTCACGCTTTGCACTCGCTCTTCCTTTCCATCTGCATTTAACGGCACGCCGTATACTTCCGCGTACCAACCCCTGGTACCGGTCTCCACCTGCTCTAACGGTCTGCGTTCCAACTGTTTCTTCGCCATACATGTAAGTTTCCAGTCTCGTCTTCTCTGATACCCTCCGTTGCTCTGGATTTCATCGTTTTTCGTTATGATGGAATATCCTTCCATCTTTCAATCATATATTTTTCGTTCTTTCAGTTTTAAACCTTCGTGTTCTCTACGTGAACAGTTGTTGGTAAGTGGGGTTTCACCTTTCTTCAGATTGTTTACTCTCCGGCTTACAGCCTTTGTCACCCACCCACTGTTGTTGTTGTTTTTTTCGTAGCAGCGTATCGGCTGGTATTTACGTTTTTTACCTTCATTGAGGTTCCCTATGGTACACTACATGAGGTGAGTGCACCTCGCAATGTTTACCCCCGTACTTTCCCATTTCTCCACATTCATCGCCAGATATAAACAAACTACCCTCTTCACTATTATCACTGTGTACTACTTGTCCTGGTGACGTTGTTTCTGCTGCTTCGCTCTTGCGCCAAACCTATCGTTATATTCTCATAAACAGTGGCACGTTTCAACTAGCTATAGAGTGTGACTAACAGTTTGCTGCATTATTATTAATGGTTCTCATTGAGTATCATGAAGCGTTCATTTTTAGTAATGTCCATCATTATTGTGTTTTTGTCCTTAGATTGCCCCCGACGAAGGGACGTGTCTGTCCCGAAATGCATTGGGCTCATCTTCACTCTCTCATGTATCTAACTGAATGAACCAAAAATGTATTTTGTTTATCTACTGATATAAATGTACCAGTTTGTGGATACAATACAAATGATGTGTTCTGTTCATGAAATGATCCACAAGTATATGTGTATTTATATTTTACATATATGAATTAATATATGTCTTTTGAACTTGATTGAGTTGTTTGATTACTTAACACAAGTTAAGGTGACTAATAACCAAGGGTCATAGCTACCCCTAGCACTGTGCGCAGTGACAACTACCGCAAGGTCAGTTTTATCCTTTATTGACTCTATGCCCGGTTGACAGCGAGCATATCACTGCAGCACCTAAGTCATTAGCGATTAAATTAAAGCCCTAACCTGAATAAACAGGAGTGCGCTGCCCACTATTACACATCCCTGTGTGCCATGCCCACAACACACACTGCCCTGGCATACCTCAGTCACCCCTCTCGCTGGGTAACCTATGCCAGTGGTGTGGGTACAGGTGCATGAGCCCTGTGCCCCTACAGTACCCAGGTCCATTCCTCGGCACTGTAAGAGTATATGGTGCTGGGAGGTCGTCAACATGAACTCCACAGCACCATGATGGCAAGACTGAAGACTGATAAGTTTGGTATCAAACTTCTCAGCACATTAAACCCGCACTGATGCCAGTGTGGGATTTAATGTACAATGCACAACAGAGGGCATCTTGGAGATGCCCCCTGAACCTAACCTACAATCCACGTCTTGTCTGAGGGGCTGCCTAGCCTGCCACACAGCAGACCTGTTGCTGGACCCCTGGGTAGAGAGCCATCCGCTCTCCTGGGCCTGCATCAATGCACATCCTGGGCAAGGTGCTAGGTCTCCTCCCCCAGGATGGGCAGGGGAAGCTTCAAAGGCATGCCGCCTTTGTGAGCTTCTCCAGGCCACTTGCTGTACTCAGCAACTGGCCCCTACCGGTTCTGACCCCCACTCTGGTGGGAAGACTGGCCAGAAACCCCAAGGAAGGAGAGGGGGTGTGCCAGCCTCTGCCAACCCCACCCATCAGGTGGGGGAGGCGAGGTGAAGCATATCTCCGGGTTCATGGAAAAGGCATCCAAGAATCTTGAGGCCAGCCAGGAGCTTCAGAAGCACTGGTATGATCAAAAAGCTGCACTGGTTGAATTTCAACCTGGGCAACAGGTGTGGGTGTTTGAGCCAGTGGCACCAAGGGCACTCCAAGATAGATGGAGTGGCCCTTACCCTATCCTAGAAAAAAAGAGTGAGGTCACCAACTTAGTTGACCTGGGCACTAGCAGGACACCCAAAAGGGTTATCCATGTGAACCGCCTCAAGATCTACAATGACAGGGCTGACATCACCATGCTGATGGTGACTTATAAGGAACAGGAAGCAGAGAGTGAACCTCTCCCTGATCTCCTCTCCTACAGCCCACAAGATGGGTCAGTAGATGGTGTAGTCTTTTCAGACACTCTCTCTGCCCAACAGCAGACTGACTGCAAGCAAGTCTTAAACAGTATGCTAGCCTCTTTTCCCTGACCCCTGGTCTGACAAACTGGTGTACCCATGATGTGGACACTGGTGACAGTGCACCTGTCAAAAACAAAATCTATTGTCAGTCATACCAAGTCAAGGAAAGCATCAAAACTGAAGTTGACAAGATGCTGGAGTTAGGTGTAATTGAACCCTCTGAGAGCCCCTGGGCTAGCCCAGGTGTTCTGGTCCCCAAACCTCATCCACAGGGTAGAAAGAGAGAGATGAGGTTCTGTGTGGACTATAGAGGGCTCAACGCTGTCACCAAGACAGATGCTACCCTATTCCAAGCGCAGATGAATTGATAGATGAATTGGGAGCAGCCACATTTCTCAGTACCTTTGACTTAACTGCAGGGTACTGGCAGATTGGCATGGCACCAGGAACAAAAGAGAAACAGCATTCTCCACATCTGATGGGCATTATCAGTTCACTGTGATGCCTTTTGGGTTAAAAAATGCTCCTGTCACCTTGCACAGGTTGGTGAACCATGTCCTGGCTGGGTTGGAGTCCTTTAGTGCAGCTTGTCTTGATGATATTGATGTCTTTAGCTCCACCTGACAGGATCACCCGATCCACCTTGGGATGGCTTTAGAGGCTCTGCAAAATGCAGGCCTCATTATCAAGGCATCCAAATGCCAGATAGGGCAGGGCACTGTGGTGTACTTGGGCCACCTTGTTGGTGGAGGCCAGGTACAACCCTTATAACCCAAGATCCAGGCCATCCTGGACTTGGTAGCTCCAACAACCCAGTCCCAAGTCAGGGCATTCCTTGGCTTGACTGGGTACTACAGGAGGTTTGTGAAGGGATATGGGTCCATTGTGACTCCCCTCACAGAACTCCCCTCCAAGAAGATGCCCAAGAAGGTTAACTGGACAGTTAGTTGCCAAAAGGCTTTTGACGCCCTGAAAGAAGCAATGTGCTCAGCACCAATTCTAAAAGCTCCAGATTGTGCCAAGCAGTTAATAGTGCAGACTGATGCCTCTGAGCTAGGGATAGGAGCGGTCCTATCCCAGACCAATGATGAAGGCCAAGACCTACCTGTTGCTTTTATAAGCAGGAGGCTTCTCCCCAGAGAGCAGCGTTGGAGTGCCATTGAGAGGGAGGCCTTTGTTGTGGTTTGGTCCCTGAAGAAGTTGAAGCCATACTTGTTTGGTACTCACTTCCTGGTTCAAACTGCCACAGACCTCTCAGATGGCTAATGCAGATGAAAGGGGAAAATCCAAACTTCTGAGGTGGTCCATCTCCCCTACAGGGAATGGACTTTGAAGTGGAACACAGACCGGGGTCTGCCCATGCCAACGCAGATGGACTTTCCAGGTTCTTCCACTTTGCGAATGAAGACTCCATAGGGCAAGGTTACTCTCATCACCTTTCGTTTGGGGGGGGGGGGGGTGTTGTGTGAGAAAGTGCCATCTTTCTTGCATGGTATGCCCCCACTTTTTGCTGAATTGCTGACATACTTTGAGTGTGCCCTGGGCTCCTGTCAATCAGGTACCGAGGATCTATGTTCCTTCCCTAAAACTGTGTTGAAGCCTAAACCCAATTGGCATCTCTTGCCACATGTCAGCCCCTGGTAAATGGTACACTAGGTACCCAGGGCCTTGTGACCAGACAAGGCCCCTAAGGGCTGCAGCACTTATTGTGCCACCCTTAGAGGACCTGTACCCTGACACACACACACTGCCTTTGCAGGCTGAGTGTCTTGGTGCAGAACTAAATAGAGAGTCGACATGGCACACATCCCTGTGTGCCATGCCCACAACACACACTGCCCTGGCATACCTTAGTCACCCCTCTAGCTGAGTGCCCTATGGCAGTGGTGTGGGTACAGGTGCATGAGCCCTGTGCCCCTACAGTACCCAGGTCAATTCCTGGGCACTGTAAATGCAGTGCTGCCATTAAGAGTATATGGTGCTGGGAGGTTGTGAACACGAACTCCACAGCACCATGATGGCAACACTGAAGACTGAGAAGTTTGGTATCAAACTTCTCAGCACATTAAACCCACACTGATGCCAGTGTGGGATTTAATGTACAATGCACGACAGAGGGCATCTTAGAGATGCCCCCTGAACCTAACCTACAATCCACGTCTTGTCTGAGGGGCTGCCTAGGCTGCCACACAGCAGACATGTTGCTGTACCCCTGGGTAAAGAGCCATCCGCTCTCCTGGGCCTGCATCAATGCACATCCTGGGCGAGGTGCTAGGTCTCCTCCCCCAGGATGGGCAGGGGAAGCTTCAAAGGCATGCCACCTTTGTGAGCTTCTCCAGGCCACTAGCTGTACTCAGCAACTGGCCCCTACCGGTTCTGACCCCCACTCTGGCGGGAAGACTGGCCGGAAAACCCAAGGCAGGAGAGGGGATGTGCCAGCCTCTGCCAACCCCACCCCTCAGGTGGGGGAGGCGAGGTGAAGCACATCTCCGGGCTCTCGCTATCTTGAAGATGGGGAGCCCTGCCCAATCAGGACTAGGCTACTGCCCCTCTACCACAGGAGAGTGGCAGGATAGGGGGTGTACCCACCACAGGGAAGGGACCCATTGGTCGCTGCCCTTTACCTACCTATAACGCCCCTAAATGTAGTATTTAGGGCACCCTGAACCTTCCTTCCTCAGATCCAGATTCTGAAACCAGAAAGAAGAACAAGGAACAAGAAGACCTGCCATGCAGCTGTTACCAAGAGGAAGACACCAACTGATTTGGCCCCAGCCCTACCGGCCTGTCGACCCTCGAACCTGCTCCTGCTAAACCCCGGCATCTCCAGTAGCCAGCAACCTCAAAAACCCCAGAGGACCTGACTGCCTTGTGACTCTAACTACCTGGGACTCCCATGAGCAGTGGTACTGCTCAAAGCAAGTAACGGATCAATGGCATTAGCCAGGAACCGCAAACCCTGAACACTCTGCACCCGCCAAGCCTGGCCTGTGCTGGAGTGGACAAAGACCATGAGGACGTCCCCCCGGCGACTGTAACCCTGAATCCAGCACCCAAGAACCCACCTCGACGCTCCTGACGACGCCTTCAGCCTCACAACCAGGGACCCCTCCAACAGCGACCAGCAGAGGGTAAGATTTCCCAATGCCAAAAGGCACCCTGGCGCCCTGCGGACCCCTGTGCCCATCTCCTGGGTGCCTACCTATCCTCCAACTACCCAACTTACCTCTTGAAGTGGTGGTCGCACCTGAACAATCTTCGTCCCCGAGCTTGCAGCCTTTGTTCGTTCTTGAGCTTCTCCATTGAAATCCATTGAGCGCCCGACGGCTCAAAAGCACCCTGCACCCAGCCGCCCGAGTGCCCCTGGCAGTGCGACTTCTACTTTAATCTACTTCCCCATTTGCCCTGAGCAAGTGGCCAGGGGCCCAGCTCCCACAGCCGCGTGGCCTGCTAGCCAGCAGCCACCAACCAACGGCCCCCCGCCTCCCATAGGATAACATTGGACCTAACTCACTCTGCACCCGGCTGCCCCTGTGCCGCTGAGGGTGTAACAACTGTACCTACCTGACCCTGGGAGACCCCTGAGTCTATGCTCAGAACCTTAACTCTGCCAGTCGAGTACTTACCCATAAGCCTATAACTCACTATTCTTCCATAGGGTAACATTGACTGGTTTCACTTGGAAATTCTTCTAAGTGTCGAGTTTTGAAACTTTAAAATATTCACCTAAAATCAGCCGAATAACGAAAACGAATGTACTCACCTGCTATCAGGAGAGATCTCAGTGCTGGATCTTGGTGCCCAGCACTGACCCTGGAAAGTAATTACAACTGTACTTACCGCTAACTTGATTTTCCTCCATAGGATAACATTGCCTGGTTTTTGACAGAAATCTTCGAAGTGTCGATTTTGCAAACGTACAAATATTCATTAAAAATCACCTGTATAACAAAAACGCATTCTTTCAACTGTTTACAGGAGATGCACCAGTGCTGGATCCAGGATCCAACACTGAGTAAGAAAAAGAAACAATAACCCTACTTACCTACTAAGTGAATTTCCTTCCATAGGATAACATTGGTGATTCTATGTGAAAAGGTTTTTGTGTCAACTTTTAAAATACAATAATATACCTTAAAAATCACAACTGTAACCAAAACGTTTTTACTCAACTGTTTACAGGAGATGTCCCAGGACTGAATCTACGATCCAGTCCTGTGGTAAGAAAAGTAACCCAAAAAGTAATCTATTGCATTTAACTAAAAATTCCCTTTGAGCTCAATGTATAATTGTGTTTGAAAATGTGTTGCCTATTGCAACAACTGTAACTATTGCATTCAAAAGTCTATTGCCTATTGAAAGAATTTATCTAAAGCATCTCATTCTGAGAAAGTATATTTTGATACCTATTGTTGGTTCTAAAATAAAACAAGCATATATTTTTATATACAAACCATTGGCCTAGAGTTCAGTTCTTGAGTGTGTGAGACCATTTGCTGAGTGTGTACAACAAATGCTTTACACTGTCCTCTGATACTGCCTTACTGCTCGACCAAGCTACCACTTTAGAGAGTAAGGTTATATCTAACTTTAGCCTCTGCCAAACCTCTGGGGACTGTGGACTCGGTGCACACTGTACCAACTTGGGAACAGTATATACAGAGCCACTTTCTTACAGGCGGAATCTGTAACAGTCCCACATCTGTGTCACCCGCTGCCCACAAAGTGGATGGTACATCTTTAAATTTGACTAGGAAGGGGCATCTTTGGACAAACACTGCTTAGCGAGGACTACATCTAGGCCGATGGTCATGTACACACCTTCCGGGGAACAATAAATAGTGGCATGTAGCTTCTTTAACAAATTCAAGCCTGTTGGAAGGCGGACCCCGGGAGAGTCGGAGAGACCACCCAGGGGGGCCCCCACACTGTACGAAGTAGCTGAGCGCTGCTGAGAAGCCTCCTAGGAGAGGTCCTTCTCCTATACCGTACCAGCACAGTAACACCACCACACAGGACTCGAGGCTGTTTATCACGATGAGCAATTCTTTATCAGCATTTAGGAGGTTACGGTTATCGATATATACAAGGGGGGGATCGAGGGATCCGCAAGAGTCTCAAAGTCTTTGGTAGGGACGGGGTAGCGGGACAGTTTTTGGTAGTAGCGGGGTACGAGGGTACCTTAGGCCCAGTTCTTGTTACTCAAGCTTGAGGGATTCCGTGTCCCGGAGGGGTCGAGCCGCGACGGCGTCAGCAGGGCTCTGGTGATCAGTTTGTGGAGCTTGAGCCGCGACCAGGTCAGCAGGGCTCTTCAGGTGGTTCAGTTCAGCTCGAGCCGCGACGACGTCAGCAGGGCTCTGGGGGAGGCTTCAGCGAGGTTGGGCCGCGACGGCATCAGCAGGGCCCCGATGTTCCGTGAGGTTCCTTGTCTCAATAAGGTGGAGCCGCGACGCAGTCAGCTGGGCTCGTGGTACAGGGTCAAGCAAGAGTTCTTCTCCGTAGGATCAGCCGCGATTCCATCAGCAGGGCTCTTGACTCCGGGATACAACTGCCGTTCCCTTGCGGGGTTGCCCCAGATATAGGTCTGGAGCTCTTTGATGTCCGGACCCTCGCGCCTGGGGGGGGCGGAGAGGCCGGGCTGGGAGAGGCCAGACACCCAGCGGGGGAGGCACCAGGCCCGGGGAGGCTGGAGGACGATCGCACCTAGGTGTGGGGGGACGGTGGGGGTCCCATCGAAACTCTCCTAATCCGGGAGAGGTGAAGTGGCCACGTGGTGCCCCCTGGCCAGATCTTGGTGCCTCGATGTCGGGGCTTCACTGGGGCCGCGGCCGGGGGGAGCCGGGTTGCGTGGGCTGGTGCGTGGAGCAAGCATGGGGGGAACCCCGAAGAGATGAGGGGTTCCTGTGCGGCCTGGAAAAGGGGGCCGCTGAGGCGGGTGTAGGCAAAGGGATACAATCCAAGGGGGGACCTCGAAGGGAGGAGAGGTCCCTGGTGGCCTGAAAGAGTGGCCCGTGTAGGCCGGTGCGGGGGGACGAGCACAAACCAAGAGGGTTAAGACCACGCCACGAGGCCGGGTCCAACAAAGCCCATTAAGTTTTCTCCGCAATTGGATGTCAGCAAGAACGGCGAATTCATAGTGAAAGGACCAATAGGCTACGCAAGAGGTTTGAAAATGGGGCTTACAACCGGTACACCAGAAAATCCTACCGAAACATTATTATGGCCAGACAGAGCCACCCCAGGGACCAAGGCACAAGAAATGAAACTGTTCATTGCACCTGAATCCACCAAAATCTCTTTAGCTGAACCATACACATCTGCACTAAAGTACGGACCGCGTTGATCTACAGGTATCACAACTGGTCCCTCACTCTGTCCAGGGCTGTCCTTGCTGTAAAACATTCCTGTCACCTCATCCATGTCATAATCATCATGATAATACTGTCGTCCTTGGGGTCATCAAAATAATTCTGGTCAGAGCGACCCTGCGATGTCTTAGCATTCTGAACATTATCCTGACCACCTACACCATGACCCCGACCACGAGAACCCCATCCTCTGGGGACTGCCACCTTCTGTAGAGGTACAGGACACTCGCTACGCCAGTGTCCTTCCTCTTTGCAATACGCACACTAATTTGTGCCTACAGGCGCAGCATTCCTGCTTGTACGGGTAAACCACTACCACTGAGTCCTCTACCATTTCCCCTGGATGCCTGCTGTAACAGCACCTTAGTCTTCAACTCTTTGTGCTTCTTCTCCATCTTCTCCTTCTCCTCATTCTCCCTATACTCATAATACAGCGCCATGTTCAAAATAACAGAAGGGGAGGATGTGAACCATGTACTTTCAGAAGCCTGTAATCGTGTCAGAATTTCAGGAAGCAAATTCGAGACAAACCTGTTAACAAACTACCTGACACCACCCTCCACATACAAATCCTGCCCACTATAAAACAGAAACACCTCCTCAAACCGAGTGAAAAAATCAGACACACTTTCATATTTTTTCTGACGACAAGCCAATAGCTTGTCCCAGTCAACCTTTCTCCGTGGAATAAGAGAATGCATATAAGTAACAATTCAGCCCGGCAAAGCAAGAATCTCCACCCTAGGCTTTTCACCTGGCTTCCTGTTCTTATCCCATTCCTTAATTTGATCTCATGTTCTTCCGAGTTCCGTGACATGATCCTGTGTGTGCACCTGTCTCCAAATATCCACGGGGACCAGGAGACCAGAAAACATTTCGATATCTGCAAGTGTCATTACCATCGAGGAAGCAGCTTCAGTCAATTCTTTATAATAGGCTGTCAGATTTTTCTTAGGTTCAGGTAACTGAGTCTTAAGGGACAAGACCTCACTCCTCTTCCAAGGAGTATAAACCCATTTTTCTTGGAAATGAGCAGCCACACCTGGTCTAACACCTACATCATGTTGGTCTCATAACTCTTGTATCTCAGGGTGGTATATGGGGTGGACCTCCCACATCGGAAACTGAGATACTGAAATGGGGCTCTTCTCGTGGACCCATCGCCGATAAGCAATCATTGTTTGAACATTACCGTAAGCCTGAACAGGTGCCATGTCAGCAATATATTCATGATCCTTAATTTCATAAAAAACCCGAGGTGCCACATCCTTAAAAAACTGCTCCCAAAGACCAATCAACGTAGCCTACATATGCTTTAGGGCATGCTGCTGCACAAATGGTTCAAAATCTTTCCTCACATTCCACACGTCATACAAACCATGAATGGAATTCCGAGCCCACTGGGAAGCCTGATTAGCTACCATCCTCTTCTCTTCCTCCGCCACATCTGACCGAACCAACGTCCGTCCTATGCGTTTCTTAATGCTTGTCCAGTCTCTATCTGTTGGTCCACGAACTGGTGTCTCACTAATCCCTAACGTCGGGGAATGTAAGAATATAGCGGGAGTAGTGACAGGTACACCAGGCATTAGCGTCGCTGATGGCTGCGTTGTAGGTGTAAGGGCTGGCGAAAGACACGCTGAAGCAATAGGTGTGGCAAAAGTACTAACAGTTAGAGTCGACACAGACGGCAAAGACAGCGATAGGACAGGGGGTGCCGAAGCCAAAACAGTCTGATCAGTAGTAGCAGGAGCAGAAACAGCAGAGGTAGAAGAACTAGGTGGCTGAGCCTGTGGGGGAAGAGCAGGATATATCCTCTGTGGGGCATATAGGGGTGAGGGGCTGGCATCTAACCATTCCTCCACAAAAACATCCTTTTCCTCTCGGACCACATAAGACCCGTCAACCTGCAGTCGAAACCTCCTATCTGCATGCTCAATTCCTACCTCTTGCTTCTCCTTATCATGCACCACAGCTTTCTGAGTCAATGTTTGCATTCTCATCTTTCGCGCCTCTTTTCTCTGCTTCAGTTCGCCTCTGTTTAGCTTCCTTTTGCTACGTTCGAAGAGAATCAAACAGACTGCCTACTTCGTTTTGCAAACAATTTGTTCAGCAAAAAATATATTTTTTGCTCATCAAAGGTGCCAGTCAACGGCCACTGCAACTCAGCATTGTCCCTCGTATATTTGTGCCATAGCATAGTAAACATAATAGGGCCAAGGCGATGCTTCACATACATGTCAAAATTCGGGGTGCCTTCCAGAGGCGCTGGCTAACTTTCTTCCAATCGAGCATCAGCAGAACAACAACAGCAGCAAGAAACCCAAAGCTTACTCCAACCGGGCATTTTCAAAAGTAAGCCAAATTCACTAAGTTGCCCGGCAAAGTGCTCACAGACACTTTGCACCAAAAACAATCTCCAGAACTGCACCACATTCAAAAGCGGTCTTCAAACCGCATCAAATACAAACCAAAATGGTAGCATATCCAAGTACAAACCAAAGCAAACTCACCTGGTGCACCGTAGGCCAAGAAAATGTATTCTCCACTGCCGACTCTTCGGACCAAACTGTCAGATCCAAGGGTTTCACCATTCAGGACCCCAGCCGGAATGATCACTGGGCGAGGCGCCGACTGATCAGACAGATGGGGCAGCTGCGAGTTCAGGACTCTGTCATGCAGGAATCCCTGGTCTGCCTGTCTGACCTGACGGGGGCCCCAAACTCCTCACCTATCCACGGGCAAGGATGGGTCCCCTGATGGGGTCGCTGGCGGGCGCCAACTGGAGGAAGTGACCTGCTCCGGGTCACCCGGGTTACCTTACAACCACCTCTCAGCCTTCCAAGTATATGTTTATTTCAGGTACACTATAGCGGAGTCCCACATTCCCAGTCGCTTGGGGTGCTGCAGAGGGAACTCACATCAGAACTCATGGTATTACATGATATAGGATTCAGAATCAGTAAAACATGGCCAAATTGGAAACTTCCAGTTGGGATCAGCTACACAATGAAGGTACAGAGAAGTTTCAATCCCGAGACGGAGCACACACTATCTGTGTGCCTGGGTCACTCTGCAGGCGCGCATAGCCTAGCTAGTGGGAGCGGGCTTCTATTTTGTGACAAAGGTATGCACTAACGCTAACACTAACAATATGTTCATTAGTACAGCGAGGCCCAACCTTGAGAGACAGAGAAAGAACACATCATAGCTGCCTCTAGCAGAGCCGAGTAGAGAATAAGTCAAGACCATGATATAACATGGCGGCTAAACATAAAATGGTGTCGCGAATGCTAACTTAAGCTGAACAACACATAGCAATACAGCGCAGACACTTTATTATATTCCAACAGCAGGAAGTGGGTCTCATTCTTAGAGCCCGGTACCCGCGCATGCACTACTTGCAGAATGTGGTCTATGGTAACTCTATGTGCCTGGTACCCAACGCCACAGATCTCACATGCCGAAAACACATGTGAACTTACCAGCAGAAATCATAAGACACCCAGCAGACTATTGTCGGTTGACACAAATCTGATTTTTAAAAGTGATCTACAATATTAAATACACATGTAGAGAGAACTAAGAAAGTCTGCTGCATGAATCACAGTCCCAGACACATTCATATTTATGCAGGATAGACAGTTTGCTCAGGTGTCACATTTCTGTGCATTCAACATGCTTATTCCACATAATTGTGATAACAAAGAAAAAAAGACATGACATTTTCCTTTTAAGGATTACAATCCTAAACTGTGATCGCAAAGTATGGAGCCTGGTTCAGCTCGAATTCCTGTTGGAACCTCGAGCCAGTGGCGTAGGAAGCGGGGTGCGGGCCACCCCAGGTGTCATCAGAGAGGCGGGTGACAAAATGATAAAAATATGTGTTTTAAACACATATTTGTGCCATTTTGTCAAGCCTGGGGTGACAAGAAGTTTTCCGCACCGGGTACCACCAGACCTTGCTACGCCACAGCAAGCCAAGCTTTCACTTTTCTTCTCCCTCCCTCCCTCTTCCCAGGCTGTGAAAATTCCCTGCCTCCATCTAACCAGGCTGTGGTGTTAGGGCCAGTGCTGCCGACTTTGAAACCGGGGAACCAGATTTGAGTCTCTGCATTGGCACAACATGCTGTGATCCAGGGCAAATCCCTTAATCTCTCAGTGCCAGTAAGCAATGAATGTGACCTTCTGTAACTGATGCTCACATAAAGCACTCCAATGTGGCGTTTGGGTCGAGTTCACACTATATGAAAACTGCAGAAAAATGCACAAATAGGTCAAAACAAACCATTAACATAAGGTAAGACAGTCATTTACTGGCTGATTTGTACAAAATATGAACAGAAAACCTAGATAAATAGCGCCTTCATCACTTAAATTGTGTGATCTTGGTCAAATATTGTATGTCACCAAAACTTTTTCTTCTTTATCGTATATGAAAGCACTTTCAAATGTGTGAATTAAGAATACCAGCTGTTTAAAATACCTTGTGTGCTGGATTTACTAGCCCATAATGTTGCTCTGTTATAATGTGGGCCACCTTCAGAGTTTATATGAAAATTGTCTTGCCTCTTAGTGCACTAATCATTTGTTACAAAACTATTACTTTTACGAAGTACTTCTCAGTGCAGCGCTATGGTGTAACGGACATAGTAATGCTAAGGCTTCAGGTGAAACAGAAATACACATGTTTGAACTTTGAAACGACTTTATCTCATTTTTTTATGGTGTGTGATATACACAGCAAACGTTTTCAGGGATCGGCTCGTGCACCTGCTGTAATTGGAGCCTGATCGGCTCGGCTCTGCCTGCAAATGTATTGGCTTGCCCACCTCCCCAGTCCCGTTGTTTAATTATCCTTTTTTTTTAAACTCTCCCTTTCTATTACCATTTCTCAACTCTCCCCGGCTCCCATCTTCCTTCCTTCCAGGCTCACTTACTCCCCAATGCAAATCTTGCCTCTCCGTTTAAGCCACTCCCTTTCTTCCCTCCCTCCCGTTCACTCTCCCTTTCTTCCCTTCCTGTCTCACTCGCTTTCACGACGTCTGCCTTTCTCCCCCCCCCCCTTTTCTTACACCCACTTCTTGCTCTCCAAGCCCTTCCTCTGACGAGCTTCGCCTGTAGCCTACTTCCCTCTCCCTCTGTCTTCCACTGACTCAGAAGTCGGAGGCCCGATGAATGGAAACCGAGACGCCCGAGTCACTCTTCCTGCAAGTGCTGACCTGTCTGTGGCTGCCCTAAACCACAATGGGCCTGTCCTTTATTGCATCACTTCCTGACGCCCATCCCCTGCACGGGCCTTCTATAATCCCAGTCATGTAGCGGTGCCGATTCGACCCCCTCCCCCAGCCCCAAGCTCGCTGACCGGCGCTACGGCAAGAGAGCGTTGGCAAAAAACCATCCAGTCTGTCAAGCCTGAGTCAGCTGCTGTCACAGAGACGTGTAAGACATGGGCAAAGTGGGCTCTGGCCCAGGGCGCCAACCTTCGAAGGGGGTTCTGACAGAGCCAGCTCTGTTCTGGAAGGAGTCTTGTCCTGATGACCTTGAATCACTCTTAAACAGGTTGATTTAAATAGCATATTCCTTTAATTTATTTTTACTGTGGTGATGTGTGAGAGTCGATCACAGATATTTTGAGGACAAATGTTTTTATGTTTCAAGCAGCATCCATAAAAAAGTTTATTTGAATAAAATCGCACTGCAAATACGAGTAATGGGAGGGTGTCAGATATTATTTGCAGTGATATAAGTAAACTGATGCTGTGTTACAATATTGAAAACACGTCACTATCCCTGAATATTAAATGTCCACACATTGAATGTGGACCAGTCTGCCTGTGCACTGTCAGTGACCTGGCCAAAGAGGGCATGAAAGAGCTGAAACTGGATTATAAATTCAAAGCTGTTCCGAATAGGGTCCCCCAAAATTCTTAAAATGTCTCTGTGTTGTCACACTCCAGAGGCAAGCCTCTTACAGTGGTGACTCCGGGAGAAGAGAATTCAGTCATAGGCCAGGCGCTGCCTTTGAATCTCTGGTTTAGAAGGGTGGAGTTCCTTGCCTGTTCCCTGTGGGGGATATTCCGGAGAGCTCTATGGGGCCGCGTCTAGTAAGAGGGAAGGGCTTCTGGCGTGGTGTGCGTGAGAGGTTTTACTTACTGGTAAAGCGCCAAGTCTGGCGGAAAATGTATTCGTCTTAGTTACCGAGGGTACAGAAATTGAGAGACAAAAAGGAGGGAGGAGAATCCTTAAAAGGTCACTGAACGGCGGGTAAATCAGTGGGGAAACAATGTCAAGCTAGAGCGGCATATAGGGATCCACAAGGTGGAGCCGCGGGGCGTTCTCCTCACGGGTATCACCAGGCCCGGTTCTAGCGGGTGGGCCGGGAAGGCCAGGCCCATCCAAACATGAGCCTGAACCACCCAAACATGAATCTTGGATCGAGTCGCACCAGCAGCGCTGCGTGTTATGCCACAATTGAGAGCTCTGGAGCGGAGACGGAGGCCACTGCACTTTTCTCATAGTGCCTGCAGTCAGTCAGAAATGTGTTCAGAATACATGGCCATCCATTCTTGGCCTCTCGGCAGGGAGCACATAGTGGTCACATACTCCTGTTGTAATTGTGATTTTGTTGAAATGGGTGTGATGGGACCCTTTTGATGGAGCTACACAGTCTTCAAAATAATAAGGATAAAGTAGAGTAAAAGAAAATGAAGTGCTCGCTTGCTACTCAAGTCATCCCTAACTTTATGCCTTACCACTTTCAAATGTCGCTAGCCACCACTGGCAGCGACATTAAGAAGGCCAACAGAAACTGGCCACTGAAATTTAAAACGTTCCTCTGAATGTTATTTTTCTTCTTCTAGGAGTTGTGTGATTTGGCCTGGGCTCTTTCTCACAGCACTCCCCAATCACCATCTCGTTTTAGAAAGGTGGGCTGTGCCCCCGCCCACTCGTGCAGGTAGAATAGGGACACGGCGAAGGGGAAAAATCCTTTCTTTGACACAAATGCAAGACAACACTAAAATGTCCAGATAACTCTGTTGATTAATTATCCTGCAAGAGAGCAATCCTTTGTCTGTTGGTAGTTTTGAAATGCAGATAAAGTGTAGTTTATGTGGCCAGCTCAGTGGGTTACTGCCTTGCTTACAGAGATCCTTTTGTTACTTGCAGTTCAGAAGTTACAATCCTAATAGGACAGTGACCTATGAACTGTCATCAAAGAGCCGCATACAAACCTGAAAGGTATAATTAGAACTTCTTTTTTTGTGTAGTTAATATTTCCCCAGTCTTTCGTTATTCTAATGTTGCTATAAAGAGTTTGTTAGGGCAGATATACATTTTAATCAGTAAAGCCCCCCCCACCATTACTGGGGTATGCTTTAAATCCTGTGTTTGTGCTTCTCCAGACCAAACTCTCTTAATGCCCACCAGTATGGATGACATGTGATTCCTACTCCTGGTAATCCGCATTGGCTTATGCGACATTCCCTATAGGCTGATTTACATACTTGCATGATTCATTGTCTGTGCATAATGTGGGCACGATGTAAAGTACTGTAATACCCTACACTATGAGTAGCGCTATATAACCAATGAAGTGCATATGAGAGAGGGGCTACGGAGATATAAGGGGCACTGGTGGAGGGTGGTAGTGAGGGAGTCTGAGGAGGAGGTCATGGCGGGTAGAGGCTGCGGAAAGATGAGGGGCACTGGTGGAGGGTGGTAGTGAGGGAGTCTGAGGAGTAGGTCATGAGTTGGAGGGGCTATGGAGAGATGAGGGGCATTGGTGGAGTGTGGCAGTGAGGGCATCCGAGGATGGGGTAATGGGGGGAGGGGCTATGGAGCGATAAGGAGCACTTGTGGAGGGTGGCAATGACGGAATCCAAGGTGGTGGTCATGGGGTGTAGGGGGGCTACAGAGAAATATGGGGCACTAGTGGAGGGTGGTAATGAGGAATTCTGAGGAGGAGGTCATTAGGGGGAGAGGCTACATAGAGATATGGGGCACTATTGGAGGGTGGCAGTGAGGACATCCGAGGAGGAGGGCATGAGGGGGATGGGCTATGGAGAGATGAAGGGCACTGTCAGAGGGTGGTAGTAAAGGTATCTACGGAGAAAGAGGTCAGTGGTTGGGCTGCAATAAAGACTTGTGCACCAGCGCCAAAGCCGGTCCTGTCATGCCTTTCTGTTTTTGTTTATTTAATTAGCAGTCGGGTCATTAGGACCACTGTGGAATATATTTTAAAGTGTGTGCTAATTTTTTTTTACTGCTATATTCGATGATTTAAGTTTGAGGGTAATTTTCCTAATGTTTTTTATCGGGAATGATGAAAATGGAGTCGGATGGTGGCTGATATGGGGCTGGGGGCCAAGGTCAGCTGTGAGCTAGGGTGCACGGGAGATAGATGGTAGAAAATGGATAATCAGGCCGGGAAGGGAGTGTGCTGCAGAGTACGGGGTCTCTGCAGGTAGTAATGAAGAGAGACTCTCTCTGAAGACTGGCAATGAGGGAGGCTGAGTTGTGTTACTTGCATTATACTCCCACCTCAGAAACCACCTCTTCCCGTCAAAGGGACCTTACATTGGATACATTTAAAAAAGAACAAGCATTGGCATAGCCAATAGTTCTCGCTTTTGGGACCTTATAAGTGTTTAGCCATGCAACAGTTGCATAACTAAATACTGATAAGGTCCCAAAAGTGAAACCTATTGGCTATGCCAATGCTTGCTTCTGTTTATTACTGCTCTGTAGTAATGGCGGCGCATGGGTGCCACCATTACTACATAGAAGTAATACACAGAAAAAAAAAAAGACTCACGGAGAACATCAAAGCGGCCGTCAAGCAAGACCTAAAAATGAAACGTTTGTTTCATTTTTTAAGAGCAGGCAGTGGTCTGTGGGACCACTGCCTGCTCTTACAAAATATTTTCGCATCCACTCACAAAGAGGAAGGGATCCCCTGGCGACTCCTTCCTCTTTGCGAGTGGGTTACCGCCTACTTGAAGTAGTTGGCAAACTGCGAGTGTTTTGCAACTGCAATTGCGGTTGCAAAACCATGATACATACAAATGCGGCTCACTATTAGGGAGGGACGCCCATGGAACGCCTCTTCCTAATACAGTTTTGCACAATAGCGTTTCTACATGCCAACACCCTTTTTTGCAGTCGCAAACCAGCCAATTGGCAGTTTGCGACTGCAAAAAATGGTTGTACTTCTGGCCCTTAGTAAGCTGAAAGGCAGGTCTGTTGTTATGTGTGCCTTACTTGTGGCTTAGATTCTTAGCGCAGATGAAGCACTATTATAGTAGACTAAATCAAACAGAAAATATGTTTTTAAATAAACTCTGTGTTGGGTGATAGGGCCCCGTGTGGTGTCGGTGCTCTCTCTTAGCGGCATTATCCTAATTCATAAACAGTTGCTGTGGTGCTCAAGGGAAATCACCCCCCCCCCCCCGATATGTGACCCCTAGAGTTCTACCTTACAAGTGAGAACAAGTCCGAGCACTCGTACATCAAATGATGTAGGAGTGCTCGGGCTTGTTCTCACAGAATATGTGTTTTGTACAGCGCCCATCTAGAACACATTTATTTGAAGGTGCCCTCTTATGTGATGCTGAATAAAGGAGGCTCAGGGAAATAAAGGTTTGGCTAGGATCACACAATTTGGTCAAGCATGGAAGCCAGGATTGATCCCAGGATTTCTAGTTTCACATTGTGCAATTCAGCAACTAGATGGGTGTCTCGTTCTCCTGCATTGCATTACATATTAATGCTTTATCTATCATAATTTGGCTGTTTTAGCACAAGAGAAAGGAGCTCAAAGAAACCTATGTATGGATGAGTCTATAAGGGAGTTTCCAAAGAATAATAGAAGGTTATCTCTATGACTGGACTGCTAGTTTTGAAATGGTCGGTGTGAAAACTGCTGGCAGTTCTCAAAAATACTCCTTTCTCTTTTCTTCAAATGCATTACTGTTTTTCAAGAATTTGTATCTTTGAAAGTACATTGCAAAAGAATGACAAGAAAGTAAAATGTATCAAGTTAAATGTGTGCAGCGAAATAAGTGTTGGACAAATTGCAACAAGTAAATAGCCAGACTTTCTAATACAATGATGTCAAGGCTTTCGTGTGGTAATAGGGACTTCCTTAATCTTGAACTATGATAATATGCTTGGTATTCAAGTACCTGTATTGAAGTCTGGCCTGCTGGAATTTGAGGGTTTGCAGTGCAGGTCCAGACATCGCTCTTACTTTCAAATAACTCTCCACATGCTCTGTATACACTCAGAAGCAATCTGTTGTATCATGATGACTGTTTGCAAATAGATATGATGTAATCTGGGGCTTGTAGGCTACCTCCAGAAGCAACAAATTGAGCCCGCAGTGCAGGGGCGGCTCCTACACTAGGGCGGAGGAGCGTTGCCCCACCGCTTCTCGCAGTGCGAGAAGCAATAACATAAAATGGTGATAACTTTCAGTTATTACCATTTGGTTGCCGGTGGGCAGGGCTGCTCTGCGAGCAGGGCAGGGGAGGAGTGGTGTGCCCACTCCTGAATGCGTAAAGACTGTTTGGTCGGCACTCTGGGGTCATCCAAACCAGTCATGCACACTCTGTCCTTCTCCATGCTGATTAATTAAAATTAATATTAATAAATTAAACCCCAGCGCAACACCACCCCATCCCTACCCCCCAGTCATGCCGGCCATGACTGCTGCAGTGGCCCACCTGAAAGGACCCTTGGCTCACCCAAATAAAAATTCCTAGAGCCGGGCCTGGGTATCACTGTGCCCAGTTCTCAAGATCATGCTTGGTGTGAAACGCTGCTTCCAGCACTCTGGACTCCGCCTGGGGTACGGTGTCCCATAATAGACACCTCTGAAGCAACTGCTCCTAATCTTTTGCGGAGCTTCGGTGAACACTGGTGGAAGCTGGTGACCCGGCCTACACAGTTTCTGCAATTTGAAGCTCATGACCAAAAATATACAAGAATCAAAATTTTCGTTTTAATGGGAAGGTTTGAGAGTTTCAAAATGTAGTTTTATTTCTGAAAGGGGGAGCAATATTTGCAACTCTAGCATATCCCTTTGTCTGTTTTGCTCCTGGTACGTGCACTCCTTTCTTGGTGCACACCAGTGCTTCAATTGAGACCCCCAAACGCCAATACTATACTCTGCTGTACTTACAATACTCCCACAAATCAAGCTAAGAATATCAACTTAATTTTGAACCTTCATTTAACAAAATCCTTCTCATTTACAGACTTTAAAATTTTCAATTCTGCATTTGGTTTTTATGTATATATACTTTATTTATCTGCTAATATTTCATTTTCTAAACAGTTGCTCTCCGCTAGTGGATGTCATGGACCCCATGTTAAGATCCGCTGCTCTCGACGGTTCCAGTTCTCGGAGTCTTTTCTTTGGTATTGTGTCCAGTTTCGGAGGCCTTATCTGGTGAGATTATTTATGTGTTTCTGGCTTGGTCTGTTTTCTGGAGACCTAATATGGCGCATTGCTTCCAGTTCTGTGGGTCTGACCTGTGGTGTTGTGTCCAGTTTTTTTTTTACCTCCTCTGGGGCATAGATTCCAGTTCTGTGGGTGTCCCTGGTGCCTCGTGCCATGTTCTGAAGACCTTATCTGAAGCATTGCTTCCTGTTATGTGAGCCTCTTCCGTGACGCAGCATCAAGTTTTGGAGGCGTAATATGGAAGATTGCTTTCAGTTCTGTGCATCTAGCCTGGCATATCTCTGGAATTTCTGGAAACCCCGTCTCTAAATGAATAAAAAAAAACAGGCTAGCCACAGGCAGTCAAAAGCCGGCATGGTTTGAGCCTATATGCATTTATTTACTAGTGGGTCACCGCGTGGCATGTGTACCGTTAAACGTTGTTCATGAATCATGCATCCTTTCGTATTGGCCACCATACAGTGCCGCATAAGTGTATCTCTGTGCCGCACCTCCTTGAAGCACCCCTGTACTGGTTATCCAATCTATACCCCTTGTCAATGCATTATGTACTGGTTTTGTTGAACATGTGTCACGTGTGGGATGAACGTATTAAGGTCAGCGTGTCACCTTGTTACAAAGCCAACATGACTCGATTGCTGAAACGACGACGTCGCTGCCGTGCTGTGCACTATCCAGATTGCGTCACCATCCTCCTGTTCACATCTACCGACTGTGATGGTCTCTGCCCTTGTGCTTGTACTAAATGTGTATCCTCATATGGTAAAATGGCACGACTGCTTTTCAATAAATGTTATTTTTTTTATTATTTATTCATATATTCTTTTTAGTGAATATCGACTACAAAACTCGCCTTCCGACGCTGCGGCCTACAGTGCCCGTGGAATTCCCTGCGCCCGTCTTCAGAAGGGTGATGGAGAGGTGGGTCACGTCATCGGCAGTGGGGCCCAGACGGGGCGCGATGACACACCGAGGACCCAGGGACACTCGGCCGGCGGCGCCCGCCCACGCACCCGCCGTTTGTGGCCTCAGGGTGACGCTTGGCTGTGCCCTGGCATTCCGGAGGGGTTGCCTGTCACGGCTCCTTGAAGACAGGCCAAATGACTAAAGATAATTGTCGGGAGCAGAAATGAATGCGGTCCCAGCCCTGCTACCTGGGAACCCGAGCCACTGGCCGGTCCCACCCGCGGCGCTGACCGCGCGCGCCGGCTGGCACCGGTCTCGGTGGCCGGGTGACCCAGTGCCAACTCACGTCACCGGGATGAGCCACTGGCCGGGCCAAGGAGCCCTTTGTCGCGGGCGCATCGGAGGTTCTGTGCACCCGGTGGAGTCATGGTGACCTGCCCGTAGGCGGCAAACCAGCACCCCCCACGCGCTCCAGTAGTGGCATGGCAGGATCGGGTTCACGCGTAGGCCGTGAACTGTCGAATGCCAACTGGTGCTGCAGGCCAAGAAGACTGAAATGCGCTGGCAGAGCTGCGAGTGGGCTCCAGTACGGAATGACAGGGGCCCTGTGGGGGGGGGGGGGGGGGAGGGGGGGGGGTGTTCCTCGGTCCTAGAAGGTGCCCGGCTACCCCAAGTCAAGGATGTGGCGAATTAGCGGCACACCTGATCGTCCATGTAACACGTGCATTTGTAAAGTGCACGTTCAACCCCAAAGGGGTATCTTGGCGCTGAATGGCAGATGTTTATTATTACCCAACTCAATGGTACTCATGTTATCGACCTCAGAAAGGATAAAAGCGGCCCCGCAGGGTATTGGACCTGTGACTATGGAGTGGATGCATTAGTCCACTGAGCCACCAGACCCTGATTTCCAGTAATGGAATAGCAGCGGGCGCTGCTGGGTGGGGTGGGGGTGCACTCGAAGAGTTAGGTGTGGGGTCGAGGAGTAAAATACGAGGGCGACGCTCTGTGCTGTGCCTAATAACAGCGTGTGATGCAGGCCGGGAAGGAGGTGCTTTGGCAGAGCTGTCTGTGGCCCCAGTGCCGAGCGTTGCTGCCGCCCAGGATTCAGGGGCCTTGTAGGTGGTGCTTGATGGGAGTCACTGTGAGGATGCGTCGGCGCAGACGTGTGTGGGTGTCAGGTCACCTGCGGTGCTTCACCCTAATTTGTCAGCGAGAGTACTCGGCTAAAAATAGCTCAGAGTATGAGGGGGCCTGCTGCCCCGGGCGCCCCAGGGTAGCCACGTTCAAGAAACTCGCCTTTCAGGAAATTCGAATGAAAAAGAAATAAGAGAAGACCGAGAAAGCAGAAGAAACTTCGGAAGTCCCCCCCCTCTTGTTTACCTCAGGTGGAGGCGGCGGAAGTGAAGTTCCCCGGAACTGCTTCGGGGCTGAGAAATCCGCTCTTGAGAAGAAATGCAAATGACGGCTCGTGCAGCTCTGGCCAGCCCGTGACGTCACATCGACTGATTAATAATAGGAGTTCACAATGTTCGCTTTCGTTTTGTGTGAAGTGACTGTGCTTCTGTGAATGCAGTCTGACTGCACAGGTGGAGGCGGAATACATGCTCCCTAATCCAACCGTACAATACACATAAAATGCTGCTCCTAAATTCCCCCACATATCTTTCCTCCACCTCACCATCTCCAGAGAATCCTGCGCCATTAGAAGCAAATACGTGAATCACCTAAGCACCCAAGATTAAAAAAACAGACCCTCCACAACTCGAGCTTTCACTGGCCATGTGTTGTACTCTCACATGAAGTAGACGCTGTCAGCCATGTAAGATCTTTTAGTACCTTTATTCCAGTTGTACAGCAAGTAGGTTCACAGGTACATCAAACAGGTAGAACAAGTAACTGGATAAGGTAAGAAGGGTAGCCCAGTGGTCAGTCCTTGGTACTATGTCACAGCAAACACCTTTGATGTATCAAACCCCCTTGGTAGTATCTAACCCAGTAGTATAAAACCCCACCAGGAGCAGCCTGCCTGCTGCTCAGCCCATCTGTAACTGTCATCTGTCACCCAGTCAGACTCCCAACGTTCTATGCATCACAGCATTCTCAACATTCTACTCCAAACACACACTGTGGCTGAACAGCAGGAGAACTGGGAAACAGCAAGATATGAAATTACTATGCAGGGCATAACACCATGCCCCTAATGTATACAACTATTTCCATTAATCGTTAGAATATTCCACTCTTAGAACCAATTTAAGTGATGACTGAAAATGAATTTTGATAGAGAAAATATCGGTTCCTGATCTCACCTCCCTCCAGTGTTACCTGAAAACCTGGTCCCCTATACTCAAAATGACCCCATGAGTCATGACCCTGAGTACACATTGCACGTTATCTTCAAACCTGTTTTACATCCATATTTAGAAACATGGCAACCCTCGTAATGCCTTTAGACATGTTGGGGCAAGAAATCATGTCTTAGAAATGCTAATCAATAAATCCCAAAGCCATTGTTTTCTCGTGTTAATTGTACGCAAATGACAGCGTTACCGTATAGAGTCTGTAATCAAGATAATTTAAATGCATTGTGAAGGTTGCGATGTGCACTGACACCCTCTAGGCCTTGATTGCAATAAAATAAAACGTTAATGAATGGAATGAGAAAATAGTTCATAGAAGGACTCCAGAGGTAAACTCGGAGGTGAGGTGAAGGGCAGGAGGGATACTTCAAACTCTTAGGACAGGCTGGAGAGATGGGGTGCGCAATCCTTAGAACAGGCCAAGGCCAAGCAGAACAGGTTAGGGACGGACTCCGGGGATCAGGACAGGCTACTGATGATCCGGGGCAGTGAATGTGACACTCGCCGTCCCATGACGGGGGCTTTGGAAGTCAGTGCGCATCTTTGACTAAGGTGGGGGTGGGGGGCCTTCAAGTTAACCTACATAAAAGTTAGGTATCTCAGAAAACATTCCACTAAACAACCTCCAAACATGCAGGTGCTGTGCTCTCTGACGCCGCCTACACCCTGACTTTGTTTATAGCATCCGCCCCATTTGCTGCCCAAAACACACCCAAGTGGCCTTAGGGGCGCATGTTAGCGCCATACCCTGTGCAGAAAGGAATACGTAGAAGAAAAAAAAAACGCAGTCCGGCAACTTGGAGCTGAGTGATTGTTCTGTAAGCTATCTGAGGGGAGTAACCATCCCACTTCTATCTACTGAAATCAGAAATGCCAACCCTCCCGATTCAGGCGGGAGACTACCGATTTCAAGGCTCCCGCGTCCCGATTCAAGCGTCCAGAAACCTGATTCCTCGGGGTTTCAGCTGACAGGGCTTGGTAATGTGTAACGTGCTAATTCTTCCAGGAATAGTCAGAGTGGCGATGCAGGGGCTCTAGGAGGGGTGAAAAACCAACAAAGCCCCATTAACAAGCGAATGGTCTTTTAAAGACATGTGAAGTACTAGGATGCAGCTGTGTGGGTGCCCGGGAAGTTGTTTCAGCCCGGGGTGCCACACACGAGGGGGGGGGGGGGGGCGTTGTTGTATGTATGCACTGCCAGCAACCTGCCAGGCCAGTGCACAACACTTGCATCACCCTCTCTCTGCCTGCCTTTGTGCACCATGCTTCTGAAAGGTAAGACAAAAACGTGCATTTGCGTTTCGAATGTCCGATCCTGCAGCAGCACGCTTCCAAAGCCCGTACATGACAGTACCCCGATTCAAAGCCCCATTCTCCCGATTTTTACTAAAAAATCTCCCACTTTGCTCTTCTGAAATGTTGGCATGTATGTGAAATATATATAAAAGGAGTTCTTGGCAGGCCCTCCCCCCATTGTCACACGGACCAGTCGGACGCGTGTCCCCACGGTATCTACTGTAAAGCAGTCCCGCCGCCCCCGCGTGCCGGGTGTGTACTCAGACTGAGTTTCCATTCATCTAATTTTAAACCAGCCCAGAACTCCCAGGCTTTGTGCCCCAGGTGGCCGCAGCCCCCGCACTGCGAGAAGAAAGATGGGATGACGTGCTTATTGTTCTCCAGTGTTATTGCAGTTACACAATTACATAACTGACAACCACACTGACTCACTGCGGGCGAGTTTTACTTTGAACCGGTATCCATGGGAGCAGGGCAGGAAATTGGGATCTCGCTGGATCCCGGTGCCGGTAGTTACTTCTGACCTAGATCTGGGATCCGGCCCACCCAGTGGAATATGATGAATTGCTTTATGAGCCCAAACTGGCCGAAACCCAAAAGTCTCCCAGAATTCATTAACCACCACTGCTATTTTACCATTATCACAATCCCGTAGAAATTACTGGGCACACAGTGATCTCTGCGGCAGGTGCATTCACCCTGAAGATATTTCAAAATGCAGCCTCTATGTGAAGAATGAAGCCAAGAACAGATGTACTGTCACATCTGTCATTGTTGCCAATCTCTTTGCAGGAGATTTTTATAAAAAAAATATGATTAGGTGACTGTAAGACTCCATTTT
The DNA here is from genome assembly GCF_964204655.1 of Triturus cristatus. Taxonomy (NCBI): domain Eukaryota; kingdom Metazoa; phylum Chordata; class Amphibia; order Caudata; family Salamandridae; genus Triturus; species Triturus cristatus. The sequence goes on from NC_140590.1 coordinate 1,257,292,719, forward strand.
TCATGACTCCGCCCCTCGTGACTCCACCTCCTTTCCTCTGCCCCACTTTGATCCCCAATTCATATGTTCCCGGAGAATTTCCTGTTCCAATTCCAGCACTGGATGCGAGCTCGCCTCACCTGGTTGGATCGCCGTGCTCGGACAGTGAGTTTCTGTGGGGGTGAAACCCACTTACCTGGAGTGAGCCTCGGTCGTGGGATTGTAATCACTGTGTGGGTAGCACTGACTTCAGTGGAGCCACAACCTTATAGTTATATAGAGTGACACACGTATTTCTGGCTCTTCAAGTAAAATAGCATATTGCCTTAGGAGCGCTCCCCATGTACTAATGTAAGGGCTATGTTTTTCAGACTGCTTCACCGCCCCCTTATTCAAAAGTTTCAGTTTTGCGTTGATACTTCTGTCTCCAAGTGCAGGAAGTGTTTTTACCGATTACACGCTAACAGCATGTTACGAGAGCCGTGTAGAAATCTCTGGTTACTCCTCCAGCCCCCTGTTTCCGACCCCATGGGCTTCACTGACTGGTGAGGGGGCAGCAGGTCTGGCTTTTGGCATGGGAAGCCGGGCCTAGGCCCAGGGCACCTACACCTACAGTTAGAGTGCCTTACAGGGTAGCTGACCTGCCCAGCTGCTTTGAATACATTTTTTAATCCAGACTGACGATTCAGTGCATTACCTTCAGGCTGTGCATAAAGTCTTGTTTCCTTTACTTTTCTTGGCCTCCCTCCAGTTATTTCCCCCCCCCCCCCCCCACTGCTCCTTCCCTCTGCCTCATCCCCTCCTAGGGACTCTCATCTCTAGTTTAGCAACCGAGCAGCCGACTGAGGTGAGGGAACATGGTGCAAAGGTGTGTTCACAGGCCGGTCACTGCTCTGAGGTATTCAGCCAGGATGAGACCCGTGAGTACAAAAGTGCCACCCACCGGAATCACCAGGGGGAGGGGTGGATGCGGAAGGAGTGGCGGAGGATCGTCAGGAGGGGCATCATATTTAGTCTAGCCCTGACTGAGGAAGGGTCAGCCCTGGTGGGCAGAGTTATTGGCCATTGCAAGTGAAACCTTGGGGCACCTTTATAAATTAGGAATTACCAGTGGAACTGGTAATTTCCAGGGCTCGAGTCGGGGTACCACGCGGGTGGACGGCGTCCCCCCACTTATTTTACTGGGAGCTCGATAACTGGAGCAAATGGAGCCACACATTCACGCTTTGGCCTCTCTGGGGAGAGATCGGAGCTCATTCAGAACGCTGCTCACGCGCTGTCTTCTCTGATGCAATCGCATCTAAGGGGTGGGAGAGGGGAGGCAATGAGTCTGATGGTGCAAGCCACCTTTCGTCACGCCACTTCCTGTCATGACGTCAGCACCCCCCCCACTTCTTTTTTTAGGACTTGTGCCCTGGTAATTTCGATCTGAATTCAGCCATGTGGCCTAACGGCTAGAGTGGTCGACCTTGAGAACTGGGTTAGAGTGTCGAGGGGGACGCTCAACATCCTATGAATCTGGACAAATCACTTAATCGTCCTGTGCCTAACAAAATGAATGTGTCCATCTGTAACGCAACTGGTGCTCATATAAAGCACTTGGATACCTTCGGGTCGAGTTTGCGCTATACAAAACTAAAAAATCCTTATGTTTGCTCATTATTTCACCCGGAGACTCCACTTGTTTTCAGCAGTGAAACGCCCTAGATCTGTAGAGTTATAGTGGCTCCGGTTATCCCTATTGCTCCGGTAACTCCAGGTACTGGCCTAATCGGGATTAAAATGCCAAGCAGAATAGGAACCCAAAAAGGGTTATGGGCTGGAACTATGACTTATTTGATGTTTAATATCTAAAACGAGTTATACAAATACCAAACTGTAGGCTTAAGAGAAAATATCTTTTTATGAGAGCACAACTGAAAAGTTGCAGTTTATAAACAACTCCAGATCGAAGGGAAACATTGTGGCTGGTTCATACTGTGGGTGAAATCCTTCTGCCGCCATCATTGAATCTCTCATAGATTCAGTCACGTGAATTATGGTGCGCCACCTAAATATCGAGTAGGGAATATCGTTGGACCTTAATATCAAGAATATCAAGGGACAAAATATTGAAAGGATAATATGTATACGCGAGGATTTGGGTGTATTATATGGTGTCATCATCATTTGATCTTTATTTCGACATTTTTTCAGTCATAAAAGATTACAGTTAAAACGATTAAGAAATGTATAAAACCACAAGAGATAAAATAAACATTTCATAAAATCAGATTAACAAACAGGGTATGCAATCATGATATACAATCACCCCTGGGTGCCGCTGTGATGAGAGAACATCTCTTGGACCACATAGCTAGCAGGAACTTTGAGAGTGCGAAAACTATGTGCGGCGAAGTGTCAGTTTTAAGAACTCTCATTGCAACAAAACATTTATCAAAGCCCATGTTCCTGCACAAGGGTACCAACCAGTACTTTCTGGCTTTTCTGTAGGCAGGGCAAAAAAAGAGCATGTGTAGTTCATCCTCCTTAATCGCACCACATCCAGGGCAATATATGGTGTGGCTGTGCGGCCTCACTGTTGAATACGCTTGCATAAATTGTCTTGAGCCCAGTCAGTCTTGTTTGCACAACCTTAACCGCAACCCTGAGTAGCTATGGCTTTGAGCAGCAAGGCCTGAACAAAAGAACCAGTGTAAAGCATTTAACTGTACCAAACAACTGAATAAGAAAGCCAAACAACAGAAAAACTACAACACCAATTTATAAAAATAGATATTATTTTCATGAATTATTGGAGTCCAAGATGAGCAAAATCTGCCAGAGTGTTCCAGAGATACAGATTTTTTAAAAGAAATCTTAATTCTTAAACAAGCAATGGTAACCATAAAGTTTGAAAACGTTTGAATTTTTTTTTAAAGTTAGTTTGGCTAATCCGCAGCCAGGGTCAGCTAGATCAATTTGGAAAAAGTCTGGGGGGAGAAATGGGTTAGATTTGGACATTTGCTTGCCACCAGAATGTTTCCGCACTTTACAGCACAACCACATCGATAGAGTGAACCCGATTCTGAGGATCCAGGAAATGAAGATGCTGAAGGAGGGTCCGGGTGCTGTGCGATCAATGCTGGCGCCTTTGCGGTTATTCCTCAGATCAGGTATGGTGACTTTGGCCTCAGAGAGTGGGGTCCCTTGAAGTCCTTTTTAAGACCACAGAAGGTCAGCTACGGCTAGGCTACCGGTCTCCGTGTGTAGCAGTCCCTTCAAAATCCTTTGGTGGAGGCTAGTGTCTCTCTTGGGCGACCAGTCTGGACTCAGATGACATTCCTAGATCCAGCTGGCTTGGGTGCAACATTTGGCCATTGAGTATTGGTCTCTTGGGGCAGCCAACGGCAGCTAGCAGCAAATCTTCAGCAGTGGCTAGCAACTGGTCGGTGTGGGCTACTTCAGCTGTGCTGACCGTGATGCAGTTTCCAAGGGGTCAGTCCACTGTTACTTTGAGTCCCTTCTTTGATCCGGAGCATGACTTTTGCTCGAGCCAGGAGCCCCAGGCACAGTCATTTCGTTGCTAGCCCAAGGGGCAGCATGTGCAGTTCAGCAGACCGTTCAGCCTCTTTTAGTGCAGTCCAGGGGGCAGTAGGTCAGTTCTTCTTCAGTGCTTTTTCCTGTTCCAACTTAATCTGAGGGTGCCAGGGGTGCTATATTTATATTTATTTCCAGAAGGTGCTTTTTTTGGGGGGGGGGGGGGGGGGTTGATGCTGTCACTATCCAATTGCCTACCAGGTCACCTCCCCCCTGGCAACGGCTTTCCGGCTATGTGTGGCATCTAACAATCCCAGAGTGCACTATTTTGTCCCCTCTCAAGATGTCGAGACACTTCCTCGGATGCCAGGAGCTTGGTAGCCCACTCAAGCGGTATGGATACCCGAAGGCTACACGTTTCTCTCTTTGGCCCGGTGTCCAGCCTGTCTACCAGAACAAAGGACAGCCCCTCAGGAGTGTGAATGCTATTTGCCCACCAAAGGCAGCTTCGCTTTTGAAGATCGCCTTTTAAACTAATAGCCTGAGTGGCTTCCTGGAAAGGGGAGGTAACACCCTGCACTGTAGCAGGCTACTATTGTTTCTAAGCTGGTGAGTTGTTCACACGACTCCTCAGGTGGGCAGAATGCTGTCTTTTGGCCAGTGAGGTAACTGGACGACTGGGTCACAGAGTGAACTTTCTAAAAGTTGCATTTCCTTCAAAGTGACATTAAATTTGACCTGGGCATCAAGTCGGGTTTAATGCCATGAATAATTTGATACTTTACTGTTGGAACTGGCCCTTTTTGCAGGGCCATTCCCAAACGTTTTGCCTTCCTCCTGTATTTTATCAGACTTGTTTTTGTTGGTTTTATGTTTCTGGGCACTTTACCACCGCTGATCAGTGTTAAAATGCATGTTCTCTCTCTTGTGACCTCGGTAAGATTGATCTACACCTGTTTGGCATATTTAACTTACCTGTAAGTCCCTTGTATAGTGGTATCCCATATACCCAGGGCCTTTAAATTAAATACTACTAGTGGGCTTGCAGCGCTGCTTGCACCACCCACTGAAGTAGCCTGTCAAACCTGTCTCAGGCCTCTGGTGCTGCAGGGCCTGCACGCACAGTTTACTGCTGCAGTGACATGGCATGTGAAGTGGTTGCCACGTTTGAAACTCCCCTTTTAGCACATATAAGTCACCCCTAAGGTAGGCCCTAGCTAGCCCTATGGGCAGGGTGCTGTGTATGTATCGCCTTTTGGACTAATAGTCTGAGTGGCTTCCTGGAAAGGGGAGGTAAAGCCTCTCCCTGTAGCAGGCTGCTATTTTTCCTAATACAGCGAGTCATTCACATGACTTCCCAGGCGGGCAGAATGCTGTCTGTTGGCCAATGACCGTGTGAGGTTACTGGATGACTGGATCACAGAGTGGCAACTTTCTAAAAGTTGCATTTCTGTAATAGTGACATTAAATTTGACCTGGGCATCGGGGGGGGGGGGGTTTAATGCCATGATTAATGTGATACCTTCAGTACTCAGTTAGGTAGCCCCATTGAGAAGTTAGCAGGCTGAGGGGTTAGCTGGTAACCCAATGTTAGCCAATGGGGCTACTAGCCTTTTCACAGCAAAACAACAATTTGGAAGTGTTGCTATTAAGACATATATAAAATACATGTCCTACTTAATAATATACAGCTCCCTGCCTTAGGGCTCTATAGGCCTTCCTCAGAGGAGACTTACCTATATTGGTAAGGGAAGTGGAGGCTTTTCTATTAGTTTAAATGGCAAAGTCGAAGTAGCAGTGTTCTCACTGAACGTCTAGTCTGAAGTGGCAGGTGGAGTGCCATTTTGTGCATTGTCACACACAGGGTGGCACAAACAGTGCTGCAGCCCTGGGTGCACCCTCTGCCTTACATGACCTAGATACCCTGGGGATCATATACTAGGGACTTATAAGTAAGTTCGTCCTTGCCAATTGGGGATAGCTAATTCGGCATATTATTTGAAATGGGTTAGAACACTGGTTCTGAGGCCTGATTAGCAGGCCTCAGTGCACTCTGAGAGTCGATAAATTAGCAGCATCAGTCCAAAAATGTGGGGGCGAACATGCAAAAAAAGCATTTTCTTACAGTATAGATTTTCTATACCTAAGGCCACATATAAGTACCATCATAATATATAGATCTTCAAGGTTTGTTGAGGTGAAGTTACGAAAAGTAAATCTATACTTCCTCTATATGAACTTACCTTTTGACATTCTGCCCACAACATCATGATACAACAATATTCCTATGCTTGATATTCCATGGTACAATCTGAATTATTCCCCATTGTCAGGCTGGCAATCCCTGGTAGTGAAAATAAACAATTAACATTGTTAAAAGTCTCTTAGATTCAGGAACCTTTGTTTAATAGATCATTCACGTCTTCAAAACACACAAAAATTTAACTAATAAGGTGAATGCACCAAGCACTCTCTCTTTCTCTTCCTTCCTGCACATGAGGAGGGGGGGGGGGGGAGTGGGAGCCATCGGGCGGAGCTCTACTCAATCTACTGCAGTTAGCACTGGACTGAGCTCTGCTCTGTCTACTCCAATTAGTTTCTATCTCCCCTAAACAACGCCGCTGATCCAGATTCAGCTTCTGAAACGCAGTGAGGTGTTGCTGGTTGTTTTTTTCCTCTGGGTCTAGAGACACTCCAGACATAATGCCAACTGCTCCCTAGGAGAAGAAATCTCCTTTCAAACCCTGTTCGGCTTGTGGATTAAAAAAATATTTGCAAATGAGTCGCACCTTAAGTGAATTTACTACCTTTATCCAAAACATGAGGCACCCAAAACTGAGATTTATGAAACCTTAATATTGAATGCTCCGTAATTTTGCATCTTCAAAAGTGCAAGAGAAAGGCTCCTAGATGGGTGTGAAATGAGCACCCATCTAGGAGCAAAAATCTGCAAGCTGGAGAACTGGTTTGGGGTGGCTTCTTTTTTCTCTCTATGCAGATCTGTAGACACAGCCTTTATGTAGTGTGATGCTCCTCTGAGCAGGGTAGTCTCCAGCCTGGAGCACCCACAACAGAGGCACAAAGAGGTTTGAACTACCTTAACATGGCTTCGAACAGACAAAAGATAGTGATCAAGAAAGAGACAGAATGGTGATTTTAGCTAAAAGATCTGATCCTACTCTCTCTGGACAACAGACTGCAGGCTCCTTCACCCCCACCATCTACCAAGTGTCAATGCTACAGCAAGGACCTAATTGAATTCCTATAGGAGCCACGTCTCCTTAGTCCTTACTTCACTGTCTAGGTCTCCTCCCTCCTGCATCACTTGCCATACTCTTCCACTGTTTGGGAAAACAGGTCCAGACCTGTCTTGTGCACAGGAGGAGTCTCAAGACTTCAAAGATGGAACTCACAGGCCTTCATCACTCTGCTTCGCTTAAAAACATAATGCATCCACTACAAAAGCCACCTATGCAAGCACACACATCATAAACTTGGATGCGATTAGGTGACAACACAGGGTATAAATCTGTCTGCGCACTGGCATGACACTCGGCCAGTGCCAAATAACACATTTTTAGTGAGTAAGTGAAAAAAACTTTAATTTACAGAATAGTGAGCTGGGCTTTGAATGAGACCTTTCGTTGTCTGCACCAACTCCCCTAGTGCAGTGCACAGACCCTGCACCAAGGTTGGGATTCTCCAGACTATGTTTAAAAGAGCTGCTCTATGCTAGGCACACAACAGGCTACAGCTCCTAGTGTTTAAATGATGTGTACACTCGGAACTACATGTTTAAACTGTTTTCCCCGGATATGGAGCACTATGTATAATATTATTTCTTTCTACAGCTTGCATTCTAAAATTGCATGCTATCTCAGTAAAACTTCTCCCACTATACTCTTAAAATCCTGCAAGAAAGATTGACCTTAATGTATTAATTTCTCTACACACCTTATATTTGAGTATGGCCTCCTTTCAGTCTCATGCCTGCCTGCCTCAATCCAGTTTATTGTAATTCTGCAATTGGCCGATACCTAGTTTCATAGATCAGAACATCTCCTCTTCAAAATCCTACCCCTATAATATAACATGACCTAATCTCCGTTAGTCTCTCAATCTCCCCAACCATTCACCTGAAATACATAGCCCCAACTATTGATCACACCTACCTGGTATTAATATATATCACAAAGTAAATGTATTAAAGCATGCATTTTTTGAGCACACATGACTAATCACAATAACCAACATTCACCACCAATCTTGGGTACCAGAGTAGTGTGCTACTCGCAGTAAAGAGCTTCAACACGTCATCAGGGGCAGTACGTGCTATATAAATACAATCAGAATTGCAAGAGGGATTTCCCCCTACACTCTGCATGTCCACTTCTTGGGAAGGTTCTGTGAAAAGAGCCCATTCAGGAACTTTACTTAAAAAGACGCAAAAAAGAAAGCATGGAGAGATGCCTGAGTTGTTCACTATGGAAACACCTGTAAAATCAACTGCTGCTTCTAATAAGCACTGGCACAGCCAATAGGTCTCAACTATGCAAGAGCTATTGGCTTTGTTGGTGTTTTTTAGACAGGTTGTAAACCAGCCTAGACTGCTGTTCAACATGGCTAACATTTTGTATTGTAGACAGGAACATAGTAGAGTGGAGCAGAGTGGAGTGGAAGGTTGTAGAGCAGTATAGAGTGGAGTGTTGTAGAATGGAGTGTCATGCAGTACAGTAGAGTGTCATGGGGTAAAGTGGAGTGGCGTAGAGTAGGATGGTATAGAGTGGAGTAGAGTGGGATAGAGTGGAAAGGTGATGAGTGGAATAGAGTGGAGAAGAGTAGAATAGAGTGGAGTGTTTTAGAGTGGAATGTCGTAGAGTGGAGGGGCGTGGAGTGGCGTAGCATAGAGTGTCATAGAGTGGAAAAGAGTGGAGTGGGATAGAGTGGAGTGTTGTAGAGTGGTGTAGAGTGGAATAGAGTGGTGTAGAGTGGAGCGTTGTGGCGTAAAGTGGAGGGGAATAGGGTGGAGTAAAGTGACATAGATTGGAATGGCATAGAGTGTCGTAGAGTTGTGGAGTGGTGTAGAGTGACCTAGAGTTAAGTGCCATGGAGTGTCATAGAGTGGAGTGGTGTAGAGGGGAATAGAGAGTCATAGAGCAGGGTGGCAAAAAGTAGAGTGATGTAGATTGGAGGGGAGTAGAGTGGAGTCAAGTGTTGTGAAGTGGAGTGGAGTGGCATAGCGTAGAGTGATGTGTAGTAGACTGCCATAAAGTGGAGTGGCAGAGTTGAGTAAAGTGGCATGGAGTGTAGTAGAGTGAAGTGTTAAAGAGTGGCATAGTGTCGTGGAGTGGAGTGTCATAGAGTGGTGTACAGTGGAGTGGCACAGAGTGTCATAGAGTGTAATGGCATACAGTGGAGTGGAGTAGTGTGTGTAGCGTGAAGTGGCATGGAGTGTGTAGGAGAGTAGGATCTGCACTTATGTTGCCCCCAATTCTTTCTGATGTATACACTGGTTTCTGGCTATAGTCTGGCTGGGTCTCTGCTAATCAGGGCCCCAGTCTCTCTGTTCTCTCTAAACGACTTGGTGTGCATATTAGATGCACTAGTGATTGGATACTGTGGTACCTTATGAGCCCCTAGTATATGGTACCTTAGGTACCTAGGGCATAGGTACGTCACAGGCCTACCAGGGGCTGCAGCATGTATTATGACACCCCTGGGAAGCAGACTCCATCTGACACCACAGGCCTGCTACTGCAGCCTTTGTGAGGTAGTGTTAGCACTCCTCACAGAGATATAGGTTTCTATATCTCACCATACACACACATATAAACCTATCAGCCACCCCTATGGCAGGCCCTATCAATTCTGAGGGAAGGGTGCTTGGTTTACAATGTGAGGGGGGGGCCTCTGTGTGAGCAGGGCCCCTCTGCAGCTACCAGAGTCTATTCTCTATGGCTGTTTGTGGATGCGGTTAAACCATATACTCTTAAGTGCATTAAAATGCTAACTTTGGAATGACTGCATCAAAACATGCCGTGTTTGGTGTCAAACAACTTGGAATCATACCCCCACATCAGTCCATGATTTGGGAGCATGATCCCACCCTCCTAGAGGGGATGACATGTAAAACAACAGAAATCCTACAGAGCCCTGGCATCACAAAATGGATGCCACCAGCACAGACACTGGGCTGCCCTCCTGCTGCTGACTGAAACTCGCAGTGGAGGAAGCCCAACAAAAGGCATCCTGTCACAGGGAGGTGTCACCACCTTCCAGACAGGATTTAGTGTATTGGAGCTGGGTGGGTGCACTCCTAAAGTGCTTTGAAGTCCTGCACTGGGGGAGCAGTAGGCTCCTCTGTGCATATGCCAGCTCAAACCGGTTCAGGGGCTACCTGTCCCTGCTCTGGCGCGAAACTGGACAAAGGGAAGTGGGTGTAACCACCACCTACCCTGACCCTCCCAGAGGAGTGGTCATAGAGCTAGTCCCTCCCGTATGTTCACTATAAGATAGCAAACTTTGCCATTGCAAATCAGATAACCCTGGATGACGCTCTACAAAGAAGAATCCTGGCCCTTCGATGTTCCACTACCTTTGGAAGACAGAAGAATCTCCCTTGGAGTCAACAGCAATACCCGGGGACCGTGCACTATTGTCGAGTGCAACCCCTTCACGACACTCAACAAACTTGTGCATTGGACCATTTGTGGCCCAAGCCTCCAGCAGGTCTTGCAGCGAAAATCAGCAGCTTACCCCGTCCCGAGTGACCGTGGGCTCCTGTGAAGCATTTCCTGAAGAGGCGTCTTTGCAATCCCTTGGCCGTTGGCTTGCAGGTCCCCCGAAGACTTTCTTATCAACTCAAAGGGCTCCCCTGGTTGCTCCAGACCTGCCCTCACTTACCCTTGCTGACTGAGTCCCTCAGACCTTGCTGGTCTGCACCATCAACTTTCTTCACTCCACACAAGACTTGCGGTTGCCAAGGCTTGTTGGCTTCAATCCGGTTGCAGACACCGCCATCAGCTGCAGACATTATGGGACACTCCGAATCCAGCGGCTGGTCATCGTTGATCCCTCCTGGACCTCGTGAGCGAAGAGTCAAAACACCATCGACGACCTGAAATCACCCGACATCCGTGGTCAGCCATCTTCCTGGCCACCGGTCACTGGCAAGTGACTTTGAACACTGCCCCTTCAATTTTCAGGTCTTCAGCATCTTGAATCCACCCTTGGATTCCACCGAACACTTCTTCAGTCGACACAAGCAGCAAGTCTTCTTTGGTCTCCATAGAAAACAGCGACGCGACCCGACACCAAAAGACACCTATGCACCCCTTCCCTGGGTGAGGTAACTCATGCACTCTGGTGCCCTAGTGTGTGTTGGCCCTCGAATTACTTACCTTGTAAGTGGCTTGCTTGTAGACTTCCTCGAAGTATCCTAGAACTTTAAAAATCAAACCGCGACTTGCACCATTATAATCAATAGGGAACCCGCGGCTGTGTTCACACACTGCACGCGTCTCCCGTGGGCCTGTTACTTACCTGCTAACACGGCAGTAGTGAAGCCCCAGCGATTCCCCAGGCCCTTGGCCTTGTCATTTTGCAAGTCGACAGTGTTATACCATTTTTAGGTCTCGCTGAGCCCAGCGCATGGGCGCTGGCTCGGAGAGACATTTTGTATGTGGGCTTTTCAAAGTGCTGCTGGCTGGCCTAACGCTTGCGTTCACGCGATCGTGCACGCGCGAAGCCGGCCGCCAGCAGCACTTTGAAAACTCGTGCGTCATCGCGATCACTTTTGCTTTCAGAGCGATCGCGATCACGATGACGCACGCGCACACACAACTCCCGCTTCTCCCCCTCCCCCACCACATATTGCATCTCCGGCCGCTCACGCGCGGCCAACGCTTGTTATATATGAAATTCCAAACCTAGTTCTTGATATCTTGAGGCCGCAGCTGCTGACATATACTATGTCGCATTGTACATTCCAGTCATTCATAGCATCATTCAAAATATCGTTGGCAAGAAATAGCTAGATAAAGAAAACATATTTACTCCTCCTTTAGCCAGGAAGCCATTTCCTCTTATTTCCCACATACTGCGTTTAAACTTGATTACTTCATCTTGTCCTGCTCTCAGTGACGTAGCAAGGTCCCCTGGTAGCAGGGGTGTGACGCAGGCCCCTGTGGTGCCAAAACCATTCAGAGGGCCTCTTTCCACCCAAGGCTTATGAATATACGTGACATAAGAGAGTGTCAGGGGCCCATCACCTCATTCTGCAGGAGTCCCCTTCATTTTGTGTGACTCCACGGACTGGTAGAGTGGTAAAACATGGGCTTCCTGGGGGTGCAGTGAACCCCTCACAATCCTGGCTGACACCAGTGATAATCTCGTCCTTGTGTGCACTTGGTCTGGTGAAGGCGCACGTGGTCATACACTGGCTCGCAGGAGGTGTGGTACAGTGGGAGGAGCTGGTGATACCGGCAAATACAAGTTACTCTCTTTTTTCCTTTCCCAGTCTCCATGTTGCATTACGGTTTTGTTAGAGGTTATTCGTTGTTGCGTTTAAAAGTGCAATAGAAAGGCTCTTCAGGATATCAGTCCACAGTTAGCTGCTGATTTGTTGTTTAATTAAAAGAAGTTCAATGCTGTAATAAAATATTGTTGGGCATGTAAACATGAGTCCTGGTCACAGTGTGGAATCCTACTGCTTGGCTCAGCAAGCGATGCCACATCACAGACACAAGCAGAAGCATCCTAGACTTTGGGAATGGACGACTTAGATAGCCTCCTGTCATCCTTTAAGGGATAGACTAGTTGGAGCTCTTTTAGTGGCGCTCAGTCCCAGCTGTGTCATTCCGATAAAGCTTTTGCATTTTTAAACCAAATGACATCTGTTGCAAAGTGGCATTGGTACTAGTTAGGTGGCGGGTTTATTGTTAGGGGATTTTCTGGGTAATCTTTGTGGGAGCACATCCTTGTGACAAGGACACTAAACTTGGACACTAAACCTCTAACTTGCTCCTGCATTGAGCCAGCGTTAGAGATGAGGTGCTGTGTTTAAATTAGATTCAAAAGCACTCTCCAGGTTCCTAGCACCGCCAAAGTATCCCTTGCATATATAAACCAGTATGCTTGAAGACGGGTTGTGTTAAAAAATTGTAGTTTGTTTAGAACTTGAGGGCTGTGCAAGAACCAGCACATAGGAACATTTGAAAACAAAACCTTGTAATATAAACGTCTGTAGTTTGTGTAACTGAACTGCCTATTAAACAAGAAACCAAAAGCCTTAACATGGGAACCACCCTAAATAGTACTCGTGGCTTGGCTCACCTGGCTTTGAAAACTGAATGGTTACCTGTAAATTCTTCCTCAGGCTGAAGATGGCCTATCAAGACAGCACGTTATTAGAGGTATAGTGTTATACGTTCCCCTATTGAAGCCCTTACAGTAAAGGAACATTCTCCATTAGTAGCCTTCTATTAATAGGTTCATGTGCGTTTTGCGGCATCAGGTCACCTCACTGGCCAAGCCTCTGTGAAGGCCTCTGAATGGAGATCACAGTCTCAACCAGTCAGGGAAGTATCTTGCTTGCTTAGTTTGTGCCCCCTTATTGTGAATTGTACATTACTCGCGTCCAATTGCTCGGTAACCTACATTTCAAGGACAGAGGAATTAAAAACAAGCATCCGGTTGCCCTACACCACTCATACCACAAATTGCTGATCTGGATATCAGTCTATGGGGATTTTTTCCTTCTTCAGTAGTCTGTTTACTAAAAAAGCAGAACAGATACTGCAGTTCCATTTCTGTTGGGTTTTGCTTCCTCCTGTGCGTGGCGCATCTATAGGGCATTGCATAATGTGATGCATCTCCTCCTTCTTGCTCTCAGTTCTACTCAAGTGTGCGAGCTTCTTTCATAGACTATTCCTGCATCCGTTGAATCCTGGAAAAGAGCCATCCTGCCTCTTTAGTAGTTTCTGAGGCCAGTGTTACTAGGTGCCTGAATGATGAGCTCTCCGAGTTCTACAAAGGAACTTGTAGTGATCGTGTTAATCTGAGCTGTAGTTATGTGACTGGTTATAGATGCTGGGAGACAGCCCGAGACATAAATCTGTAAACATAAAGATCGTAGCATGTCAGTGCAAATAAATATGCCCAAGAAAACGTGGTATGTAGAACAAGTGAACTTGGACTTATTTCTACAATGCAAGCATCTAATTCCATATGTTTACCATAGTGCAGCCGTACCAACTTGAAATGTCAATACTTACTGCCACACATTTTGCAATTACTTTACACAGGAAACTACGGAGTCCGTACTCACAATGCCTATTTAATGAGATTTTGTCTCACTAGATGGATGTAACACCATGTGCTCGTCTTACAAATGTTAATTCATTAATTTCTGCACATGAATAAACTGTATGGTAGGCGCCATATCTGCAAAACACTGGGCCAGTAGTACGCTATTTGTTACTATTATTGAGGTGGGAGAAGGGCCATCATGAGCTGCTAGAGACATAGACCCTTCCCACATTAAACAAGCATTGGCATAGCCAATAGGTCTCACTTTTGGGACCTTATAAGTGTTTAGCCATGCAACAGTTGCATAACTAAATACTTATAAGGTCCCAAAAGCGAGACCTATTGGCTATGCCAATGCTTGTTTTAGTATATGGTCTGGTACGCCCCTAGGGCTCCAGCCATATTTGTGCTTAATTTATTGTGAAACGTTGACATTTGAATGTGTATCTGGCTTCTAATCTCATAAAGAGATTAGTAGAGTGTGTCTAGAAATAAATACATATATATTTGATATATATACCTCTGTGGTGTCCTTTCATTTCGTAATTCAAGAGATTATAAGGTAAAACAAGCTGCTTTACATTCCTCTGAGACTTAGCCTGAAGGCTGCTCTCCACAGCTACCACTAGGATAGCTTTCTTTAAAAGGTTGTCTTAAACCTATCTACCATAAGAGTCGAATTGGACTGGTGCAAGGTGGCCACTATAACTAGTGACCAGCATATGCCAGGCCAACTTCTCACAGAGTAGAGTAGAGTGTCATATAGTGGAGTAGAGTATTGTGTCATAGAGTAGAGTGGAGTGGCATGGCATAGAGTGTCGTAGACTAGACGGTCATAGAGTGGAGTATGCATGGTGAGGTAGGGCACTACCACTACAGACAACACATTTTCAGTTAAAATGACCATTGCATTTGCACAGGCATACAGTTTTACTGATAAAACTATTGAGTGCATAAACAATAATGTATGGAAATGGCATCATCTAGTGTACTGATTTATTTTGATCATATTAAAATATTAAAACATGCTTCATTTTTTCCTAATTCTGAAATATTCTGAAATATTTCCACAGGTCATTTACAGACATTTACATTTTATAGTGTGCTAGAAAAATTGCTTTCCTTTCAACCCCCCAGATTGTCAGATAAATCCTGTCACTTTGAAGTCAGAGAAAGAAAAGTAAACACCAAGCTCTCTTGGAAGACAGAGCCTGACAATTGATCTGTCTTTGAATTCACAGCAAATGTGACAAGATAAGAATTAAATGTACAGGTCTGTTTACAGAAATTAAGCACTCAGGAAAGAATACATTAAACAAGCTAATCTCCAGGTGAGGGACAATGTCATGCTGAACAGCCTAAAACAAAGAAAGCCAGCAAATGGAAAGCAACTGTGAGTTACAAAACACAAGTAATAATAATAATAATAATAATAATGTATGTATTGCTTGATTATTAAAAAGCATTGCAATCAAAACATCTTCACTTCACACAATAATTAAAAAGTCACCACTAATATTATAAAAAAATTACCAATACATTCATAATTATGTCATAAAACCAGACCAATTCACCATACATTGTGCATATGAAAAAAAGATTCTAAAATCTATCAAGCATGGGCTAACTCATGAAGTAAACAGTAATTCTATTGTAAGCACATATTAAAATGCATCAATAATTACTATAACGGGATATTGCACATATTGCATATTAAAGAGCTAACGTGCAATAATTAGTAATTCCATTGTATAAAGACAATAATAAAGTGTATCAATTACTATAACAGAGTAGCTTCAACTATTACATTTCTAATTCTTACCCTAGCAGCATGAACACTATGTTCTACAAAATATCAAACTGTGCAAAAGGCTCTTAAGTTCAAGGGGCATAAATATAATACACCTCAAACTGATTATACCAAACATTTTTCGGCTGTGTTTAAAAAAGTTATCAATTGGCATAACAACGGGATTGATTCGCCAGATAAGGACATAATAAGTGCCTGGCAAGCTGATCTAACCCCGATCTTCAAAAATAGAGGTTTCAAGAAGGTATGCCGAATGCTAATCAATTTAGGACACACGCGCACTATATGTACTAATGATTCTTGTGGCCATCTGCATAGTTTACAGTTAGAATCCGGCCACCGCTGAATCCAAGGCTGCTTGCCCTCTTTTGTTGGATTTATTCCCATTCGTAGATTTAAGAAAATATTTTTTATTTTTGCTGAGAAAGGAGCATTCAGATATGGCTGAATGCTTAAAAATTGGTATGAGTTAATCACATACCATGCATAATTGTCCCCTGCTAGTGCTTTTTTATCCAACTTAAGGGATTCAGCTTTGATCAGTTTTTTAAGATTAAGTTATAGTTGGGCATTTTGAATTCTTGGAGCGCTATTTGCAGATCAATATCCCTTAGGCATATGAGATCTCCATTTAACAGCATAAGTAGACTTATTTATTTCTAGCCAGCAATTGCTCCCTAGGGAAGCAGGAGCAGAAGAAAACAGAGTACATACATTTCAAAAAAGCTCCTTATCATACCAAGCACTGTTTTTGGAGACCAAACTCTAATCTTATTCTTGCTTGACTTACTGATCTGGGGATCCCAAAAGTTGATTTGAAGGCCTTAACTACCAGTTAACCTAGGAGCTTTGTGTCTTTACCTCTGGTAATGGGTGAGCCATATAAAAGGGTTGGCTGTAACTTGTCTTTCATGACTTTAAGAATATAATCATATGATTGACAATTCAATGGTTTTTTACACATTTAAAAGCATGAATTAAAATCACAGTTTTTGCCCTTAGGTCCTTAAAATGGTATTTAAAAGAGACTCTGTTATCGAACACCACCCCTAAATATCTATATTTTTTAACAACTTCAATTGGCCCTCCATGTATTAAACTTCTGTTTTACAGGTCCAATTTTCATGATTTTAGTTTTTGTAACATTCAGTTCAAGGCCATTTATTTGTATGTAGGAGTGTGGCTCAGGAGGGTAGTATCATCAGCATATTGGAGGTAGCTGATTTGCACCCCTCCCAACCTTGGGGCATGGGCATTAATAGAGTCCAGATGCTGAAGAAGATCTGATAAAAAGGCAAGGGGCAAGAACACAACCTTGCTTTAGTCCATTATATGTTCTGATTTTCCTTGATAAGGAACTACCATCACCCAGCCTAACTTGAACCCAGGTATCTGTATACAAAAGGATAATAGCCTTCAACAGTTTCCCTGGTATGCCCCAACCAAACAATTTTTTCCAAAACAAATGTTGAGGCACTGAATCAAAGGCTGCCTTTAGACCAATAACAGCAATATATAAATTTAGTTTTTTTAAGACAGCCCGCTCTGCAAGTAAAGTGAGTGCCAACAGGTTGGTAGTAGTAGATTGGCCCTTCCGATGGTTAAGCGGAATGATGCTTTCCTGCCTAGCCCACTTTTCCAATTCTCTCAACAAATTACAGGCAAAGGCCTTTGCATCAACATCAGTTAACGAAATTAAACGGTAGTTAGCGGGATTGTCAACCTGACCATTTTTATAAATAGGCTGCAATATGCTACCTTGCTATGATGCTGGCACAATTTCCAATGTCAATACTTCATTGAACAATTTATATACGATTCCACCCACGTCAGCATTGGCACGGAATAAGGCATTAGGCAGCCCATTAGGACCGGGAATACCATTTGTGCGAAGCCCAAATAGCAGAGTTAGTATTTGATTACAATTTACACATTCTAAATTAATGGTGGAATTCATCCCCTGGCACATGCCAGTCCCCATATCAATAATTGATATACCATTTACCCCATAACCAAAGCACATATCTGGTCGATTTACCGCTTGAACCTCTGTAAAAATACAAATTAGTAATAAAAGTTACCCAAACAGTTTCCGATATATTTACACAAAATGTCCTGCTGCCTCCCCTTTCAAGCTTGTTAATTACTGCCCAAAATCGTTTGGCATTGTTTTACTTGGAGGCAGATAATAATCTGTTCCAAAGCCCTGTTTGATAATTAGATGTAGCATTCCAGACTTCTTGTTTATAAACTTTTCTAAGTTCCTTCATATTTTCTTTAGAAACAGAACAGGATTAATGGAATCTATAAGCATAGGCCTCCCGAACAGCACTATTAAGAGATTTTTTTAAAACTTAAATAGCTTATTAGTGAACCATATTTTCGAAGATTTTAATGTATTACTTGGTTTCCTAAACTGTTGGGCTGCAAATTTCCCCACCAGGGACTTTGTTATAAAGTTCCATCTGTTAATCATGTTGACATCCCCCAGCTCACACTGATCAGCTTCCTTTATTAATGTTTAAGCAGCTTGTCTTCTTTATCTGTATGCCAGACTAACCTCTTCAGATTATATGAGGAGTGGGTCATGTTGGGAAGTTCATTAAATCTAGGATTGCACTTCACTAAAGAACTGAATGTTACGATTTGAGGATTATGATCACTTTCGAGCCGATGGATTACCGTATATTCAGACAATTTGTTTCTTAAATTATCTGATATAAACATGTAGTCAATAATTGATCCTTGTTTAGAATTTTTAAATGATGGAACGATGCTAGATTTTCGTTTAACAAACTAAATCCAGCCTGGGACATTATATCACAACACTCTTTTGCAATTCCTTTAATCTTACCATTTACTGAAAGAAACAGAATTAGAGGCAAATTAAAATCACCAGGGACTATAAAACCGGCGGGGTGCTGGATTATTAATGTATTTAGGATATCTCGCAAAATATACAATGGAATCAGATGCAAATTAAAATCACCAGACTATAAAACCGGCTTCGGGTGCTGGATTATTAATGTATTTAAGATATCTCGCAAAATATACAGCTGCTTAATTTCATTTTTTCTGGCACTTAGATACACATTAAGTATAATTAAACTAAATTCAGTATTCTATAACACAAGACATTGTGACCAGCCCAGATTGAAATTCACCCCTTCCACTACAATATTTAAGTTGTCTGCAATGTATCATGAGAGTTCACACTTTGCACAGCCTGATTTATTAGTTTGCACTGTCCGGAGACTATACTTACCAAACCTAAGCAAGGGAGTCGTTTGTTCTCTCAATGTTTCTTGAAGTAATAAAATTGTAAAAGAATTTAGAAACAACGTTGTATTCGGGTCAGACAGTAGATGGTTTCGCCCATGAACATTCCAAGAGCATAGTCGAAATTGCACAGCATTAACATCTGTAACTAAAAACTTTCAATTTCCATCTCCTCGATGCCCCTTCGCCAGAGTAGCTTGAAGCCAGGACCAATCCTCCATTCGCACATCATTTTTAGGTAGCCACTCACAGATTCGACCCCCTGTTTAAGTTAGTAATCAACAGGCCTGTACTGCAAGATTGAGTAGCTGATGGACCCGTTGCACCTCTAAGTACTGGATTTGGCTGATTACTTTTGGCCGTTATTCTTTCCGTAACCACCTTAAGGGCCAATACCTCTAGAATTGGGGAATAATGTAAAGGGGTCCAATTTTCAACCTTAATACCACATTCCATAAAATACAGACTTGAGTCTAAAAGTTTGGTCATAATTTCATTAGAGGACCAAGTTGTAACAGTGGATTTACGAAGAGTGTTTGGCTGCATTTGTTTAAACTGCACCGACACCAAATCAGTGGTTTTAATAAATGATAATTCAGGGATGGTTGAAATTATTTTCAATATTAAGCTTCGGTTAAGACTATCATGAGTACCCCAAGATTCATACAGGGGATGCAGTGCTATTTTTCCCCCCAGTTATTAGTACTATTATCCTGTCTAAAACATAGAGAACTTGATGGGCCTGCTGTGCTATCTTTAGTTAAAATGATGTTTGAAAATACTTTTAACGGTGTTAGACTCTGAGTGACAATGGCCTCTAACATTTCAGCTGAACTTGACCTATTCGGGTGTGGGCAACTTAGTCATGGGACGGGGGTCTAGTCCCCCGGGGCTTACAGTCATTCCTAATTCCCTCTCCCTTATTAATGACTGCTGTATCCGGCTTCATTATACCACTGGCAGTAAGAAATTCATTTTTTCTACCATTTGCAAATGCCTGAGCCTCACACATAGAAAGCTTAAATAAATCAAGAGTGAGATTCCGTACCTTTTTTGGCACTGTCCTGAATGGGACATATCTTAGTAGCTTGATTAAAAATGGGATAACATTTCCTGGGTTTTGCTGCTGTCACTACTGGAGCGGCTGACTTCTTGGCCTTATACCGAGCTTTCCGCAACCTTTTTCTTGCCCTTTTGGATAGTGTGGGACAATCACTAAAACTATCTCAAGAGCTTGAACATGGGAAATTAACAATATGTTTTGACTTGATTTTCTTATTTCCCTGGGGAGCATAACCTCCATTGATTCGTGTAGCTAAACCCAGACAGACCTCTGGTCCCTCACCAGACTCCTCTGGTGCCCTAGTATTATCACAACACACATCTACCTGGAGATGTTGCTGCTTCAATTTCACACTAGGTATACTGACTCCCAAATTGTTATGACAAACTGGGGTTTGGTCCAGGAATCAATTCCCAGCTGTGTTTTTGACTTCATCATCAAGAAATCCTACTATTTTATGGAGATCGGACACCTTATCTAAAATATAAGAACATGTACATCTTATTAATTGATCGTTAACCTCGGTCTGAGCCGCAACTACCAAACTTGTCAAATTTTGTAGTTTTGTATCAATGCCAGCCACATAGACTGCTAAAAGTGTTTAGAAGTTCCACCTGGATTTCAAGCGTATTTGATTGGAAATCAAGTGCAGTTGTTACAGCCTTCATTGTATTTAACAGACTTTGCCAAACACCATTATCATCAGCGCTTTTATACATTGTAGAACGCTCATCAGGAATCTGTGCAACCAATGATCTGTACACCATGTTGACTATTTATGGTTTTACTTTTTAAAGGGATTAAAATTGGATGGTCATCCAATAACTGATCCCCACCACATATCCCTGAACCAAATGGACTTAAAATACTCTTATTGTTTGATACCTCCAACATAGACAATCCTAAATTCTCACATATCCCCTCAGCCCCAAACTTAGGCAACCGAGATATCAAAGAGCTTTGATTCACTTGGATCGCATACAGTTCACTCAGACAGATAACGGAAGCATCACTATCATTTGAGAGCTTGATACACTTGGATATGTCCCAAAGAGTATCTGCAGGCTGGTGTGCACAGTTTGTTCTAGAATTCAACTTCGTTTGGGTAGACAGCACATTTACCTGCCTGGTATTAGAAACATTATGGATTTGAGCTTTAACTACTACTTCATAAGGGGAATTTGTTGCCACAGGTACATTTGGGTTTAAAGGCGTAAAACCTGCCGACTGTTTTCCACTATCTCTCAGCAAATCCCTGTGAGATATAGTGTCCTCACAAATTTCCTGGATTATAGATAAGCACATTTTTCAGTGCAGGTGAAAATACAGGCAATTTGGCATCACAATTGCCTTCACAGTGGGTGCCATCTTTCTGTTTGAAAAAGTCCTTTATACTTGGCTGGGAAAAATGGGCCACATTCCCCACCTGACGGAGGTTTGATTGTAGATTTGCCCTACAGCACTCAGTGCACCCCCCGGACTTGATGGCCCAGCTACGGCCGGCGAGTACTCAAAGTCCATTTCATTTGCCTGCAAGTTATCCTTTTTGGAGCGGGTTCGGGTTACCTTGCGGCTTTGTGCCTTTTTTGTAGTTGCTCTTGAAACGAAAATTGCACTTGTCCCCTTATGCGACCTGACCTCCTGATGTGGGCCTAGTTACTCTGAGGATGGCGCAGGGATGCACATGGAGGCTGATATCAGAACAGCAGGCTCTTTTTAAGGACAGACGCCTCACCCTTAAGTGTATCTTCAGTCCCCTTTGCTTCCCTAATCTTTTCCTCCTGCAGGCCCCCGTGGCCTACTGCGGCGATGCACCTGGCCTCAGGGTGCGCTCCCCCGGCAGGTCCTCCCAGGGTCAGCCCCTGGTGAAGTGGAGTGGAGAACGGTGAGGTCTGCCAATTAAACGAATGAGACATGACTGGAGCAAGAGCGAGTGGGGCTCAACGGGTTGAGCAGCAGGCTGCACCCGGACCTAGCCGGGTCTCCTCCGCTGCTTAGCGGGGCTCACTCTCTGCAAGAGCAGAGTGTGGCTCTTGCACTCACGGTGTTTGCAGTCCTGGAAGCTCGTGGTCTGGGAGCGACTAAGAGCAATCCCCTCAGTAACCTCCTCTGCACCCTCGATGTGGAGTCACTCTACACCAACATTCCCCATGATGAAGCCATTGACGTTATAAGATCCACTCTTAATACTAGGCCACAACCCCATTCCGTCCCCACCTCCTTTATCATTCACCTTCTCAAAATTTGCCTCACTAAGAATTTCTTCCTTTTTGACGGTACCTTTTACCAACAAGTAAAAGGTACCAGTATGGGCGCAGTTTTCGCTCCAAATTTTGCGATCCTGTACATGGACTGGCTAGAAACCAATACCATACTATCCCCCCATAATCCCTTCAGGCCCTACATACAAGAATGGAAACGTTACATCGATGATATTTTCCTCATATGGAATAGTAACACAGACCACCTTGCCCAATTCCATAACTGGCTTAATCATCACAGCAATGGTTTAAAATTTACTATCAACAGCAGCAAAGAACAAATAGCCTTCCTGGATCTATCTATCATTGCTCACAATGGGGGTCTCTACACCACCCTTTACCGCAAACCCACCGAGAAAAACTCCCTTTTAGCATATAGCAGTCACCACCCCAGAGCCCTTCGCGACTCACTTCCATACTCGCAATTCTTGCGTATACGGCGCAACTGCTTCTTTAAACAAGACTATTTTTCTGAAGCTAACCTGCTACTCAAAAAATTGACTGACAGAGGTTACCCACGCAAATTAGTCAAGAGATCGCTCAAGAGAGCCTGGTACTGCCCGAGGGAAACTCTACTCACCCCCAAGGATAAGAAACAGAACGACAAACTTGTCTGTGTCACCACTTTCACACCCATCTCTAGCGTAGTGAAAAAATGTATCAAGAGACACTAGCCAACAATGAATGCCGGCAACCTCCATATAGAAAGCCCCCTCTTTGCATTCAAAAAGAACAAAAGTATTAAGGACCATCTAGTCAGGGCCGCACTCCCAGAACCCAAAAGGGATCCTACTCTTAGAACCTTCTGCAATATACCACGACTGGTGGGCCATTTCAAATGCACAAGCTGCAGTGTCTGCAGCCTCACATTGGACACCAAAACCTTCGTGCATGCTAACATTAACATCACCCTGAATAATTTTTCTAATTGTAACACTAATAATGTTATATATGCCATAACATGCCCCTGTAATCTGATCTATGTGGGGCAAACTACGCAGAAAATCAGGATTCGCATTTGTCAACATAGAAGCAGAATCCGCTGCAAGACGGCGAACGCTCCACTTGTTGAACATTTCACACAACTCAATCATACCGAGGACGACATGACATGGCAGGTGATCAGCGTTATCATACAGTCCTCAAGGAACATGAACATTGCATCTGTCCTCAACAAAGAGGAACTCAAATGGATAATTCGCTGTGATAGCCATCACTCTGGACTTAACCGACTTGAGGACTGGTCTAATCTACTCTAATCCTTGAATATCCTCGAACTGTACATCTACCGCTGCGAAAGTTGACTAAAATGTTTTCTGTAATTTTATGTACCAAGAACTGAGCATGTTTCCGGTCCTTCCATGCCTTTACCCCTCCCCCTTCCCTTCCTAATTTTTAACTTTAATTATTTAAGCCAGACCCTGTCTTCCTCTTCTCTACTGGCCCTCGTCCCTCGTCCGAAGCTGCCATTCTTCTGGCTTAATTTTCTTTCCTTCCAATTTCCCTAACTACCCACTCTTTTCCACAATTACATAATTCCTTGGGCGACTATGACCATTCCATCATGGCCGCCACGATGGCCCACTCTGGCTGTCTTCTCTGTCGATCATTGGGCGGTTCTATTTCTACGTGCACTTCCGTCCCCTTGAGGCTCTCCAACCGCCCACACAGCCCGCACCTTGCCGGATCCTCGCAAGCTCCCCAGGTGAGCCTACGCCGCTCGTCTCCTTCCCCTTCCCTTAGATTACTCCCCCCACCTTACTTATTTCCCTCCCTCCACCCCATAGGTTAATTGCGTTACTATACGCCTTCCGCGGATTTACCAGCTACCTTCAACGCTGCCGTCATCTGGGCTCCCGCCCCACGGTGAGTCCACATCTATTCCCGCCGTCGTGTCCCTCTATTACCACCCGACCCCCCAGTCCCTCCATGCTCACTCTCTCCCCCCCCTTTTCCCCACAGGCTGCTTTTATTTCCGAACACTTCCATACGTATGTTCCGGCTCCCTCGGAACTTCATTCGTTATCCAGCAATGGGCTGACCCGCACCTGACGGACCATTCTACTCCTCCCCTTGGCTCACCGTCACCTTGGTAAGCCTTAGCCCGCCTTACTTCCCCTTGCACCTTGCGTTCACGTACGGTCTTAACTCCCTTCACCCTCTTACTCCCCTGCAGGTTAATTTTCCGCCACCTCGGATTCTCAACAATCTACCAGTCCCGGCTTTCACAATTGATGTATGAGACGGTTCTTGACGGGCCACTTTTCTCCTCCTATTGTCTCACCGCAATTCAGGTAATCCTTAGCCTAACTCACTTCTACTTGCAGCTTGCGCTCATGCACTCCCCTACCTCCCTTTTTACCCTCCGCTTCCCCCGCAGGCTCAAATTCTCCCGCCTCCACGGAATTCCGAACATTTTTTGAGTCCCGGACTTCAACACTTATATTCGTGATTGATTCATGAGACGCTTTAGCGCATCACACGCCATCCAGGTTGGATCATCCTCTCTCCGCTCCGGGCACTGTGAGTCTCTCCCACCTTGACTATTTAATACTCTGCACCACCCCTGTGGCACTCCTCTCTCCTGGTATCTTACCAATTGCTCCCTTTTTAATCCACTCCCCCTTCGCTTTCTTTTATTCCTTCTAACCTCCCTTCCTAACCTTGCATACTGTTATTCTTCTCCCCACTAGGCTTCCTCCCAGGCAAATTATTGTCATTCTCCTGTCCTGAAGAGATCCCACCATTCGCTAAGGGATCGAAACGTCGTCGACAACCATTTCTAAACTCCATTGTATTATAAATTGAAATGTCGGAGTATGAAATGTCTTACTGACTTTTTGTTAATAACTACCTTCGAGCACCAAAAAGTCACCTTTTAAATCACTTGCCTGGGTACCGGAAATCGGCTGATTTCCTTTTACCCTGCCACCAACTCACTCACTGTTTTACTTGTTTTCAATATTCACTGTAATTTACTAGTATTTTCTGCATTGTCTTCAAACATAAAACCCAGTTTTTCATTGTACTAATTGTGGCATCTTAATTTACTCTCTTTGAATGGGACCACTGTTCCTTTATAAAAATAAGAGCAATCTGTGGCAACTGCCCTAGCCACCCTAGGAGTGGTTGATAACAAGCGACAGGACAGGACAGTACAAGGAAGTGGTCCGCTAACCTGAGAAAAAAAAGCAATAGCTGAATAGGAGCTGGGTGGGGGCACTGGCCGGACAGACGGAATGTAGCACACCTGTCCTTGCCCCCCCCCCCCAAAGGGGCCCTGGACCTTTAGCGGCAGGCATTGTCTCCTTAATGGTGGCCGCTTTGGCTCAGAGCTCAGCGAGGAGAGGATCGACCCCACGCCGACGCCAACACCAACGTTGCTCCTGGCCTACAACGTTAACTCCTCCGTAGTGGCTCCGTCGGCTCCTCGGCGACGACCACACACACGCCGGTCTCAGAGCGGATCTCAGAGCTCAGCACTCTGCACTTGCACTCTGCACAGAGCTCAGACTCAACCAATCGATCAGACAGACGAGGCACACCAAAGACACAACACAGTGTTTTGCTCTAATTAGAGCTCTTCTACCAAAGAATCAATATCCCAGTCTCTGAAATTCACAAATTCTTAGTGAGCTGGGTATGTGCTGCTACAACTACAGAAACCAGATATGAACAAAAAGCCAATTATAAGTAGCAGGTGGAATGTATTCCCAGGGAAGCTTTCAGAATGTCCCCAGAAGTCTTCAGCAAACCAGGAAATTACTAGGAATTAGTCTGTTGGACTTGGCCCTTTTCCCTGAGTTTTTTCGTTTTTTTTTTACTTCTCCCAAGATGGCTGCTACAGACCCCTGCTACTGCAGAGTGGTCTTTATTAGTAGCACCCTAGCTGCCAGGAGCTGGCTGGAACCCCACAACAATGTTGCGACACCAGCCCGCCTTTTTGTCCCATAGGTAGAATGGGGAAGCTCCTGGAATGTGCTGGAACCTTCTAGAAGGGAGGTGTGGTTTTTACTTTTGCCACCTTGGCTAGAGGTCACCTGACCTAGGGCTACTTAAGCGAGGGAGGGAACTTTTTCTAGTTAGTTGGCCAGTTGGGGTAAAGCAGAGCTGGAGAATCCATGCAGGAGTTTTAGGCAGTAGGGCCTAGCCAGGGACTTATGCCTCTGAGAGTGACAGGGCTTAGGTGCTGCCTCTTAAGTGAGTGAGGGATCCTGTGAAACCCACTGATCTTGCCCAGCAGTAGGAGGACCCAGGGAACCTCTGCCCAGCGTGACTAGGAAGGACCTAGTCGCCAACTCATCCCCTACCCCCAAGGAACAGAACCCCCAGGGGCGCCAGTATCAACTGCGTCGCAAGAACTGAAAGCTGAGACTTCATGACAAAAACTGAGTGCTGAAACGTCGTGACAAGATCTGAATACTGAAACTTCCTGCAAAAGGCTGATTGCCTGATTGCTGGGGATCGCCCCGGTCCGAGCGCTTTGTTCTCTGCTCTTCCAAACCCGACCTGGGACCCCACGTCGATTTACTGTCAAGCACGGAGCTGGCAGAGCTCCTGCTTAATTTGGACCCCCCCCCCCCCCCTGGCGCCAGGACCAGCAGCGCGATCACCGCCGCGGCCCGGAGGCTTCAGGGTCGTGTCAACTCGAGGTCGGGGCCCGCGGAGAAACCTGGGGCCCCGTCGCTGCCGTTGCAGCGTTGTGAGGAAGAGCTGTTCGCCGTGACGTGTCCCGTGCCGTTGCGCGTATGAAGTGAGGGGCCCAGAGCGGAGCCGGACGACGAGACAGAGGTAAAACCCCCGGAGGCTGGGAGGTAGCGTGGCCGAGGGAAGGCCCAGGACTCGCCCCTCCCCCCCTGCTCCCCGAGAGACTTGGGAAGACCCCGGTGCGCCCCCTGCCGAGCGGGAGCGACACCGCGTGGAGAGACTTGACTTTCCCCCCTCCGCGGGAGATTCCCCTTCCATCTGGAACTCGAATTCTCCCTCCGTGGGATCGCCCTTACCTGGGGACTGCCGTCTATCTGAACGTTGTGCTCTTAAATGCAATGCGCTCCGTGTACGAGTAGCGCTCTAGCTGGAAGCTGTAATCTTAAATGCAATGCGCTCCGTGTACGAGTAGCACTCTAGCTGGAAGCTGTAATCTTAAATGCAATGCGCTCCGTGTACGAGTAGCGCTCTATCTGGAAGCTGTAATCCTACATGCAATGCGCTCCGTGTACGAGTAGCGCTTTACCTGAAAGTTGTGTTCTTCAAGGCGACGCGCTCCCTGGGCGAGTAGCGCGCTAAGTTCAAGTTGTGTTCGTAAGTGCAACGCGCTCCAGGCGCGAGTAGCGGTCTATCTTCAGGTTGAATTCCTCAGTGCAAGGTGTCATATGTACGAGTAATGCTTTATCCTCAGGGTAGGCTCAGAAGTGCAATGTGCCATATATACGTGTAGCGCTTAATCCTCAGGTTATGCTTGAAGGTCCTCAATGTGCTAGGTTTACGGGTAGCGCGTTAACCTTACGTTGCGCCCAGGAGTGCCTAATCTTTGAAGGGGTAGCGCTTCAACCTCACGTTACGCTCAGGGGTGCCTAAGGTCATACAAGGAATACTTTACTCCTGCGGAATGCTCAAGAGGGTGCATGGGCACCGTTGCTCAATGTATCTGTAGGGATCTCTGAAGTAACCATAATACAATGCGGTAGTATAAGTGTAAATATGTGCAAGTTGAGAACCATTGTCATCTGAAGAGTTGTGCGTGCTCCTTTGATTAGATAAATCTAATTACTTGCATTAACATTAACTGTGTGGCGTCCCTTATTGTGTGCGTTTACTGCCTCAGAGGATGTGTGTGTTGTATGGTCGCTTAACACATAAGCCTTTGGGTGCCCAGCCGCTCGTGTCACGTTACCCCCTTAGGGCCTGGAGACCCCAGGTCTTACATAGTCCAATGCTGCTGTTCACCAGGGGGCCGCAATTAAAGGTCAGGAGGGCCGCATGCGCCCCCCGGACCGCATTTTGAGTATCCCTGGTGTAGGGCAAAGTATGAGTATAACTTGACAGTGAGCTTTTACAGTGGCACCACATAGCAAACTATATCTTGGTCTCCACTTGATGGTTTCAGGGGCTGTCTATAGTGTGTACTATTGGTGTACAGTGATATTGTCACAACTGCCGGTCCGGCTATGTCGAGCACGCGGGGCCCTGGCAAGGAGTATAAAACTCCTACGATCCCACACTGGAACACTTTGAGTTCTAGTGTTCGGGATTAGTGTTGCTTCCGGGTCACTTACCTTCTGGTTCACCATCGGGAGGCTGCTTTCCAGTTCCTGTCTTCGGCGCATCACCATTTTGCGGCGCCTGGTGTCTTGCTTCTGTCCCCCAGCGGTTCCCTGGCATTCCTGTTCCTCGGCTCGCGCTGCATCCCAGACTCTGCCTCAGTCCTGCAACATAAAGAAAGAGACAGACATTACTTTACATATACGGTAACCGTGCAGTTGCGCTGATTACGAGCACCGCAGTATTTAGAAATCCATATACTTATTTGTTTGGGACACTTGTCCCTGGAGATTCGTTTTTTTCTCTTTTTTCCTTTACGCGTTTTTAATTAACGTTACAAGGTCATTCCTAGAAGTCATAGGACTTTCCTGTTATATCTTCCTGACAATAAGGAGACATTCGTTTTGCTCATTCACTGAGTTTTGTTTATTAGGGAACTGGGGTTTCTATCAATATTCCTGTTACCAAGAATCACTGCTAGTAGTCTAGTTCAGGGTGGTGGGCAACTGGAAGAAGAGGTGACTATAACATCCCCACTCTCAGTCTTTTCGCAATTTGTTGCCATGCTGTCACAGTGCATGCTACTGTGGTGGGGTCAGTGTCTCTTGCCCGAGTGCGTGTGGCTATAAACCCCGACAGTGGCGCTGGTGCCATGTAGCCTTGTTCAACCGCAAGGTGTGTTGCGGGGATTCTGCACCTACACAGAACTATGCGCAGGAAAACAGGACCTCGGTGTACAGGGTATACCAACCTATCACCTTAGTACCCAAAATCCCCAAACCGACTCGCTATAGTGTCTCATTCGTTCTCCAAAAATCACGAAGCTACAAATGATTAGATAACCCAGAACACAACACACCTGACTCTCTCAGGAATCGCAGTAGCAAGACATACCCTTTCGCTCGCTCACTCGTACTTGTCCACAAAAAGAATTAGCAGAGTCACTGTAATAGTTCAAAATGTTTATTTTAACTATTGTGCTCTACAATACAGTATACGAGCCACTACCAGCAGCAAAATGCATAAACTCAGAACAATTAGCATTGTTACAATTCCATAGAGTACAAAAGGGGAAGTCATTATATAAAGACAGTGGAAAAAGAACTTTAAGGCCTAACCACCCTCCCCATGACTGAAAGAAGTTTATTTATGTAAAAGAAGATCTCTGGGCTTTGACAGCAGACCCCATACTTAAAAGCCTGGATGTAAGGTCTACATCATAGGAACAGCATAGCTCTTCTCCATGGACAGGCTCTCTCCAAGTGTGTTAAAACTAGGGGTGGGCGGAATTTGCGTAGTCGCGCTATGCAAACCTCTGCGAAATGGTAAAAAATCTCTGCGAGCACGCAAAAATTCCACGAACACGCAGAATTGCTTGTTCCGCCCGTTCGCAATGCTTTTAACCTGTTCGTGAACGCTGTTTGCGTGCTCGGGGAGAAATATCTCGCGAACACGCATTTTGAAAGCGCGAACAAGCAAAAAATTCTGCGAAGCCGCGGATCACGGAATTTTTGTCAATTCCGCGTTCTCCACGGAATGCGAAATTACCCAAATTCCGCAAATTCCACGAGCGGAACGGATTTTACCGCCCAGGCCTAGTTAAACCAACATGCATCCCCGTAATATCAAAGCGCGAGTCTCCAGCATTGTAGCTGTATTTAGCATGTTATGTGTAGGTGCTAGGGATTGACCAGAACAGAATAACAAGTGGCATTGTTTATCGACCTTGTGCAACGAGTTCAGACTAAACTCCAAGAACTCAACAGAGAACGTGAAAGGCAGACGGTTCTCATGTGAAAGACATAAACAAAGTCTTGCAAAAATAAAGTCATGTGGTAACGTGCGCAAAAGCAGCATCATGGCAGCAAAGGTCATGCTAACTTAGCAATGTCGACAATGTCCCTAAGGGCCATATAACTGGTGTGGCATATCTGGGGGGGGGGGGGGGGTTGAACCAATATGTGTCATAATGCGCTTGCACACTAAGTTAATATAGTTCAAAGTCGGGAGCCTCAAACCCCCCTTGTGTGAAAGGTAGAGTCAGGGTTTTCCATTTTAGTCAAGGTTGCTTACCTCCCCAAGCAAGCCTTATCATTTGAGTTCTCAAAGTCATAAAAAAGGTTTGGCCAGGAGTGAAAGGAATATTGATGAATAAATACAGCAATTTAGGGAGGTTAACCATTTTCATCAGGAATATTCTCCCTGCAATGGAGAGGGGCAGGGAAATCCATCTAGTAACTGATTCTGTTAGACCTTCTATCGCTCTTTCATAGTTGGCCCGGAGCAGTTCTGCTTTATCTCTAGAGACAGTTATCCACAGGTATTTAACCCCATCAGAGCACCATGCAATGGGGTAGTCCAGGGAGTAGGGTTGTGTTGCGTTAGTAAGTGGAAAGATCTATGATTTCTCCCCGTTGATTTTGAGCCCGGAAATACCCCCAAAGGTAAAAATTCCCTCAGTATAGGATTGAGACTAGTCTGGGGTTCCCTTACATAGAGTGTGATATCATCCTCATATAAGGATATTGAAATTTGTCTGTTGGGGTATTGAAAGGCCCATTCCTGGTGCTGCTGCCTGATCTTGGCTGCCAGTGGCTCAATGGCCAGAGCGAATAGCAGAGGAGAGAGTGGGCACCCCTGTCTAGTGCATCTTGAGACGGGGAAGAGGGCCTAACGGACTCCATTTACCAACACCCTAGCCAGTGGCTGCTGATATAAAAGTCGTATCGTGGCCAAAAAGCTCTGTGGCATTCCCATCCTTTGGAATATTTTGAAGAGATAGTCCCATTCCACCGAATCAAAGGCGTTGGATGCATCTAGGAAGACCGCAGCTGCCTCAAGTTCAGGGTCAATGTCTTTCATGATCGTGAATAGAGTTTAGAGTTTGTGGGAAGTAGCCTGGCCAGGCACAAACCCAGCCTGATCAGGAAGCACTAGAGACCCCAGGAGGAGGCTTAGCCTATCGGAAACAACTTTTGCTAATAGTTTCACATCGCAATTTGTCGAGGACGGTAAGATTGGCAATTATTGGCCGGCTTACCTGGTTTGAGCATGGAGATAATGGATGATTCGTGCTTTTTGGGAGGGAGGGACTCTTCTTCCAAGGCCGCTTCATATACTTTTTTAAGGCTGGGGGTTAAATGTCCTACCTATGCTTTATAAAAGTCAGCCAACAGGCCATCCGGCCCAGGAGCCTTGCCTGAACTGAGCTGCATGATGGCGGTGCGAATTTCGTCTTCCTCAATAGCTACAGAGAGGGACTCTCTCTGTGTGTCTCTCAGCCAGCCAAGAGTGATTTGCTCCAAGTAGGGCTGCAGTATGAGCGAGTGTTGTCTCTTGGTAGTATAGAGTGAGGCATAAAATGTCTGGAATGCGTGGAGGATCTCCGGAGTATCTCTAGCCACCTCTCCTCCAGGCGACTGGATTTCTAATATATAACTCGAAAACCGGGGTTTACGGATCTGCTTGGCCAGCAGTTTACCAGGTCTCACTCCCTCTTCATATCTTCATGCTTTAAAATATTTACCACGGAATAGGCACTCCCTATCTGCTGTGTCTCTGTATTCAGTTACCTTATCTCTAAGCGCTGTTCGGGTCATTGCAGACGGCGAGAGTTTCATTTCGTGCTCCAATTGCTTTAGCGCTTTCTCCAGACGATCAAGCAGTGACGGTGCGTCTTTCAGAACCCCACCCCCTTTAGCAATGCATATCCCTCTAATGGTGGCTTTGAACGCCTCCCAGACCGTAGTCATTTGCTCAACAGTACCCAGGAAATAGTTGTGTATTTACTGGCCGATTTCGGTATGGAATAGCGAATCTAAAAACATATTGGGGTTTAAACGCCATGTCACCTATGGGGCAGTAGTCCACCGGTGGGGTGAGGCGCAGCACCACGGGAGAGTGGTCAGAATAAGTGCGTGCAAGGTGTTCCATGTGTGATTGCCATGTACCCAGCCCTCGGGAGACCACCCAGTAGTCCAGCCTCAACCATGCAGCGTGTGCCGCTGCATAACATGTACCTTCCCTCCATTCTGTGTGCAGATAGCGCCATGTATCAATCAAGCAGTTCTCGGTGAGAATGTCCTGTATTTGCCGACGGGCTTTGCTATAGTGATGTGGTTGTGGCTGTTATCTGTCTAATGCCGGCTCGAGTGTTATGTTAAAGCCTCCTCCCCAGATGACGTGGGTGGAGCCAGTGGCTATTATCTTCCCCCATAGGGTAGTGAAGAGCAACTGATCATCGATATTGGGTCCGTAACAGTTGACTAAAGTCACAGAGTGAGAAGCCATTTTGCCCCACATAATGCAAAAGCGTCCCTGAGGGTCCTGAAGTGATCCCACGTGTACATATGGTGTGTTTTTTTAACTAGGATCGCTGTGCCCCGAGAGGTGGAGAAGGACAGGAAGCATCTATGCTCTGCCCACCTAGCGGCGAATCTCTGGGGTCGTCTAGGATCAAGATGCGTTTCTTGCAGCATCGCTATTTGTATATGATGCCTATCTAGGTATGCCAGTATTTGGCGATATTTACTTGGGTTCCCTAGCTCCCTATGTTCCAGGTTATGAGGAGTATCTCCAGTTTGTTTCTAGGTACAGACACCTAAGCAGTGTTTTCGTGCAGCCTGTTAGGTAGTGTGCTAAGCTAATGGTAGTGCCCTGAATATTTTCTAGGGTATGTGGTCCATATTTCTGCACGTTATACAATGTGTCATTAACCAAACCCTCCTCCCCCCACCCTCCACCCTCAACGACAGCCTCAACTTGCCGAGGTCATTATACCCACTGCGCAGCCCCAAATGTTACCTCATAACTGCCCTAACGAGGACGGCAGTTTGTTATTGCTCATCATAGATAGTCAGCATAGTTGTTTCAAACCGAAATATTATATCCTACAAATAAGAGAGGGAAAAGGAGAACTAGAGAGGAAATTAATGGAAAGGGGGATTAACCCAAGTTAAATTACCCGGGACGGTACTTAAAGAGAAATGGGGGATCACCCTGTGGGGGCAGCACCATAGGGCACAACAACCCGCTCCCGCCTCCACCCCGAATAGGGGAGAAGAGTGAGAGGGGGTGCCCACAAAACAAAGGTAGGTGCTTGCAGAGTCTCGCCAGCACAACTAAACAATCAAGGGCAACGGTTTGTGGTGCCGGCTCCCAGTAGTATCAAAAGGTAAGTCTTAAGCTATGCCGGATATCTTGGGGGCTTTTTGCAGGTGCGCAGTTTGCTGTGCATACCCACAACGAGTCCAATGCAGTTCTACTCAGTGATTTTCTGACAGCGGCAATACAGAGCGGTCGTCTGTGTCTTCTCGTTCCTGATTCATCTGTTGCCTCTTTAATCTCTTGAGCAAATCTTCCACCTGTTGGTGAAAAAATGCTGCTTCCCATGGGGGGTGCCTCTGAGTCGTGCTGGGTACATCATTGCATAATCTATTTGCCGATGGAGCAATTTCTTCTTGACCGGTACAAATTTCTTCCTGGCCTCCTGGACTGCGCGTGTGAAGTCGGTTTATAAGGCAATATTGTGGCCATCAAACACAACCTGCTCTTTGCTCTTTCCAGCCGCAATGCAGTGCCCTGGTCTCCGTAGTTAAGTAACGTGGCAATAATAAGCCTTGGCAGCACCCCAGGGGTGGTCTGGGGCAAACGGAACAATGTGCCCTCTCCACCGCCAAATGGGCGGAGAAGATTTCAGCACCAAAGACACCGCAGAGCATACGTTCAACATACTCTTCCATTTTGCCTGTTTTGGTGCTTTCTGGTACGCCTAGCACGTATATGTTATTGCGCCTCGAGCGCACTTCCAGGTCCTCATTTTTGGCTGCAATAACTTTTAACAATTTGTCCATCTGTGTCAGCTGCGTTCTCTTCACCGTCTCTGCATCCTCTAGATCAGAGATTCGCTGTTCTGCTTCCCCAATGCGTGCATCGTGTTTCTCCAACTTTTGGGCCATGAAGTCTATTCGATTGCACTTGTGTCCATCTTGGCCTCTACTGAGGTGAGACTATGTTGCAAAGTATTGAGGAGTGCTTTCATGTAATTTTCCACGGGCCGCGAGGATTCATTTGGTGGGTCAATGGTGTGTTGCTCGCTGTCACTCTAACTTTGAGACGTCTTTCGAGGTTCAAACACCAACTGGGCCTGCTTGGCCTCAGTTCTGCCCATGTTGCCTGGCTGATGTACCAGTGTCTGGTTTCCCACTTGGCCAGATGTTTGTATCAGCCCCCGCAGCAGCTGTGCAAGTTATTATGGCAGGGAGGGAAATTACTCCTCGCGCCGTATCACAATTGCCCAGTTGTGGGCTGCAGAGTGTTAGTCTGGAGGCAGCAGCGAGGGTTGGTGGCAGTAGGCCAGCAGCACGCCTGTCACTGACCTGCTTTATAGACGTCCTAGGTGTCTGGTGTCTCCCAGCATTGCAGAGTTCAGTATGTCTTGGGGAGGGTAGCAACGTAGTATCTGTGGCACCAACTTGCCTGCCGGTCCCACGCCGAGAGGGGGGCACAGTTTCTCTTGCACCCGGTTTCAGCTGTCGCAGCAATGTTAGCAAGCTCTACAGCCTTCCCACTGCCAGGCCCTTATATGTGGCCTCTTCGCTAGGTGGGCAACCTTCAACTTGAAATCGAAACGGCTCCGCTGTAGGACAGCGGCTCACTTCTCCTTGTTGTGGTGGGGGGAGCCTCCTACCCACGAGCTTCTCACCTTCCGGGCGGTGTTAGGGGTTATTTCGGACAGTTGCAGCCAAGTGTGGGCTTGGCCTCATGGGGGGCACCTGCTGGTCCCAGCTCCTTGCCGTGGTCAGTGAATCTCGCTTTCCTGTGCGTGCAGCCGGTGTGTGCTTACTTTCTGACCAGGCCTCTAGGGTCAGATCTCAAAATGGTGCCTGTTTGGGCCGTCGCGTCTTGACTCCAGAGTGTGCACCCCCACCCGTGCAGGGGGGGCTGTCCACTTTCGTTGTCCTCATTCACTGTTCCCGGTGTCAGCACCAGCCCACACAAAGGCGGCCACATGCCCAGACTCCACACTCTGGTTCCACGCTGGTTGCTCTCGCTCGTACCTCCACAGGCCTCACCAACTCAGTCCGGACAAACACTTGCTGATTGCTCGTGTTTTCGGACAGACTGTCGCATAGCACCGAGGTATCTTATTCCCGACACCTTCCGACTTCCAGTTCTGTAGATTTGAAATGCCGGCGCCTCTGTTAGAGCAGGATAATGGCGGATTATCGCACCACCGGAGCCTCACGATAGTGCGGCCATATTGCGTGTGTGCCCTCTAGCGCCCCTTCATCCACCACACCACATTCTGCATGTAATTCCTCATCTTCCAGAAGCAGACTCGGAAAAGGAGGTATTTGATACACCTTGTACATACCGCATCTCTCAGCAGTGCTGGATTTTGGCATGAGCGAGCTGGGTTCAGGCCCAGGGCACTTAATTTCAGAGGAGCGCACTGAGCTTGCTAAGAAACCTGTTTTACAAAATGTATTTTATTGCATTCTCTTCAGGGGCTGCACAAATTATCTTGTCTCCCTCCTTGATCCTTCCCAGCATGTCTCAATTCTAATTCCGCAACCGAATTGGCGATTCAGGTGAGGGAAGGAGATGACCTGACTTGTGAGCATGAAGGCACGACCCAACTCTAATAGCATCACCAGCAGCAGCAAGCAGGAGGTAGCAAGGAGGAGGCAGCAGCAAGGAGGAGGGCAAGGAGGATGCAGCAGCAAGGAGGATGCAGCAGTGGTAAGGAGGAGGCAGCAGTGGTAAGGAGGAGGCAGCAGTGGCAAGGAGGAGGCAGCAGTGGCAAGGAGGAGGCAGCAGTGGCAAGGAGGAGGTAGAAGTGGCAAGGAGGAGACAGCAGCAAGGAGGAGGCAGCAGCAGCAAGGAGGAGGCAGCAGCAGCAAGGAGGAGGCAGCAGTGTTAAGGAGGAGGCAACAGTGGTGAGGAGGAGGCAACAGTGGTGAGGAGGAGGCAGCAGCAAGGAGGAGGCAGCAGCAGTAAGGAGGAGGCTGCATCAGTAAGGAGGAGGAGGCAGCAGCAGCAATGAGGAAGCAGCAGCAATGAGGAGGCAGCAACAGTAAGGAGGTGGCAGCAACACTAAGAAGGAGGCAGCAGTGGTAAGGAGGAGGAAGCAGCAAGGAGGTAGCAGCAAGGAGAAATCAGCAACACTAAGGAGGAGGTAGCAGCTAGGAGGAGGCAGCAGCATCAAGGAGGAGGCAGCACCAGTAAGGAGGAGGCAGCACCAGTAAGGAGGAGGCAGCAGCAAGGAGGAGGCAGCAGCAAGGAGGAGGCAGCAGCAAGGAGGAGGCAGCAGTGGCAAGGAGGCGGCAGCAGTGGCAAGGAGGAGGCAGCAGCAAGGAGGAGGCAGCAGCAAGGAGGAGGCAGCAGCAGCAAGGAGGAGGCAGCAGCAAGGAGGAGGCAGCAGCAAGGAGGCAGCGGCAACAGTAAGGAGGAGGCAGCAGCAGCAGCAAGAAGGTGGCATCCAGGAGGAGGCAGATGCAGCAAGAAGGAGGCAGCAGCAAGGTGGCAGCAAGGAGGAGGCAGCAGCAAGGAGGAGGCAGCAGCAGCAAGAAGAAGGCAGCAAGGAGGAAGCAGCAGCAAGGGGGTGGCAGCAGCAAGGAGGAGGCAGCAACAGTAAGGCGGAGGCAGCAGCAAGAAAACAGCATCCAGGAGGAGGCAGCCGCAGCAAAGAGGAGGCACCAGCAACAAGGAGGCAGCAGCAAGGAGGAGGCAGCAGCACAGAGGAGGCAGCAGCAAGGAGGCGGCAGCGAGGAGGAGGCAGCAGCAGCAAGGAGGAGGCAGCAGTAGCAAGGAGGCAGTAGCAAGGAGGCAGCAGCAAGAAGGAGGCCGCAGCAGCAAGAAGGAGGCAGCAGCAGCAAGAAGGAGGCAGCAGCAGCAAGGAGGAGGCAGCAACAGCAAGGAGGAGGCAGCTGCAGCAAGGAGAAGGCAGCAGTAGCAAGGAGGCAGCTTCAAGGAGAAGGCAGCAGGTAGGAGGAGGAGGCAGCAGCAGCACGAAGGAGGCAGCTGCAGCAAGGAGGAAGCGGCATCAAGGAGACAGAAGCAGCTAGGAGGAGGCAGCAGCAGCAAGGAGAAGGCAGCAGCAGCAAGGAGAAGGCAGCAGCAGCAGCAAGGAGAAGGCAGCAGCAGCAGCAAGGAGAAGGCGGCAGCAAGGAGAAGGCAGCAGTGGCAAGGAGGAGGCAGTGGCAAGGAGGAGGCAGTGGCAAGGAGGAGGCAGCAGCAAGGAGGCAGCAGCAGATGTGGTCAATTGCAGAAGACCTTTCATTGAGAGTTACCCCTCTCCAGCCAGTGGGTACCCAACACATGCAGGAGCTGCTGAGGTGCAATGATTCTGTTCCTCCTCACTGCGGTAACTTGGGTTATGAAATGTAAGTATGTCACATTCCAGTAATGAACTTTAAGAGAATGCTATGACTTGAGGGGGTTAACGAAAACCTGGCCAGGAAAGGATGGCTGAGAGAGATAGTTCTCCTGGAGCCTGTTCATGAATAAATCTACTTTGTACTAGAGGTGGGTGGAATTTGCATAGTCGAGCTATGCAAAGCTACGCGAAACGGTAAAAAATCTCCGCGAGCACGCAGAAGTTCCACGAACACGCGGAATTGCTTGTTCGCAATGCTTTTTTCCTGTTCGCGAACACTGTTTGCGTGCTCGGGGGGAAATATCTCACGAACACACATTTTGAGAACGCAAACAAGCAAAAAATTCCGCGAAGCCACGGAACGGCGAACTGTGGCCAATTCCGCGTTCTCCGCGGAACGCGAAATTACCCAAATTCTGCTAAATCCACGAGCGGAACGGAATTTACCACCCAGGCCTACTTTGTACATCTATCCCATTGGAGACTCTTCTTTGTCCGGAATGTTTTTATATTGTAGCACTGGCCTTCTCTGTTACATTGTTCTGGCAGCTTACAAGGGCACACAGGGCATGGTTGGCGAGCAGCGTAGTAGTGGGAGATCAGCCAGAGATCACCACCATATCCAGCCCTGAACTAAATATTTCAAATAAATAGTAGGTTTCCAGAGTGTACGTCTCACTCACGGTGCCTGCCACTGGCTTCATGTGTCCTTCAAAAAGAAATGTGAACGGATGCAGTGAACATCATGTTCACAGTGATACACTTCTGAGTCAGTGTCCTCACCTACATGCCCATTTTTTAGGTTTCGCCGGCACAGCGCTCGCTGTGCTTGTTGACTCTATCATTTTTAATATAAATCTTAAAAGGGGCTTACATCCCACCCCCTCGTTTTCCTGGCTTTTCATTGGTTCCTGTGCTTGCCACTTACTTTTGCTCCATATCTGTTGGCTGTAGTATATTTTCCTGCATTTACTCGTTCCTCATCTGCTTCTCCTATCAGTTTCCATAGCCGAAATACTGTTAACATCTGCTTTGGTGGAACTGTGTTTGAATCCAGTTTTGCCTCTTTCTGCATTTTCGTATTGCTTATTTCTTCAGTGAGGGAGGTTTTGGAACCCATCCTCCACTCTCTTGAAGCAGAAGAGTCTTGACAAAGGTGCTAAAATATCACAAATGCTGTTTTTTCTGTCCATAAATAAGCAAATTGCAGCAAGGAGGCTGTATCTCACATTTTTTTATTTTATCTGGGAGAGAAAGAACAGAGAGCAACGGTGAGGGAGCGAACCCCAACTGTTTGATACGCATGCTATCACCCACAAGAAAATCAATGGATATGTTGGCCGTGCTGTTAGTTGAAGCTGTGATGCCCAACATAGTGCACTATTTTACGTACTATACTAATATCCTAAAATAGGCTTATAAAAGCGGTTGTCTCCCTTTCACATGGGTCATAGATTAAAGCTTATGTTTAATAATGTAAGACTATATCCAAATCCAATGTTTGGAATTTATGAATGTTTTGTAAAATGTGCAAGGCTTTTTGACTAATATACTAGTAGAAACTCATCTAATTCAATAAATAGATATTTTGAAAGGGTAGCACGGGGTGCGCTTGAGGGGCACAGCAAGATGGCTGCGCCTTAGTGAAGCTCTCTGGCTGAATCTCCTATCCGCCCAGAATCCTGCCAACTACGTGGTATCCACTGCTGAAACATATGCCATAGTGTTGCCGCAGAGCCCAGGCGATTATTTCCAAGAATTTTGCCCACGAGAACGTTGCTGCATGTAGAAATCTGACCTTTGGCGGAGTGCCTGCGAACTCAAAATGACGACCGCCGTGCGGGGCCGAAGTCCCTGGCCCTTTCAAGTTGTGACTGGTGGACCTGGGCTACCGCTGAGCCTTGCTGGCGCTGTTGGCTGCTGCACGCCTGTACCCGCAGTGAGTGCGAGGGGCGTGGGTGCTGATGGTGCGGCGGGGCGGGAAGCGGTGACTGCCTGACGGCCTGCCTGGCCTGCGCTGAAGCTACACCTTCGGATCGACACGGAGGACCGCTGCAGCCCTGCGAGGCCTGCTGCCTCTGCAGAGTGGTTCTGCAACAGCGGACTGGATAGCAGCGGGCGTTGCCCAACCCTGGTGCCATGAGGTAGGCTGCGGGCCCTGGGCGCGGTGAGTCACTGTGGCGAGGCCTGCAGTGGAGGGCACTGACACAGTGAGA
The DNA here is from genome assembly GCF_964204655.1 of Triturus cristatus. Lineage (NCBI taxonomy): Eukaryota > Metazoa > Chordata > Amphibia > Caudata > Salamandridae > Triturus > Triturus cristatus. Next base: position 1,257,332,794 of record NC_140590.1, read on the forward strand.
ATCGCTGCAACAGAGTTTCCCCGATCCCGGGTGTGGCCTCGCTATCCTGTGGAGCGCATCGGGCGGACACTGGGGCCCCAGCCCGGGTGTGGAGTATTGTGCTGCACCGGGGGATACAGTGAGGCTATACAACGGTGTGGCGCACTGGCTCATGGTACGTATTTATTTGGGCCTGGACTGCAGACTGTGCGGCTGAAGTATAGCGGGCCTGCTGCTGGTATCCCTGGCCTGCTAAGTGCGTGGGTAAGCCACACTGGTGTGCCTTGTCATTACACTCTGAAGGTGCACTGCTAAGACAGGGGAGTGGTGGTGCTGCTACCCGGACCTGAGGTCTATGGGACAGACCCTTCAATATAACGGCAATACCGGCTAAATAACCAATAGTGGTTTTGCACGCGTCATCTGGGCCCTTGTCTGTGTGCTGCTGGTGTAACAGAGACACTTGCCAAGATGGGTATAACGGACAAGTGGCAGTCTCGCTTGACGTTTGAAATCCGCAAACCGGGGAAGACATAGCAAAGGCATAACTCAGACTCTGAGTTGGACCCCCCAGCTACGGAGGTTCCTGCATTGGAGACAACATTTTGGCCATGCAGCAAAGCTTGCAACCAATAGACGGCAAGATAGATCCATTAAATTTCCGCTCGGACCATATGTCTGCCAAGCTCGACAAGCAGGGCGCCAGGCTATGTGAGGTAGAGAAGCGAGTCTCCACTGCCGAAGACGACCTCTAAAGTGTGTCCACTAAAGCTCTAAACATGGAGAAAGTACTCGCGGTCATCCAGGCAAAGTATGAAGACTTGGAGGCCTGGTTGAGGTGGAACAATTTGAGAATAATTAGCCTGCTGGAATCGACCAACACCGGGAAGCTGGAGATCTTTGTTGAGGGGCTTCTCAAGGACATTTTTGGGTCTGAACATTTGTCTACCATGCTAATTGTGGAACATGTGCACTGCTCGCTGGCTGCCCGCCCTGTCACTGGGGCAAGGCTGGATCTTCGCGCCGGTACTCAATTATAGAGACCGGGACTCCATTCTTTGAATGGCACGTGAAAAAGGCTCAATTACTATCAATAAAATGAGCTGGCATGGTTTCCAGATTTGCACCAGTTCAAAAGCTGTTGATAGCTGAAAATATTCCATATGCTATGCTCTATCATGCACGCCTGAGAATTGGATCTGAGGGTTCTGCCAAGATCTACAACAACCCCAAGGCAGCCATGGAACATGCTAAATCCTTGAAGAAGAGACGGCGAGACGCTGCATGTGATCCTGACGAAGAAGAGCAGTGAGTACCAGTTTGGGACTGCATATTATTGACTGTTATCTGCGGGTCAGCTCTGGCCCCTCGGATGCGGTGACAGAAAAGGTCTGTAGGGGATGGCTCGCTGTGATGAGGTAAAATACTAGTGACATTATATGTTGGCATCTCAGTGCCTGGGTTAAATCTCCTGGTTGTCGTAAGGGCATTGTTGGGGTATAGATAATCTGTTGCCCTTTGGGTTCTGGACACTTGCTGGACCGCCACGTTGATACAATGGACATGTTCGGTCACCTCCCTTCTCAGTGGGAGGCTGACTGCACTCTAGCATTTCTCAATGGGTGTACCTCACTTTTTTCACTGGTGTTATTCCTGGGGGGGATCTGTTTGCTTTGTTATGGGCTATCTTCAGCAAGTTGGGGGTGCTGAAGTGGGTGGGGGGGGCAAAAAATGTTGCAGGTGCAGTGCAGTACAAGTGCAACACCTTGTCAACAATATGGGTTCCAATCTGGGGATTTGTAAGGGGGGATCCAGTGCGCCATGTTTTAAATATTGATGTCTGGTTGGCTTTGTTAAGTTAATAACATGGAATGTTTGCGGTCTAAACAACCCTAAGAAAATCCGCAATGTGCTAGCTTTTCTTGATCGGAATGATATACAGGTGGCATTTCTCCAGGAGACGTACCTCACTAAGCCTTTGGAATGTAATGTGGGGGCCCGCTGGGCCAGTGTGCGAGCAGCAGCATCGTACTCATCGTATTCTAGGGGTGTGCTGGTGCTAGTTAAGAATGGCACACCATTCACTCTGTTCAAGGCTGAGGCGGATGAGCAGGGTAGCGTGCTGCTGATGCAGGGTAAGCTAGGAGGTGTGACTTTCCTGTTTGTCAATACCTATGGGCCAAATGCGGATTACCTAGCCTTCTTTAATGATGTCTGGAGGCGTATCAGGTCATTCCCCCCTTCTGTTGTAATATTGGGTATGGATCTGAATGTGTGCCTGGACCGTCGGCTGGATCGGTCTGCTGGCTCGATGTGACAGGGTAAGCAGGCTCCGTATGTACTTGCTGAGCTGATGGAGGCAGAGGGGATCGTGGATATATGGCGCAGCCGCAATCCTACTGGGAGGGAGGAGACTTTTGTGTCCTCGGTACATGGGTCATGGTCAAGGCTGGACCATTAGCTGGTCTCTAAGGAAGCAGCCCCATGGACAGTGACTGTTCAGCATCTGGCAAAAACGTTGTCCGATCATGCTCCCATGCTCCTTGAGCTAAATGTGCCCGCTCTTGCCAGACCACCATTCCAGTAGCGGCTACAGCCATCGTCCCTATTGGACCCTGTGTTCCCGACCCCAATTGGGATTGCTATAATGAATTTCTTTCTTGAAAATGAAGGGTCAGTTGATGAGGCAAGAACACTCTGGAAGGCTTTTAAGGTCACCATTAGGGGGGAATGTATCGGGGCTCAGGCAGGTGTACTGAAAGGCACTTCGAAATAGGTTACAGGGACTGAGTGACCAGATAAGTGTACTAGATCACCGCTATGAACAGTGCTCCTCATCTACACTCCTAGCGCAATTTAAAGAGCTGGTGTCGGAATATAATCAGGATGCTGAACAGGAACTTTTACACAGGTCCAGGAGATGTAAGGCCCATACCTATGGGGAGGGTGGTAGGCCCAGTCTCTTTTTGGTGCATAAACTGGCGCTCCCCAAGGGTCAGGAGCACATAGTAGGGATGCTGAGTAGTGACTCTATCCCGCAATTTACCACTCCCGATATTAGTAAGGTGTTACTTGACTTCTTCTCAGATATATATGGGGTTGAGACCGACGGCGAGTGATAGTGAGATCTCTAGCTATTGTGAGAACGTAGCGCTTGGGTGGTTGTCTAATGGTCGGCAGGAATATACAGATGTCAGGGAAGCAATAACAGACAAAACAACAGGTGTACAGTAGGGTCTGAGGGAAAAGAAGATTAACGACGTGCCACAGTTCTATTCCCCAACTTCTGCAATATCAAACACTAAAGGAACTGGGGGTCTTATAGTGAATCCATATATACAAGGGTGTATATATATGTGTCAGCGTGTATCAAAAATAGAAGTGCAAAAACAGAATGTCATCAAGAGACAACAAGAGCAAAGCAAAGAAAAATGGGACCCTTGAGCAGAGTTTGGATCACCATCAGTTGTCTATGTGATCAATCCTATCATCTGGTCATCCATCCTAATGAAAGATATGTCTCTTGATCATAGAGATCATCTTCTAAGGAAAAAGCTCTCTCAATTGGATCAACCGAGAAGCAACAGATAGACAAGAGAGAAAAGATATAGTTGATTATTAGTCAATTGAGGAATTAATGCAGTGCTCAGAAAAGAATAAGCGATGTGCTAAACTAGAGTTATGAGGAAAAAATGTTATTTAATAAAGATAAAAGAAAACTTCATACTCTAAATAAAAACAACAGTGCAATAAGCAGTGTTCAACAAATGACTGCTATTTATCCAGGTCGACATGTTTCAGCCATTCGGGAAACAATTTTTGCCCTGGGCTTTCTTCAGCACCTCAGTTGTCAACTCTTTGCTACTGCATAAATGTGATAAGAAAGAAAATAGAAAGAGTATATATGCTTATATTGCTCTTAACAGGTTGGAATTAATACAACCTTCATCTGATCCTCCGCCTCAAAAAGGATGCAGTAGGCATCTATGAAAAAAACATATAAATTAACATATTTTTACTCATGTGACCTCAAAAATGACATCTCAAAAAACACTTCTATAGAACAGTAGGCGGAATCACCACTGTCCTGTTCTCAACACAACGATTCTATGTTGATGCTCACCCAAATTGATCGAGGGCTGGACCTCACCTCACCTGGAACCTTTACTCAGGAATATGAGGCCCCGCTCTGGAAAGGAGAACAATTATTGTTGTAGTCAATCCCATTTTTCAAGATAGGGATACCTTTCATCCCCTATACGGTGCTAGTCAACAATACTACAGCACCCAAGCATCTCATGTATGCGCTCCTTGTCTCCACCGTAACCTGTATCAAAAGTTAAAACCTCACCAAAATCTGAAGTGGTCGCTGTTAACTGATTTAGCCTAAAAATGTGGTACTATATGTTGAGACCTATTATGAAAGAGCCTCAAATGAATCAGAAAAGTGCACTTTACTACTAATGGCTACTGTGTGTTACATGAAAGTAGACTTAACTCTCCCTGTATCTAGCACATCATCGTCTTTGTGCACATTCATCAAATCAATCTGCTCTTTCGTCTCTGTCTAGGCTGTGTGAGCAATCTAACCATAACCCTTACAACACTCGTGCGCAGTCTTCATTCTCTTATCTATGTGAAACTGTATGTAAATCTATCGATAATGCATTCTTTTCACTTACTATAACATGTCGGCTAATCCGGCATTATGCCAGAACCTTCTCAAGAGTGCATATCCAAGCAGCGTCTCAGGGATATACATAGATTGTTTCTAAGGCTTATCCGTGATCTCAATACGCAGAAATTTATGCAGCCTAATGTTCAAATGTATGAATGATAGTCCGTTCTCTTTTACTATTCTTGCAATCTTAACTCCACCGCCATCCGATCTTACTTGCGCCCTCTCCATGCAAAACAAGTCTAACCATACTCAACGGCTATGTCTATGATAGGAAGGCAGAAACCCCCTACCTGTCCGTCGTTGCCCCGGACCAGCATCCGAGTCGGGAATGGAGGTGCATAATCCAAGAAAACAGACCTATTTAAATACAATGCGCCCTTTTCTCCACACATGTTGCTACTTAGTGCGGAGTGATCGTCTCTTGATGTTCACGTAGCTAAGACTACAAAATGATGTAACAACAATGACGTTTGTAGTTCAATCTAGTACGAGTCATCCATATGTCGATGTTCAGAATATATTTAAAGAGAAAGACCCCACAGCGATGTGTAGACCTAAAACTACAAAATGACGTCACAAAAATGGCGTTTGTAGTACAATCTAATCCAAAGCCTCTGCATGTCGAATTTAAGAATGTGTGCGGAGTGAACGACCGAACATAGATAATCTTATTGAAAAAGACATGTCACCGTCCAACATATCTTCACCTTGCAACCAATTTCCCTAACAGTGGCAAATTCCCGTAGTAATGCCTCAATGTCACTATATATACCTATGTTTAACACACCCCAAACCTTTCAAAGGAAGCATAGGCAAGGGAAAAAGAAGAAGAAAAGAAGAAGGGAGCACTGAGACCTTCAGCCGAGTAGTACTCACTGTGTTGTATAGACCCTTCTACCAGGCCCCCACGAACCATCAGGTCAATAATCTGTCTCAAATCAAGTCCTTATCACTCGACTCTATTGTCAGTATTCGAGCTGTAGAATCATATATTCTCTACTATTAGAATAGAACCACAGGTCTTTATTAAAGAAAAGAAAAACTAAGGCATTAAATGGACACCTAGGCTTTTCTTATTCATTCAAGGTCCCTTTCGCTCTCATCTTTGTATCCAGATGGTGTGTAACGGCGAATATCGCATGGACTACAAACTAGTCCATGGGATTTCGTCGTTCAAACCCATTACATCACTCTGAAGTCGAAAAACCCATTTCTGTTCTTTAGTGAACAAATATTTCGTAATGTCACTAATATGCATGGGTATAACAGGTTTTTCAAGTACTGTCCACTTGAACTCATCTGCCTGATGATTGTTGTCAATAAAGTGTCTCATAAGTCTAGTGGCGGATTTCTTACATCTGAAAGAACTTTTGTGTTCCAACATACGAATCCTAACCTTGCGGGTTGTCATTCCCATATATTTGTTCTGACAGGGACAAGTGATGAGGTAGATCAAATTATCACTGTTACAATTAGTGAACTTGGTTTGGACCCATGGTCTATTGGTGCCTATGTCTAACGATGTAGTATGTGTAGTTTGACGGCAAATAGAACAGCTACCACATGGGAAATGACCTGTTACTGCAGGAAGGTCCCATAGAGTGCCCACTGCCTTCTGAGGTGTAGATTTGGGACGTGTGTGCACTAAATGGTCTCGTATGTTCCCTGATCTCTTAAAAGAAAACAGAGGAGGGGCGATCTTGTTCTCACACAAATTCAAAATACGCCAATGTTTTCGAACGCTCTTTTGTATATCATTGGCCATAGTACTGAATGTACTGACAAACGTCATACGGTCAAGAGCTGGTTTTTCAATAGCAGGTTCTAATAGTGCTTGCCGGTGATTGTTTTTAGCCCACTTCAGTGATCGTGTGACCAATTTGCGGGGATAGTGTCTGGAAACCAATTGTTCAATTAAGGCGTCAGCATGCATTTTGAAGGTACTCTCAGTGGAGCAATTCCTACGAAGTAGCAGGAATTGCCCAAACGGCAAGTTATCCCTCAATGCTTTGGGATGTTGACTGTCATACTGTAATAAGGAATTACGTGACATAGGTTTGCGGTAAAGTTCGCTCTCTAGTCCTGTAGGTGTAGCGAAAATGGACAAATCCAGGAAAGCTAATCTCATTTTTACAATTTCCACCGTGAAGTTCAAATATTGGTTTCTAGTATTGAGCCATTGATGAAAAAGCAGTATAGAACCTCGATCTCCACGCCACACGACCAGCACATCATCAATATAACGTTTCCAGAGGCGGATCGACGAGAAGAACGGATTAGTAGGTGTTAAAATGTGTTGTTGCTCAAATGAGTGTACATACAAATTTGCCAAACTTGGCGCAAAGACACTTCCCATGCTGGTACCGGAGATTTGCAAAAAAAAAAATTCTTCAAATCTGAAATAATTCTCCTTCATGGCCAGCTTGGCAAGTGCCATGATGAAATGAACTGGGGTGAATGAATTCAATTCTGTTTCATACAGAATAGAGGCAACTGTGTCCAATGTTTCATCCTGAGGAATAGAAGTATACAATGCTTCCACATCAAAGGAGACTAAAAAATCTCTCTCAGTATCAAAATCAATAGTAGGTATCAGACGTAGTGCGTCTTTCGTATCCTGGAGATACGTAGGCATCTTCCATACAATTGTTCTGAGAAAGAAATCTACAAAAGTAGATAAAGGTTCCAAAATGGATCCTTGGCCAGAAATTATAGGCCTACCTGGAGGTGGTCTTAGGGCTTTGTGCACTTTGGGTAGGATATAGAAATATGGCATGATTGGATATTTAGTCTGAAGAAATTGACATTCCTGAGTTGTTATCCACCCTTCTTGAAGGACTTCATCAGCCATATCACTAATAGTTTTTCTCAATTTTTCAGTCGGATCTTCTTTCAATAACTGGTAGAAACGACGATCCTCTAGTTGTCGGAGGAATTCTATTCTGTAATCCACTGTATCTAGAATAACAGTAGCCCCGCCCTTATCCGCTGGTTTGATTGTTACTGAAGAGTCTTGTGATAAAGTTGCTCGACCAGAGACAAATTATTGTATGTGGATTTATGATTCTTACAAAGTCTAGAAATGTCTTCTTGGACCGCCTTCTCAAAGGTCAGAACTGCCGGCGGTACTGTGTGTGTAGGGGGATTGAACACAGAACGTTTCTTAAGGCCAGTGTTTTTTTCAACTGAGTCTACTCCACTGATTTCTTTATCTTTGAAGAAATAATGTAGTCTCAATTTTCGAAAAAACTGTCCTAACTCGCACTGTATCTGAAATGGATCCCCATCAAAAGTGATAACAAAGCCCGAACCTCTATTCAGAACTGATTCTTCATCCTTGGTCATAATCTTAGTACTCAAATTTACAACGAGGCTGGATTTGGATTGTTCATCATTGCAGTAGTGTTCCTCATTGTTTGACTCCGGGTTCCTGTATACGGTCCCGTTTGTAGGTTCTAATGTACCTGGGACCGTTGATTTCTTCTTCGGCCTCTTGATCTTTGTGGACCCGATCCTAAAAAAGATTGATTAGTAAACTCAGGTTGAAACCCTTGAAAAGGTGTCATAGGTGGTTGAAAAGGATGTGTGGGGTACCACCACGGAGTCGGCGGCCACCATTGTTGAAATTGGGGCAGAGGATGTCCTCTATATCCATTGAAATGATTGAACCTGACTTGTCCTCTGTATTGCTGTTTGTGCGGCCCAGAACCCTCTGAGTCGCTAGCACTATCTTCAGTGCTGGACCCCGAATAGGTGGACCCATATCTCTTCCCATTATTCTTAAATTCTGGAGGCGAATAATTCTCACTCGTGTAAGGATAGATTGTCTCAAGTCTAAATTTAGCTAGATCTTTTGGCGAGGTTTTAACTTTTGATACAGGTTACGGTGGAGATAAGTAGCGCATACAGGAGATGCTTGGGTGCTGTAGTATTGTTGACTAGCACCGTATAGGGGATGAAAGGTATCCCTATCTTGAAAAATGGGATTGACTACAACAATAATTGATATCCTTTCCAGAGCGGGGATCATATTCCTGAGTAAAGGTTCCAGGTGAGGTGAGGTCCAGCCCTCGATCAATTTGGGTGAGCATCAACATAGAATCGTTGTGTTGAGAACAGGACAGTGGCGATTCCGCCAACTGTTCTATAGAAGTGTTTTTTGAGATGTCATTTTTGAGGTCACATGAGTAAAAATATGTTAATTTATATGTTTTTTTCATAGATGCCTACTGCATCCTTTTTGAGGTGGAGGATCATATGAAGGTTGTATTAATTCCAACCTGTTAAGAGCAATATAAGCATATATACTCTTTCTATTTTCTTTCTTATCACATTTATGCAGTAGCAAAGCGTTGACAACTGAGGTCCTGAAGAAAGCCCTGGGTAAAAATTGTTTCCCGAATGGCTGAAACATGTCGACCTGGATAAATCGCAGTCATTTGTTGAACACTGCTTATTGCACTGTTGTTTTTCTTTAGAGTATGAGGTTTTCTTTTCTCTTTATTAAATAACATTTTTTCCTCATAACTCTATTTTAGCACATCACTTTTTCTTTTCTGAGCACTGCATTAATTCCTCAATTGACTAATAATCAACTATATCTTTTCTCTCTTGTCTATCTGTTGCTTCTCGGTTGATCCGATTGAGAGAGCTTTTTCCTTAGGAGATGATCTCTATGATCAAGAGACATATCTTTCATTAGGATGGATGACCAGATGATAGGATTGATCACATAGACAATTGATGGTGATCCAAACTCTGCTCAAGGGTCCCATTTTTCTTTGCTTTGCTCTTGTTGTCTCTTGATGACATTCTGTGTTTGCACTTCTATTTTTGATACACGCTGACACATATATATATACACCCTTATATATATGGATTTACTGTAAGACCCACAGTTCCTTTAGGGAAGCAATAACGGCATTGCCATCAGGCAAAGGGGCTAGGCTGGATGGGCTGCCTAGTGATTTTTATAAATCATACGCAGAGGCTTTGGCCAGAAACTGCTGGAGGTTTTTGCTGAGGCTTATGAAAAGGGTGTCTTGCCCCCATCCCTGAGAGAGGAACTTATTGTATCATTGCTAAAGCCGGACAAGGAACCTAATAGATGTGAGTCGTACAGACCACTATCCCTCATAAATATTGATACAAAAATATTGGTGAAAATCATTGCCAACAGGCTATAGCCCTTGGTCCCCAAGTTGATACTCCCGGACCAGTCTGTATTTGTGCATAAGCGATCAACCATGCATAACTTACGTACTATTTTTGCAGTACTGCATCAGATGGATCCTGAGCTCCCTGCCGTGGCGTTGCTACTGGATGCGGCGAAAGCTTTTGATTCACTCCAGTGGGGGTACATGTTTGTGGTCCTGCAGAGAATGGGGATGTCGCTGTTTTTCCTAAAATGGGTGCGACTTTTGTACACTGGTCCGGTTGCCACTGTTCGGGTCAATGGGTATCGTGCCCAATCATAATAAGCAGTGGCACTAGACAGGGCTGCCCTCTCTTCCCAATGCTTTTTTCGTTGACGCTAGAGCCCTTGGTGTGTAAGATTCAACTGCTTCATGCTGACGCCGCATTGGGATTCTGGCAGCACCCGCTAGCTATTTCATTGCATGCGGACAATATGATGCTATACCTCCGACAGCCGGCTATGCATCTGGAACCTGTACTTCGCGAGTATGTCTTGTTTGAGAGGCACTCGGGTTGGGCATAGACTGGGCAAAGTCCACGGTATTCCCATTGACTGATGGCACTCAAGAAATTGTATTGGAGTACCCACTCGCATGGTCCACTGAGCCAGTGAAATACCTGGGGGTTGGGTGCATGGAGACCCAGATACGGTGATCAGTATGAATTAGGGGTGGGCAATAACCAAAATTACAGAACAAGTTACCCGGTGGATGCGGCTCCCACTGTTTCTGGCAGACAGAATTGCAGTGGAAAAGATGACCCTTCTCCCAAGCTTCTCTATCTGTTCACAAACATACCGATAACCCTAATTAAGGCACTTTTCAAAACATTACAGACCAGTTTGTTGGCTCTGGTGTAGCTGGAGCAATTTGACGCTGCCGTTTGAGCGGGGGCGTTCGAGACACCAGACTTGCGACTGTACTATTTGTGTGCTCAGGCGCAGTTTGCACATTACTGGTATTTCTCTCAATGGTTTCTACCACATTTAGCTGTGGAGGCGGACACGTCTTTCCCGGTTCCACTTACTGCTATGGTCCTGCATAATGAAAATGGGGGTCTTGGAAAGGAGATTAGCCCGGTTAGAAGCACTGTCGGGTGGGGAGCGTTCTGGGTGCTCGTGTAGAAAGAGAATATTTGATATACGCCTGCTATGCCAAGTGCCGCCCACCCGGGTATCTCGGCTGCTCAGAAACGAGGGGCACTAAATGTAATGCTAAATGCAGGAGTCACCATGCTGGGGGACATGTATAGAAATTGCCTTTTTATGATCGGGGGGGAATGGGATAAATTCCTGTATCCTTTGTATCATCATCCTGTTTTGTTGCAGCTTGTTTATCTGTGGATGCTACTATATGTAATTTGGTAATGCAAAAATAAAAAAAAATAAAAAAGAAAGAGGAGCAAAATGGTTTTGATAGTAACTGGTGTGGGCTCTTTTAGACAGGAAGAGTTTGTGAGCTGTTACCCATTAAAGGACGATCTCAGAATCTATTTGAAGGGGCAGGTTGTTAAAAAAAGAAGTGAAGAAAGATGGTCTGGACATTTTGATAAGAGATCGGTCTTGTGAAATTGGGAGGGCAAACTGCAGTAATCCTGGGAAGTGTATTTTCTTTTTATTGTATATAGCACAAATTGATTGTTTTGTTCGTAGAAATCTTTCAAGCCCAGAGGAGGTAGACTTGTGAGGCGCTTCGTGCCCATACGACGAATCTGAACCACAAGACCAATTGCGGAAAAGAATAAAACATTGGATCTCTTTCATAATCAATGAAAAGAAAAAGATATACTTACATCATTCTCGCCAATATTAAAGCTAGATAATATTGGGCTCCTTCTGCTGCCTCTCCATTTGATTTTCATATACACTAACAATATACGACCAAGATGATTGGCAACTAATTACGCCGTCATAAGTTATCATTTACACTTCTGCCCACAGAAGTTTTTTGGAAAAAAAACACGAGAATTTACTCTTCAGTTATCAGAAAAAAATTGTGTGGCTTTCCTGACGAAGGCGCTGTTGCGCCGAAACGCGCGTCGGAAGACAATCCACTGCCGCATTATATTTTAATGTACTGTTTGATTATTTGTCGTGTTATTAATTTAGCAATTTAATTTTTGTGGTTGTTATACACAAACTTTATGGTGTATCAATGTAATAATAGCAACAAAAACCAGAGAAAATCAGAAAAATGTGTTCCTCTTTTTAACCTGTGATTGTTTTATGGCCAAAAAATAACATTTTTTTATATATCAAATTCTTTATAATAAAGAAAAAAAGTTTATTTTTAATCAACTATTGTGGTACACTGTGCTTCTTAATGCTTTTGTAGACAAAACTTTGGTTTTGTCTTTTTGAAATAGACATTAATTGTGATAATTATCTAACAATGATTGCCTTGGAAGTCACTATTCATTATGCTTTTTGCCCTGTCCTAGGAATTGACATATATACTCTACAGGGGGTCCTTGATATTTTCAAAGAGTATAGCACAAATTGATTCAAGGGTTTTATAGCAATTTAAATGAGCACCAAATTATAATACATAATGTCAGATAAAAAGTTTTAGGCACAGGGAGAAAGAGTGACTTGCCTAGAATCACAGAATGCTGAGCTGATGCCGGAATTTAAACCTAGTTCCCCAGTTCCAAAGTTGGCAGCTCTGGCCGCATCTCACCCCCTCTCCTCCTAAGCTCTTACTTGGAACAACAAAAAAGTACTGGTGTATTTCGTCAGTGCCCCTTCAGAACCTTTGGATTTTTTCATCATTTATGTTCCAAATGTGCTATAAAATGTACCATTTGGTGCTGTTTTTTTCGTTTTTCTCTTGGGGTGAACCCCTCCAACCTCACTAGCGGTTATTGCTTCCAAGCGGGCCTCGTGCAAGAACTGAAGACAGTGTGATGGTGGTCCAGTGTCGGAAGTGTGCCGCATCAATGGCGAATGTGGGCCACAACCTCCTTAGAAAACTTTGGGCAACTGCACTTATTTATTACAAATTAAGCACTCAGTATAATAGTAACTTCTGTTACATATAGCGATTTGAAATGCTTAAAGGGAACACCTTTGGGAGAAAGGAGAGCAGAGGGGAGGAGCAGCAGGAAGGGCGCCAAATTTGATTTTCCACATACAGGGTGCAATCTAAGCAAGGCCAGGTTCTGTCTCTCAGTGTGGAGATTTACTGAATGCGGTAAATTCCTCACACAATTGTGGTCTCCTCCAAATCAGAGGGCAAGGATTCCAGGACTTGTAGGTCCATGATTATAATATAAAAAGTGAAAAGAGAAGCTCATTACTTCTTTGCGCTTGTCTTGAGATGGGGTTAAGAGACTCTGTGTGTCCACTTTATCCATTTGTGGACTCACCCATACGCAGGATCGCTCAAACGCACTCCCCCCAGTAGCTCCAAACCTTCAAATCTTCATATTCGCTTCTGTGACCTTTGTGCGGTTACACAACCTCAGGACGTGGTGGCGGCCGCCAGTGTCCTTCCTGGAGACATTCTCCTTCCACCACCTATCTATCCAATCTCTGCCTCGCAAGATCTTGTTACCACAAATACATCTTCCATAAAAAAGCGAAGCACTTCAGAACACTCCTCGATTCTGCCCAAAACAGACCTAAAAAGTTTTTCGACCTTATCAAAAGCACCAACATCTCTCCCTCTCCCACCATATTTGATGACCCCCCCAAGATGGCGGCAGACTTAGCAGTTTTCTTTGATGAAAAACTAATATCACTTGTGGATCAGGTTACCCATCCTACCACCCCGATGACCGCAAATCCTTAGTTCTGTGGCAGAACTTTGACACCATCACCGGAACGGCCCTCCTTGAAAGCATTCTAGAAACTAAACCCTCTATCCATTCCAGCGACCCCATCCCCAGTGACATCGCCATCCACTTTTGCACCCACACACTTGTCTACTGGACCAGTCTGATAAACCTCTTCCTCAACCAAGACTCTCTTCCTGTTGCCCTTACAACAGGGCAGGTTACTCCACTTCTTAAGAAACTCTCTGCTGATGTGAAAGATCTCATCAACTTCCGCCCTATCACCAACCTCCCTTTTCTTGCTAAAATTACAGAAAGTTTTGTGACGAAGCAACTTTCACAACACATCAAGGTGAACTCCCCCTTCGAAGAATTCCTATCTGGTTTTACCCAAGGCTGCAGTACTGAAACAGCCCTACTTCAAGTGATTGATGATGCTCCGCGAGTACTTCACTCTGGTGGATCTTGTCCCTGATCCTTCTGGACCTATCTGCAGCCTTTGACACTGTTAATGACAACGCTCTTTTCAATATTTTAAAGTTAAGAATGTTTTTTGAAGGCACAGTGCTCAAATAGTTTGAATCATTCCTCTTGGGCAGGTCCCAGATGACCAAAATAGCAAACTGTCTCTCCACTTCAATGGCTGTTGGACAAGGCATCCCTCAAGACTCGATCCTCGCACCCACACTGTTCAACCTTTACATTGAACTGCTGGGTAATCTCCTAAAAAAATCTGGGATCCATTATCACCTAAATGCGGAAGATACTCAAATCTAACTAAAGGTATATTCCACTCATGATATTTCAGTCCTCAACACCACTCTCAACTCCATCCACCACTGGTTGTCAACTCAACAACTAATTCTGAATCCTTCAAAAACAGGATTCCTTCTCCTCTTGACCTCACTATCTCTTCCTCCTATCCTATCTTGGATGAACAATCTGAACATTCTCAACAACAAACCTATCATTGTTGACAGTGCCAAATCTCTAGGCATCATCCTAGACAAAAGGCTCAACTTACAGTCCCATATCAATACCATCGCCAAGAATGCACGCTACCAACTGCGCCTTCTCTGGGGCGTTCGGCGCTTCTTTCCTGAGCAAGAACTAAAAACCTTGGTCCAACCTTTGGTACTTTCCAGATTGTACTACTGCAACTCTCTCCTTGCTGGCCTCCCCAAATCCCACCTTTCCCCTCTAAAATCCATCCTCCACTCAGCAGCTTGTTTCGTATATGGGGCTAAAATAAATGATCACATCACATCCTTACTGTTGTCTCTTCACTCGCTTCCTATCGAAGCAAGGTCTATTTACAAGACTGCCTGTATCTCCCCCAAAGTCTTGCACACCTCCACCCCACGCTATCTGGCTAAAAAACACAAAATCTCAGGCGGCTCTAGACCTTCACGCAATGCGGAAAACTTACTGCTCGAACCTCCTATGTTCAAAAGGGAAAGATTTATGGACCAATCCTTCTCTGGTAATGCGACCAAAATCTGGAACTCGCGTCCTCCATCTCTCTGAACTACCACCTCTTTCCGGACCTTCAAAACTGATCTAAAAACTCTCCTCCTCCAAAGGCACTTCCTGGAATAATTCAACCTATTTCTTGAACCTTTCGGTCATCAAGCACTCACATGAGGTCAACTTTGTAAATATGTATTTTACTCCTGCTTTTAACCTAACATTGACACCTTTTTTATTATTTTTTTACGATATAAATAAGCAAATAGTTAGAGTTGGAACTGCATATATAAAACTTGTTAGCGTGCTCAGTCTTTCTTGTGTACTTTTGTAACTGTATATATGTAACTTGTTAGCGTGTTTAGTGTATCTTGTGTACCTTTTGTAACTTACCTGGTTTTTTTGTAAAGCGCTCTGTCACCTTTGGATTAAGTTTGCGCTATATAAAACTGCAATAGTTAAAATAAATTGTCTTCCCTGCTGACAGATAGTATTTTATGTTGGTTAATTGAATATCGTGTTATACTGATGTACAGATGCTGACATTTCTTTTCTTTTTTCTGGATTATTAATGATTACTTTTATATGGTAAGTTTCTTGCGAAATATACAATATTACATCATTAAAAAAGGCATTGCGATGTATATTACTCTAAGGCCGCATGGGAACGCTAAGGTGAGGAGCGAGGTTGTTGGGGGCACGAGAGATGGAAAAGAGCGGCAGGAGAGAGGGGAGACGCCACGATACGGGGAAAGAGACACACGCAGATCCATGGAGGCGACCCCGCGCACCAATGAGGGAGGCCACGCAGGTCTTCACCTGGCCAATGTTTGGTGTACTGCCGCCATCTTCACTTCATCACCAACAATCGGTGCCTCAGCCTTGTTACCTTTCATATAAAACATCCTGCCTGGAAATCCCCGGTTCTTGCGGAGTGGATGTTAGGCATTGCCCGGGTGCACGTGAGGGGGGCTTAGCCTTTCTAAAGTTTCTGGGTTTTTTCTCTTCAACGTCACACTGGAAATTAACCTACCGACTCTACCGAACAAAGACAATATTCTCCGTCTTTCCTGTCCCCGGTCCCTGGCTCGTCGTAGACACTTCCTTCTCCAATTCTCTTCGCATCTCCTGGAAGACAGGTGCATTTCCCTGAGGGGAAGGCCGGGCAGACAGAAAAGGCGGGGCGAAATGATCGCTTTCATGTTGTGGCTGAAATGATGAAAAGGCTAATGGAGAAGGGCTGAGTTGGCAGTGACGGGCCTGTCGCTCTGGCGGCCTGGTCCACCTCGCTTACCTGATTGGTCCCGCCCACTGAGGCCTGGGATGTTAGTTTTTCTTTCGCAGTTCAACGCACTGCGAAGGTAGGGTAGTACTAGTAGGGGCTCGAGGTAAAATTGTAGAACATGTAAACTGTAGTTGAATACTAGGCAGGGGACGAGGCGGAGTGGATGGCCTGGCAGTTCTTCTCTGCACTCAAACTCTATGACAACTGATGCTTGTTAAGTTCCCCGTGTGCCTCCCTGGCAGTGCAGTCTGTTCATGCAAGAAAGGGGTTGCTGAACCCCAGGTTGTCCTTTTTGTTGCCCCTTAGTTTTTCACCTCTTGGGCGTGTCTGCACTCCTCCTCAGCTGGCCACGCCCCTGTATGTCCGGCCTTTTAAAAGACAGGGTAGCAAACCCACACCCCTGGCACGCTGAAGGTGCACCTAAGGCAAGCCCGTCTCACCCGTCCGCGGCCGGACTGAGCTATGAGCCAGGACCCCTGGTCATTTTCCTACCCTGACCTATACGAGGGACGAGCTGATGGACATTCGCTGTAAGGGTAGGCAAACCTGCTGTGAGATTTATAATTGCAATGCAAATTTAAGTCAGTTTGGATGCCCCACATGTAACTATGACTTTAGTTTCAACCCAACCTGGTGTTCTAGTAACAACTCACCGCCAACCTCCCACATATCCTACTCAGGTTTCGGGACGATCGTCTGAGTCTTTTACCTGTGTGTTATTGAACATAAGGTCCCTTGTCAAAAATAAACATGACTTTGTGGAGTTTATGGACGTCTATGCTCCGGTCTTAGTATTCCTCATGGAAACCTGGATCAATTCTTCGTCGGACCCAACTTTGAGAATTGCAATCCCAGATAGATATGATATATACAGATTAGATAGACAGAGCAAACAGGGGGGCTGGGCATTTCGATTATCTATCGCAATTAAATTAAGGCTATGTTTAATCCTGTCACCCAGGTGGATGGTGAAGCCCTGATGTTTGTTTTTAAACCTAATAACATCACCGCTTTTAATGGCACTCTGGTGTACTGGATGGAGTTTTTACAAATAGTCCAGCATTAAGTTTTGATGAAGCTCTACCTCTGATATGGTCGAATCATAGAGCAGTCTTTTTCAGTCTTGCTATCCCACCTAGTAAATCTGTTCTTCTAATTCTCGTAATTATATCATGTTACGCCGTTGGCCCTAAATCGATATTCTTGAGCTACACAGTGTACTGAAAAATCACAGTCCAGTATCAGATACCAATATTGAAGCCCGCATTACCAATTTTACCAACTGGATAGACTCCACAGTCACTCGATTAGCCCCAGAATATACTATAAATAGTCACATGATAAATCCATCCACTCCACGGTACTCCCCTGAGTTAAAAAAACTTAAAACAAAAATGCGGGGCCCAAGAGCAGAGATGGAGGAGAGATTACTTTCTTGAAGAGAAAAATAAATACAAACTAATTATTGGTGAGTATAAAGCCCTAATTATTTCAGAAAAAAACAAATACAATACAGGAAAAATAAATACTGCTGAAGATTCCACGAGAGAACTTTTTAAAACTGTTACCACTCTCTCAAACTGTGACAATAGGCACATCTTTATCTCTGATCAAGCCTTCTATAGTAAGTTGGCAGTTTTTTCAAGCACAGGTAAACAGTGTTTATGATGCATTCTCCTCTAACCAAGATGCAAATAGTTTAGTTTATCCATCTTGTTCTTCTACATCTCCTCTGGGGTCGCACGATAATGCTTACAGTGCATCTTACTAAACTCCTGAACAATGTTCTGACTTCAGGCCAATTTCCAGTAGCTTGGAAAAAGGCTTTGCTGTGTCCTATGCTAAAAAAAGCTTCCCTTGACCCAGGTGACATTAAAAAATATTAGCCAATCTCCACCGCCACCACACGCCTCTCCTCCGTACTCGCTCTCTGCCAGCGGAAGTACCCAGGCTTCTGGACTCTCCCAGCCAATCACAACGCTGCAGGAGTAGTGTCATGATTGGTCTGATCTGGGAGTCTGGGCATGTTCTCCACTGGGCTGTACAAGTGGGGAACATGCCAAGTACGCATGACTGTTTGGCTTGCCTCAGAGGGCCGGCCAAGTGCTCATGCACACTTAGGGAGGGACTGCAAACCACTACTGCTCCCTATGATTGCGGCGAGCCCAGCCCTGCCCTGCCCAACCTGGCTGGAGTCCCGCAAAGAAAAATAAAATGCTAATAACTTCTTGTTATCATTATTTAATTTTTCTTTTGCACTGCTCAATGAGCAGTGGGGTGACGCTCACCTGCCTTATCGGAGGAACCGCCACTGGGCATCCGTCCACATTTACATTATATGCCTGCAGTTAGGAAAGGTTTTCAACCTGGTGCACTGATGGATATGTTGATCCTCTGTCTGCACCTTTGTCCAAAGTGCTGCTGTTTGTTTTGTCCTTAGTTGTGCAAGGCCTTGCTCTGAGCACAGTTTAAGGGTATTTTCTGGCCATTTGTGATATTGTTGCTGGATCAACCCTCACTGTTCAAGTCACTTTTGTTATGCTTCAATTGAAAATTAATTTGGTTTTAACATTCCTGATGTGTTCACCTTTTGAACCCATGCATAGTTGCCACTTGAGACTCTTGACGATCACCTTTCCACGTCGGCCAAAGCATCATACTGCCTACCTTCTTTGCTCTGCCTCACGCCTCCAAAGAGGAGGAGAGTCTTCACCGCTTGGAACAGAAAAGAACGCTATTGTTCTATCTCGATCACCCCAAATACCACTGGGTAAACAATCAGCTTTTTGTTTCACAAATTTCTTGGTTCACAGACCCACCTCCAGAGTTGGTATTGCTGGGGTGTCTATTCTAAGGTAAGTTACCTATAACTAACTGTTTCTTTCAGATAAGCAAGTAACTTACCTTCGCTAACTATATATCTGTAAGAAACATAAGTTAGTTATAGTTCTCCTCTTTCCATATGAAAGATCTTTGGGAAAACCAGGCCGACATAGCATGTGCCATACCAATGGTCTGGCAAACGATAATATGCCTTACTCCCGCAGATAAAGTATAATCCATGGAAAACTGGATCATTTCCACCTTTAAATCCCCATCCACCCATGATTTGGTATGTATCATGGCATTCACTATTACCTGCAAAGTAATTATCATATGCAGTCTGATTTTTTCTAATACAAAATTTCCCGTTCTGAGGCCAATCTAAAGCCATAGTTGGACTAGCTTCTCCCTTTAGGTGTTTTTCCAATTCTACATCCCAAACGGTCCTCTCTAATTTTCCCTCTGATGTTTTTCTTTGCATTCTCAATCTCCTTTCTTCAACCATATCCCAAAAAGTATTTTCTTCTTTCTTTAAACTGCAAGTCAAATTATTTCTAAATATATATTCTAATGTTAATTCTTTAGTTTCTAAGAAAAATTCACCTAACATCTTTGCATGTTTTACCTTATTTAATTTGTTAATCGATGGAACTTGTGAAAATATATTATCTACATCTGAGAAATAATATTCTAACTTCCCTAAAATAAACTAGCTATTATACTACATGTTATTCCATAAGTTACAGGAAGGTGGTGATAAGTCACTCCCTCCGAAACAGATGCAGGTAACTGCATACAAACGTAGCAGTCCCTTACGTCCATTGTCTTTACATATTCATACAGTAATTTCGAAAATACATTGTTAGAAAATCAGTTATAGACCTATCTTTATGCAAATAATGTCTATCTATTCTAGTCGGAACTACCTTTTGAATCTGCTCTATATTAGTCTTATTTTCACTATGTCCTCCTATTGTGTCTAGTTTAACCTTAAATGTAATCATCAAGGCTAGTATACTCCATAGAAGCATTAGTAACCCTGTAGAACAACAACACATTTTACACCATCTCTTCAAAAATATACATCTACCTTTTCTACTATCTGTGTTTGCCATTTCGTGAAATGAACAGTGACTTTTGACTTAGCCTCTTCTACTTCACAACTAGTTTATCTAAGCACCTACTTGGTTCTACCAGTTTTTATCTTTTTCCGTATTTATTGTCTTTCCATTAGCAGCATTCTTATCTTATTCAGTTTGGCATCTCATCGTTCTTCACCTTTCCTTCGTTGTCTAAATATAGAATTTCCTGAACATCCGTCTCTTCTCCAATATCGGATAAGATAACTCTCAGGATTTCCGATTCCTCGTCTTCCTCAACCACTTCTGGTATAGTCACCTCTGGATTTTGTTGGCTATCTGCCTCTTCTTTAATTTCAGGCAGGGCCACATATGTCCATTCCAGCGACTAATACTTCTGGTTACGCCTCCTAGTTCTTTTGCTTTCCTCAATTACAACTGTTTCTTCGTCTTTTGATTTTTCTTGACTCGTTATTTCATTCACCTGTTCAGCTCTTGGTGATTTTACTCGTGTCAGCCGGTATCTCAACCTCTTTATTTTATTCGGCCAAACTTCATCCTTTGCTGATCTTTTCAGATTATTTCCTTTATCATTCCTTTCAGTCCTCCAAGCCCTCTTTCTTAAGACTCTGTCTTCTGGTACTTCGTCTTCACTTTCTTCCGACTCTGTTTCAACTTGCCTTTTACTTCCAACCTCTTTTCTTTCTTTTGCTTCTTTTCTTTTCCCTACCCCTCCTCGAGTTTCTTGCGCACAATCTTCCTGCTGGCTACTCGTCCCTTTGTCTAACTGAATGTTGGAATTCCGTACACCTCCTCGGGGGTCTTCCGCAAGAATCTTTCCCTCTCTCTCTGTATCTGGCACCTGTCCATCTAATTTTGTTATTTCAGGTGGAATTTCTCTCAATTTTTCATCTGGAACTTCTTTATCATCAATTTCTTCAATTGTCTTTTCGCTATCTTTTTCTTTTCTCGAATATAAAGTTGCTTGTGCAGTCTCTGAGTCTGAGCTGGTATCAGAAATTTGTAATCTTCTTTTCAATGAAATACTTTTTGGGACAACTGTTAGATCTATCTCCAATTCCCCCTTTTCAGGGTTTTCTTTTGTTCTTGTCTCTTCCTCATCTGATTCAGTACTTGATTCTGTTTCATCAAAATATTCCTTTTCTGTTCTATCCACTGGATTTGGGATTCTCAATGTGTGACTTGCATGAATCCAGTTTTTGATTCCAGCACACTTCACAGCTGTTGTTGTAGTCAAAATCACTTGTCATGGTTTTCCCCACCTTGGAACCAAACAGTTTCTTCTTCTGTGTACTTTGATTCTTACCCAGTCCCCTGGGCTCAGGTCATGAGCTTGCTTCTTTTCAAGGGTGGTGGCATCCGCTTCAACCTGATGAAACACGGAATGAACTGCGTCAGCCAGGCTTTTACAGTAATCCAACACCATGTCATCAGTTATAGGCAACATCTTGTTGGCTGGTATGAACACATGGCGCATTGCTCTTCCCATGATAATTTTGTGGGGGCTCAACCCTGTGGTTCTGTCTGGAATTGATCTAATTGTCATGAGTACTAGAGGCAAGACATCAGGCCATTTCATACCCGTGGCAAAACACATTTTCCCTATCCTGTTTTCATAGTACCATTCATTTGTTCCACCACACCAGAAGCCTCTGGGCGATAGGCACAATGTAGTTTTTGTCGTACATTCAATGCTTCACAAATCAGTTTTATGATGTCATTATGGAAATGTCTTCCTCGATCTGATTCAATTGTTACTGGGAACACGAATCTGGGAATAAATTCCCTCAAAAGCAATTTTGCCACTGTTATTCCATCATTTCTTCTCGTTGGGTAAGCTTCTACCCATCTTGAAAACAAACAGACCATAACTAGAACATACCTCAACCTGTTACAAGGAGGCATTTCAATGAAATCTACTTGCATTCTGGTAAAAGGTCCTCCTTCTCGACCTATTGTTCCTAGACTCACCACTGTCTTTCTTCCTGGGTTGTATTGCTGACATATAAGACATCTCTGACAAAGACTTTCTGCTACAAGTCTAAATTTTGCATTGTACCAGGTCTGTTTAAACGACCTTATAATGGCATCTCTCCCTATGTGTCCATGATACATCCGTGCCATGGCAGACATCTTGCTATCAGGCATAACTGGTCTTCCATCCCGATAGACCCATACATGATCCTTCTCTCTTGGTGCACATCCTGCTTTTACCCACTGCTTCATTTCCTCATCGCCTGCTTCTTCATGCACTTGTCTCACTTCCTCCCAGGAACCCACAAGGTTAGTAAACAGTAAGGTGCAAGAAGTCACTTCTTTCTCCTTTCCCCTATTGATTGAATTCTGATTTCGTGCACAGTATTGAGCCATATCATTGGCGTATTTGTTGCCTACGGCGATGTAATCGCCAGACTGATTATGTGCAGCACACTTCACAACAGCCAATTGCTTAGGCAGCTGTATCGCCTCAAGCAATTTTCCAACCACTTCAACATTCTTAATGGGCGTTCCATTTGATGTCAGAAATCCTCTCTGTAGCCATATTTGGCCGAAGTCATGCACCACACCAAAACCATACTGACTGTCAGTGATCACAGTCACTCTTACACTCTTCCCAATCTTACATGCTCTAGTCAAAGCAAAAAGTTCAGCTACTTGGGCTGATCTCACTCGTTTCAGATAGGATGCTTCCATTACTGCTGCAACCGTGCATACTGCATATGCTGCACTCAACATTCCATCATCTGTTCCCAGGCAAGAACCATCTACAAACATCACAAAATCACTTTCTGGCAATGGTACATCTTTTATATCCGGACGTGGCTTGGTACAGAAATCGAGTACATCCAGACAATCATGATCTGCTTCATCTCTGACTTCCACTTTCTCAGCATCAGGCAATAATGTTGAAGGATTCACATTCAAACACCTCTCAAGGCTCACATTTGTTACACCTAGTATGACTTTTTCGTACTTAGTCAGTCGGCTATGTGTCATGTATTGAGTGTGACTCCTTGTTAAAAGTATTGCTACATCATGAGGTACAAACACTTTCACAGGATATCCCATCACAATTCCTTCACTTTGTTCCAGACTTCGACAGGTAGCAGCCACGGCTTTCAAGCACCCAGGTAAAGCTACAGCTACTGGGTCTAGCATTGATGAAAAGTATGCAATTGGCCTTCTCAGTTTTCCATGTTTCTGAATTAATACAGAAAGTGCACATCCATTCCTCTCACTGAAATACAACTCAAACTCCTTCTCATAATCAGGCATTCCCAATGCTGGCGCTTCACACAAACCATCTTTCAATCGTTTAAAAGCTGCCAATTCTTCTTTGTTCAAATCAATGGGATCTCTCACATCACTTTTTGTCAAACGTACCAAAGGCTTTGCGATCAGGGAGAAATTGCTTATCCATTGACGACAATATCCAACCATTCCAAGAATCCTTACCTCTCTTTGTGTCATAGGGGCTCTCATTCCTTTTATGATCCTGATTCTGTCTATTGTTATTTTCCTCAGACCCTTTTCGATGTTATGGCCTAAATAATGTACTTCTTTCTTACAAAATTGCAATTTTGATGGTGACACTTTAAGTCCTTTATCAGCCAGATGATTCAACAAGGTTATAGTGTCCGTTATACAAGCTTCACGAGTCTTCAACGCCACAAGAAGGTCGTCGATATACTGTACTAACACTGAATTCTTGGGCATTTCTAAACATTCTAATGATTTCTTCAATATCTGATTAAAGATTGAGGGGCTTTCTGTATACCCCTGTGGAATTCGGCACCACGCCAAAATACGCTCGCCAAAACGAAACGCAAAAATCTGCTGGCTGTCATGGTGCAATGGGATGGAAAAGAAAGCATGGCAGAAATCAATTACAGTATACCATTCTGCTTCATGGGGGATCTGATACAGAATCACAGATGGATTTGGTACAATAGGACAACATGGCACAACTATTTTGTTTATCTTTCTCAAATCTTGCACTATCCAGAACTTTCCATTAGGTTTTTTCATTCCCATAATTGGGGAATTACATGGACTGCTCATTATTTCCCTCAAAATGCCTTGTTTTATCATTTTCTCAATTATAGGGGTAACTCCTTCAAATATCTCAGGTGTCAATTTATATTGCGGGACATTTGGATAACTTATTCCTTCCTTCACTGTTATTTTTACTGGGTCTACATTTCTCATTAGTCCCACATATTCTCCTGTGAAATCCCAGACTTCTGCCTTTACAGTTTGTTTCAATTCTTTGGGTAGTTCATCAGGGTTAAATACAGCATAGGCTTCAGTAATCTCAGTTTCTCTATTTGCCATAGTCATTTTATACAATACGTCTTCATCAGGGGTCTCAAATGCTGTACCATCAGGGGTACAGGAAATAGTGCAATTCATTTTGCACTACAAACCCCTTCCTAACAAATTCACTGGACTTGTATCGCACACAACAAAATGGTGCATTTCAGAAAATTTCCCTATACTAATTTTCACTGGTTCTGTTAGATAAGTTTTAATCTGTCTGTTGGATACACCAACTACTTGGATTGTTTCATCCGAAAGAGGAAGATTTTTAACATCAGCTGACCAAACAGTTGATCGAGTAGCGCCAGTATCTACTAGGAAAGTAACATTTTCGTTATTTATCTTTCCGTCCACAAATGGGCCTGTCTGGTCTACTTCTAGAGTTGCGCCAAGTACGCACTCTTCTCCCTCCCTTCGGCACCATCAATAACCTTCTTCCGAATCGCTCGCATCACGTTGTAGCCAATACTGCGAAACAGCGCTAGCGCGAGGCAGCTTAGTTCCCTGTTCTTCGTTGTAGAATCCTGTCTCATTACTGTGTTTCTGTGAATTTTTGCTTTGTGGAAAGGCGGTTTTGGCACCTGATTCTGTTGGGTTACAACCTGCTGCTGTCGCTGCGGTTGACCACTCACCTCATTCTGCACCTGTGGATTCAATGATGCATTTTCATTATTAGTACTTGGGGGAAATTTATACTTGGTTTTCCAATGCCCTATCCTACCGCAATTATGACATGGGAATTTCTTTTTGGCTTCTTCTATGTTAAAATTTCACTTACCTTTCCCAGGAGTGAACTTTTTGGGGCCTATATTATTCGCTTGTTCCACTAACTGGGCTTCCTGTCTCTCAGCCACCTTTACTTGTGCCCACTTAGCTTTTTCTTTTAATTTACGTTGTTTGGCCTCAATCTCATCACTGAAATATTTAGCATGTCTCAATGCTTCATCTATTTTCTTATTTTGCGAATCTACGGTATGTTGCTTAATCATTTCACTAATTTCTGTACGTAGACCATATACAAATCTGTATAAAAAATGACTCAAGTCTTTTTCACTCAAATTTTCATCACCACTAAATTATTTAAAAGCCAAAATCAACCTCTCATAGTAGGCATGTACCGACTCCTTACTTTCCTGATGAGTTCTGTCAATTTTCACCCAATCGGTTTCTTTAGGAGGTACTTTATTTTTCAAAAAGGCAATGACCTGTTCGTATTTTTTTATTACCTCCGGGTCAGGTGCTCCTGTCTTTGGATCCCTAGGGTATTCTTGTGTGGGCCAATTTATCATAAGTTTGCACTCTGTCTACAAATCTGCTGGTACTATTATGTCAAACAGGCTGTTTAGATCAATCCATAATACTTTAGATAATTTTACAAATCTGTCCACCTGCCTATACCACTCGACGGGCTTTTCACGTAGTCGAGGGAAATCATTTGTGAATGACAAAATATCTTGTCTAGTCCATGGGACATGTACATCTCCTCCTCCTGGAATTTCTCTCATAGGGCATTCTGTTACTACCTATTCCTTTTCTCTAACAGGGAAAGCTGCAAAAGTTTTATCTAAGGCATTATCTCGTTTTCGATACCATCTGCTTCTCCATTTGTCTACATATCCCCATTTTCTCAGCAGGATAATTATTTTCTTAATCTGACTCATTCGTCCCGTGGTATTCAAATTTTCAATGTCCTTTTCAGTGAAATCTATTCGATATGGTTTCTGCAGGGCCTTTACCTTTTCAATATATATACCCATTTCATTTGCTACTTCTTCTAATCTTTCATGCAGATTTTTTGCTCTCCAAGTTATGCTTTTACACAGAAACAGTAACTCCTCATCCTGGTAGGTTTTTAACTTCTCTGTGGGAATAGTTCCTACTAATAACTCTTCCAGTACCATTCGTAGTTTGGCCACATCTATTGATTGAGATTCTTTGTCTTTTCTCTGCAGACTTCTCAACCATTCGCTCAGTTCCTCTGAAGATGGGCCTACTGGTTTTTCTACATTATTTTGTTCTAAGTCCCTTTGTGTTTCTAATACGGATTCCATTTTCATAGTAGGTTTTTCTGCTACATTTGGGCCTAGAAATGGGTTATTCGAAGCATTTGGCTTGATCGTACCCATTGTCTGTCTCCATTGATTTTCATTTAAGCTCTGCTTTGGCTTCTCAACCTGTTTATTACTGTTATAAGGAACTGTTAAACAATGTCCATTATCTTTCTGTTTATCAAAAATAGGCATCATAGGGCCTATTGTCACTGGAACAGTTACAGCTTTTAAATTTTTGGTCAATTCTCTTATCTTTTCCGTTAATTCTAAAGTTGTCTTTGCTAATTCTACCGAATTTTCACCATTTACTTTATCATCTGATTTTCTCTCTATTTCTCTCATAGAATTATTTTTCCCTATTTCTTGGGGTACTGGTTCAGTCTTAATGATTCGCAAAGTTTCTCTCATTGGGGCACTTGGTGTCAACATTTCAGATTCTTGTCGATACGGGGTGGATTTTTATAAAACATGTCATCCAGATCATCATCCTCTGATTCATCCACTCCATATCCCCTTGGTTCGATATTATGTCTCTTTTCCGTACATTTTTTCCCTCTAATTTCCTCAGTAGTTCTCACAGGAAACAGACCTTCAGTCATACTTGCATTCCGCCATCTTCTCATTTTTTCATCATGAGTGTCATGCCCGTATCTACCAAACATGTACTTATACCTTCCACCACTTCTCTCTCTTTCTCGGTCATGCATCCCATCTTCCCATTCTGCTAGTGCTTCAAACTGTGTTGGTCTAGGTCTTGGTTCTAGATTCATCATTTTCTCTCTTAAATTTCTTAAAACCGCTAAATTAAACGAACCATATTCTGGAAATGCCAAAACTCCATCCTTTTTTGTATACGTCACCCAGTTATCGAACCAAATACAAGTATGATATCCGTATTTCGCAACCATAAAGGATGCAGGGGTTTTCAGTGGGGAAGCAACTGACCTTCCCTAGTCACAATCGGTTTATCCTTTTTAAACCATTTCTTGATCTTTCCAAACCAGGACTTTTTCTCCTTTTCAGGTGGATCGTAATACATCATTTTGTTTTTCTTTTTGTATCGCTAGTCTTTTCCTTACGACTGTTCTGTTATTTTAACCAATCGTAGCGCGACTCACACTAACACACCAATCCGGAGCGTCTATGTCACTTCTTCAATTCTCCAATCCCAGCGCGTCTCACACCAACGCACCAATCAGCAATGTCTACGTCACCCTGTAATTCTCCACTCCTAGCGCGGCATGTACCAACACGTCAATCAGGGACGTCTACGTTTCTTACTGACTAGCCAATCCCAGCGCGGCTTTTCTGACGTCAACTTTTCTCGCTGTCGCAGCTCCTGCTCCTGCTCCTGTTGACCCCTCCTTTACAAAATGTATCTGTAACTTTTCTTTACGTCCTTTTAACTTACGAATCTGTTAGTAACGACATAAAACGCCACCATTGTCAGCTTCGCTAACCAAAGAATAGTCAATGACCTTTCTTACAAGAAGTCCGTCTTTCCCGAGAGCAGCGCTTACCTCTGCCCTACTATGGAATCCTTACTTCCGTTGATAAAGTAGCACATCTACCTTACCCTTCTAACAAGCATTAGCTAACCGTTTCTCCAGAATTAAGACACCTAGTTGGAGACCCAATGCTTCTGAGAAATAAAACCAGAGTTTCACAATTAACCTGAATGCTATTTCATTCACGCACTTTCATATGGAAAATGTAGTTCATTCACACAGAATTCTGTTTTTCCCGAGAACAGCGAACAGTCTGTCTTAATACAGAATTATGACACACGTTAATAAAGTAGCACTTCCCTCTACTTTATCCTTCTAGCAAGCTTAGGGAACACCTATTACCTTTCCAGTGATAAGCGTAATCAGAGTGCCTTTTGGACTCCTGGTACCTAAGACCAAAATTTCACAGGTGACCTTCACTAACCATACACCTCTTTCATACAGAAAAGTCCCTAACAGTAACACACGACAATGTTACCAAACCAAACCCAGACAATGCGTCGTGCAACTCCAATCGTTACACGTTTCCCCTGTGTACCTACAGGGCAACAACAATTCCGTCTTTCCCGAGAACAGCGCTTACCTCTGCTCTACTACGGAACCGTTACAAACTTCCGACTTCCTACCTCCCAGAAGCCGTCAAACAACATGGAACTCAACGCAACTCAACATAGAGTGTTAATACATACCAATACCTTCCAAAAATCAATAAGCTATTTACAAGCAATAATCACCAACCAAAACAATAAAAACCATAACTCTGCTACCAGAAAAACTGTTGCAGCGTGGAAACCTGGGTATCAGGAATCAAGACGAAACCCCTTACCTAATATCCTCCTTTTGTCACAGACCAAATATCACATTAACACATTCACTCCTACAATCATTGGTGGGGCCCATAACACCAACATTCCTTCCTCACTTCTCATTGGTCTGCACTTACAGGAGAGATGAATGTTCCAAGCGCTGACATGAAAGGAATACCTTATAACCCTATAGGAAGAAAATTATTTACACATCTGTACATTAAACCTTATATCTACCCATCGTAAACCTAAACATTAAGATACTCCTCCCACGTGATCAATGGATCATTTAGTTGGATTGGTAGGGTGACTTAGTCCGGCTAAATACACTCAAGATCCTGATCTATCCTCTCTTAATAAATGACCAAAACACATTTGCTTGTTAATCAATATTTTGTTTATCTAATTATTGCAAGAATTTAGTTTCATCTAGTGAATTTATTAATCATTACGCAAATCACAGAACACCATATTTACCTATTCTGGCTATTGGTTGTCCTCTAAGTCATCAAATTTGGTCATCAATCAGTCAGAATTCGAAAGTTCTTCATGCAACACGCTACAGTCCCATGAATGATCAAGACCAGAGCCGTGCAAGCATCTGTCAGTGCCCATAGATTTAGGAAGTCCTGAGTTCATCAAAGAAATGGGCAGCAATTCAGTCTGTCAAAGATTCAGGAACACAGCGTCACCGTCGTCTCCGTCAGCAAAGAAATTATAAGGAAGCAGCCACCCTCTCTATTCTATCATCATTTTATAATGAAAGTAAGGTTGATCGCATTATTGTTATGTTTGCAGACTTCGGTTACAAATTCAACTTTGCGAAGTCTCACATTGCAGAGTATACAGTGTTGTTTTTGGGCTATGAGCTCAACAATGAGGGTCGAGGATTAGCTCCTCACTTTCTGGAGAAGTGCGCATGTCTGCGTGCTGCAACAACATTGAAAAAATTACAGTCTTTGCTGGGCTTTCTGAATTTCAGTCGTACGTACATTCCCGATTATGCCCAGCGTATCAAGCCACTATATGCCTTGGTACAACCTACTTTTTCCAAATCGAGCTGGCTGCCAGAACATTCAGCTATTTTGCAATCTTTGCAGGCTGATCTTCTTGCTTCAAAATACTTACTGACACGTGATAACCACACAAACCTGGTAATAAGAATTGTGCCAGGCGCAGTGGGTTTCACGTACTTAACGTTCAATGAGGGCGATACCGTCCCCATTGCATACAAATCACACCTGTACACTTCGGCTGAACTGCGCTTTTCCTCGGTCGAAAAAGTTTTGACTGCAGTGCAGATGGCGATTCTTAAAGAACGAGTGTTGTCGCAAAGAAAACGCATGTTGGTGGTCACACTGTATCCTGCCCTAGAGGCAGTGACGAAAGCCAGTGTACCCAATTCAAAAGCTTTGCATCCGCGTTGGATACAATGGGCCACCTCTCTGACCTTGCCAGATGTCACTTAAATCTTTGATGCCTCATTGCAGACGCAGGAGTACTTGCAATATGAATTTGTTCATCCGGCTCCTCTGTCTTTGCGCCCGCTCGAAGATTACCATTGTGTCATTTATACTGACAGTTCGGCGCAACCGGCGACGGAATCAAAGCACGCCTATTCGGCAGCTTGCGCAATTGTTGCAGGTACTTTCGTAAATGGTGAATTCTAATCTGATGTCGTGCATACACAGTCATTGGGTGATTGTACCGCACAGTTAGCGCAGCTCTGTGCTCTGGTGCTTGCACTGGAGTTTGCTGATCCTCGAGTCAATACTCTTATAGTAAGTGACTCGTTTTACTGTGTTCAGTCCTTCAACGACAATCTATTCTTTTGGTCTCAAAATGAATATCGTGATTCCAAAGGTAGCACAATTAAGCATAAAATGCTTTGGGTTCGAGTGGAAGAACTTAAGGACCATCTGCCTCTCGTGAATGTAATTCACACTCTTGGGCACCAGTGAGTTGGTGTCCACGCTGTCGGTAACAGCTTAGCTGACGAAGCAGCGAAAACTGCAGTGGTGACATATTTAGTAGCAGCAGTTACAAGATCCAAAAGTAAGATCGATGATGACATTTTGGCAGCTATTGCTGCTACAGAGAAGGGAAGTAAGTTCCAGAGAGGTTTCCCTTTTCGTTACCATTATCACTTAAGTCCTGATAACGTCCCATTAGTGAGAATTAACGACGCTGGTGACAGGTTGATTCCCAACGCGGACTGCAGACCATCGTTGATATCAGCGGCTCACGAGGGTATGGCATCTGCCCATGCCGGCGTTGCTGCAACTGTTACTCTGTTACAACAACATTACTGGTGGCACGGGTTATATAAACAGGCTCGCACTAATGTTCTTGATTGTGACATTTGCCAGCAGATTAAACCTTCAACTGCTGCGCGTCCACCACAAACTCAGTTGTACATATCCAATAAACCACTTGGGTGTGTTTATCTGGATCACTGCGGTCCATTCTCCTCTGATACTGCGTACAAGTATATCTTAGTTGCAGTGGATTCATGCACACGTTTTCTGAGGGTATGGCCAGAAAGGAGTGCTGATGCCCGTACTGTCATCAGGGATTTGCGTGTCTTTGTGGGAAGTTTTGCGTGTGGTACCTTTCATTCAGGGCCCTGCGTTCGCCTCTAAGGCGTATAAAGAAGCCATGAAAAATTTGGGGGTCCAAGTAAAATTTTTGTCTCTATACCGACCTGAGGGTAATAGTGTAGTGGAGCGAATGAACCGTGACTTAAAGCAATCCTTGACAGCTAGGGTTTTAGGCATTGGCCGGAACTGGTTAGCCCATCTGTATAACATCCAACGTGCACTTAATAATCTCCCTAGAAGGTCTCTGGGTGGGCGGACCCCATACATGATGCTCTTTGGCATAAAAATGTTTGTCCCGGACCTTGATGGTCTAGACATGGCGGCGTCTGCCGCACCCTTTGACGTAGATGATCACTGTGCTGTGTTGCAGAGTCTACAAGAGACTAGAGATAGTCTCGCGAAGGAACACTTGCCCTCCACATCTGATGCTGAACTTCAGATTCCGGTAGTCGGCTGGCTACCTCGAGTTGGTGACCTGGTCCGTTCGAAGGTGGAGAACAAGAAGGAGTTCGGCCCGTCTTATCGTGCCCCGGTTCCAGTGCTTGGCGTGCAGGGTACAAGAACAGTCATTTTACCTCCACTTCCTGGTCGCAAGGATAACAGGTATATCTCCATTGACAATGTCAAACTACAGCGAGTGGCCGATTCTTCTTAGTATGACTCCAGCTGTCTCTTGCCCTGCGATGCTGAGAAATTCTGTTTTGGCTCCGGCTCCTACCACCATGCCTGATGTTGCCATCGAGATGCATACAGTTACTGATCCTTTGTTGCTACCACCGGCTGGTGGTCTACCTGAAGATACTGAGTATGCTTATCCTGCAGATGTAACATTGCCTGTTTTACAATCAACCGCAGTTACCCAGTCACGTTTCTCCTTTGATACTAACTCTATGACTTCCAGGTCCCCATCAAAAGTTTCTATTTTTGCTGTTTGGTTTAAAAGACATTTTTTGATTCCCCCTTGGACTTACATTTGGCTAATGCTCATATGTATTTTTTTATTCATGTCCATCGGATTTGTGGTGGTATTTTTTCGCCTTGTGAACGGACACTACCTAAAAGAAAGATCGACAATTAGATTAATTGATGGAACTTTGGCCCCCCACTCCTCATCACACATCATGAAGAGAGACCAGACTTTTGTGAATATTACTGCCTGGCCTGTGTTAGATGGGATTGCGTGGCATGCTGTTAAATTTCAAATTCATGGACCCACTGAGGTTATTAATGTTCCGAATGTATTTCGTGTTTCTATGGGTGATGTGGTTAAACAAAACATCCGCTCTGATGATTGGGACGTTCAGACCATAGAAGCACTGTTTTCTGATTTGAAATATTATGCCGCTTTTGATGCTGAAGATTTGTATTTAGACACTGCTAATTACGGAGAGTTGTTTTGCTATCAACATTATGGCAATCATTTCCTACATAAAGTCAATACGTTTCGTAATTTTGTGAATTATACACAATGGGAACATTGTCCAACGCCAATGTTAGGCAGCTCCAGCACATTGGTGAACAAATTTGCCTATTTTACTGATTTCAGTGTTTCAAAACCTGCCGACTTTTATTTTAAAGTGGCAGCGGAGTCTGCCTCGAAGGTTAGGCTGACACACACTAAATTATTGTATTCCAAATCCTTTATGGATGATTTAGCGGTCAGGGGTTATGATCTGTGGAAAGATACTATTGATCTTAAATCTGTTTGGGGATCTAAACCATGGCAGGTACAAGGAATAGAAGCTTTGCATCGTGCCTGCCTCATCCCGAACCACATATTGTTTTTGAATTTGACTATTTTTCAGACCACCTGTTTTGGATTGGCTACTTCTAAAAAGCTGAATTCCCCCTCTATTCCAGATCTGGGTGCTTATCCACATTGGGATAATCATACAGAGCTGTCCCTTGATGCGTTGCAGTCATACATTACTAACACATCATTCAATATTTCCGATTTCAATTCAGAAGGATGGTTGACTTGGCGGACAAGCTCAGATTCCTGTCAACATCGTTTTTTGGGGCTGAAGCCTGGGTATACGCAGGTTCGCGAAGACCCCCGCTTTGAATCTTCTCATTCTGTTACTACCTACTCTGTTGGGAAGTTATGCCATTCTTGGCTGCAACATTCCACCTTGGCATCTGTTAAACTTCATTTATCTAAATTACATGACAAAATAGATTTGAATGATTTTGTTAAAGGTCTTGTAGTTGGCAGGTCCAAAAGTTGGGTGTATGCTATTTATAACCAGGTTTGGAAGTTTTCACAAATTGAAGCTGCTTCCAGATTGAGAGCTATTGATCAAGCCAATATGGAAAAAGTGCTAGCTGTTATAGATAATAGCATTAACACCCTTTCTTCCAGAATTTACACATTAGATAATATTGTTTCATCTGTTGTTGATATCGTGCAGAATGATGTGTCTGTTTTATATCATGGTCAGAACCAATTGTGTTCTATAATGCAGTTTGCATGGACTTTGCAAACGTTAAAAGCTGGGAAAGTCCCCTGGGACTACATGAATACTTCATCATTATTCCTTCCTTTTAATCTAACTGCGAAACAACACTTCATGTCCATGAAAGATGCAACATACTCATTGCTGCATATTGAAAAGTTAGAACCTTTGCCTTTCTCAGTGGCCGAATTGAACTCAGCTGTGTGGCTTAACCACGGGTTAATCACATTGCCATTTCCTTTGTTTAAATTCAGTTTGTACATGAAACATTATGCCCTAGGCAGATATGAACCGTTGGGTACTGCTTTCCTGCATGAAGTATGGTCACTCCCATTTACATACAGGTGCACGAGAGAAGGTAAAGAAGTATATTTGAAG
Organism: Triturus cristatus; assembly: GCF_964204655.1. Classification (NCBI taxonomy): domain Eukaryota; kingdom Metazoa; phylum Chordata; class Amphibia; order Caudata; family Salamandridae; genus Triturus; species Triturus cristatus. Next base: position 1,257,367,218 of record NC_140590.1, read on the forward strand.
GGTGAGGAATGTTCTTCCACACCTGATCACTCTGTAGTCTGTAGGCCCATCCAATTGCATGGCACGTGCAATGTGCAAGCGCCTAATTTAGCATGCGTCCTGAAAGGGATTCCAGTGCCAGCTATTACACCTTCTTTCACGTTGCTAGCTAACGTTAGTTATTTGCTTTTGAATAACAAGGCTTGCTGCGGGATGCTAGTGGGAATTCCCTACATTGTGACTGTATCACAGAGAGTAGTCTGCTGTAAAAATGTCCTTTTCCCACCCCGCATGGGCGGCTGGATGTATCCATCTGGCCTTCCATTCCAACCTTGAAAGCAGAGTTCAACAAGATGAGCAGAATAAGGGCTCTATTGTCTCAAAAAGAAGTCACTCTGACTTCGTCCCGTGAAACATTTGTCCTTCACGTGGCCAACACCCGTACCAAGGTGCAGGCGCTTTAAAATACTGATCTCCCAATTAATTTTGGTGCCCTGATTCAAACTATATTTAAAGCCTCGTCAACAACTGGCTTGGCGCATTTTTTCAAAATTGTGGGCTCCGGCCTCGTGACCTCCTTCCAAACTATTTTTGGTGTGATACCGGCCTTTTTTCATTCTATTTTTTCCAGCATCTTTGGAGGGCTCCCGTTGATTCTCGCCCTCGCGGCTGGCGTGCTGCTGTTGGTCTGCGTACTGCGCAATGGCTGCACACTTTGTGTCACGCAGCAGCCTGTCCCGGCTGCTCCATCTTCGTAACCGGATGCTTGAATACTACGGAACTTTACCACTGGCTACCCTGAGCATAACCTATGGATTATCCTTCCGGTTTGCCTACTTTACATGCGTACAACCTGTTTTTCATTGCCTAGATTGTCCTTTCGAATGGGCTCTGGATTTGTGCTTGTCAAACTCGGTGTCTCCTGCCCCGGATTATGATCGACTGATGAATCCATTAGTGGCTCATGAGTTGGACTGTTCTGGTGTTAGGATTATGGCCTGTGGTGCGGCACATGGAGTCCTTGGGAATTGGGACATCGGAACGGCACCGTATGACTTCTTGGCAAGAAGTTATCTGGAAGAACACGCCAGTTGTCCTCTGAATGTGCTAGAGGTTCCAGTAATCGAAGAACATGTATGTTTGTTTACCTTATTAGACTGGATGGCGGACACTTTTGCAACTCGTTCCGATGACTTCCTTTTGGAAGCTGTTGCTACGTACTGTGCTTACACATTAATGGATTAATTTGATTATCGTCCAGCTTCCCTTGCACAAACCACACATTTTTTTTTGTGTGTTGCTACATCTGGGCTCGTTGAGCCTTTGCATGATGTATTGACTTACCATTTTCTTTTTTTCCCTTCATTGTGTTTTTTTTTTTTTAAACGTTTTTTTTCTCTCGAACTTTCACTCCTCTTTATTTGGATTTCCAATACATGCACTTGGTTCCGCTCTGTCGAACTTGAACTCTGCGTTCCTTTTTGTATCCCTATGTGTTCGTGGTCCGATCAAGGGGGGGTAGTGAAGGCAGCGATTTAGATGCATACATTGCTATGTTAGCATAAGCGCGTTAGATGTTAGAAAGCCATCTTGCCCTTTTTTTGCTGCTTTTGCACACAACACTGCAGAGACGTGTTGTTCTTTGAAAACTGCTTGCTTGCTTTTTCTTCACATGAGAACTGTCTGTTGTTCACATCCTTGGACGTGCACTGCGACCTTGGTCTTAACATTGTGTGCAAAACACTGTGAGCCGCCAGACAATGTATGTTTTTGAGTTCAGGTTGATCGGCCCACTCTCTAGCCATAATATGCACACAGCTGCAAATACCTGAATGTCGAGAGCCTTTAATATTACTGTTTGCATGCGTTAGAAACACATTCTGGAGAAGAACATTTCCAGGCGCAGAGCAAAGCTGATCCTGTGATGTGATTCACCTAAGCTGATCTTTACGGTATGGGGTTCCCCATTCAAGCCTAGAGACCTTCTTAGTACATTAATACTAGCCTACTAGCGAAGGGAAGGTGGCTGTATTCCACTGTCATTTGTAATATGATTTCTCCCTTCATTTTCTATGGTATTGTAACAATGCTGATGGTTTTAATTATAATCATGTGTCTGCTTATGTTAGCCAAAGTACTGCATCTTAGGACATGTAGTTTATAAAATCAACCTTTTAAACTTTACCGTGTCTCTGATTACTCTTGTTGTGGACTGATATGAGAATAATTACGAACAGGTATTTCTGATTCCCACCATTCCTGAGAGTACTCTAAGTCGCTTGTTCTGGGTTGTCTATACATTGGGATCTCCGAGAGAATACGGATAACGAATGGGACACTGATGCTGGTCGGATAGGGGTTCTGGGTACTGAGGTGAGTTTTTTGGTACACCACAATTCACTGAGGTCCTGGTTTCCTGCACATAGTTCTGTGCATGAGCAGAATCCCTGCAACATAGGGACTTATAAGGGTACCCCAGTATCCAATCTGGAGTGCACCTAAGTACATGTCAATACATTTTAAGGAAAAAGCAGATAGACCGGGGTCCTGATTAGCAGGATCCCAGTCAGATTAGTCAAAAACTGTGTAACATCAAGCAAAAAGTGATGGTAACCATAAGAAGCAGATACTACTTTCCTACAGATACTCTACTCACAGCAAATACGAGGTTCACCTTCACTTCACTAGTGTCCATTTTCCCCCCTGGGCCTCCTGTGTTCCATAGCATGTATTAGCTATCTGCGTATGGCAGCACTGTTTTTTATTTTTATACAATTGACGTGGACAGTTTCCACAATAAGAAAAGTTCATAATGAGACAGAGATGATCACGCAAAGGGGAGGAAGAAACAGCTGCATTAGAAAACAAGCATTGGTGAAGCCAATAGGTCTTGCCTATGCTAGAGGTATTGGCTTTGCCAATGTGTGTGAGCCATGTTATACACCAGCGTGGTTGCTGTTGAGTATGGCTAAACATTAGTGGTGTTGAGGAGAGTGGTGTGGAGTGTCTTAGACTAGAGTGGAATAGAGGGACGTAGAGTAGAGTGGCATAGAGTGGAGTAGAGTGTCATAGACTGGAATGGCGTGAAGTGGCATAGAGTGGAGAGGTGTCAGAGTGGGGTGGCAAGGAGTAGAGTAGAGTGTCACAGAGTAGAGTGGCATGGAGTAGAGTATTGCGGAGTGGCGTGGAGTGTCATAGAGTGGAGTAGAGTGTCATGGAGTGGAGTAAAGTGGCATGGAGTAGAGTGGCATAGAGTGGGATGTCATAGAATGGAGCGGAAAGTCAGAGTGGCGTGGAGTAGAGTGAAGAGGCATGTCAGAGTGGAGTGGCATAGAGTGGAGTACAGTGTTGTAGATTGGAATGGTGCGGAGTGGTGTAGATTGGGGTGACGTACAATGGAGTAGAGTGGAGTGTCATGGGGTAGCGTAGAGTGGAGTGAAGGTTTGTAGAGTGACGTAGAGTGGAGTGCATAGCGTAGAGTGGGGTGTTGTGGAGTGGTGTGGTCTGTCTTAGAGTGAAGTGGCACGGAGTGGAAGGGCATAGAGTGGAGCGACATAGAGTGAAGTAGAGTGGAGGGGCATAGAGTGGAGTATAAATTGTGCGGTAGCACACTGTCTTTACAGACAACACATTTTCAAATGAAATTACCATTACATTTGTACAGAGACAGTTTTACTAATAAAACTATACAGCGCACAAACGATAATGGGTGAAAATCAGCATCACCTAGTGTATTGATTTGTTTTGATCATATCTAAATATTTCTTTCCACCACACTTTAGAATTACAAGCAAATGTGCTACATTTTTGCTTTCTTAATTCTAGTATATTCTGAATTATTTTTGCAGTTTATACTGGCACTTACATTTTGTTGTGTACTAGAAAACTATAACATCCTATAGCATTTCCTTACGCACTCCCAGTACCTAGCATGTATACATTCTCTCACTTTGAACTCAGAAAAAGAAAAGTAAACACCAACCTCTTCCAGAAGACAGAGTCTAAAATGATCCCGGTCTTTGAATGCACAGCAAAAGTGATAAGATAAAAGCAGAATAGGTCTGTTTATTGCTCATTCATTTTGAACTCCAGCATAGTTATTTTGGGGGTGCTTCAACCCCTACTTCTAGTGCTTATGGCATGGGCGTGAAATTGAGGGAGAGGATGGTTTAAGTTATGCTATTACTAAAGAGCATGGACCAAAATAAGCAAGCTCCATTGTTCCTCACAGACATGTGAGGTTGATGAACTGGTAGTGGCAGAGATAAGTAGAGTCATTCAAGCAGAAAGATAGAAACAAGGAAACCTTTTATTTTATTATTGTTTTTTATTTTAAATATTTTTATTGTCAACAAGGGAGCATCACTACAACTTATACTTGAAGTATCTTATAACATATCAAAAACTCATTAAAAGTACTTCACCACACATATATAAACATACATAGGACAATACAATTGAAAATGATAATAATAAACCTAAGGCTAGCATCTAGATTCCAGATCTCGGGAGGCTCCTCTCCCAATTAAATTGAGCTCAGTCCCCCTGCCTAGTCTATTAATCTTACGTATCTAATGACAAACTCCCCCATATAGCATCTAATTTCATCAGGGAGCGGGTTCCTCTTGCCAGAGCTAGGGATTTCTCCATTTCATAAGTTTCCTTTACTATAGCCCACCACTCAACTATAGAAGGAGGTTTAGAGGAAATCCAAGCCCTGGCTATGGTGAGTCGGACAGCAACCAATAAGATTGCAATAAGACGTCTCAGCACCTGGCTCTCTTCTTTATAACCCAATATAATTTCTGTGACTGTAGGAGGGGAACCTATCCACAATTGTAACCTCATTGCATGGCCTATCTTCTGCCAAAATGTTACTAGCTCTGGACAGGTGGCGAGCATATGTACTATGCTTGCAACATACACCACACATTTGGGGCCTTTTTACCAGTCCCCTCCTTGACCCCCCTGAGCCCAGCTAGCAATCTACTCTGGGGAAACCTTTCCAAAGTAGTACAGAATATTTACTGCTATGAAGCAGCATAGTAGGACGATAACTGAAAACACATGTACTCCCGTGGAGTGCTTCAAGAAAAAGAAAGCAAGATTTCCCAGAAAGCGAGCACTCATGGAGGAATACTAGAAGCCAGTCAGAAAGGTGGCAAACAGGCTAAGTTCCACGGCAGGTACAAAGACATGCTGGATGGCCTAAAACAAAGCCAGCAAATAGAAAGCAAACAAAGGTGAGTCACGAAACACAAAGCCAATGGTAAACAGTGGTTGGAATGCATTAGGATTAGATTTAAAGAAAGATAGAGAGGTCCTCATTTCTAAAGAATGAACAAAAGATAGCACAATAGACAAAACAAGGATACGTCAAAGCATTAGAACAGGGAGATGCACAAAGGAAGGGTGATACGGGCGGGAGGACAATAACAGAAGAGGAGATAGCAGAGGAGATCCGAAGCTACTGGACATGGGCATTGCAAAACTCATGGGTGCACATGTTATGCCAGGCACAAAGGATAAAAGGTGGCCAGACATATATGTAGACATCTTAAAAATGTAACATGTCGCGAAGCAGTGGAAGAAGTGCTTGAAAGAGGAAGAAAGGGAGCAAGCCAGGAGACTAAGGGTACTCATCATAAGCATAGACACATTTCATTATCTTTGCTTGGATTCCTTGAAATAAATTCACTAAACCCTAAGTAACATTATTTAAGCATATAGATTTCATGAGGGCAGTACCAACATATTTAGGAGGGGAGGGATAACATGGTTTCAGTATGACAACGTTTTGCGTTAAGATGAGGGAATACCAAAAAGTGATTTTGCAGAGAGTCATAGTGATCTGTGGCTTCAATAGATGTGTCCTTGAGACTGATCTCGGTCATGCATGGTAACAGTGGGGTTGCTTATTCTATACAGCCTCTTTCCAGAGTGTCCCTCCTAGGGACTACTGGAGATACACCAAAAGCCAGCAGGAGAGGCCATGAGCTGGCCATTTAATATAGGTGTATGTTACAGGTAACCCTCCAGATTTAAGCACAAATACTGTAAATATGGGGGCAAAAACCTCCTGGGACAGCTCCATTCTAAACAGGAAAGAGACGTTCACTGCACCAGGCAGGGAGAGGGGCACTTGAAGAGTTACTGGTGAAAGGTCTGAATCTCAGCTAGGCTGAATGAGATGAGGGTGTGGCTAGCTCACTATCCAGACTGGCAGTCATCACTGATCATTGACAAGGGGTTTAAGGTTGTTTTCAGTACTCCATACACAGTGCCCAGAGTAGCGAAATGGACAGCGAATCTGTGCTTAGCAACGCAACATAGTCACATTTTCAACTGACGTGGACAATAGCAACATTTTCCTATGGGAGGGTACAGATGGCTTTGAACTGTGATGGAATGGACTTTGGTGTGCTGATGAATAGCCAGAGTTGTGGCACTCACAGAAACATAGTTTAGCGTTTCTGTAATTCTTTCCAGGGGTGTTGTCATTAATGATATGAGGGGCAGAATTAGCGAGCCAGAAATGACATTTATGTTGGGAAATGATGGCCAATGACATTGGGTGGTGAGTTTGCTATGTGAAATGGTTTTGGTGTGCTTGTAATGGAATGTGTTATTCAGAGCAGCAAGACACATACCTTCTTCGATGATATTTTGGTTGATACCCTATCTTGTTCACAGTGGTTGAGATTCCATGGGTTACATTTAGAGTTGGAGAGGAGTCCACCTGAGATTCTGGGAGACATTTAAACGGAAGGAGAATGGTGCTGCTATTTCTGGTGGAATGTTAGCTGGTACTGATGATACATGCTACTTACAGGCAAGCCTCGAAGGAATTTCCGAATGGGGAAAGTCGAATGTACTGGTGGCCCTGATGAGTTCGAACAAAAAATAAATTACATGATTAACTATTTACCAACCATGCTTGAAAACCATTTGGACATGGTCATCATGGTTGTGGAACTGGTAGCAATGATATTCTATGGGGAAATTATCTGGAGTTTTGAGCCAACAGGTAGGTAGTTTTGGAACACAATAGAGAGGTCGGAAAGAGAAGAGTTGTAAAGTCAATGACAGAAAAGCGATTGCTCTACGTATCTTGAAAATGTTGCTGTGACAAAGGAGGAAAGTATGTGCTTCTTTGTGGTAAAAGAGGCTATTAAGCTCTAGTTTCCATTCTGTGTTTTGAAACTTTCAGAATATTTGAGGTTGTGGGTAAAAGCAACAACAGGGGTCTTGGGCTAGAAGATGTGACACTGGGACTGGACTAGCTGCATGTGGTGGCAGGGAAGAGTTTGTCAGGCCAACAGAGGAGACAGGCTGTAGTTTCATTGGAAAGATATGCTTGAATGAATGATTTAGGGTCCTGAAGTGCGAAGTCCAGTTGAGGGGCGAGCACTGTTGAGTATATATACTTAGTAATGTTATCGGCGTGACTGGAAGTCATAAACTAGTCATGCTGATATGTTGTTGAATTGTGAACTCGATGATGCCCTAAAATTTCAAATGTATTCCTTTAGAATAGGAACAGCAGCAGAGGGTTTTGGGCGGATCATGGTGGAAACCGGAGTAACTGTGAAATGAAAGCCATATTGTTTTCCAGGGGTTTGTGAGCCCAAGTAAGGCATGGGTGGTATTGGTGCCACCAGCTAAGGTATGATTCTGTCACTAAGGAAGCAGAATGTAGAGGAGGAATACGTTTGAGATGAGGATGGCTTATCCTTCCATTGCGAAATCGGGGTGGGGGGTTGTATGCAAGCAATCAGAGGAAAGGGTTTTGTATTGTAATTGTATTGTATTGTAATTGCATTTATATAGTGCTTACTACCCCTGACGAGGCGTTGAAGCGCTTTTTTGGTGAGTAGCACGCTACTCTGGAATCTATAAAGGATTGGTGGTGAATCAGTATGGTGAAATATGGAATAATTTGAGTGGTGGATATGTTAGTCAGTTATTTGGATTGAGAAGGATAGCAGTCAGGACTGGCATAAGAGGACATGACTGGACTGGTCTGGTACAGGCGGGCAAGCGATGGAGGCAATTTATGCCCATATTATTGTAATTCGAGGGGCACTGCCCTGGCTGGGCTTCAACATACTACACCTGGGAAAAAATGATTTGGTAGAGTGTGTAGTGCTGCACTTTATAAAACTGGTATAGGAGGATTTGAGAGGCAAGACTCAGAGCTGGGCACAGCTTTTTTTTAGGAGTGTTTTGAGAGTAGCCAGGAAACGGGCAGCAAGTCATTTTGGCAAATAGGAGATCAATAAGTGAGATTTCAGGGTTTGGAAAGGAAAATGGCAGACTATAGTTTTGACTTGATGACACCCTTTACAAATTACGTTTGTTGTTCAGGAGACTGGGATATGTCTGTTGCTTCTTGATAACTAAAGTTGATTGGAGTTGTGGAGGAATGGATGAAAAGAAAGAAAGCCTGATGAAGGGTGAAAGGGGACTAAATGGGGAGGGAGGGTTTTTCTCTTAGCTCCCAAAAGAGCTGGGCTGGCTATATGAGACAGAGGGACCCCCCCTCCCCAGTCAAGACAGTGGGCAGGAATTTCATGGTAGGAGGAGCCGAAGGACCGTATTGCCCAGTCCATCTAGCCACAAAATCAGCCCCGAGGGAGCAGCACACAATTTTCTTACAGGCGCATGCACCTGATTTTCTGCTGTGGAAAAATACTTCTTGAAGTACCATTCTAGGCCATCAAGCATTGGAATTTATCATGAGTTGCTTTTTCAAACAGCCGCATATAAAATCTATGGATTTTAGCCAATATGTTTGAAAATGTGCTGTAAATTGTTTTTCATTGCTGGAGAAAAGGACCTCCTTCCCAGAGTCCACTCTAAAAGGTAGGCCTCACTTGATACAATATGGTGGTTGTGTTCTGTGTTTTCCAAGGCTGCATTTTAGCTGCTTTCCAGCTGTGTACCCCTGTATATAAGTAGTAAATAAAAAGTAGTTGGGCGAGCTTCTAGCTCACATAGGGTCCGAACAGCAGGGTCAGCTGCAATGCAAACATCTCGTATACGTAGAACACCTACAGCATTAAAAGCTACAGCATTTAAAGCTGTGGAACAGGCTCCCCTCACGTATGTTAGGTACATTGTGGGTGTTAATGTAATTCAAAACATCTTTAATCGGTTAAAAACCATCAAAGAAAACATACGATTCATTCTAAAGTTCTTTATTCGGTTAAAAACCATGAAAGAAAACATACAATTCATTATAAACAATTTCATTAAAATCGCAATTAAGAATTTATTTCCATGTGTTAAAATCTCCATGGTAAGTCATCATAAATAACAGTTCTGTGTAAAGACAGCTTGCCATTAAACCGTGTGCAAATGTCCAAAAATCAACTGCAGCTGTCATCATCCTAATGCAACTTTCCCTGCAATGAGCAACGCCCTTGTTCGGAGTTGTTCACACAGTCACTCTCTCGTGGGTGTCTTATAAAAAGAAGATGTATTCAGAGACTTTCCATGGACGTTTGTGACCTACTTTAAGAAAGACAGTTCTTGCCGCCTGTTTGATGCCATAATCTGCGCTGTTGAGTGGCCCACGTTTAGCTGAATAATCACAAGGGATTAAATCACGTGCAGTTAGATTTGTTTCCATTTTATGTATAACTTTTCCATGTTGCGCCACAGGCAGCGGAAAAATACACGCAATTAAAGTAACCAAGGAACCCCGCCCAGAAACCCCGTTGCGACATACCACCAGCTCACACCCCTTAAAAATGTTACCATGCCACACAGAGGAACTCATGGAAAGGATTTACCAATACAAACCACGTCAGGAAAACAGATGAGGAGTGTGGTAAGAGTTCCACATTATCTTGCTTTGACTCCGAACCAGAGTCAATAAACTCTGGATGCCCATCAGATGAGATGTGGTCCGTCGGCTAAACTGCCGACTTTGGTGCTGGAAACCAGGGTTGGAGCCTCAGGGTCGCGCCCACATCCTGTGATTCTGGGCAAATCACTTAATCTCCCCGTGCCTGAATTTGTAATGTAAATACGGTGCTCTTGTAAAGCGCTCCAATACCTTCGGGTCGAGTTAGCGCTACGTAAATATGCAACAAAAAAAACAAAACACAGCATAGAAACAGAACTGAAGTAAACACCTCTAAACTTGTAATCTTCCTCAAACAATTTAAGATTATGCATCTGTGGTGTTGGTAATAGTGTTCCTATCCGCCACCTGGTACTCCAGCCGTGGGTCCTTGAAGGGCAGGCAACCGGCAAAATGTGACTCATTGGCAATATAAAGGTAGCAGGAATCTGACACATTTCAGAAAAGTATCACTGTTTCTCAACAAAACGAGAGCAGGAAAAGCTGACCCTGGACGGAGAGTATGTTGGACAGTGGATCCACTACAGTACTCTAGAAGGAAGGCGCGGTAAAAAAAACCAGCTGATGTGACACCAAAGGGAGGAGAAATCAATTTTGTGAAACAGTTCCAGGAGTGCAGTATGTCGCCTTAGGCCTTATATAATATGTAGTTACTGTAGGAAGAGCGTTTTTTTGTTTGCTAATAACTTTACCACAGTTTAATGAATCTTCACAAGACTTTCCAAAAACAAAGTTCATCCACCTCAGCTCCTTCCTGGAAAATTTCAGGGTAATCTGTCGGGTTGGGACCGAAAAATAAGAAGGGTCACAAAATTTCCCAATCCAATTTCTGTAGGGACTTTGGAACAGCGCTACAGCTCAAACGCCTGAATGGAATTACACCAAATTTGGTAGATATCTAGATTTTTACTGATAAAGGTTGTTTTTGTGTGTAAATCTGTTCAATATTTAATGAGAAATTAAGGTTCAGAATTTACGTAAATTTTGGGTTTGCAGGACTCGCAGGAATCCCGTGATCAAGGAACTTCATGTAATAGAGTGATCTGATTGGCCGAGAGGGCCTCTTTACCCATCTAGAAGCTCCCGCGAGTCCCGTGGGAGCTCCAGATCTAATTGGTTGGCCACTACATGAGGAGAAATGTTGTGGCTGCAATTACAGGACACGGGGACTCAGTCTCCTTGCCCTGAATATTTTTTTTAAAAAGATATAAGGGGCATGGTAGGGGTATCATGAACCCCTGGACCTTGTGGGGGAGGAAGGTCCAAGAGTAGGCTCAAATAATATGCATGGCAGTGGCTCGCAGTTCTAGTTACCTGAAATAACTATAGCTGGTAAGTGTCTTGTATACACTGACATTTTCACCTAGCTATAACATATGTTTAACCTTTGTTTTTTCCAGTGGGGAAAAAAACAAAACATATATATATATATCAACCACTCCCGACTCCTTCTCCAGTAATCGGACTCCAACACAAGGGTAAGCTTCACCGTTAAGCTTTTGTTTATTATTAATCCGCTTGACGCATTTCGGTACACCTGCCTTTTTCACAATGGGAGGTCACATAAAATCAATCGTTTTTAAACAGAGGATAGAAAGTCACGTGATAATTGACTAATAGATATGGTAGAAAGACTATACATATATCTGCAGCATCACTATGTTATACTGTGACCAATTCATTAATTCAGTAGTTCAAACATCACCACCAAACCACCATGTATACAATACACATATTGAATGTGCTGAAATTGACTGTTTGTGAGCTCCATACAAAAAATTGCTCGAGATAGACTTTCACTATTATATCATAGCTAAAAGTTCATTTCCATATCTCTGTTGCTTTTCCTTGATACAATATCAATGTAGCAAATACTTTCCAACGTCTTTCATGGTATTTAAGCATCATCACACCCAGTCCAATTTTGTGTCGGCCACAGTGTTCTTTTGCAACAAAATATCGGACTAGTGCCCCCAGTTTAAGTCAAATCCCGTCTTTAACTCTGCCAATAGATCAAAATGATGTACATTTAATACTGTAGCTGAAGCATAAATAATATCCTAAAATCTAATAAAGTGCATGTGCATTACAGTACATAAGATATCACGTGCAAATTTGCTGAAAGATTTACAGTACCTCTGATCTCATGTGCAAAATAGCAATTTAAGTGGAAATTATTTACCAATCAGATACATCAAAAAAGTGCTTGTGCTAATACTAGATTCATTTCTAATATGATTGTGCAAATATTGCTAATGAAATAAATAAAGTGCTAGTGCATACAATATCTTTCATATAATTTCATATATAGCATAAATGCACCAAACACTCAATTATTTGTCTCTTTTTGTTAAAAATTATTAAATAATTACTTAATTCAGCACACATCATTGCTATTATAACACTTCCTCAGACTCTTTGGCTTAAACTTGATCAAACTGATGCATAATTAGTTTTCAGTCTTCTTGCTTCCTTCCTCCGAATTTAAAATTAACGTTCTTTTTAAAATCAAATGAAAATGGAAATTTAGATTTTATCAAATGTACATGTAAATCCTCTTCTACATTCAATCCATTTGGAATGTTGGTGTTGAACAAGAGTATATACTTTGATTCTAATTTACGGAGTTTTCTTTCTCTGTCACCGCCTCTCTGGTTTTTTGGGACTTGATCTATCGCAAAATAGACAAGATCATTCATATTCCCCTTGTGTTCTTCATTAATGTGGCGAGCTACCACATAATTCTTATCATTATTCTTAACTGCCCTTAAATGTTGTAATATGCGAATATGAACCATATGGATAGTACTTCCAACATACATTTTTGGACACGATCATTTTAGGATGTAGACAACATATTCACTTTTACAGCTTAGTGAAGTTCTTATCTTTCATGGGCTGTTTAGTAGGGGTGATATAACCTGTTGTTCGTTTTTGCCGTGTCACAGGCCTTGCATTTATGGCATTTGTGAAAGCCAGGGGTAGTCTGCAGCCAACTGCCTCCCCCTTTCCTCACTTCCGGATTTATCTTAAATAAATCCTCTCTCATTGATTGAGCCCTATTGAATGTTATCATCGGCCTTCTTGACACATTGCCCTGTAACACCGGATCCTGTTTTACTAGGTACCAATGTCTACATAAACTATCCCTTACTTTCGCCTGGTAGGCATTGTACCCTGTAATCATTCTTATCTGATCTTTTGTTTGTTTTTTCTTTTCTCTAACTATAATTTCATCAGGTTTCAGCAGTGTCTCTTTGTATGTTGTCCACTTTTCTTTTTGCCTGTTTCAGTATTTTGGGGGCATATCCTCTTTGTAAAAATCTCACATTCAAAGCACATTGAGCATCATCTAGAGCAGGGGTACTCACAAACTTTCTCTTGGGGGCCAAATTTACAGTGTGGTTTGTGGCCGAGGGCCGCACCTTGGGGGCGGGGTCATTGGGGGAGGGGGCGGGGCTAGAGCAACAAAAAAAACTGTGACCATGAGGTGGAACACAGGTCCCTGTAGCGGACGCCTTCGTCCACTGAGCCACCGGATCCGGCATACACATATCTCTCTCTCTCCCTCTCTGTATCTCCCTCCCTCCCTCCTCCGTCTCCCTCCCTCCTCCATCTCCCTCCCTCTTCCATCTCCCTCCCTCCTCCGTCTCCCTCCCTCCTCCGTCTCCCTCCCACTCCCTCCCTCTCCCTCCGTCTCCCTCCGTCTCCCTCCATCTCCCTCCCTCTCCGTCTCCCTCTGTCTCCCCCTCTCTGTCTCCCCCCTCTGTCTCCCTCCCTCCCTGTCTCCCTCCCTCTCTCTCTCCCTCCCTCCCCCTCTCTCTCTCTCGCTCTCCCCCTCTCCGTCTCCCTCCCTCTCTCTCTCCCTCCCTCCCCCTCTCTCTCTCTCTCTCTCCCCCTCTCCGTCTCCCTCCCTCTCAGTCTCCCTCCCTCTCAGTCTCCCTCCCTCTCAGTCTCCCTCCCTCTCAGTCTCCCTCCCTCTCCGTCTCCCTCCCTCTCCCCGCCTCCCTCCCTCTCTGTCTCCCTCCTCCCCGTCTCCCACCCTCCCGTCTCCCTCCCTCTCCCCGTCTCCCTCTCTCTCCCCTTCTCCCTCCCTCTCTCTTTCCGTCTCCCTCTCTCTCTGTCTCCCTCCTTCTCTGTCTCCCTCTCCGTCTCCCTCTCCGTCTGTCTCTTTGCCTCTCTGTCTGTCTCTGCCTCTATCTGTCTGTCCCTGTCTCTGCCTATCTGTCTCTGTCTGTCCCTGTCTCTGTTAGTCTCTATCTCTATCTGTCTCTGTCTGTTTCTGTCTCTCCCTACTGCCCTCTGTCACCCTCTGTCCCCTTACCCGAATATCACACCCTGCTGTTCTCTTGTCATTCTTTGTCACCTCTCCCCCCCCAATCTCCCCTCCGCTTGTGTGGCAGCTGAGGCAGCTTCCCTTCCAGGGCACACACACAGCCCCACCGAGTACTTCACAGGTCTTTAAGAGACCATTTGCATGATAACGAGGCTTTGTTGTATTTCACCTCTTAGCGCCCCAGCAGCTCCACTCGGACTATCGCTTGAATCCCCGGGCGCCCACAGAGCAGAGTCTGTGTTTGCTGACACTGTTAAAAAAACCAAAAAACACCGGTACGATGTCTGCAAGGTCCGCGGGCCTCCAAGAAAGGCTTGCCGGGTCGCTGGCGGCCCGCGGGCCGTACTATGAGTACCCCTGATCTAGAGCATCCTTATCACTGCAATTTCATTTCATTCTCAAATTTTCAGCATAAGGAATGCTCATTTTTAGTCTAGGTGGATGAAAGCTCTCGGCGTGCAAAATTGTGTTTCCTGCGGTTGGCTTTCGGTATGTGCGTATTTGAATTCTTCCTTGTGAAATATACACCTCTAAATCTAAATATGTAACACTTGTCTTGCTTATGTGTTCAGTAAATTTTAGATTAAGGTTGTTCTTATTGATGTTATTAATAAACTCCTGTGCTGATTCTTCAGATCCATTCCATATAATAAATAGATTGTCAATAAATCTGATTCACTTAACTATATGGTTTCTCCAGTCTCTACCATGGTCAACTTTGAGCTCCTGCTCCTCCCACCAGCCCATATGCAAATTAGCATAGCTGGGGGCGAAGCAGGTGCCCATCACCGTTCCCTGCAATTGCCTGTAAGTGTCTCCTCCAAATAAAAAATGATTATTACTGAGACACAATCTACACATTTCAATCAGCATACTTGTATGTTGATAAAGATTAATGGATATCTGATTTAAGAAGTGCCTAACTGCCCTTATACCATCTTCATGGGCAATGCTGGTATATAGGCTTACAACATCTAATGTAATCAGAAGATATGACTCATCTCATACTATGTCAGCTATTTTATTCAAAAAATCTCTTGTGTCCTGAATGTAGGCAGGTAATGTCCTTACATATGTCTGTAGGAATGCATCAAGATATCTGGAGGTCGGTTCGAATAAACTACCAATGGCAGATATTATAGGATGCCTTGTTGGTCTTTCTTTGTGCTTATGAATTTTTGGGATTAAATATAGAGTTGGTAATACCGGATTGTCTACTTTTTAAAAAGAATATTCTGCTTTACTAATTAATCCCAATTCTCGCCATCTAGTTAAGTCCTTCACATATTTATGTTTAATTTCTGATAGGTTACTCTGGGGGACTTTTAGATAGCACTCTTTGTCTCTTAATTGTGTCATGGCTTCAATATTATATGATTCTAAAGACCACAGAACAAGGTTCCCACCCTTGTCTGCCTGTCTTACCACAATGTTCTGCCTGTTCTGTATCTTTATTATCACAGCCTGATACTTTTTCTCAAACATGCTCTCATTTTTAAAAAATTCATTACTGGACAATATCGATAACTGTTTAAAATCTTTTATCACAAATTCAGCAAACATTTCAATCGCATCTTTAGGGGTGTTTGGTGTAAATGTCGATTTGGGTTTGAAGACTGTGACTGGTCTGACAAACACATCTAGACAAAATAAATCATCTGTTTGACTAATAGAGTCCACCACATCCAACCCTTCCGCCTCTCTCATTAATTCTTGACATGCAAACTGTACCTCCATATCTTCCACTTCCAGGTTTCCAGGATCTTCATTCCTCATTTCAGTGTTGTCTCTACGAATGTTGCTCCTCATACTGAAAAATGTCTTAAGTTTTAACTTTCTTATATATTTGAAAAAATCAATTTGTGTCTGTGTATAATTAAAGTTGGTGCGCTTACAAAATGAAAATCCCAGTGATAAGATTTTTATTTCATCTGGTGTTAGGGTCAAATCCGTCAAATTTATGACAGTTACTAGTTTTATTTCTTCCATCATATATATATATATATATATATATATATATATATATATATATATATATATATTCACTGAAAAAACCATAGGTTTCACACATGTTATAGTTAGTGGAAATTTTACGGATAAAAAACCAATGAAATTGCCCCGTTATAGTTAGTGCTGGCAACTATAACTCACGCGACCGCAATCCTCTGCTGATGCTAATACTGTATTTAGACACTTATTTGCCCATGTCTTCTTCCATACATTTTTAGCTATACATATATTACAAATATTTTTTTTTATAAAGACACATATGTCATCAGCAGAAGATTGCGGTCGCGTGAGTTATAGTTGCCAGCACTAACTATAACGGGGCAATTTCATTGGTTTTTTATCCGTAAAATTTCCACTAACTATAACATGTGTGAAACCTATGGTTTTTTCAGTGAATTTGCAAGGTTTTTTAAATGCTAATTCCTAACTATAACGTGTGTGAAACCTATGGTTTTTTCAGTGAATTTGTACGGTTTTTTAAATGCTAAGTTACTTTACGCCATTCGAGGCGTGCGCGCCCACTTAACGCAGTTCGTTCCGTGCACGGTTTTTATCAACTTTAATAAGCCCTGTACATTTGGTGGCCTTCGCCCACCAAAAGCACAGGGGGTGGGGTCAATGTGGATAGTGTTTTTTTTATTTCGATTTTATAATTTCATGTTGACAAAATTTAGTTTTTTTTAAATATTAATAAGCCCTGTACATTTAGGGGCCTGCGGCCACCAAAAGCATAGGGGGTGGGGTAAGTGTGGTTAGTGTTTTTTTTTTGATATTTTTTTACCGTACGCTTACCGTAAGCTTACCGTACGCGTACCCCGTGATTTTTTTTAAAATCAATAAATGTTTTTTTTGTACTTTTCTGTCCTTCTTTGACCCCCTTACAAATGTTAGGGGGTCTGTAACTCTCCTCATAACCCCCTTTCCTTGTTTTCTCTGTTTTTTTTCTGAGTGAAACACACAAAATGGCGGCCGCCGCTTCCTGGTTTCGGCCGATTCGAATGTTTACTAAGATCTATGGGCCAATCAGAATCTCCTTCGCGCACGCCATGTTTCTTCCGTACGCTTACCGTAAGCTTACCGTACGCGTACCCCGTGATTTTTTTTAAAAATCAAAAAATGTTTGTTTTGTACTTTACAGTCCTTCTTTGACCCCCTCACAAATGTAAGGGGGTCTGTAACTCTCCTCATTGCCCCCTTTTCTTGTTTTCACTCTTTTTTTTTCAGAGTGAAACACAGAAAATGGCGGCCGCCGCTTCCTGGTTTCGGCCGATTCGAATGTTTACTAAGATCTAAGAGCCAATCAGAATCGCGCTCGCGCACGCCACCGTACGCTTACCGTAAGCGTACGGTAAGCGTACCGTAAGCGGGCTCAGATATATATATTGATTTAAAGGCTATTTTCTCAGAATCTACTGAACAGATTTACACCAAACCTACAAAAGGCACTTCCTTGACCTAGGGACTACCTCTCTGCCAAATTTTGAGTAATTCTGTTCAGCCGTTCGGACTGTAGCTCGTTCTAAAGGTCCTATGGAAAAATGCATGGGAAAAACGCGTTTTGGGACCCCCCTTTTATCTCAGCCCCCTCTTGACGGATCCCCCCGAGACTTTCAGGGTAGGAGCGGAGCGTAGCGCCCCACCTATTTTGAGAAATTCGCGAGGATTCGTCGACCGGCGCCAAAGTTATTCAAAATAGAATGTTGAGGTTTTCCTATGGAAACGTGGTCCTAACTATAACTACCTACTGGCGACCGCCAGTAGGTAATATATATATATATATATATGCATCATGGCTGTGGTTTGTTGAGCTGCTAATAAAACCACTCACTTCACTAAATTGTGGTCCGAGCTCCTGTCTTTCGCCAAAAACTGAAACACGAGAGGAGTTGCTGTTATATATATATATATATATATATATAAATCGCTCCTGAGTTAGGCACCAGCCCAGCGCACACATGAACGGTGCTCGTCACGGCGGGGGTGCTCCCGCCTTCAAAATACAGCTCCACACTGCCAATCGGTAATCATACCGGAACACAGACGACAGCACTCACGGGGGAGAGTGCCAATGGCGATATTGGCGTTCCGAGCTTAACATCGAGAAAGGCGAGTTGCCGAAACGCGTCTGTTATGAGCGCCCAGAGTTCCTAATAAATCATCACTTGGAACTCTCCCCCGTGAGTGCTGTCGTCTGTGTTCCGGTATGATTACCGATTGGCAGTGTGGAGCTGTATATATATATATATATATATAATTTTTTTCACTGAAAAAAATAAAAAAATAAAGTGGCATTATATTTACAAAGTCACACGAAAGGTAATGTTTGAAAAAAAAAAAAACAGCAATTTTTCAGTTATAGTTTACTGAGCTAACTATAATTTGGGTCTCCACCATTTACTGCTTATGATTTCACATATTACATCACTCGCAACATGTCAAATGACATGATTGACGAAATCACTGATGACATCTCAAATAACATAATTGTTTACATCATCCAAGCTACTGCTCCTCAAATTCCTCTATAAACCGCTAGATCACTCAAGGAAACAAAGTAGGTAGTAAAGGGCCCACAAACATATGGAGCAAACATGGACTGTGTTCATGTGTGCATATTAGAAATAGTGTAGTAGTTGAGAAAAGACTGATTCTCCATGGTAAAAGTTAAATCGTGCACAATTTAACCGCCAGTAAAACTTTAAGTGGAAATAGTACTTCATTTAAACAAGGCAGAGACTGAGCTCAACTAGTGTGAGTTGCAAATGTACATTACCAATAGGTTGAAGTTTAAATCCACGTCCTGTTGCAAAAATATGTGAGAAAAACTGGCGCTTATTCTTACATTAGTCACCTGTGAATTTCTGTGCACATGCTGACAGTAAAGAGTTGTCAAGTAGTGCTATTGACTATTTCTATATAAACTGGAGATTTATAAGGTGCAGATATTTCCAAATGTTCAGTGAAAATGATGACACATTATACATTGTTGAAGAAAATGCTTTGGTGATGCACTTGCAATTACAAACAGTTCAAGTTGCAGAATGAATGTAAGGGTTGTTCTAAAAGTGTAGGATATTCTGCTCATTTCATGAATATATAAAAGGTATTTTTACAAATTAGGGAGATTGTGCAACTCAGTTGTGCATTCTTTTTCATTGCTGATCATATTAATGTCTATAGAGACAGTACGTTTCTTACACATATGAATACCAGTTAAAAAAAAAGGGGTGTC
Organism: Triturus cristatus; assembly: GCF_964204655.1. Lineage (NCBI taxonomy): Eukaryota > Metazoa > Chordata > Amphibia > Caudata > Salamandridae > Triturus > Triturus cristatus. Next base: position 1,257,386,646 of record NC_140590.1, read on the forward strand.
AAATCTACTATATGGCACCTATGCCACCTACATCAAAACGAATGTATAGAACACATCCTTCTGCTCCTTGGTTTATGGATACCATTAGACTAGAAAAGAAACAAAGTAAAACACTTGAAAGACAGTGGAGAAAACTCCATGCTGAGGAGGCCAAATCTAAATATGTGGCAACACTGAAAAGATCCCCTTTTTCACGTGTGGAGAGTGAGAGAATGAATCCAACAGTTGCGTTCTCCCAATACAACTTTTTTTCACTAAGGGCAACTGTTGCCTGAGACTGTATTCCCCACCTGGGGTTACAGTTTCTTCCTCGAGATGGTCCTACACTACTTGCGTCAGTTGGAATATCAAAGATATTGACGGAAACGCCTCACTCACATAATAGTGACATGCTTCATCATCGGCGTTACCTCCACACCCAGATAAGGTGATACTATCTGGGTGGACTCAACCATAGATATACCGGGAGTCCTGATAAGTAGGTCACTGGTTAAGAGGCGAACCAGATTTTTTGGTGAATACGCTAAAAATACCTACAAGTGTACCTCCTCTTGATTCTTTATTCTGAGGCACTTGTGATATCGATAAAAGCCTAATGTTGGGGTTTTTTTTAACATTAGTGTGTTCAATTTTACCCTCTGCTCAATGCCAACATGTTTCGGCCCTCCCTAAATAGCCCAGTCGGGTCTGGGGCCTTCGTCAGGGCGTGGTGTTTATATAGCCTACTTATGAGTCCTAATTCGGGCTTCTTACATGTGTTCCATGCACACCAAATGTGAGGCCTAGTGCACTCACCTGTACGTCTTTTGTTCGAACTCCAGTAGTATTTCTATAAGGAGTAAAAAAGATCTCTTTAATTTACACTCTCATATCTAGTTCATGTATTCCATGACTTCTGTGCAACATAAGTGCTCATAAGTGTTTCAATGATATTGAGTGATTTAGTGCCAACTGACTACGTGCTCACTATTCATTTGTATGTGAGACTATTTGTTCGTGTTACATATATTTATGCCATCTCCATTATGTTGGCCACCTCAAAAATGACTTCCACCGCCTATAGTGATGATCTAATCCATATATATGTGGTGTTTATAGAAAAACACGAAGTTCTTCTTAGTTTATTGGGGACATAACGATTGTTTAACCTTGGGATCCAAACCATCGGTGTGTAATAGACCCCCTCGGATTTCAGTTGCAACCACACGCACCCTACTTCTGAGTGGTCTTTTTGTGCTCTTATCCCTAGGGTATAGCAGCATATTAAGTGCTCATATAACTATTGTTGTGTGTGAATTCAACAAACAATTTTTTAAAATACTGCACCCTGCTTGGTGCATTGCTCACCTACTGGTGGATGCTATTAAGCATCATGCAGGCTGGAGTGTGTCAAAGGTGGCGTCCTGTAGTCACACACTGCATTAAACAACAAGGGTTTAGTTACTCAAACCATTATGTCTCTTCCCCTCCGTTTGTATGTGTGTCCCCGACCTTCGAACTCCCACTGAATCTATTAATTATTCACATGCCCTTGTATGGTAGACACATGTGAGGGGGGAAGATAAGGGATTCATGTAGATATTATTACAAAAGTCCGCTCTTTTCTATTCTCCATTATTACCTCCATTACTACGGTAGTATTTCTGCTGATTATATACTTTCTCCGTAATTTCCGCCCTCGATTTGCTACATCTTGAGGACTATTCTCCCCTTCACCATGTCCCTCTAGGTTACGGGAATAGTAAGGTCCCGCTGTCATTGTATATTTTGATTCTGGTTGTCAACCTGTTTCGAAACCCCGTAGGTCTTATATACGTTCTGAGCACCCGTTCACATCCCCATTCCGGTTGTCTATGTGAACGGTGCTTCCGTACTACTCGTAATTTGCTAGGGTTTACGTTTACATGCAAACAACAACAGTGGGCGTGTGAAACTTATTTCCTCATAAATACATGCACCCGTTCACGTCCCCTTTTCCTGTTATACCATGCGAATCCGGTGGTAACATACTACTCAGCAACCCGCTTTGGTCTACGTTGCAAACAACAAACAGTGGGCGTGTGAAACTTATTTCCTCATAAATACATGCACCCGTTCACGTCCCCTTTTCCGTTCTCCTATGCGAATCCGGTGGTAGCATACTACTCAGCAACCCGCTTTGGTCTACGTTTACCATATGCCATTATAGCAGGCAGTTACAAACTTACTTCGTCAAGGAGCCGCCACCGCCGATCTGCCTAGTACACCACTCGCCTGCCGTCGAATGATGATGGCACTTCCTCGGGTTGTTTAATACCTGGCTCATGATTGGTTTGTCAGGCGCTCTATCCCGTCGTGTGTTTCCTCTATCATCATTCGGAGGACTACTTGGCTCGCGGGAAGTGTTGCGTTTGTATTTTGGGTGATCATGGGTATTGTAGTATATAGCGGTTTTTAACGCGTTTTTTGTGGAACAACTTTATTGTGATCACCTGTCTATCCGAATAGCAAGCCAGTAAAAAATCGATCTCTTTTCTCATATGTTAGCGCGCTCCTGCTGGTGTTCAGATAATAAAGCGCTTCGATGGGACTACGCGCATTAATGTAATTCTGGTGTTTTTCCACGTGTTTTTCATGTATACACCAGTTCAATAAATTCCACCCTCGCTTTTGGAAATGTACTCAGAAAAAGTTGGAATCAATGTATAACCAGTTAAATACCTTTCCGATCCTGTGGACCTGGGCCATTTTTGTTTTCAATGTTCAGCTGGTGGTAGGTCTAAATTGTATTTCATGTCAAGTTTCTCGCTCTCAGCTCCCCATTTTTGTTCCTAATAAGGTATACGGGAGCCAGCCTTTAGTATGTCTTGGATTAAAGTCTATGCACTTTGCTGTTTTTAAATTTACCCATTGACCCCAAGCGTCTGCCATCAGATAATGGTTATTTAGAGCTAACTCAAGGTTGTCCACGGTATTTCTTCGTTCAATCCTTGTGTTGTGCTAGACATGCGGTAGATCCATCGCTGTTCCAATTTAAATAGTTGTTTCTCAGTACTGTTGTTCGGTAACTTTTCGATTACTGTCCATGTGAAGTCATTTTCATTATGTTTTTTAGTCTGGAAATGACGCATCATTTTTGTTATCGTTTTCCCACATCTGAATGTGCTCCGGTGTTCATTAATTCGGACCTTGACTTTTCTAGTCGTCATTCCTACATACTTCTGGTTACAAGTGCAGGTCATTACATACACCACATTCTTGCTGTTACAATTGCTAAAGGAGCGTTGCTCCCAAGGGGTTTGTAAACCCACGTCGATCGTCTTACTGGCTTGTGTCAGCCGACACACATTACATGATCCACATGGGAAATGTCCGACCACCTCTGGTAGATTCCACAGTGTATTTTGTTGTCCTTGCCTTGTTGGTAACTTCGGGCGAGTATGGACAACAGAATCTTTTATCGATTTCCCTCTTTTGAAAGCAAACAACGGTTTTTCCAGTTTCAGGCCCCCTGAGTTCAAGGTTTTCCAATGTCGTAAGACAATTTTCTTTATTCTATTTGAGTCTGTTCCGAAGGTGGTAACACACACAATTCTTTTTTGTTCTGGTCTTACTGCCGGTTCCAGAAGTCCTTCTCGGTTATTATTTTTGGCCCTTCTATAAGCTTGTTTTATTAGTCTCTCAGGGTATGTTTTTGTCTTTAATTTATTGGATAGTTGTTTTGCATGGGTTTCATACTTGGCTTTGTCTGAACAGTTTCTCCTCAGTCTTAAGAACTGCCCTACCGGCAAATTGTCTTTTAATGCCTTTGGATGGAAACTGTCATATCTTAATAAGTTGTTTACATCTGTTGGTTTGTAAAACACTTCAGTTTCCAATGTTCCTTCCTTTGCCCAGATTTTCAAGTCCAGGAATGTTATCGAGTCTCCTTTCAAAGTCATGGTAAATTTCAGATATTCATCCCTAGTATTCAACCATGTAAGGAAGTTTTGTGCTTCATTTTCCTCTCCTCTCCAAATTATAAAAATATCATCTATGAATCTCTTCCAGACATTCAGATTCATCTGATATGGATTCGTCTCATTGAAGATATGTGTAGTCTCGAAATCATGGACGTAAAGGCAGGCGATGCTGGGGGCACAGGTCATGCCCATGGAAGTTCCGTGGGTTTGGAGAAAATATTCACCCTCAAATTCAAAATAGTTCTTTGTTAGGGCTAGTCTTGCACAATCCACCACGAACTGAATCGGTGTTATAGCCGTCCATGTTTCTTGTCTTAGTAATTTTTCAATCACTCTTAAAGAGGCCTCTTGTGGAATGCTGGTATACAGCGCTTCCACGTCCAGTGTGATTAAGAGGTCTGTTGCTGGTTGGAAACTTAAAGACTGGAGTTTACGCAAGATGTCTTGGGTGTCTTTTAGATAGGATGGCATTTTCTCTACCAGTGGTCTTAAGAAGTGGTCTGTAAATTTGGAAAGGGGTTCCAAAATTGAACCAATGCCAGAGACTATTGGTCTTCCTGGGGGAGGATTTTTATTTTTATGAACCTTTGGGAGGATATAAAAATAAGGAATCTTGGGATCAATTTCTTTCAAGAAATTTTCTTCTGTTTTAGTGATCCACCCCTCCTCTCCTGCTTTTGTTACCATCTCATATATTTCTTTTTTCAAATCTGTAGTCGGGTCTCTTAGTAACCTTCGGTAGTTCCGGGGTTCATTCAAGAGTTTCAAACATTCGCCTCTGTAAACTTCGATGGGTAGAATCACCGTTGCTCCCCCCTTGTCCGCAGGTTTTATAATCACATCCTGCATCTTGTCAAATTCTGAAAGGGTTTTCCGTTCCGTGGAAGAGAGGTTGTTAAACACTCTTGTCTCCTTATTTCTTAGTTGGTCAATTTCCCGTGTTACTGCTGTTTCGAATGCTAGTAAGGCGGGTGGCATCGTGTGATTAGGTGGGGTAAATCTAGATTTTCTTCTCAGACCCGTATTTTTCTCCTCTTCCTCTTGTTCAGTTGCTTCTTCAGTGTGTTCAAAAAAGACAGATAGTCGTAGTCTTCGGAAAAATTCAGCCACTTCAATCCTAACGTTAAAAATGTTGGTTCTGTTGGTTGGAACAAAGCCAAGTCCTTTATTTAACACCTCCTCTTGGGTTTTTGTGAGTACTCTGGTACTGAGATTTAATATTCCCGAGGGGCCTTGCTCGTACTGGGTCTGGGTTCCTGTAATGTGGGGTCGTCTCTGTTTGTTTCCCATTGTACCCTTGGTCCTCTCCGGTTGTTGCCGCCTCGCCTGCGGCCTCTCCCTAAAAAAGGTTGTTGATAGGGTTGCCAATTGTATCCATATTGGGGCGGTTGAAAAGGTTGCTGCATGTATGGATTCCATCCAAACGGGGGTGGTTGTTGGTACTGGCCCATTTGTTGGTATACTCCCCGATTTCTTCTGGATCTGTTTCCTCTTTTCCAATTCTTCCCCTTCCGTTCTTCAAAGGACGAGTCACTGGAGTATTTTTCAGATCCTGTGCTTTCCGTATCTGAGAGATCTGATCTCTCTTTTTCTGTGGGGTTGTAATCTTCCTTAGAATACGGAAAAGTCTTTTCAAATTGGAACCTTTTTAGGTCCTTCTGAAATTTTGTGATTTTAGCTTGGGTTAGGTATTCTTTGTATTCATTTATGATTTTGTTGTTTTCTTCCAGTTTCTTTTTGAATTGTGCAATCGTTATTTGAGTTTTTAATCCATTTTCCAAAGTCTTAATTTCTATGAGGAGGGCGTCAGAAAGTCTCTTCGCTGTTTTAATAATTAAAACCAACCAATCTCTGGTACATTTCCAAGCGATCAGTGCCCAACTGCGTCTAAATTCTGGGTCATTGAGAAAAATTCGCGGAGAGTTTGCTACGATCAGACCGTTTGGCGCGATATTACCCCTTAAATATTCGGTCATAATCGCTCCGTGTAGTAGGGTTTTTAGTTGGGTCCTTTTTAATTCAGTTAATGAATCCCAATCCCCATTATTTTGGATTACCTGTGTAAGTGTGGTGTCGGAGATTAATGATGGTTGCGCTAGGATAGATGATATTTCGTCATCATCATAGGCTAATCCTTCTGCCATATTCAAACCCTTTTGTGGATCACTATGGAGATGGCATAAATATATGTAACACGAACAAATAGTCTCACATACAAATGAATAGTGAGCACGTAGTCAGTTGGCACTAAATCACTCAATATCATTGAAACACTTATGAGTACTTATGTTGCACAGAAGTCATGGAATACATGAACTAGATATGAGAGTGTATATTAAAGAGATCTTTTTTACTCCTTATAGAAATACTACTGGAGTTCGAACAAAAGACGTACAGGTGAGTGCACTAGGCCTCACATTTGGTGTGCATGGAACACATGTAAGAAGCCCGAATTAGGACTCATAAGTAGGCTATATAAACACCACGCCCTGACGAAGGCCCCAGACCCGACTGGGCTATTTAGGGAGGGCCGAAACATGTTGGCATTGAGCAGAGGGTAAAATTGAACACACTAATGTTCAAAAAAACCCCAACATTAGGCTTTTATCGATATCACAAGTGCCTCAGAATAAAGAATCAAGAGGAGGTACACTTGTAGGTATTTTTAGCGTATTCACCAAAAAATCTGGTTCGCCTCTTAACCAGTGACCTACTTATCAGAACTCCCGGTATATCTATGGTTGAGTCCGCCCAGATAGTATCACCTTATCTGGGTGTGGAGGTAACGCCGATGATGAAGCATGTCACTATTATGTGAGTGAGGCGTTTCCGTCAATATCTTTGATATTCCAACTGACGCAAGTAGTGTAGGACCATCTCGAGGAAGAAACTGTAACCCCAGGTGGGGAATACAGTCTCAGGCAACAGTTGCCCTTAGTGAAAAAAAAAAAAAAAACACTGAAAAGATATCATGCCCTTTGTAAAGAGGCATGTGCAAAGAACTTCACTGAGAAGGTTGTCAGCTCTCTACACTGCCAGAAGACTCTTTTTAAGGTGGTGAAAGAACATTCGGCGGCTAATAACATCTTGCCTCCGCCCTCTCTTTCACAGAACCAGTGCAATGAACTAGCCAGCTTTTTTAGGCAAGGAGGACAAGATTCACCATCAATTAGCTGTTGAGGCCATTAAGGTTGAGAGCTACACACATTTGGTAACCCCAATGGGAAGTGATGTTGAAGTCACCCTTCCAGTGAATAAGTTGGAGGAGTCCTTCAGAATTAGGACTTGGTCCTTTCTGGATCTTGTATATAGAAAATATTGTAATCCATCCAATCTGGCTCTCCGCTGGACCCCCTTTCCCTCACCAAACTCAAACTACTTGAGAACTCTGTTTAAACTGTAATTTTTAAGCTTCTTAATGCCTTTTTGAGTGCTGGTATCGTACCCCAGAACTGGAAGCACATTCTACCCTTTTAAAAAAAAAAGCTGACTTAGATCCCTCCTGTTGGTCAATTTTCTATCCTATTTCCCTCCTTCCTGTTTTCTCCAAAATTTTGGAAAAGCATGTAAACTCACAACTTTCCACTTTTCATTGAGACCCATCGACTTCTCCATCCTTCACAATCTGGTTTTAGGGCTGCGTACAGCACCGAGTACGCTTTGCTTGGGGTGACTGAATGTCTCAGACAACATCTTGACTCTGGTGGCACATCCTCTCTCATTCTGCTCAACTTGAGGTCTGCCTTCGACACAGTATCTCACTCTGTTTTGACTGACAGACTTGAGTCCTTGGGTATAGAAGGTCTGGCTTTGAAATGGGTGATCTCCTTTTTAAAGGATCGCACCTTCCAGTTCTCTTCGGCCGATGCAAGATCGAAGACTTCCCTCAGGGATCTTTACCATCTATGTTTGTCCGCTAGCTGATGTCATTGAGAAGGTCGGGGTTCACCCTTTTTTCATACGCTGATGACACTCAGATAATGTTTTCGTTATCAGCTGTCCAACGACAGAACCCTTTGCTGCTTCACTTAGGCCTAAGGAATATTTCCCTATGGATGAATCTCAGTTTTATCATTAATGACAAACCTTCCTTGGAGCCAAAAGTGTCTAAGGGTGCTGCTGTCTGTTTTTCAGTCCTTAAATGGCTGAAAAAGATCCCCTGGCTAACCCCCTTAGAGGTACAGAGAACGGTCATTCAGGCTCTGGTCAAGTCCATACTGGATTATGGCAATGTGCTGTACCTAGGCGCCATCAAGACTTCGATTAGACGCCTCCAGACCATTCAGAATGCGGCTGCCTGATTAATGTTTCATCTACCTAGATATGCCCCTGCCTCGCTTCCGTTCCAGGAACTGCACTCGCTAAAGATTTTGAAACGCATTGAATTTAAGGAACTTTGCTATATGTTCAAGGCCAAACATGGCCTAGCTTTTGCATACATTCATGGACTGGTGACTCTGTATATGCCTACACGTTTGCTGAGATCTGCCAGTCACTCGTTCACCATGCCTAGGTTTCGCTTAACCCGTATTAAGGGATGCTTTTTTTCCTATCTTGGCCCCTAGCTGTGCCACTCTTAGGAACTGTAATTCCTTACTGGCATTTCATAAAAATCTGAAAACTTGGCTTTTCTAGCTATTTGTTCGGGTTATCGTTATCTGCATCTATCCTGCGACGGGAAACCCCTCGGGGTAGCTGCGTATATTATAAGTCTGTCAAATAAATAAATGTGGGTGATATGTTTCATGCCCTGTAAAAGGTTACGTCCATTAGCACTACAAAGGTGTTTGAAAATCAGATCTAGGTGTAGGTTGGTGAATACCTTCCAGTATGAAACGTGCATAGGAAACTGTTGCATTCATCAGTGACGTGATTTAGCATGTCATGAGTGATGTAATATGTAGGCTATAAGCAATGCATGGCGGTGGCGAAAGGTATAATCAGTTCACTCAAGTACGACTGGCAAACTTGAGAGATTTTAGGGTTTTTAAATGGTAAACTGTGTGTGACTTTGTCAATGAACTATAATACCACTTTTTCCTTTGTTTTTTCAATACTTTTCTGTGATTTGTTTAATGTACGGTAAGGTGTTTTTCCATACCTAATTTTAACATCACTTTAACCATCTTCTTAAATATGTGTATATATATATATATATTCACTGAAAAAACCATAGGTTTCACACAAGTTATAGTTAGCTGTACATTTCACTCGTAAAAAACCAATGAAATTCCACGTTATAGTTAGTGCAGGCAACTATAACTCACGCGACCGCAATCCTCTGCTGATGACATATGTGTCTTTATGAAAAAAAAATATTTGTAATATATGTATAGCTAAAATTTAATGGAAGAAGACATGGGCAAATAAGTGTCTAAATACAGTATTAGCATCAGCAGAGGATTGCGGTCGCGTGAGTTATAGTTGCCTGCACTAACTATAACGTGGAATTTCATTGGTTTTTTACAAGTGAAATGTACAGCTAACTATAACTTGTGTGAAACCTATGGTTTTTTCAGTGAATTTGCAAGGTTTTTTAAATGCTAATTCCTAACTATAACGTGTGTGAAACCTATGGTTTTTTCAGTGAATTTGTACGTTTTTTTAAATGCTAAGTTACTTTACGCCGTGCGCGCCCACTTCACGCAGTTCGTTCCGTGCGCGCACGGTGCGCTTCGCGCACCGTGCGCACACAGTGAGCACGCGGTGCGCTTCGCGCACCGCGCGCCCACTTAACGCAGTTAGTGCCCACGTTACGCTGGATGGGCCATGTACGCACGATGCCCTTTGCGCACCGTCCGCACACGGAGGACATATTATGCGCTTCGTTGTGAAAGGTTTTTTATTACATGTTCATGAGTTTTATATGCCATGCACAAAATGTGCCATGCGGGCACATTTTGCACACGGGGGGGGGGGGGGGGAAATGTGGATTTTGTTTTTTTTTTTATTTAATTTTTACCGTTTAAGCGTATTCGGCGTTTTAAAAAAAAATATATATTTTTTTTTTTTTGGCCTTGGATGGCCTTCTGGCACACCATAACCAAGGCTAGGTGGTTAGGAGCTGTCTAGCCTGCCCCCTTTTTATGATATCCAACTTTGTTTTTCCTCCCCCCCTCAGAGTGCGAGAGAGAAAATGGCGGACGACACTTCCTGGTTTCGACCGATTCGAATGTTTACTAAGATCTAACAGCCAATCAGAATCGCGCTCGCGTACGGTAAGCTTACGGTGCGCGCTCGGAGCGCGCTTACAGATATATATATTGATTTAAATGCTATTTTCTCAGGAACTACTGAACAGATTTACACCAGACCTACAAAAGGCACTTCCTTGACCTGAGGACTACCTCTCTGCCAAATTACAAGTAATTCTGTTCAGCCGTTCGGGCTGTAGCTGTGTCTAAAGGTTCTATGGAAAAATGCATGGGGAAAACGCGTTTTGGGACCCCCCTTTTTTCTCAGCCCCCGCTTGACGAATCCCCCCGAGACTTTCAGGGTAGGAGCGGAGCGTAGCGCCCCATTAGTTTTGAAAATTTTGCGAGGATTCGTCGACCGGCGCCAAAGTTATTCCAAATAGAATGTTGCGGATTTCCTATGGAAAGAGGGTCCTAACTATAATTACCTACTGGCGACCGCCAGTAGGTAATATATATATATATTCCAAAAAAAGTCTCTGCAATGATGGGGGGCTCAGACCCTGGCAGGGTGGTCTCAACAAACACAGGCGCAGAGTCACTCCTGCAATCTCAACTTCAAAACACAAAACAGTCGACTGTTTTGTGTTTTGAAGTTGAGATTGCCAGGGTCTGAGCCCCCCGCATTGCAGAGACTTTTTTTGGAATGTAATATTGGTGGGGGATGACTCGCTCGCCCCAGTACAAAACCGAAGGAATCACCGGACACAGTTGATTGCACTTGGGGCTGAGTAAGGGACGCTAGAGGAGCATTGAACCCCTCGGGCGGAGTGCACTGGAGAGCTGCCTTTTGACTTGGACACTATTTTTTCCTGGCACCTCAGAACGAGCACAATGCCACCATGGTAAGGTTAATTGGGACTTTGTGAGTACTATACTGAATATTAATGGATTTCCAAGCAGAAAAAAACGTAAAAACAATCGAACTTACCTGCATAATAACATTGCATTATGGGGAATGTATGACAAAGGAATGAATCACCAGTTCGATGCAGTCCACTTTTTGAATTTGCTCATCCAATGATTAAGGCGGATTTTACCGCTGAAACGCGTCTGGTTGAAAGAGAGGAGCCAGGTGTCACTAATAAAAGCAGCTCTTTTCATTTGCACTCAGGACTCAACTGTTTTGTATTTTGGAGATAGATATATATATATATACATATATATATATATATATATATATATATATATATATATATAACCGTAATGGGTGAAACACGGTGGCGTTTGTTGTATTGCTGATTTGTATTAAATCAAATTGGCAAGTGGAGCCCCTAGGAGTGCAGCGTCATAAATTCGCTTCTGAATTATCTTCAGGATGCTGGTTATATCCTAACGACTGCACCAGCAACTAGAGTGCATCGCTTTTGACTACTTTGTGCTTGAATATATATATATATATATATTCACTGAAAAAACCATAGGTTTCAGGGGTGTTATAGTTAGCTGGACATTTCCCTCATACAAAACCCTAGAAATTCCCCCGTTATAGTTAGTTCAGCTAACTATAACTCGCGCGCCCCCGCAAAGCACTGCTGATGACGTCACATATTACATCACTCATGACATGGTCAGTGACATCACTGATGACATCACTGATGACATCTCAAATTACATCACTGATGACATCACTGATGACATCATCCAGTGAGTCTGTGTTTCTGTAAAGTTTTAATATGTTTAATATATATAGGGAAAGGCCTATGGAAGAATGAGTAGGTTTTTAAGTGTGTGAATGGATGATTTTCTAGGTGCGTGACTGACTCTATAAGTGAGTCATTAAATGTATCTTACTGCAGACTAGTGACTAAACTGTGTGAATGTCTGTATCTGTCTGTCTATTGGTGTATAAGTGGCTGCATGGTTTTGTGAATAGCTATATGAGTGTCTATATGGGTTATTGATTGGTTGTCTGAGTATCTGTATGGGGGCCTGAGTGTTTGTGTGGGTGAGTTGGTGATTCTATGGGTGCATGGTTTTAAGAGTGCATCTGTGATGGACTGTATGGTTGGGTGAGTGTATGTATGGGTGTGTTAGTGATTGCATGTATATCTCAGTGGTACATGTGTGAGTAACTACATATGTGAAAGGCAGGGTATATGTGTGTAAGAGTATATAACTGGGTATATGTGAGAGTGTGTGATTGTGAGAGTGGCTGTATGTATGAGTGTGTGCTTGTATCAGTAATTGTATAAGAGCGTAAGATTGTGGTAGTATTTTTATGAGTAAGTGAACTTGTGTGTGTATAACTATATAGGTGAGTAGATTGGAGTGTGATTAATTATTTGCATGATTGACTAGGTGTGTGAGTATGTCTATGGATGATTGGCGGTGTCTGAGTGTCTATATAGGTGTATACATGCATATGATAGTGCTGTACTGAGTGACTGTAAGTATGAGTGACTTTATAGGTGAGTGAGTGGAGGTGTGTGTAGACCTAAGAGTCAAAGAGTGGGTATGTAGTTATTGGTATTGGAGTATCTATGGTTTTGAGAATGGCCGTCTTAAATTTTGAGTCAGTGTATCAAAGGTTATATTAGGGTGTGAGAAGATGCACTAATTTATTACATGGATGATGTCATCAGTGATGTCATTTGAGATGTCATCAGTGATGTCACTGACCATGTCATGAGTGATGTAATATGTGACGTCATCAGCAGTGCATTGCTGGGGCGCACGAGTTATAGTTAGCTGAACTAACTATAACGGGGGAATTTCTAGGGTTTTGTACGAGGGAAATGTCCAGCTAACTATAACACCCCTGAAACCTATGGTTTTTTCAGTAACTTTCTAAGGTTTTTTAAATGCCAATTCCTAACTATAACGTGCATGAAACCTATGTTTTTTTCAGTGAATTTCAAAGGTTTTTTAAATGCCAATTCCTATCTATAATTTATCTCTAAATCTATGATGTTTAATGATTTTCATTGAATTTCTAAATTTTTCAATTTCAGTGTGCCAATTCCTTTAATTATGTTTTTTTTAAATACTTTTTTATCAACTTTTTTTTAACTTATTTTTTCAATTAATTCTTTTAAGAATTAAAAAATATTATTTGTTTTTATAAAAAAAATTGTTAATGTTTTAAAATATATTTTTGTATTTTTTAAAATATTTTTTAAAGTATATTTTCAAAACGTTTTTTTTTTCCATTTTTTTGGATCCGCGCACCCAACGCGCTAGGAACCGCGCACCCAACGCGAGAGAAACCGTGCATCCAACGCGTTAGGATGTGAGACTCCTAATTTTACCGTAAAAAAAAAAAATAGCCCCTATCACTAATTTTTATTATCCCCAGTGACCCCATTCCCCGGGGCTTATAAAAAAACGTTGGAGAACGTGGGGGGAGCCCCAACGCCCCCATGGTCCCAGCCGGCTCCCCGCGTCCTTCGGGAGCCGGCATTGCTTTTCCACATGGAGAGCTGCTGACATGCAGCTCCCCATGTGGAAAAGCAGTATCGTTTGGATTTTAAAAGAGAGAGCAGGTTTCCCTGCTCTCTCTTTCAAAATCCTAACTAAGTTTGCTATGAAAGGGCGGGAAACTCCCGCCCTCTCATAGCAAACAACAGTGTCCTGGGGTGGGCACCCCAGGACGCTGTAGGAGCCGGCCCTGGGGGGTGGCGGTCCCCAGGGCCCTCGAGGGCTCCAGGAGGGGGGCAACGCAGCCCCCCTCCCCCTATTAATTCATAACAATTTGCCCCTGGGATTTGGCCCACCCGGGGGCTAATTATTAACGAAGCGCGGAAGCCTGCACTTCGGGGGTTTTTTTTCCGGCCGGATCCGCGCACCCTGCGTGCATTTCACCGTTTAAAAAAAAAAAAAAAAGGGGGCCCCAGGGGGTCCTTCTGGGACCCCCTAAGCAACACTAGAGGGTCAGAGTATTTCTACCCTGCCCCCTTTACATCTTTCACACACTTATTTCCCTTACTTAATCAGCCTCGCTTCTACCGAGGCACAAAATGGCTGCCAACAGTTCCTGGTTTTGAATGTACACAGACACTTGACATCCAATTAGCATTCAGCGCATGGTCGGGCGGGTGCGCGCTCGGTTCGGGGAGGGTGCGCTTAGGGTGCGCATAGAGTGTGCGGATCCTCCGAGGCCATAGATATATCTATCTTTTTTACTCTAATTTTCTCAGGAACTACAAAACGGATTTACACCATTTCTGCAAAAGGCACGAGTCTGAACTGAGGACTACCTCTTTGCCAAATTTGTGTAATTCCGTTCAGCAGTTCGGGCTGTAGCTGCGTCAACAGGTCCTATGAGAAAATGCATGGGTAAAATGCGTTTTGGGACCCCCTTTTATCTCAGCCCCTGCTTGACGAATCACCACGAAACATTCAGGATAGGAGCGGACTGGAGCTGGCCAAAAGTTTGAAAAATTTCGCAAAGATTCGTCAACCGGCGCTAGACTTATTGGGAATAGAATGTTGCGGATTTCCTATGGAAAAAAGGTCCTAACTATAACTACCTACTGGCGACCACCAGTAGGTAATATATATATATATATATATATATATCTACACATATTCAAGCACAAAGCAGTCACAAGCGACGCGCTTTAGTTGTCGGAGGACCTGTGTGCGGTTGGATCTCAAGCTCAGGTGAGCGTTTGTTCATACGGACGGGGAGAAGGGAAAGCCAGTGAATTTTACATATTCACACACATTGGTTAGTGTGAATACTGGCGGTTCTGTGTTTTGCGGATTAACGCCGCACAAGTTAAATTTTGCAACCATGTCAGCTGCTGAAATACAAGAGCGGGAGGAATCTGCACTATCTATCTTCTGTGAGAAAACAGCACGGTCTCACAAACCTGCTACACCCGTTGCAGGAGTTAAAACCACGGATGTACAGGCAAGATTCAAACGTTTGGAAAAGCTAAAGCGGTCAGAACTTTCCAAATGGTGGGAAGCCAAATCGTTACGCTGCTATTTGGATGTCAAAAGAATACCTAGAGGGTTACGTATTTTAGTAGCACCTACTTACGAGGACCCCAACCCAACAATGCTGAGAGAGTGGTCCGATAATAGTCAGGAATCTTCCAGCAGAATGTTAACAATTCTTATAAAGTATGCTGAAATTGACCGCATGAAAATCCTTGAAGAAATCGATCAAATCCTGGACATGCTCAAGAAGGAAGCAGACCAAGAGATGGTGAACAAATTCTTGGCGGAAATGAAAGAAAGATTGTGCAAGTTGGAAACAACCATTAAAGAAAGGAAGGCGCAGAAGTTTCTGCGTGACAAGAACGATTATGACAGAGGGCAAATCTACACTTTTGCTAAAAAGTTTGAAAGCATGAGAAATTTGAGAATGAGTGCAGCTACAACTATGGGTCATACATGTGTTTCTGAACTCAGCAGTATCCCTAGTTCAGAACTAGACACGGATGCAGTGGAGGGGCCAAGTAATCCGATGGGAGCAGCCATTCCATCGGTAGTGGATGAATTTGATTTTTTAAGGGAGGAGAGACGCTTCAATTTACGCCCAAGACCCCCTGCAAACAGCGGAGCACAAAGAGCAAGAGGCAGAGGCGGAAGAGGCGCAAAGGCTCTAAACTTTGCCTACGACAAAAAGAATCCCAAATCCAATCTGAAGAAATAAAAGCAATCAATGAAGCCACAATTGTAAATCTCACTGATATTGTGCTCTCTGAAAAAGAAAAGAACATCCTCAAACTTGGCCTCTCATATTGTCCTCAAATTGATATGGATTATGTGACAACAAGGGTGGACCTCTTTAAATTCATTAGGTCCTTAAAGTTGAAATTATTTTTGCAGTTACACCAAATAAACCAGTGCCACCTGTCCATGCGTCCCTACATACTCAATTTGACAACTTGGGTGTAGAAGATATGAACCTTATGCTCGAGCTGCAGCAACTGGCTAACCAGGATGATGCCAGTGCGATTTCGGGTGGATCATTTGAAACCGCCAGTTCAAGTGAATTGATGACATCCCTGGCCTATCAGGAAGGAATCGACATGAACATCGATAAATTGACTGATTTCAAGCCTCGTTCTAAATTTACACCTGTCACAGCAAGAGACTCTGTAGACCTATTTAACGATTTGGTTACTAATGAAATCAAAAATTTATGTACATCATTAAATAGAAAGAAAAATGCATTTAACCAACAGTCCAAAGACTATTACAATCTTGTCGATAAATTGAAAAACAGCAATGATTGCATTGTCCGCAATGCGGACAAAGGGGGCAATGTGGTCCTTTGGAGTAAACAGCAATATTTGACAGAGGCATATAAGCAACTTAATAATAAGTTGAATTATATCAAGGTGAACAGGAATGTTATGGATGAATGTCATTTGTCTTTTAATAGTTCCTTAGCCGAATGGGTCCGGCTAGGTGTGTTGAGTAAAGATGAAATGTCCTTTCTCAAAATTGATTGCCCCACCATTCCAGTTCTATACCTTATACCTAAGGTTCATAAGGATATGGCTAATCCCCCTGGTCGTCCTATTATCTCGGCTATAGGGAGTGCTTTTGAAAACACTTCTAAATTTGTTGACTCTTTTTTATGTCCTCTTGTTCAAGCTCTTCCATCTTTTATCCTGGACACGAGTGATTTCCTACGTAAAGTGTATGACATCCCTTGGGAATCAGACTTCCTATTGCTTACTATAGATGCAACTACGCTATACACCAGTATTCGCCACAAAGATGGCATCAATGCATGTAAACATTTCCTGGGTACTCGTCCAGCAAAATTCTGGCACCACACTCAAATGCTACTTCAAATGATTACCATCTGTCTTGAAAGCAATTTCTTTTTGTTTAATGGAGAACTATACCAGCAAATTTGTGGGACGGCGATGGGCACCTGCTTCGCCCCCAGCTATGCTAATTTGCATATGGGCTGGTGGGAGGAGCAGGTGGTCCAGACGCGCTGGCATGCGGAATGGCATAACAATGTAATGCATTGGAGTCGTTACATTGATGACCTTTTTATTATTTGGAAAGGTACCATGAAAAGTGCGCAAGATTTTGTCAAAGAGCTGCAATGTAACAATCTGAACCTGAAACTCACCAGTACTATCAGTGACTCTGAAATTAATTTTCTAGATTTAACACTTTATGTGAGCGAGGGTAAATTACACACTAAACTGTTCCGCAAGCCCACGGATGGGAATACACTATTACACGCATCTAGTTTCCATCCGGCTAAACTAGTCAATAGTATCCCCTATGGGGAATGTCTCAGAGCCAGGCGTAACTGCAGCAACCAACATGATCTTAATAAAGAACTTGCATGTTTGAAATCTCGTTTTCGAGCCAGAGGCTATTCGGAAATCTGTCTCAATCAAGCTGTCACTAAAATTGAAAAGACTAATAGAGAACAAATCCATTTCAATAAAGACACTAAGCTAGCCAAAAATTCACTAAAAGACACTAACCAATGTAGGTTTATCACTACTTATAACAAGCAACAGGACAAACTAAGAACAATTTTTAACAAGCATTGGCACATTATTCGGAGTGATCCGGTGTTGGGTAAAATTGTTCAAAGGTGACCACAATTTACATTTAGAAAGGCCAGATCTTTGCACCAAGCATTAGTTAGCAATGTGTTACCTAGCAATCAAAAGAAATCACCAGGCTCTTGGCTTAAAAGAAAGGATGGTTTTATTAAATGCCATAAATGCAAGGCCTGCATGTATGGAAAAAACATCACTTGTTTCCCAGCAGGTTTTTCCCATAAGCTCACTCAACAAATCAAGGGCAATTACACATGTAAGACTGACTATGCGGTCTACATACTACAGTGCCCTTGTGGCCTCAAATATGTGGGCTCCACAATTTTGCCTGTGCACAAAAGGGTGTTACAACACCTACGTGCCATCAAAAATGGGGACAAAAGCTGTCCCGTGGCACGGCATTTTGACAAATGTCACAACAAAGATCCTGATGGTCTTTTCTATTATGTCATTGATGCTGTCCCAGCTGGCAGCCGGGGTGGAAACCGGGAAAAGAAACTGCGCAAACTAGAATCTTGCTACATCATTAGACTTAACACTAAAACACCACATGGTCTTAATATGGAAGAAGATTTACACACACATTTATAGAATCCTCTCGCTCTTTTTCTACTTGGTTTTAGTTGTATTTTGTTTATTGTGTGATTTCGTCACTATTTTGGACTATGAATAGCTACTATTAAACTGTCATAGACTCTTTGTTGATGTCCATTGTAGCCCACTTGGGCAGTAACATCTGTACGTAGTTTGATCTGATTGATTATTATTTATTTTGGCATATTGGCCGAAATTACATTCAGAGCATCTGATCACTTGATCAAATTATTTATGCATTTTGCCACTTTTGCCAGTCACATACTAACTTGGTCTAATACGTTTAACGAGCAATAAGACAGCACCATTATGGTAATATCATTTCGTCATAAATGCTGAATGTTACTTAATTTTCAGATCTATTGAGTCTAATCAATGTTCTATCGACCGCAATGAATTGTTTTCTATACTTTGTGGCACTTGCCTGGAATGTATATGTATATTATCGCAGTTTGTTGAACTACGAGTCTGTTGTTTATCTCAGTACTTGTAGTCCATCACGTGACTTGATCGTCATTCACTGTTTTAAATTGCCTTGGAAAACTTTACCAAACTGCTAGTGAACAAGCCTGCAGGTCAGGCGAAACGCGTCTAGCTTTTCAGCTGGCAATAAAGAACTTTCTGCACAGACACGGCGTCGATTGCTTTTCTTAAGTTTGGAGAATATATATATATATATATATATCTACACATATTCAAGCACAAAGCAGTCACAAGCGACGCGCTTTAGTTGCTGGTGTATTCATTAGGATATGACCAGTATCCTCAAGATAATTCAGACAACGAATTAGGGCACTGCAATGCACCAAATACCACTAACACGTTTCAACCATTACGGTTTTGCTCATGGAGGTGAGTCTGTGTTCAATTACAATGTTCATACTCATGCCATGCTGGTACTTGTAGTAGTTGTTCCTATCCCACTTTGAAGTTTGTGGTGGGTTGATCACTTATTCTTACGCACACACACATCTTGTGAATATCTCATCTGAGTTTTCAAACAGAGGAGCGCTCCTTTTGATCTTTTCTCACAGTGCTGTTATTTCAATATCCCCCACGTTTCTGATAGTATTCACAAAACACATTAACTAGTCTGTGGACTTAACCATGATTCCTAAGCTAGAACGACATTCATTTACATTGATGTATTATGAAGTACCCAGCTTCACTTATTGGGCAGTAAAAACTGCTCAATATGAAGCGTGGCAAATAGAGCCCCCAGACCTTCTCCATTTGAGGGTCGCATCAGCATGAAGGACAATAAGCAAAGACGTGCTCATAATCTCCATGATGCTGTCTCTGGCGTATGTTCAGGTTGCCGAAATCTCCAAAGCGCATTTAAAGTCAGTGTCTATCCAGGCTGTTTTAGTCTTTAAATGCATAGTACACACACACATATCTCGTGTTTTACTCTGTAGCAGTTTCAAGTTGTCCCGACCTTTCAGGTCGGGCGCAGCCACTAAACACAAATTCAAACACAGAGCAGTCACAAGCGGCGTGCTTTAGTTGCTGTTGCAGTCACAAGATTATATATCTATATATGTCTATACACACACATACAATACCCTTTCAGACTTAGATTGTTGCATAAATTATGCACAAATGAAGCAAGGACCTCTCTGGGTAGTGCTGAGTTTGTGCTTGATAATTTCATTGAATTCAAAATAGGACCAAGTAAACCCACCAAAGGGTGGCCATTGGTGGGTCTAGCAATGCGGTTCTCCATAAAGTTAGATTGTAAAACGGAACAAATACGCTAATTGATAAGTCTGGAAAAAAGTACTCAAATTGTGGACATTATGAATGTTTATATCACGACTAGTCAAAACTCATATGGATCACACTATCTGGCAATCCTTGAAGAAGTGATGGATTAAAATCTACCTTAAATCATTTTGCCAAATATTCATTGATTGTCTGTGGTGGCATTTACATCACCCCAACTGTAGGAATCTGGGGAAGAGACTACCTTGGAAGAAGAAAAAATTGGGGCATTCCAGCACCTCATCTGACAAAGGATATTATGACCAATATCACAAGGAGAGGGAATTTTTTTGCAAATTTATCAGTGAATAGACAACTATGCTTTCTCAATGTGCGTACTAACTCTAACACTAACTTTTTTATGCCTCAGCCAAGATGGCCGCCGAGTAGGAGCCTCCCGAAGAGCTCCCGCTTGGGGATTACCTACTTGGTATTTATCCCTGTAAAAACCGCTTCATCGGCCCTCCGACCCTTGGACCCAACTGCACACCCCTTCAGAAGCATACCTCAGGAGCAGTTTCTGACACTCAACTTACCCGCTGGATCGACCGCCGCTGCTGCCCAGATCTGTACCCTCACTATCCGGAGTCCTACACAGCTCGGCTGGTCTCTTGCTCCAGGGAAAATCTACTGAAGGAAGGTGGACATCCACCGCAACATGACCTTGGTGCTGTCGCCCACTGTCGGCCCTCTCACCCCATGCCTACCACTTCTAGAGGATCGAGGTCTCCAGATGCCATCGGGATCCTGGATGCCGGCAATCTTCCCTACGGTGGCCACTCCCGCTTGTCAGCTTGGTGGGCGATGAGCCCCTGCCTGCGGCTGGCGAGCCGCACCTCCAAAGACCTGTGGAGTCCGGAGGCCAACACTCAGCTGGAGAGTTTCGTCCCCTCCACCCAGGAGGACTGGCATCTTGCCAGTAGCCATTACTATCAACGCCATTCGGTTGTCCCGAGGCCATCTTGCAGCACTCTGCTCCACAGCACCTGGATCTGCCTGGACCCCGGCTACCTGCTGTGGGATCGTCCGACCCGGGGCCTGCCTGCCATGAGAGGATTGAGACCCCGGTTGCCACTGGAGAACCCGGGATGCTGACACTCCATGCAGCGACCTCCTCGGTGCCCTGTATCATCAAAGACCAGTCCTGGTGAGTCCTTCCCACCTCCCCCCGCTCACTGCCCAGCTGGATTCCTGGATGTTGGGTGGTCTTTGGCGGGGTCCACTGGAGTGACTGCAAGGTCCAGGAAGCGGGGCATCATCACTCCCTTCAGGGCTGGTGAGCACCTGACTGCCGCTGGATCCCAGCTCGCCTGCTCCCGACATATCCTGGGGACTGAGGCTGGCCCCAGCCTGATTTGGCCCATCCCGTTTCAGCCGCGCCCCCGTGGACGACCACTGGTCTTGGCCCACAACAGCCTCACCCCGCGACCTCAGGCCCTCAGCCTTCCGCTAGCCTACCGGGGGGCGGCCGCTTGTAAGCAACCGACCTGGGCTGGTTCCCTGCTTTGTCTCCTCAACCCGGGGCTTGAGGTCGAATCTGGCCCAGCTCGGCCTGCTGCAGCCTCACCACCGCAAACGCCCACCAGACTTGCCCACCGCTGCCTAAACCCCACGGCCTCCTGCCCTTGTGCCTCTGTGGGCTCTGACTCTGTCTCCAGCCGCGGCGGGCTATGGATGTGCCACATCTGATCCGTGGTGGGCACGAGCGGAGCTTTACCATGGCCTACACACGGATCTACAGAGGCCGGGTCATGACGAGCCTGACCCTAAAATGGCGGCCGCATCTGCCTTCGTTTTCCTCGGCAGCCTAAATGGAAGCCCCCAGCTCCTTCTCTGGATTGGTTTTTACTCCCCCCCTTTTTTTTTACCTCTACCCTCTAGTGGGGACTTGTTCTTCTACTTCTTGTCTATGAAACTGTAGACCATGTATCTATTCTTACCTATAATGGCGGCCACCTCTGCCTTTGTTTCCTCGGTGACCAAAATGGCAGCCCCCAGCTCCTTCCCTGGATTGTTTTTTTTAAATTTATTTTTTTACCCCCCCCCCTTCTTTTACCTCTGCCCTCTTCTAGTGGGGACATGTTCTTCAACTTCTTGACTGTGCAACTGTAGTTTATGTATCTATTCTTAACTGAACGTGAGACTTGAGCAACATGGCTGATGCCCGGTGGAGCTGCCAGACAGCTACAGAGGAGTTTGGCCCTGGTTTCCCCCTCGACCGTCACCTACCCAGCCAGACATTGGGCACAGTTCTTCCTTGTCTCCTGATATGGCTTCTTCCTCCCCACCCTCCTATGAATTCTCAGAACATTGTTTTTGTTTACTGTACCTTACTATGCTATTATAACTGATGTAACTTTTAACGCAACGATACTCTGGTAAAGCGCTCAGATACCTCCAGGTCTAGCCAGCACTATATAAAACTTTTCAAATCATATCAAGTTAATACTATCTTTCCTGAACGCTGAGACCTGTACAACATGGCTGATGCCCGGTGAAGCTGCTTGACAGCTATAGAGGAGATTGGCCCTGGTTTCCCCCTCGACCGTCACCTACCCAGACGGACATTGGACACAGTTCCTCCTCGTCTCCCTCCTACGAATTATCACAACATTGTTTTTGTTTACTGTACCTTACTTTGCTCTTGTATCTGATGTAACCTGTAACGCAACGATCCTAAATGTAAATCGCTATGATACCCTCTGGGGTCTAGTTCGCGTTATATGAAACTTTATCAAATAAAAAAATAAAAATAAAAAATAATAGTCCAGCTGCTCCAACTTTTAGGTGTGGCAGAAGATGGAGTTTGATTGTTTACATTTTGACCAACATTGACTCTTGGAATTCTATTCTTGACCTGAGTGTTGTGGAGAGCTTGGAGAGCGGCCATGACCCATTGATATTCTATGTGAAAGCAAATTTAAGCCTATAACTAATTCCGTCTACATTCAGGACATCGTGACAAGCAACAGTAGAAAAGTAATGAAATGGAGTATGGGAAGATACTTAAACGAGTGATTGCTATTACTAAATAATTTGAGGGAACAGTGCGCTGCTATTTGTATTCCTCAATACAAAGAATTTGACGTAATCTTGGAGGCATATAATAAAATCACTATCTGTCTTCTGGTCAAAATTACATTGAAAGAATACACTTGAAAATAAAAACAGTAACTGGTTTGATTTGGAGTGTCTTGCAAATAAGAAATGATGGAACTCTTCTAGCTCCAGTTGGACTCAGTAGAACTGTCACGTAAATGTCAGAGCAGAATACACTGAAGGCTGGTTTAGAATGTTGGGTGCGCAGTTACTTGCAGAAGAATAAAGATGAGTATTACTAAGCTCCATGTGTGGCGTAGTCCTTTGTGGGTACCCAGGCTAGGAAGGACACTACAACTGGTGACATGTTAGGGGATAAGTAACCTGAATATCGACAGTGTTCTCCCGAAGAGTTTGCTGTAGTCCAAGGAAAATGCTCGTGTGTGCTACATGTGGTGCAGTCACAGTGAGAAACAGAGGCTTAACGTATTTGGAGCTAAAGCACAACTCTAGCCGCTGTAAAGAAGTTAAAAATAACGAAAGCATGACAAAGAATCAATGACTGAGAACTTGTTGGTTAAATCAGATGTAAAGGTGAAGCTCTGCTGCGCAATAAACAGTGACATGTAATATGGAGCACAAACGCTAAAGGAAGATACGACCAGGGTTTTAAAGATCAGCTATCGATATCACAAAGTGCAAGGTAACATTACAATTAGAAAGTGGTGAAGACAAAGAGCGCACAAAGAGACGCCTAAGAACAAAACAGTTATTTACTCAACAGAACCTGAGCAAAGTGAGCCGGTACAACTTCAGTACCAGGCGCCACAACCCAGACCAAGCGCAAGGCCTGTGCTTATGATGCTGATGAGTCTTGCCAAGCCAAGTGAAGGGCCACGAAGGTGGTCAGAACAGGAACATGGCAGTGGGCAAAAGTCAGACCCGTCACAGACAACTTTGAAAAGTTGATTTCCAATGGAGGCAAAGACTGAGGCTGTTTTTCCAAAAGTCATCGGGGATGATCTAGAGGTTAGCACATCTCAAGGCCTTAGAGAGGGCTCACACAAAGAGGTTCAAGATAAACAGTGGAGGGACCTGAAGATAGATCTACCCTCAATATTAACCACTTCTAGAAATGGTTACAATGCTGTTGCTTTCCTGAAACCCCCACCACCATTCGATAAGGCCAAAAATTAAAATATTGCCGATAGATGGACTGCTTGGATAGAGACATTTGATGATTTTATTGATGCTCTTAAAGAGACTGATATCATGATTATCAAGGATCTCAAGAGTCTTGCTGGTGATGGTGTAAAATTAATCATAAAGAGAATGCTGCGAACTGACGAAGAAGTCACATATCATCAGATTAAAGACGTGTTGAATCTAAAGTTTTATCCAATGCCAAATGTTGATTATGAATGATACATCTTCAACCAAGAATGCCAGAAAGTTGGTGAGACCAATGACGCATTTGTGGAAAGACTTGACACATTCATCAGACATTGTACATCCAATTAATTCCATGATGAAGAAGCTATGCATCTGAGAGTAATTGATGGATGCTTGTCCGAACTATTCAGACGACGAATGCTGAGAGAAACACTCATAGTCTGGAGCTAGTGTTAATGGCTGCCGGAGTTGAAGAGTATGCTGATAGACCAGCAGCTGACATGGAAGCCGGAGGTGCCCAGATTGAATCTGTCATGAGTGTAAAAAGTAAGCCAAAATAAAAGACTGAAGGATACAAAGTGATGTGTACCTGTAAAAAAGTTGTGCTTTAAATGTGGATTTTGTTTCCACACGAAGGTAAATGTCCTACTCTCAGACAGATTTGTAAAGGTTGTGGGAAGGAAAACCATTTTGTGACAGTTTGCAAAAGCCAAGAAAAAAATAAGTGCGTCACGACACAAAGATAAAATCGCCCCAGAACGTTCCAGAAGCAACTTTTGACTCGCACCCACAAGGCCAAGTGGCAACATCAGTTAAGACACATCGATTCTGAATGAAGTTGATTGTCATCTAAATTATCATCAAACATTACTTATTTATCAATATCAAGTGAAAGTGAAGAGAATGATTGTACCATGTCGATGTTTACCTCAACAGGGTGCGCATGTTCTGTCTGGCCGATTGTGAAGAAAAATGTCAGTCAAAGAAAGATCGACATGCCAAAGCACCAAAGTCATTCAAACATTGTCCTAAAATTACACTGAAAGTAAATGTTTGTTCAATAACTTTCATTATCGACAGTGGTGCATCGATAAACATTATGACTGAAGAGAAATACAATGAATTATCTCCTTTACTGCAACTAACACCATCGAAAACCAAAGTCTATACATAGGCTGCACTGATGACCTTAAAAAGTCAAGGTTCTTGTGTAGACACAATGAAACATGAGAAAATGAAGGTTCAAGCACCCATCCATGTGTTTCAAGGCCCTCTACTCAGTTTCAGCACTGCTGCTGAAATGGGACTGATTTCTGTGAATTACAACATGAATGCACACCACAAAATAGTAAGTCAGTTCCTTTCGTTATTTCATGGCTTGGGAAAACTTAAGACTGTGAAGTTGCATATGAAAGAGGACGTCCTTCCTGTTGCTCAAAGATCTAGACAAATTGCTTTTCATTTGCAAGAGGCTTTTGAGAAAGAACTTGAATTGTTACCCAAGTATGATATAATTGAGATTTTCACTGGTACAACACCTTGGGTTTCTCCCATAGTGGTAGTGACGAAAAAGGACGGTGAAGTAGCTGTACGCACATGCATTCACATGCTTCAAGCTAACAAGGCAATTGAACGAGAGCAACATTCACATTGCTGACATGATAACACAATCAAAGGATGCAATGGTCTTCTCTGGTCTAGATTTAAATAAATGTTATCAGTTAGAACTTGATGAAGATTACAGGTACATTACAGCCTTTTCTACTCATGTTGGTCTGTTTCGATCCAAAAGGCTACATTTTGTTGTGTCATCTGCTGCAGAACTGTTTCAAGATGCCATTCAACGTATCATACAGCCTGTCATGAACGTGTTCAATTACAGTGATGACATTGTTTTTTGGAGCTACACAAAAAGAATACAATAAAGCTCTTGCACAAGTCTGCAGTTTACTTGCCGAAGCAGGTATGACTTTGAATGCAGACAAGTGTGAGATCAAGAAGACAAAGCTAAAATTCTTTGGCCGTATCCTTTCTGATGGGGGCATGACACCAGATCCTGCTAAAGTACAAGCACTGTCAAAAGCTGATCCCCCACAAGATGTTTCTATGGTGTGTTCATTTCTTGGCATGGCTAGTTACTGTTCCAGATACGTACAAGACTGCGTGCTTGGTAATAGATCAAGGATTGAGATATAGTCATTTGAGAGTGAGAGACTGTTGTAAAAAATGTCTGTGACAGATCCCCATCAGTTGTGCCTGTGGTCAAGACAGGATTCCAAGACTTGCGGCAACTGTGCGTCGATGAACCAGGTGGCCATCAGGGAATGTGATGCGAAGCTGTATTTCCCCAAGCATAAGACGACTCTGTTCCAAGTCACGGTCCGCGTCAAAGGTTTGTTCTCGGTCCCGAAGTAAACTGGGCTGCTCCAGTGGTTGGTGTTCGTCCTACTCCAAGTCCTCAGGTAAGAGTAAGAAACACAAGAATTTGAAGCCGGATTCTGCTCTCATGTGCCACTCCCATGCACCTGAGACATCGCTGGGGATGGTGCCACTCTTCTTAATCTCACTTCAGAACCCAGCTGACTTCAGAGCCATTCTCATGGCTGATTCTGGTACAATCGTGTTTCCAGGGCCTTCAGCCATTTTGCATCAGATCGCAGAGGCCCTCGCATCCATGCTCTGGCTCTTTGGATTCGTACCAACTCCATCTTGCATGCATATAAGCCCCAAGGAGCTGAGAGGCCTTCCACCAGGGATACCTCCGGCATGTTGTTCCTCAGTGCCCCAACTGGACCCTCCAAAACTTTCTTGCCATTTGGCTCCTGTTCCGACTCTGCTTGCAGCATCACAGCCCATGCTTGACAGTGGCCCCGGGCACATAAGCACCAATTCCAACTTCACCACCTGAAGAAGTGGCCCAATCGTTCTCTCTGAAGCCAGTCTGACCATGATCAACGTTGCGTCTGAATCTATTTGAGACGCCACTTCCACCACTTGAATTACCACAGACTCCTTATCTGCATTCCCTTTTTGGGATTGATTAGTATAATGTATATGGCCCGGGTAATGAGTTCACTAAGCCCTAATAAGATGACAGTTGGTTCAAGGACTTACAGGAGACTAGTGGCCTCAATATCTCCCTGGAGACAGAACTTTTTTTCCCTCTGCGCCAGCCACGGAGAAATGTGCTTCCTAAGCCATGGTGATGCCTATAAGCCATGGTGATGCTTAGGGCGGTCGAAGTACTTAACCTCAAGCTCCCCCCACCTTGGTGAAAAAACATTGCCTTATCAGAAGCCCTTCAACCAGGGCAAACATCTTCTGAGACACTTTTTCCATTTAACAAGGCACTTTCGGATACATTTTTGGGGGCTTGGGCCAAACCTTGTCCTGACTCCCCAATCAAAAGGTAGATTGGAAGATGCCATCACCCTGCTCCTGATGACCCAGCTTTTATTTCACAGCACCCCTCACTAGAAAGCCTAGTGGTACAGGCTTCTACCAGCTGCTCTAATCCCAACACATTTTCCACCACTCCTCCTGATAGGGGTTCTAGGCCTGTCGAAATATTCGGCAAACTGCTTTTTTCCTACCAGCTTGGCCCTTTGATCTGTTTGCACCAGCTGTTTGTTGGGACGCTTCTCACTGGCCCTTTGGGATTCAGTGGCACAAGTCCTCCCTGGTATGCCCAAAGATCTTTGATCTGTGCTCTCTCAGACATTGCAAGATGGTCACAATGCTGCCAAGTTCATGATTCATTGTGGCTTAGACACCACAGATTGCCTCGGGTGGGCCATAAACACCAGCGTTGCCATGTGCCACTATTCGTGGCTGCTACTGAATGGGTTCTACTATGATGTCCATGCCCCCCCTAATGGACATGCCCTTTGGTGGGACTCGCCTGATCGAGGAAGAGCTGATTTCACTGTTGTGTGCTTTATGTAGAGCGGGCTACAGTTCAGTCTCTGGGCCTTTCTGCCCCTTCTCGCCAACTGCAATAGTTCCATCACTCATTTCATGGCTTTGGCTGAGGCGTCTCTTACCGCCAAACTGACCAACCCCCCAGTGAACCCAACTGTTTTGCGAGAGACTGTGGTGCCAACCGTTCCTGCGGCCAAGACCAGCGCGCCGCCCGGCTCACCACACCCTCATCCCCATGGCTGCTCCTGCAAACCTCTTTTGCGTGCCTTTGCAGGGAGCCAGCCACCCGGGGGAGGCAGCATCCTCGGATTCTTCCCGGGCTGGCAAAAGATCACGTTGGACAGGTGGGCCCTACAGATTGTTCACAAAGCATACACTTTACGCTGTCTCTCTTCTCCACCACACCTTCCACCATTCCCTCAGCAACTGACAGAGTCATCTCTCCATCTTTTGACAGGTAGTGCAAGCCCTCCTGTCCATAGGTGCTATCAAGAGTGTGCTTGTGCCAGAAGTAGGATGTGGTTATTATTCCCTTTACATTCTGGTGCCCAAGAAGGACTTGGATGATCAGCTTATTCTAGACAAGCGCCCTCTCCAAGTCTTCCTCCGGAAGGAGAAATACAGGTCTTGTAATCCTCGACCATGGAGACTATAAGGTAGTGTTGAACCTGCAGGACACCTACTTCTATATAAATGTCCTGCCTTCCCATCAGCGCTACCTGTGGTTGGTGGTAGGAGAGAAGCATTTTCAGTTTGCTGTGCTCCCCTTGGTCTCACCAGTGCCTCTCATGTGTTCACTAGAGTCATTGAGGTGGTGGCAGCACACCTTCAGCGGCCAGCCTTCCCATACCTTGATGACAGACTTTTGAAGGTAGGCTCGCCCAAAGCAGTTGTCAACCACCTCCAAACTACAGTGAACCTCCTTTCATCTTGGGTGTTCGCTACCAACATGCTGAAGTCGCATTTGAATCCCCTTCATTAGAGCCATTCTGTACACAGTTCATTTTGTGCATTTCCACTAGGAGAGAGTGTCCAGGACATGCAGGCTTTGATCCCGATCTTTCAGCTTCAGTTGTGGTTGCGGAGAGGTTGTCTCTGAAGTTGCTGGGGCTGATGACCTCTTGCATCCTGCTGGTCAAGCACGCCAGGTGGCATTTGTGGGATCTACAGTAGGATATGAATTCCCAGTGCACCCAATTTCAAGGAGACCTGTCCCACTACATTCAGATTTAGGAGGATTCTGCAAAATATCTGGGGTGATGGTTACTGGATTGAGATTGGATCAATTGTGGACTCCTTTCCCTTCCTCACCCGAAGCTGACAGTGGTGACTGATGCAGTGCTTGGAGATCAGAGGCATCTGGTCTCCAGCAGAGTCCCAGCTCCACAAAAACTTTCTATAACTGAGGGCCATCTGCTTGATGTTGAAAGCCTTTCTTCTTTCAATCAACGGGATGCAGGTACAGGTGCTCATGGACAACTTTACTGATATGTGGTACTGCAACAAACAAGGCAGAGTCAGTGGTGTAACACAGGCCCCTGCAGCCACCGTGGTGCAGGGGGGCCCCCAAGCTCCAGGGGCCCCCCTCAGCACAATACTCTGGCTGGAGAGCTCCTCATTGAGTCTGGAGGGCGCCCCTCCACGTACCTTGTAGGGGGTCCCCTCAAGTTTTGTTACGCCAGTGGGCAGGGTGGGGTCATGGGCCCTGTGCAATCAGGCCTTGTGCCTCTGGAAATGGCTGGCCCACCAAGGAGTTTTTAATGTTGGCATGATCATTGAATGCCATGGGGGACAAGCTCAGCCTTCGATGCCTGGCAAATCACGAATGGCAGCTACACCTGGAGGTGGCGCAAGATCTCTTCCGCGAATGCAATAACATTGGCCCGATCATTTCACCACTGCCAAGAATGCAAAATGTCCGAACGTATGTACTTTGGAGTTTCCAAGGCATCTTCCATTAGGAGACGGCTTCCACCTTGAGTGGAACTCGAGAATCCTGTATGCCTTTCCGCTGATACAACTCCCGCCCTGAGTTTTCAAGATCAGGACAGACTGGGCTCAAATCATCCTAGTGACTCTGGATTGGACACAGAGTATGGTATCCGGAACGCCTGGGCTTGAAAATATGTCCTCTGATGACGCTGCTCCTCCAGAAGGACATGCTGTAGCAGCAGCAAGGCATGGTTCTGCCCCCGAGCCTTCGCAATCTCAACTTTTATGTTTGGAGATTGAGCGATGACAGCTGAACACTTTTGACTTTCCTCCAGAGGTGGTTGATGCCATCTTGGCAGCCAGGCATCCCTCAACACACCTGTCACTGGGACAAATTTGTGGCTTGGTGTGGCACATGCTAGATCGAACCCTCCAGGCCAGACATTCTGTTATTTGTTCTTTCTCTTGCCTGGCAAGGTTTTGCTTTCTGCACCGCTAAGGGTTATCTCTTGGCCTTCTTATGGTTGTCAGGTCAGCCCTCATTGTTTAAGTGACCGGTTGTGATGCGATTTCGAAAGACTTGCAACACATTTGCCCCTTCTCCTTTTTTCATGCCCCAATGGGACCTTAATCTAGTCCTGACGTATATAATGTGCACTCCATTCGAGCCACCTCACAGCTGTCCTTTATGGCTCCTTACTATCGAGACTGTGTTCCTTATTGCCATCACCTCAGCACACTGTGTGAGTGTTCTTCAGGCTCTTTGTGTGAATGCACCATTCACTTCCTCTTCCCAGACAGATTGGCACAGGCATTCTTCCTGCCGAAAGCTGTGACACCGTTCCTCGTTGGTCATCACATCACCCTGCTGGTGTTCTATGCTCCGCCTCACCCCTTTAAGGAAGAGGAGAGACTTCATCGCTTGGACTCCAAGATATCACCGAGCGTTCACTGGGTAGTCGATTAGCTCTTTGTAGGGTCTTTGGAGTGAAAAAAGGCACAGCAGTGCAGAAGAGAACCATCTCCTGTTGGATTGTAGTCTGTTTTAAGATCTGCTACGCATTGGCCAAAAAGCACCCTCTGGAAGAACTGCATGCTCATTCTACAAGGGCCAAAGCTGCTACCACTCTGTTGGCACCCAGAGTCCAGGTGGCTATGTGGGCATCCCTCCATACGTTTACGAAGCATTATTGCCTGGACAATCAAGTTCGCCGGGATGTGCATTTTGGAGGCTTGATCCTGCAGAGCTTTTTAGTTTGATTCCATTAACAGACTCACTTGCGAATGGGTACTGCCTTGGTATCTATTCAAATGCTGAGTAATCTGCGGCTAGAAGTCTCTATCAAAGAACAAGTTGCTTACCTTTGGTGCACTCTTTCTGGTAGAAACTCTATCTAGCCACAGATTCCTCACTGGCCCTTCTGTCCTCCCATTCTTTGTTTGGACTTTATCCAGTAATAAGATCCCAAGTCTAGGAATCTGTGCACTGTCTACCAATTTGCTTTGAGGCTCTGAGTCTGGAAGCACGGACAGTATTTAGAGCAACTGATGTCAGTGTGCAGGAGTGGTGCATATATCGGCCCACACTTCATTTCTTGAGCAGAACAGCATCAGTGGGCAGGAGTTGTAACTATATCGGCCCACACGTCATTTCTTGAGCAGAATGGCATCAGTGTGGAGCCGCAAAGCTCCACTTTCTAAGGCGCACACGTACTGCTGGAAAGTTTCCAGATCCAATTCAACACCTAGTGAAAATTCAAAAGGTGAGAAATCTGCGGCTACATAGGATCCCTACCAAAAAGAGCATTACTGAAGATAAGTAAGTTGTTCTTCTACCCTGGAACACCATACAAGTGTTCTATATGCCATAATGTGCTTGCTGAGTTCACACATATGATATGGGACTGCACAGTAGTACAATGATTTGGGGCTGAATGACATAACCCGTACAACTGGTAGAACAGGTATTCGACAGATAGTGTGTGTATTGGGAATGTACCCCATGCCTAAGGAAGGTAATGTTATAGCAACATTTATTGGCTTAGCTTTATAGCCAAAAGTGCCATAACTGTGCCCTGGAAATCCTCCCACACCCACCTCTTAGCTAACTAGAAGAGAATACTAATCCAGTGGACTACGGAAAAGGACTGTGTAGGGAGCAATAAAGGGGGCTAAAGAAGCACCTGATGGCTGAACAGTGGGACACCCTACTCCAGGTCCACAAGGAAACAAAGAGGCCGAAAAGACTCCTCAAGCCAGTTACAAGTGGCCACACATGGAGCCCGATACCCACCTTGAAATAGAAGTCAATCAACCACAGCTCCCCTGACCCAATTACAACTGATTCCTCTTTTTCTATTTTTATTACTACTGTGTACCCAGATAGTAGACCTCATAGGTGGGTGTGCCTACTCGATCACATCACTAAATGGCCTGGAACCGGACTAGGGGTGGATTTTTTCCCTAGGGTGGAAAACAGGTTAAGGGGTTTGCTAAAGTTGTGTCCTTGTTCCACATAAGAATTCCAGTCGCGGAAACTCCAATATAGTCAAAATATGCTTCATACATTTGACTAATGTAATTTGAGAAAATGGAGGATGTGAGATACAAATGTGTGAAATAGGTTGTTTGTAGCCTTATGAGTAATAACTATGTCACCAATGTCTGTAGAGAGTTTTATCTTACTTTTTGAAAAAGCAATATAAATGGTTTTGAAAAAAATGAAGCAATTTGATGATAAATGAAATTATTTGTAAATCTGATGATTCGTGGCAGAGTATGCTTGTAACCTTGATATGGTCTGTTGTTATTTGAATCAGGCAACTGTTTGCATGTGTAATGAAGAAGAGAGACTGTTATGAAGCACACCTTCACTGAATAAAAAGAGTAAAAGCAGTGATTTTTTTATTTTATATGGTATTATGACAGGAAACAACCTTCACAATGCAGTCATTATATCGCACTACCTTTACAACGCAGTCATTACAACACAACATCCTTTACATTGCATGCCATTAAAAGGCAGCCATTACATCGCATGTCACTATAATGCATGTCATTACAATGCAAGTCACTACAACGCATGCCATTACAACGCAATATAAGGTAAGGGGGAATAGTGATTTTTACCCCTCCCCTATCCAACACTTACCCTACTGTTGCACTCACTGGAGTGGGAATAGTAATTTTTACCCCTACACTATCCTGCACTTACCCTAATGCTGCATTCACTGGAATGGGAAAAGTCATTTTTATCCCTACACTATCCAACACTTACCCTACTGTTGTCCTAAAAGTAATATGCGTTGTAATGGTATGCGTTGTAAATGTCGTTTCTAAAAATGCGTTGTGATGGCATGCGATGTAAAATCATGCGTTGTAATGGATGTTTCGATGTAAAAACTGTGTTGTAAAGGCATGTGTTGTAAATCTTTGTGTTGTATCGTCATACATTCATTATGACTGGTATACAGATATATGACAAATATGTAACAGGAGCTTTCCGACTGACATCATAGGTTAAAACTCCGACCGCCATATTACAATGAAGGCGGTCAGAGTTTAAACCGGCCAGGAAATCCGCCTCAGTTCCGACGGGCTCAAGGAGCCCGTGAGCCAGTCTGAATGGCCACATAATCCCTCACAGACGGTGTTTCCACCCTATGGATTATGATGACACTTTCCAACAGCAGTTCCATTTTGCCCTTTCTGACATGGAACTCCTGTCGGAAAGTGTCTTTGGGGCCCCCTAGCAGGGCCCCCTTATCCCCCTTGCCCTCTGATTGTGGCCCTGGGGCACTGTGAGGTGCCCGGGACAAGTTGCAGGTATTTACACAAACTCCAATTTCTCAATTGGAGCTTGTGCTGTGGGTGGTTTCTGCCCACCGCACAAGCTCCCATAGAGAAATGGGCTTTTGCGACCTCACATGTGCAGTCGCATTGTAATGAGGTGTGCGGAATCGCTGACCTATGGTCGGGCGGTTCCCACACCGCAACTGTGTCGGTCGGAGGCAAATCCGACCAACATCGAAATCAGGCCCTTAATCTCAAGTGAATGACATCAAATTTGGAAACGTCAGTGAAAGCATTTTTTGAATCTCTCAAAGTCATAATTTATTTGTATTGAAGGAGGGATGAAGTTCCATAGCTCTGAAGCACTCCTCCTCCCCCTTGAGAATGAAGTGTGGGAATGATAACCGTGTGGAAATGTCAATGGTGTGACCTATATGGTATTAAGCCACTGGTCTTATCAGAGCAGTGCTGTCTACCTAGTGTCCTTTATTGGAAGAAAGTTTATTCGCTGCCACTGGGTGTCATACCTTTCAACATTCATGGTGTAGATCTCTGATACACAAAACCAGACTCCTTCAATCAGTACGGGTCACCTGACACTAAAATAAAACGCAATTTCTGGATTTCCCCACGATGTGATGCGCAAGAAGCGAAAACTGAGCTGTCCTTATGAGACCCACAACTACATTCCATATGGGTCGAAAGGTCGACATTCGCACAGGCTTATGATTCCAACACAATTCAAGAGGTTCATGTAGTCATGTTGATGTTGTGGGCAACTTCACGTGGATACCCTGTGTTCTTGTAGTATGTTTATTTGTAAATATGTATCACAAACTGATCACTTTTTGCACCCTGCACCCAGGGGCGCAGCATGGTCAATAAGATTTGGGGGTGTAAGCTTCAGATTTCTTAATAATCACGCTGGGATATCTTGTTAAAATACATTATATAAATGGTAGACGACATGAGGGGGGCTGAAGGTGCAGTGTGAAGAGGGAGGAGGTTGGAGTGTTAGGGGCACCTAAGACAACATTTTCCAAACTAATCATCATTTTTAAGTCCTTTGAAACAAAGATAAGAGCCGGGCCTTAAGTGGGATGAAAAAACTGGGTGGTCTCTTAAAGGGGCTTGGCCAATGTAATTAAGGGTGTGGCTTAAAACACGTAAGCTAAAAATCTGTTTAGCATAGTGTGCCGCCCGACTTGTATTTTGCTGTTTCTGTCATTGCATCCAGATATATGATACAACAAGTAACATCATACCTACAACAAGTCAGGACTATTGGCCACGACAATGTTGCTGCTCCTGAGTTTCATAAAGAGAAGGGAAATCCGGAGATAAAATGACTCTCTTTAAAGGATTTCCCTTCCCCTACAATGCTCACCTGGCATTACGTAACTTCTCCACTAGTGAGAAGTGAGCAGTGTGAGCACGCGCACATCGATGTGCCTGCTGTTGGTGCAGATCAGTCTTCCGAATCCCCTCTACTTCCACGGACGGAGTGATTCCACAGTCACACACACACACACACACACATCACACGCTGGTGGGGCCCATAACACCAACATTCATCCTTCCACTCTATCCGTGCCATGTATAAGGGGAAACACTTTTCAATACCTAACCAATCTGCATGTACCCTGAGGTCAATGAAATCAACTAGTTGCTATAGATTTGGTGATACAACTTAACACTCTAAATATTCAATAAACATGACAATAAAATAACCACCCGACACAGTAATTCAAACAGAATATTGTTTATCTAAAAATTGTAAGAAAAGCCAATTAAATACAAGATCATTTTCTCCATATTTACCTATTCTGGCTAAAAGTCATTTTCTAAGTCAGAACTTGTCCTCAGGAAATAGTTAAAGATTTCTAGCCGTCATGTAGAGTCACCGTCCTCTCCGTCAGCGTCGGGACCTCTGATCATTGGTTCGAGAAGAAGTGGTGCTAGACCTCTCTAGTCTACTAATATTTATACCAAAATTTACATTCCAAATGTTGCAAACATATCTTTCAAATTATTCGATTGGCGGAAATTATGTCGTCTTGGTACATTAAGCTACACCATTAGATTTTCTCATGTATTGATAGTTTCAAATTCTGAATAGAAATTAGAAGTCCATAGCTAATTTGTTACTTCTACGGATGTCTCTTTAGGATAAAATGTATCTCATCCATGGGACCATTATAAGTTCATCAGGTCGGATTTAAAGTTGCAACAATTCTTCACGTTCAGGGGCATCTGGCAACACTCCCAGATTCGTCATCATGTTCATGGTTTTTCAGTTTAATCAGAGGACAGGGTCGCAGTCAGCACAAAGCCTCTTTTCATATTTTCATCTACTCGAATGCAGGCTGCGGGTGTTGGCCATTTTACAGCAGGCCACAATGGTCAACTTAAGCGAAGAAAACACAAAATCATAATTACTACATGGAAATGATTATACAGTGTTATTCCCCTGCTAATACCCTTATGTGTATGTATTTATCTAGCCATTTGCGACATCAAACGCCATTAATGCATATTTGTTATAAGAGCAAATCACAATAACATCACATAAGCAACATCCATTCTGTCAATTCGCTCACCAACTTAGTTCACTTATTATTTTAGCCATTCAATTGCATTCCCACGTGTAATTCTTCTGTTAATAAGGTTGGTTAGACAAGACTCGACAAATCTTTAGTAATTACTAATTAATCAGTAGTACTTTTAATAATGACATACGAAAATGAAACAGGTATTTGGTTTAAAAGTAAAAACCCTGCTCCAGCACTGTCACTGTGGTCCATAAAAAAAACCGATCGCATGTGCCAGGGCACAAAACAGAGCCCAATAGAGACCTGTTTCAAGGCCCCTTTATAAAGCTGCCAGTGCTCAGCACCGGTGAGACCCGGCCCACTTAAAGCCCCGGATAAGAGAATGTGTGTTTGTGTGTATTAGTCCGTGTTAGCATGCAAAAATCCTAGATGAATTCCGACAGACACTTCACCATACCTGATTAAAAGCACTTGTACCCAACTACTATTTAATAAACGTTTTAGGGGGGTGTAACACTCCAAGAACCCCCCCCCCCTCCTTGAAGCTACGCCTCTGTCTGCATTGGAACTTGACTTATGCTCTTTGTTATTGATGGAACAATACACTACATTTGCAGTTTACTGACCTTGTTAATCATTTAATGGTATGCTACTTTACCCATTAGAGACTAGTTAGTTGATCCTTGGATAAATTTGACCCATGGGACCATTTTGTTTGTTCTAGCATGTACAGTGAGATTTTGGGTCAGCCCATTCCATATCATTGGTTGGCTTTTTTGTCAATCTCATTAGCTTGTTTATTATTCAATGGCTTTCTTTCCTCTTCTGTATGTCCATCGCTTAGAACAGAACTTCTTTACCATCCTTTTGTTTGAGTGAAGTTGTATATTTACATTCGGGGAACTACATTTTTCTTTGCTTCAGCGCTACATGCAGGGCTTGTAGTATTTTGTATCCTCTCAACAGGTCTCATCACATTAATAAAAGCCTTACCCATAATTGGCAAAGCCAATAGTAGCTGCCACAAAGCACTGGAAACACGAAACCTATTGGACTGGCAAATGCTTGTTGAGCCAGGTAGCGTGTGCACACAGAGGCAGAGCAAGTAGAGGAAGCTCCAATGTAAAAGGAGCTGTGGAGACGGCAGTGAAAGAGCGTGTCACGGAGAGCGCCGCGTGAGGGCCACGTTGCGGAGGAAACCGCCAATTCGCGCACCTTGAGACAAAACAGGAGATTAAAACGAAACAAAGACTGCTAAAGCTGAATGAAGATACTATTTCGAAATTACATAATAAAGGGTCGGATTTCTAATTGGAAACAAAATAATATATAAACACATCAAGGGCACAGATTGTACTGGCAAAATTAAATGAGTAAAAGGAACGAATATTAACAATATAAGAGCAAGAGAAAGAGTTAAAAAAAAGTCTTATTAATACGTAAGCTCCAAAAGCTACATCGATTCGATAACATCTAACATTCTGAAAATAAATTCAAGTTAATGGAAAGAATTAATTATTGACGGCATTTATGTCGAGTACGAAGTAGAAAGAAAATAAAGTGCTTCCAATAGGCGAGCCGTGTTGAATGGATATTCTTGCTGTGTTGCGATGTGACAGTTCAGTCTCTTGCTGGAGAGGAAGGTGATTAAACAGTTACGTGGCTGTAATGTGAGCCTTCTGCTTGTCGTGGTTAAAATCTCAAATAAACTCAGTGCACACAATGCACCTATTCAAGCACTTGTCACACAGAGTTGCTCGGGGCGGGATAAAATTAGCTGACTAAGATCCGGACTGCAATTCGTAGGCACGCTCTCCCTCTAGCGGTGTTTTAAAATATCGACACCGTGTTGGGTTATAATGATCTTCATTCCAGTGTTGTGTGCACAGTGTGAGGAGCGATATTTTTAACAAACAAAATGGAAAAAAAGGTCAGCACACCCCATAACAAAACGAAAAAAAAGGTCAGCACACCCCATAACAAAAATGGAAAAAAAGGTCAGCACACCCCATAACAAAATGAAAAAACACATGCCAGCTCTCCGCCCTCTATGTGTAACATTTGTAATAGAGCAGAAACGTTCGCGCAAGATTAATGCTACTCGTGCGAGCAGGGTCTTTGTAATAATAGCTCCATGTTTCAGTAGAAAGCACGGTACTTAATCGTCTTGAGACACTTTAGCATTTTAGCTTTTAGGACGTAAGCAAAGGAATGTATGGCACGCAGCCAAGATAACTGCAGTTCCACTTTGATGCCTGCTTTCTGGTATTAGATTGCGGCTGGTTGTGTAGGATGTTTGCAAAACACAATTAAAACCGGTATTTCAAAGGTAAAAAATGTTGTACGGTATTAAAAATTCACAAGAGTGTCGTAAACCATAATTCGCTCCTTGTACATTATTTCGAGTGAAAAGGTTTGATTTACCCTTGTATTGTTTCTCTACCCTGTAACCGCGGCTCAACTTCAGAAGATTGTCGGATGTACCTTAGGCTCTTCTAGAAGGCTCTAATGAGACTCTCTTATTTTCATAGACAGGCATCTATCTCACTGTTATTACGAGGTTGTGAAAATGCTTTACTACGCGCAAACCTTTTTAGTC
Organism: Triturus cristatus; assembly: GCF_964204655.1. NCBI lineage: Eukaryota > Metazoa > Chordata > Amphibia > Caudata > Salamandridae > Triturus > Triturus cristatus. Next base: position 1,257,425,646 of record NC_140590.1, read on the forward strand.
ATGAAGTCTAATCGAAAGTCCTCTAGCCTGGCTATTACATCCCATGGCATGCATTAGCCCGAAGCTCCTAGGTCTTGCATCACAATAAGTTTTGTCCACTAAGTGTAGTTTTGGTACCCCAAAAGTGACGTCTTTGAATATATATAACAGTTTTTAATTATTTAAAATCTTCTGTATTTTGAACTCTTCTGAATTTGCAATGAATTGGATTTTAATCATATTTATGCTTTTAATAACATGCTTTACATTGAATAATGTATTTGATGTCCTTTTATGGCATTTCCAGACGAAATGAAGCTGAATTGAATTGAATATTTACACCCAGAAAAATGAATGTATTATGATGGACAGCCAACAAGTGTGACCAATTTTCTGTTGCCATCAATTTAGAGCTGGGCTTGGGAACATGGACGTTCTCAAGAGAGGAAATGTGAGCAACCAGCCTGAGCATGGTGTGCACCCACACAGGGGTAACTTAGGTAGTATTCATACACACTTCAAAGTTCACAGTGACAGGAGGAGGGAGGCACACTGCTAAGTAGCATTAGGATACCGTCCCTTGGGGTCCTGTGACCTTGTTGTTGCTTGTACTCTTCACAGCACTCCAAGTCGTATACTGTTTGCTACTCGGACAATGAAACCTGCCACGTTAGGAACTTACTTTAAACGGTGGTATTTGGAATCTGCGTTTACATCACTATACAGGATTTGGGACTGGTTATTTCTTTATCATGCTGTTTATAAACTACTGCCTTGGCTGGATTCAACAGTGAGCACATCACATGTGATAGGCTATAACATTTTTACTGGACGAAATAAAAAGCATCTCAACACCAGGGCGGGAGTGGGAACCGAAACTAGCCCTGGCAAAGAGCTCGCCCAACCCTGTGTGTGTGTGTGTGGGGGTGGGGGAATCTTAGCGGAAAGTTTTGTGCCGCTTTTGTTGTTGGGGCTGATATTGCCACCCCCGGTAATAAAAACGGCCCCCCAGGGGTCTAGAACTGGCCCACACCCTGGCGGCCCACCGGGGAAATGCCCGCTACAGCCAGTCCGGCCCTGCTCAATACTCGTTAACTGTAGAACTTCATCACAGATGGGCTATTTGTTGCGATAACCTAAATTGGTGTGACCACTTTACATTTCAGTACATTATTGTTTCTGTTGGTTGACTGCTGAGTTCTGAACTCTTGTTCCCCACAGCCCCTTCCTGAGTGGGCTTTGACTGTGCACCTTTGTGACCATGAGAGCTAAGTGCAGAAAGGTTTCTGCTTGCCCAGTTTGCAGAGCTATAGTAGGAAGGACTCTAGGACCTGAGCTGCAAATGACCTCAACCCGCACGGTCGAGCCCAGTAGCCCCTGCCTGCCCTGTGGACCCTTCAACCGGGGCCTGGCATCCCCAAACATGTCCTCTAGAAGCCTTCAATGCCAATCCATCCAGTGGATGTGGCATAAGATAGTGTTCACTGGCTTCAATTGAAGAATAAAGTCCAGAGGTGTGAAGGGGTCATGGAAACCTGGTCCGACATCTCCTAAGGAGGATCACAATCCACAACTCTAGCAGTGTACTGACTATTTTACTGTGGTAAAGGATGACCGGTCTAGCTTCCCACGTCAACCACAGTACATCCTTCTGGGTCCTTTCAGGTATTGCCTGAGGCAAACGGGTTGAGTGTTTTGAAGGCTTCCTTCTGCATACAATCACTCTGGATAAACAGCTGTGCAGCTCTGTAATAACTGATAATATCAGGCAAGCCCATTACCCCTTTAGTTTTAATTTTTAATTTTTATTTATTTCGCATTTGTAGAGCGCAACACTTATCATGGCGCTAGGTAGATGCCCAACCCATCCACTGAGAGAGTTTCATTAAACCAAGAGAGGAATGTCCTGCCACCCATTTACCAGGAAAGAGCCAAGTTTTTCCTAAACATAGTAAGATTATCAATAAAACAAATGTACAAGGGTAAAGAGTTCCATTGAACTGCAGCCAAATAAGAGAAGAACTGGCCTCCTGCTCTGGTCTTCTTTATTATTTTTTTTAACAGAGTTTTATATAGCACGAACTTGACCCGAAAGTATCGGGTATCAGAGTGCTTTACATAGCACCAGTTGTGTTACATGAGGACATATTCATTTTTATTAGGCACAGGGAGATTAAGTGATTTGTAGTCAAAAAGAAAGATCTCTCTTGGATCTATGAATATCAGCCGTCATTCAAACATACAGATTTTACATAAACAGGATGAGATATGGCAACAACGAAGCAAACCAAATACTTGATAACAAATTTATTTCAAATCAATCAGAGAATATCACAAATTATAAAATATTGTACACATACATAAAAAAGGTTAAGTGAGGCCCAATTCAGATACACTTGATTGTCTTTGGTGTACTATTCAAAGGACATGTTCTGATCTTCAAGAAGGACTTCAAATGGTTTACGGTAAAGGCTGAATTGAATGGGTGCAGAAATGGAGCATGAGGTATACTGTAGGTCATTGGAGTTGGGTCGGAACATGACTGGAAATTTTTATCTACTGCTTTTGGGGATGTCTGAAAGGGTTTGGTAGTCAATGCTGCCAGATGCTACTGTGAGATCAAAACGGATAAAAAGATAAGGGTGGTTGGCGTGGCCAGCCAAGATGGCCAAGTGGACGTGAACCGCAAGGTGATGAATGGCGTATTAAGAAGACTTCTGGTGGTTCTCATGACATTTTATTCATGCGGCAATACTGTTGCGCTACAAAGAACCCAAAGAGACCCGTGGATCTGGCCGTTAAGGAGGGGAAGCGAATGGATGAAATGCCGCAGCCGGCGCGTGGTCTGAAGAAGGCCAGGTGCAAGGTGCAAACAAACCCGGGTGCTGGCGACTGCGATCCCTAAGATGGACGAACAACAACTCGTCGAGGCATATTGTGGCAGCCGACAAGGGAAAACGTCTGCGGCCGGGGAAATGGAGGAGCAGGACAGCTTGCAAGGGACCGGAGAGGATAGGAAGCCGTGCCCCGCCATGAACATCGCTGCCTGCGTGGAGCCAAAGGCAGTAGCTCTGGAGATCCATATGAGACACTGGTGACTGCCTTTGAAGGGGGAACTGGAGAATACTCACTGGGTCGGTGGAGAGACGTCCCAGGCATGGGTGTGAATGAGGAGCATGCGCTCGGGGCTGTCTGACCCTAAGATGGTGGCCCCCGAAGGCAGAGATGCGCTCCGCGAGCCGGCGTGCTCCTCTGGCTGCCTTTCAGAGGCCTGGGCCTCGCAGTTAACATTGTCACCAGCCGCCCCACCCCATTAGAAGCTTGATTGCCGCAGCAGGTCTGTAGGGCCCCTGGCATTGAACGGCCAATACTACCCTGGGTAACACAAGAGGTTTGCACTTCGCGTGCAAAATTTTAGAGAATCCCCAGCTTGAATAAAAGGCGGCTAGAGCCACACTCCCTGAAGACACAGGACATCAACCTACTCCTGTCTAAGGGAAGGACAGGGGCATCTGCATCATAGCTCTTGGCACACAAGATAGCTCCCCCAAGGCATTGGCACCCTCTTTTACTGCACAATCTTCAGACAGCTACCTCCTGACTGTATGCCTCCAAAGAAAAGTCAGGTGAACAGAGTCTCTAACTATTTTACACCTTCAGACACAAGGGGCGGAGATTATGCGAATCACCAAGAAAGCATGGCACTTACTAGGGAGGACCTCTTGACATTCCTTAGGGAGTTTAAACAGGAGCTACAGAAAGATCTGAAGTCAGATTTGAAAGCCTCCCTAGAGAACTTACACACAAACCTCCAAAGCAAACTCACCTTTCTGCAACAAGACGTAGACTCGGTGGGTATCCGCACTCTGCACCGAGAGACTAAAACACAAGACCTAGAACAATGTATGCATATGGTGGAAGCCGCAGCGAAACGTCTTCAGATACACCTCCAGGCATCTTTAATAAAATGTGAAGATTTAGAGAATAGGTCTTGGAGGGAAAACATTTGGAAGCGGGTGCCAAGGGGCCCAACCTGGAGGCATTTGTTCTAGGACTGTTCTCTGAACTGCTGGGCTCAGCTGGACCAACAGTAAAGATAGACATAATACATAGAGTAGGGCCACTGAACTCAGGAAAGGAAAAAATTAAAGACCAAGATATGTACTGTTAAAACTACACTCCTTCAAGATAAAAGAAGCAATCCTGCAAGTGGCAAGGAAGGCGGTGGAGGTGTCCTAACAGGGTTTCACCTGTGCGCTATTTCAGGATATAGCACCCTCTAACCTGGCTCGTTGTCAGCAGTTCCACCTAATTACAGAAAAAATGAGGAAGGACGCCATTAAATATAGATGGACATACCTTTTGGGTATCATCTTTTCAAGTCAAGATAAGCCCTACCATGCCAGTACCTTCAAGTTCAAGGAGGCAGCGGACATCTTGAACATACCAGTACCCGAGGATCCCTCAGGTGGAAGCGGAGACCACACAGAACTAGGACAAGAAACAACTGGTACAGACCCTTCGGAATTCCAAAAACGCCAATGCCAACAACACAAACGTTGATCCACTCAGCGTGGACATTGAAGAACTCTCTCGAGTTGACATGGAGTCTAGAGACCCGAATCTTGTGAAGTCTCTTTGGCAGGCAAACAAAAAAGAGAGATCAGAAAGGTTAAAGCAACTAAAGGATGAGATGTGGGAGAAGTTATAAAAAGCCACTAAATTAAATAGTAATAGGGATTTCTGGTCTTTAATCAATACCCCCTTTTTAACAGAACTGTGTGTAATTATGGAGACTATTGAAATTGAGATGCAGATCATTAATTTAATTGGTGACTTGTATTCCAAAGCTCCGGCTTGTGTACATTTTGAGAAAAAAGGAGAATGCACAAGACATTTTAGAATTATCTGGGGTGTGAGGCAAGGGTGCGTTCTCGCCCCTTTTTTATTTGCATTATCTCCCAACTCTGTTCAAACAGCCCTGGTAGGGTCCACTACAGATGACCCTTTTATTAACTTATCTCCTGTCCTGATACTCCGCTATGCTGACAATGTGGTCTTGCTGGCACGCACATTCAATACATTGCAGTGACTCGTATAAGAGTATGCTACATTTATGAACAAATTGGACATGAAAATTAACCATACCAAGTCTTGTGTCCTTGTGGGAGGTCCAAGACCGCAGAAACAAACTAGAAAGTATATTGAAGGGCTAAAATTCGAGGTTGTGGATTCCTTTAATTATGTAGGGATTATGTTTGACAGGAAAAATATTTGGCAAAATATGGTGTCTAAGAGAGCAAACCTAAAGGTAAAAAACATTGGAGGTCTTTTTATAGTCATAAAAAAACTTGGTACTAAGCCAATTTAAATAATACAAAAAAATGATCAGGCAAAAAACATTATCCGTTGCCTCTTATGGGGCAGCGGTTTGGGGTATAACTGATATTTCCAAACTTTAGTGTATAGAGGGCAGATTTTTGAAAAACTTGGCATCCCTCCCACTATCCTGTTCTAATTATGATTGTCACTCCGAGCTGAGTGTTCCCTATATCTCAGATAAGATCCTTATTACACTGATTCTTCTGTGGCACTCAGTTCGGCGAAAATAAACGTTATCTTTAATCAGAGACATTATAAAGGACTGTTTGAACTTAGATGCTGTAGGCAAAATAAAATGGTCAAAATATATTGAGAATAACCTTCAGGCCGTTGTCCTACTCAACTTATATGAGGACCCAAAACTATGTACGTCAATATCAAACAAGCATTTGCAATGCAATAGGTCTCACATTTACACAAGTTTGAGCTATTAATATTGCAAATAACAATGCCTTTTATTTGTTTTCGTTTTTAAAACATAAATAAAGGGCTTTGTCATTTGCAAAGCCAATAGCTTAAACTTGCATAAATGCGAGACCTATTGCATTGCAAATGCTTGTTAAATCTGAGCTGTAGAATCGAAGGACAATGGAAAGTATTTCATGACTGTATTAAGCTTCTGAAATGTAGAGCAGTATACAATTTCTGAAGAAAAATGCAAAAACATTTTTTTAAGGTAAAGTCCCTAGAGGTATGTCAGGAAAAGTCCGGATGGGAACAGAGTATTGCATGCCCTGGTGCTCGGCCCATGGAGGAAAAAGGGTCCGGCATCCACAGGGTTAATGATTTCCCCACACCCTCCCCTCTACAGGACGACGCGGAGATCACCCACGGGAAATCCCAATCAGAGCTGGGAGAGTTGTGGAAAAGGAAACTCTCGCGAAAGAACGGGGCGAAAGCGGAAGCAGTCGAGGACGGAGACGGTGCATCCAAAGACGCCAAAGAGGAAAAGCGGGAAGAACCCTGGACGCTGAGAAACCCAGGACAACAGGAAACGGGAACCCCAAGGACAGACCATGCCGCCGCCGAAGAAGAACCGGAGACGTGGAGCGAGGACTGGTGGATACCCCCGGGAGACACAAGTTTGTCACCGTAACTCAGGAGAGTCACGGCATTGGCGGTGAGTAGAAGGAAACAGGGAAACCCAGGTGGAAGGAAGGGAACTGATATTTGGTCCGGGGCGGACGTCTGCTAGCTGCAGAACAGTCCCATTTTAACTTTGTTTTGCAATCTGTGCATACTTTTGCGTCTTTCTCGTTTATGGGTTTTCTTTTCTCTTTTGTTTATTGGGCCTTGAGTTTCCTTTGTGCCGTGGAGCGACTAAGGTCGTGAACATACTTACCCTGTCAGCGGTAAATAGAACCAACCCAACTCCTACCCTCCCATGTCTGATTAAAGAAAGCTGGTTTTCTTTACCTTTTCTTTCTTACAACTCCCAACAAAACCCTGCACGCCCCCTCCCTCACGAATCACACCGTCGTTTTCTGCTGTAAAGCACTGTCTGCACCAGGAACGGTGAAGGTTACCATAGAGATGAGAGTGCTCGAGACCTTGAAACTTACCGCCACTTTGTTTCTTGTCTTCCCTTTTGAGTATCCTGGGGAACCAACACCGGTGAGGAAGAATCTAAGACACAGAAGGCAGAAGTTCTTTGCTCTCGGACGGCGAATCAACTTTCCCATAATATTGACGGACTGTACATTGAACTTTAGACTCCCACTGTGTATTAACCATTTCATACTACCCGCCATCCTATACTGAGGGTAACAATAAAACCTTTATCACCATTGCTCTACCTATATGGCCTCCTAGCTTTCATTTCCGACCATCCCTCCAACAGTTGGTGTCAAAAGTGGGATCGCCGGAAACGGCGTCCGCTTTAAAGAAAATGGCTGGAAATCAGGAAAAACTGGGTCAGGTCATGGAGAAGTTCCTTGCAGTGGCAGAAGAGGATCACGAAAAACTCCACAGGTCCCTCACAGAGCAGAGTCAGACCCAGGAAACTGTGATTACCAGACTGGCTGAAACCCCAACCCAACAGCGGGGACATTCTGCCCTTCCCTCGATCGTATTGCAGAAGTACGTTAGTGGGGAGGACCCAGATTTCTTCTTCGCTAACTTTGAGCAGATGGCCAGAGTGACCGCATGGCCTGAAGATAAATGGGGCCAATATTTAGGACCTCTCCTCTCCGGAGAACTCCAAGACGCCTATCAGGCCGCATACCCCCTTGGGGTCACCCCATATACTGATATCAAAAGGACTATTCTTGAACATATGGGTCTAGACCAGGAGACCTATAGGATTTGTTTGCGCCAGATCCGAGAAGGGCCCCAAGAGACTCCACGGGCACTGTATTACAGGGTACGAGAACATGACGAACCGATGGTTAAAACCAGAACAGTACATGAAAGAGGAAATCATGGAAAAAGTGTACCTCAAATAATATCCCTCCACCCCCCTATTCAACGGTGGGTTAGATAGCACACCGACCTCACCTTGGAAAAGACTGTGGAGATAGCGAGTGCGTACAATCAAACACAGGAAATTCAAAAAGGGAGGGATAAAGGAGACTGGAAATACGGAGGTGGGAGCCCCAACCCTCGAGTGCCTAGACCACCTCCTGTGAGGAAGTCAGAAACCGTGACTTTATTGCCTGGGCCTCCACCACCTTCGGCAACCAGCTCCCCTAGGTCCTCAATGTTTTCACTGTGGTGCACATGGACACATCGCACGTGTCTGTCCCCAAAAAGAAGAAACTATGGAGGTCGGGCTCACTCCGTCTTTTGTTTGTAACCCGGTTCCCCTTGGGTCTCTTCCCTACCATAGACCAGTGAGGGTGAACGGTGAACAAAGGGAAGCCCTCATAGACACAGGGTGCCTGCAGAGCGTCATCCAACCACAGATCATTCCAGGGGGGGTCAAGTCCGGGAAAGGTACGGTGACCAGAAGCCTTACAACACCACCAAGGTATACATCCAACATGATCCTGATATAGATCCCGTTCCACTCAAAGTTGTGCTAATTCCCCAGTTACCGGAGCCCTTTGTACTAGGGACAGACTGTCTCCACATGAATCAGCTGATTCTAGAAATAGTACCAGAGGAACAAGAATGGAGGCAAACCGCACCCTTTGCACGAGTACCTGATCATGAACTAAGCCCAGGGAAATCACGAAACAGCAAGAAACAGAGACGAACAGAGAAGCGTCAGTGGGCCCCAGTCTCTCTGACACAAACCGCCACCACCAAAGTGTGGGAACATGATCAGGGCTTTCGGGCAGGTCAAAGAGACGATCCCACATTGCGTGAAGCATGGAATAGGTCCTCAGAGCAAGACCCAGATCAAGTAGGTCCCCGATTTTTCAGAAACAAGGGTCTGTTGTATAGGAGGGGAGGGAAACACTTGAATCCCCAGTTAATTGTTCCACAGTCACACTGAGAGAAAGTCCTGTATCTGGCCCACAGCCACCTCTTAGGCGGCCATTTCGGGGGAGACAAAGCCGAAAAAGCAATCCTTGAAAACTTTTATTGGCCGGGGGTGTAGCATCAGGATCGGAAATATTGCAGAGAATGTACCATCTGTCAGTCAAAAAAACAGCAGGGCTATGCCCCTGCGGGTTCCTTTATGTCCCCTCCCGGTGATTGAAGAACCGTTCTCCAGGATAGGGATTAACATCATTGGTCCCCCCTCCCATAGCGGGTGTAGATATGCCCTGGTTTTAGTTGACTATGCCACCCGATTCCCGGAAGCCGTAGCCTTAGGACAACTGAATGCTACCCAGATAGCAAAGGCAATGATTAATATTTTTTCCAGGGTCGGGTTCCCCAAAGAAATCATAACCGACCAAGGTACCCCCTTCGTGTCGAACCTAATGAAACAAGTTTGCCACCGGCAAGGAAGAATCCAAGACACCGAAGGCGGAAGTTTTTTGCTCTTGGACGGCGAATCAACTTTCCCATATTATTGACGGACTGTACATTGAACTTAAGACTCCCACGGTGTATTAACCGTTTCATACTACCCGCCATCCTATTCTTAGGGTAACAATAAAACCTTTATCACCATTGTTCAACCTATACGGCCTCCTAGCTTTCATTTCCGACCATCCCTCCGACAAGGTATTTATGTATATCGATGTTTAGCAAAATATAAAAATGTAGAAAAAAACCCCATAAAATAGAAAATATCCAGGGCTGGTTGCTCCGTGGACTAATACATCCATTGTAGGGACCTGTGTTTGACTTAATGGAACCTAGTTCAACTCCTGGTACCTCCATCCACTCATCATTTGATCTTCTGAGGTTGAAAAGACGAGTGCCATAGAGTCTGGAAACAATAAATATCAGTTATTCAGCACTGTGGTGCTCTTGCTCTTCGTGGCGAAAATCCACTTTCTAAATACACGTTCTGTTCGGCTCATCCGACGTGTCACTTTGTATTATGCTTGTAGAGCGTCATTCTGGTGGAACATATGAACACTTGTAAACCATGTCGTCCGAATCTCCCAGTGATTTTGTAGGGTAAATTATTAAAAATTATCCGAACTGTGAGAAGGTTCTGGCTGACACAAACAATTCTCTGTAATTTGTACCTATATACACTGCTTGGTCTGGTCAGATTGTGACATTCTGGCATTCATCTCTTCAGCACACATCATGATCACCCTCTTATCCACTTTAAATGGCATACAGTGTGGTCCTTACCATGGCCGGGGCCTGATGAAGAAAGCAAGCAATAATAAAAGCAAAGCGTTCCATAAACACTGGTAAAACACTGTTTTTGTGGTTTTCTATTGCGCAAAAATGAGTAACCACTGAAAAGCACTGTGTTTTTTGAGGTATTGAAATCACTGGAAAACACTGAAAAAAACCCACCAGAATTTACCAAAAATAGAAACTGAAAACAGGAAAGGGTATCTCGGATCCTGCCCCAGTGATGATGACATACGCATGCAGGCGTGCGACTCGACGTCGTATTTACCCCATATATCCAGGATATCTACAGAACCCCAAAATCCTTAAAGATATCACCACCACAATGCACCACTATTTTCACGACAATGTACACTCAGTTTCTTCCCCAGTAACCCTCTGGGAGGTTTATAAGACAGTTATACGCGGCCAGGCCATCGTATCTATTGTAGGCCACAACATTGAAAAGAGGAAGGAGATAGAGACCCTAGACCTAGAAGTGGCCCACACGTAGGAGCTCCATGCCCAAAACCCAACGGGAGTGTCGGCCCAATCTCTTCGTCTTAAACAACAGGAGTATAGGGGATACCTAGGGGAAACTATTAGGACCAAGCTGCAGGCGACGCAGCATAAAATATATGAGGTCGGAGATAAAGCAGGGAAACTTTTGGCCTGGCTCGATAAGAGGGAACGTGCCAGTCTGTGGATCGCACAGCTACGCACAGATGATAACGAAACCGTAACCGACCCCCAGGAAATAGTGAATAGATTAGCCAAACACTACCAACAGGTGTACACACCAACATCCTCGACGACGATTGAGGAAGCACAAGCTTTCCTTAAAGATATTAAAATGCCCACCTGGACGCCGGAAGCGGCCTTGATGCTTAATGCTGACCTCACCACGGATGAACTGCAATTAGCTATGGGCGCGATACAGTCGGGGAAAGTGGTGGGGCCTAACAGCATACCCATTGAACTCAACAAAAAACAGCTAATACTATCGCACCGCACCTTCTCAATATGTATGTGGCCAGTCTGGAGGCAGGGGAACTCCCGCGAGATCAGCGTACTATCACCATAGTGACGATTCATAAACCATGCAAGCCTGCCGAGACCTGTACCTCATATCGACCTATATCGTTAATGAATGCAGGGGCCAAAATTCTCGCTAAACTCCTGGCAGCTAGATTGACCCTCCATCTCACCGCCCTAATACACCTGGACCAATCCGGCTTCATGCCGAATAGGAGTACGGCCCTTAATCTGAGACGTCTTCATGGTGTAATAGCGCGTATGCCATTTATTCAGGAAGCAGCTGTTATCCTCTCCCTAGACACTTGTATGGCTTTTGATATGGTTGAGTGCCCCTTTCTCTTTGCAGTCCTGAAACATTTAGGACTCGGCCCTAAGTTTTGTGCCTGGGTGCACCTGCTGTACTCAAAGTCCCTAGCTCATGTAACGGCGAACAACCACATATCGGAGAGCTTCCCGCTGGGGCGTGGAACGCGTCAGGAGTGCCACCTATCACCACTTCTGTTTTCCCTTGTTCTGGAGCCACTGGCCGCATGAATTAGATGGGAACCAACTACCCGGGGGCTCCATTGGGCAGGGAGTTGGTAGGACCGCATCTCCTTATATGCCGATGGTGTGCTGTTGTATATGGCATCTCCCAGACAATCCATCCTGGTGCTCCTGATTATCTGTGACTTATATGGTTAGGTTTCTGGATACACCATCAATTGGACCAAATTGATTCTGTATGTACTGCATGGCCCACCACCGCAACTACAGAGGGTGTGTAATTTACAGATCGCAAAGGAGGGTTTTAAATATTTAGGGATCCATATCACACCGCTGTCGGAAGACTTTATCAACAAAAATCTCATGCCACCCCTGGAACATCTCAAATGTGATGCGATACATTGGCAGTCCCTGCCGTTGACACTGTTTGGGAAAGCGGCTCTGTTTAAGATGATTGTGCTTCCCAGGTTCCTTTATGCCCTGGAGAATACCCCGTTTCTTGTTCTGTCAGGCTACTTTAAGGCGATAGCAGCGGAAGTCTCTTATTTACTTTGGCGGAACAAACTGGCACGCATCGCCATGGATACATTGGTCAGGGGCTGGTACGATGGGGGCATAGCACTTCCAAATATAAAAATATATTATTGGGCATCGCAGTTGAAGGTACTTAATCAATGGATACATGCCCCGCAAATAGATCCCACGTTTAGAGCGGACAGACGGGTTGGGGGAGAGAGGCATAATGTGGGCACTATACGAGTGCCGGCTGCTGGAATTTGAAAGTGGTGTGGCGCAAGACCAGCCAACGAACCCAGGCATGCACGCGAGTGCAATTAACAAATCCGACATTTCTCAGAAGGCCTCTCCCCTTGAGAAATTTCCTAAAAATTGGTGGAAAATAGAGCATCTCCTAACATAATCTCTGTAACAAATTGACCAACAACACAAGGAGGCATGCCCTGATGCAGGATCCACCCCCGCTCAGCCTTGTCAAAAGTACATTCTCACATTGATGGTCGAGGGGAGCTCAGCTCCTCCCCAAAGAGAGCTCCAGAGGTGCCCTCCTAGATCACACTCCCGGCTGGGACGATGTCAGCCAGTGCAAAACCCCACACCTCCCTGTTTCCCTGTTGTGGGTGATCCAAGTTGAAACTAACCTCCTGTGAGGGGTATCACTAAACAAAGGCTGTGTCTAGAGAGCAGCCAGGAATGGACATTCTTAAGAACCATTGCAAACTGGTTCTGCAACATGTGCACTTTAGAAACATTCATCACCATTGTTTTGAAGCACTTCAATATACCAGCAGTAATACAATTCTGTACATCAAGATGGGATCTACACATTTGTATGATATACTTCACAGATTTACAATTATAGGTATACTGGAGGTTAGGAGGTTTAATTAGAATCATACAATTGCTGCGGGCAGAGACCAGGTTTATAACCCAAGGCCTACATTGACTTTGATTGTATCTTGTTTAATCAGTTTGAGCTAAAATGTGCAACCATCTCTATCTCGGGAAAGAAGATATAACAATGTCAAGTGAAGCTTAAAACACGACCCATTCAGAATTCTTGTTCGCATGAAGACGTATGGCTCGCAAGTTACACGGTTGAATCTCAGCAGGGCCATATCAGCACGCCATCCCCCTGAGTACAACTGTAGAGCGCTCCAAATCAACTGGACAAAAGTGACACTTGTCTGCAACATCTATTTCTTGGTTCATTGATTGTTTTAAAGGAAATCTTTTCTGTTGTTTCAGATTGTTTCCCATTCTAATTCATAGAATAGATGTATACAAAGTTTTATTGTAGGCAAATTAACATTACCTCAAGAACTATGTTTGGTTGATCTCTCCTTTCTCAATTTCCCTGGTTTACATTTGTTCATATATTAAATATATGTTGTTTTTTACGTAAAGTCTGCCCCGTGTGTTACATTGCATGATTTTTGAGACAGATGACTGCTCAGTTAAGTTATCCTTTCATTGTTTGATTTGCTATCATTGGTTCACCACTAATTAGGGCTGAACAACTACAAACTATCATTGAGACAAGATCTCTAAAATGTATTCATAAACAAAATCCCTTGCAGGTAATCCTTTATTTACTTTAAACTTGTCACCTGCAGCACCAAAAGAGTTAAACCGCAGCATCAATCTCCATAAAAAGGAAAATAGGGCACTCGAAAATCAAATACTGACACGCACATAGGCACACACGTTTATCTTCGGACCTCATTGCATACCTACAGATCGCTGACAGCTTCCACAATTGCAAACATATAGTACCCATCCAAAGTCCATCACCTTCAGCCACATTTACAAATGTGATGTTTTCATTAAAGAAATCAAGACGGACCCACCACTTGTGTGCAGCACTGTCCAAATAGTCAATAGCATTGCCTGTCATTCACAGCATTCAGAAAACGCAGACAAATGTCACCCTAAAACACTAGACCAGGATTCGAGAAGAAATCCACTCCAATACTGCACATGGTGAGTACACAAAATATATGGGCCTGTGGGGCACGCCGTCACAAAATTGATTACCCGAAAAGGACCACTGGTGTCCGGTGCATGATGCAGCACTGCATTGGTAAATAAATGGGACCATTAGACTGTCAGCGCTCAACCACAGATATCTCGTCCTTCCCTCTTTTCCCCACTCGAGTGAACTTGGATGGCTGACAGGTGGACCTGCAAATCACCGGAATGTGCAGCTCTCCAAATCCTGCCTGCTATTTCAGCCATGCCAATGTATTCCCTCACAGACTCCATTAAACCACCACATGCACATCAGATTGGAAGGGGACGTGACTCTGCAACCACTAACGAAAGGCCCACAAGCACACACCCTGCTGAGAGTTCCTGCAATATCTGTAGATCACGCAAGTCACTAAAGCATCACCACTACCTACGCCACTTGTGCCCCGCCAGTGTCCAAGGTAGTGGGCCATGTGGAGCCTCTTCAAACAGTCATTAAAATGTACTCTGCTTAAACAAACAGAAACAAAAGCACCAGTTGCGGCCGGCAAGACGGGCGGGTGGGGGTGGAGGGGGGATGGGAGTGTTGCGCAGTGGAGGGGGGATGGGAGTGTTAAGCGGGGGACAGCGACGGTAATAGAATAAAGAAAACGTACCTTCCTCGGCTCCTTCTCTACACTCCGGATCAGATCACATGCCGCGCCGCCGCCTCACCGTGTTCCCTCAGTTTGAAATGCACCAGGCTGCCCGGTGGAGTCTCAGCCAACCCAGGCACTGCATTAGCGGCACCAGGATTGACTTGAGCAGGGTTACTCCCTGCCCATTTTGAGACCCGGGGGCTGCTGCATGAAGCACCCTCGGGTCCCTCGCCAGACAGTCGCTCTCCTAAGGGGAAAGGTAGCAGTGGAGTAGTGTGCGCATTTTCGGGCTGGTCCTAAAAATGACCAGCCCAAAAACGACATGCGCACTACTATTGCTGCTGCAGACGCGCTGTCAGTGACATTCTGTCACTCAAGCTGCCGCAGCCCCACCCCCTTCAGCACCTTCCGATTGCCTCGGGCCGGGCATGTCCCGGGCCAGTAGCTTTCATTTCAGCGAGTGAGACTGGTCAGACTGCGAGACTTTTCTTTTACTGGCACCGTGGCACAAATCGCATTTTAGGCGTGACGGTGCTGTCCATGTGGCTTAGTGGGGCAATACCCCAACGCCCTAAATGGATGCACCTCCACTGCACTATACACTAAAAAGCAGACTACCCCACTAATTGGACCCACGGCGCACACAGTCCAGGTTTGGTACGTGGCCCTTAAAAAACTTGGTTGGGACGGAGTTATAACCCAGCTCACCCCACTCTGGGAAGCACAACGACTAGGAAGACTCCAGAATAGTAAGGGTTCCCATCGCTGGGATTCCATTGGGATATCTACGGTGGGTGATTTGTGGGTCAAGGGTTAGGTAGTTACCTTTGCCCTCCTTCAGGAACAATATGAACTGGTGTCCTCTGAAATATTTAGATATACAGATCAGGCATGCACTCAAGGCAGCTATACCAACGGGTACCACACTTCCAGAGGCCTCCCCCCGGAGGATAGGTTATTTACAGATTACATGGACAAGAAGGCCACTTCTCTCACTTACCGCAAACTCATTAACAATCTACCAGATCCCATGACACCCCTACGTGTAAAATGGTCTAACGAACTAGGGGAATTAGACGACACAGACTGGCAGGAGACGCTTGCGTCCCCCCGCGAAGTAGCGATATCCTCCAGACTAAGACTGGTACAACTGAAGATACTACATCACATGTACTATACCAGAGTGACACTACACAGAATAGGGGGAGTCGACAATTCACTTTGCCTGAGGAACTGTGGGGCAGAGGGTACGTTCTACCACACAATATGGCAGTGCCCACGAATAGTGCCCTACTGGGCAGCGGTTCTGCGAACTATTTCTCAAGTGGGTGGAGTTTCAGTCCTGCCAGAGCCCAAATATTTGGAAACCCACGGATCTCAATCATGCATCACAGGATTGGGCGACGCTTGGGATGATGTTCGCCAAATGTAATATAGCCAAATTCTGGGGATCACAGTCCTCTCCAACACTTCATGACTGGTGTAGAGACATGGATGGGGCCATGGTGGCAGAGAAGGCGACATATGTAAGCCGAGGGTGCCCCAAAAAGTGAGAGAGAATATGGGGAGCCTGGAATAAGTATAGTGGGAACATTTGTAGGGAGGTGGGTGAGAAATGGTGGCTTGTACCTTTCTGCCAAACTTATCGTAATGATTGTCTGTAACCGCTTTATTTGCCCGGTCATCAATAAACAGAGTTTAAAAAAAAAAAAAAAGAAATAGGCTATCCAACATACTTCTTTCGATCCTTCCAGCTTCCTCAGCACCATTCTTCTGGTTCCCAAAAATAAACAATTTCGTCCCGTCATTAATTTAAAGGTTTTCAACAATTTCGTAGTTTATCCTCACTTCAAAATAGAGACTATTCTCCATCTCAGGGACTCACTCCTTCAGAACGATTGGTTGGGGAGTCTGGATCTCCAGGATGCTTATTTGATGGTTCCAGTTCACTCTACTTACAGGAAGTATCTCCAGTTTAAATGGGGGCACTCGTTTTGCATTTCAAAACTCTCCCTTTCAGTCTCTCTTCAGACCCTTTAACCAAGACTCTCAAACTTGTGTAGCTTTCCTCATGACTCAGGGAGTCAGACTCATTGTTTACCTCAATGATTTTTTGCTGATGGAATGAGACAAAACTTGTATTTTATCTCATTTACATCTGTGTCAAGATCTTAATTCAAGACTCTGTTTTCTCATCAATTTTCAAAATTCCTAGCTTATTCATTCTCAATGTCTGGCATTTTTGGGCGTCATTAAAGACACCTCCTTATTGATTCTCCAATCACCTCAGATCAATGCCTGGTCAGTGGGACTGCTAGCACCATCTATCCAAGCCATCTTTCCCGGTCTCCCCATTATCAGACATTACAGAGATTTAAGATTTGTCATCTTTGCAAAGGTCTGGCTTATTCGGACCCTGTATGCCTCAATGCAGAGTCCAGAGAAGAACTTCTCTGGTGGCTGAGTCATTTAAATGCCCAGAACAGGATAATGGTTTTCTCTGCCGCCCCCAGATCTTATCTTAGAATCAGATGCCAGTCAGACAGGATCGGGCACAAGATGTGGTCAACTCTCGACTGGAGGGACATGGTCTCTTCAGGAGTCCTCATCGCACATCAATTGTTTAGAGATGCTTGCAGGTTTCTTTGCCATACAGTCCTTTATAAAGAGACAGGGCAATATGTACTGTCCTTCTGCAGATGGACAACCTCTCGGCGGTCAATTATATATGCAATCTTTGGGACACAAGACTTAAACCCCTAGCAGTGCTAGCCAAGAGTCCATGGGATGTCTTCCTTCAGAGGACCATCTCTATCAGGGCAGAATATCTTCCAACAAGCTAAATATGTTAGCCGATTAGTACTCCAGACATCTCCAAGATTCATGAGATTGGTGTCTGCACCCTTCTGTGTTCAGTCAAATTTCTTCAATCTTTGACACCATGTCTATAGATCTCTTTGCTTCTCGCACAAATTCTCAGCTACCCTCCATTTTTAGTTGGAGCCCAGATCCTTTAGTGCTAGCCACTGATGTGTTTCTCAAATCCTGGCCTCAGACTCTTCTCTACGTTTTTCCTCCATTTCTCTTCATTACATGTATCCTAGCTCAAGCTCGCAGGGAGCGGTCTTCCTTAGTACTGATCACTCCCCTTTGGCAGGCTCAGCCCTGGTACCCATTTCTTCTGGAACTAGCTTTGGACTTTCTGGTACAGATCCTATCCTTCCCAACACTGCATCTCAATCCTCAAGGGTTTCGTCACAACCTTATTTTAGAGGCTTCCCTTTCCCTCATAGCTTGGAGGATTTCGGGCCTTCCTGGAGAACCCCAATAAATTCGGAGGAGGCTATCCATCTCATCCAGCAGTATTGGTTCCCAGGCACGGCAAGACTTTAAAATTCGGCTTGGTTAGCCTGGTGAAGCTGGTGTATGGATAGGGATTCAGATGCCCTTTCAGCAAATATAACCTTAGTGGTTAACTTTCTAGCTTCTTTAGCTTTCCAATGGAAGACGTATCATACCATCAACACTTACAGGTAGGCAATTTCGGTGGAACACATCAGAGTGGATGGAAGACCGATTGAAGAGCAGCCTTTGGTATGTCGTCAGTGAAAGGGAATACTTTTTGCTAATCCTCCTCATCCCAAATAGAATATCACGTGAGATGTTAATTTGGTTTTGGATATATTTATTTCATGGCCAGACAATATGGAGCTCTCGCTCAAACATTTATCTGCTAAACTGACTATGTTATTGTGTTTGGTTTCTCTGAAATTTGTCTGATGTTAAAGCTCTTGATGTGTCCTATTTTCACTACTCTGCCCTTGGTGCATATTAAGAAGTCCACTAAGACCAATCTGACATCTGTTCATTGCCTCTTTTTCCCTTCGCAAACAAAGATATGTGTTGGAAATTGTCTAAAAGCATAAGTTTCATGAACTGCAGATCTGAGGTTGCGTTCCGCATCCCAATTGCTCATTTCCTTCCAGAAACCCCACAAACAGGTCTCATTTCCTACCCTGGCACGCTGGGTTAGGTGGATTATGTCACTAGATGGTATCAACACTGATTCTTTTGGTATTCATTCAGCCAGAGGGGCTATGACCTCTAGGGATTTTGGGTAGGTGCAGAGTTGCAGGACATTCTCAAATCTCAAGACTGGGCAAACGTTAAAAGGTTCAGGATGTTTTGCTGCAAACCAATTGCTCATCATTCTGAATCTGTAATTGCTATGCTTTGAATAGGAATATTATGAGCCTCCGGTCTTTTAATAAAATTGAGATTTTGCTAGCCTTGGTGTCAGAAAGGCTAGATTTTATTAAAGACATTGCAGCGAGTAGTATCCCACCACTGTTTTACTAACCCTCCGTTTTTCTCCTGCAGTCCCAGTGCTTTCAATCAATACTGCAACCTCAACCTAACCGTGTGGAAGATCCTCTTCCTTCGGATTCTGTTTGGTGGATGCACTCTTATAAACCATCTTTCTGGATCTTTGTTCCTAGTCTTCTATTGGATTTTCTCAAGGATTTGGTGCCTGTTCGGCTCCTTTTTGCTTTCGCTCTAGTGTGGCTCTCTGGAAATCATGTAGACTGACTCTTAGAAAGAAAAGAGGATTTTTTGCTCACAGTCAAGATAATTATCACTCTGCTCCACGTTTGATTGGTGATTCTACTGAGATATATTGGTGTCATTTTTTGTCCCAGGGTTTTCTGGGTAATGTAGTTTTTCTTCTTGGCGGCAGTTAAAATTAAAGCAAGAATAGTAAGCATAATATTCGAAAGTAAATGGAGATACAAATACGAAGAGGAAGGGAAACAGCTTTATAAAAAAGCACTGAAAAATTCTCAGTTTGTAATTCGGAGGGCCAAGTTGAAAGATTTTGCCGATAAAATCAGTCAATCCACACTCCCGGCCAAAGAAATCTTTTCAATTGTTAACTCCTTCATCAAACACAATATCATAGGAGCAGGCCCCTCCCCCTCTAAGGAACGACGGAAAATATTAGCCAACTATTTGTTAGAGAAAGTCAGATTACTCTACGACTCCTTGGCAAGGTCAGCAAGCACATACACGATGTATAATGTAAAAAACAAAATGAACAACATCATGAGCAGGAAGCCAGAGGTGTAACTTTATGCAAATCTTGCTTCTGCCTGCAGTCATCAAAATTTGGGGAAATGGATTAATAGCACTTTATCTGACTTCTTGAAGTCCAATAGACTACTGCACCAGAGGCAGACCGATTTTCGATAGCTCTTATGTTGGCAACGGAGGACTTAAGGAAACCCTGGACCAGGGTGGTACCGCTGCGCTCATTTTGTCGGATCTGAGCACAGCTTTTGACACGGTTCCCACCTAATTCTTTGCCAGAAGCTGAAAAGCAAAGGAGTTACAGAGGAAGGTCTACGATGGATAACATCGTTTCTCACATACAGGAGCTTTTAAGTTAGTAAGGGGCCCTTTTTGTCAGAAACACACCAGCTGAAATACAGAGTGCGACAAGGCTCTTCATTGAGCCTCACCCTATGCAATGTATATATATAGCCGCTGTCAGGCATCATCTGCGATTAGGGTTTTGCAATGGTTTCCTATGCTGATGATACCCAGATTATTGCCTCTTTGTCACCAAATACTAATGCAACCTTTGACATAAGTCAACTACCCTTTCCCGACAGATGTTAAGTAATTAACATCTGTCTGGAAAGGGTATCCAACTGGATGGCCTCTAGCTGCCTCAAATTAAACGGAGACAAGACTGAGGTAATGGTGACAGGAAACAATCAAGCACCCTAGGACCAATTGCTCTGGCCATCTTACTTGGGAAAACGCCCCACCTCGCCCAAGTTTGAAGTAAAGGGTCTAGGTGTTATCCTAGACAAAGACCTGCCAATGACCGCTCAAGCAAAAAAAGGTGTACAGCACTTGCTTCGGGCTCCTGAGGTCTCTTCGGAAGACACACAAATAGCTCCCTTTGAAGTGTCAGAGAACAGTGGTCAAGGGGGTTAGTACCAGTAGCGGCTCGTGGAGGGAGTGGGGCCGGGCAGGCCAGGGTGGGGGGTAGTAAACTCCGGTTCACGGCCGACCAGAGTAATGAAAAATAAATAAATAAAACGAATTTCATTGCGCATTTGGCGTTTTAGCACACGCAATGAAATTTGTTTAATTTATTTATTTATTGCTCTCCTGATTAGACTACGGCAACTCGCTGTACCTGGGAAGCCATCCGTATATGTTATGAGAAAGCTGCAGGTTGCCCAGAACGCTGCAGCTAGAGTATTGACGGAACTGTCTAAAACTCAATCTGCACAAGCAGCCCTGGTGCAACTTCATTGATTGCCAATAAATGATGAGAGAGAGTAAAATGTAAGGCTCTCTGTATTGCTAAGAGGGCAAAGTATTCTTTGGAGCCACATATCCTCCAACATCTTGTTACGCCCTACATTACTTCCAGAGATCTGAGATACAATAATCTCTCTCTGCTAACTGTGACCAGAGTTAGGAGAGCAAGAGGAGGGGGTCGGTCCTTCTGTTACCTCGTCTCAAAACTCAGGAATACTCGCCCCATTCACTTAACGTCCAACCAAAATGTACTCAGCTTTAGGAAACAGTTGAAAACTCACCTTTTCACCCAAGCACAGTAAATCCTTCATGGTCTCTCACTTGTTTTCCGCTAGCAACGGGAAGCCAGTACATGGGTAGCTGTCAGCAAATATTCTTTAATAATAATCTGTGACTTTAATAAAAATCTAACCTTTCTGACGCTAAGGCTAGGAACATCACAGTTTTTATAAGATCTCTAAAGCAAATCGAGGCAGAACTGATAACTTTCCAAAAGACTTCGGAAGACGTTACACAAACAGGCGTTCCTTTCAGAACCCCAAAACACGCCCACATAGCTGGTATTTCACTGTGAGAAAGCAGTAAATACTAGTTTCAAATTGAACAGAAGTTAGATACATTAAGCATTACTTATGGAAAAGTGTTTTCCTCATGCCCAACTAAACAAGCATTGAAAATGCAATAGGTTTCGCCTTTAATTAAGTTAAAGCCATTTGCTTTGCTAATGGTATTGTATAGCAAAGCAAATGGCTTTAACTTAATAAAAGGCGAGACCTATTGCATTTTCAATGCTTGTTTTAGAATGTTAGGAGTGAACTGAAAGGTTGTATTTTTCTCAAGCAAAGTGAAGAAGTGAAGGAAGAGAGCAGGGGGAGACGGAAACAAGGCAGAGGGGGAGAGTGACACACTGTGGTGTCAATCGTCGAGCGAGAGAGTGAGGGGAGGCAGAATGGGGGCTTGGGGGGCAGCCGAGCATGGCGAGGTCTGCCCCCCGGGCAGATTGGGAAGGGGGGAGAGTGGCCAGCGAGCGGCCATTTTGTATGTTTTTTGGGCTACATTTGGGACTAGCCCAATTGTAGCCCAATATTTGAAATCATAGCCCAAGGGGTATATAGTGTAATTTCGCGCCTCCCCAGCCACCATTTTAGGTTTGGTGACCTGGTGGCTGGGAGCGCTGGCATAGCTTAGGTTTTTTTGTCCCCTCCCACCCTCTCTAGTTTTTTGGCATTTGGGGGGGTGTTTTTTATGGCTTAGTCTATCTTTGTCTTTTTGTTTTCGGTTGGCGGCATTTGTTGGAACAGGTACATAGGGGATTGGTATATATTGTATGTGTCGCTTGGAACAGGTGCAGGCGGGGTGGTTGACAGTTGGCCGGGATTGGCTGTAGTTTTTTGTTATATGTTGGTAGTTTGTGAGTAGGAGCAGGGAAAGGGTAACCAGGTAGGATAAGTTTAGATTAGAGGTTGGTTAGTTACAGTAGCACAAAGGCTGGTAGGGATTAGGGTCAGGGGAGTTTAGGATTTGGAAATGCATTGTGTAGGATTGGGTAAGAGTATGGTTATGGAATGTTACGTTGTATTTCGTGGGATGGGGGATCTGATGTGGGGATCGTAGGGGTGGGGGGAGGAACAAGGTGTCAGGAAATTCTTGTATAGTGAGGTTCTTAGTTTTGGAAGGCAGTTGCAAAGGGTTAAAATTTGTGATATGCACCTGTTTCAATAAAGCGGCCTTTTTCACACACAGAAAGTGGTCTTGTGTCGACTTGCTCCCCCCCCCTTTATCTCCCAAACAAGGCAGAGGAAGAGAGTGAAACACGTGGGTCAGGCGTCGAGGGAGGGGAAACGGATCCTAGAGGAGAGAGACGTACACACACATAGAAGTGGAGCGGAGTAGAGGATGAGATGGAAACTAGGGCAGCGGGAGAGAGAGATACACAAGGGGTCAGAAGTGGAGCGAGATAGTGAGGGGTGAAGGAAACAAGGGCAGAGGGAGAGAGACACCCCACTGGTTCTACCATACGCATTAGTGCCCTTTGGTGGAGTATGAGCAAGGCCACTGAATTATGCAATTCTGTGACTGCATTGTTTTCAGAATAATTATGGATTTGCCGCATTCACACCTAACCTATCATCTGCTGCATAATTTGCTGATTTTAACCCAAAAAAAGGTGTTCTATTTTGAACAGATCAAAAGTTACCAAAGACGTTCTGCCTCGCAGTGGAAGGCCTTCTCAAGGGTTGACTGGCCACCTTTCAGTTGCTTGTTACTGTATTTGATGTTAAACTGCCACTAGTGGGGAGAACCCTTTGTTGAGACGGTTAACATGTCTAAGCACGACAAACTAAAAGTATCACAACATGTGCTTTATTATGCCACATAATGTGCCTCTTGGTGCTGCGTAATTCAGTTCAACCCTGCTGCACAACTCCAGTGGTCAGGTGCAATGAAAAGGCTACAGTAGCATACAAAACATCAGGAGCAACGGGGACCATATTGTAGCGGCCCGCAGAAGCACGCACTGGCTCTTGTGAACTTTTACTCTTGCGTGAGCAGGTGCTTTAACAGAAGCAGGGGGCGTGATCTTCCAGAGCGCTTGAAGGTAGCTACATTTTCCAAAACATCTCTGACTGGAACTGGCAGATTCTTCTAATCACAGTCTTTGGGGAGTGTAGCGATTCTAGCGCTCTAACATACATGCTTGCGCAGTCGCGCTAAAGGATCACAGGAGTCGGTATTTTATACTTTACACGCGGCTCCCGACTGCCGCGCCGAGGCCACGCCTCTTTATTTATACAGGCTAGCGTCTGACGTCACGCGTCAGCGCTAGCGCACCCCCGCAGAGCGGAAGGCTAGAACGCCTTGCGCGCCCCGGACATTACACTCCTTCCAACCTTTATAAAACATCAAAGCAAAACACAAAATCAAAACCAACGATGAGTCTGTTACCAGTCTGCCAGTCCTTTCAGGTTACACCATATAGTCCGCCAACTGGGACGACGGTGCCGGGTTCTTCCGCAGGCTGTAGCGGGATTGGCCGCCTCTGGGTGGGGCCATCTCGGTGGTTCTGTGCCTTGGGGTGTTATGCTCCTCTCGGGACGGGGAGCAGCCGGGCAGGTTACCCCCGGGTGTGGCTGGTATAGACTGGGAGTCACAATCTTCACCCAGACCGTCCTCCCCCTCCTGGTCTCCGCTCAGCTGGTCGGGCCGGGTCCTTCTGGTTCGGCCCCGGGACGTGAAGGTGTCCCTGGATGGACTTTTTTGAAGAAGGACACATCTCGGGTGACCGTTTCAGCTCCTCTTTGGGCGGTCACCATCGTGCCTGCCCGGCGGGTGACGATCCAAGGTTGTGGTTCGAAAGGAAGTCTGAACTTGCTGCCTGGGTAGCGGTCCTTCACATACACTAGATCCTGCCATTGTATCGTGGACTCCTTAGCTCCCCTTCGTCGGCTGGCTTGGTCATTCGAGCGCGTCCGATTGGCTAGAGTCTTTTCATTAGTAGCTTGTGCCGGAATCCAAGTCGGGTGGTGAGGGATCGTGTCACTCACTATTCTTCCCATGGTGGCTGTTCCTGGCGCTGCCTCTGTTGTGACATGGGGGGTCATCTGGTATTCCCTCAGGAAACTGTAGATCGCCCTCTCCAGTGGAGATCCGTCAGCCATGGCTATGCGTATGGTTTTGTTGAGTGTCCTCATAAACCTCTCCACCGGCTTGGGGCCATCGTGGTGTCACCTTGCGATGATGGATACCCCAACTCTTGAGATATTCTGCAAACTCCTGCCCCTGGAAGGGGGGTCCATTGTCAGTCTTGACCACTCCGAATATGCCATGAGTGGCGATGGTTTTCTCAAACTTCGCTATTACTTCGGTGGCTGTCTGGCTCCCCACGATTTCGACCTCTGGGTATTTGGTGAAGTCATCGATGATGACTAACGCGTACCATCCATCTGGGAGGTGTCCGAAGTCGGCGCTCACGCACTCCCACGGCCTCAGGGGGTTTTCTTCGGTCGCCACCGGGTGAGGGCGATCCGGCTGTCCTGCCGCTTGGCACCACGTGCAGGTTCTCACTGCCTGCTCAACCATCGCATCCATGCCAGGGAACCATACTTTGGCTCGGAGCCTGCCCTTCGTTTTCACCATTCCTTGATGTCCCCGGTGGGCGAGGTCTACCGCCTGTTGGGCCAGGCTGGCCGGCATGACCAGTCTCGGGCCACGTAGAAGACATCCTTGGGCGTCGACGGACAGTTCACCCTTCACTCTCAAGATGGATTCCAGTGTCAGCTTGGCTTGGGGAGTTCTCCGGCTTAGCGATTCTTGGATTATTCTCCAATCCCCCGATCTGACGGCCTCCACCGCTGCTCTCAAGCATTCATCGCCTCTCTACGCTTCTATGATGGCGGCTAGGCTCATCGGGAGGGGTCGTGACCGCTCTGTCACATACCGGACGTACTCCTATGTGTCCTCGGCCTCTTCCTTTTCTTCCGTTGTGGCTTTCCGCGGGTGCCTTGACAGATAATCCGCCGGGTTCGTGGCCCCCGGATTGTACTCCACCCTGTAGTCGTACCCTTGTAGTTGGAGTATCCACTTTTTGATCCGGGGTGGCGGCTTCGAGGCTGACCCTTGGAAGAGAGGTATGAGGGGCTTGTGATCGGTTGCCACCGTGAAGTGGTGGCCGTACACATATACATGAAAGGGCCTGCAGGCCCAGTGGATGGCAATGGCTTCTCGCTCGATTTGCGAGTAACGCTGCTCTGTCTCGGTCAGAGACCTGCTTGCGTAGGCGATGGGGGCCCACTCTCCGTTGCTCTGGAGTTGAGTCAACACCGCTCCCAGACCAAAAGGGCTTGCATCCACCGCCACATTGGTGGGCTTCGCAGGGTCGAAGTACGAGAGGGTAGTGTCCGCCGAGAGGGCCGCCTTCGTTGCTTGGAACGCTTGCTCTTGTTCCGGGCTCCACTGCCACGTGGTCGACGACTTGGTCAACTCCCTGAGGGGTTTGGTGAGGTTGGAGAGATCCGGAATGAAGCGGCCGCAGAAGTTGACCATGCCCAGGAAACTCCTGGCCTCCGAGATGTTTGTCTGGGCTGGGGCTTCTTGGACATCCTTCACCTTGTCCGGGTCTGGGGCCACTCCTTGATCCGAGAAGGTGTATCCGACACTTCTCTCGGTGCAGGGTCAGGCCTGACTCCTGAATCCTTTTAAGGACCCCTCTCAACCGCTGGTGGTGTTCCTCTATGGTTGACGCGTAGATCAGCAGGTTATCTCTCACATTGAGCACGCCGGGGAGCCCGCTGAGGACTTCTCTGATGGTATTTTGGAATACCTCGGCGGCACTCGAGATGCCGAAGTTGAGACGCCGATACCGTCTGAGGCCCACATGTGTGGAGAACGTGGTTATATACCTCGAGTCTGGATGAAGTGGCAGCTGGTGATAGCCTGATCGTAGGTCCTTCTTCGAAAACCACCTGGCCCCGTTCAGCTCTCCCAAGATGTCATCAATGGTGGGCGTCAGGTGTCGTTCCCTCTTTACTGCGGCGTTGGGAAGGCGCATGTCCACACAGATGCGGACTTGTCCTGGCTGTTTCGGCTTCCTGGCGATGACGATCGGGATACCCACGGGGTTGGCCCGCTGACCTTTTCAATGATGCCTTGTCTCTCCAGGACCTCCAGCTCCTCCTCGACCTTTTGCCTCAGATGGAACGCGATTCGCCTGTGCCTCAGCGCCACTGGTTGGACCGACAGATCGATGTGTAAGGACACTTCCTTCCCTTTCAGGTATCCGATGCCTTTGAAAACTTCTCCGAACTCTTCCATGATGGTATCCAGTTCTTCCTCTAGGACTGCCATGGCAAACGAGATCAGTCTCAGTTCTTCGGCCGATTGCCCGCTCAGCAGCATCCCACTGCCCTCTTCGGTGACATAGATGGTGGTGCTGATCCTCCTCTCTCCATGTTGCAGCTCTGTCTTGAAGCACCCAATGAGAGGGATGGGCGTCTTTTGTCCGTACGCGAACACTCGGATCTTCGCCTCTCGCAGCGGAGGCTTGGTGCGCAGTTGGTGGTAGACATTGGCGGCCATCAGCTCAATGGATGCCCCTGTATCAATTGTCGCCTTTACCTCCTGTTGTTGGACCAAGATGCGACATTTTGGAAGTCTGCGCTTCTTCTTTTGTGGCTGGTTGATCGCAAACACATAATGGACTGGGTACTCTTCGGTGTCATCGTCCATGTCTTCGCTATCCGCCCCTTCCTGCACCGCATGGGCCGCCTCTTTCTTGACTCTGGTGGACCGGCACACCGCCGCAAAGTGGTTCATCCACCCGCAGGGGCTGCACTTTTTCCCTCTGGCGGGACAGTCTTGCATGCGGTGGGGCTGGCCGCCGCAGTATCCGCATTCTTTCTTCTTCGTCTCCGGTTGTCTTTTCCCTCCGGCCGGCCTCCCTTTGGGCCGTACCACATTCACCGCTTCCGCCACCTGCACTTGTTCCATCTTCACGGGGCGATGTAGGGCTGCTTCCATGTGCGAGGCCCTCGCCTGCGAGAGCTCCTTCGACCGTCCGAGGGTGAGGATGTCCGTGAGGGGCTTTCCTTCTTCCTGGAGGACCGTTACCCGGAGCTTGGACGAGTAGCACCCTTGTATGATCTGCCCTTGGATCTCCTCTTGCTCATCGCGGAACCCACACATGCTGGCTAACTCCTTCAGTCTGCCGTGGAACGCATCAAGGGACTCTTCTGCCTCCTGTTTGGCTTGACGAAAGATTAATCTTTCATAGTCTCTATTCGCCATGGGTTCGAAATGGGCGTTGAGAGCGTTCAGCAGCGTGTGGTAAGTCTTCGGCGTTGCCTCCACAAGGGTTTTGTAGATGCGGTGGATGTCTTTGCCTCCTAGGTGGAGTAGCAGTGCTCTGCGCCTTTCCCTCAAAAATGCCTGCCCCTTCGAAATAAATTTGTAGGCGGTCTGTCCAATCTCTCCAGCGCGGGGCGAGGGACGACGGGGCACCGTCAACGACAAACGGCTCAATGGCGGGAATCGACGCCATATTGGCACGTGCGCAGCACGCTGCGGAAGCCGGCTATCTCTCCTCTTTGGCGAAGCTGATCGGTGGGCACTCCCTTGTGGGCGTCGCGCGTGGTCCCCCACCCTGTCTCTACACCATCCAGCGGGCGTGCATACCTCCAGGAGTCATCATCGGGACCCTCAGGGTGTTCAAGGGCTTGGGCGATCCCGCCAGGCTTGGGCCTGCTCAGGGGTAGGGTGCGGCCGTCGTCAGGCTCCTCGTGGCATCAGGCCTGCCACCACCCAGGCGAGACAGACTCCTCACAGGCTGTAGGGTGGGGCTCCAAGGCTCTCTCAGGGTCTCCACAGGCTGCAGGATGGGCCTCCAGGGCTCTCTCAGTGTCTCCCACAGGAACCACCAGCATGCTCAGCTGGATAACCACTAGGATGTGACACCAACCGCAGGCCCAGGAAACTTGTGTGGCCGATGTACCACACAGTGGGGCATATCACCATCAATGCAGGGCTCAATAGACCCCTCGTCGCCAGTGTAGCGTTTCTAGCGCTCTAATATACATGCTTGCGCGGTCGCGCTAAAGGATCACAGGAGTCGGTATTTTATACTTTACACGCGGCTCCCGACTGCCGCGCCGAGGCCACGCCTCTTTATTTATACAGGCTAGCGTCTGACGTCACGCGTCAGCGCTAGCGCACCCCGGCAGCGCGGAAGGCTAGAACGCCTCTCGCGTGCCGGACATTACAGGGAGTGAGTGTATGGGGGGCCTTTGGGGGAGGTGGCTCTCTTCGAGCTGCATGGCCTAGGCAGAACATTTGGAGAGCATGGTCCGCGGATGGCCCCAGGGTGGGCGTAAAGCGCTCACCCTGTCATACAAAGCATGTGATTTTTTTTGTGCATTCTGGAACACGTTTCCGACCTTTAGAGCGGAAAAATAAAAATTACAAGGACCAAAAAACACACTTTTACACACTGTAAAGGGAAAGTAGGGTAAGAGACAGCGTGCAAAAATAAATGCACAGCATGACTCGAGGTGGGACCTGCTCGGGTCAGACTTGGAGCACCTCATCTGTGATATGAAAATAATGATATGAATATGATAGTGTGCCAGCAGCGGCAGGCCACCTCAGACGGCCTGGGTTGCAACAGAATATCCGCGTTCGGCGAACTGTACACTTCCAGCTTCAAGGAGCTATATTACCACAGCCTCCAAAAGCTTTGCGACCCCAGCGAATCTGCCCAACAGCCCCTTCCTGTCCACATTTCTAGTGTATGCCTTCAGCCTCACGAGCCACCGATGTATCGCTTCAGCATTAGAAACTGCGAATACAACTTCTTTAGGCAGTCGCACCCATCTAATAGGAGCGATACTCATCAGCTTCTAAGAGGGGTTCTGTGTGCTACTCGCCAGCTTTTGGGCGCTATATATGAGCATGGCACAATGGACCTGGAGCCTTGGAGTGCAGGGGCTTCTCAGGAGATCCTTCATTGTGGACGTTTCACGCAGGTTTCGGGGCCCACAGTTGAGTACGCCCTCACCCTGACCTCTAGCGTGTTGTACGACCAGAGCCTTAAGGGCACGCCAGGGGTCCCCGAGGAGCTACGGCATTCTGACTGTCTGGGAAGCTGGGCCTTTCGTCCCCCTCCAGCTGACCCTCTTGGCTACTATTTCACTGTCACCACCTACCCGACTGTCGGGCGTCGGAGGAGGAGGCTAGAGCTCTGCCAGACCTTCCGGGCCGGGGGTTCTGCGGACCCTGGAGAGAACCGCCAGAGCGCCGAGACGTGGGCTCGGAGGATCGCCCAGCTTGCAATGCCCGACGTCCCCACGCATGGAGGTAAGTGAAATAACTTGAGTGCGCCTATCACTAATATAGTGCCGAGAAACCTCGATATGCCCGACCTAGTCCCCAAGAAAAGACTGGCCGGAAAAAAACGTATAGGATTTTTTTTTTACTAGAGCGTAGCCCTTTTTTTTGCCCGGTGTCCTGTAAATCAAATCTCATGCGGGCGCTTTAGACCACCACCCCACCCTCTTTGGGAAAACACGGGTTGGGGAGGGGTTCATAGGTGATGTTTAAACCTCGTGAAATAATGTATATCTTAAACTCTACTGCAGGGGGAATTCACCCTTTAAAGGATCAGATTCGTGTCGTAATTTTTGAGGTGGCACAGAAGGTTAAGCAGCTGCGGCGGAGCTATTGGAGTAAGATAGATATAGATATGTTTATTTGCACAATTAATTAAAATAATTGCAATTCATACAAAAAGGACTTAAAAAAGCACTTTCCACTCAATTAAAAAGTTCATGTTTTTTTTTTTAAAGGAAGAAGTTCATAGCTAACACAGCGGAGGTTCATGGGGGACATCTACTGGTAAAATTGAGTTTATCTTAATCATGAATCTGAGCTGAGTCCCCCTTCATACACTCCTCTAGGGCTTCTTGGCATGTCTGCACATTTAGAGTTCTCCAGATGGGGCGCAACCAAAAAATTTGAAAGGGGAGTAGGATTCTACAGATACACAAAACATGTATTACATTTCGTTCCCCATTGCTGCAAAAACGACATTGAGAGGGCGTATCTGCCTTATACTTCTGTCCATACTTATACGCCATCAGGGCGATTAGGCCAAAACGTCGTCTCATTAGCTGGTGTTTCACCGATGGCTTCATAGAGGATGACAGATAATGTGGTAAGGTTTTAAGATCATAAAGTTTTGACACCCAACTGCCATGGGATAGATTCTTCACGGCTGATGCATCGTGTTCCACTGAGAGGATCTTTGCTTGTTTAGTTAAAGCTTTAGCAACCACCCCCAGAGGCAGCGAGCTTGCCCATAATTCATGAGCTTCTAGTGCGTCCAAGCAGAATATTAAAAATGTATTCCAGGAAGTGCTGGGGTTGTTGAACAGTGACCATATACAGCTCTTTAGTGTGGAGTCATGAGCCATTTTAGTTTTTGCACAATAGGCAATGAATCTTGCTTTCATGATCCGATGTTGGGAAGACCGGCAGAACTACATACGGATTTGGGCATGAGAGGTCGAGATGGGGAGGTGAAACACTGCGAAAACAAGCTGATTGCACTCTATCCAACCAGGTAAACATTTTATCTTTAAAAGTAATGGTGCCAAACGCTATAGTGAATAGTAATTTGGCACCTATCACTCTAATTAACGGAGGGATGTCTGGAGAATGGAGAGCTTTCTTAGTTCTTAGGAAGGCCCCCTCCAGGCTGCGAGCCACACCATGCATTGCAGCAATTTGCGGACCCAGGCTCCCTCTGTGGTTTATCCAAACTCCAAGATATTTATATATGGCAACTACCTCTATAGGTTTCCCAGCGATGTACCAGGGGCGCTGTCTTGCTTGACACCTCGACACTATCATCACCTTAGTTTTAGAAATATTAATCTCCAAAGCATTTGTTTCACAATACGATGCCAGGGAATCAAAAGGTCGTTGAAAGCCCACCTGAGTTTGATCAAGGAGAATCGTGTCATCTGCGTATTGCATTGACTGGATTTTAACAGATGCGATTCTTGGTGGGAAAGCTCGAGAACAGGCCAGCCACTCAGGCAAGTCTGCAAGGTACAAATTAAAGAGTAAAGGAGCCAAAATGCATCCCTGCTTTTGGCCTCTGTTGGTCATGATTTTATTGGTTGTAGACCAGCCAGTGGAATCTTTTATTTTTACCCAGGTATCGGTATAGAGAGCGATAAGGGCTTTCAATAGAAACTGCGGGATGCCCCATTTGAACAGTTTTTCCCAAAGCCTGGGACGGATAACGCTATCAAATGCCTTTCGAAAATCAATAAATCCCAATAATAGCTATTTTCCCTTTGTTGCAAGATTATCGTTAATCATGTGGGCTAAGCAGATCAGATTGTCCTCGATGTGACAGCCCTTTTGGAAACCGGTTTGCGTGAAAGGTATTAATTTACGGTCTTCCGCCCAGTTGGTCAATTCTTGTAATAAGACGCTTGCATAGGCCTTCAATGTCAAGGAGGGCAATCATCCGATAGTTATCGGGACTAGACCGCTGGCCTTTTTTGTAGATTGGGACGAGAAGAGAGCCTCGCCAAGAATCAGGAACAGGCCCGCCCATTCTGCATGTCTCAAATAGGGGGGCCAAGAGCGCTGCCCACTTATGAGTAGAAGCTTTATATAATTTTGTTGGTAAACCATTTAGGCCCAGGGCCCCTCCTGGGCACATTTGCTTTATGATAAGTGCAACTTGTTTAGGGGCGATCTTAATAGTGGGTGGCGTTCCAAAATGGGGATTAAGGAGAATAGAGTTGTGGTAGTTAGGCCAGTTGTTTCTGACGGGCTCAACGTAAAGTGCTTCAATATGAGCCTCCCAATCAGTGGGGGAAATATTTGTTACGGTAGGTGGTTGATCCGACCTAACAGACTTATTTACCCAGCTGCAAAATCTCTTTTGATCCTTTGATTTCATAGGCAATTGTCCAGTGCTGTTCTTCTTTTATCCTCTGATAGGTGAACCTTGCCTTCCTATACTCTTTGCGAGTAATCAATAACTTCCCTCGTAAGGATTTGTGATCTAGGCTGGTGTATGTGCATTTGCGCAATAAGTTATTTAATTTGTGTTTAATACTCAACATAGTTTGCTTGTGCTCACTAAAGTGGGGTATAGTTGAGGGGGAATTATTTGAACTTTTAAGTATCTTTATAGATAGAATTTTTTTTAGGTCCTGTTCCCACAATAGTGCCGTCAGCTGGTCGCTAAACTCATGGTTCAGGTTTTCCAATAAGTCATCCACCTTCTCTTCAGTTGTTTCTTGTTGATCCAGGGTCCACCGTAGTTTTCTAAAAGGCTCCAATATAGATTATTTCCCAATTAAGTAATGTTTTGGGCGGGAGCTCTGCCTAGATAGAACTTTGCACATTAGGACGGCATGATCACTTTCCAATAAGGGGGTTACCACAAATTCCTGAACAAGATGAAAGTGGGCGACCGAGATCCATATGTAATCTAAGGTAGCCATTCTGAAGGGGGATACATGGGTATAAGCAGCGGGCGAGTCTGAATTAAGTCTTCCATTTAAAATGCGGAGCCCTAGTTGGTTTAAGCACACTGCCACCTTTGTCCCTTGATTGCCCTTCCGTTGGTATTGGCACCTTATATCCGGGATAGCCCACATTTGGTTGTCCAACATGGGGTAATAAGGCGCTGGCGCTCCGCCTACTAAGATAGTACAGGAGGGGAATTATATCTACAGATGCCACACAAGTCCGGTGTGTGAATCCCATTATGAGGTTTGTGCACCTGCTGCAGAGCTGTGCAACCTACAGGTCCCATGTTTCAATCTCAGTGAAATGGATGGGACTACTTCTCATCCTGTAGACATTTGGATACAACCTGCAGGCCACATGCGAGGTTTGGAAGGCTGATTCTGACTTTCATCCTCCTGAGTCGAAGAGACCGAGTGCTACTGAGTTGAACGCCTACGCGAGGTATTGGGCTGTAAGTGGCGACTGCGTTCGCGTGGCACGCTGAATAAAAGCTGGCCGGTATTTCAATAAAATGATTGGACCACTCCGCCCTGCAGGGCACCCTGCCCTCGCAAGGCCTCCCTGAGTTCACGGCGTCCCCTGCGCCGGTGTGGGAGAACCGGTTTGTGGAGTCTCCAGGGTCAGCTCTGTTTTCCACAATGTTTTTGGTCACGAGGCCTGTGATAGGCCCGAGCAGCGCGGGCACACGCTGTACAGTTGCAGAGTTTATTTCTGCTCTGACAGAGGACTGTGTGAAGTCCTTGTGTCTCATATTTATTGGCCGTTTGTCATCTCGCTGGTATTAGAGGCCTCTGTCATTACAGAGCTTTGATAAAACACTAACTTTTGCCCCGGTGCTCGGCGATTCGACGCGACTTTATGCGAAGCACACTATAGCACCAATCAACTTTCACCTGCAAAATGATGTTTTTTTCCAAATATTGTTGCGAGTGTAGCGCCAAGTGACCTTCTATCGCAAAACAAGTGCTCTGAAGAAAACAAGCGCTCCGAAAGCGAAAGAGGATCGAGCCGAAGCTTGTCTTTATGAGGCCATCTGTTTGAAACACATGGCCCCATAAAGATAAGAAAACGTTTGCGACGGGAGGAAAGCCGGCGAGGGAGTCCAAGTACGCCGTCCCAAAATGCCAAAGGGAAGCAACATAGAAAGCTCTTTTCCAATGGCTGGCCCAGCCAATGGAAAAGAGGGGCGGGGCTTAAAGCCCTTTACTGAACCTCATCAAAGACATTAAATCTCGCCGAGCGAGCTGCGCATGTGCGCAGCCATGCTAGCTGAGACCTAAAAAAGGAACTGAAGGCTCGTCTACTAGCCCCTTTTGAAGAGAAGAGACACGATTAGCTATAATCTGTTCACAGTCAGACAATACCACACAGCTCCTAGTATAAATAACATCGAATTTTCTTGTTTAACAATTGTTACGAACCTCCAACACAGATAAATATTATTGAGATTTTGCTTAAATTATATCCACTGATGTTAGGGCATCCGTCTAAAACCTACTCAATCGATTCACTTCATTCCTTTCCTTGTGATATGCAATCTGCTCAGAATGACCTGCATTTTGATTTCTTTTGTAACTTGTATACCCAAAGAAAGAAAAAGATATATTCTCCCTCTAAAGCGAAAATTGAATTTTAGTCAATGTCACACAGCCCTATATTACCTCCAGTCACTACCGGATCCTCTTGTTTGCTTCTGCTTGGTCTCGTTTTATCTATCTGCTGTAAACAGGAGGAGGGTATCTCCTTAACTCGATCTCCAGGACACAACTAAAGGGGCTCTTCTTTTTAAATCTTTTGTAATTATGTATGAACTAATGTTTTAAGACTATGAATATTTTACATGTAACAATCCCATTCGTTCCTTTTTTAACTTGTTTTTAACCAGATATTATCTTATCTTGTAATGATTTTTTAATTATCGTGGAAACTATTTTGGTAGAATACTTTTTTATGCCGGAATTGTATTGGTGAGATAAAGTTATTCGAATTGTTAATTGTGATATTGAGGCTACACTGAGGAGACTGGCTGGAGTGGGGTCAACATGGGACGTAATAAGCTTGAACTGATGAGCGCTCCGAGAACAAAATGGAGGGTATCACGGTGGTGTGCCGGTCTAGGTGTACATGCCGCTATAATAGTTGAAGTTGTACCACTAGAAGTTATTACTATAGAAATACTTTGGTAAGCCAGTTCTACCTTACATTGGCCGAATTTGACCTAACCGCCCCAGTAGATGCTTTTCTCTCATGAGAGAACAGCTGCGCATAGGTATTGTTCACAAGTTCACACATTCTTTGGGCTAGTTATTCAATTTTTTCTTTTTTCTTCTCCCTTTTTTAGCACAGAGGATACATGGGCATGAACACAATGTCAACAATCACAGGAACACAGGGTTAAGGGCCATTCTACCACAAGACTACAGAGAGATAGGAAAGGGACACAGATAACCAGAGGAGCCCTTACAAACCGTTAAGCCACAATGGTAGTCACCTCATTAACATGGAACGTCAAAGGGCTTAATTCACCAGCCAAGAGGCACATGATATTGAAATATCTACTAGACCAAGACATGATGTGGTTGCGTTGCAGGAAACCCATCTGAAACGCTCAGCACAGAGCTTATCCAATTATCCATAGATCATCTGCACCATTAAAACATAATGGGGTTGCCCTTCTGTTCCATTCATCATTGAAATTTCAACCAGAGGGATTCAAGTCGGACATGGAAGGTAGAATGGTCATGGGACGCATCCATGGCAAGATGTGCACATTTGCCTAGGTCCATGCTCCCAATAGTAACCAGGGACAATTTTTGAGCTCAGTGTTGTCGACACTGGGGAATTTTGTGGAAGGAAATATAGTTTTAATAGGCGACTTTAATCTCACGTGGGAGGTGGGCGGAGATAGTACACACCCTCATAGGGCTAATGCTGGTAGCTTCCTGAGAGCACTGAAATGAGAATTTAAAGATTTGAACCTAGTAGACACATGGCGCATAATCCACCCCACCGAGAGAGAGTATACCTTCTTTTCACTCACTCATCATACTTTTTCCCACCTAGATTACATTTTTGTCAACCAGGCATTAATAGGGGAGGTGACCACGGGCTCGATCCATCCAATCACGATATCCGATCATGCGCCAACAACTATTACTATGCAGTGGGATGGGAGCCCAGCGCGACACCGTTAATGGTTTTTCCCAAGTTCTCTAGTAAGCGATAAGTTGATCCGAGAAGAACAACAGACAGCCATTACAGACTTTTGAGCTGAACACACCCCAATGCACTACCCCGACCAACAATTGGGACGCATTTAAGGCAGTACTTAGGGGCCATTGTATAGCTAAGAATGCAGCCCTCAATAAACAAAGGATGAAAGAAAGAATAGAACTATAGAAAGAACTGAGAGAGGCGGAGAAGACGCATAAGGCAACCCCAACACCAGCCTTATAGAGGAAAGCTACGACAATCCAGCGAAAACTGAATGCCATTTATAACACTAGGGCGGTACTCACACTCCTCAGACTTAAACGCACTTCATACGAACAAGGAAACAAGTTGGGGCCAGACAACTGAAAGTAAAATGGGAAAAATATTATCTAGGGGATATACAATCTCACACAGGAGAGAAAGTAGTTACTGACTCCGCAAAAGCCCACGTGTGTGGTT
Source organism: Triturus cristatus (assembly GCF_964204655.1). Classification (NCBI taxonomy): domain Eukaryota; kingdom Metazoa; phylum Chordata; class Amphibia; order Caudata; family Salamandridae; genus Triturus; species Triturus cristatus. The sequence goes on from NC_140590.1 coordinate 1,257,462,404, forward strand.
AATTCTATAAGGGGCTCTACATGGGGGAGACTGCAGCCAAGAACACATAACTGGAGTACTTAGAAGGGGTGGACTTCCCACAAGTTACTTGTGCTCAGAATGAACTGAGTGGCCCTATCACTGCAGAAGAAATCCGCACAGCTATAACAGGGCTTAAATTACATAAATCCCCAGGCCCTGACGGATTGACAGCCCAAATTTATAAGACCTTTAGTACGGAGTTGCACCCCCACCTAGTGTTCCTATTTCATTCCATGGCAGAAGAGGAGGAGGTGTCCCCTTCTATGATTGAGGCCCTAATTGCAGTAATCCAGAAACCAGGGAAAGATCCCCAAAAGTGCGACTCACATCGACCAATCGCAATCCTCAATCTAGATGTCAACTTATATACAAAGATAATAGCCTCCAGGCTAGATGGGATGCTTCCGGAACTCATCCATCCGGATCAATCAGGTTTTATATGAGGCAGGTAGACGCATGATAATCTGCAGAGGGTAGTCCTCCTGATCGGAAAAAAACCACCAAAAAGATCAATACCGGCAGCCCTTTTGACACTAGATGCCGAAAAGGCCTTCAACCGGGCGGACTGGTTCTTTTTATTCCTTACTTTATGGAAATTTGACTTTTGTGATCGATTTGTGGGTATGGTGAGAGCTAATTACATTGGGCCTTCTGCTCGAATTGTTAGGTTAGGCCCGTAAATGTTTACGCAGTGCCTTGTATAAGTTAGCATTCGCCGCACCATTTTCTGTTTAAGACTCCATTTTGTAAGATGATCGAAACAAATCCTTGCTATTTCTGAAGAAATGTCCTCTGCTGAGTTTCGTTTCTGTAATGAAGAACTGCGAACACCAGCACATAACTTTCCCACTAGATAGAGGCCCTCTCCCACCTGTCAGGGTGCAACAGCCTTGGACTGTGTTGAGTTGCAAGAGCAGAAACTGATTTTGTTTGCATTTTACTGATCAGCTGCATGTGCCAGGGAAATTCCACTGTGCGCATGTTTTAAATGAATCATGAAATGTACATTATGTATCACTATGCTTGCAGACTTTAGTTCCCTCTGTACCACTCGGTGTTGGCGGGTCTCTGCTCTGAGTGTATACGAATAAACAATTATTGGTGTATATGCTCCACTGTTCCTCCGACTCTTCATTTGGTATGGAAGGCTGAGAGGTGGTCTACTAGTGACCCAGGTGACCCCATGCGGGCCACTTCATTCAGTTGGCGCCCAAACAATGACTCCGAGTTATTGACCCATCCCCTTTCCGCAGATGGTGGGGAGGACAAGGACATCATAAGGTAGGACTGACAGCTCAGGGATTCCTGCACGAAGATTTTCTGCTACTCACAGCTGCTGCCTCTGTCCCACCGGAGGGTGCCTCACCCGCCGGTCATCCCGACTGGGGTCCTGAACGGTGAACTCTGATCTGACTGTTTGGTCTGAAGAGTTGGCAGTGGAGAAAGGGTTTCTTTGTACTTCGGATATCAGGTGAGTCTGTTTTGGTTCTATGTGGATGTGATACCACTGTGATTTGGATTTGTTTTGGTATTTGGATTGTTTTGATAAAAAGTGTTTGCAAATACTTTGCCAGGTAAAATAACAATTTGTTTTTCATTCCTTTGCAATGCCTTGTTTTAGTAAGCTTTGGAGTTTGTTTGGTGGTTGTTTGTTCTACTGATGCATGGTTGGCCGAATCCCAACCTGTACCTCCTGAGGGCAGTCCTAATTATGATATGTATGTGAAACATGGCCTTGGCCCTATTATGTTTAGTACAATATGGCACAAATTTATAGGACAAGGCTGAGTTGCAGTGGCCTTTGACGGGCTCGTTTGATGAACAAAAGAGGATTTCTGCAGGAACAGTTGTTTAAAAGACGTAGTAGACAATCTATGTTTGCCTCTCTTTGTACTTGGCAGAAAGAAGCTAGACAGAAGCGATTGAAAACAGAGAGAGATGTTAGAAAAGGTAAGATGCAAACTCTTACACAAAAAGTTGTGGCTTATGATAATGTAAAACAGGAGTAGAGTGTGAGGACAAGCGATTTCGGTTGCAAATTGATAAATCTTATGTAGCAAAGGAGAAGGGGGATACTTTTATGGATGCTTTGTTAGATACTCGACCCCCGCCTCCATATGTCCAAGAAAGAGTCTACCCCGTTATTCCCCATCAGCAACCACAGGTACTAGGTGCCCCTACAGTCGGCACACATACTGCGCCAGTTAGGGCGCCCCCTGCTCCTCCTCTTCCGTTACACTCTTTAACAGTTACAAAACCTACCACTCCTGCCCCAGTAATCCATCCCCCATCGGCCCTAATTACTGACATGCCAATGCGCGCCTTGGGAGATTGAGATCTTACTGGACTCCGAGAACAGTCAGGTCCGTTAATGCGTTCAGGTGTGCAAGATAGAGAAATGAATGAAGTAGCGGATCAGCCGATAAAACGGGCTCGTTACCCGATTTATAGTCTCACAGACATTTGGCAGGTCACGCAGGACTATGACCCCTTTTTGCAACAACATGCCCTCAAACATTTGTCCTCTACCCTGATTGACCTTTGGCGCATACACATTGAAACAGAAGCACCCAGAATATTATTTGATATTAAAGATGGTGCTTATGTACATAGTTTGGAACCGACCTCCTTGTATAGAAATATTTCCACACTGTTGGCTTATAGACCTAGGTTGCATGATAGGAGCCCTACTAAGATAACTCAATTCCCAATGCAAGAAGTTCACCCAATTTATCATCCGGAAATTCCTGCAATAACAGATCAGCATGGGACAATTACCTTACAGGCTGTACCTTCTCGCTTTCAGGAACAATGGCTTTATAGCCCATGACAGAGAAGTGAGGTTTTGGCCCTCAAGGCTACGTTACCCGACCCTATGAAAAATCCTACTGTTTACTATAAACAATTTACGGAGGCTGCCTCCTCTACTGTAATGACCCTTTCTGACATTGAAATGTCTTTTGGTTTATTGGCTCCAGTTAATATTTGGCGGCAAGTACATACCCAAGATCACATTGCAGAGTTAGGTGGTACATGGGACGCAATTAAAGGTTGGGAAAGAGACAGGAAGCCAGGAGATAAATCATGTGCTGAGTTACTTGCTTTGCCCAGCCGTATAATACAATACATGCATGCTCTTATTCGGCCCAAGAAAATTAGTTGGATTAATTTATAATAGGATTGACTGCCTGTCGGCAGAAGAAAGACGAGTGTGTGTATGATTTTTCACTAGGTTTGAGGAAACGTTTTTGGACGACAGTGGGCAGGATATGTCTACAGGAGGAGGAGTCTGTTTATTTGTTGATAGGTTTGTCCTTAATCTCCTCCCCAAAATAATGTTCAGACTTCAGGCATCTGACAGCACTTGGTCTATGTCATCTCCCTCTGTGATTTTAAATATGGCCCAATAATACGAGCATAGGGATAATGAAGAGAAAGACAGAAATCATACAAAGCATTAGGATTTGAAGACTAAGGCATTATTGCAACAAGCAATTGAGGTAACACCTGGGGACAGGGACCCCAACAACAGCTTCCTCATACTAGGCAGCCTCCAGTTACACATTTGGGGCAGAATCAGTGTGCATTTTGTAAGGAGGAAGGTCACTGGCGCAGCCACTGACCCGTACTTTTGCAAAACGTTTTGGGTGGACAAGGTTCCAGAAACAGGGGCAGTGGGACCAATTGGCAGCAACGTACTTCTGCCCCTGTAGATCGTTCTGACAATTATTTTGATGATGCTAGAGACAGGCAGTACTACAACGACGATTATGATATTGATGATGTGACGGGGATGTCTAACAGCTAGGACAGCCAGGGACAGGGTACGGGACCAGTTCAGATACCTGTAGATCAAAGTGGCCCTTATGTCAAGATAGATCTGCAAGGATCTCTTAAGGAATTCCTGGTTGATACAGGTGCCACAAACAGCTCTATTGCCTGACACATGGTTCCTGGGGCACCCCTGTTTGGCCAGAATAGTGTTTTGGTGAGTTTTTCAGGAGTACTGGTTGTAAGCCCCATCTCACGCCCTCTTGATCTTACTGTTGGTCCTTTTACTGTGGATTCTTCATTTCTTTTAACATCTAACTGTGGTGAGAATTTGATGGGTTTGGATTTACTAAAGAGATTGCATGCTACTATTTACTGTTCCCCAGAAGGAGTCTATATTACAATGGGTCCGGAGGTAGGTATTAGACTTAGCCCATCTTAAGATGCCCCCCTTCCACCTGAATTTGCTCAAGTACCCCCTACGTTGTGGGCCACTGGTGATACCAATGTAGATCTCTTGCATATACCCCCAGTTTCCATACAGGTTAAGGATGATGCCATATTGCCCCGCATTCCAGAGAATAAAATACCACAGGCAAGTGAACAAGCCTCTCTTCAAATAGTTCAGGATTTAATACGTTAAGGAGTTGTTGAGGAGACTACAGGTAATGTATGTAATAGTCCTATTCTTCCTGTCCTGAAAAGGACACTTTCAGATTCCTCTGATAAAGATGATGAGGTATATCGTTTTGGGATTGATCCATAATTCCCAGTGGTTCCTGACATTACTATGCTTTTGACAATGATTCCATCTACCGCTAAGTTTTTCTCTGTTATTGTTTTGAAGAATGCATTCTTTAGCATTCCTATTTACCCAGATAGCAGGTATTTGTTTGGGTTTACACTAGCTGGCAAAAGCTTTTTCTTCTGCTGCACTCCTCAAGGCTATAATGAAAGTCCTAGTATTTATAGTCAAGCATTGAAAAGTCAGTTGGATTTACCCTTGCCGTCTCCAGGTAATGTAGTAGATCAATATGTCGATGATTTGTTGATTGCTTCCGATACGGAACAAGGTTGTAAGGATAGTTCAGTGAAATTATTGTTACATCTGGCCCATCATAGACACAAGGTATCCCTTTCAAAGTTTCAATATTATCGACAGGTCACCTTTTTAGGTCACCTACTGTTGAAGGAGGGTAGAAGGTTAACACCAGAATGCATTAGTACCATTGTTAAAATGCCCCTTCCGATATGCGTGCTTTCATAGGCAGTACTTCTTACTGTTGCCATTGGATCCTGAACTACTCTTTATTAATAACACATTTACTTGCACTAACAATGAAAGATGTGCATGAGCCTTTGCCTTGGACTGGTTTATCACTTTACGAGGTCTTGTTTGGACATCCGGCAAATGTCTGGGGCGTCCCACGTCCTCAAATACTGAGTATCCTCTATTGCTTGATTATCTTGGCAGTGGTGGTTTCTCGTACAGGGCGTCGGGGCTCCACCCCCTTACTTTTGTCCCCATCACCATCTCCACAATAAAAACAGAAGTTGCTGTTTATATTTTTAAACACTGCAGGCTGCACTCACCTAAATTTGGTAAATAGTATTTATCCTTAAAGTACTATCTTGATGTAGGGTTTTTAGTAAAAACAGGAAGCTTGGCGCTCAAACTAGTTCACGTTATGTTTGTTATGCTGAGAGTAATCACGGTGCTACTGCTGCAGATCGGAGCATATAAATTCTCCCTACTTCCACGGACAGAGTAAATCCACAGTCACACGCACATACTCTCATCATACGCTAGGGCCCATCACACTAACATTCATTCTATTACTTTATCCACACTGAATATATGAGAGAAATCCTAAACAATCTGCATCTAAAGCAAGGTCAATGCAACCTAAAGAAATTGTCCTGAGTCGTGATTTTAAACATAGGAAAATACATTTGAAACTCAATAAATGACAAGAAATAACCACCCGACACTGGAATTCAAACAAAGGTCATCTTTTATCTAAATTAGTCTAAATTAGTTCAAAGAAAGTCAATCAATAGTGAAATCATTATTCTCATAGTTACCGATTCTAGCTAAGTGTCATTTGGGACAGGACAGGTCTCTCAGTAAAGTCTCCCGAGTCGCCGTCCTCTCAATCAGCGTCGATCCTCACGAGCATAGGTTCAGGAAGAAGTGGCCTTAGACCCTCTCTAGTCTAACATTATTTATAGGGAAAATAACGAATTGAAAGTAACAAATAAACTCTAAACGTCCGTTGAGCCGCTGAGCAGAGCGAGCAGGAAAGGATGTTGACTCGCAACATTTAGAAAATCTCCGCTCTCGAAAAATCACAAAAATAAAAACACGGAAGAAGGAAGCTCAAGCTAAAAAACGATACATCCATGAATCCTCTTCCTCGGAACCATAGTGAAGCCACCGCAAGTTTATCAGAGTTCATTGTGGCTTTATTCTTCTCCAAGGGCAACTGGCAGCATGCCTGGAGCTGCTGTCCTCACGGAAACTTTTAATACAGTCAGAGGCCGAAGTCAGGTGGTTTCTAACCATGTTCAGCAAGGCCTCTCGTCGTATTTTGGAAACTCAAGTGCAGGCTGTAAATATCGGCCATCTTGGATTAGGCCAAAACGGACCATCTTAATTAAAAGAAACACAAAACAACGTTACCACATCGTAATGATTAAACAGTGTTAATTCCCACTAATACCCTAATGTGTATGTAATTATCTAGCTGTCTGCAACATATAAAAGCATTAAAGCATGTTATTTAAAAGCGCAAACACGAAACAAATAGCACTTTTGCAACACTTATTTAATTAATTTGCTCACCAATTTAGTTCACATATTAATAAAGCAACATAAATGCATTCCCACGTGTAATTCTTTCATTAGTAATGTTGATTAGTCAGAGACTTTAACAAAATTAATAATTATCAATTAATTATCAGTAATTTTAATTATGACATATAACATAAACTGGAGTTTAAATCTCAATAAATTGTCAATAGAAAACCCTGCTCCAGCAATCCCCCCTTTGGTGATATATATCACCACAAAAACCAACCCAAAAAAAAAATTTAGTCCCCATTTTTAGGAGAAATTGAAATGTCTTTTTTTTTTACGACACTACACACCAGACTCTCTTTCATCATCCCTCTTCGACTCCAAGTAAACTCTCTCCCTCAATTCTTCTAATTCTATTTCTTGTGGGTCTCTCTTTGACCTCTTCTCTTTCTTTGCAGTATTTCCTCTAATTATTCTCTTTTTCCCTCCCCTGGTTTTACAACACAAACACCCTAATCTAAGCATCAATAAATCAACAATTACACATGTCAAAGGAAATAATATTTTACCAATAATGGTACTACCTATCTTAGCAATAACACTCTTAACAGCAAGTAGCTTATTAGCCATTTTAGTCCAGATACTTTCAGCTTCCAGTGGTACTAATTCTTCATGCAAATCAGTAATATTTTTGATATAGACCTTTAGATCTTTGCTTTCATCAGGAATGTAAGTGCAACAATGTTGAACTTTCAGCATTCCACAGACTCCACCCTCTTTAGCCAATAGAATATCAAGGGCAAGTCGATTTTGCATAGACATGGCACGTACGGCAATCATCTCCGTATTTACCAAAAGAAACCCTCCAGCGGTACTTGTCGATAAGCGATCCACCACTGTTGACAGTTTCCGAATTCCATATGCATTCAAAGAAATTCCCACTGCTGGAATTAAAGCTCCAAAAATATCACCTACAATTTCTGACCAAGTTTCTCTCTTAAAGCGTGTTAGTAGATTAATGTGTTCTACATCTTCTATCTTATCTATATGGAAAATCTTTGGAAAGACCAGGCCAACATAACACGTGCCATACCAATGGTCAGGCAACCTGTAATAAGCCTTATTCCCACAAATATAATACACTCCCGGGAAAACTGGATCCTCTCCACCTTTAAATCCCCATCCTGTTGCAATAAAGTATGTATCATGACACTCACTAGTCCCAACAAAATACTTATCATATTGGGATTTCTTTCTGGTAATGCATAATTTACCCTTCTGTGGTGCATCTAAAGCCAAAGTTGGACTGGCCCCATTCTTCAACTCCTTTCCCATCTCAATACCCCATATTGTCTCACTCACTTTATATTTCCCTGCCTTTTCATGCATGCTCACTCTCCTTTTCTCTACCATGTCTAGGAAAGCTTTTTCTTCTTCTTTCAAACTGCAAGTTAAATTGTTTCTAAAAATGTAATCTAATGTTAATTCTTCTGCCTCAATAAAAATCTCACCAAAAATGTTAGCTTCTTTAGCTGGTTTCATCTTCGCATTCATAGGTAATTGCCCAAAAATGTTATCTTTGTTAGACATCTCATAATCTATTTTCCCTAACAAATAAAAAACACTACTTAGCACACTCCCATACGTAGCTGGTAAATGGTGATAAGTAACACCCTCTGAAACGGATGCAGGTAATTGCATACAAACGTAGCAATCCCTAACTTCCATCGTCTTTACGTATTCGTACAACTTTGAAAAAACATTGCTAGAACAATCATTAATTGAGCTATCTTTATGTATATAAATGTTACTACTTCTAGTTGGCACTACTTTCTGTGAATTCTTCTCTATATTAGTTATATTCTCAGTATGTATCCCAAAAGTGTCTATTGTAACCCTAAAGGTAACTAGTAAAGCAAGTACACCCCATAACAGCATTAATAATCCCGTACAGCAGCAGCACATTCTACACCATCTTTTCAAGAAGGCACATCTACTTTGATTATTTTCTGTGTTAGCCATTTTACTACTTTGGCAGTGTCTTTTGGCTTAGCCTCTACTACTCCACTACCGAATTTTAAAACTCTAGATTATTTCAAACAGCTAATTTCAAATCATCTTCTTTTCACTTTTCTCCAAGTGACTCCTTTTTGTTCACTCAATTTGGATTTTCATCACTTTTCACTTCTTCTTCAGCAACATCAAATTGTATCAGATCTTCAACATCCTGAGCATCCGACTCTTCTCCAATGTCTGTCAAGATAACTTTCAGGATTCCAACAGTTTTCTCCTCCTCAACCACTTCTCGTACGGTCCCCTCTGGATTTCCTTGACTTTCTGTCTCTTCACCTTCAGACAGTGCCACGTACGTCCATTCCGGTGACCTATACTTCTGGTTAGGTTTTCTGATTCTCTTGATCTCCTCTGGTTCTTTTGAGACCTTTTGTTTTTCACCTTTCGCTTGATTCTGACTGGACACCTCGTTCACCTGTTCAGCTTTTGATGAACTTGAACTTGCACTTGCTCGTGTCAGTCTGTACCTTAGCCTCTTTATACTGTTAGGCCAAAGATCTCCTCTTACACTCCTTTTTGGTCTTACTTCCTTATTATTTCTTTCTCCGATCCAAGTTCTCTTTCTCAGAACTCGACCCTCTGATTTCTCATTCTCACTTTCATCTGATTCTGTTTCATTTGCCTCTTGTTCTTCAACAATTTTCTTTTGCTCCACAGACTTCCTCCCCACCGATTGAGATTTCCCTGCTACTGTCCCTCCTCGGGTCTCCGACACGCAATCTTCTTGCTGTCTACTTGTCCCTTCACCTAGCTTATCAGGAGTGTTCCCTACACCTCCTCGGGGGTCTTCCGCAATCTGTCCCTCTCTATCTTCTACTGACCCTACTTCTTCAGGAGTAATCTCAGTTGGATCTTCAACCTCCTCATCTGATTCAGGTGTAGTCTCTGTGGAATTGCCATTTTCTCTCCTTTTTCCTTCACTGCTTATTGGAACTTCAGGCACTCTTACAGAATCCGATCTCTCCTCTGAGACCCTCAATGTTTCCCTTGAAGTCTCTCTCGGAAAGAAAAAAGAATCACCTGACTCTCTTTCTCCTTCCCCCCTTTCAGGATTCTTTTTTCTTCTCACTGGTTCAGTCTCCGCATCATCACTGGAATCTGACTCTTCAAAATACTCTTTCCCAGTCCCATCCTTTGGATTTGGAACTCTTAGAGTATGACTTGCATGAACCCAGTTTTTCACACCAGCACACTTCACTGCAGTTGTCGTAGTCAGAATAACTTGTCTTGGCCTTCCCCACCTTGGAACCAAGCAATTTCTTCTTCTGTGCACCTTAATCCTCACCCAGTCCCCTGGACTCAGATCATGGGCTTGCTTCTTCTCAAGTGTGGTGGCGTCTTCTCCAACCTGGTGAAACACAGAATGAACTGCGTCAGCCAGGCCTTTACAGTAATCCAAAATCATGTCATCAGTTATTGTCATCAACTTGTTGACAGGCACGAATGCATGTCTCATCGCACGTCCCATCAATATTTCATGTGGACTCAACCCTGTTGTTCTATCTGGAGTAGACCTAATAGTCATTAGCACTAGAGGCAAGACATCAGGCCATTTCATTCCAGTGGCTAAACACATCTTACCAATTCGGTTTTTGATTGTGCCGTTCATCTGTTCAACCACACCAGAAGCCTCTGGTCTGTATGCACAATGTAGCTTCTGCTGTATGCTCAATGCTTCACAAATTAAACCCATGAGCTCATTGTAGAAGTGTCCACCTCTGTCTGACTCAATTGTAACTGGGAACCCGTACCTAGGAATCAACTCTCTTAACAGTAACTTTGCCACTGTTATTCCATCATTTCTCCTAGTCGGATAGGCCTCCACCCATCTCGAGAACAAACAGACTACCACTAGAACATACCTCAATTTATTCACTTGGGGCATTTCAATGAAATCTATTTGCATTCTGGTAAAAGGACCTCCTTCTCTGCCTATTGTTCCTAGGCTCACCACTGTCTTTTTTCCAGTATTGAACTGCTGACAAATCAAACATCTCTGACAGATGCTCTCTGCAATCAGCCTGAACTTTGCATTGTACCAGGTTTGTTTAAAGGACCTAATCATTGCATCCCTCCCCAGATGTCCCTGGCCATGATACATTCTTGCCATTGTTGACAGCATGGAATTTGGCATAACTGGTCTTCCATCTCTATAGATCCAAACATGATCTGTCTCTCTTGGGGCACAACCTGCCTTGATCCAATCTCTCATTTCCTCATCTCCTGCTTCATCCTGCAACTGTTTCACTTCATCCCACGTTTCTAGGACATTAGTAAACATCACAGAACAAAAATACATCTCCCTTTCTCGTCCTCGATTAATCGAATGATTATTCTTTACACAATACTGTGCTATGTCATTGGCAAAACGATTACCAAGAGTAACAAAATCATCTCCTTGTCCATCAGCAGCACATTTTACAACCGCTAATTCTTTAGGCAGCTGTATCGCCTCAAGCAACTTTCCAATCACTTCAGCATTCTTTATTGGAGTCCCACTCGACGTCAAGAAACCTCTCTGAAGCCAAAGTTGGCCAAAATCATAAACCACTCCAAATCCATACTGACTATCAGTCATCACAGTCACTCTCAAATTCTTCACAATCTTGCAAGCTTTCGTCAATGCCACCAATTCAGCCACTTGAGCAGATCTTACTCCTTTCAAAGACGAAGCTTCCATAACTTCTGAAACCTTGCACACCGCATATGCTGCACTCAGCACACCATCATCAGTTCTCAGACATGATCCATCCACAAACAGCACATGATCACTCTCAGGTAATGGCAAGTCTCTTATGTCTGGTCTGGGTTTTGTGCAGTAGTCAAGCACATCCAAACAATCATGATCAACATCATCTCCCACATTCACATTTTCAGCATCTGGCAATAAAGTTGCTGGATTCACATTCACACATCTCTCAAGAGTCACATTTGATGCTCCCAGAATGATTTTCTCATATTTAGTCAGCCGACTGTGTGACATATATTGAGTCCTGCTTCTTGTCAAAAGAATTGCCACATCATGAGGTACGAATACCCGTACAGGATATCCCATTATTATAGCCTCACTCTGTTCCAAGCTTCTGCATGTAGCAGCTACTGCTTTCAGGCAACCTGGCAAACCCACAGCTACGGGGTCAAGTGTTGATGAGAAGTACGCAATTGGCCTTCTCAGTTGTCCGTGTTTCTGGATTAACACTGAAAGTGCACATCCATTTCTCTCACTGCAGTACAACTCAAACTCTTTCTCATAGTCTGGCATTCCCAAAGCAGGAGCTTCACACATTCTGCTCTTTAATTCTTCAAATGCTGCCATTTGTTCTGCATTCAGTTCCAATTGGTCTTTCACTTCACTTTTGGTCAATTTAATCAATGGCTTTGCTATCAGGGAGAAATTACTTATCCACTGACGACAATAACCCACCATCCCCAAAAACATCCTCACTTCTCTCTGGGTCATTGGTGCTCTCATTCCTCTGATAATTTTGATCCTGTCATCGGTCACCTTTCTCAGACCTTTTTTAATATTGTGTCCAAGATAATGCACCTCTTTCTTGCAAAATTGCAATTTGGCTGGAGATACCTTTAACCCTCCATCTGCCAGATGATTCAGTAAAGCTATAGTATCTACTTCACAAGCTTCACGTGTCTTCGATGCCACAAGTAGGTCATCGATGTACTGCACTAGTACTGAGCTTTCAGGCATGATCAAACTCTCCAATGATTTTTTCAACAACTGATTGAATATCGAAGGACTCTCTGTATACCCCTGTGGGATACGACACCATGCCAAAATACGCTGTCCAAACCGAAATGCAAAAATCGGCTGGCTGTCATGATGCAATGGAATTGAAAAGAAAGCATGACACAAATCAATCACCGTGTACCATTCAGCATCATGAGGAATCTGATACAAAATCACTGAAGGATTTGGCACAATGGGACAACATGCCACCTCAATTTTGTTAACTTTTCTCAAATCTTGTACAATCCTGAACTTTCCATTAGGTTTCTTTAGCCCCATTATCGGTGAATTACACGGGCTACTCAGTAACTCTCTCAAAACACCCTGTTGAATCATCTTGTCAATTATAGGGGTTATTCCCTCAATTATCTCTGGTGTCAATCTGTACTGTGGGATATTAGGATAAACGATTCCCTCTTTCACTGAAATCTTGACTGGATCTACATTATTCATCAATCCCACATCTTCTCCAGTAAAATCCCAAACCACTGTTTTTACTGTGTGTGTCAACTCCTGAGGCAAATCATCTGGATTAAACACAGCATACGTACCAACAATCTCACTCTCTCTATTATCTAGAGTCATCCTGTACAGAACATCCTCATCTGGTGTCTCAAAAGCTATTCCATCCGGAGTACAGAAAATTGTGCAATTCATCTTACACAATAAGTCCCTACCTAACAAGTTCACTGGACTAGTGTCACAGACTACAAACCTGTGCATGTCTGAAAATTTCCCTATTCTTACCCTTACTGGTTCGGTAAGACGAGTCTTAATCTGTGTATTGGCTACACCAACCACTTGGATTGCTTCGTCCGAGAGAGGAAGATTTCTTATATCTGCTGACCTGACAGTTGATCTCGTCGCTCCTGTGTCTACCAAAAAAGTAACACTCTCCCCATTTATTTTCCCATCTACAAATGGTCCTGCCTGGTCTATTTCTAGAGTTGCACCAAGTATGCACTCTTCCTCCTCTCTTCGGCACCGTCAATATTCCCCTTCAGACTCACTCCCCTCATTCTTTAACCAGTACTGCTGTACCAGGTTTGAACGTCTCGGTTTGTTTACCTGCTCATCATTGTAGAATCCTGAGTCCTGGTTATACTTTTGGGACCCTCTATTCTGCGGCAAGGGCGGTTTTGGCTCTTGACTCTGCTGTTTGACAACCTTCTGCTGTTGCTGCTGATGATTACACCCCTCGTTCTGCACCTGTTGATTCAATGATTTATTCTCATTACTCACTAATGGTGGATTGGTACACTCGGATCTCCAATGCCCCAATTGTCCACAGTTGTGACATGGGAACTTTTTCTTGGCCTCCTCTAAATTTCCCTTTCCTTTTCCTGCACCATATCTAGGCCTGTTTCCTGGATTATTTGCTTGTTCCACCATCTGTGCTTCTTGTCTTTCAGCAACCTTCACCTGTGCCCACATTGCTTTCTCCTTCAGCTTTCTCTGTTTTGCCTCAATCTCATCACTGAAGTACTTTGCATGTCTCAAGATTTCATCAATATTTTTACTCTGCCAATCAACTGTGTGCTCTCGAATCCTTTCACTGATTTCAGGTCTCAGGCCATATACAAACCTGTATACAAAATGACTCAAATCCTTATCACCCAGGTGTTCATCTCCACTGAACTGTTTAAAAGCCAGTATCAGCCTTTCATAAAAAGCATGAACTGATTCTTTTGCTTCCTGATGTGTTCGATCTATCTTAACCCAGTCTGTCTCTTTCGGGGGTACCTTATTTTTCAGGAACACAATAACCTGCTCGTGCTTCCTTATAACCTCTGGATCTGGTGCTCCCGTTTTCGGATCTCTTGGGTACTCCTTAGCAGGCCAATCTACAACTATCTTACACTCTGCCCACAAGTCTGCTGGAACAATTATATCAAACAGACTATTCAGGTCAATCCACAGCACTTTTGACAATTTCACATATCTGTCTACCTGCCTATACCACTCGACGGGCTTTTCTCTCAGTCGAGGGAAATTATTCGTAAATGATAAAATATCCTGTCTAGTCCAAGGGACATGTACATATCCTCCTCCAGGAATCTCTCTCATAGGATAAGCATCCACTGTTTTCTCTTTTTCTCTCATAGGAAAAGCTGAGTAAGTCCTGTCCACTGAATCTTCCCTTTTCTTGTACCATCTATCCTTCCATTTTTCCACATCACCCCATTTTCGCAATAAGGAAATCATTTCCTTAATCTGCCCTGTTCTACCAACACCATTTAGATTTTCAATGTCCTTGTCGGAAAAATCCACCCTGTAAGGCTTCTGCAAAGCTTTTACCTTATCCATGTCAACTCCTTGTTCACTCGCTATTGTTTTTAACCTGTCATGTGTACTCTTAGCCCTCCAGGTGATACTTTTGCACATAAATAACAACTCTCCATCATGATGGTTTTTCAATATTTCTGTAGGAATTGTTCCCGCAATAAGTTCCTCCAATTCTATGCGCAACCTGGCTACATCAATTGCCTGTGAATCTTTATCCTTTTTCTGAAGAACTTTCAACCAATCATTCAAATCTTCAGCTGTTATTTCTGTAGACTTTTTCACTGCACCCACTTGAACTGCCATCCTGTGTGGTTCCAAAATCGTTCCTCCCGAACAACCAGTATTCAGTCCTGAACTAGGCTGTACATCTGATCCTCCACTACATGTGTCATGTCTCAGCTGTCTCAAATTATTTTCTCCCGTCCTCATTCCTGATTCCTCCAAAGTGCAAGAACCAACCAAACCATTACCTACATAGGGAACTGTCAAACCATTTTCACCCATTCTTTGTTTATCAAAAATAGGCACAACCGGACCAATGGTTACAGGTACTGTAACAGCTTCTAGATTTTTCGTCAGTTCTCTAATTTTCTCAGTCAGCTCAGATGTCGTTCTGGCTAATTCTCTTGTTTTCTCATTACTGATTTGATTCTCTCTCTCTCGCTCTCTCTCTCTCTCCCTTTCCGTGAAAGAACTACCACTTTTCAAATCAGGGGTCACAATCTCAGTTTTAACAATTCGTAAAGTATCTCTTATGGGAGTAGCAACTGGCGTTCTCTCTTCTGGTTCTGGTCTATATGGAGGTGGTCTCTTATAAATCATGTCATCCAAGACCTCATACTCATAATCATTAGCCCCATACCTTCTCACTTCTGTATAAGGCATCTTTTCTGCACCTTTCCTCCCTTCCGCTTCTTCAACAGTTCTCATAGGATATAATCCCTCTGACATACTAGCATCTCGCCATCTCCTCATTCGATCATGATGAGTTTCACGATCATATTTCCTCCCAAAAATATACCTATAATTGCCTCCACTCCTCTGCTTTTCTCGCTCATGCACCTCATCTTCCCATTCTACCAACGCCTCGAACTGTGTCGGCCTTGGTCTAGGCTCTAAACACATCATCTTTTCCCGTAAATTTCTCAACACGGCCAGATTAAATGAACCATGTTCCGGGAACGCTAAAACACCATCGTCCTTAGTGTACTTAGCCCAGTTGTCTAACCATATACAGGTATGATACCCATATTTCGCAACCATGAAGGATGCAGGAGTTCTTGTCGGAGGTAACAATTCACCTTCTCTAGTTATTATGTTCTTATCCTTGTCGAACCATCTTTTAATTTTACCGAACAAGGATTTCCTTTTCTTTTCCTCCGGTTGATAATACATCTTAGCGTTTACTACAACCCTCTAGTCCTTTCCGCAACTGTACGATCTTTTGTTCAATAACAGCGCGACTCACACTAACGCACCAATCCTGGAGCGTCTACGTCACCCTGTATTCCTTCCAATCACTGCGCGGCTCACACCAACGCACCAACCACAGCGCGAGCACTGTTCTAATCCACTGCCCAATCACAGCGCGGTCTGTCTGACGTCAGTAGTCGCTGCAGTCGCTTCTACTCTGTCTCCTGTCACTCGTCTACCCCTCCTTTACAAAGCCTTCTCAGTAGACTTCGTTTCAGATTCTACAAAATCTATTAGTTACAACATATAAACATCTCCATTGTCTGCTTCGCTAACCACAGAATAGTAAAGAAAATTCTTTTTCACAAGAATCCCGCTTCTCTCTAGAACAGCGCTTGCCTCTGCTCTACCACGGAATTATTACTTTCGTTGACACAGTAGCACATCCCTCTACTCTGCCCTTCTATCATGCATCCATTAACTGTTT
Source organism: Triturus cristatus (assembly GCF_964204655.1). Taxonomy (NCBI): domain Eukaryota; kingdom Metazoa; phylum Chordata; class Amphibia; order Caudata; family Salamandridae; genus Triturus; species Triturus cristatus. The sequence continues at coordinate 1,257,479,000 of NC_140590.1, forward strand.
CCTCCAGGAATGCTCCAAAGAGTCTCACAACTAAATGCTCATACATTCACGCACTTTCACACCAGAAATGTAGTACATCCACACAGAATCCTGCTTTTCCCGAGAACAGCGAACAGCCTGTCCTGCTACAGAATTATAACACACGTTAACCAAGCAGCGCTTACCTCTGCCCAGTCCTTCAAACAAGCTCAGAGAATACCTATTACTTCTCCAGCGATAAGCTTTAACGGCGAACCTTACGGATCCCTGGGACTTAAGACCAGAGTTTCACAGATAACCTTCGCTACCATACGCACTCCTTTTATACTGAAAATATGTCTCTAATAGTAACACACGACGATGTCACTGATTCCGAACCCAGACAATGTGACGCGCAACTTCAATTGTCACACGCTTTTCCCCGCATACGTACAGGGCCAACAATCCCGTCTTTCCCGAGAGCAGCACTCACTTCCCTCTGCCCTACTACGGAACCGTCACCAGCTCCCCACGTTCCAGAAGCCGTACACACTACATAGAACTCAATACGACGACTTCAACATATAGTATTAGTACATATACCAACATCAATCAATAAATCAATAAATCAAAAGCCTATGTACAAGCCATCTATCAGATCAAGACAATAATCTAAAATCATCATACTGCTACCAGGAAACTGCTGCAGATCGGAGCATATAAATTCTCCCTACTTCCACGGACAGAGTAAATCCACAGTCACACGCACATACTCTCATCATACGCTAGGGCCCATCACACTAACATTCATTCTATTACTCTATCCACACTGAATATATGAGAGAAATCCTAAACAATCTGCATCTAAAGCGAGGTCAATGCAACCTAAAGAAATTGTCCTGAGTCGTGATTTTAAACATAGGAAAATACATTTGAAACTCTATAAATGACAAGAAATAACCACCCGACACTGGAATTCAAACAAAGGTCATCTTTTATCTAAATTAGTCTAAATTAGTTCAAAGAAAGTCAATCAATAGTGAAATCATTATTCTCATAGTTACCTATTCTAGCTAAGTGTCATTTGGGACAGGACAGGTCTCTCAGTAAAGTCTCCCGAGTCGCCGTCCTCTCAATCAGCGTCGATCCTCACGAGCATAGGTTCGGGAAGAAGTGGCCTTAGACCCTCTCTAGTCTAACATTATTTATAGGGAAAATAACGAATTGAAAGTAACAAATAAACTCTAAACGTCCGTTGAGCCGCTGAGCAGAGCGAGCAGGAAAGGATGTTGACTCGCAACATTTAGAAAATCTCCGCTCTCGAAAAATCACAAAAATAAAAACACGGAAGAAGGAAGCTCAAGCTAAAAAATGATACATCCATGAATGCTCTTCCTCGGAACCATAGTGAAGCCACCGCAAGTTTATCAGAGTTCATTAAAAGAAACACAAAACAACGTTACCACATCGTAATGATTAAACAGTGTTAATTCCCACTAATACCCTTATGTGTATGTAATTATCTAGCCGTCTGCAACGTATAAAAGCATTAAAGCATGTTATTTAAAAGCGCAAACACGAAACAAATAGCACTTTTGCGACACTTATTTAATTAATTTGCTCACCAATTTAATTCACATATTAATAAAGCAACATAAATGCATTCCCACGTGTAATTCTTTCATTAGTAATGTTGATTAGTCAGAGACTTTAACAAAATTAATAATTATCAATTAATTATCAGTAATTTTAATTATGACATATAACATAAACTGGAGTTTAAATCTCAATAAATTTTCAATAGAAAACCCTGCTCCAGCACTACCAGGTCGGGGGAAATACCTTGTAAGCCCCGTGAATGTGTGAGTCGTAAAACCCACACCAGTAATGAGAACACCGTCCTGGGCACACGCTCTGGGTATATAACAATGGTAGAAATGTCTTGTATTGTACCAATTTCTGTGGTCAACACCAGTATATTTGTTCAAAAGTATTTAAAAATGCAACAACAAAGAAACAACCAGCCGACAAGTGTTTCATCACATGAGGGAACTATCCCGTGACTTCTTCAGGGCTGGGAAGGATACAAAATATTCAGTAAAAAAAAAAAAAAAAAAAAGAATCGGAAAAACATAGAATGGGTTGTTGCAAAAAAAAAAACATAACACCACTGCTGGGGGAATGAGGATCAGGATCACCCATGTCACGTGGAAACCCTAGGTGAAAAATGTGAAAAGACAAATGTACAAGTGACTTGGTGTATGAACCGATGTCGTGGTGTAAAAATCGTGACTGTACAATGGAGCGATAATTGCAGAAAAACAAGACGACACAATCTTAATACGATGTGAATGGAAGTGCTGGGGAGACCTCAAAATTCTAACTCTACAAAATCATAAAACATGTTCAATAGTTCAAAAACACAAAGACGCAAAATCCTATGTATAGACATGACACACAAAAGATGAGTGTGTGAAGTATTGCCCATGGCTGCTCACCAGCCGGGTTGGGGGATGGATGGTATTGGGACATTAGTGAGGCATGGACGAATCATGTGCAGGGGCTAAACTATAAAAGCAAAATAGGCACAGACAGGGGACACAGCCAGATGGCCATGCATAGAATAAAAGCATTATCAACAGGTGTAACTGCCAAGCTGGCACGGAAACACTAATGGTACTGGGGGTGGAAGACAGTATCTGTGTAGCGGTGTGGATAGACAAGCAGAGTCTAGAAAAAGAAAGAGCAAAAAGACGGAATGAAGGGAGTGTGAGGATACGTGGGGTTGTGGGGCCCACCTGGCGTTAAGGCAGCCTCTATAATGAAACCAAGGATGAAGGATCACCATAAGGCCTGTGAGAATTCAAAACCTGGTCAGGGGGTCCAGGAAGACCTCGTGGTCCACCTAGGAGTTCCTATTATGAGGGTGGCCTGAGTAAGTGGGTCCCTGTTGTTGTGTGTAGATTTAGATTCAGTATATAGGTTTCCCGATTTATGCCCTTATATGGGTACAATTCATATTGCCCTTATTTAGGCATCGAAAACTCAGCCCTTATTTAGGCATTGTCCATGTTAACCAAATACAGGCATGGTCTCCTACATCCGTCAATCCACGTCACAACGAGTCCTAGGAAAACCAGACTCTTAAGCCTTTAGGAATTTCCCTTGCTTGGGTATTGATTTCTCCAAGAACTCATTTAGTATGCATGAACATCTATTCCTTAGGGGTTCATTCATGACGTTCCGATGCCCGACTTTTACGTCAATACAGGCATTCCTAAAGACCTTCAATGTATAAATATACCTGCACTTTGCCTGGCAAACCACATTTCCGGTACGGTCTAGTTCGACTGCCTACTTGCGGTTCACCACAGCAAGTTCGAAAGGGGATCGAGTTCCCGCCTGATGCACTGACCAGACGCTGTCATCCTCCTCGCAAAGAATCCAGCTCCAGTGTTTCTGACTCCCCTGGCGGGGTGTTAGATATTGAGTCCGAGTCCCGGGAAGAGATTCCAACCTCACACATTCTAAGGTACGGAGCAGACTTGAACTTAGAGAAACTTTTGGCAACTCTTGGCAAAACTAAAACTATTGCTAGCTATACTTTAGAAAACAGCACCTACTTCTTACCTCGTACCACACTTAAGTTAGGTACACTGGGGTAGATCTATTTAGAAGCATCAGATGAGTATTCACATTTTAGCCTGTGTTATTTATGTATGTATTTTATGATTATATGTCATAGCTACGAACCATGCTATTGCAGTATTATTTTATCTTACTGCTAACTCTGTACGTATTGTACTTTGCATCCTGTCTTACGATTGTAGCAGTTCATATCTCTTGCATGAGAAATAAGACTGTTCAATAAACTCCTTTTTATTGAAACGCCCGTCTCTCTATTTCTGTACAACTCTGTAGACATGAAGCATGCACAATTGACCGAGTGAAACTGATCTATTGTTTCCACGGTTCTGAGATTGTTCCGAAAGGGAAACAAAGCTGTCATGTTTATGTGGGTGTCAGAAACTAATCCCTTCTTGTATATTCGAGAAGTTTCTAGTGACCTCTGAGTTAGCTGGCGCACACAAGTAATTAAGTTTAATGTACTCAATAGAGACATACTGACCTTAGTCCTATGTCAAAACTATAATGTATATTATTCCAATGCGCAGAGCCTATCAGGGATATAGGAACTACACTACATGGCGCCCAACGGTTTGGTAAGGCACTAATTTAACGCTAGATACTGAAGTAACTCAGTTGTACTTTTCTCAGAGACCCCTATTAATAATACTCCATAAGACATCTGGAGGGGATAGGGATAATATCTGCCATAGCGGTGTAGGACAAAAATCCTATGTATTAGCTGTTTGGTTTGTTCAACGTTGAAGGATACAGTGTTCCAAAATATTGTGCACCTTATCTTTGTTTCCTAGAAACTTGTTCTACATTTTTCACTAAACAAAAATGTCTGATACAGAGGCTCCGTCTGATCAAGTCGTAGCAGCTTTTAATACTACAGGTTTAAATGAAACCAATGAGGGTGTTATAAACATCCATCCAAATTTAAGGAGAGCCATCACTCTAAAACTTATAAAACATGGCCTAACACCGAGAGGTGGTAGGGCAGTTTTTGTGATAGAGGCACATGAATCTCACCAGACAGAGTTATTCTATGTATGGATAGAATTCCCAAAATCAAATCCAGTAACTAAAACGTTCCACTTCTACAAAGAAGATGAACCACCTGAGGAATATATTCCTTTCAAGGATATTGAAATTCCACTCACATACCAGGAGCATGATCTCTGGTTTAAGGGCGCCCTAAAACATTGCAATCACATTACCAGGCTCGGTCCACTAGGTAGACCAAGAGCAACATGGCCGATTTTAGCCGGCTACACACCTCATCCTGACACTAAAGAAATGTCAGATGTAGAATTGCTAGCTCAACTCAAGGAGCTAATCAAAATCTACAGATAATTATTTCAATATGTCATGCAGACTTTCACAGTCCAACCACCATTAACCATTCAAAATATAGCCCCTCATCAGGGGAATACACTAAAAATCACTCCACAGACTTTACACGCAGTCATGGGTAAAATGCCTACAAAAAGTAAACAAATTCCATTCTGGATAGCTCAAAAAATTACTCAAATCGAAGCAGTATTTCCTAATACTAGCCCTTATGAGAGAAACAGAACTCTAACAATCTGTTTACCAATGGGGATCACACCACATCTGGAAGACTGCACCACTTTGGGCACAGTCTTTGCTGCAATCTACACAAGAACACATGGTGTTCCTTCTATGGCGGTAATACCTGATCTCCTGAAACAGATTCAAAACGAATACGGCCAGAGCCTGTTTTGAATTTAGGTATGAAGTTACTTAAAAATTTAGACCAGGTCTTAACAATAATATTATCTAATATTAAAGGAGAAGCAGCATCAGTGGCAATCCGCCAGAAATTAAGGGAATTTGATGTAGCAGAACAACCACAAGAACTAGCCAGAATAATCGAAAAATGTAGGCAGAGACAGTTTGGGAGGGAAACAGTTAAACCACAACTGTCTGAAAGTCCTGAAAAGGCCTTTACTAAAAATAATATATTAAACAACAAGAGGGTCCCTGATGTACGAATATGAGAAGAGGGAAGCAGGGAAGGGAAACACAATATGAACAAAAACCTCTTCTCAAAAAATAGTCAAGCTACGGGGAATATCTCCACAATCAATATACAACAACAACCATGTACCACAGAAATGGATTTATAATTCACAGTTTTATTAATCAAAAAGTTTAAGCATTATTTATATGTCATTATTTTTATATTCATATTTTTTTTCCTTTTTATACATTTGCAAACACAAATTTGGTCATGTGTTGATTGGCTAAAAGAGGGGAATCAAAATACAAGTGTGAGACACAAACTCAACATTTAAAGTGAGCACAAATTGCATATTACATAACAAAACACATAAACAATACAAAACATTCTATGCAACAAAGAGTCACTTATAAAAACATATAATGATACACTCCTAATATATACACATAAAATAGAGATGTCGCCACAAAGGATGACAATTGGAGCAGAAAGAAGCGCCGACGCGCGTTTCGGAGAAGGATCAAAAGACCCACAGTTCCTTCGTCAGGGCGCAATAATCCTTTGGGGGTTCGTGTCAATTTAATTCCCAACTTATTCCAAGGTCTTGTTCAGACGGGAAATTTATTAAACAATTGCTTAGCGGGTATGTATTAGTACTTGTTTAAACATTCTGTGGAAACAAGGAAAACATGTTGTAAAATAACCTAATAAATACAATGCACACAGCTAAATATAATCTATGAAGGAGCCTACAGCACCAGTGAAAAGCCAATACAGCCCAATGATAAGAAATGTAAAGAAAGCTAACACCACGTGAAAGGAAAGAATAAGTGTATCCACCAATACGAAAACGATAACCAAAATAAAGAAAAAAAGAAAGTATGTTAATAGAAGAAAAGGAGGTCATGAAAACTGGACCTACTTCATAACCAGTATGATAGGCGCACCGCTTCCTCTAGAGAATAGGGCCCACAAATTACTTAGTGGAGTATAGCCTCACTGCTGCGGGCTGAAATAAGGAGAAAAGCAGAATATACTGTCCAATCTTAATAGGAGAGGATTCATACAAAACCAAGTCAAGTAAAGAAATAGAATGACTGGAGGTAGTTCCACAGCTGTGCACAATGGACTATGAATCGAAAGAGTTACAATTAAAAAATATATAGCAATAATGAAAAGTATCCGACTTCCATAATTTGAATAAGGAGATGAAGCTATGTAAGGTGCTATAAACACGGTACAAATCAAAGCGTCTAGCTAGTACGCCAGTAGAAACTAAAAAGGATAAGGGTGGAAGGGTAAGAGTGACAAAACCTAACAGGTTAGCGCCCGCTGAGGGACCACTACTTACTTAAAAGCGTTAGGATTACGCATGTCCGTTAAATTGACATTATATCCGGACGGTAAAGTCCTCCGGCTAGAGGGTGGGTGAAACGGGATGAATAGATAAACCCTGAAAGGAAAAAAAGGTCTAAGGAACCAAGTCCAATTTAAATATGCAAAAAGCCAGATAGTTCAAAGTCACTGATTAGATCTTACCTGTACGGCGGCAGATAAGGTTTCAAAGTAGAGCTGGGAAAGCGGTGTCCAAGCGAGCGAAGTCCGTATATGCGGACCTCCCACAAGTATAACCGACACAGGAGGTGTATATAAGGCAAAATACCCGGGAAAGATGAGCCGGAAATAAGGAACGCAAACACCTTGCAGCTGATGGAGAGCGGAGCAACAGGAAAACGCGAGGTTACTCAGTGTGAAACGCCCTCAGCGTCAAAGTGTAGCCGCCATATTGGATAGGTATAAGGATGATAAAAAAAAAGAAATAAAGAAGGGAATAGACCCGTACCATGGACGGTCTAACAGAGGGAAACGTAAACAGATAAAGAAACTCAGAATATGGAGCAAGGAGCTACCGGAAATTACAGAAACGAAACAATCGGAGTACCAATGAGAACAATGAGTAAAAATAAATAAAAAACCTGATATAAGTGAAAAGCGCTATGTTGAAAAAAACTAGGAGGATGGAATGGAGGCAAGATGGGTACAAAGTATGTATCCATAAAAAATAACCCAGATAAACACAGTGGAGGGCAAACAACAGCACTGTGTATGGATAGGGCACATAAAAGACAGTGGATGGGAGAGGTGACCAAAAACACTCATGGTCAATAAGAAAAACTAACACAGTGAATTATATAGTTAGTTTACAGAAGAGCATTTTCCCAAGGTATATGTTCATTAAGGCCAGAGACAGCTGTTTGGAGAGTAAACATCCAAAAAACCTCTCTTTTTTTCCTCAATGGCTCAGTGTTCTTATCTCTAGGAATCAGTACTTTTTCTACAATGATCCATTTTATGTCCTCAATTTTATGGTTTTTATCTAGCCAATGTTCAACTAGAGGAGCCCCTCTACGTTGATTCCTGATTGAGGATTTATGTTCACTCAATCTTGTTCTGAATTCCCTGCCTGTTTCTCCTACATAACCTTTATTGCAGGGGCAGAGGATAAGGTAGATAATGTTAGATGATCTACAGTTGGTCATTTCTGTGAGATGAAATATGGACTTACCCCATTTAAGTACACTGGATGTGATGGCAGACTCACAGGCGTGGCAGTTGCCACACCTGTGGTTGCCTAATACTGGATTGTTACCAGTAATGGATTTTTGTATCCACTTCTTGGTGTTATTGAAGTGGGATTTCACTAGAGAATTGCGTAAATTCTTATTCCGGCGGAACGCAAAGATTGGTTTGGGCATATTGCAGTTAGGATTCCCTGTATTAAGAATATGCCATTGTGAGCCTATAATTTGACGCAATTTGTTATCGAAATTGGAGTGACGAGTAACACATACAAGTTTTTCTTCTTCAGTGTTAGTCCTTTGTTGTAAAAGAGCCTCCCTGTTGTAATATTTGGCTCTTTTATATGCATCTCTTATGACTCTATGTGGGTATCCTCTTTTGAGTAATTTGCCTCTGAGGTCATTGGCATGAACTTCAAAATTGGCCATGGTAGTACAATTCCTACGCAATCTTAGGAATTGACTAAACGGTATATTGTCTTTTTGATTACGCGGGTGATAACTCTGGTATTGAAGAATGGTGTTCCTTGCCGTGGGTTTGGTATACAGTGACACCTCAATTTTTCCTTCTATGTTTTGGATCCATAGATCTAGAAACTCAATCTGTTTCTTACTGATATTGGCGCAGAATTTAAGGTGGCAATCACAGAGGTTGAGCCAAAGGATAAATTCTTGAAGTTGTTCCTCAGGGCCCCTCCAAATAAAAAAGATATCGTCAATAAATCTGTTCCAGTGTTGAATATTTTCAAAAAAAGGAGCAATTTCATTGAAGATACAGCGCTCTTCAAAGGACCCCATATAGGTATTGGCAACATTTGGTGCACAGGCTGCTCCCATGCTTACACCATGGATCTGTTTATAAATGATATTGTCAAATTCGAAGTAGTTTTCATTGAGAACAATAGAAAGGCATTCTAGAATAAAAAGTATGTCTTCAGTATTGCTGTTCTTTTCCAATGAACTTTTTACTGCCTCTAGGGCTCCTCTCTGTGGGATGTTTGTGTATAGGGCTTCTATATCCATAGAAACCAAAAAATCTGTGTCGGGGTTAAACGACAAACCCTCAATTTTATTTATGAGGTGGCCCGTGTCCTTGATGTACCCTGGTAGGGTGCTAACCAAAGGGTTTAAAAATTTATCTACATATTTAGATAGAGGTTCTGTGATGGAGCCAATAGTAGATACAATCGGTCTATATGGGGGATTCACTGCATTTTTATGCATTTTTGGTACTCCATACAGGACTGGAATATTGAAATACTGTTTATTAAGATAATCGAATTCTTGTTGACAAATGGAGCTTCTGTCCAAAGCTCTCTGCGTAATAACCAGTATTTCCTCTTGGATTCTCTTACTAGGGTAAGAATTGACTTCATGGTAATGTTCAGGGACTTGTAACATTTTAAGCATTTGTGTTTTATAGTCTGTACTATCCAAGAGGACAATTCCGCCTCCTTTATCACACGGTTTAATTGTGATTTGTTGATTAGCCGATAAATCTTTCCAGGTCCTATATTCCTCATAGTTCAAATTGAATATAGGTTTAGGTACAAATTTGATGGAGTTTTGTATTTTGGTGTAAACACTCTTTTCAAAAATACTGACTTCTGGGCCAACTTGATCTAATGATGGAGTAAAACTAGAATCCGGTCGTAATCCCGTTCTATTGTTGGTCTGTGTAGGGATAATTTGAGAAAAGAACTTTTTAAGCCTAACTTTTCTGAAAAAGGCCTGTAGGTCTTGATTAAGTTCAAATTTATTTAATGTGGCAGTCGGAACAAAGGATAAACCTCGAGTTAACAGATTAAGAGCATGATGGTCAAGGTTGAATTGAGATAGGTTGAAGATAGGTATGGTTTCCATGTTATTAGAATTTGTTATTGTCTCCAGTATTGGTTTTTTCTTGTTTGGAGATATTGTGGTTGGTTCTCCGAGTATTGGTACTGGTGTTCTGGATATTGATACTGGCCCCTTCCCTGGCCTCTGTATCTGGATCTTGGGGTCCCCCTGCGGTTCCCCAAAAAACGACTACCTCTATTGGTGTTTTGAAAGGGTGTTCTTCTATTGCCTGTTTCTCCTGATGGGCCCGGGACACTTTCACCATCCGATTCCGAAGTATCGGAGAACTGCCACGCCTGTGAGTCTGCCATCACATCCAGTGTACTTAAATGGGGTAAGTCCATATTTCATCTCACAGAAATGACCAACTGTAGATCATCTAACATTATCTACCTTATCCTCTGCCCCTGCAATAAAGGTTATGTAGGAGAAACAGGCAGGGAATTCAGAACAAGATTGAGTGAACATAAATCCTCAATCAGGAATCAACGTAGAGGGGCTCCTCTAGTTGAACATTGGCTAGATAAAAACCATAAAATTGAGGACATAAAATGGATCATTGTAGAAAAAGTACTGATTCCTAGAGATAAGAACACTGAGCCATTGAGGAAAAAAAGAGAGGTTTTTTGGATGTTTACTCTCCAAACAGCTGTCTCTGGCCTTAATGAACATATACCTTGGGAAAATGCTCTTCTGTAAACTAACTATATAATTCACTGTGTTAGTTTTTCTTATTGACCATGAGTGTTTTTGGTCACCTCTCCCATCCACTGTCTTTTATGTGCCCTATCCATACACAGTGCTGTTGTTTGCCCTCCACTGTGTTTATCTGGGTTATTTTTTATGGATACATACTTTGTACCCATCTTGCCTCCATTCCATCCTCCTAGTTTTTTTCAACATAGCGCTTTTCACTTATATCAGGTTTTTTATTTATTTTTACTCATTGTTCTCATTGGTACTCCGATTGTTTCGTTTCTGTAATTTCCGGTAGCTCCTTGCTCCATATTCTGAGTTTCTTTATCTGTTTACGTTTCCCTCTGTTAGACCGTCCATGGTACGGGTCTATTCCCTTCTTTATTTCTTTTTTTTTATCATCCTTATACCTATCCAATATGGCGGCTACACTTTGACGCTGAGGGCGTTTCACACTGAGTAACCTCGCGTTTTCCTGTTGCTCCGCTCTCCATCAGCTGCAAGGTGTTTGCGTTCCTTATTTCCGGCTCATCTTTCCCGGGTATTTTGCCTTATATACACCTCCTGTGTCGGTTATACTTGTGGGAGGTCCGCATATACGGACTTCGCTCGCTTGGACACCGCTTTCCCAGCTCTACTTTGAAACCTTATCTGCCGCCGTACAGGTAAGATCTAATCAGTGACTTTGAACTATCTGGCTTTTTGCATATTTAAATTGGACTTGGTTCCTTAGACCTTTTTTTCCTTTCAGGGTTTATCTATTCATCCCGTTTCACCCACCCTCTAGCCGGAGGACTTTACCGTCCGGATATAATGTCAATTTAACGGACATGCGTAATCCTAACGCTTTTAAGTAAGTAGTGGTCCCTCAGCGGGCGCTAACCTGTTAGGTTTTGTCACTCTTACCCTTCCACCCTTATCCTTTTTAGTTTCTACTGGCGTACTAGCTAGACGCTTTGATTTGTACCGTGTTTATAGCACCTTACATAGCTTCATCTCCTTATTCAAATTATGGAAGTCGGATACTTTTCATTATTGCTATATATTTTTTAATTGTAACTCTTTCGATTCATAGTCCATTGTGCACAGCTGTGGAACTACCTCCAGTCATTCTATTTCTTTACTTGACTTGGTTTTGTATGAATCCTCTCCTATTAAGATTGGACAGTATATTCTGCTTTTCTCCTTATTTCAGCCCGCAGCAGTGAGGCTATACTCCACTAAGTAATTTGTGGGCCCTATTCTCTAGAGGAAGCGGTGCGCCTATCATACTGGTTATGAAGTAGGTCCAGTTTTCATGACCTCCTTTTCTTCTATTAACATACTTTCTTTTTTTCTTTATTTTGGTTATCGTTTTCGTATTGGTGGATACACTTATTCTTTCCTTTCACGTGGTGTTAGCTTTCTTTACATTTCTTATCATTGGGCTGTATTGGCTTTTCACTGGTGCTGTAGGCTCCTTCATAGATTATATTTAGCTGTGTGCATTGTATTTATTAGGTTATTTTACAACATGTTTTCCTTGTTTCCACAGAATGTTTAAACAAGTACTAATACATACCCGCTAAGCAATTGTTTAATAAATTTCCCGTCTGAACAAGACCTTGGAATAAGTTGGGAATTAAATTGACACGAACCCCCAAAGGATTATTGCGCCCTGACGAAGGAACTGTGGGTCTTTTGATCCTTCTCCGAAACGCGCGTCGGCGCTTCTTTCTGCTCCAATTGTCATCCTTTGTGGCGACATCTCTATTTTATGTGTATATATTAGGAGTGTATCATTATATGTTTTTATAAGTGACTCTTTGTTGCATAGAATGTTTTGTATTGTTTATGTGTTTTGTTATGTAATATGCAATTTGTGCTCACTTTAAATGTTGAGTTTGTGTCTCACACTTGTATTTTGATTCCCCTCTTTTAGCCAATCAACACATGACCAAATTTGTGTTTGCAAATGTATAAAAAGGAAAAAAAATATGAATATAAAAATAATGACATATAAATAATGCTTAAACTTTTTGATTAATAAAACTGTGAATTATAAATCCATTTCTGTGGTACATGGTTGTTGTTGTATATTGATTGTGGAGATATTCCCCGTAGCTTGACTATTTTTTGAGAAGAGGTTTTTGTTCATATTGTGCTTTACTAAAAATAATCCTACCTCTTCTAAAAAGAAGTGGGAAAATAAACAACATTCAAAAGAGAAATATTCTCAATCCCAAGGTAGGTCTCCTCAAAAGGAGCCCTCTGAAAGGAGGTATAACCTCAGGAATAGGGATAATTTGAGAAAACCTGACGGGTATCAAGATACTGATACACGTTCCTCTCATACCTTTCAGATATCATCACAGACATCCGAAAGAAGAGGACGGTCAGAGAACAAAGAAGAACGCGTGAAGTCCAAAGACGATCAACACGTTCAGAAAAACAAACCAAAACCTCAATTCTCCAAAAAATAGGTAGCAGGTCTGAAGATCAGACATGCCGAGAATTCTGAGAACACAACTCAAGAACGGAGAATGGGCTCAGACAGTGTTGGACAGCACAGCAGAAGTTACAGTAGCTCGACAGAACCTGAAGTGGCTTCTGGACACAGTGGACATTCAAGTTGAAACTGCAGATACCAGGGTTAGTTCTCCGCATAGGTTATATGAAATAACACTCCGGATCGAGGGAGACATACCAAAAAAAGTCAAAGCACTCTTTTGGGAGCGACTTTCAAAGGGTTATGATTTGGGCTCCCGGTTTTATGGTATTTATATTTTTGTCATTTCTGTCTGTATTTATCCATATTTATTTTTTGAAAATTTTACCTGTATATATCCATATTTAATTTAGGTTTTGTGAAAAAAATAGATGAAATGTGTATATTTCTGCATTTATTTATCCAGTTAATGTGCACTCTTGCCTGAATGCCTGACAGGTTTCAATGATATATACACACACAGGTGGCAAATTATGCATGTGCAAGAAATATGTAAATTGTAGTATAATGGTTGTGCAAATCTAGTGCTGTTTAAGGCTCTTTACTAAAATCCCTATGTTTTTTAACCCCCTTGCCTGTCAATCCGCACAGCTATTGGCCTGGCAGTCATGATTGACAGCATTTAGAATCACTCAAAAACAACCCAATTTCCGTTTTTATCCACATTGAAAAATAATTACAGACAGGAAAATGAATTGTTTTCTGTCTTATGTATCTGTAAAAATCAGTAAAAACAGAAAACAGGGAGCCTTAGTTATGATATACTTCTAGCAGAACAAGACTGGCCACCAGAATTTGTCAGAGAGTGCCCACATGGCGAAGACATCATTATGCCAGCCTTCTCTAACCATGTTCCAGTACATTTAAAATATACAGGTCAGAGTGGAAACTGACAATGAAGAACAGCGTTGTTGCTTTTGGTTTGGTCGCTTGCAGTTAAGGTTTCTATAACCGGCTCAATGGCAGGCACAGTGCCTGCCATTGAGCCGGTTACTACACAGCACATTGTTGCTGAGGACAGAGATCTCCATTGCTGTATCTCTCCACAGCTTGGACTGTAACATATTAGTATATTGAAGCAATACCTTGGCGCATTGAAATGTGGCCCATCTGCACCACAGTCTAACTACCCAACAGCCGATCCAGGCAAGGAGCAGCACGCTCCAGCGCCCACTAAGTTTTATAGAAACCTTAACTGCAAGCGACCAAACCAAAAGCAACAACGCTGTTCTTCATTGTCAGTTTCCACTCTGACCTGCCATATGTGATACCCCTATGTCCTCAATTGGGGCGTTAAAAACCAGGCAAATGTTATAAATTTAGTCCTGAAGATGATCCCGTTAATCAATGAGCTTGGGATCGAAACGTCGACTTTTTAAAACTAGTGCCACAAATATCCATTGTGCTTACTCGTTGTGGTCTCTATTTTGTCAAACTTGCTACAACTTCATTTATGCCTGCAAGTTGCAACGGCTCTCAGTCTTTGCCTGTAACTGTGGTTTGTCCTAAACTGTCTGCATTGTTATTCCTTTTTTCCCCCCGCACGTTCCCCATGCTGTAGGGTGCAGAATTGTGCCCCACGATAAATGTAGTGTTTTCATTATCCTTGACCATATCCTTTAGTATCTGAAAAATAAAAATCCCCTGTCCGGCTGGACATCGGATGTGTATAGTAACCCATTATGGTCTATATTTAATTTTATGTAAAATTTAGTGTCTGCTCTGATCTAGAGATGTCTGCAGTATTCACAAATCATGAATATTTAGAGGGTTCATCAGACTATGAACAAATGTATTGTTATAACCACTATGGTCATCATTTCTTGCATAGATCTGCAACACCTAGAAATATATTTATGTATAACCAATACGAACATTGTCCCACACCTCCAAAGGGTAGTTCGAAAACTTTTTCAATAAAATTTCCATATATTTCAGGCTACAATTCGTCTAATCCAGAAACGTTTTACTTTAAAAATGTGAACAAGACAGGAATGAAAAATATGTTAACCAATACGAAACAGATTTATTCTGCAGCCTTTATTGCCCAACTGTCTAGACAGGGTTTCGACTTTTGGAAAGAGAACATTGAGACAAAATCTGTCTGGGGTACTAAAGATTGGCAAGTACAGGGGGTAGAAGCTTTATTTAGAGCCTGTATCATCCCTGAGCAAATTATGTTTTTGAATGACACTGTCCAACAAATGTCTTGCCTTGGATTAGCCAGGATCAAAGACATGAACACACCGACCATACCTATACCTGCAAGTAATAGCACTACACAGGGGGAGGTCGACGTACATAATATTTAGCATCACACAGATCAGATCCAGAATGGAAACAATGGTTGCTCTGGCCCACATACACGAATAACTGTCAAGATCGATTCCTGAACAAAACACAGGGTTTCACTATCAATAGGCCAGACCCACGCTATGTTCAAAGACAGCATCCAGGGGTAGTAACAACATACAGTGTAGGGAAACTCTGCCTTGATTGGCTACAGAAAGCTACACTGAAGGATGTAAAAAACACTTAACTTTACTTCAAGAAGGCGCAGACCTTAGGGAATTCTTGCTAGGACCAAGAAAACCGCGTCAAAAACGTTTCATATATGCCGGTATCTACGCTGCTTATAATGAAGCATGGAAGGTTACTCAAGCAGAGACTGCAGAACGAATACGAGAAATTGATCGTATTAATTTGTAGAAAACTCTCTCTGTAGTAGACAATGGGTTAACGACTGTCGTCCAGAATATATTCATTGGACAGCATTGTGTCTTCTGTCATAGATATTGTGGAACAGGACTTGGTCATGTTGCAACATGGTCAGTCTCAGCTACGTTCTATCATGCTATTGGGCTGGACGCTAGAAAACTTGCGTGCAGGCTATGTGCTTTGGCGTTTATTCAACACTATGTCACTGTTTTCAGAATTCAACCTCACTGATAAACAGATCAGACTGGCACAAAGGGGAGCAGACTACACTATGCTGAGCATTGAAAAACTGGAAAAATTACCACTCACAATGGCAGAACAACCAGCTACTGAGTGGATCATACAAGGTAAAAACACTGCCTGTTACAACTTTCCATTTTCAGTATTGCCTAAAACATATACCAGTAGGCAAATATGAACGGTTGGGTAAAGAATACATCAAGACATCCTGGGATTTACCTTACACACATAGATGTTGAAGTGGGAAACGTGAAGTGTTTCTTAGCTGTGAAAACTGTGAACACGCACTAAGCAGTTCTCTCCTTTGTCAGGGTATTAACTTACATGGGGCCTGTGATGGTCCACTACAAACTTATCCTGTCAACTGCAAGGTTCACCGGCTGCAGTGATTAATCCAATTTTTGGCCAACTTTCTAATGGGAGTTACATTATGTTGAATGATCACAGCTGCTGTGGCATGTTGCCAGGTATTCCAATTCCATATCTAGTTTGGTTACATCCAGGGTCACTTGCTGTATGCAAGTCTTGTTTCCACAAATAGACAGTCAGGGAGTCACCTTTATGGCCTTCACTGAACATCTCTTCTATACGAATTGATACTCTAAGCAGAATGAAAGCCATTCTTTTACAGAAAACAGTGCCACTGACCTAGGCCAGAGAAACCAATGATCTCCAAGTCGCAAGGACTTCTGCCGAGATACATACCCTTTTGTATACAAACTGCCCTGTACATTTCTCAGAAATGTTAGGTCCTATCTTAAACATGTCTGATACGAGCGGTATTATACATGTATTTAAGAACATATGTGCAGGACTGTTAGCACCTTTTCAAGCAGTCCTCAGCATCTTTCCAAACTTTGTGCACTCTGTGTTTGGCAGACTGCCGCTCCTTTTAGCACTTGCTGCAGGGATCCTATTTTTGCTCCTACTGCTACGATATGGCAAGCCACATCACCAGTGTCACTCCACGCACCATAGAGAGAGCTCTATTGGAGATGAAGTGTCGTGAGCGCATTATCCAAATTTTGGGTTTACCTCGTCTACGAGAATTAAACACCACATGGTTTCTGTCATTCAGACCAATCTGGCAAGATTGCATCTTACCTGTTACACACTGCCTGCTCTGTGGTGAAGAATGCGTGCTAGACATCTAACACTCCCATCAGTCATGCCTACGGATATCGATACTCTGCTGGACCCGGTAACGGCCCATGCTCTGTGTTGTCCCCAGCGGCCACCAATCCTGATGACGGCATTCATTGAGATCTCACAGACGCAAATTGCTACTGCTGAGGTACGAGAGGAAACATCAGGCACGCAGGTAACATCCGATTCGAACATTGCTAATGCAACCAATGCTGAAGGAGATTGTTCACATCTATTTGCAGTTAATCTTCTAAACGAGGTATTCCAACTTTCACCTACAACGGTAGACGACTTTTTGTATACAGGATTAGAAGATTTCATGTTTTCTCCAGGCCCACACACTGACTTTTGATTCCGGCACACAGTGTTCCGACGAGACTCTGAATTTGGCTTTCTTCTTCCTTTCAGACAAGGGACTAACTTTGGAACTTTTTCCTATGATTAATTTTTTTTTCCCCAAATTTGTATTTTTTTCATTTTTTGGCACAGTAATCTGCTTATAGGAGAACTATTCATAGAGAACAGAATTCTTTGAAAATCTTCCAGGGACATTATGCCACCTTGTCACAACAACAATTGATTTGTGTTAACCTGCTATGAAATGGTTTCATCCCCTTTTCCTTCTTTATTAACCCCTTCCACGCGCTTGACGGAACCACGCCGTCATGAGCCACGGGCGGCGTGTGCTCATGACGGCGTGGTTCCATCATGCTGCGGCCGTTGGCGGCCGCTCCGCTCACGTGGCACTGATTCCCCGCCTGTGCGGGCGAACAATACAAGTGGGCGGAGTCGTGACGGAACCACGCCGTCATGAGCACAGCTCACCCGTGACTCATGACGGCGTGGTTCCGTCACGAACATGGCGGCGCCGCGCTCACCCCGAACCCCCCCAGCGCCGCGGCAGAATTCGCGCCGCAGCGAAGGGTTTAACAAGCCATTTCATCATGTGAATATATTTCTGGTTCATTCTTTTTAGCATTTCAAATGCACACATATGCTCAGAATGAAATATTGCTTTTAATATGTACAGAACCTTATGCATAACAATGGTTTTGTAATACATTTTTAGGACGTATGTTTTTAGATATGTTTTAGCTTATCATGCGATACTCTCTTTTAGATATGTTTAGTATGTTTGGGATTTAGTAATGTCGTTCATACGAAACTGGAGTGAGTGTTGTGTGTAGATTTAGATTCCGTATATAGGTTTCCTGATTTATGCCCTTATATAGTTCATATTGCCCTTGTTTAGGCATAGAAAATCCAACCCTTATTTAGGCATTGTCCATGCTAACCAAATACAGGCATGGTCTCCTACATCCGTCAATCCACGTCACAACGAGTTCTTGGAAAACCAGACTCTTAAGCCTTTAGGAATTTCCCTTGCTTGGATGTTGATTTCTCCAAGAACTCATTTAGTATGCATGAACATCTATTCCTTCGGGGTTCGGTCATGACGTTCCGATGCCAGACTTTTACGTCAATACAGGCATTCCTAAACACCTTCAAGATATAAATATAACTGCACTTGTCCTGGCAAACCACGGTTCCGGAACGGTCCAGTTCGACTGCCTACTTGCGGCTCGCCATAGCAAGTTCGCAAGGAGATCAAGTTCCCGCCTGATGCACTGACCAGACGCTGTCATCCTCCTCGCAGAGAATCCAGCTCCAGTGTTTCTGATTCCCCTTGCGGGGTGTTAGATATCGAGTCCCGGAAAGAGTTTCCAACCACACACATTCTAAGGTACGGAGCAGACTTGAACTTAGAGAAACTTTTGGCAACTCTTGGCAAAACTAAAACTATAGCTAGCTATACTTTAGAAAACAGCACCTACTTCTTACCTCGTACTACACTTAGGTTAGGTACACTGGGGTAGAACTATTTAGAAGCATCAGGTGAGTATTCACATTTTAGCCTGTGTTATTTATGTATTTATTTTATGGATATATGTCATAGCTACGAACCATGCTATTGCAGTATTATTTTATCTTCCTGCTAACTCTGTACGTATTGTACTTTGCATCCTGTCTTACGATTGTAGTAGTTCATATCTCTTGCACGAGAAATAAGACTGTTCAATAAACCCCTTTTATTGAAACGCCCGTCTTGCTATTTCTGTGCAACTCTGTAGAAGCGAAGCATGCACGATTGACTGAGTGAAACTGTTATCTATTGTTTCCACGGTTCTGAGATTGTTCCGACTCTAAGGGAAACAAAGTTGTCATGTTTATGCGGTTGTCAGAAACTAATCCCTTCTTGTAAATTCGAGAAGTTTCTAGTAACCTCTGAGTTAGCTGGCACACACAAGTAATTAAGTTTAATGTACTCGATAGAGACATACTCACCTCAGTCCTATGTCAAAACTATAGTGTATATTATTCCAATGCGCAGAGCCTATCAGTGATATAGGAACTACACTACACTGTGAATGGGGCTGGGAAGTCTACGGTAGCAGTAGGACCTGGTGAAAAACCACAGTAGGGGAGAAAAGGAGATCAGTGGTGCCCTAAAGAGACGGATGAAAGAGGATTGAGGGTGTTCCAATCGCTTACCTCTTGGAGGTTAAGACACGTCCTTCTGTGCTGTTTAGAGACGAGGGTGGAGTGCACAAGGAAGCGTGAGATGCTGGAAAGGAGGGAGAGGGTGGAATTACATGAGAGAAGGCAGGAAAAACTGAGAAATGGACAGGCTCCGTCTGCTGGGGACTTACCCTTGGGGAAAGTGTTGCTTGGTACATCCAGGTATTGGAGGAGGCAATAAGGTGGGTGAGCCGTACTGCGGGGAACTGTGAGATGCTGCATAAATGGAGGGAGAGAGTGCAGTTAGTTGGGGGAGGCAACACAATAAGAGGGGGACTGACCTGGCAATTTGTATAGTGTGATCTTACCCTAGGGTACAATATTCGGAACGTCCAGTGTCAGGATTAAGCAAAGGGCGGGTGCGCCTGACTAATGGGATAAAAAAAAAGGAGAAAGAAGCCAGTCAGGGTGGACTGAGACTCCTGGCCCTGAGAACCACATGGGGCAGTGAACCAGGTGCGGCTTACCTCAAGTGGGTAGAAGAGGACAAACAAACACTGGGTTGTCACAATTTCCAGATGCGGAAGTCGGTGGACGTCTATGCAAGCTATTTGAACAGGTGTGGAGTAAAAAGACTAGACCGTACCTGAAACGGTGCGTGCAACCGGAGACGACATGAAGGGGCAAGCGAGGGTGGACTGAACAGGTGTGCGACTAGTGGCGAGATGCTGGCAGGAGACAGGCACAGGTGAAAATCACAAAATGCTCAAAGTGCATGTGTGGCGTGGATGGAAAGAGTAGACCGTGACTGGAAAAATCCACGGTGGCTCATTGATATGTTGGGCCCCAGGCAAGTACCGCGCATGTGTACGGTCCGATACGCGTGAGGAATGGGGAGTTGAAAATGAAAAGCAGGAATGGAGAGAGAGGTGATCAGGAATGGAGAGAAGTGATCAGCCACACAGATATAGAAAAAAAAGGGGGGGGGGGTTCTCATTATGCGGGAGACGTGTGCAAGTAACAGAAAAATGGTAATACTGCCATGGTGGATTCTGGACAGGAATGTTGTGAGTGAAGATCGCAGGACAATACTGACGTGAATGCAGTGGAGCATTAACAGAAATAGTATTGTTAAGCACACAAAAGATCGTATGTGGGGAGAAAGCGACAAATGAGTACAGAAGGTAGCTGTGCTGGAAGAATGAAAGAAGTACACAAATTCAAACATCCTGTGGTGAAAGCAACATGACTCCACAGATTATGTAATATCAAGCACACTTATAAGATTGTGTGTAAAAGGCAGCGAAAGATTAGTAGTTATAGCGTGTGTGCTAGACACTGAAGGAGAAGGTCATGACAAGACATATTGTGGTGCATAGACACGTGTGGCATGAGAGGGACAATGTGTTAACACTGAGGTAGCAGATGCTATATAGAAATTCTGACCCGAGGTAAATGGTAATGTAGTACGTAGCAACTTGTATAACATGAGAGGCACCAGTGTGCCGGACTTGCACACACTTGTTAAGGAGAAAGAGTGTGAGTGTGTTGACAGTGTACGTTGACACATGTGACAAACTAGTACTGGAGCATATTCACTCATCCCCCTTGATGCCTTCTCTGTTCAAAAGGCAAAGGGGAGAAACGTACATAATCACATGACAAAGGTAGTTCAAAGAAGATTCAGTATTGAGAGTTCATTCGCCCAGAAAGTAATGCAGTTCATGGTCCGTGTTTAAACCATGTTGTACTGACTGTAGGCGCATGATCCCAGTTGCCTCCGGGCGCCTGAGCCTCAGTTCTTTGTTTCTGCCTCTGGCGCTGACAGGTGCGACATCAATTCCGAAGAAGGAAAAGCGTTTTATTACAGCTTGGTTGGGAGAGGTGTCCGCATTCACTGCCGACGGGTATCTGGTGTCCTGATTTTGGAGTGCCCTGATGTGTTCACCAGTGCGTACTTTCAGCGGTCTGATGGTACTGCCAATGTACCAGTTTTTGCAGGCGCATTCAAGAGTATATATAACGAATTTGGTGTTACAGTTGATGTTGCACTTAATTTGGTACTGTTTGTTGACTGCGGTGAAGGAACGCGTTACTTACCTGTAACTGCGGTTATCCAGTATTGGTGTCTTTCATAGATTCACATGCCTGAATCATTCCCCGTCGTCGGGATGGGAGTCCCCGGTAAATAAACAAAGCAATGTCTCAGTAGACATATAGAGTAAGAGGCCCAAAAGGCCTTATCTTAATAACATATCCACGTCCTTATGTAAAAAGGACCAAAGTTTGGCGATTAGACAATCAGCTAGCACCACCCTCTAGAACCTTCCTGGAAGGAGCTCTAGTCCCTCAGATTTTCGTAAGCACAGTGCTAAGTAGTTGTATCATTGAGAGATCCAAGAGAGCCCTTCCAGGGGAGGTGGGTGGGTTGCATGTGAATCTATTAAAGATACCAATACTGGATAACCGCAGTTACAGGGAAGTAACGCGTTCCTTATCCAGCATTAGGGTATCTTTCACAGATTCACATGCCTGAATCAGAATAGTAAGCAATGGAAAGCACATTTCGCAAGGTACAGCATATAAACATTCACAGATAACATATCCATGTGAAAAATTAGAAAGTACCAAAAAGCAATGACATAGCAGAGGCAAAAATCACAGTAGAGAAATGTGCGTAAAAAGGAAAGGATGGTGGGATGAAAGAAAGGGCTCACCTCTAATGAAATAGATGACGGAGCACCGCTTGACCCACTGCAGCATCCTTCAGGAGTTCTGTATCCAGGCAGTAATGCTTGGTGAATGTATGCGGCGTCTTCCATGTGGCCGCTTTACAAATGTCCACAATGGGCACTCCTGCAAACAGTGCCATGGAAGTAGACATTGCCCTCGTGGAATGGGCACGAACTGTTGAGAGTAGTGGGCGCCCTGCTTGCTGGTGACAGAAGGTAATGGCTGAAGAGATCCAGCGAGAGATACTTTGTTTGGTTAGTGGTAGCCCTTTTCTAGGCCTACTGTACGCTATGAAGAGTTGGTTAGATTTACGAAATGGTTTCGTTCTGTCAATGTAAAACTTTAGGCAGCGCTTAAGGTCCAAGGAATGCAGGGTTTTTTCTGCCGCTGTCTGCGGATTTGAAAAGAATGAACGCAGCACGATACCCTATCCTGTTTGAATTGAAGGAAAAGGTCTTGGATTGAGAAAGCCTGGAGTTCCCCCACTCGCCTTGCCGAGGTAAGGGCCAGAAGGAGCTCAGTCTTCCAGGAGAGATACTTAAGATCTGCTCTGTGTATTGGCTCAAACGGGTGTTTCATGAGTTGAGCCAGAACCGTGTTGAGATGCAAGTCGGAGGTACAGGTTTTACTGGAGGGAATGTTCTAAACAGTCCTTTAAGGAATTGCTTAATAAGCCTGTGAGACCACAGAGAAGGACCTGTAGAGGAACTCCTGAAGCGCGAGATTGCTGCCAGGTGAACTTGAATGGAGGCATGCGCTAGACCAGATTTCGCCAGATGTAGAAGGTACGGCAATATTTGTTCCGGTGTGGAAGAGAGAGGGTGTATTTTGTTTGATTTGCACCAGATACAAAACCTCTTCCATTTTAATGAATACGTTCTGTTGGTACTATCTGCTCTGGCTCGAGCTAGAACTTGTCTACAATCAGGAGGAATGTCTAAACCCTGAAACTCTCTGAACTCAGGAGCCAAGCTGATAATTTGAGAGATGCCGGATCCGGATACTGGACTTGTTGGTTGTTGAGCGTTAGAAGAGATGGAAATGGTTTCAACCTGATCGGCGGTTCCAGGGAGAGAAGGTGAAGCTCTGTAAACCAATGTTGGCGTGGCCAAGCTGGATCTATCAAGATGAGTGTGCAGGGCTCCGCTTTCAACTTCCGGAGAACCCTGGGAATCAGGGGAATTGGCGGAAAGGCGTACGCAAAGACGTTGCACCATGCGATCGAAAATGCATTCCCCAGAGACCCTTGCTGGGGATGCCAGCTTGCAAAGTGTTGGCATTTGGCGTTCTGCTGGGTAGCGAAGAGGTCCAGAAGAGGGGTGCCCCATCGAGCGAATATGCTGTTGAGGACCAGCTGATCCAACTCCCACTCGTGGCATTCCGCCTGCCTTCTGCTCAGAGAATCCGCCAACACGTTGTGGGAGCATGGAAATTTTTTGCGACTCGTGAGAGAATGTCAGAGAACGAGTCCCACCCTGTTTGTTCAAATAGTGCATTGTCGTGGTATTGTCGGTTCGGACAAGCACTAGGGAGTTTTTGATTCGTGGAAGAAAAGCCACCAGAGTGAGATACACTGCGCGCAGCTCCAGAAGATTTATGTGAAGTGCCTTCTCTGAAGGGGACCACTTTCCGCTTATCTGCAGTTCTTGAAGGAAAGCTCCCCAGGCTTCTAAGGAGGCGTCCGTGGTGATGATATGTGGAGCAGCAGGAAGCAAGAAAGGCAAGCCGTGAGAAAGGTTCTGGGTACAAGTCCACCACCGTAGAGCCTTTTTGATCACAGGGGTCACCTGGATGACGTCGAAGGACCCCGTACACTGGACCCATTGATCCGACAGCGCTTCTTGAAGAGGCCGCATGCAAAGGCGACAGTGCGGAACTAAAAGGATGCAGGAAGACATCATCCCGAGTAGGGACTTGAAGAGACGCACTGACAGCGTCTTCTTGGACCTTATACGGAGCACCAATGAATGAAGTTTGTCTTAGCGTTCCTGTGATGGAAACGCCTTCCTCTGCATGGTGTCTAGGGTAGCACCCAGAAAACTCGTGCGCTGGGAAGGCTGAAGGATGGACTTGTCCCGATTGAGCGTCAGCCCCAGACAATCGAAAAGCCTCAGACAGGCGCTGGAAGACCTGGACGTGCCTTCTAGAGAGGGTGATTTGACGAGCCAGTTGTCCAGATATAGGAAGACTTGATGGTGATGTTGTCGTAGGTACGCAGCCACTGGAGCTAGACATTTGGTAAAAGTGCATGTCGCCGATTTGAGTCCAAACGGCAGAACCCGAAACTGGTAATGCCTGCCCGCCACCATGAATCTCAGATATTTATTGTGGTTGCGGTGTATTGGAATATGAAAATAGGCGTCTTGCAGGTCTAAAGACATTATGTAATCGTCCACATTGAGAAGCTGTAACACTTCCTGAATGGTGACCATACGAAACAACTTTTTTCAAGAACTTGTTTAGATCCCTCAAGTCCAATATCCGTCTCCATTTCATCTCCTTTTTTCGAATGAGGAAAAAACGGGAGTAAAACCCCTTTCCCCTTTGACCTGGGGGAACCCTCTCGATAGCTCCCTTCTGGAGCATGAGTACCACCTCCAGGAGTAAAGCACGCACATTTTTGTGAAGCATAGGACGGGGAGGGGTTTGGGGAGGAATCTGGATGAACTCTAGAGAATGTCCGAATTGAACTAATTGTAGAACCCAACGGTCCGTAGTTACTTTTTGCCAATTTGTGAGAAAATGGGAAATTCTTCCTCCAACTTTGGAGGGCAGAGAGGAGTTGGAGACCGGCGGTAGTTGAAAGTCATTGCCGGCGAGCGGCGTCCTTTTGTCTCCCTCCCTTGCACGAAAGGAAGATTTAGTGTAGGAGGAGGGTTGTTGACGCTGTTCATATTGCGAACGGTATTGCTGAGAGGAAGGGAAGGAAGATCAGTGTTGGAAATCTTCTCGAGTCGATGTTTGACCTTTCCCTCTTGCGCCTCGAAAAGAAGGGTTCCGGAATTGTAGGGTACCCAACGCCCTAGCGGTGTCGGTATCCTTCTTAATACCTTGTAATGCCTCATCAATATGCGTGCCAAAGAGAAGTTGGCTATCATATGGCATGTCTAGTACCTTGGTTTGTACTTCCGGCCTGAAGGAAGTTGCTTTCAACCAACCCTGGCGCCGTAACACAGCTGCGCCCGCTAGCTGGCGAAATCTGGTTGAAGCAATATCCATTGCGCAATCTATAATTTCAGAGGCAGATCTCTCCCCCTCCAGTAAGATCTTCTTTGCCTCCTCTTTCGACTCTTCAGGTAAGTTCGATAGGTGTGGCGCAATATCTGCCCACATCTGCCGATAGTAACGTCCCAACACTGCTAAGGAGTTGGAAGCACGCACTGTCAAAGCAGACATGGACGAAAAGCGCTTACCAATTTTATCCAGTCGCCTACCCTCTTTATCCGGTGGAGCAGTCAACAAAGCAGATGGATTTTTTTACTTTCTCTGATCGGCTTGGGTAATGACAGAGTCCAGTTTTGGATGGCCTGTGAGACGAGCTGGAGCGGTATCTGGCGCTTTATATTTCTTATCCAGCCGAGGCAAAACTGGAGGGACCGAGGAACGGTTCTGCATAATCTTTATGCCTTGTTCCCAAATGTAGTCTATTATAGGGATCGAGCGAACCGACTTTTTGAAAGGCTCTTTAAAATCGTAGAGGAAACAATCCTGTTGGTGCGAGGGCATAGGCTTTTGAAAGCGCTGGGCCGCTCTCTCTACGATATTATGAAAGCCTCCAATGTCCTCTGGAGGCGTGTCGGCTGTGGTAGGAACGGGAGAAGCAGGACAGGGAAGAATGTAGTCCTCCCATTCATCCTGATGAGATTGGGCATCCTGAAGCTCTCCTTCCTCATGCTCCTCATCATCTTCGTCATCTGTAGTGAGACGAGGCGGTGATGTGATAGGCTCAGACTGTAAAACCAATGGAGGCGGTCGTGGCCTTGGTGTTGGAGGCACAACCGGTATCGGAGAAGGAGCCTGCATTGGAAACCGCTGCTTGAAGTCGATTATAAGGAACTGGAGATCGGAGACCAGGGACGCAGGCAGACAAACCATGGATGGTGGAGGTTGCGTATAGTCCTCAGGTGCAACATCCTGATATTCCTGTCCGTTATCCTCATAGTCAGAGCTATCTTGATATTTCACATGGAGCTGCGACGGACTTGTCGCTGTACGGAACATACTTCCGTCGTCAGAGTCTTCCTCCTCCAAAAGTTGAGCTGGAGGCAAGAGATGGACCCTACTACGTGAAGTCAGGGCCGGTGTCAGTGCACGTTTCGTAATCTTGAGGTGCACATATGTACTTTGTACATCGGAGTCCATAGCTGTCGATGGGCCCGTCGATGGTAGAGTCGTCGACGATGTAGTGGGGACCAGCATCATTGAAAGTTGTGACGCCGTCGTCGAGGCCATCGCCGACGGTGTCGTCGTCGACGACAATGATGAATGCTTCATCAACGGAGCTGTCGTCGACGGTGTCCTCGTCGACGATGATGTCGACGAGGTAGCTTTTGTCGATGGTGTCGTCGTCGATGCTGTTGCCGGCGATCGCAGTGTCGACGGCAGCTTGGCTGATGACGTTGTCTTTTTAATTTTCAGCGTTGACGAGACAGATTTACCGGCCGTCGACGATGGAGTTGTCGTCGTCGATGTAGTCAAGGAATGTGACGCGACAGAAGTAGACACTGTCGTCATCGACGAGGTAACATGGACTGCCGTCGATGGAGATCTCCTCGTAGATGAAGCCACCGTCGACGAGGTCTTCGTCGTCGACGGGGTGGAAGTAGGCTTCTTAAAGGCATGTGGAACTTCCTGAGGAGAAACTGTCCCTGGCAGAGTCTTAGCAGGGACCTCTGAAGACTTTTTATGCGTCTTCTTTTGAGGTGGCTGCGACGAAGGGACCGGAGATGTCACCCTTGGTCTCTTCTGAGAGGACTGAGAGGAGATGGAAGAGCCCTCACTTTCCTCAGAGGACAATACAGTATCCTTGTCCTTAAGCCTCTGCAGCCAGATTAAGAGGCACCCTTCCCGGTCTTTAAGGGTCTTGGAGGAGAAGGTACGACATACCTCACAGTCCTCATGTTGGTCGTCCACATGAAGTCTCTTTTTCCCACAGGAAGAACAAGACCTGAAAAGGCCCTTCTTCGGGGTGTCAGCCATGAAGAACCAAGAAATCCTCACAGAAAATACAAATGTGAAGCAAGAAACACTGGAAATCCAGTAGAAACGACTGTGTAGTGTGTCTGACTTGATGTAGAGTTCCACATTAAGAAATGTGATGCTTGAGATACTGTTCATGCAAAAATAACAATTGATGGACAGAATGCAGAACAATGTCATACATTCACCCCAGTACAGAGATCTGGGCCTAAATCCATCGTTTTTTTGCTCACCATGCCATTCCAGTTTGAACCCAGCCATATGCAAATCAGTCTTGACCCTGTGCCCCATGGGAACAGTCCAGCCCGAACTGCCAAGCCAGGTCCTCCCTGGACTGGAAACAAGCATCCTAGGACCGGTTTCGGGCTTTCAGCCCTCATCAGCCAGGATAGCCTGATTCCAGTGGCATGGAGAGCAGGGGACTCACGTCTGAGCATACCCTTCCCACTCGGGGTGACAAATGCAAAAATAACAATTGATGGACAGAATGCAGAACAATGTCATACATTCACCCCAGTACAGAGATCTGGGCCTAAATCCATCGTTTTTTTGCTCACCATGCCATTCCAGTTTGAACCCAGCCATATGCAAATCAGTCTTGACCCTGTGCCCCATGGGAACAGTCCAGCCCGAACTGCCAAGCCAGGTCCTCCCTGGACTGGAAACAAGCATCCTAGGACCGGTTTCGGGCTTTCAGCCCTCATCAGCCAGGATAGCCTGATTCCAGTGGCATGGAGAGCAGGGGACTCACGTCTGAGCATACCCTTCCCACTCGGGGTGACAAATGCAAAAATAACAATTGATGGACAGAATGCAGAACAATGTCATACATTCACCCCAGTACAGAGATCTGGGCCTAAATCCATCGTTTTTTTGCTCACCATGCCATTCCAGTTTGAACCCAGCCATATGCAAATCAGTCTTGACCCTGTGCCCCATGGGAACAGTCCAGCCCGAACTGCCAAGCCAGGTCCTCCCTGGACTGGAAACAAGCATCCTAGGACCGGTTTCGGGCTTTCAGCCCTCATCAGCCAGGATAGCCTGATTCCAGTGGCATGGAGAGCAGGGGACTCACGTCTGAGCATACCCTTCCCACTCGGGGTGACAAATGCAAAAATAACAATTGATGGACAGAATGCAGAACAATGTCATACATTCACCCCAGTACAGAGATCTGGGCCTAAATCCATCGTTTTTTTGCTCACCATGCCATTCCAGTTTGAACCCAGCCATATGCAAATCAGTCTTGACCCTGTGCCCCATGGGAACAGTCCAGCCCGAACTGCCAAGCCAGGTCCTCCCTGGACTGGAAACAAGCATCCTAGGACCGGTTTCGGGCTTTCAGCCCTCATCAGCCAGGATAGCCTGATTCCAGTGGCATGGAGAGCAGGGGACTCACGTCTGAGCATACCCTTCCCACTCGGGGTGACAAATGCAAAAATAACAATTGATGGACAGAATGCAGAACAATGTCATACATTCACCCCAGTACAGAGATCTGGGCCTAAATCCATCGTTTTTTTGCTCACCATGCCATTCCAGTTTGAACCCAGCCATATGCAAATCAGTCTTGACCCTGTGCCCCATGGGAACAGTCCAGCCCGAACTGCCAAGCCAGGTCCTCCCTGGACTGGAAACAAGCATCCTAGGACCGGTTTCGGGCTTTCAGCCCTCATCGGCCAGGATAGCCTGATTCCAGTGGCATGGAGAGCAGGGGACTCACGTCTGAGCATACCCTTCCCACTCGGGGTGACAAATGCAAAAATAACAATTGATGGACAGAATGCAGAACAATGTCATACATTCACCCCAGTACAGAGATCTGGGCCTAAATCCATCGTTTTTTTGCTCACCATGCCATTCCAGTTTGAACCCAGCCATATGCAAATCAGTCTTGACCCTGTGCCCCATGGGAACAGTCCAGCCCGAACTGCCAAGCCAGGTCCTCCCTGGACTGGAAACAAGCATCCTAGGACCGGTTTCGGGCTTTCAGCCCTCATCAGCCAGGATAGCCTGATTCCAGTGGCATGGAGAGCAGGGGACTCACGTCTGAGCATACCCTTCCCACTCGGGGTGACAAATGCAAAAATAACAATTGATGGACAGAATGCAGAACAATGTCATACATTCACCCCAGTACAGAGATCTGGGCCTAAATCCATCGTTTTTTTGCTCACCATGCCATTCCAGTTTGAACCCAGCCATATGCAAATCAGTCTTGACCCTGTGCCCCATGGGAACAGTCCAGCCCGAACTGCCAAGCCAGGTCCTCCCTGGACTGGAAACAAGCATCCTAGGACCGGTTTCGGGCTTTCAGCCCTCATCAGCCAGGATAGCCTGATTCCAGTGGCATGGAGAGCAGGGGACTCACGTCTGAGCATACCCTTCCCACTCGGGGTGACAAATGCAAAAATATAAATATAATACACAGGGTCAGACTGATTTGCATATGGCCATGTCTGAACTGGGGTGGCAGAGTGGGCTAAAGAACGGTGATGGATCAAACCCAGATCCGTTGACTGGGTGTGAGTGTTTGATTGGTTCTGATGCTCCGTCCATCACCACCCCCTTTTGTACCGCTTTGTTCGCCATAAGTTGGCAGGGTATGCTCAGACGTGAGTCCCTTGCTCACTTTGCCACTGGATTCAAGCAAGCCTGGCTGAAGACGGCTGAAATGCCAGAAACCGGTCCTAGGAAGCTTGTTTCCGGTCCAAGGAAGGCATGGCTTGGCAGTTCGGGCTGGACTGTTCCCATGAGGCACAGGGTCAGACTGATTTGCATATGGCCATGTCTGAACTGGGGTGGCAGAGTGGGCTAAAGAACGGTGATGGATCAAACCCAGATCCGTTGACTGGGTGTGAGTGTTTGATTGGTTCTGATGCTCCGTCCATCACCACCCCCTTTTGTACCGCTTTGTTCGCCATAAGTTGGCAGGGTA
This sequence comes from Triturus cristatus, assembly GCF_964204655.1. Lineage (NCBI taxonomy): Eukaryota > Metazoa > Chordata > Amphibia > Caudata > Salamandridae > Triturus > Triturus cristatus. The sequence continues at coordinate 1,257,509,671 of NC_140590.1, forward strand.
TGCTCAGACGTGAGTCCCTTGCTCACTTTGCCACTGGATTCAAGCAAGCCTGGCTGAAGACGGCTGAAATGCCAGAAACCGGTCCTAGGAAGCTTGTTTCCGGTCCAAGGAAGGCATGGCTTGGCAGTTCGGGCTGGACTGTTCCCATGAGGCACAGGGTCAGACTGATTTGCATATGGCCATGTCTGAACTGGGGTGGCAGAGTGGGCTAAAGAACGGTGATGGATGAAACCCAGATCCGTTGACTGGGTGTGAGTGTTTGATTGGTTCTGATGCTCCGTCCATCACCACCCCCTTTTGTACCGCTTTGTTCGCCATAAGTTGGCAGGGTATGCTCAGACGTGAGTCCCTTGCTCACTTTGCCACTGGATTCAAGCAAGCCTGGCAGAAGACGGCTGAAATGCCAGAAACCGGTCCTAGGAAGCTTGTTTCCGGTCCAAGGAAGGCATGGCTTGGCAGTTCGGGCTGGACTGTTCCCATGAGGCACAGGGTCAGACTGATTTGCATATGGCCATGTCTGAACTGGGGTGGCAGAGTGGGCTAAAGAACGGTGATGGATCAAACCCAGATCCGTTGACTGGGTGTGAGTGTTTGATTGGTTCTGATGCTCCGTCCATCACCACCCCCTTTTGTACCGCTTTGTTCGCCATAAGTTGGCAGGGTATGCTCAGACGTGAGTCCCTTGCTCACTTTGCCACTGGATTCAAGCAAGCCTGGCAGAAGACGGCTGAAATGCCAGAAACCGGTCCTAGGAAGCTTGTTTCCGGTCCAAGGAAGGCATGGCTTGGCAGTTCGGGCTGGACTGTTCCCATGAGGCACAGGGTCAGACTGATTTGCATATGGCCATGTCTGAACTGGGGTGGCAGAGTGGGCTAAAGAACGGTGATGGATCAAACCCAGATCCGTTGACTGGGTGTGAGTGTTTGATTGGTTCTGATGCTCCGTCCATCACCACCCCCTTTTGTACCGCTTTGTTCGCCATAAGTTGGCAGGGTATGCTCAGACGTGAGTCCCTTGCTCACTTTGCCACTGGATTCAAGCAAGCCTGGCTGAAGACGGCTGAAATGCCAGAAACCGGTCCTAGGAAGCTTGTTTCCGGTCCAAGGAAGGCATGGCTTGGCAGTTCGGGCTGGACTGTTCCCATGAGGCACAGGGTCAGACTGATTTGCATATGGCCATGTCTGAACTGGGGTGGCAGAGTGGGCTAAAGAACGGTGATGGATCAAACCCAGATCCGTTGACTGGGTGTGAGTGTTTGATTGGTTCTGATGCTCCGTCCATCACCACCCCCTTTTGTACCGCTTTGTTCGCCATAAGTTGGCAGGGTATGCTCAGACGTGAGTCCCTTGCTCACTTTGCCACTGGATTCAAGCAAGCCTGGCTGAAGACGGCTGAAATGCCAGAAACCGGTCCTAGGAAGCTTGTTTCCGGTCCAAGGAAGGCATGGCTTGGCAGTTCGGGCTGGACTGTTCCCATGAGGCACAGGGTCAGACTGATTTGCATATGGCCATGTCTGAACTGGGGTGGCAGAGTGGGCTAAAGAACGGTGATGGATCAAACCCAGATCCGTTGACTGGGTGTGAGTGTTTGATTGGTTCTGATGCTCCGTCCATCATCACCCCCTTTTGTACCGCTGAGATACTGTTCATGTCATTGGAGTTCAGATATTCACAAAATTCTGCCAGTTTGTATTGGGACCCTGACCATAGTAAAAGACAGTTGGCTATGTAGCGTCCCCAGTGAACAATGGAATCGACCCATGGAACCCCTTTACTGCCCCAAATCCAATTAGATTCTCAGACACCCATGTAAAGGTTCCCAAATGAGGGCGACAACTTAGAGCCCATGGCCACGCCTTTGTTTTGTTTGTACCATATGTTGTCATACATGAAGAAATTGTTATTCAAAATGATGTCCATCATTGTGATAAGCATGTTGGTATATTGCCATAAGGTGGCTGGCCTATTCAGTAGCAGGCTGCTGATAACGGAGTCCTAACTCAGGTTCAATTGTTGTGTTGAGAGGAACCACATCCAAGGTGGCTAGAGTCATTCCTGGTTGCCATTGGACATCTGCCAAGATACTTTGGATGCATTTCGTATCTAGGATGGTAAATTTTTGACCATAGGACTTAAGAAAAGATCCACGTATTGTGCGAGTCTCTCAGTGGGACCCACAATACCCGATACGATAGGTCTGCCAGGTGGGAATGGTGCAGGTTTATGTATCTTAGATAAGTTGTACAACCAGGTGAATGCAGGCTTGTGTACCTTCAGATAGAGAAGCTCCTGATCATCAATGAGACCCAATGAGTGCCATTTGGAAAGGCATTTGTTGATTTTGGTGGCGAGTCTGCCCATGGGATTGTAAGTGAGCTGCTCATAGCAGGAGGTGTCTTGTAATTGAGACAGGATTTCATTGTGGTAGTCAATCAGATTCATTACCACGACATTTCCGCCTTTATCCGCCTTTTTAATTACGATGTCTGTGTTAGATCCCAAGGTTTTCAAAGCTACCCGTTCCTCTCTATGTAGATTGTCCTTGGTTCTGTGTTTGGTGCTCAGTACTTTTTGTTCACGTCTATGTCAGCCATTACCAGGTTGTAAAAGGTGTCGACCGAGTTCCCTCCTGTCTTTTACTATGGTCAGTGTCGCAACAGTAACTGGCAGAATTTTGTGAATATCTGAACTCCAATGACATGAACATGAGATTCACGAGTGACTCCAGTACCTCAAGCATCACATTTCTTGATGTGGAACTCTGCATCAAGTCAGACACACTACACAGTTGTTTGCATAGGAGGTCAACATCATGTAATGCCATCTTACATGCAGAGAGCTCTCACCCGTTCCATCAAATTCAAGCGATCCCCTATGGGGAATTCGTCAGAACTAGGAGGAACTGCAGTGAGGAACTAGAGTTCCAGAAATGCATGTCCAACATAAGTACTTTACAATGCTATTTGTTAAGGCTCAACTGCATCCACGTCAGTCAATGAGCCACTGTGGATTTTTCCAGACACGGTCTACTCTTTCCATCCACACCACGCATGCACTTTGAGCATGTTATGATTTTCACCGGTGCCTGTCTGCTGCTAGCACCTCGCCATTAGTCGCACACCCGTTAAGTCCACCCTCGCTTGCCCCTTCACATCATCTCCAGTTGCACGCACCGTTCCAGGTACGGTCTAGTCTTTTTAATCCACACCTGTTCAAATAGCTCGCATAAACATCCGCCGACTTCCACATCCGGAAATCGTGATGGACCCAGTGTTTGTTTGTCTTCTCCTACCCACTCGAAGTAAGCCGCACCCGGTTCACTGCCCTACGTGGTTCTCAGAGCCAGGAGTCTCAGTTCACCCTGACTGGTTTCTTTCTCCTTTTTTTTATCCCAGTAGTCTGGCACACCCACCCTTTGCTTAATCCCTACACTGGACGTTCCGAATATTGTACCCTAGTGTAAGATCACACTACACATGTGCCGGGTCAGTCCCCCTCTTATTGTGTTGCCTCCCCAGAGTACCTGCACTCTCCCCCAATTTTTGCAGCGTCTCAGTTCCCCGCAGTACGGCTCACCCGCCTTATTGCCTCTTCCAATACCTGGACGTACCAAGCAACACTTTCCCCGAGGGTAAGTCCCCAGCACACGGAGCCTGTCCATTTCTCAGTTTTTCCTGCCTTCCCTCGTGTAATTCCACCCTCTCCCTCCTTTCCAGCTTCTGACACTTCCTTGTGCACTCCACACTTGTCTCTACACAGCACACCAGGACGTGTCTTAACCTCCAAGAGGTAAGCGATTGGAACACCCTCAATCCTCTTTCACCCATCTCCTTAGGGCACCATTGATCTCCTTTTCTCCCCTACTGTGGTTTTTCACCAGGTCCTAGTGCTACCCTAGACTTCCCAGCTCCATTCACAGGGACCCACTTACTCAGGCCACCCTCACAATAGGAATTCCTACGTGGACTGCAAGGTCTTCCTGGACCCAATACCAGGTTTTAAGTTCTCACAGGCCTCGTGGTGATCCTTCATCCTTGGTTTCATTATGGAGTCTGCCTTAACGCCGGGTGGGCCCCACAACCCCACGTACCCTCACACTCCCTTCATTCCGTCCTTTTGTCTCTCTCCTTTTCTCTAGACTCTGCTGGTCTATCGACACCGCCACACAGGTACTGTCTTCCACCCCCAGTACCATTAGTATTTCCGTGCCAGCTGTGCAGTGACACCTGTTGAAAATGCTTTTATTCTATGCACGGCCACCTGGCTGTCTCCCCTGTCTGTGCCTATTTTGCTTTTATAGTTTAGCTCCTGCACACGATTCGTTCATGCCTCACTAATGTCCCAATACCATCCATCCCCCAACCTGGCTGGTGAGCAGCCGTGGGCAATACTTCACACACTCATCTTTTGTGTGTCATGTCTATTCATAGGATTTGGTGTCTGTGTTTTTGAACTATTGATGAACATGTTTTGTGATTTTGTACAGTTAGAATTTTGAGGTCTCCCCAGCACTATCATTCACAACGTATTAAGATTGTGTCCCCTTGTTTTTCCGCAATTATCGCTCCATTGTACAGTCACGATTTTCACACCACGACATCGGTTCATACACCAAGTCACTTGTACATTTGTCTTTTCACATTTTTCACCTAGGGTTTCCACGTGACATGGGTGATACTGATCCACATTCCCCCAGCAGTGGTGTTATTTTTTTTTTGGCAACAACCCATTCTATGTTTTTCTGATTTTTTATCCTTCCCAGCCCTAAAGAAGTCACAGGATAGTTCCCTCATGTGACGAAACACGTGTCAGCTGGATGTGTCTTTGTTGTTGCATTATTAAATACTATCGAACAAATATACTTGTGTTGACCACAGAAATTGGTACAATACGAGACATTTCTACCATTGTTATATACCCAGGATGTGTGCCCAGAACTGTGTTCTTAGTATACATCCTTGTTTTCTGTGTTGGGGCCATAAGTAATGCACAATGCCAGCCTGAGTCACTGACGCTGAGTGACGCTGGGCAAACTATTTGCCAGGCTGATGAGCTCACCGACCTGAGGCCTGTGAGGTCATCAGCTCAGCAAACACATAGCCCAAAGGATCAGTCTCCATCCCCTGATAACGTGGGGGTAAAGATAGCACCGGGCGCTTCAGGCTTAAGCCCAGTAGTGCCGGGGCTTCACGTCAATCAGGGGGTGAAGAGCATGGCTACCCCACCCATTTCCAACTTGTCACGGGGGGTTGGTCCCACCCTGTGACGAGTTGGCAAGGGGTGGGGTAGAGGCTGCAGGCAGGCGGGAAGTGTAGAAATTGAATCTGTGCAGTTTGTCCACAGGATTCCTGAAGACACTGCGCAGACTCGAGTTTTCTGTTTCCTGTGCTGCACTGTATTGTGGGTGCATCACACCTGTATGGCACTACACATTGATGGACTGTTTGGCAGCCAGCAGCAAACCCCTGGACCCGGTGGCAGCATGGAGGGAAGGTTACGGAGGTGTCCACTGCAGTGGTCTGGGACTCGTGGCTGCGTCACTGCTTGCAGAGTCCAGACGGTGCCCTGCAGACTCCCAACCCTGTCTCTTTACGGCTCCATCTGTCCATGGGAAAAGGATTAGATCAGCAATTGTTTGTGCATTTGTTTTTTACCTCACAGTTTTAATTAGCAACTGCGTGCGTGATTTAACACATAGATGCGCAACTGATGCATTGGTTGTGCTGCCCTATGTAATAGTATGCCAATCGTAAAACCCAATAGGCTTGGAGTGACCAGCCACAGTGTGCACAGAGATTATATGGACGATGTTTGGGTGTCTCCCAGACTTGGGACACTGTGTGCCTGCGTGCGTGTCGGTGGTGTAGTTTGAAGCCTTTTTACTCTGGTGTTTGTTATTGATTAGGTACGTGAAAAATGGGTAAACACGGTAATCCTTTGTACTTTTTCTATCTAAAGATAGGTAGGATAAAGGGATTTGTTGTGCTCACACTTTCAAGCTCTAGGAGGTGTAAACTAACTGCACGGAAGTGCACAGAGTGAATGGCCAATTCCAATATCCACTTATTAATAGCATGCTCGAATCAAGGAGCAGGATGGTAGATTTGCAGAGCTCATCGAAACGATGGAGTGAATGAGGGAGTGAGTAATACATTCACACGGTGCCATGTAACACACAAGGGCTTCCAGGTGCTTAGATAGCCATATGAGAAACAAAGTAATCATACTTTAAGTTGGGATAAAAGGAACAACTTCAAATTTTCAGTGAGCCAGTAGGACCAACTGTAGGCTACTGTGTTCAACACTTAATTTTACTGGTGCAAACCAAGAGAAAGTCTGTAAAAGGAACGGCACGGGTTACATTCCATGGCTGCTCCGTTTTCATGCTGAACCACGAGTAGGACTTTGAATGTCAGTGTAAAGGTTTACATTGCAGCGTGCGTTCGGGTTAGTTAAGTATCACTTACACAGAGTAATGGAAGAGGTCCCGTTCAAGTTAGCCTTGTCATGGATTTGATTGGTCCTTCTAACCTCGCTTCGGTGTGACAGCGGCTGTAGCAATCTAATCAAAGCAACGTTGCTCTCACGCTGGGAGGCAGTGGGGTTCCGTCTGTTATTCTATGGGCGTGGCCTGTAAATTGGATCATTGTTAGCCACCTGCATGTGGCAGGAGAAACCACCATCCTCCAGGTTCGTAGATGGCAAAAAAATTAACAGACCTCGACCTGCAGATAGCTACACAGCTGATGGTTTTTGTACAGCTTACATTCCCGCACCTAATTAAAAGTACAATCAATAATGTTTTTTTGAAGAATTGGCATTCTGGGCACACATATTTTAAAGTAATTTCATTGTACGCACAGTAATGGTTTTTGAAGAGTTGCCGTGACATGAGATGTGACTAAAGTTCATTCATTTTAGTTAGGAAGCCACGATTGATCCACAGGTTTTCAGGTTTCACTTTACAAATATCTAGTAATTGAGAGTCTATTAATCTGTATGAAGGCTTTGATTTTTACCTCTTTGTGCATTTTCCATACTTTTTACGACTGTGACCTGACCTTAACCTGAAGGCAGCCCTAATGTTTTCTGTACAACTGGCATGCTTTGAACACATTTGATTAAAGGGCTTTCATACCTAAAAATGAAGGAAAAGCGATTTGGTGAGACCAAATGTTTGCCTAAGATCGCATAATGTATGTGGGGAAGCCCTGATTTATCCATGTTTTCTAGGTTCACTTTGTACAAATCAGCTAGTAATTAAGGTATTTGCTCACATCTTGCTCTATAATAATCTGGGCCACTTGCAGGGTCTACATGACAACTGTCTTGCCTTTTAGTTAGGTTTTTACATATGAATGTCATGGGGCCTAAATACACCTAGAAGCATTGACCCTTGCTATTCTTTGGGCAGTAGAATAGAGCCATAATGGGGGAGCAGTTAAAACTACATATTTTTATTGCGATTGCACAGAAAATGGTGATTGGACTCCCAAAAATGCACTGCCGTGCTGCCATAACGTGCCCCCCACATGCCTCACTCCCCAAAGGCCAGGCTCAGCCCTACCACTCTCAAACTTCACCAGCCACCACTATATCTTGGACAATTGACAGAAAGTTTGTTTTCTATTCACCAACAGGTGCAAGACTCGCTACCTCCCACACCAGAGGGGCTTGGCCACAACATCCAGCCTGGGGACTTCGTTCTGGTTAAGAATTTTCAGAGGAAGAAAAGTTTGGAGCCCCTATGGAAAGGTCCAGAGCAAATTCTGTTGGTGACGCGGATGGATGTAAAAGTTGCTGGTCGAAAGAACTAGGTGCACGCCAACCATTGCTGGAGGGTACCTTTGCCGCTGCCGTATGCCCAGTGGGTCAAGGAGGGTATTGGAGACACTGAATGTGAACAAGTGCCCAGATTTGTCCTATTTAGTGACACGCAACTGATCTGGAGACAAACAGAGAAGGAGAACGACAACGTTCTGAACAAGACTGTCCCACCAGAAATACGAGCTATCCAGGAGCGTCTGTTCAGTGATCACACAGTGCCTGGGGCTGCCGGGTGCAATTTACGTCCTCTGCTGAGGGCCCCTGAATCGAAGGGGAAAGAAATTAGGGATGGACTGTACAAGATAGGCAGTACTGAGTAGCAGTACCAACCAGGAATTCGAGCAGGTGAAAATTCTGCATTTGTTTTTTGTTAATGTTCGGACATTAGATAGGGAAAAAGTATACTTTGAAAGTATACCACCTTTATCGACGTGGGATAGATTAGGAGAAGAGCTTAGGACAGAGCAAGTTCCATCGCAGGTGTTCAAGAGCGCCAACTGATTGATGGACAATAGGAGCCTGTGCTAGCGAGGATCTGATAGACACTGTGAACTATTGTGTTTCCTTGCATTTTCTTTTGTAATAGAGGGAAAAAAACGAATTCCACTGTGCATCTTTTTGGTAGGAAGGTTGCCGAGGAGGAGCAACCAATTATCATGGCACAACATAATGTGATTTGGTCCAAAAAGAGTAAAATAACGTTGCTCTTTTGATACTGGTGAAAATAATACTTTGTGGGGTGACATGGTTCTTTGAGGATGCATACCGTGTACCCGCACCTAGTACAGGCAAAAAAAATTCCAGGGACGTAATAAAAGGGCTGTCCCGAGTAATGTGTTTGTGGAGATGCATATGAGGTTCTTTGGGAAGGGGACCGCCGGCTACCCCGCCAGATCTGTCACTAGCCTTTGTATGGCATATCCCTTGTCACTTGTGAATTACATGTACACCGACCGCCCCAGTTTGCAGAAATAAGGGGAGTGTTTGGATCTGGTTACCCTGGACCATGTCTGTACCATAAAAAGCCACAAGGAATGGGTTAACCAGGCCGTGATAATAATACATATTGTGATAATTTTTATATGGGAGCGCAGAATAGAACATTTACAGTTGTTTTTCTGCATTTTTATTTTTTACCATCCTCTGCTACCAGAAAAACTGGTACAGTTCGGGTTCCTCAATTTCCCCTTACTACCACGGACAGAGTGATATCGCAGTCACACACACACTTACACATCACACACTGGTGGGGCCCATAACACCAACATTCATTCTAATCAATCTATCCGTACCTTTTATTCAGAAACGGGATAAAACATTTGGTTCCGAACTACACTGCTTCCCTTGATGGGAACTTGCTAACATCACTTAACAGAATCCCTCTATTCCTCCTTCCCATCAAGGAGATCACCAACTTTGTCGATGAATCATTTAGTTGGAATTAGCTTAATGACTCCTTAATTCTCTGAATCAAATCAATAATACATTTCAATGAAAGAACAACGCAACACATGAATTCAATTAATCTTTCTTTATCTAAATCAAATGCAGGTTAAACCCAATTAGTAAATTTTATCTTTTGTCATATTTACCTATTCTGGCTTTTTGTCGTTTTCTAAGTCAGAATCTGATCCTCAGTCAAATCGTCAAAGTTCTGTTATATCATGCAGAGTCACCGTCCTCTCCGTCAGCATAACATCAGGATACTAGATATGATGAAGTGCGTTCTAAACGACCCTCTCTAGTCTACTATTATTTATACTAAAAATTACATTCAAAAAGTTACAATCGTCATTTTCAGAGCTTCTTATTGGTCAATCAAAGTACATCCTAACTCATCAGGAAACATTCGATGTCGTTCCCACATACTAAAAGTTCCAAAACGAATGTATGGGAACGTTGGCAATCCATAGTTTAGGTTGCAACAATTTGTTGAATGGTTGGCCTTTCGCCCGGTGCAGCCTTGATGGGCACAGCGATGACAGTTCACCGGCAAGTCGCAGCTGCTGAGGTTTGCGCAGGCGCGTTTCTCCTTTCCCTTCATTGATTTATTTCGTAAAGGTCTGATTCAGTCGGCGGCCATTTTATAGCAGGCCCAAATGGTCAACTTAAGCAAAGAACAAAAAAACATCATTAATACATTAAAATGGTTAAACAGTGTTATTTCCCTTGCTAATACCCATATGAGTGTGCATTTATCTAGCCATATGCCACGTTCAAAGCCATTAGTATTAGTTTATTTAAGCATAATTCACGATAACATCACATAAGCAACGTTTATCCTATTAATATGCATACAGACTTAGTGTACATATTATTTTTAGCCATGCAAAGCAATCCCACGTGTATTCTCACGGTTAATAAAGTTGATTAGTTTTTTAAACAACGCTCTATTCATTATTATGATTAATCATTAGTCATTTTAATACAAACATATATAAATGGATTGGGTATATAAAAGAAAACATTTTACCCGCTCCATCAATCCCCCCTTTGGTGATTTTATTACCATAAACAAACCCTCAAAAAATCAATTTATTTTTCCCTTTTATGGAAATTCGAAATATTTTCTTGCTCAATTATGATTCTGTTTCCCCTTCATCTTCTCTTTTTGTCATACATACTCTCCATCCATTCTTCCAATTCCATCTCTTCAAAATCCTATTCTTGTTTCTTTTCCTTCTTTTTGATAATTTCTCATCTAATTTTCTTTTTATTTCTTTTATGTCTGCAACACATACATCCTAATCTAAGTATTAATAATATAAAAATTACACACGTTAATGGAAATAATATTTTTCCTAATATAGTACTACCTAATTTACCTAAGAAAGTTTTAATAGCAGCCATCTTATTACTAATTTTGGTCCAGATACTTTCAAACTCCAGTGGTACTATTTCATCATGCAGTTCAGTAATATTTTTAATATATACCTTTAGATCTTTGCTTTCATCAGGAATGTAAGTACAACAATGTTGAACTTTCAGCATTCCACAGACTCCACCCTCTTTTGCCAATAAGATATCAAGGGCAAGTCGATTTTGCATAATCATAGCACGCATAGCAACCATTTCAGTGTTTACCAAAAGAAATCCTCCAGCGGTGCTTGTTGACAAGCGATCCACTATGGTTGACAATTTCCGAATATTATTTGCATTCAAAGATATTCCCACTGCTGGTATCAAGGCTCCAAAAATATCACCTACAATTTCTATCCAAGTTTCTCTTCTACCACGCATTAATAGGTTATGTGGTCCACTATTTTCTACTCTATCCATGTGAAAGATCTTTGGAAAGACCAAGCCAACAAAACATGTGCCATACCAATGGTCGGGCAACCTGTAATAAGCCTTGTTCCCACAAATGTAGTACAATCCAGGAACAACTGGATCTTCTCCGCCTCTAAATCCCCATCCGGATGCAATAAAATATGCATCATGACACTCACTTGTCCCTATATAATAATAATCATATTGGGATCTTTCCCTCATAATACATAATTTGCCTTTCTGTGGTGAATCTATAGCTATTGTTGGTCTAGCTTCACCTTTTGTCGCCCTTGTCCCAAACATTTTCTCCTACTTCATGTCCTTCTGCCTTTTTATGCATCTTCAATCTCCTTTCTTCAACCATGTCTAGGAATGTTTTCTCTTCTCTCTTCAAACTGCAAGTTAAATTGTTTCTAAAAATATATTCTAAGGTCAGTTCTTTAGTCTCTATAAAAATCTCACCTAGTACATTAGCAGTTTTAGCTGGATTCAATTCATTATTCATGGGCAATTGTCCAAGAATGTTATCTATATTAGACAGATTATATTCTAATTTCCCTACTTGATAAAATATACTTGTTAACACGCTACATGTTATTCCATAAGTTGCTGGGAGGTGATAAGTCACTCCTTCTGAAACAGAGGCAGGCAACTGCATACATACGTAGCAATCCCTTACGTCCATTGTTTTTACATATTCATACAATAATTTTGAAAATACATTGCTAGAAACATCAGTTATAGACCTATCCTTGTGTAAATGTTCAGTGCTTGTTTTAAATGGAACTTCCTTTTGTGAATTCTTCACTACATTAGTCATATTCTCTGTATGCCCTTCTAGTGTATCTAAAGTTACTTTGAAAGAGATCAAAAGAGCGAGTACGCTCCACAGAAGCATTAATAGTCCTGTACAACAACAACACATTTTACACCATCTTCTCATAAAGGTACATCTGTTAGCCATCTTGTTAATTTGACCGTGTCTTTTGACTTAGCCTCTTCTACTCCACTCCTTGTACTTTCACCTGAAAGAGCTAAGCACTTATCAGGTTATCCTAGTCCTTCAATTTCTTATTCAATCCTTTATATTTTTTCTACAAGGACCTTCTTGAAATCACTCAGTTTGGCATCTCATCGTTTTTCACTTCCTTCTCGTCATCCACATACAGAATTTCCTGATCTTCCGCTTCTTCTCCGATATCGGATCGGATAACTCTCAGGATTTCCGCTGTTTCTTCTTCCTCCACCACTTTCAGTAAAGTCTCCTCTGGATTTCTGGACTATCTACCTCTTCTCCTTGTTCAGGCAGTGCCACATACGTCCATTCAGGTGACTTATACTTCTGGCTTGGTTTTCTTGATCGTTTGTTTTCTTCAGACACTTCTGTTTCGCCCTCTTTTTCTTTGTGCTGACTTGTTACTTCGTACACTTGTTCAGTTTTTGAGGGTTTAACTCGTGTCAATCGATATCTCAGTCTCTTTATTTTGTTTGGCCAAAGGTCTCCTTTCGCATTTCTTCTTGGTTTGCCTTCTTTACTGTTTCTTTCCTCGATCCAAGTTCCCTTCCTCAGAACTCGACCTTCTGGTTCACTGTCTTCAGATTCTGTCTCATTTGGCTTTTCTTTTCCACCAGCTACTTTCTCCACCTCTTGTGTTTGCCCTACTTCTGTCCCTCCTCGGGTCTCCGACACGCAATCTTTCTGCTTGCTGCTTGTCCCTTCACCTAACTCAGGGTGGGATGTCCCTACACCTCCTCGGGGGTCTTCCGCAGAAATCTGTCCCTCTCTCTCTATTTCTGTCCAGTCTTCTCCTTCAAGAATTTTCTCAGGTGGAACCTCTCCTACTCTCATCTGGTGTGAATGTTACTTCTGTCGAGACATTCTTTTCTCTTCTTCTTTCTGTGCTCGCCACTGGCGTTTTGCTCGTCTCCAGAATCTGAACTATCTGAAATCTGCAATCTCTTCCTCAGGATTTCTTCTCTTGGAGTTGGAACTAGTCTTGGCTCCTTCTCCCCCCTTTCGGGATTTTCTTTTGTCTTTGAATTCTCATTTTCTGAATCAGCACTTGATTCCGAATCATCAAAATATTCTTTTCCAATGCTATCTGCTGGATTTGGAACTCTCAAAGTGTGACTTGCATGTATCCAATTTTTCAGTCCAGCACACTTCACAGCAGTTGTTGTAGTCAGGATAACTTGCCTTGGCCTTCCCCACCTTGGAACCAAGCAATTCCTTCTTCTGTGGACTTTTATTCTCACCCAGTCACCTGGGCTCAGGTCATGGGCTGGTTTTCTCTCAAGGGTGGTGGCATCCGCTCCAACCTGGTGAAACACAGAATGGACTGCGTCAGCCAGGCCTTTACAGTAACCCAATGTTATGTCATCAGTTATTGTCATCAATTTGTTGACTGGAACAAATACGTGTCTCATGGCTCGTCCCATGATAATTTCGTGGGGACTCAAACCTGTAGTTCTGTCTGGAGTAGATCTGATTATCATCAAGACTAGAGGCAAGACATCAGGCCATTTCCTTCCTGTGGCTAAACACATTTTCCCTATTATGTTTTTGATCGTACCATTCATTTGTTCAACCACACCAGAAGCCTCTGGTCGATAGGCACAATGTAGTTTTTGTTGTACACCCAATGCTTCACAAATCAATCTAATGATCTCATTGTAAAAGTGTCCTCCTCGGTCTGATTCAATGGTCACTGGGAACCCGAATCTCGGGATGAATTCCCTTAACAATAGCTTGGCCACTGTGATTCCATCATTTCTTCTTGTTGGGTATGCCTCCACCCACCTGGAGAACAGACAAACTACCACCAGAACATACCTTAACTTGTTATAAGGGGGCATTTCAATTAAATCTATTTGCATTCTGGTGAAAGGTCCTCCCTCTCGGCCTATTTTGCCTAGCCTCACCACTGTCTTCCTTCTAGGATTGTACTGCTGACATATCAGGCATCTTTGACAGAGACTCTCTGCTATCAACCTGAATTTTGCATTGTACCAGGTCTGCTTAAAGGCCCTTATCATGGCATCTCTTCCCAGATGTCCTTGGCCAGGATACATCCGTGCCATTGTTGACATCATGCTATCAGGCATTACTGGTTTTCCATCCCGATAGACCCACACATGATCTTTCTCCCTCGTTGCACAACCTGCTTTTACCCACTGTTTCATTTCTTCATCTCCTGCTTCATCCTGCAACTGCCTCACTTCTTCCCATGTTCCCACAACGTTAGTAAACATTATAGAGCAAGAAAACATTTCCTTTTCCTTTGCCCTATTGATTGAATACTGGTTTCGGGCACAGTACTAAGCCATGTCATTGGCATATCGGTTCCCAGTAGTGATATAATCACTACCTTGACTATGAGCAGCACATTTTACAACTGACAGTTCTTTAGGCAACTGTATTGCTTCAAGCAATTTTCCCACCACTTCTGCATTCTTTATAGGAGTTCCACTTGAGGTCAGGAAACCTCTCTGCAGCCAAAGTTGGCCAAAATCGTGGACAAGTCCAAAGCCATACTGGCTGTCAGTTATCACAGTCACTCTCACATTCTTCCCAATTTTGCATGCCCTTGTCAATGCCACTAGCTACTACTTGAGCGGATTTAACTCCTTTCAAGTGTGATGCCTCTATGACTGCGGCAACTGTGCATATAGCATAGGCTGCACTCAACAATCCTTCATCTGTTCTCAAACAAGATCCATCCACAAACACCACAATCACTTTCTGGCAATGGTAAATCTTTTATGTATGATCTGGGTTTCGTGCAAAAATCAAGCACATCCAAGCAATCATGATCAACATCATCTCTTACCTCCACTTTCTCTGCATCTGGCAATAGTGTAGCGGGATTCACATTCACACATCTTTCCAGACTCACATTGGTTGCACCTAGAATGACCTTCTCATACTTAGTCAGCCGACTATGTGACATGAACTTTGTTCGGCTCCTTGTTAAAAGGATCGCCACATCATGAGGTACAAACACTCTTACTGGATATCCCATCACAATTCCTTCACTCTGCTCTAGGCTTCGGCAGGTAGCAGCTACTGCTTTCAGACATCCTGGCAAATCTACCACCACTGGATCTAACATTGACGAGAAATATGCAACTGGTCTTCTCAATCTTCCATGTTTCTGTATTAATACTCAGAGTGCACATCCGTTTCTCTCACTGCAGTACAATTCAAATTCTTTCTCATAGTCTGGCATCCCCAGAGCTGGGGCTTCACAAAGACTGTCTTTTAATTGTCTGAATGCTGCCAATTTTTCTTTGTTCAACTCAAGGGGGTCTTTAACCTCACTTTTTGTCAATTTTACCAATGGTTTGGTACTCAGGGAAAAGTTACTTATCCACTGACGACAGTCGCCAACCATCCCTAGGAACATTCTCACTTCTCTGAGTCATCGGGGCTCTCATTCCCCTAATAATTCTGATTCGGTCTATGGTTACTTTTCTCAGCCCTTTTACAATGTTATGTTTTAAGTATTGTACTTCTTTTTTGCAGAATTGCAATTTTGTCAGAGATACTTTCAGTCCTCCATCTGCCAAATGATTCAGCAAAGCTATTGTGTCCGTTTCACCAGCTTTGCGTGTTTTCGACGCCACCAATAGGTCATTGATATACTGGACCAGAACTGAATTTTCAGGCATTGTTAGACTTTCCAGATATTTCTTCAGCAACTGATTGAAAATTGATGGGCTCTCTGTGTACCCCTGTGGGATTCGGCAACAATGCAAAAATACGCTCTCCAAACCGAAATGCAAAAATCGGCTGGCTGTCATGATGCAACGGAATGGAAAAGAAAGCATGACATAAATCAATTACTGTGTACCATTCTGCATCATGGGGAATCTGATACAAAATCACTGATGGATTTGGAACAATGGGACAACATGACAACAATTTTGTTAATCTTTCTCAAATCCTGCACAATCCTGAACTTCCCATTGGGCTTCTTCAGTCCCATTATAGCCGAGTTACATGGACTGCTCATTATTTCCCTCAACACTCCTTGTTGAATCATTTTCTCAATTAAAGGTGTCACTCCTTCAATTATTTCAGGTGTCAGTCTATATTGCGGAATGTTTGGATAAATTACTCCTTCTTTTAGTGTAATTTTTACTGGATCTATATTTCTCATAAGGCCTACATCTTCTCCAGTAAAATCCCAGACTCCTGCTTTCACTGACTGCTTCAATTCTTTGGGTAATTCATCAGGGTTAAATACTGCATAAGTTCCTGTAATTCCATTTTCTTGATTAGCTATTGTCATCTTATACAGTACATCCTCATCTGGTGTCTCAAAAGCTATTCCATCTGGAGTACAGAATACAGTGCAATTCATCTTGCACAAAAGATCCCTTCCTAACAAATTCACAGGACTGGTATCGCACACCACAAATCGGTGCATGTCTGTGAATTTCCCTATTTTAACCTTTACCGGTTCGGTAAGGTAGGTCCTAATCTGGATGTTTGACACACAACTACTTGGATTGTTTCATCCGAGAGAGGAAGATTCTTCACATCTGCTGACCTGACAGTAGATCGCGTAGCTCCAGTGTCTACTAGAAAAGTAATGTTTTCATCATTAACTTTCCCATCCACTAATGGTCCTGTCTGATCTATTTCTAGAGTTGCGCCAAGTACGCACTCTTCTTCCTCTCTTCGGCACCGTCAATAATTCTCCTCTGAATCACTCTCGTCATTTCGCAGCCAATATTGTGAAACAGCGCTCGCACGTTGCGGTTTGTTTACCTGTTCTTCATTGTAGAATCCCACTTCTTTGCTATATTTCTAGGTATTTCTGCTTTGCGATAATGGCGGTTTTGGCACCTGATTCTGTGGATTAACAGCCTTCTGCTGTTGCTGTGGGGGGCCACTCATCTCACACTGCAACTGTGGATTCAATGATGGAGTTTCATTATTAGTACTTGGTGGATATTTACACTCGGATTTCCAATGCCCTAACCTTCCGCAATTGTGGCATGGAAACAACTTCTTAGCTTCTTCTATATTACCTTTTCCTGGGCCAAATCTCGGTTTGATTCCTGGGTTATTGGCTTGTTCGACTAGCTGAGCTTCCTTTCTTTCTGCAACTTTCACTTGAGCCCACATTGCCTTTTCTTTTAGTTTTCGCTGCTTTGCCTCAATCTCATCACTAAAGTATTTGGCATGTCTCAGGATTTCATCAATTTTCTTGCTTTGCCAATCAGTGTGCTGCTTAATCATTTCACCAATTTCGGGACGTAAACCATACACAAATCTGTACACAAAATGAATCGGATCCTTTTCTCCCAGATTTTCATCTCCACTAAACTGTTTGAAAGCTAGTATTAGCCTTTCATAGTAAGCATGAACTGATTCTTTCACTTCCTGATGCGTTCGATCTATTTTAACCCAATCTGTTTCTTTGGGAGGCACTTTGTTTTTCAAAAATACCATAACTTGTTCATATTTCTTCTTTACCTCGGGGTCTGGTGCTCCTGTTTTAGGATCTCTCGAGTATTCTTTAGCTGGCCAATCTATGACTATTTTGCATTCTGCCCATAAGTCTGCTGGCACTATTATATCAAATAGGCTATTTAGATCAA
The DNA here is from genome assembly GCF_964204655.1 of Triturus cristatus. Classification (NCBI taxonomy): domain Eukaryota; kingdom Metazoa; phylum Chordata; class Amphibia; order Caudata; family Salamandridae; genus Triturus; species Triturus cristatus. The sequence goes on from NC_140590.1 coordinate 1,257,527,379, forward strand.
TCCACAGTACCTTTGACAACTTAACAAATCTGTCTACCTGTCTGTACCACTCGACGGGCTTTTCTCGCAATCGAGGGAAGTCATTTGTAAATGACAAAATGTCCTGTCTTGTCCATGGGACATGCACATATCCCCATCCTGGAATCTCTCTCATGGGAAACTCTGTCACTACCTTTTCCTTTTCTCTCACAGGAAATGCTGGGAAAGTTCTGTCTGAGGTATCATCCCGCTTTCTATACCACCTACTTTTCCATTTATCCACATCTCCCCATTTCCTTAACAATGTGATTATGTCCTTAATCTGCCCTATTCGTCCTGCAGCGTTCAGATTTTCAATATCCTTTTCCGTGAAATCCACTCGGTAAGGCTTCTGTAAAGCTTTTACCTTGTCCATGTCAATTCCCATTTCACTTGCTATATCTTCTAGCCTGTCATGTAAATTCTTTGCTCTCCAAGTGACACTCTTACAGAAGAACAACAGCTCCTCATCCTGGTAAATTTTCAGCTTTTCTGTGGGGATTGTCCCTACTATTAATTCTTCTAACACCATGCGTAATTTCGCCACATCAATGGTTTGGGGATCTTTCTTTTCCTTGCAAGCCCTTCACTCAATTCATCTGTAGTAATACCTACTGATTTCTCTACATTCCCTGGTTATGTCATTCTCTGTGGTTCTAATATTGATTCCCCTACCATTCTGTTTCTTTCTACAGTATCAGGATTATAAAATGGGTTATTTGACACCTGTAGTTCACCTTCACTCATTGTGTGTCTCCAAGGAGTCTCCCTTGCTCTCATTAGGGGTTGTTCCGCTTGTCTATTGCTCACATACGGAACTGTTAGACCATGCTCACTTTCTTTCTGCTTCTCAAAAATGGGCATAACTGGACCTATGGTTACAGGGACTGTAACGGCTTCTAGATTTTTAGTCAATTCTAACGTGGTTTTTGCTAATTCCCTCGAATTTTCACTTTCAGCCTCATTTTCCATCTCTTTCCCCAAGGGAATTTCTTCTCCTCACCTCTGGAGTCGTAACCTCTGTCTTGATGATTCGCAGGGTTTCCCTCACTGGAGTACCTGAAGTTAATGTCTCTGATTCCTGTCTGTACGGAGGTTGGTTTTTGTAAAACATCTAGGACATCATCCTCAGATTCATTTGCTCCATACCTTCTAGGTTCTACATTATGTCTTATCTCTATACATCCTAGGCGAATAGTAGTGGCACGATGGAGTATGCAATAACGGACTCACAGTATACGCCTGACCCAAACACTAAGAACCCCATGGCACATCCCAGTTCAGTTCTCCCCCCAGTTTTTCTTCTTAACTGGCAAAGACCTGCTACACCACAGACCGCATCCACACTGGCCAAGATGTAAACGTACTCTCTATATCAACGATGGTCTACTTTGCTACTTATATATTACAGTCATTTATGCGAAACATGATGAATGTACGTTTATATTATCAAAATGCCAATAAAAAGAATTTTCAAAAAAAAAAAATGTCTTCTCTATACATTTCCGTCCTACACTTTCTCCTGCAGCCCTTACGGGAAATAGTCCTTCAGTCATACTTGCATCTCGCCACCTTCTCATTCCATCACAATGAGTTTCGCGATCATTTGGCCGTCCAAACATATCTATATCTACTGCCATTTTCTCTGTTTTTCTCGCTCATGCATTTCGTCTTCCCACTCAGTCAAAGGCTCAAACTGTGTCGGTCTAGGCCGCGGATCTAAGCTCATCATTCTCTCCCGCAAGTTCCTTAAAATATCTAAATTAAATGAACCATTTTCTGGGAACGTTAAAACTCCGTCTTCCTTGGTGTACTTTGCCCAATTGTCTAACCAAATGCAAGTATGGTATCCATATTTCGCAACCATGAAGGATGCGGGTGTTTTCGTCGGAGGAAGTAACTGTCCTTCCCTAGTCACAATCTCTTTGTCTTTCACAAACCATCCTTTTATTTTACTAAACATGGATTTTTTCTTTTTCTCGGGTGAATGATAATACATTTTCCTTTTTCTCATGAACCCCTTAGTCTGTTCTTCTACTGTACGATCTTTGGTCCAATAGCAATGCGACTCTCACTCACGCACCAATCCTGGCGCGTCTACGTCACTGTCACAATCTCAAATCCCTGCGCGACTCACACTAACGCACCAATCCTGGAGCGTCTACGTCACCCTGTACTTCTCCAATCCTAGCGCGGCTTTACACTGACGTACCAATCCAGAGCGTTTTACACCTCTGACTAGCTGTCCAATCCCAGCGCGGTCTTTCTGACGTCAGCAGTCGCTGCAGCAGCTCCTGCTCCTGACTCCTGTCTCCAGTCTACCCCTCTTTTACAAGACTACTCGGTAGACTTTGTTTCAGTTTTACAATACCGTTAGTTACAACATATAAACATCTCCATTGTCTGCTTCGCTAACCACAGAATAGCAATAGACCTTTCCCACGAGAATCCTGTTTTCCCCGAGAGCAGCGCTTACCTCTGCCCTACCACAGAATAGTTACTTCCGTTGATAAAGTAGCACATTCCTCTACTTCACCCTTCTACCAAGCATCAATTAACTGTTTCTCCAGATTTAAGACACATAGTTGGAAACGCAATGCTCCTGAGAAATGAAACCAGAGTTTCACAATTAACGCGAATGCTATTTCTTTCACGCACTTTCACACAAGAAAATGTAGTTAATTCACACAGAATCCTGCCTTTTCCGAGAACAGCGAACAGTCTGTCCTACTACAGAATTATGACATACTTTAACAAAGCAGCGCTTGCCTCTACTTTGTCCTTCTAACAAGCTCAGAGAATACCTGCTACCTTTTCAGTGATAAGCGTTATCGGTATGCCAATTGGTTTCCTGGTACCTAAGACCAAAATTTCACAGGTACCCTTCGCTATCATTCACACTTCTCTCACACAGAGAATATCACTAATGGTAACACTCGGCGATGCTACCGAATCAACCCAGACAATGCGCCGTGCAGCTACAATTGTCACACGGTTTTCCCGTGTACCTACGGGCAACCACAATCCCGTCTTTCCCGAGAGCAGCACTTACCTCTGCTCTACTACGGAACTGTTACCAATTCCCGACTTCCTACATCCCAGAAGCCGTGCAGACAACATAAAACTCAATACGATTTCAACATATAGTGTTAGTACATATATCAATACCAATCAATAATCGATAAGCTATATACATGCCAAAATCATTAAACCAAAACAATAAAAACCATCTCTAGCTACCAGAAAAACTGGTACAGTTCGGGTTCCTCAATTCCCCCTTACTACCACGAACAGAGTGATATCGCAGTCACACACACACACACACACACACACACACACATCACACACTGGTGGGGCTCATAACACCAACATTCATTCTAATCAATCTATCCGTACCTTTTATTCAGAAAGGGGATAAACATTTGGTTCCGAACTACACTGCTTCCCTTGATGGGAACTCGCTAACATCACTTTAACAGAATCCCTCTATTCCTCCTTCCCATCAAGGAGATCACAAACTTTGTCGATGAATCATTTAGTTGGAATTAGCTTAATGACTCCTTAATTCTCTGAATCAAATCAATAATACATTTCACTGAAAGAACAACGCAACACATGAATTCAATTAATCTTTCTTTATCTAAATCAAATGCAGGTCAAACCTAATTAGTAAATTTTATCTTTTGTCATATTTACCTATTCTGGCTATTTGTCGTTTTCTAAGTCAGAATCTGATCCTCAGTCAAATCGTCAAAGTTCTGTTATATCATGCAGAGTCACCGTCCTCTCCGTCAGCATAACATCAGGATACTGGATATGATGAAGTGCGTTCTAAACGACCCTCTCTAATCTATTATTTATACTAAATATTACATTCAAAAAGTTACAATCGTCATTTTCAGAGCTTCTTATTGGTCAATCAAAGTACATCCTAACTCATCAGGAAACATTCGATGTTGTTCCCACATACTAAAAGTTCCAAAACTAATGTATGGGAACGTTGGCAATCCATAGTTTAGGTTGCAACAATTTCTGTTGAAGGGTTGGCCTTTCGCCCGGTGCAGCCTTGATGGGCACAGCGATGACAGTTCACCGGCAGGTCGCAGCTGCTGAGGATTGCGCAGGCGCGTTTCTCCTTTCCCTTCATTGATTTATTTCGTAAAGGTCTGATTCAGTCGGCGGCCATTTTATAGCAGGCCCAAATGGTCAACTTAAGCAAAAACACAAAAACGTCATTAATACATTAAAATGGTTAAACAGTGTTATTTCCCTTGCTAATACCCATATGCATTTAGATAGCCATATGCCATATAGCTGTTGGGATGGTGTTGCCATTGGGTGTTCCATGTAAATATGCTCAACCCAAAACGAGGTGGGTGAAAAGGACCTTGGCAAAAGAATTCTGTGAAGGGGTTACCGATTTAGAAGTAAATAGCTAAAGTAATGGAATTACCTTTGGATACATCCTTTCGTCCATATTCACATTGGGAGGTCCTGCCATGGCCAGAGGTGAAAAAGCTAGGGAATATTTTGGATGCAAGCTACAAATGCTATCCGATGCCACAGTAGAAGCTTTGCTTGATATCACTACCCAATTAGAAAGCACGCAGGTGTATTCAGAACAGACAAGATATGCAGTAGACTTCATCTTAGCAAAGAGTGCTGTCCGACATTAGAAAATGTTTTTAGCTCATGCTAAAAGGAGGGTCCGTTAGGTTAGGCCCGTAAATGCTTACGCAGTGCCTTGTATAAGTTAGCATTTGCCGCGCCATTTTCTGTTTAAGATGTCATTTTGTAAGATGATCGAAACAAATCCTTGCTATTTCTGAAGAAATGTCCTCTGCTGAGTTTCGTTTCTGTAATGAAGAACTGCAAACGGCAGCACATAGCTTTCCCACTAGATAGAGGCCCTCTCCCTCCTGTCTGGTAGTGTTATTGCAGCTCAGGGTGCAACGGTCTTTGACTGTTGAGTTGCGAGAGCAGAAACTGTTTTATTTTTTATTTTACTGTCCAGCTGCTTGTGCATGTAAAATTCCACTGAGGGTGTGTTTTTAACGAATCATGAAATGTACATAATTTTACAGGCAAAAAAAAAATTCCAGGGACGTAATAAAAGGGCTGTCCCGAGTAATGTGTTTGTGGAGATGCATATGAGGTTCTTTGGGAAGGGGACCGCCGGCTACCCCGCCAGATCTGTCACTAGCCTTTGTATGGCATATCCCTTGTCACTTGTGAATTACATGTACATCGACCGCCCCAGTTAGCAGAAATAAGGGAAGTGTTTGGATCTGGTTACCCTGGACCATGTCTGTACCATAAAAAGCCACAAGGAATGGGTTAACCAGGCCGTGATAATAATATATTGTGATAATTTTTATATGGGAGCGCAGAATAGAACATTGGTGGGTTGGCATTACAAGGAGTTGACAGTACCCCTGGAGGCTGGGTATTATCCTGCTTGTTGCCCCATAATAAATAGTACTGTAACTTTACTGTATATTAATTGTTCTGGGATAATATTGTTTAGACATGCAACCCCCTTAGTGAATAAAGAGGATTTGAGCACTTTGGGAATGAACTCTAGATACTCTGCAGTGAATTATGAGGAACCAATAGATGCATACCCAGGGTTTTTCTTTTTGTCCAATGGGTCTTATTTCAATGTCCGTAATGGTACTGATGATGTAGCTGTTGGGATGGTGTTGCCATTGGGTGTTCCATGTAAATATTCTTAACCCAAAACGAGGTGGGTGAAAAGGACCTTGGCAAAAGAATTCTGTGTAGCAGTTACCGATTTAGAAGTAAATAGCTAAAGTAATGAAATTACATTTGGATACATCCTTTCGTCCATATTCACATTGGGAGGTCCTGCCATGGCCAGAGGTGAAAAAGCTAGGGAATATTTTGGATGTAAGCTACAAATGTTATCCAATACCACAGTAGAAGCTTTGCTTGATATCACTACCCAGTTAGAAAGCACGCGGGTGTATTCAGAACAGACAAGATATGCAGTAGACTTCATCTTAGCAAAGAGTGGTGGTGTATGCACAGTAGTTGGCGATCATGGTTTGGTCGGTATAAGAAATTTGGAAAGGAATATAACATATTATAGAGATCATTTATAATGTACAAGGTATGAAAGGTGGAATTGGAATTGGTCTTTTTGCCAGTTGAGATTGGATACTTCAACAGTTGATTTACCTTATTGTAATATTAGTGCTTTGCTGTGACCTTGTACAATGTCTCCCTTCTTGTTGTTCTTATTGTACCACTGTTTTTATGCCCAAAAAGATGATATCAGCCCATGTAACAAATGCCGCTATGATGATGCAGGCTAACATTGATGATCTGATGAATATTGACGAGGGAATATTTGAGGATTCTTCCCTGCTTGCTGTACCATTTCCATCGAATCAAAAGCTAAAGGCTGTGACGTACGCCTTATGAAAACTGAACTCCAAACTAAGTAGCCTGACAACTAAGCCCATCTGAAAGGTCATAAGAGCTAAGCTACTTCATTCAATTTCATATGGCCAATTAGTATTTCCTGTGGCATCAATCAACACCATGGAACTTGCCAACTGCCGAGCATTCAAACAGATCTTTCAGATATCTGCCCACGCCCAGAACGCCTTGGTACAGCTGGAATTTGGGCTAAACAACGCTACGAACATTGGGCATCGCTTGTCTGAGGGGCCTGTGCAGTACCACAGACTACAATGAAAGCAATCTTAAAGGAAATTTTTTGCCAAAGGCAATAAGTGGGAAAATGGCCTCCTCACTGCTTGCACTGAACTTAACCTTGACCAGTCCAACTGGCAGGATTTTATCCATCAACTAAGAATTTTAAAATCCATTAAAAAAAAATAACAAGTCAGACTATTATCCAAGGAAGATGACATCAAGGCAATTGAGTCCTCCATCAGTAACATCAGGTTAATAGCTAGTTTCTTCCATGACAAATTGAGACAGCCATACCTTGACTCAGCCTTGAACAAAACAATTTTAAAGCAAATTGTCAGTGAGACTCGTGGTTTTGCCAATAAAAGATTTAAATACTCGCTGGAAAACAGAGCGGTCACCACCTGTAGACTGTCACCAGTACGAGGAACCCATGGCTCACTTGGTATGCACTTGCCACCGATTGAATTAAGCACATCGCACTTTACTGAAACCGCTGTTTTCAAAATATGGCACATGTACTTGCACAGATGCAATGGAACTTCTTTTTAATTTGGAGATTCCAATGGAACTGGCCAGACCAGTGAAATGTGCACACCAGCTGAAAGAACTTATAAGTAAACACTCAGCCAAGGACTAGAGGCTGAATACAGCTTCAAATGAGTGTTTATATACTTAATCTTATTTGTCTCTTACTGTTGTGTATTGTGCTTACTAGACTAGTTAACTGAACTGATTAAGTTTTATCCACAAATGAAGAGGGTGCGTGGATGGAGACATCCCGCCCAGTCTTTTTTGTAACCATTTTAATTAAGTGAAACAAATTCATTCATTAACAGTAAGTGTAAGGAGTGCCCTTATTTTCATCCTACTTAAGTTTCTAATGCTTTATCAATTGTTGACGTATTGATACTGTTATGATGATGCTGTCTGACATTAGAAAATGTTTAGCTCATGCTAAAAGGAGGGTCTGTTAGGTTAGGCCCGTAAATGCTTACGCAGTGCCTTGTATCAGTTAGTATTTGCCGCGCCATTTCCTGTTTAAGACGCCATTTTGTAAGATGATCGAAACAAATCCTTGCTATTTCTGAAGTAATGTCCTCTGCTGAGTTTCGTTTCTGTAATGAAGAACTGCGAACAGCACCACATAGCTTTCCCACTAGATAGAGTCCCTCTCCCACCTGTTTGGTAGTGTTATTGCAGCTCAGGGTGCAACGGCCTTTGACTGTGTTGAGTTGCGAGTGCAGAAACTTTTTTTTTGTATTTTACTCTCCAGCTGCACGTGCCTGTAAAATTCCACTGAGGGTGTGTTTTTAACGAATCATGAAATGTACATATTGTATCTCTATGCTTGCAGACCTTTAGTCCCCTCTGTACCACTCCCAGAGACTGTGCAGACGGGGCTCCGCTCTGACTGTATACGTATAAACAATTATTGGTATATATTCTCCACTGTTCTTCTGACTCTTCATTTGGTATGGAAGGCTGAGAGGTGGTCTACTAGTGACCTGGGTGACCCCAAGCAGATCACTCCCTTCAGAGTGATGGTTAAGGGGGCAAGCTCGGATGTCTTCCATTTGGGAAGAGGAACTAGACAGGGGTGCCCCCTCTCACCACTTCTGTTCACGCTTAGTATCGAGCCATTGGCAGCGAAAATCAGATTACCTACGCTCTGAGGGATTCCTTTTGGCGGAGAGGAACATAAAATAGCTCTCTTCGCTGATGATGTGCTTATGACCATTACAGACCCCGCAAATATGGAGGTGATTGGCGTAGTCAGACCTACTCCTTTATTATAAAGCCTCACATTTGAGCGTGATTGAAGAATGGTCCAGCAGAGCTTCAGATAAACATTGGCTCCATGTGGAACGAATGGAGCAGGGAGATGTATAAGGGATCTACTCTGGAAGCCACAAAGGGATCGCCCAGTGAACACTTATTTGAGCACCCCTACGAGAACTACCCTTAAAGTGTGGGATGAGGTTAACTGTAGGTCAGCCTGGACCACCTTTCCCTCCCTGTACACCCCGATACACTACAACCCGGCCTTCCCACCAGCGCTGCATATGGTGGCATTCGATGAGTGGAGGGAGGGGTGATGTCTTGTAGTCTCCGACCTTTTTCACAATCTAAATATCTTAACATTTGTGCAATGTAGGAGGAAATTCCGGCTTTCGGCAACAGAACAATATCATTACACGCAGCTCCGAAACTGGGTATTGGGGGGCAGACATGAGAGTGGCGATAGCTAGGGACCCTACCCCACTTGAACGCTTTATAAAGAGGGGGTGGGGGGGGTCGAAAGGCACTAGATCATTCTTATATTCCTTATTCTCACACACCTGATCACCCCTGCCCAAGACATATCTTTCTGGGAGCAGACACGAGATAAGGACATCCTCGAGGCCCAGAGGGGAAAGTTATGGAGGGACATAACTTAATGTAACCACTCCATGGGAATGAGAGAAGCCCATTACACAGTGATGTTCGACTGGTACCTTTACCCGGCCACACTGAAGAAAATATTCCCTACATCAACAGAAATGTGCTGGAGGGGTTGCAGGATGCCACAGGATTTCCTGCACATTTGGTGGGACTGCCCCTCGATCAAACCATTCTGGGCTGAAATTGACACAAATTAATGACATTTTAGGATACCCAGTGCCAGAAGACCCAGGCTTTGTACTCTTTGGATTAAGGGATGTTGCTTTAAAATATCAAACAATGGGGGATAGATCAATCCTGTGGCTCGGTCTGGGGGCAGTGAAGATGGCAGTGGCTTGAGAGTGGAAGAAAGTAGAGGGTCCCTAAAAGACAACGGCATGGTCGATTGTGGCAGGCATTTACCCTGGAGCAAATGACAGATATCCTGTCTGATACACTCAAGAACTTTGAATATACATTGGGCCCTTTGGTTCATATCCTCTCTCGAGGGCTACTCGTGTGCCTGCCCAACACGAACATGGGCATTACATCTATTTCAGTTCTAACCGAGACTCGAGATGATGCTCTGGGATATGCCAATGAAAGTTGAATTGAGCTGTGACTAGGTAGAGCTGTACCAGCATCTGTTAAAACCACTTGTGTAAACGTATCGTACTACCTTGCACATGTACCTTTTGCAGCTGTTTTTCTTTTCCCTCCTGTTTGGTTTATCTTCCTTTTTACCTTCTTTTTCCTTTTCAGGAGGTGGGAGGGTAGGGGATTATAGAATATGTCACTAAGCGCTTCGTGCAATATGTATTTGGAACGTATGGTATTTGCAGAAGATACCGGAGGGAACATGGACAGACAGGAAAAAAAACGTACCTTTTGCCAGCTGCCGTCTCTCCACCACTTCAGACCCTTCCCATGCCGCCTGCTCCTCAGCTTCGGCGGAAGCAGGAAGCACAGAGGTACCCTCCCCCAAGTCAATCACAATGCAGCATTGTGATTGGTCTAAGCACCCTGATTCAGCGCTCAGATAGGGAATGGGAGCCTGGGCATTTTCCTCACCAGGCTGTGTCATGCAGCCTGGTGGGGAACATGCAAATTGTGCATGACTGTTTGGCCGGCCCACGAGGGCAGCCAAACAGTCATACACACTTAAGGAGTGCAAACCACTCCTCTTCCTGTGACCATCCCTGCCCTAATCTAGCCCAGTAGTGAAAAATACAATTATAATAACAGGGTTATCATTTTATTTTTCCTGCTCTCAGAGCAGTAGGGCGAAGGAGCAGCCCCTGAAAAAAATGAAGGCTCGGTCATCCCGTCCCGATTGGGTGGGCAGACATGTAGCTATTTCTCCAACAGCCCTTACTCCGTTGGGCAGTCAGAGGTTTTGCTATGGCGGTGAGGGAGAAATCACCACCGTAGCCAGACCTATGGTCCACTTGCTTCTAAATCAGACAGACCATTATGTTGGCAGCAAAGGATACTCTGTCTCAGTGGAATATACTTACTGCCAACATATGAATCAGCCCCTAAATCCTTATAGTGGTCACTTTAGAGTGTGTTTGAGATGTCAGAGCTTTTGTAGTTTAATTAGCTACTTCAATGATTTTTCTAGTTTTGTTTGAGTTAGAGAGTACTCCGACTTTGGTGATATTGTGGGATAAAAGGAAAGCAAATTAATTGCATCTGGATTTATCTAGTCCAACAGGAGGAGGAGTTGTTGGTTTGTGGCTCAATTATATCAATATTGTTTTGCGGTCGACTTAAGCAGAATTGATTTATGACTTTTTGGAGAAGATGGTTATTTTGTAAGTTTTCTTTTACTGCTTTCAGGATGGCATGCCTGCCGCCTACAGAGGCCCTGCCCTGAGCAGGGTGGTAGCAGGGCATGGATTGATGCTGTAGAGGCCTTCTGGGGGGCTGACCTGTGTGCTCACCTGCTTGGGCACTATATCCTAATGTGGCCCCCATGGGTGACGCACGTCCACGTAAGATAACAGCAGGAACTTGAGGCAACGCTGTGGGGGCTTTATAGCCCCTCCAGACCTGGGTGCCTGATCACTCTGCACTCTGACCTGGCCATGTGTGACAAAGGAGAACTGTGGTGTGAAGAGATCGTGGATGTGCCTGACTGTGAGAGGTGCTAGGAGCTGCATGGGAGCCTCAACGTCTGCAGACAGACACATGCAGAGGCCTATACCTGGAAGGCCCTGACCTGAAGAAATCCGATGAGGTGAAAGTAGGCAAAGGCCTGTTTATCCTATGTACTCTGCCTTGGGAAGCAGACACGCTGGGGGGAGACACGGGAGCACGCATGAACATGCCACCTACCCAAGACTAGGTCACCCTGTCTAGGCCTGGTAGTTGGGGATGCTTGGGGTGCGGATGTGGCATGGCATGTCCGCTCTCTTCATGGCAGTATAAAGTCTGGACACATTCATGAGGAGGCCTGGAGGAGGGGTGATCAGACATGCTGAAGTCTGGATGGACTAATCAGGGGCACATAGGTGCCCACTGCGGCGAACCTGTTGCCACGCTGTGGTCCTGGACCCAGAGTATAGTGTGCTGTATCGGTCCTGAAATTGCCCCCTTCATGGTTGGCCCTACACTGTTGCTAGCTACACCCTGTGTTGCTACTGGCTGGATCACCTACGCTTTAGGGGCATCCGTGGAAGAACCCGGGCCTGCCCCACCAGTTCTTAACATTGCTGTTTGCAATGAACCCAATGTCAACTTGAAGCCAGGTCTCCTGAAGTCATTCATGCTTCTTCCCGTCCCACACACTGTCGGGGAAACTTCTGGCTGTTCCACGGCCACCGAACAAACACTAGCGGTAAACATCTCATTCGATCGTTGGGGCTGCTCATGCTTCATCTCACTTCACTCTAGCAGTAGACACACCGAGGCCATGCAAGACACCCGCATAGCCCCAGATATTTCTTCACCAGCTCTAGCAGACAAGATTTGACCTAATTATTTTGAACCTGCAGCAGACAAATCTGTTCTCTGCTCCTCACTTGCCAAATTGATTTTGGACCTCCCGCAGTTGGCATTCCCACGCCTTCTCTGGCACAACCATAGAATCCTTAGCGGATGAAGGAGTTCACCTCTCTCAGTAATCCTTAGTCATTGGGACCCATTGCAAGGATAGAGACGTAGTGCCTCAGTGCGGACAAAGGCTTTCACCACCACTGCTCTTCACTACAAGGATGCCACCTCCTCCTCAGTACGACCGACTGCCCTTTGTGGCATACCCAAGATAGTCTTCAACTGATGTACTTCTGCCCACTACCCTCATTCCGATCTGGTCCAGCAATTCAAGACTCTTGGATATCTCAATTCATTAGTAATACATACGCCTGATGCGTACAAGGTGTTTCCTTCTGTCATTGTCCTGAATAGACCCACAGTTACAAGGGCCAAAACATGGACACTTTCCTCGGACGAGCCACCCAACCTTAAATCTTCCAAATCACAACCTGGACACTTATTAAAGACACTGAGGACAGGATTTTCCTCTCATGTGATACCATTCTAATGGACTATCTCCAGTGTTGACTGCCCGCTTAATAAGGAATGGGGGCACTTTATACCAACCAACCAACTGGAAGGTTAAACTCATTTTCTAGTGTCTACATTTAAATCATTGTATAAAGTATTGACAATTACTCACTTTCTTCTTACCTTTGTTTCTATGTTTAATTGTTAATCATAAATATCTAGCTATCTATCTATAAATGTACCCTTACAATGTACCCTTACCAAGAGTGAAAATTGTTACACAGTTTAGAAGTTAAATAAACTATGCACCTCAATGGCAGACATGGATACCAGTGATTAATTTAAGTATTCATTGTGTAAATAACTTGTGTGATTTTATACCATATTTTTCGCTTGCTTGCATTATGCCTAGGTATTGTGGTGTCATTAGGGCAACCCCCTAGATATTTATATGCTCAACCCTTCCGTGACTTTGAGTGCAAACGGGTCCCTTCGCACTGCTGGTTTTCCTCTTGACCTGCAATCAGTCACAACTCTAATGGATGCCCACACACTTATCTAAGCTGCATCCTGCTCCTTTAAGTCCACAAGTTAGCCAGATGTTGAGGTGTATTGCAAACTGCTCTACCAGATGGGGCTGCTCATGCTGTGGTATGCTCCCCTGACTCTTGGCACCCACAAGTGGTCCTTTTCATACAGGGATGGACTGTAAGTTAGGGTGTACTTTACTATAGTACCAATGTTGTTAGTTCAGGGTGTCGCGAGATTGGTGCACTGTTCTGACATTGAACAGGATAGATCGAAAATTCTCTCTAAGAGGGGAGTACATTATCTTGTGCGAATTGAGATTCATCGTGAACTTAGGACTGTGCAAGCTCCACCGCCGGTGCTCAAGATCACCAACATTCATGAACAATAGGAGCCTGTACCAGTGAGGCTCTGACAGACACTGGGAACACTTACCTTTACTACAAAGAGTAAAATAGTTTTCATATTTTTTTTTTTTTTTTTTTAAACAGTTTTATATAGCGCAAACTTGACACGATATCGGGTATAAGAGCACTTTACATAGCACCACTTGCGTTACTGGAGGACACATTCATTTTTGTTAGGCAGAGGGAGATTAAGTGATTTGCCCAGAATCACAGGATGTTCAGCGTCATTGGCGAGACTCAAACCCACTTCCCAAGATTAGAGGTTAACCACCTTAGCAGTTATGCCAACTCCTCTCCCAACAATATTGTTGTGATTACGCCAATACCTGGAATATCCTGGCTTCTAGAGGAGAAAAATCCTGTACATTCCTTGGTTGGTACAACTCCCGCTTCTCCTGAGCACTATTTTGTCACTTAGGCTCCACACAAAGCAGCGCATAGGTTGTCCTACACCGATTATGTTTTTATACAAATGTTGCATCAAGTTCATAATGTCTCCCATACAACCAATTGTTGGGTTTGTGGGTTGCTCCCTTCAGTCACTCATAAGAGCAACAATTTGTTGTCCCTGCCATTGTCATATCAGCAGCTGCGAGGGTTGGTTTCAATTGCTTCGACTGGTATACTTCAAATTTCTGCTTTGAATAGGACGCCCACCGATTCTCACACTGCGATTAAATAAATATACGCATCTTTAAAGGGTTTAACACCATAATACCGGCAGGACAAGGGACTCAAGGGATAATGTCCTCTACCATAAAGTAAAGAATGTATGGTTTTGAATGGAGTTGGCTGATTTCCAATGGTTTAACACTTGAGTACTTCCAATCTTTCTGAAGTTGAAATGTTAGAGGATAAGTCGATACCTTGGTCAGTGGTTAATTCGACAGCTAGTTTGTGTCCAGTGAAGATAAAAGGTGGGTGAGATTAAGCATCATTTCACATACAAATGGAGTTCGACAAATAGTCTGTCTTTGATTCTGCCCCATAATTTCTAATTCGTTTGTGGATCACAAGCAAACGTGTGGCTCCCGATGGGATGTTCCGGTACATGCTCTTTCCTTCTTCCCCCTCTATATGTTGCTCCGCCTAACTATCACCAAACAAATAGATTGCAACGTCGAAGTCCATTCCTGTCAAGAGGATTGTGGATACAAGAGATATAGATCAGTGACACCACAGCAGAGCAATTTTGGGATGCTTTAAAGGGCCTACTACCTTATTGGGGTCCCATGGCCAATAGCCTTCATATTCACCAGCTAACAAGAGTTGTTGAAGGAGTTATCAAAACAACTGCTGAGATAATGACAAATCACTGCTGAGCTCCAGGCTACGAGATTAGTGACTTTGCAGAACAGGATGGTGTTAAGACTTCATCCTTGCAGATCGGGGAGGGCCCGTTGCTTCATTGGCAGCAGCTGATGTGTGTACCTACCTGATAACACTCCCAATGTTTATTCAGCCATATAGAATTTACTTAGGCTGTCAGCTGAGATACACCAAGAAACTGGTTCTTTGACTCGGTCGGGGTGGTTTTGGAATATACAAACATGGGGTTGGAAGATACTCATCGTTGTGGTTGCTAGTATTATTTTTACATGTTGCCTCTGTATACACGGTCTCCCGGCTTGTTGCACTTATTGTATAAATGTTCTCACCCCTGAATCAAAAATCAGTTCATGATACTAGTACTGCGATTAGGTTGCAGAAAGACATGGAGATCTATGAGGGTATTTAATACTGATTGTGTAAGCACCAGCTCAGTGATGTTTCTTATCCTTGCATCATGTTTCCTGAGAGTAACATAAAATTGTTAGCTTCTGCCAAAAGGAGTGTCTGTTGGAACAAAAAGGTCTTAGCTATGTTGCTTGAATACCGTTCTGCATAAGTTAGATTAGCATTCGCTGGGGTGGCATGGTGAGCAAAAGAATGATGGATTTAACCCAGATCTCTTGACTGGGGGTGAATATTTTGTTCTGCATTCCGCCCATAAATTGTGCCTTTTGCATTCGCCGCACCATTTTATGTTTGGCTGCCATTTTGAGCCATGATCGAAACTAATCTCTGAAACAGCTTTGGTAGTTTGAGTTTTCTCCCAGGTTGGGCCTTGCTGTACTTCTCAATACACTGTTCTCATTAGCGCATACCTGTCCCACTAGATATAGGTCTGCTCCCACTAGTCCAGGAATGGGCACAGGCAGAACGACCTTGGCACAGAGATAGCGTGTTCCTGGTCTCAGGATCAAAACTTATCCTTCTGTATCTCCTTTGTGTAGCTGACTCCATCTGGAAATTTCCAGTCTGGGCGTGCCTTCATTGGTTCTGAATCATACATAATCACCATGTTTTCCGATGTCAGTCCCTCTGCAGCAATCCACAGAGACTGGGCTCCGCTAGAGTGTGTCTGAATAAATATACTTTGTTTGTATTCTCTGTCTGACCGACTCTTCATTTGTATGGAAGGCTGAGGTGGTCGCAAGTGACCCGGGTGGCCCTAATCGAGTCACTTCCTTCAACTGCACAGACAACATACCAGCATAAAATCAGAAAAGGTTGAGATTTAATATTAAACTCCAATTAAGACGGTAATGAGTACTCCAAGATTCATACAGGGAATGCAGTACTAATTTTTAGCTTTAATAAAAATGGAACAGACCCTGGATTTTACTACTGTGGCTGCTGAAATGACTGACTTTTTGGCCTTCTCCCGAGCTTTCCGCAACCTTTTTCTTGCCCTTTTGGATAGGGGGGGGGGGGGGGGGCAAATCACTGAAGCCCTCTCCTGAGCTTGAACATAGGGAGCTAAGCTGGATTGTCTCGGTTTTCTCATTTCCCCGAGGGGCAGGACATTCATCGATTTGTGTAGCTAAGCCCAGACAAACCTCTGACCCTCCGCCAGACTCCACTGGGACCCCAATACTGTGGATCACATCTCCCTGGGGTGGTTGCGGATTCAAGTTCACACCAGGTACACCAACTCCCTGGTTTTTAAGTCTCGCCTGGCTATCGCGTAAGCGATCGCTCAGCGAGACTTATGTAGGGGCTTCAGAAAATGCTCCCAAAGGCTTCCCAGGCGGATCGGGTGGCGGTTACGCGCACAACCACGCGCATTCCATTTGCCATCAGCTACTTCCTGCGCGTGCGCCGCCTCACGCATTCAGAGAGATTTAGTAAGGGGCACAAGACCTTAGGAATGCGGTTTATGGCCAGTGCATGTGAGGCATTCAAGCGCAAAGGTGGCATCTGGCATCGGACTTGAAAGCAGCAGACTGCTCGCCAGCGCGCGCTCGGCCTCACTTCCTGCATCCCCTCTTACAACAATTAACTTTCGTTATAACTCACACCCCATATGCTCGTTCCCTCCCACCCTTCCTTTGATATCCACTTTTGTGGTTTACAAACCACGCCGCACACTGCTCCAATGAGAGTTTATGCTACTGACATTGTAAATGACAATGCCTTTTATTTGTTTTAAAACCAAAATATAAATAAAAGGCATTGTAATTTTACAATGCCAATAGCTCAAACTCTTATAAATGCGAGACCTATTGCATTCCAAATGCTTGTTCAAACAGGAGTTTATTTCCCCCAATACAAATTCCCAGCAGTTTTTTTAACTTCATTAACAAGTGATCCTACTATTGACGGGAGGTCGGATACCTTATCTAAAATGTGGTAACACGTGCATCTAATTCCTTGATTGTTAACCTCAGTCTGGGCCATTACCACCAAATGTCGAAGTTTTGTATCAATGCCCGTCACAAACTGCTAAAGTATTTAGCAGTTTCACATGTATATCAAGCCTATTTGAATGAAATTTTAGTGCAATTATTGCATTCATTGGATTACACACATTTTGCCACACTATTTGCACCTTTATGTATAGCAGAACACTCATCAGGTATAGGCGAGACGTCATTTATCTAGGAAAGAAAGGACTACAGAGTTCAGTAAATTTTCTACTTGGGCAGTATTCTGTAAACCATGTTCACTATTTATGGGTTTATTCTTTAAAGGGACTAAAATTGGATGTGCATCTAGTACCTGCTCACCAACACAACCCAGAACTAAATAGATTCAGAACACTTATTGTGCGATAGTTCTGCTTTAGATGATCCTTAACTCATGCTCTCTTGGCCCCGTTCTTAGGCGACTGAGATAAAGGAGTTTGTTTGCTTGAAGTTCACAAGAATAGGTAACAGCAATCGCTAGCAGTTGAGCGCTTATTACACTCCGATATGGCCCAAAGATTCTTCCACCTGAAGTGCACAGGTCATTCTGGGCTGCAACGTAGTTTGGGTACACCGCAAATTTACATGACCAGCTTTTAAGGCATTGTGGACTTGAGCTTTAACTATAAGTACATGAGCGTTCCCCCCCCCCCCCCCTCCCTTCACATGGGGGATTTGTTACCACAGATGCATTTGAGGTAAAGGCGTAAAGGCAGCAAACGGTTTTCCACTTTCTCTCAGTTCATCCCGGAGAGATAAGTCTTCACAAATTTACTGGACTATAGCCGGACATGTTTTGGAGTGCAGGCGTTGTTAAAAGCACTTTGGATTCACATTGATCTTCACATTGAGCATGGTCTGTTTAAAATAGTCCATTATGCTGGACTGAGACAAATGGGTCATGCTACCCCCTACCCTCCGAGGAAGTTTGATTGTAGATTTTAGCCACGGCACCTAAAGCACCCCCCCCCCCCCCCCCCAGACGTAATGCAGACTCATTTATGGCCGACAGATCCCAAAAGTATCATTTACCTGAAATGTATCCTTTTGGATTTTCCTTGCGGTTTTACGCCCCTTTTCTAGTTGCACTGGCACCGTTGTGCGACCTGACTTCATGATGTGAGCCCAATTACTCCGATGATAGTGACAGGGAGGCAGATATCTTAAGCTCCTGTTAAGAGATAACAATTCACTTTTTTTTTTTTTTTTTTTAGAGCCCCTATGCCTCTTCTTTTTCCAAGAGCGTATGACTCCTGCAGGCTCCTGCAGCCGGCTTACTAACAATCTGGCTGGCTGATAAGCTGCCCGGTTGACTTTGGTCCACTTGCCGCAGGTTATCTTTGAGTGGGAAACAGGACATACCCTCAGGCAGCACCCAAACCTACTCAGGCCGCCTCCACAGGCCACCTGTAGCTCACTCTCCGTGACCGCCAACTATCAGCGGCCGCACTCATTACACCCGGACCAGAAAATTGGTGATTGTGACTATATGGGGGCGATATAGCACAGTCTCTCCTGGTCTGGGCCGGTACAAGACGGATACATTATCGGTCAGGGAGATCCAAGCAGGGGCTTGAGGTTGTTGCAGATGTGAGCAGCTTTGGCAAGGGCTACGAGTGGCGCTCACCCAGCAAGCCACATCCAGGTCTACACAGGCTGCTTCTGCAGGCAGCCTAGGACACACTTGTGCGGCTGACTACGCCACCACACTCGCTCCCCCACCGTTAAGGTCAGTCCTGGCCAGCTTCTGACTGGTTGCGCTGGCCATAAGGTCTTAAGGGCTTTGGCCTTACAGGGGTTCTCTAGGTATCTTGGGGGTGGGGGGGGGGGGAAGAACCATACCCCACCGGAGCCTACCGCCCCTACCGAATTACGGCTACGGCTTCTCTCCGGCTCCTTCGGGGTCGAGACTGCGAAACTGCAAGAGGGCATGGGGTATCAGAAGCCAGTATTATCGAGCACATTCTAGTCTTATCTCAAATGTAGTTCATTCTGAATGCAACTTTGCTAAAAAGTACACCGTTAAACGTAAAACCAAAAGAATACCCCTAAAAAAAAATCTGCTACAACAGGTTCAGTCTGTTGTACTTCTGCTGCTCCCACGAAGATAAGGATGCAAACTCAATTTTTAGCTTAGTTTTGAAATTCACATTTACAGACCATTTGTTTAAATGTATTTATTGGCATTCGCAACATTTCAATAAAATTAGCACTACATGGGTAGAAATGCAATGGCCGATCTTGCAAGACCCACGAGTATCATCCCGACAACAAAATTGAGGGGACGCATGCCGTCGCCGGGAGGGAGCTATCCGGATCCAGCAATGAAGTTAGGTAATGTCACAACAAAAACAACAGAGAAGAAAAAAGAAAAAAAAAAAAAAACTCCCAACTTCTCCGCCCGCCCCCCACACCCCCCAGACCATTTAAAAACTGATTTTATTTTTGTTTTTATGTTTATTAATCTGCTGAGTAGGTGTCATGGGGTACCAGCCACGGGTTAGGAATAACTGGCCTAAAATAGAACATGTGCTTATTAAAAAAAGAAACCTGGTGAAGCCTCAACAGGACTGATATGCATTTTTGCATTAGTTGAGATTAGATCTGGTTCCCTACAAATTATTATATCAAAAATTAAACTAACCAACACCCATAATACATATACTAGGAGTGATTTTTCAGGAAAACACTAAAGAATCGTTATATGTCTTCTTTAAACACATCCCCTCCCTTTCCTTTGTGATTTACCATTAAAATGATTAGAAACATCTTTCATGCACACTGCAAAAATGGCAGGAGTAAGCACAATTTATGGAGGGGTTACTGTTAATAAATTAGGAATTTATTCTGCATGAATTTTTAGTCCAACTTTATTATAAAATTAAGTACAGCGAATAACAGCTCACATGATTACGTTTGTGCAAGGTTTCCATCTAGAACGGTCTCATAACGCATTTAAAAAAAAAACAAAAAAAAAACTATTTTTGGATTCAAATCCTGTTAGAGTACAAATGAAACCCGAGGAAAATATTCACTCCTGTAGGCCTAATCCAGTCACAACATTGTGACATAAACCATAGTAAAATTGTAAACTGCAAACGTCAACTCCGGTGAAAGAGCACAAAACAAATATTTAACAGCTGAAAACAGAAGCTGCAGGAAATTATATTGCATTATCTTGCAATTATTTCCTTTGACAAAGGACAACCCTTTACACGGTGCCCATAACTATGCATTAAAACCTTCTCCAATATCATAACATTTCTAAAAATTAGAAAAAAGTCCTCCTATTTAAACAAAAAGGACAGAGCTCAGAGCCGTTCATTAAACATTCAAATATATCTTCTAAAAATTAGTAACAGAATTATAATGCATAGTTCAACATAAGTTAATCTTTTTGCTGGTGCCTGCACCTAATAATTCATGTAATAAAATAATCTTTGAATATCAAACGTTGGTAAAGGGAAACAAAAAAATCTTCACTTTAAGATGGTGGGCCATCTGATACTGTTAAAAAAAAACACCATACCTTGGATAAGCGAGTCCTTCTGCCGTACAAATTCACAACTCTTAGCTTGGTCCCTTTCACATTTTTAGACATGGACATCAATATAATAAGTTACTTTTTTAAATAAAAGTTTCTACAAGCCTTCGTACCATGGACCTTGTGTTTGAAAAGTAGCAAATTCCTATCCGACACAAGTTATAATTTTTCAAAGAAACAGATGGCTCTAGCCTTCAGATGCAATCCTGAAACACAGATCATATCTTAAGGACTTAGGGCCTCCAACACCCTTCAATAACTAATAGTGACTTCCAGAGATCTTCAGCAAATTTGTAATATTATAGAAGATGTAAAATTGCTTCTTCATAGGTGAAAATTGATCTTGAACAAATATCAGAGGCTGACCCCTGGGCTTGAAGGCTCAGACAGAGTCAGGTATGCACCACCAGCCAAGCAGGTCTTTCAGGGAACACATGTAATATTTATGACCTACATTGCTCCACACCAACAATCACAATTCTGTAAACACTTAAACAACTTCCTCATTGCACCCATTTCGCCAAGCTCAGTCTCTAGCAGCAGATGTCATCTTCATCCACTTTCACAGTTGTAAAACGTCAAATGAATTGGCAGTGGTTCAACAAATTGCAAGCATCCCTCCCATCACCTTTTGTGTGTTTGATGCGCTGCCCTAAATGGAAAGGGTGTGCCTAGATGTGCGTCCCATACTCCCTGTGCCACTGGAACCAAGCTATACCTGAAGGATTAGTCCTCATCAGAACAAAACTGGTCCTAGGCGGTTTGTGTTCTGGTTCGGCGAGGACCTAGCCTGGCAGCTCAGGCTGGACTGTTCCCATTAAAAGCAGGGTCAAAGCTAATTTGCATATGGCTGGGTCCAAATTGAGGTGGCATGGTCAGCAAAAGAACAATGGGTTGGGATGCCTCCCTGAGTGATTGCCAGTGGTTAGACAAACTGCAAGCATCCCTCCGATCACCTTTGGTGTGTCGATTCTCACAAGATCCTGGTAGTCTGGCATCGATTAATTGTTAGGAAGGGGAGACTACTTGGACTCAAAATATTCCACTTATTACAACAGTGATTTATATGTTCCCTGGGCCACAATTCTTTGGTCAATTAGTGCAATCAACCATCTAAAATTTAAGAAAAAAAAATAGTAGGTCAGGAAGGGATGCTGTACATTACCAAGTGATTATATACACAATTAACAGTTCCTCAATTAGAAGTTGTACTTTTAAATTAAAAGTCAAATGACCGATGTCATGGATGGTGCAGGAGCCCGACCTCCAGAAAACGTTTCTTTTGCAATTTGCTCTTGAAAACTACATTTGCGGTTAGTGCTTTAGAAACTGCAAATTCAGCCATCTTCACCCATGTGGAAGGTGTCTGAGAGAGTAAAACTTTTACTTCCAACATCAGCAGTTTGTGAAATGACTCCGTTTACATCAACATAACAGAATTCTAACCAACAACAAGAGCGCAACATTCTACATTCATGACAAAAGTAAGGTACTCCCGATTGTCATGTTCTGTTAAATTTCTAATATTTCCTATCGAGCATACAGAAATACGAGTTTTAAATGGTTACTATATATGAAAAAAGTGGTTTAAAAACTTAGGCTGTCAGTAATGAATGCCACAATATAGGTTTGCAGGTGAGAAAAGTTAATGGTAGAGATCTGTGTGTCTCGCATCAGCTTCCTCAGTCGATCCATCAACTCCATCATCAAGTTAGTGTTGTAAAGTTGCAGAGACATTAAGCGACAGACTTGCAGTAATTCATTCAAGTGTATGGGAGTAAATCCTTAGAGGGACAGCAAGCGATTTCCAGACATAGTTCAAAAAATAAATAGCTTTGAACTCCTGTGGGTGGTGAGGTCTTCAAAGCGAGCTGGTGTTTGGACAGTTCTTTATTCTTTTTACTTCTCCCACTCCCTATTTGTTATTAGTTGCATTTCCCTGCATGAGGTTACACTGGATTCAAAATCATTTTTATTGATGAATGATAAAGTTTAAAAAAAGAATATATACATACACATATATATAGATATTTATTGCCACACAAAAAAAACCCCATCTATTTATACTCCATTCAAAAGGTAATTAAAGTTTAAAACATTGTAAATTAGACATAACAATAAGGCCAAATATTTTGCAACAATGAAAACTCTTGACTACACAATTTTCACAGACTGGAGCACTTTAAATATATAATAATTAATGCTAGACTCATTTGAGGCACTTGCAGGACAGATTAGAACCATTTTCATGTACATATTCAGCCAATGGCAAGGAACACGAAATACTTCTAAAGCTGTCTTCTATAGAAGGTCTCCTAGTTGAAGGCATTTTGTGAGCTAGGTGAACACACTTGTGTTTAGAAGTCTCATCTTTAAAAGGCAGCCGCTAGGCAAAGAAAGCTTAGTGATACGAGTTGATACTCAGAGTCTTCACTAAGGTACGAACTATGAATCTCTTGGGTTGTTATGGACTAGTTAGGACCAAGCAGAACATAGCATTTTAGTAGCAGCACGTCAGTCTGATTTACAATCCCGTGCAATAACCTCGTTGCAGGGATAATGCTCTGGAACTGAACAATGTTTGGGACCATAGAACATCAGTAGGTAGGGACTGAGTCCCCATACCATCTCAGTATCTACGAGTGACTATCTATAGTGCCTCACTTGCCCTCCTAACCTTACCAGAGAAACAAGTGAATAGACACCCCGGAACAAAACACTCAACCCACTCAGGGATCGCGATAACACCTTTTCGCTCTCTCACTCGCCAACAATAAGAGGACCATGAGACGAAGGAAGTTTCAAATATTTATTTAAACTTTTTAGCTCTGAAATGGAGTAAATATGCCACAATTCGAATACAAATGCATAATAAAAATACTGTTAGCATGCTTAATCTTCATACCATAAAAAGCCCTATCCTTTTATAGGACAGAGTGACCTAAACCACTGACACTGCTACTAAAGCCAAATGATTATATATGAAAGATCACGGATTACTGGTAGACCCCGTACCTTAGCACACACCGATGGACGCTCTACATTTCAGAAGACAGTGCTAGTCTCAGAATTCTCATTACATGTGTTTTCAGCTCATGCGCTTATCTATATGCTATAAACAAACAGCTGCATTCTTACGTTAGCTGTTATGTCTAGGTGCTAGTGCCTAGCCAGAAACAACAAGTGACCTGGTTTGACCTGGTCTGTGGTGTTCAGACTAAATACCAGGAAAAGAACAGTACGCAAAAACATAAGCAGGTTCCATGTGAATGTGCAGTGTGGCACAAAAGCAAGCGTGTTTAAAGTATTGTGTGCAAATGAAAAGGAGGCCTACAACATGTACAGCTAGGCTAACATAGGGAAAACTACAATGGGACATGCAGGAAGCACACAGCACTTAACTTTCAGCGGACACCTTCTCTGTTCATAGAGTGCGGGTACAGCACCACTTAGTTGAGCAGTGTAAACTAATTAATACATTGACTGAGACTGAAGGTATCTACTTGGCCATCCCTAGTGTTCCTGTCCAGGCTTACATGCATCCTTACCCCAGTCCTACCACCACATTCCATTAGCGTTGGGAAGTTAAGGACTAATAGAATATCAGCTATTGTACAGTTAGGCAAACTGTTACTCACACCCATTTTCACTGTGCTTACCATCTCTGAAGATGACCGAAGCAAAGTTTTTCAGTACTGGTCTGTGGGAAAAAGGGCACGGGGGGGGGGGGGGGGGGGGAGATTGGAAGGGTTGCATGGTAGGTCTGGCCAATAGGAGGGGACAAACATTGTGCAATTTATGTAGCTATGCTACATATTTCTTGTACCATCCACAAGCTGCAGCCATCATTATGCCTTTTCTATGGAAGCACCTATTAGAGGACATTTGAAGTATATATGGGGTGTTTTGAGAACTCTACTTCATATGGAAAGAGAACCTTAACACCAAACAAATATAAATGTCAATACCTTACAGTTCATCACAGCATTTCTTAATATGTGGATTTCTGCTCTGGCAATTGGGAAGAGAAAGTTCTAGGATAACAGACAACCTTTGTGTCCTCGAAATGGGTTAATGAAATAGCCATGAAAAAAAAAAATAGTGATGGGCACTCCTGTTGTACGTCTCAAAATAGTTTTATTGATGTGATTGTGTTGCGTGTATACAGGAATCGGGATCTGCCAGAGTCCCTAGAACTAATTAAAGCGTATATTCAGGATTGTGCCTGAAGAACCCATTTGCACTGCTATGTGATCTTTACCATACAATGTCAGTTTGATCACGTTCACCAATAAACCATATCATATACAAGATCTCAGTAACAAAGTTGAGCACCAATTTATATATTTAACTCAAATTGTTCAATATAGCAAAACATTAATGCAGTCAATATAATTTTTTACATATCAACCATTGATTCGTTGTTTATTAACATCTTAATCTGTAACATCCACTTTATAAAGTTGCCTTTGCCCAATGCATTTCGGGACATAAAAGTCCCTTCTTAAGTGGTCACTGTGTTTAGAGTAACATAAAAAACATTACTGAATAAAACAGAAACAATGAAACCGCCTCCACGTCTCCCCTTACACCCGTCCCAATCCTCTTCATTAGGTTTATGCATTATGGAAAATGTTCAGAATGGTTGCGATATTTCACCTTGTATCATTCTTCATCCTCAAATTAAAGAGCATCAGATTCATTGGCTTTCAAGACAGGCTTGGCCACCTTGGATGAGAGGAGCCAGCTGCTCAGTATGAATTGCTGTGGACAAGGACACGACTGGTTTAACTTAGTCCTTTTAACCATTCTAGGGTCAGAGAAAGATCAAAAATGGCCAACCAGGCAACTCCTACTTCTTCCCAGGAAACTTATTCTGGTCATAACTTCCTACAGGTAATACCTAGGTTATCACAGAGAGGGCATCTTGATGGATAACTCGTCTAAGAATTTCCTGAGTGAAAGTAGTAACTGTCAATCCTGCTTCTCATGCATTTAAATACTTTCACAAGCAGCCTTGTATGTTAACAAGAATAGAGTAAGGAGGAACAATGAAATTCCTGGTGTGTGGACTGTTAGCTTCTCTTGTAGATTTTGGATGTAAAATACAAAAAGAAAAACAATATCCATTACAAGAAACAATCAGTCATGTACCTTGCTGGGACACTGATGCTTGCGGTGTCCTCTAAACGGGCTACAGTGATTTTAGTGTGTACAGTCCATGGTCCCAGGACATCTCAGAGGCGGATACAAACGTATCTGTGGCTTAGGAGCTTGTCATTCCCCCCTGCCCCCATGGATTGCGTAAAAGCTTACTGCGGCACTATAGATAAATGGCTATCGGATTTGCAATCAAGTTATAAGTTACTGTGGCCTGAGCTTACTATAGCAATGGATATTGTCTTGGGGCTTGATGTCGCTTCACCATTTGCTGGGTCTGTGGATGCTGTTGACCAAAAACTTGCTGTGTCCTCTGATTATTGTGCCACTAGACCTCGTGGTGTAGTCTAGAGCTGTTGTGTCCTCTAAAGCACAGTGTCCCTAGATCTCAATTGGTCACTTAAGCTTGCTATGGTATGTACTTTGGCACTGGCACTTTTGCTGGCCGTGAATCTCCAGCACACCTGCAGCTTCCTGTGTCCTGAGCTCTTCATGTTACCCTGGACCTTGGACCTTGCTGCAACACTAAAGTCCAGTCTCTAGCCCCCGCTTTGGCCACAGAGCTTGAACAGATTTATTGAACTTGGGGTACTACTTGCACTTGGTGTACTCTAAAGCCAGCTATGAATTGTTTTTTTAAACAAAGCTTGCTCTGATCCCACAGGCTGCTGTTACACTGGTTCTTGCTGCTGAACAGGAAACAGATGTGACCCATTGGGAGGTATCAGAGCATATGGAAACTAGCAATAGCACAGGCACTTGCTTTGGATCATCAATAAATTATGGGCCCTGGTCCTTGCGGTGGTACTTGCTTGACATACAATTGAAGAATGCTGTTGCCATGAAGTCTAATGGTTCAAGTTCACTGATTCCAAAGTTACTCCATCAGCCTGCTCTTGCCACACCTCCTATAGCTCTCCATTCCTAAAGAAAGCCACATGTTGTGGGTTTGGTGGTTACACTGGGACCCCCATGCCTCTGTACAAATATTATTCCACTAGTCAGCTGCCCCCTCAAGCCCTCTGCTGAAACTGGTTGCTGTATGTCACCACTCTTTCCCGATTTGCTATCCCCTTGGGCCCCCAGTTTATACCTCTGGTGGATCTCTTAATTTCAGTCCCCCTGGGCTGCAGTCTGGTCTACTAAAGACAGTTTCTCCACCCTTGATGCCCTGCACTTGTTCCCCCATGATGCCATCTTTGCTCTAGATGGCCACCATCCAACCAAGACTCTCCATGTTCCTACCCCCACACCCCCTTAATCCGCCCAAATGCTCAACTCCTACACCCACTCTTCTCCCTTCTAGTGGGATCCATTTCCATTATTCCCCATGGATATAGGGGGACCCTCATGAAACTCCCTTTTCTATGCAAGTGTAGTCGCCTCTCAAATGCCCTAGTCTCTTCTCGCGTCAGTCACTTTCTCAGGCTTTATGATTACAGCAGATCTTAATGTACTCCGATTTCTGCTGCCCTAGGTGATGTTGCCACTCATTCCATTAGCAATGGGCCTGAATTTTTTTTTTTTTTATTTCTTAAAAAGGAGGGTCTAACAATACATTGCTGGTGGTTTCCAAAACAAATCCTTAGTAATGCAGTGTAGCAGCACTGACTGTAGGTTTTATGGCTCCTTCAAGACCCCATTGCTTACTATTTAACATCCTAGCCTAAGCGTCTAGTGGCGGTTGGCCAAACCCTCCACGCCTACATGTGCTTTCTCCTAAGGTCAGTACACTGTGCCCTCCAAGCACCTGTTCTTTCTAGCCTCAACCGGGCACTTTCTAGTTCCACACTCCTCTCCATTTGCCCTTACAAGGACTCACTTTCTGGACCAGTAAGGCTACATTTGACTTTCCAAAACTGTCATTTGCTAGTCAGCAATCATATACACCTGTAAGGCAGTTTACAATTCACACCACCTCTAGTGTGTGCATAAATTATGTAAGGGATCATACAGCATGTCGTATTACTTTTCTGTGGAGCAGTGAGGAGGTATTCTTCTAGTCATTTAAATCAGTACATGTATGTTTGGGTGTCCCTGTAAGATCATCACCTAATGAGATAAACATGGTTTCCATTGTCCTCTAATAGAACCGGTCTAGTCTACCCCTCCCTCAGCCTAATAGAGCGAAATGTGGTCCTAGTTTCATTGTACTAGGACCAAAATATTATAACAACCTGTCTGTGGGGTTGGGAGACTTCCTATGGGAGGCCGAAAGGCTTCTGTTCATTGGCGCGGTCATAAAAATCACCACAGCCATAACTATAACGTAATTAAATAATCAAACATTTCAGGTTATTTTATTGGCGAAAAGGATGCAGACAGTAGATAAGAGTTTGTCAATTTCAGGGCTACACAGTTGACACCAACAAACACTACGAGGCTTGTTGCCGTTTCTCTTCGCATCAGTCTGCAATTAACTGCCAGGGATTCAGCAGTAGTCTACAACCTCGGGCAGCGTGATACATTTTCAAATTGTCCATGTCCTGCTTTTGGTGATCTAACTCTTGGGCAATGGGTAATGCATTGGACCACAGCAATCAACATCAGTGTTAATACCTCGCCCATGGGATTAGAGCAAATTATGATGAACAAGAAATAGTCAATAAGGAGGGGAATTTATCAGAATCAACTGAGATGGGCTGCTGGACATGGGAAAAAGAGTGAAGGCTGGAGGCCTGGAAGAGCGCTTTGTGGGTCCGTCAGAAGCCCAAGCAGAAGGACCATAGCCTTCTCCACACAGAGGCGTAGCAGGAAAAAGGAAATTTCAGTAAATCTTAAAGCTGATTAGCATCTCAATTTTGCAAAAACCAGTTTTGATACCAATGAAACATCCAAATGCACCTGCTGTGAGTCAGTCACTAAGTATAGTCTCAGGAGCCTTATAGAAATGGTAGCATAGTCACCATGGACACTGCAACATGACCTCATTTGGCACAGAGTCATTACTATAATGAAGGTTTCTGTATTGCGTCGGAGGACGATTCGTAATACCCAAGAGTGAAAAAATCTGCAGCTCCAAACTGACGGTTACTGGAAGGACAGCCATGGTGGCATTTAAACCATGAATGGCAGAGATGAGTGCTTTGGTATAGGAATTACATAGCAGTAAAGCACTAAGCCTCGTGCTACACCCAGACAATGTTCACCACTCATCACCAAGTACGGCGAAGTGACAATAGCAAATAAATTGCCCACATTTTCAGAGGCTTTGACATGCATTAATGGCGTATCCAACACACTGAAAGAATATGCCTTGGTGACAGGAGAAACTCAACCTTGACAGTTAAGTTGTCAGTACAACATTAAGCCAACTGAAAGCTCTGGTTGTTTATAGTGCTGCCTGCAAAGTTTCTAACAAACTGCAAATTTGCAGCAATATTTCAGATCCTAAATAGGAGTGGACATTCATCTGCTCCCAAACACAAACAAGATGATCATCAATAGAAGCAAATTGTCTTCGCATGCTCCAACAAGTGACAGATCAAGGTTTGATGCACATGATTAGAGCAAGCACATGTGTATATCAATGTTCAGAAAGAACAGCCTTAGCTCCAGGAATGACAGTAATGGTGGAGTAAGAGCATGAGGAAGCGAAGCAAGAGCATCTAGAGATGTGCTTGAGGAACGACCAAAAGAGAAACATTTCATAATCACATGGGATGGAGAAATTCTCTTTGAAATATAACAAAAATGCGAGTTGTCTTGATGGGGCTCTTATTTAGCTCTAGTTCAGCGTTCAGTCACTGCTGTTCACCCATTAAGCTGTTTCTTCTTGCCTTTGTGTTTCTTTTGTATAGTTGAAGGTTGGTGCTATATTATACCGAGGCCGGTCCTGCTATGCCTATGAAAACAGCACAGACTTGACTGCTGGTGTTACGCGCAGCACATACGAGGACTCCCTTATTGAATATGCTCCAAGCAAAGCTTGCAGAAGAAGGATTTTAATAAACCAGTTTAGAAATGCTTTCCCTGGCCATGATGGATAGTTCTTAATGGGTACCTGATATATGCATGCTTAATTGCCAGTGGTTTTATGGATGAGATTTCCCATTCAAAATGCTCCCAAGCTAGTACTGCTCATGGTCATTCAAATACTCATTAAGGATTCAATGCAAGCTAAAAGGAGGTTGGTCGAGTCACCCATCTTACCCCATGCTCTTGACCTACACCAGATTCCAATAGGACGGATGGTTCAAACAGAGATGACCTGAAACTCCTACAAGTTTTTCTAAAGTGCAGGAAACAGTCTCCTTGATTCGGGGTGGGAAGGGGCTACAGCTCAGGATCCTCACTGATTAAAAGTCCCAACTGCACATTCCACAGGCAGAGAGCAGAGACTGGCTCTTGGATCCTTTTCAAGCAACAGTGGGTTCTGTTCTCCCAAGACGTGGTCTTCAGCTGAGTGTGATGAATACAAACAAGTCTGGAGTACGAACGGAATGGAGCACGCAAAATGGGAGATGAGCGACAGTGGATGAAGGTGGCAAATAATCAGCCAAAGTAAGGTCGAGGGATGGGTGGAAACTCGATAAAATCAATCAGCAAACCACAATCTAAAGTAC
Source organism: Triturus cristatus (assembly GCF_964204655.1). NCBI lineage: Eukaryota > Metazoa > Chordata > Amphibia > Caudata > Salamandridae > Triturus > Triturus cristatus. The sequence goes on from NC_140590.1 coordinate 1,257,557,947, forward strand.
AGGACACCAAGCTTCACTAACTGAGAAAACAGGCATGCACAATGTGAGTGATAGAAAGACAATACCCAAGCATTAAGAGATGGGCGAAAGTCATGATCCAGACGAAAAAGGGAGGCAAGGCATAAACCAGACAGAAAGGAGTGGAGCATAATCCATATGAAATAAGGGGTAAAGACGACATAAGGGACTGTGGCACAACATGGATGTAAAAGGGAACCAAAGAACATACAGATGAAGGGTATAGGGAAGAAGATGAGTGGAAATAATGGCGCAAGCGCAATGAGGGAACCAACGCGTGCAATGTATGGGAAAAGGGCACAAGATAAATAGAAGGAAACATGAAGCCAGATGAAAATGAACACTTTTATACTATTATTTCTCCCAAAAGCAACAATGTAAGATACATTCTTAAAGAAGCCATGTCATGTTTGAAAGAACTTTAAAAAAAAAAAAAAGGAACCTCTGGACAATTAAGAGGCAGCAGTATGCAAGATTAAGAATTTCCTGAAGCTGGAAATTACTAGAACTTCACTCAATAAGTTATAGTATCTTTTGCAGCATCTTAGAAAGTAGGTTGTTTCTACCTAGTAAAGCAGTTAGATCTCCCTCACAGAAAAATGTGTATGTATCATTGGAGAATGTACAGCTATGCAGCAATGGCTTAAACTTAGAATAAAATATAAACAGATCAGAAGCACACAGTGGGCGAGATTGGCTAGTGATTTGAGTAAGTTCATAACAAAGAATACAAAGAAAGGTTGTGAGGACCAGAGCTCACAACGGATGAGAGAAGACACAAACAAGAATGCTGACAGAAGGGAGCAGCAGAAAAGTGAAATGAGTGGTTGGTTCAAAGTGCAATCTGGATGAGAAAGAACAGTAAAATATCAGCCGAAAGAGGATCTGGATGGGAGCTGGATGAAACGTGGGGCAGGGTGCAAGCCAGATGACAATTGAGAGCATGACTCAAGCCAGATGATAGGAGAACCAGTGGAAACAAAGAAAAAGGGGCAAAGGCACACTCCAGATGAAGAGAAAACGCAAGTCAGACGAGGGGTGCAGGCAAAAGATGAGAAAAGCAGCGAAGCCCAAGACCAATAAGAGGGGAACAAAGCAAAAGATAGATGAGAGAAGGGAGTTAGGCGCAAACCAGATGAGTCAAACAAGGCAAAGATGGATAACGGAGGGGAATGAGAATCCAGATGACCGTAAGGAGCAGAAAAGGAGGCAAGACAAAGACAAGTTAGAGGAGATATTGGCAAAGACGGCTAATGCAGAGCAATGCAGAAAATGGATAAGAATGGAGGAAGGCAGATAATCAAAATGCACGAGGCACAGGAAGAATCACTGATGGGAAAGAAGACGCTGCTAGAGGAAAGATACAGGAAAGAGGATGGGTGAGAAAAGAGACCTGGGCATGATCAGGATCAAAAGAGTAGCAAGGCACCCTAGATGAGAAAAGGCACAGAGGGCCAAAGTGAAATGGAAAGGATCAAGACATGCTGGATGACCGAGGAGTGGGGTGCACGCCGGTGCGCCAAAGATAATCAGGATCAAAGATGGAAGCGAGACGTTACCAAGGCGCAATATGGATGAAAGGGGAAGATGTGCAAGCCAAAAGAGTGAAGCGAGCTCATTGATGAGACGAGAGAGGAGGACGTGCAAGGCTGATGAGAGGGAAATGAGGCAGAGGGTGGACAAGTGTATCTAGGCACAAGCCCGATGAGAGAAGACTGAGGCACAGGCACAAACACAAAATATAAAAGGGAGCAAAATGCAAGCCAGATGAAAATTAAAACTAAGCGTATCTTTTAAAAGGGATTCATTTATTTTAATTTCTGGTAACGCTTAACATAAAAGTTAAATTAATTTTACAAGAGTAATGATTAGCATAAGGGCTATTTGCATTAAAAATCATTTTTAATTGTACTATCGATGTGGTTATTTCCACTAACATTTACAATTAACTATTCATGTGATCTATTTAATTTTATATAACTTAAAAACGTAAAATTAATTTTAGGTTTGGTTTCTCATTTAAGCTGATGCACTATTAAAAGTAGTTTAATATTAAACATAATTAAATATCAATTTATCTTAATGGAAGAAGTGACCATTGGGGCAAGGTTAAACTTAGAAATGTTATTTGGTTAACTAGAACTACATGTAGTGTGAGATGCAAGTGGTACAGTTAGGTTTACTGTTCAGAGCGAGGTACATTTAAGAACAAGGTGCAGAAGAACACAATGGAGGAGCAAAGAGACATGCCGACAACAGCTGAAGAATGACTCGAACAAGAGTTGGGAAATGGAAGACACGTGTATCTGGACTGTTAATGAACAAGACTCATGAGTGATGGACAAGGAGGAAAGAAGCACAAGCTCAGTGAGAGCCTGTTGAGGCACAAGTTGAAAGAGGCCCCGAAGCGCAACAAAGATGACAGGAGACAACACCAGAAGGCTGGTGAGATGGAAGCAGCAGCGAAGCTAGATGAAAGGCTCCATGCAAGGATGGAGACAAGGAGTAGATGGATAAGAGCAGCATCAAAGCACCAGCCAGATGAGGAAAAGGAGTTCTACAATGAGAGGGCACCAAATCGCTCACAGAATGAGAAAGCAGAAAAATGCACCATAGGTAAAAAGAAAAGCGAGTCGCAAGTCAGATGAGAACTGAGAGCTATGCTGAAGCTGGATGATTGAAGGTAGACAGGCACAAGATGGATGAAAAATGTAACCGCATGAATTAGAAAACTACTTTCCAGTTGCATTTTGTGAACTGCTCAAAAAGCTAGGAAAATGTTGGATACAACTTAATTCCAATAAAAGGAGTATCTAGATAATTAGAGCCAGTGTGAGAACTAGAGTTAATATTAGAAATATATTCCCATTCCCAAGTACGTTTGTTGTTTATGTGGTAATGGAACCTTTAATGGCTTGTGTATTGTTCAATATTAATGAATACTATGTAACCATCTAGTTCTCTATTCAATTAAAATATGAATTACAAAGGCTATGAAAAAGTAAACACTGATGAGGCAAATGCTGGATGAGTGTGCAGTTAAGCATAAATGGAATGAGAGCGGATGAGGATGGGAGACCAAAGCATAAGGCTGGTAAGAGAAGGAATCAGCAGACATTCTGGTACAAGCTGTTGGTGAAACACCAGACGAATGAGAAAAAGAATCTAGGAGCAAGCGGATGAAAGGGTACCAAAATGCTCACAGGATGAGAAAAAAGTAGACAATGAATGAGAGAGAAGATACAAGCCGTACAAGTGCGTGATCAAACTAGATGAGCAATGGAAGCGATAGCTAGCCCAATGAGACAGGAGTGAAAGTTTTTTTTGTTAATTTGTCTTTTGAATAAAAAAATAAAATTACATCTGGTAGTGCACAGTAATAACTGTTCATCTTTTCCGAATACAAGGACTAGGGTCCTTACGAGACTGTTAAAACAGCATGAATTATCTCCAAAGGGCAACAAGACACAGTAGTCACAGTAACTCAATTTACATATCTGTATTTATAAAGGTATCGCTATGGCGAACATTGTGGGGAGGGGGGGGGGGCCTCAGGAGAGTAAGGTTTATGGGAGGGGAGTATGGAAAAAGACAGTAGTGAATATGGTCGGCAGCATACTATGAAGTAAAGCAAGGAACAAGCTGGAGGGGACATAGGAGTGCAACATGCAATAAGAGGAGGTGGTGAACAGCTGGAGAAGAGGGGAGTGGAAATCAGGCCAGGGGACACAATACCATGAAATAAAGGTGGGTGATAAAGGGGAACTGAGAACAATTTGGATGAGAAGGGACTGAGGCAAGTAGTGTAAAATACATGGTGCAGAGAAAATACGTACTGAAGAGTAAAGTGAGATAAGATTAAGGAGTTTGGTACGAGACGCGATAGACCGCAGCAAATCAGTGTGCTGGAAATAAAATGAGAATGACGGATTAAAGGAGGGACTGAGGCACCGCACGGGTCAGTGAGTAGAACAAGGCATAAGACCGATGAGAGAGACAAGTGAGTCAGTCACAAGCTGGATGAGATTGAAAAGCAAGGTGCAAGCCAGATCAGAGTGGGGTGGTGAGGAACAAGACAAATTAGGGGGTGACCAAAAACACTCGACGAGAAGGAGCAAAAGCCAAACAACGGATTAAAGGAGGAGCAAGAAACAATATGGATGAGAGAGTACTGCCAGGTGAAATTGTGATGAAAGGAGAGCCCTAAATAAGACGGCTAACAGAAGGATGCGAGGCTCAAGACAGATTAAGGAAGGCAAAGCACTCAGTGGATATGGGAGTGGAACAGGCCTGATGGGAAAGGTGAAGGAGGCAACAGCCAGATGAGATTGTAGAGTGAAAGGGAATCGTAAGCCCGATAGAGCAAGGAATCAAGGCCTGGATGATGGGATCAGAGCACACACTTGATGAGACTGAGGATGACAATTGATCAGAAAAACTAAATAACAAAGTGGATGAGACAGTACAATGCAAAAGTCTAAAGAGAGTGGAAGATAGATTATGTGAGGAAAACTCAAAGCCACAAGATTAAGTACTGGACAAACACACTATATGAGCGACTGAAATGAAGTGTGATACGAGTGTTAAAAAGGGAACAAGTTCCTTAGAGGGGAATGAGTCACCAGCCACATGAAATCACAAAGCGAGAGTGAGATGCAAGCCCTATGGACCATAGGCCAAGGTGCCTGGTAAATGGTGGAGGCAAGAGGCATACGAAACGGCCATTACTACGCATTTTTACGTAGCAGAATCTTGTGCTTCGCATGCTTTAAGTTCGCATGCTTCTACTTCGCATATACTGTTAATTAGCAAAGTCAATTACTTTGTGGACTATTCATATTGTTTTTGGGGTCGTGCAGGAGGAGGTCTTTTAGGTTTTAGGATTGTGTTTATGTAGTTTAGAGTGGTGTAGGGAAATGTAGTGTAGGAGGGTAAAAGTAAAAAATGCGTAGAAGTTGTATACTTCGTATTATACTGCGTAGTAAAAGCATATGGAGTACTTTTTAATGTATTTGCAAACTAAAAAAACATGCGCAGTTAAATAGTATAGCAATGGTATTTGCAATGTAAAAACATCGTAGTAAAAACTTGCGAAGTAATGGTCTCTAAGTAACATTCATTGCACAGTAGCGAGGGGAAATGCATACAAGTTAGTGAGAGGAGTAAGACTGATGGAAGAAAGGACTAAAAAGCAAAACTGATGATAGAAGGGGCAATGACTCTGAGTGTAAGCAAATCAAGGCTGAAAGAGGAGAGCAAGTAACTTGCCCGATGGATGTGGTAAGCAAGATTCACCTCGATGAGGAGCCGGGCACACAATCGTTCTTGAAGATAAAAAGACAATGCCAAAAAGATTAGGATTAAATCTGCTGCAATCTAGAACCTCTATGTGTATTTATACATGACAAGTACCCCCAGGAAAACTGAGGCTAGGTGATTACTATTTAGCCCACTCACCCTGCTAGACATTTGCACACAAGAGTCGTACATGTATGTATTCACTAGGGAAATTCCAGGCACCCACATAGAGGCTGCATACTCGGTATGGCGTCTTACCCAGCAAATCAGGAGCATGGCAGATCACCCAGTCTTGAGGCACTCCTTTGATTGTCCAATCAGTAAATGCAAACCTTTACCATGTTGCCCTTTGATTCTTTGTTCCAAAATAAAGAAAATTCCCATATGACAAAACATAATCGCCATCTTATCAAGCGCTTCATTGCACACCTAGGGCCATTTCGGTAGATCCTGTAAAATCAAACCGCAATACACAAGCTAGTTGTAGTAAGACGTACCCCCCCCCAAAAAATAAAAATGTGCCATGGTGTGGTACGTCAAGGATTAGTCGTGCCAAGGAGTTGGATGCGTTGTAGTCTGATGAGCTTGGTCTGGGCTCCCGCGTAGAGGGCGTTTCCATGGTAGAGTCTGCTGCTGAGGGCTTGGGTGACTCTTCCTTGTATGTCGGGATCTATCTGTAGATCTAGCAGAGCATGAGGAGGGTGTTGAAGCAGGAGGAGGAGACGGCATTGACTTGCTTGGTCATTGAGAGCGTAGAGTTGAGGACAATTCCCAGGTTGCGTGCGCGGTGGGTGTCGGGGCTGCCCCCAGTGCAGTCGGCCACCAGGAGTCGTCCCAGGCTGAAGCAGAGGATGAGGACCTCAGTCTTGTTCAGCTTCAGACAGCTGATCTTCATCCAGTCTGCGACGGCCTTCATTCCTTCGTGGAGGTTGGCTTTGGCGGCGATGGGGTTCTTGGCGAGGGAGAGGATCAATTAAGTGTCGTCGGCGTAAGATTATGTTGAGGTCATGCTACGTGTGCGAGCGGGGCCATGTAAATGTTGAACAGTGTCTGGCTGAGGGAGGTTTCCTGGGGTACGCCGCAGATCTGAGGCTTCGGATCGGAATGGGGAGGGGGGGGGGGTCGGGGGGGGGGGGGGCGGTGGACGCTCTGGGTTCTGCCGGAGGTGGTCCAGTCCAGAGCCTCGTTTCGGATCCCTGCGGCGTCAGACGGTGTTGAAGGTGGCAGAGAGGTCTAGGAGGATGAGTGCTGCAGTCTCACCATTGTCCAGTAGGGTCCGGATGTCGGTGGCAGCGATGAGGGCGGTCTCTGTGCTGTGGAACCCTGACTGGGAAGGGTCCAGGATTCCGTTTCCTTCGAGGTATCGGGTTAGCTGTCTGTTGACGATCTTAGATGACCTTGGCCGGGAACAGGAGCAGAGAGATGAGCCGGAAGTTCGAGGTCTCTTGGGTCTGCCTTGGGTTTGGAGTAGGGCTTTGATCTCTGCAGGTTTCCAGCACTCTGGGAAGGTCGTGGTCTTGAGGGAGAGGTTGATGACATTGCGCAGGTGGGGTGTGATGAAGTTGCTTGCTTTGTTGAAGATGTGGTGCGGGAATGGTCTGACAGAGAGCCAGAGTGGATTGTGCTCATGGTCTTGGTGCCAGATGCTCACGCTGGCCCAGGCTAGAAAGGGGGGGGGGGGGGTCATGGTCGATAATGTGTGGAGAGTCTGTTGTGTTGCTGTCTGTTGGGGCTGTCTGGGTGTTGAAGCAGTCGTGGTCTATCTTGCGGTGGAAGAAAGTGGCGAGGGAGTCGCACAGGGCTTGCGACGGCGTGGTGGTGGGGGGGGGGGGGGGGGTTCAGTCGTTGGGGTTGGAGAGTTCCTTCACGATGTTGAAGAGCTCCTTGCTATCGTGTGTGTTGTCGAGGTGGTCTGAAGGAGGTCCTCTTGGCAGCCCTGATGAGGTGGTGGTAGCAGATGGCGTCCTTGTGTGCTGCGTGGCTGTCCGGAGTCTGTTCACTGTGCCATTTCTGCTCTAGTTTCCGGCAAACTTGTTTGGAAGCTAGGAGTTCTGGGGTGAACCAGCTGGCCCTCTTGCTGGTGTCTGTGGGGGGGTGCGTTGGTGTGTGGTGGGTTTCTGGAAGGTGAAGGGGATGCAGCGGTGGTCGGTCCAGAGGAGTTCGGTGGTGTGGTTTAAGGAGACGTGCGGACTTGAGGAGAAGACTGGGTCAAGCGTGTGGCTGGCGGAGTGGGTGGCCGTTGAATAGTTGCCTCAGTCTGAGGTCGGCGAGGTTATCTATTAGGGTTGTGGTGTTGGTGTTCTCCAGGTGAAATTTCAGGTCTCCGAGGAAGATGGAGACGGGGGAGGTCAGGGAGCGAGTGCTGACAAAGTCAGAGATGGAGTTGCTGAACTGGGGGAAGGGTCTGGGGGGCAGTAGACTAGGGTGCCTCGGAGGGTGGAGGGGGGGTCTGTGTGGATATGGAAATGCATGTGTTTGGCGGTGCTGTGTCATCGGTACTAGTTGAGACCCTGATGCTGTTCTTGCGGACGATGGCGATTCCTCCTACGACTGTTGGTGCGGTCTCTGCGGGTGATCTTGTAGCAGTCTGGGATGGCTATGGCGATGTAGGGTGCGGAGGAGTTGTTCATCCATGTCTGTCAGGAAGGTGATGTCTGAAGAGGTTGTGTTGAGCAGGTCCCAGAGCTAGACACAGTGTTTGCGTGAGAGGAGGTTGTTCAGTAGTATGCATCGGAGGTGGTTGAGGTCTTTCTTGGCAGGTGGTTCGTCTGCTCTGAGGTTGGTGTAGCTGCAGTTCTGGCAGGTGAAGGGACAGTGTGTGCGTTTCGGGGTGGCCTTGAAGCAGGTGTGGGTCCATCCGGAGTTGAGAGCGTGCAGAGTGCTTGCATCGTAATGACGCCGTTCATCGCAGCGGGTGCGGGGACCAGGGGTTCTGGCGTTGGATGCAGTCCAGGCGCGGACAGACGCAGATGGGCTTGCCTTAGGCATGCCTGCAGCGGGCCTGCAGCGCACCAGACAGCATATATGGGGATGGAGGAGCAGGCAGGGCAGCGAATGGGCAGTCAAGGGGGCAGGGACGCCGTGGCGGGAGAGGTGCGGGACTACGAAGGGCACAGAAGGCAAAAACGGGCACAGGGTTACGAGATCATAGAGGATCTTATGGGTAGTGCAGAGTTTTAAAATAGACTTTGCTCTATAGGTAGCCAGTGGAGACGGCAAGAGGGTCCAAAACATGGTAGTACTTAGGGAGGGCAAAGAGCACGGGCGGCCTCATTTTGGGCCTTTTGGTCACCGACTTGTTAATGCCAAGGAGCAGCCAGTTACATTAGTCTAGCCTTGACAGAACAGGGGACTAGACAATCAACTTTCACGCATGTGCATCAAACAGCCCCAAGATAAGCTTTAAGCCACGTACCAAGCCAAAGCAGGTGCCTGCCACTGCCTTGGCATGCCCCTCAAATGTGAGTGCACCATCCACCATCACTCCCAGGTTCTGGACGACAGATTTAGGTTGGGGAGGTACTCCAAGAGCCGAGATCCGCCTTTGACAGCCCCTCAGATGAGTATCTCTGCCCACCAGGAGGACTTCTGATTGGTGGAATTCAGTTGTAGGTAATCAGCCATCCATTCAGAGATGGCCGTGAGATCATCTTGAAATTTCACAAGATCAATGGTTGGGGTTGCTGGAGAAGGTGAACACGAGCTGGGCATCATCGGCATATGATACCAGGGCAAAGTTTCAGGCATTAGCCATGAGGGCGGAAGTAAACATTAGAGTGGGGCTCAGGGCAGAGCTCTCAGGAACACCACAGGATAGAGGGTGGACACAGGAGGAAATGGGGGTGGGGGGGGGGGGGAGCAGAGACCTGGAAGGACCAGTCAGCCGGCAAGGATGAAAACCTAGAGAAGGCCTTACCCTTCACACCGATCTCACCCAGCCGATATAGCAAGATCATATGGGAGACAGTGTCAGAGGCCACGCTCAGATCGAGCAGAATCAATGCCCATGTTCTGCCCTCATCCAGAGCAGACAGACACTGCTCCTTGACCGCAAGCAGTGCAGATTCGATGCTATGTGTAGATTGAAAACCATTTTGAGATGGATTTAGAATTACGTTCGCTTCCAGATATAGAGTCCGGATGGTATGGACATAGGATTCCAAGATGTTAGAGAGTTATGGGAGAAGAACTGTCAAACGTTTTCCATCTGGGACGCGTCTAGCATTTTTTTTATTTTTTTTTTAACAGGGGAACAACTTTAGTGTGCTTCCATGACTTTGGAATGTCAACCTATTTATCAGCTCCTGGCACTCCGATACGAGGCAGTGTTGAAATTTTACAAAAAGGTTGGGTTTTACAGGGTCATCAGGAGACCCCGACTTTACCTTGGTAGACATATCCTTTGAAGACATAGGCGGGAGGATGAGGGAGTGAATCTCAAGATCAGAGGATGGGTTCTCCCAAAGGCTGGAGGTAACGTTTCACCCCTGGCAAAAAGTGCTGTAAATTAGCTCCACCTTGCTAATAAAGAATTTGACCAGTGTCTCACATTGTGAATTGGAGGATATGGTACGGTTAGCAGCAGTTGGATATTTTAGCATATCTTTCAGAAGGGAAAAGATGGTTTTGGTAGGGCTAGTGGTAATCATATTGCATAATGTGTGGCTTTGGTCTTTGCGAAAAATGTATGGTATGCTTTGATTGAGTTTCTATAGTTAGCCTTTGCTATGGTATCATAGGACCATCTCCAAGTCCATTCTAAGATTTTAAATCTTTTCTTTGGCACAGTGACTCACCATATCAGGCATTAATAGTGTACACTTGGAATGTGTCCGTTTTTCTGAAATACAGTTAACCAGTGCTTTGACCCATCCCAGTAAAGTGGTGTTGGCTGCCGCAATCTCAATTGGCCATTCTGGGTGGTGAGAGTTTAAAATGGCTGTAAAGGCGGTCAAATCCAATTTATGCCACAGGTGCATCACAGATGACGGGCGAGGAAGTTGCAGTATGGGGCCTTCTATACAGAGCCGTTGGGAAAGAGGGAATGATCAGTCCAGATCATAAGGAGAGGGGGCTTGGCCTCCAAAAGTTGGAGATTCGAAGATACAGGGTCAAGGAGAGGACCAGCAACATGTGTAGGTCCCAAAACTAACTGCATCAACTGACATGCTGCCATATCCAAGGAAATTGGAGAAGTCTAGGGACCCTTGGAGTTCCAGGTGTAGGTAGACTATGTTGAAATTGGCTGCCTCCAAGACTAAAAGTAGATGCGGTGTTAGCTAGGGTTTCTTGAAAAACTTTCGAAGGGCCCGGTGGGCAGTAAATGAGTAGCCCAGATAGCGTAAACTTGTCTGTCACTTTGTCAGGGATAGCCTTCAGGGTAAGGTTGCAGTTAGACAGATTTGAATATAATAGCTAAACCCGCCCCTCCAAACCGCTCGGTTCCTAATGCGCATCACGTAGCCTACAGGGAGGGCCAGGGCCCGTATGGCAACAGAATACTCAGAGCCATGTCTCCATGAGGAATAGGTCTGGGGCAGTCTCTTGCAGGAGGTCCAACACCTCCACATGCTGTTAACCATCTGCAGTCTAAACGGTCGTTCCCTAGCTAAATTACTTCCGCCAAGAGACGGAGGGTGCTGTTCACATGGAGGGGCTTACCCAGAGACCACATTTATTACACTGCGAGGTACAAGGTTCAGGGTACCAGCTGTGATACCTGCAGGCAACTGTGGGTTGCAAGGTGGACAGGGATTCTCGTGTATAGACTAACTTATGGGGTAACCCAGAGACAGGGTCCCTGGCGCTTGGCAACGTCCAGGCACTGAAGGGCACAGAGGGCTTGTGTTTGGCACACCTTCGGCATGTCAGTGGCATGCCCACTGCACAAGTCCGCCCTGCAGCGTGCATTTAGTACCTGGGTGGCACAACTGACTCCTCCCAGGCTGTACCGGATTGGATGGAACTAGTCAATCGGGTCAAGGTACACCAGAAATTAGAATTCAGCAAAGTACAAATTTTAAAAAACAAACAGCATACAAAATAAATTCTGTGCACTAGTTAAGGTTACCATACTCACAGAAGCATGTGTAAATATTGGAGAATGTGTAGCTGTGCATCAATGACTTAAACTTAGAATAAAATATAAATAGATCAGGCACACTGCGGGTGAGATTGGATACATATTTGAATAAGTTCATAACAAAGAATACAGAGAAAGGTTGTGAGGACCAGAGCTCACAAGGGATGAGAGAAGACACAGAAACAAGAATGCTGAGAAAGGGAGAAGAAGGAAAGTGAAATGAGTGAATGTTTCAGAGTGCAATCTGGATGAGAAGGGAGAGTAAAATATCAGCCAAAAGAGAACCTGGATGAAACGTGGGGCAGGGTGCAAGCCAGATGAGAAATGAGAGCAAGTCTCAAGCCAGGTGATAGGAGAACCAGTGGAAACATCAGATGAGAAAAGGAGCAAAGGCACACTCCTGATGACAGAAGAGATAAGACAGATGAGGGGCGCAGGCAAATGATGAGAAAAGCAGTGAATCACAAGACCGAACAGAGGAACAAAGCAAAAGATACATGATAGAAGGGAGTTAGGCGCAAACCAGACGAGTCAAACAAGGCAAAGATGGATAACCGAGGGGAAGCGACACTCCAGGTGACCATAAGGAGCTGAAAAGAAGGCAAGACAGACAAGTTAGAGATATTGGCAAAGACGGCTAATGGAGAGCAATGCACAAAATGGATAAAAATGAGGAAGGTAGGTGATCAAAGATGCACGAGGCAGAGGTATAATTACAGATGGGAAAATACTCTGCAAGATAGATGGATGAGAAAAGAGCCATAGGGATCAAAAGAGTAACAAGACATACTAGATGAGAAAAGGCATAGAGGACCACAGTGTATGACGGAGAGGATCAAGACAAGCTGATGACCGAGAAGTGGGGTGCACACCGGTGTGCAAAAGATAATGGGATCAAAGATGGAAGAGACTGTACCAAGGCACAATATGGATGAAGGGGGAAAAAAGAAAAGAAAAAAGGTGCAAGCCAAAAGAGTGAAGCAAGCACATTATTGATGAGACCGAAGAGAAGCACAAGCCATATGGGAGAGAAGAGTGATGTGCAAGGCTGATGAGAGGGAAATGAGGCACAAGGACGACAAGAGTGAATCAAGGCACAAGCCCGATGAGAAAAGACAGGTTCTGGAACGAAGACAAAATATAGAAGGGAGCAAGGCGCAAGCCAGATGAGGTGAGGCTTAACATAAAATGAAGATTACAGTAAGTTACTTTAAGAACTTTTATGATGATTTGCATAAGGGCTTCATATTTATTTGCATAAAAAAACAATTTACCAATTCACTATTCATGTGATCGATTTAATTTCATACAAGTGTTAAAAGTACTTTTAAGTTAAGGTTTGGTTTCTCATTTAACTAGAAGCAATATTAAAAGTTAATTAATTAACATAATTCAATGTCAATTTATTTTAATAGAAGGTGACCATTGGGGCAAGGTTAAACTTAGAAATGTGATTTAGTTACATTGCACTACATGTAGTGTGAGAGGTAAGTGGCAGACTTATGTTTACGGTTCAGAGCGAGGTACATTGAAGACCAAGGTGCAAAAGAACACAATGGAGGAGTAAAGCGACCAGCTGAAGAATGAGACTCAAGAACAAGCGATGGGAAATGCAAGACGTGTATCTGGATGAGTAATCAAGAAGCACAAGAGTGATGGACGAGGAGGAGAAGCACAAGCTCAGGGAGAGCCTGTTGAGCACAAGTTGAAAGAGGCACCGAAGCGCAACAAAGAAGACTGGAGGCAACACCAGAAGGCTGGTGAGAGATGGAAGCAGCAGCAAAGCTGGATGAGAGGAGTAGATGGATAAGAGCGGCATCAAAGCACCAGCCAGATGAGGAAAAGGAGTTCTACAATGAGAGGGCACCAAATCGCTCACAGAATGAGAAAGCAGAAAAATGCACCACACACGTAAAAGAAAAGCGAGTCGCAAGTCAGATAAGAACTGGGAGCTATGCTGAAGCTGGATGATTGAAGGTAGAAAGGCACAAGATGGATGAAAAATGTAACCGCATGAATTAGAAAACTACTTTCTAGTTGCATTTTGTGAACTGCTCAAAGAGCTAAGACGGGGACAAAGACAAAATATAGAAGGGAGCAAGACGCAAGTCAGATGAAAATTTAAACTAAGCGTATCTTTAAAAAGGGATTAATTTATTCTAATTTCAATTTATGGTAACGCTTATTAAAGTAAAATTACAGTAAATTACTTTTACAAGAGTAATGATTAGCATAAGGGCTATTTGCATTAAAAATGTTTTAATTGTACTTTCGATGTGGTTATTTCCACTAACATTAACAATTAACTATTCATGTGATCTATTTGATTTTAAATAACGGTTACAAGTAATTTAAAGTTTGGTTTCTCATTTAAGCTGATGCACTATTAAAAGTAGTTTAATATTAAACATAATTAAATATCAATTTATCTTAATGGAAGAAGGGACCATTGGGGCAAGGTTAAACTTAGAAATGTTATTTGGTTAACTAGAACTACATGTAGTGTGAGATGCAAGTGGTACAGTTAGGTTTACTGTTCAGAGCGAGGTACAGTCAAGACCAAGGTGCAGAAGAACACAATGGAGGAGTAAAGAGACACCGACGACAGATGAAGAATGACTCGAACAAGAGTAGGGAAATGGAAGACACGTGTATCTGGACTATTAATGAACAAGAAGCACAAGAGTGATGGACAAGGAGGAGAGAAGCACAAGCTCAGTGAGAGCCTGTTGAGGCACAAGTTGAAAGAGGCCCCGAAGCGCAACAAAGATGACAGGAGACACCAGAAGGCTGGTGAGATGGAAGCAGCAGCAAAGCTAGATGAAATGCTCCATGCAAGGATGGAGACAAGGAGTAGATGGATAAGAGAGCGGCATCAAAGCACCAGCCAGATGAGGAAAAGGAGTTCTGCAATGAGAGGGCACCAAATAGCTCACAGAATGAGAAAGCAGAAAAATGCACCATAGGTAAAAAGAAAAGCGAGTCGCAAGTCAGATGAGAACTGGGAGCTATGCTGAAGCTGGATGATTGAAGGTAGACCGGCACAAGATGGATGAAAAATGTAACCGCATGAATTAGAAAACTACTTTCCAGTTGCATTTTGTGAACTGCTCAAAGAGCTAAGAAAACGTTGGATGCAACTTAATTCCAATAAAAGGAGTATCTAGATAATTAGAGCCAGTGTGAGAACTAGACAGTTATTAGAAATCTCTTTCCATTACCCGAGTAAGTTTGTTTTTTCTATGTGGTTATGGTACCTTTAATGCTTGTGTATGGTTTGATATTCATGAAAACTATGCAAGTACGTAGCTCTCTATTCAATTAAAATAAGAATTAGAAAGGCTATGAAAAAGTAAACATGGATGAGGCAAATGCTGGAGGAGTGTGCAGTTAAGCATAAATGGAATGAGGGAAGAGAGATAGGAGACAAAGGCACAAGGCTGGTAATAGAATGAGGTTGTAGACATCTGCATGGGAGGCTGGAGTCTGGTACAAGCAGTTGGTAAAACACCAGCCGGATGGAGAAAAAAAAAAAAAAAACACTAGGAGCAAGCTGATGAAAGGGTACCAAAATGCTCACAGGATGAGAATGGGTAAAGGGACACAATGAGAGAGAAAAGCAGGATACAAGCCGTACAAGTGTGCGATGGAACCACAAACTTGATTAGAAATGGAAGCGATGGTTTGCCCAATGAGACCGGAGTGTAATTTTTTTTTTTTTTAAATGGTCTTGAATATTGAAAAAAAAACAAAATTACATCTGGTATTAAACAGTAAAGATGGTTCATCTTTTCCGATTACAAGGACTGGGGTCCATACGAGACCGTAAAACAGCATACATGATCTCCAAAGGGCACCAGAAAGCAGTATTCACAGTAACTCAATTCACACATCTGGATATTTAATGATCTCTATGGGGATTGGGGGCAGGTTTAAGGCAGCGTAGGAGAGTATAGAAAAAGACAAGTGAATATGAATTGCAGCAGAATATGAAGTAAAGCAAAGCACAAGCTGGATGGGCATAGGAGTGTGATATCGAATAAAAGGGGAGGTGGCCAACTGAAGGTGGGGGGGGGGAAGAAAAAAAAAAAAAAAAAAAAAAAAAAAAAACAGGCCAGGTAACAATACCATGAAATAAAGATGGAAAATAAAGGGGACCCGAGCGCGATTTGGATGAGTAGGGACTGGGGTACATAGTGTAAAATACATGGTGCCACGAAAATACGTACTTAAGAGTGAAGTGAGATAAGATTAAGGAGTTGGGTATGAGACACGATAGACAGCAGCAAATCATTAGTGTGCTGGAAATAAAATGAGAATGAGGACTGGTGAAAGAAGGGACTGAGGGACCAAACAGGTTGGTGAGTAGAACAAGGCATAAGACGGATGAGAGATAGTAGCGAGTCACAAGCTAGATGAAATTGAAAAGCAAGGTGCAAACCAGATCAGAGAGGGGTGGTGAGGAACAAGACAAATGAAAGGGGGGGGGAACCAAAGCACACACTGGACGAGAAAGAGGGGAAAAGCCAAACAACGGATTAAAGGGAGGATTAAGAATCAATATGGATGATAGAGTATAGCAAGGTGAAGTGTTGATGAGGGGACCCCTAAAGAAGATGGATAACAGAAGGATGCAAGGCTCAAGACAGATGAAGGAAGGCAAAGCACTCAGTAGAACAAAGCATAAGACCGATGAGACAGACAAGTGAGTCAGTCACAAGCTAGATCAGATTGTAAAGCAAGGTGCAAGCCAGATCAGAGTGGGGTGGTGAGGAACAAGACAAATGAGGGGGTGATCAAAAACACTAGACGAGAAGGAGCAAAATCCAAAAAACGGATTAAAGGAGGAGCAAGAATCAATATGGATGACCGAGTACTGCCAGGTGAAATTGTGATGAAAGGGGAGCCCTAAATAAGACAGCTAACAGAAGGATGCGAGGCTCAAGACAGATTAAGGAAGGCAAAGCACTCTGTGTATATGGGAGTGGAACAGGACTGATGGGAAAGGGGAGGCAACAGCCAGATGAGACTGTAGATTGAAAGGGAGTTGCAAGCCCGATAGAGCAAGGAATCAATCAAGGCACACACTTGAGACAATGGACAACGATTGATCAGAATGAAGTAAAGAACAAACTGGATGAGAGGCAGAA
The DNA here is from genome assembly GCF_964204655.1 of Triturus cristatus. Classification (NCBI taxonomy): domain Eukaryota; kingdom Metazoa; phylum Chordata; class Amphibia; order Caudata; family Salamandridae; genus Triturus; species Triturus cristatus. Next base: position 1,257,574,495 of record NC_140590.1, read on the forward strand.
AAATGCAAAAATCAAATGAGGGGAAATGGGAAAGATAAGTGAGGAAAATCCAAAGCCACAAGATTAAGTACTGGGCAAAGAACACATATGAGCGACAGAAATGAAGTGCAATACGAGTGTCAAGAGAAAAAGTTAATGAAACTGGAATGAGGCACCAGCCACATGAAATCACAAAGTGAGAGTGAGATGCAAGCCCTATGGACCATAGGCCAAAGTGCCTGGTAAATGGCGGAGGCAAGAGGCATATGAAACAGGAACGAGGGCAATGCAGACAGATGAGTGAGGGGAGTAAGATTGATGGAGAAAGGACCAAAAAACAAAACTGATAGAAGGGCAATGACTCAAGAGTGGAAGCAAATCAAGAATGAAAGGAGCGCAGGGAACTTGCCACATGATGGGTCAGGCAAGTTTCACCTCAATGAGAGGAGCATGGCACACTTGTGATCGTTCTTGAAGATAAAGAGAAGACAATGCCAAAAATATTAGGATAAAATCTGCCGCAATCTAGAACCTCTATATATGACAAGTATCCCTAGGAAAACTGAGGCTAGATTACCATGTACTCCACTCACCATGCTAGACATTTGCACATAAGAGTCGAACAAGTACGTATTCACTAAGGAAGTTCCAGGCACCCATAGAGGCTGCATTCTCGGTGTTGCGCCTTACCCAGCAAATAAGGAGCATGGCAGACCACCCTGAATTGAGCCCTCCTTTGGTTCTGTCCAATCAGTAAATTCAAACCTTTACCATGTTGCCCTTTGATTTTGTTCAAAATAAACTGAATTCCCAGATGTATGATATAGCACAATCACTATCTTATCCAGCGCTTCATTGCACACCTAGGGCCATTTTGGTAGAGCCAGGAAAGTCAAATAGAGCAATACACCCTTTTGGTAACCTTCGTGTAGTAGAAAGTCCCCCCCCCCCAAAAAAATTTGCAAATAGAACTTGAACACCAAATTCAAATTTAGTGCCTTTTCCTTCCTAGTCAATTTAGAGCAACAATAGCTGTGAAAGAGCCATGGATTCAGTCTTGCTTGCTCTATCAGAAATATGGTTCAAATACATATGCAGTACGCCAACACTCCAGCAATGTGAAAAACCCATGGGAAACAGAAAGAAATCATTTTCGATCCCCATTGTAGAGCGCAGAAGGTTTTTAATCTACCTCTGAAGATCCACATAGCAGAACGACCGGAAGGGATCCTCATTGAGTGTTTAGCAATGTCCTGCTATACACAAGAATTCTGCAGGCGCCTCAGATCTTTTGAGGAGCCACAGGACCATACGAAGCCCAACTTTCACTGTATGGGCATGGAAAGTAACTGACTTTGGGCATTAAACGATAGGAACTTCCAGAAGATCAGTGTATTACCTAGACTTCTGGGAGATGTTGCTGACTCTGGGAGGATTCAAGCAGGAGTATGAAAGGTGCAGTGTCAACACCAGAGCCATGTTTCAAGGATGCTGGCTGAGCACAGAGGGACATGAAGGGCTCTTTAAAATCAGATGGTTTGTGAAGGTGAATTCATGTTGAAGGCAAAAGTCTTGGCAGGCCCAGTGCAAACACCTGAGCCTTAGGGTATATTACCGACCTATGGAGAAAACACATGGAATGGGGGAGGGGGGGGGGGGTGGAGGGAAGGGTTTGGCCAACCAGCACTGGAGTCTTGAGCTAGGATGTTAAATAGGAAGCAACAGGTGCTTGGAGGAGCCATAAAACCTATAGTGGGTGCTGCTACACTACATTACTAAGGATTGTTTTGGTAGTCACCAGCAAAGTATTGTTAAGCCCTCCTAAAAAAAAAAAAATTATTACATACAGGCCCATTGCTAATGAAATGAGTGGCAACATATCACATAAGGCAGCAGAAATCCCAGCCAATTTCCCAAGTGTAACCAGAAGGTTCATGGTGGTGATGAGCGTGGTAGAGTCTTGGTTAGTCTAGGAGAGAGTACATTAAGATCTGCTGTAATCATATAGCCTGAGGAAGTGACTGACATGAGAAGAGACTAGGGCATTTGAGAGGTGACTATAAGTCCATAGAAAAGGAGGGAGTTATGAGGGTCGCACTATATCCATGGGGAATAATGGAAATGGATGACACTAGGAGGGAGAAGAGTGGGCATAGGAGTAAAGCATGTGGGCTGATTAGGGGGGCAGGAATATGGAGTCTTGGTTGGAGGTGGCTATCTAGGAGAGCAAAGATGGTATCATGAGGGAACCAGTGCAGGGCATAGAGGGTGGAGAAACTTCCTTTAGTAGACAAAATATTGCAGCCCGGGGTGACTGAAATTAAAGAACCACCAGAGGTATGCTGAGCCAGAGAATACACTGGGGGCCCAAGGGGTTAACAAATCAGGAAAGGGGGGTGGCATACAGCAACCAGTTTCAGCACTGAACTTGGGGGCAGCCGACTCTAGTGGAATAATATTTGTACATAGAGAGGCATGGGGGGGGGGGCATGGGCCCAGTGTAACCACCAAACCCTCAACATGTGGCTTTCTTTCTCTAGGAATGGAGCACCATAGGAGGTGCGGGAAGAGCAGACTGATAAGAGTAACTTGGGAATTAGAGAGAACTCGAAACATTAGAAACTTCATGGCAACGGCATTCTTCAATTGTATGTCAAGCAAGTACCACCGCAAGGACCAGGGCCCATAATTTGTTGATGATCCAAAGCAAGTGCCTGTGCTATTGCTAGTTTCCATATGTTCGGATGATGCCTCCCAACGGGTCACATCTGTTTCCTGTTCAGCAGCAAGAACCAGTGTAACAGCAGCCTGTGGGATCAGAGCAAGCTTTGTTGCAAAAACAATTCATAGCTGGCTTTAGAGTACACCAAGTGCAAGTAGTACCACAAGTTCAAAGAACCAATTCAAGCTCTGTGGCCAAAGCGGGGGCTAGAGACTCTGAACTTTGGTGTTGCAGCAAGGTCCAGGGACACATGAAGAGCTCAGGACACAGGAAGCTGCAGGTGTGCTGGAGTTTCACAGCCATCAAAAGTGCCAGAGCAAAAGTACATACCATAGCAAGCTAAAGTGACAAATCAAGCTCTAAGGACACTGTGCTTTAGAGGACACAACCGCTCTAGACTACACCACGAGGTCTAGTGGCACAATAATCATGGAGGACACAGCAAGTTATTGGTCAACAGCATCCACAGACCCAGCAAATGGTGAAGCCACATCAAGCCCCAGGACAATATCCATTGCTATAGTAATTTCGGGCCACAGTAACTTATAACTTGATTGCAAATCCGATGGCCACTAAAATCTATAGTGCCGCAGTAAGCTTTTGGGGCCACAGCAAGCTTTGGGGACATTACACAATCTATGGGGGAGGGGGCGGAAGGACAAACGCCTAAGCCACAGATCTGTCCTTATCAGCCTCCGAGATGTCCTGGGGCCATAGCAGACTACACACTGTAAAAATCACTGTAGCATGTCTAGAGGACACCACAAACTTCAGTGTCCCAGCAAGGTACATGACTGGATTGTTTCTTGTAATGGATAGTGTTTTTTTTTCTTCTATTTTACATCCAAGGGGATAGCAAATCTGGAAAGGGGGGGGGGGGGGTGACATACATCAACCAGTTTCAGCAGAGGGCTTGGGGGCCAGCTGACTCGTGGAATACTACTTTACCATACATAGACGTGTGATCCCTGGATCCCTAGGAGATGTTGCTGGCTATTGGAAGGCTCATACAAAGGCATGATGGGCCCAGTGTAGCCACCAGACCCTCAACATGTGGCTTTCTTTCTAAAGGAATGGAGGGCCATCGGAGGTGTGGCAAGAGCAGGCTGATAGAGTAACTTGGGAATCCGAGATAGTAGCTGGCTCCAGGAGAGAGCAGATAGGATAAAGGGCCAAATGCAGGCAAAGGAGACAAGGAGGACAGCTGAGTGTAGTGTGATAAGACTATGCCTGTGGACTCAGACCCATGGGAGATCTTTCTTTGTATGAGAAGGAACATGGTATGGACGGCTCAGTGTAGCTCCTGGGGCCCTGGGAAGCCGGTTCCCTAGTGGAGATTAAGGTGCCACCGCAGCTCGAAGACTAAGAAAAATGGACCTGGATATGGGACCCCCGTGTAGCTATAGGAGGCCTTCAAAATAGCATGCCCTAGGAGGAAGCTGCAAAGGGTATGGTACCCAGTGTAACTATAGGGGGTCTAAGTTGGTGATTGGCGAAGTGTACAGTGACATTGATTGGCCCAAAAAACAAAAAACACCCTTGGCGTGTGGCAATCAGTAGCAGAGGAAAAGCCACAAACCGAGACGAGGAAATTATTATTATTATTATTATTATTATTGAGTCTTGTATAGCGCGTGGTTACCCTCGGGCATCCCAGCGCTCGTCCAGAGTACACACCAAACCAGCAGAGCACTAAGCGGGGAACAGATGAGTCTTTAAAAGTTTGCGAAATCGCAAGCTGCCAGTTTCGGAGCGAAGGGCATGCGGAAGCGAGTTCCATAATGCTGCCACGTTGACGGAAAATCTGGCAGTACCACACTCTCCAGTGGGGCCATATAGATATTAAATAGTGTGGGGCTCAGCGATGAGCCCTGTGGCACACCACACTGGAGGGGAACCGATGTTAACTTCTCGTGGCCTTCCCAGACCTCAAACGTCCGATCTTCTAAGAAGGACGCGAGCCATTTCAGGGCCAATCCGGAGACCCCCACCCCCTGAATCCAAAATGCTCCTGGCATTCTCCACGACTGCCAGCAGGGCAGTGTCCGTCCCCTGGCCAGGGCGAAATCCCGTTTGGGAGTCACCCAAGAGAGAGTTGGATTCCAGAAAACCCGAAAGGCGCCTATTCACAAGTTTCTCCGCCACCTTGCTAAGGCCGGGGAGCAGGGAGATAGGCCTAAAATTAGCAAGGTCAGCGGGATCCAGGCTGGGCTTCTTCAGGAGGGCCTTAACTACCGCTCCTTTCCAGCTGGGAGGCACTACTCCTTGGGTGAAAGATAGGTTCAAAAGGTCCGTCACTGGGCCGCCGATGGTAGAAGCTACCTGCTTCAGGTATTTCATCGGTACCGGATCTCTCGGAGACCCACTCTTCAGGGTCACCAAGACCCCAAGAGCCTAGTCCACAGTGACTGGACCAAAGGAGTCCAGCTCTGCTGTCCTCACCCCAGGTTGAGACCCAAGGTTGCATTCGGAGGATTGCTCCTGCACTAACCGAGGGAGGGACGCCAAGATGTTTCCTATCTTAGATTTAAAGAACGTGGCTAATTCGGAGCATTTTTCACGCGGGTTGTCATGAGTGACCGGAGGTTCGGGGGTTTGCAGAAGTTCTCGGATGACCTTAAACGACTCTTTCGAGGAGTTAGAAGAGAGTCCTATTCTCTCCTCAAAAAACTTGGATTTAGCTGCCCGGATGGCGGATTTGTAGATGTTAAGTGCTGCCCGGTATTCTCTCCGGCTCACTTCGCCCCAGTCCCTCCTCCAGATCCGCCCCTGCCTCTTGCAACCCTTCCTCAAAGCTCTGGCGTGTACCAGGGAGCTGAGCCCAGTCTTACCCCTGGTAAGTAGTCTTTTCTTAGGGAGGATAGCATCGAGCGAGTTGGTCAACCAGGTGTTTAAGTTCGCATCAGCGACTAGCGGGTCAGGCCTGGGGGGAGGGGGGGGGGGGGAACGTGTCGCCTCCAAGTGTACTGCCCAGGTGTCCACTGGGAGCCTAGACCAGGCTCTTTCCACCGTGTATACTCTAGGTGTAGGTACCACTGGGACATCAAACTGCCACAAGGCCGGAACCATAAAATGATCTGTCCAGGGCAGAACCAGCACGGGCAGTACTTTAAGGCATTCCGAGTTCGAAAGAATGGGGTCGAGCAAGTGACCCTTCCCGTGCGTTGCACCTGAATTGAACAGGTTAATCTCGAACGCTTTCAGATCACCCTGAAGATCTACTGCCAGAGAGTCAGAGGGGTCATCAAAATGGATGTTAAAGTCACCTAGTGCTACAAAGTTGACTGTGGAAGAGGCAAGAAGCGCGACAGTTTCAAGAAAAGAGTTGAGGAAGTTGCCCATGGTCCCAGGTGGGCGATAGACAAGGAGGCCTGCCAAGGAAGCGGTATGTGACAACCGTAGAGAGAATTGACAGCTCTCACAGTCGCTCATCCCTCCTTCCTGGACCTTACAGGTTAACGTATCCCTGTAAAGGATGGCAATTCCACCTACCCGCCCAACTGGTCTATCTAGGTGAGATATAAGAAAGCCTGGTGTAAGTGCTCTGACCAGATCAGGGCCGGAGCTGGAAGAGATCCAGGTTTCTGTTAAAAACAAGACGTCCAACTTGTGGTCGAGAATGAGGGAATTAATTACGAACGCATGACTAGGGAGGGACCGACAGTTCAACAGGGCCATTGACAACAAACAATTGTCTTTAGCCGTTACCAGACCCGTATTACAGCCCCCGCAGGGCAGGAACGGTTGCCCTCCCTTGTGAACATACCTACATGCGGCGAGTTTCGGTGGCCGCCAAAGCATGAGCTCATCCCTCGTGTACCTGATGAAAGCCGGAGATGGCATCCGTGAGTTGGGCAGGGGGACTGGCCCTATGCCCGTCTGGGCCCGGACGGGCACCGACGGGCGTAACTCCGGCGTAACTGCTGCGCGTGACCGCTACGCATCAGCATGGCTACCTATAAGCACGCCTAGCGAAATAGAAAGGGGACTAGAGCGCGGGAAGGATCACCCACACCCAATATGGCCACCACGAGTCGGGGGCAAAGGACCCGCAAAGTGCGGTGTTTTTCAGGCAATTATAGTGCAGGTTAGATGTCAGCAGTACGAGTATGCGAGGCCAAGCTTAAAAACAGGGGATAAGTGTCCAAACACAAACTAAAGTAAAAGACAAAAACGGGTCATTAAAAACAGAGCTTCCACAGACAAGCGCTGCAAGTATGGCGACACCGCTGGAACAGGGCGAGCTGCCAAGATTTACCTACCTATAAGCATGCCTAGCAAAATAGAAAGGGGACTAGAGCGCGCGAAGGATCACCCACACCCAATATGGCCACCACGAGTCGGGGGCAAAGGACCCGCAAAGTGCGGTGTTTTTCAGGCAATTATAGTGCAGGTTAGATGTCAGCAGTGCGAGTATGCGAGGCCAAGCTTAAAAACAGGGGATAAGTGTCCAAACACAAACTAAAGTAAAAGACAAAAACGGGTCATTAAAAACAGAGCTTCCACAGACAAGCGCTGCAAGTATGGAGACACCGCTGGAACAGGGCGAGCTGCCAAGATTTACCTACCTATAAGCATGCCTAGCAAAACAGAAAGGGGACTAGAGCGCACGAAGGATCACCCACACCCAATATGGCCACCACGAGTCGGGGGCAAAGGACCCGCAAAGTGCGGTGTTTTTCAGGTAATTATAGTGCAGGTTAGATGTCAGCAGTGCGAGTATGCGAGGCCAAGCTTAAAAACAGGGGATAAGTGTCCAAACACAAACTAAAGTAAAAGACAAAAACGGGTCATTAAAAACACAGAGCTTCCACAGACAAGCGCTGCAAGTATGGCGACACCGCTGGAATAGACTTCATGAATGATGGAATGCAGGGGTTTGTGGAGGCGGCCGAGCATCAGGGAGGGTGGTTAATAGAGAACAGACAGGGTCATATGGTCCAGTGTAAGCACAGGGCCCAGTGATCAACTTGACCAGAAGGGGAGTTGAAAGGCTCAGTCTGAGCAAGTGGCCAGGAGAGGTAGTGGACCCTAGATAAGAGAAGAGGGCAAGGTGTATACACCATAACCATGGGAAGGAGACTAATTCAGCCCAGATAGAGGATTGGAAAGCCCATTGATTCATTAGGGGCCATTAGTAAGGAGATTCTAGAGGAGAGTAAACAAGGGCTGATGAGCATAGTGTAGATGTGCGGGTACAGTAAGTGACTAGATCGGGGGGGGGGGGGGGAGATTATAGACGAACGGGCCAGTGTAATCAGCAGAGCATTGGGTGGGTTTGTTGACCATCTGAGACCCAATGAGTGTGGAGAGCCCTCCTGCAAATGGGGAGTATACAGTGGAAAAGAACAGTCGGGGGCCCAGGGAGACAATTGAACCGGAGAGGAGACCAGGCATGGAGAGTGAAATGTGTCTACACATGCCTGAAGCGCCATTTACTCACTAAGAGGGAAGGTACTAAAGGGCCCAAACTAACAGAGGAACCAGATATGCGATTATCCCACCAAGCATCTAATTGGTAGCTTGAGGTTGGTGGGTTGCCCTATGAGAAAAGGGAGGTGTATGCCCCTGGGAGGTTACCGACTCGGAGAGAGAAGGCAAAAGTTTGAAGGGCCCTTGATACCACTGGACAGAGGGCAGAGTGGGTTTATGACTTTACGAGACACCAGACAAGACAGATGTATCGACAATAACCACAGAGATCATGGAGGAGGAAGCAGACTAAGAGCATGTACCGGGCTGTGGGGGGGGGGGGGGGGAGAAGAAGAAGCGCACCACTATCAATAGATTACCCAACAAGACCACCGAATCATAGGAGTTATGCCTCGGTGTAGCTACAGGAGCCCCAGGGAAAGGGGAGCTGGCTAAAGGAGAGCCACTAGGGCTTTGAGGAACCAATGGAGCTCTGGGTGAGTGCCACACACCCCATAAGTCAAAGGAGTGATCAGTCTAAATATAGTGAAAGACCTAACAATTGCCTTATATAATCAGTGCGGCCCCCAGGCTGCACTCAACTCCATCACAATAGAAGACGTTTTAGAGTGGTTGGGCTCCCAGAAAAAGAAGGGCCAAGAAGAACTTCAGTACCACTGTAACCTGCAAGGAAGGTACAAACTCAGGGGACACAGCAAGCATTGGGCAGTGGCAAATAGTAAGACTACAACCTTCAGCTCCATGCGCTTCTGGGGATACTTCAAGCTATGGGAGTGGAAGCATTCACCTGCAGGAAGCAAGGGTCAGGCAATAACGTAGAAGCACTTGGACTACTGCATGTCGCAGTAGAACAAAGAGCTCCTACCCCACTGCAAGAACCAGGGTGACTACTGGTGCAACAGCATGTCCCAACATTAGATCCCATTATTTCTCCCAGTTATATGACTAGATCCCAGGATTGCATCTACCCTCTCTGTTGTGGTTGAAACATTACTGAAAATCAAAGACTGACCGCAAAGCTAGCAGCGCCGGTTGTTAAAGTGCTGACCGTAGTACTGATGGTTCCCAGTGGAACTCTAACAGAGCCCGAGTTCACTTGCAATGGTTCACAGTGCCACTGTTCCCAGTGCAGATAGTGTCTGGTGGAAACATGGAGGCCGAGCTGCTTTTCCTGGTGGTAGTGGCTCCTCGTGGCAATGCCTGGCATTCAATCCCTTTAAAGTGAAAGGCCAGGGTCCCCATCCTGCCGATTAGAGAGTGCGGACTACAGGTAATTATTAAAGGTTCATCCGGTCTGTTTTATCGTCTGCTATTGAAAGGTAGTCCCAGGTAGTGACAGGGGTGTCCATGCTTTGATAAGAAATGGGCTTCTCCTTTCCTTCAGCTGACTTCTCATGGGACTGCCATTGGTTCTCATCACGAGGGCTGGTGGTTGCCAGTGCTAGCCCTGTTGGTTCTGGATGGAAATGGCGGTGGCTCTGCATGGTAGTGCCAGTGGTTCTTGGCGAGAACGTAGACGCTTCCTGTATGAGAAGGAAGTAACAAACAGGAGGTTATTGGGGGAAGAATAGAGGGTGCAATGGAAAAGAAGCAGAAACAAATTGGTGAGAGGAAGCAACTGGCATGCAAACAGGGCAACAGAGGGGCGATTAGCAAGACATCACTCAGACAGGACCAGTCATACCAGATGGAGTAACAAGGATGAAATATCAGTCTTACCTCACAAACATGCTGCATGCAAACAGACAGCATCACTGCACAGTCACGAAGTCGCAAATCCGTCAAACATGGTCCTATGCAAAAATAAAGAATGCCTTGATGAAAAATCCTGACGAACTACAAAACAATCACTTTTCATTGTATAGGAAAGTTGACAATAGTGGCTAACTCATAATGAAGGAAGGCAAAAAAAATTAAATGTAGCCTTAGTCTTAATCCTCATCCCTACCAGCACTCGATCACCCAAATTGTAATGTGTTTAAAAACTTAAAGCCTTACCCCTTTCAACTAATATTGCATAGTTAAAATATTTAGAATTTGAAGAGTTAATTCTTCCTATTTATTTTGGAAAATACAATCTTAGGTTTCTCCCTTTTTTGATTCATCATTTATTTTGTTCGGTTTTTGTAACACAATGCTGGCAATCCTAGGAAAGGGTAGCAATGTAATAGGACAGTAAATTTCTAAGTGCAAAAAATAAAAAAACTCAAAATCACGCAAGGTTAATTAAGTGACAATTGCTGTGCGTATCTCGATCTTTCTCATACACAACTTGCAATTTTCGGGACAGTCGAATTTATTCCACCGATGTAGCTAAAACCAGTCCAAATTCATATACAGGTCATGTTTGAAGCTTTAATTTTGCCGGCTTTCAATTTACAATTAAACGTGCATTGCCAGATTTTATTTTACAGGTCTTTTATTTTGGCAGGTGTTCAATAGATGGAAACCGAGGGATAAAATAAGAAGCACAAGGATAAATACCTCATCATACACAGCTTTTTTTGGACCCCTATGAAATTCACTTCCAGGTACTTCTCTGGTTTTGGCAAGGATCACCCATCACCGTCACCCTACATTGGAATAAGTGGGAGAAAGACATACAAGCATCCTATCTAAACTAACAGGGCCACTGCTGCACCATACAAAATTAAACAAAAGCATTAAACAAACCAAAGCAAACATCAAACCCCAACAAAACCCAGGGCTAACCGGATTCCATATGAACATGGAAAACGAAAAAGCCCTACAACCCATTCACAATGTACGGCGAGTAACATAACAGTAAATGGAAACAAACAAGCATTGTACAAGCATAGATCCCATCTACCAACAGTGGCCCAGCCCAACAGTGGCCCAGCTCCTGTGTGGTGTGCCTATTGTGTACTAGTGACACCTGTAAAAAGAAAGATTATAAACACTGCCAGGAAAACAAGTTACAAAATATCACAGGGCTAAACGAATTCCACGTAATCATGGAAAACTTAAAAGCCCCACATTACAATGAGCACAAACAGTAAATATTGATGCAGTAATACACAAGCCTTGACATCGGCTCACAGGTAATCAACATTGGTGACTTGGATTATGTGGTATGTGTTGTACCTACTCTAACTAAACAATTCTCATAAGAATAATTAAACATTCTTACATTTAGAAATTGAAAAAGATGGCATCCACGCATTAGCGCAGAGAGGCCTAGGCCCTACCCAAGATGTCTTCACACAAGCTGCCTCCCTTCGAGGAGGCCCTGTGCGGCTCTTCAAATAAAATACCCTGCATGGAGAATGAAACACCTGTGAACCATCCATGGGTACCAATGCAGATGTCATACATACAAGACAAAAGCAGGCATTAAAAGAACACAAAATACTATAGGATAACCTCAAGGCATCGCTATAAGCATCCTTTAGAATTCCGGTAAGGACTTGAGTCAACCGACCCCCACTGGATGGGGGTCCCAAGTATTTACTGGCCCCTGTGAGAAGTGTGAAGCTTTTTCCGCTTTGCCAGGGAGCAGCGATTCCATAGGTAGCACAGTAGTAGGAGTCTGCATAAGAAGCGTAGCTCCATCGCCTTTCCGTAGCAGCTGTAATCACTCATCCAGTCATTCATCCTTCCACCGACTCTAATATCAACTCAACGCACTCAGTTTGAAAAACTAGTGGGGCCCTTTGGCTCTGTCACTGCAAGTCCAACCTTGTTTTCCCATCAAAACACCGGAGGCTATTTTTGCGGAATACAGTCTACTCACCTGCACCATTAGTGCAGCTTTCCTTACGCCGGAGTCCTCGAAGCAGTCAGACGGAGGAGGGGTCTCGATTTAGCAAGTGATTGAGAAAGGCACCACACGGTCCGGTCCTTCAACTGGAAGAGTGACCAGGATAACGCAACATGGCTTTACGAGACTGCGCAAGAATCAAATGCCATTGGAAGAGTACCATCTCTGGAAGAAAAAGACAGGTACAAAACCACCATCAACAAAGACATATTGCATAGTTGCGCAACCAAAGCGAATGAAAAAGCCAACCAATACTCCGCCCTCCACACCCAGCTGGCGTCATTGGCACAGATGTTTTTGTTCTAATTACTTGTCAAGGTTTCAGCACGTTTGCTACTTCAGAGGTGTGGGACCCGATTGGGTATATTGGGTTTGAGTCAGAACCAAGAAAGTCCAACCCAAAAGCATGCTTCTTTTTGTGCATTTTGTCTTGCTGTGGTGGGAGTAGCTTTCCTCAAGAAGAGACTGGGCTGCTAATTGCATGTCAGCAGGCCTGCAAGTTTTTCCTCTCAAATCTCGACTGGTGGCAGCTTGGATCAAAAGCTTTAGGGAGTTACAAAGTTGCCCATACAGATGTGGTCTATAGGATAACCCGACCCGCATCGCCCATAAACCCCCCACCACCACCAACGCATTTTGCACAATAGACTGAATGGACCGGGGGGGGGAGGGGGGTGTTGAATTTCAATCAACATGGTGTATATTGTCCTCTTATTTTTAAAAGGAGTACCTAGGAGAAACTTGAGTCTCAAACCAGGCTGAGGTCACCCTGTCCACCCTCCTAGTGCACGTAAGATCTGACACCTACCGTTTGCCTGGAGCAGAACCTGCCCTGGACCCTGGTTCTCTGAAGACGGTTCTGCCTTCCAGCCCCTCCAGCCGTCTGGGTGGTCTACAGCAGCAGCCTCCATCCTGCAGGAGATGCGGGTGACTGATGCAGTATGTGTGGTAGTCCGTGCCATCCGTGGTGGACTCTTGCAGCTGCCGCAGGGATGTCTCCTTTGCCTATGGGTGATAAGCGTCCACCTAAGCATCTGCACCATGTTAATATGTTGCATTGGATTGTAGACGCTGGCAAATTGTGGTAGTCTTAGAAAGAAGAGCTTAAGGAAGTAGCGAGCACTGGACTCAAGAGGTTCAGTCTGAAGTTCTAAGTAATACCTCGGGGGGTGGGGTCACCACTTCTAATATATTTCCCACCTAATAATTACAACATTGTAGCCTGTTGATAAATCGTCAAATCTCTCCTAAGCTTATCCCCTCGCCATGATGAGGACACTCTAATCTATGAAGATTTGACCAATGAGATATTTTCCAGGTCACCAAGATTCTTAAATCAATTTCCATTCATCTTGCCTTATTACTGCTATTCACTCAGTGTCTTGGTCGGTTCTTTTGATCCTTTATTTATGTTTTTCCCCACTGTTTCTTGTCTGGTTTCCGGGTCAGCTTCTAATTTAATGGTCGAGTTCCACTCAGTTTCTGGTCTCCTAATTTCTATATTGCAACACTAAACTGCATTCGACTCTTTTTGCAGCTTCTCATCTCTCCCCAATGTCCAGTCCCACCTCCATGCCTTCCCATTTCTTGCACCTAAATATTGGCATTGCTCTGTCTGTGCTCTTTCTACATTCAGACCAATTCTAAAGGAGCGTCTTTTTTAGTTTGTCTTTGCTCAATAAGTTTTACATTGGGTCTTATTTTGTTTTAGGAGCAGAGCTTGCCATAGTCTGATGAAACAGAAGAATTCATACTCCACTTGTCTTTGGCGAGATGGCGTCTATTAGAATTTGTGCCAGGCTCGTCATGAGCCGCCCGATGAGGACAGGCTGCTGTTGCTATGGTCAATGTTGCTTGGGCTGGAATGCCCCCTTGGCCAGGAGGAAGCAACCGAACCTTGCTCACCAGGCTCAAAGCGAGTAAGGCGTGAAGCTGCTGCCGCGCTGATCATCAACTAAGGCGATGAGAAGTGTGAGCTCTGGACTCCGCATTTATTGGAGTTGGTAAAGATTAGGGGCAAGGGACAGAGGAGCAGTCACTGCCAAGTTTGCCACTGGGTGGGCAGATGCACTAATTGGGTGTTGCTGGGCTCACTGACAGGTGAAGGGGATGAGGGGGTGGCTGGTGCTGCGTTCACGATTAGCTCAAATGACAAATTTTTTGTTGGCTAGATTTCGGTATTAAAAAGGTGGTGCTGGGCTGGCCATCGTTTGTAGTAATGAAGACGAGGATTCAGCAATGTCCTAAACAGCCAAGTTGAAGATAAGGAGCCGGTCTATTGCCAGACATGATTAAGTCAACATATTGAGGTTAGTCTCTGTTTGCTCATATGATTAAAGGTCTTTCCAGTGCCCACTATTGTCTCAGGTCATGAAGGCGAGATGGCAGTGCCTGGCTGACCAGTGGCAGGACTGGAAGCAACAAGGAGGGAGAGGAGACTCACAGTTGATCTCTTCATCTTTAAGAAGATGTTCTCAATCTCTGTAAAAGGACAGAAACACAGGAAGTTTTAATGGAGATGGAGTGTACTTTAGGACCAAACACGAACAAAACTGCAAAGGCAGTGCTAAAACAAAAAAAAAAAAAACAAAAAAAAAAAAAAAAAACTACTGACACGCCAAACATACTACAAATGCACTGAATATTGCCAACCAAAGCTTTAGGAATCATGCATTATTCTGCGGCACCCCACAAAGCATCACCATAGAAATGCACTGCGGTAAAGCATCTTCGTCCTCTAAAATCACAACATTAACACTGGAATTTAATAATCCCACTAACCTCCGAGAAGGACGGCAAAAACACTTCCTCATCCTAAGGTACCCATCATGGAGTGCACAAGGTAAGACACTTTCTCAAGTACAGCATTTTTCAACCTTATTTCCACAGCACTGCACCACACAACGTTCTGCCTCATTGTATCTAAAACAGGGTCTGGTCTGTGTTCACATATTCTCTAATGGGTCTTAAGATTGGAACTACTTCGTAGGTGGTGTGGGAAATTTGCCCTTTCTGCAAGGTCACACTGATTTTTTCTCCTTTTGCTGAACCCTGTTTTTGATAGCTAGAAAACTATGTGCACTTTACCCATACTAATTAGTGGTAAAGTGCATGGTCTCCTCCTTTCAACATGGTAAAATGTATACTCCTGGTTGGACTATTTACCTTACATATAAGCCATTAATATATGGTAATAAAGTGTACCCAGGGCCGCTAAGGTAAGTGTCACATCATCCCTTGAGGCAACCACTACAGGGACAAACTAAAGCATGTCTCCAGGCCTACCTTAGTTACCCGACTGTATTGTTAAAGGGCCAATAGAGTCAGTCAACATAAACCCACCCTTTTGACAGGCCTAAACCTTCCTTTTAAATAAGTCATCCCTAAGGTAGACCTTAGGGCCAAAATGCTATATAAATATATAAAAAATATAAGGGCATGTAAAGGTTAGTGTTAAACATGTTCTTACAGCCACTAGTACCTCAGGGCTATTTTCACTGCATTATGGTTGAATGTTCCATATGAAAAAACTGGGATACAATATTACATTTAATAAATACTATATTAGAAACACCAAAAAAACAGTGGTGGTCGTAGGAACAAATAATTAACTTAAGGAAGCAACAGTGAAACCATGAATTACTGGTCCATGAATTTAAACTCAAACAAAATCAATCTAGAAATTTCCAACACCAGAATATGTAAACATTTACACTCCTAATTGTCAATTTTGGACTTTTAAGACCTCGGAATCTGATGCACCATATAAACAATACAAATGACTACATTTAGATCCATAGAATTACATACAACCACATTGTACAGTTTTCACACACAGGTAGATCTGCAATAAGATGTATACTCCCATTATTCCTCTTTGGTTTAGAGATTCATTAGTTCCTCATTATCGGCAAAGTGATCGTTACATCAAAAAAAAGGTCAAGATGTTTCACAGAGGCGGCCACTGAATCAGGCTGGGTATTACTAAAATCTATGGGGCAGATGTACACGCCCCTTGCGTTGTTTTTTTATTCATCAGCGGCGCAAACAATGTGGCCTATTTACAACGTGGCACATCTAGGGAGATGAGCCACCTTGTAAAGCCCTGCGTCATATTATACTTTCGCCAGGTATAATGTATGCAGGCTAGGTGTTCCCACGCAAAAATCCATGGAGAACTAATGCAGTGAAGTTTACAACATTTCACTGCATCAAAATCCCTATGCCTGCCAAAGCCAGGAGTAAGGAATGACAGAGGGCTTTTTGTATGGGACTCACCTATCTGTTGTGGCACAGTGCTGGAGTTGTGTCACTTTCATGGGCAACTCCAGCAAGGAGTCACTTTTGGGCTAGCAGATGCATCAGAATTACTGATGCTTCTGTTAATCCTTGCACCAGGGGGCACTGTATTGTAAATACAGTGCATCCATGGCGGCACAATGAAACTGACGCATCTATGCAGATGCGAGAGTTCCTTGTAAATCTGCACCTTTATTTTAGAAGCACCATTTTATCTTAAACTTTTTTTATATCATTTTGTAGCGGTTTATCTTGTACTATGTGTAATGCACGTTTAACTTCTATATTCAGAGTGCTTTCAGTCACAGGATGGGACCTCGTAGCACTAAAAATACATGAGTAACTATTACCCATTGCACCAACCAAGATTTTAATTCTGTGGCTTTCTGGTTACACAGAGACCTCTGCAGTGCATTAACTAATAAAGGTTTCAAAATGTACTATAGTGCATTTCCCACTGAGAAACATAATTTTGAGTTTATTTTATTTATTTAAGCTGCGCGATATTTATTTTACATGTAGCTACCCCACGGTGAAAGACCAAAAACACATAGAATATTTTGGTTGTTTTAGCCAAATCTGTGACTCTTTCCCAAAGCTCACTGACCCCGCCCCCTTGCATGCAGCATCACTGTTCTCATACTTTCTTTTTGATGCACTTCAACCGCTGCTTTTACTTATAAAAATAAGCCGCGCATACACAGAGCAGCAGTGATTTTTTTTTGCCATTTAACACAACAATTAAACAAACCAGAGATAAAAAAAATAAAAAATAAAGCACACGTACAGGGTGAGCTCCTCAAATGTGGCACGGGTGAACTCGAGAGATTTGAAGGCGCTGTGAATCCCTCGCGGTGCCCGATAGTTTCACGTGAGGGCTCGAAGGCAGCGAGGTGCAAGAAGCTCGCAGCGCGTGAACGGGGAGCGAGCACCGTGGAGTACGCGATGCGAGCAAAGCGCGCCGCTGGGCGTGGGTCTGCTCGGCGTACAGACAGACAGCCCCAGCTATCCTTAAGGCGAATGAGAGACCACTCCCGACAAGAGCTTGCAACAGAAATATAGACACGGTACCTGTCTCTGCGGAGCTCCGTGGGGCGTCCGAGATGGTGTCAGGAAAGACAGAATTGAGCAAACCCGGTGATTATAACACATGGTCCGTTGCGGCCCCAGCCCCCACAGCACTTAAGGCTTTCAATTACCTACACCTGAGACCAAACCGCGCCCACCCACACGCGCAGTCTAAATTCTGTGCAACACCGGCCCCTGCTCAGCTTGGGGGTGGGGGCAGCGGGAGCCGTGTTCACCTGCTCATATTTCCTTATCAGTCCTGAAGTTTTCGAGGAAACAATAAAAATGGCAAGATAACTTGTGATTAATGTTCCTGCTGTAGAGAGAACGAGTTTTGTCTGGTGGCAGTTTCTTTCCACTTATAACTAAGTAGCATAGAGGGTTAATGTGCCTGCTGCAAAGAACGTGTGCAGCGCGAATCACCATACTGTTTTTTTACGTGGCTTGGTCAGTAGGTTACTTACTGCTTTTATCACAGAGCTCGTTTTCCAGATCGTACCGTACACACCTAATATAGCACATTGAGCTATGCGCGGTCTTCAAAGGGCTGCATGCAGCATGCAAGCTGCATGGTATGAGTTAGAACGTTGTCCCCCGCCCCCCCCCTCTTTCATCATCCTAATGTTGCTAAAACGGGTAAAGTGCTCTGACGCCCTATGCTAGTTTCAATAGCGCTAACAAACAAATGAAATGCACGTGAGAGAGGGGCTGTGGAGAGATGAGGGGCACTGGTGGAGAGCGGTATTGAGGGAATTCGTGGGAAAGTTTTTTTTTTTGTTTGTTTGTTTGGGGGGGCTACAAAGATCGTCGCACTGGGCGCTACCAGCGCTAAAGCCGGCCCTGTTTGTTTGTATTGTCTAATCTTTAGAGTATCTTTTCAGACGGTCATGTGGTAGACGCAGCTTTTATAAGGAAAATGACCAGACACAGTGACGCAGGTGGAAATAGTATTTTGCCAAGGATCACCAGAGTCCTCTAGTATACAGAAACACTGGAATCGCCAGACCAAGGGGCATATCATCAACGGCCAGCTATAATTATCGCTGGCCGCTCTTAGCATTAAAATTTTTAACGCCGGCTATCGCAGATAATTATCGCCATGCTAGCGCTGTATTAACAACGCTCAGCGCAATGGCGATAATTATCCTAGCAATAGCGATGTTTTCCATGGAACATCGCTTGTTTTCCAGCGATGTTCCATGGAAAACCGAGATACCCTTGATAATAGGGGCCTGTGGTCTTAGCCACACATTCCACCCCCCATGTTAAGTATGCCTTTGTCTGGAATTTAACAGACGTTAAATTCCTGCGTTAAGGCATACTTAGCGCGATTTAAATAATCGCCTCCCCGCATTGAAAATATCACGAAGCTGCCTTCGTGATATTTACCCATGTTGTTTCCACAGACACGCCTACTTTGCATCTCATTAGCGATGCAAAGTTAGGCGTGCTGGAAACGGGAGCAAAATCAGCAAAACACGCGATAGCGTGTCTTTGCTGATAAGGCGATAAAATTATCGCTGCTTTTCGGCCGAAAATGGCCGCAAAAGCGGCGATAATTTGTTAATCGCCGCATTGTTAATATGCCCCCAAGTGTCATCTGTTTAACCACAGGTAAAAGACAACCCTTTGTTTATGAGTAACATGTAAGGGAACCCGCATTTCATACGACAGTGCATTTTAAATAAAATAGCAAAAGCGCATTACACAAAGGCCGTGTAAAGTGGAATATCCCTCGACTAATAAACCGCGAAAATAGGAATTTTAGCCCTTTAGTCGTAGCTGACTAAAAAATGCAGGAATACACGTCACCCACTGCTTCAATGGGACACTTTGGGTTTTCTGCTTTATACTAACAGCCAACAAACATGAGCTGACTGAGGCATGCTAGAATAAGCACTGGCAAAGCCAGTAAGCCTGGGGCTGGCTGCCAACC
The DNA here is from genome assembly GCF_964204655.1 of Triturus cristatus. Lineage (NCBI taxonomy): Eukaryota > Metazoa > Chordata > Amphibia > Caudata > Salamandridae > Triturus > Triturus cristatus. Next base: position 1,257,593,713 of record NC_140590.1, read on the forward strand.
TATGGCTGTGTGACTATTTTTTGTAAATCTGTTCAGGGGGGCTACTTTTTGTGTGCAAGTGTGCATATTTTTGAAACCGCAGAAAGCAGTCCTTCACATACATAAACCAATGGCACCAGTAGGCAGTGCTCATGCAGTGTGCTGTGGGCGGCAGAACAAAAATGTTAAGGACACTGGCAGGTCAATTAATAAAAATAGTTGACTGAAACCCCTAGAACTGAGTATATACATTTTATGTATAATGTTATTGAAATTAAAGTGTCTTACATAGTGCCATATTTAACAATCATTGGCAAAACCAATAGGTCTGGCATTTACTGCTATCCTTTTGGCTTCATCAAGGATTTTGCAAAACGTTATTGTTGGAGGAGCTGCTCGGCCAAGTCAATGTGTAAAAAACTGTATAAATGGCAAACACCGCTTCAGTCTAAAAAGCACCCATTGCCATAGTAGTCCCTGCACTAAATGGACCTACTTTGTATGTGATGTGCTCCTTGTGAACGAGGAAAACTGTCACAGTGAAGTGGGCTGAAGCATTTCTGCACGATGTATGCCTGTAATGGCAAAATAAAAACGTGAACGATGCAATAATAGTCCAATGCAAGAAGAGAGCTGGCTTAAAGCCCCTGTAAGGGTGGAATTTTAGTAAAATCAAACGGTTGTGGCTAATTCCAGACCTAAAAATTAGAATTTCATGAACAAAAAACAAGAACGCAGCATGTCTCTATAGAATACCCCAGCCTAAGCTAACCATTTGGTGATTCTGGACACAATCACTTAAACCTGCACCTTAAATGACCCCCTCCATAAAAGGAGGTATGGGTCTTATGTAAAAAGAAGTTTTAATGTAATGCACTCTAATACCCTTAGACTAAGTTAGTGCTATATAAAACTACAAAAAAAATAATATATATATTACCTACTGGCGTTATAGTTAGGACCTAGTTACAGTTAGGACCTAGTTACTATAGGAAAATCGTAACATTCTTTTCCCAATAACTTTGGCACCGGATGACAAAATTTCGTGAAATTTTCAAAACTGGTGGGCGCTCCGGTCAGCTCCTATCCTGAAAGTTGGGGGGGTGATTCGTCAAGCGGGGGCCGAGAAAAAAGGTGGGTCCCAAAACGCGTTTTCTCAATGTTATTTCCCATAGGAAATTTTGGAACAGGCTACAGCCCGAACTGCTGAAAGGAATTTCACCAGATTTTGGAAAAATGTAGCCCTTGGTTCAGAAAGAGACCTTGTTTTTTAAATGGTGTAAATCCGTTCAGTAGTTCCTGAGAAATTAAAAAAATAGAGGTAAAAAAATCAATTTCCCATAGGAAACTTTAGACACAGTTATAGCAAAAACTGCTGAACGGAATTACACCAAATTTGGCAAAAAGGTACTGTTTAGCTCAGAAAGCAACCTTTTAAAACATGGTGTAAATCCGTTCAGTAGTTTTTGAGAAATTAAGAAATAAAGATAGTGATATCTATGGCCGCGGTGGATCCGCGCACCCTCCCGATCACAAGCCTAATGCTAATTGGCTGTCAACACTCCAAACCAGGAAGTGTTTGCTGCCATCTTGTGCCTTGGTAGAACCGAAGCACAAGAAAACATTAAAAAAACGCGAAAAACAGGAAAAGAGGGCGTTGCAGAGAGGTGTAAAAAGGGGCGTGGCCTCTGAACACCTCTCCGCAACGCAGCTCCCTGGCACACACTGGAGGTACCTGGTGGGCTAGTTGGCCCCCAGGGACACTCAGGATTGAAGAGGAATTAATTCCCCAACTTAAAACGCGCCACAGGGCGTGTTTGCAGACATGTCACATCAGGCTACGCCCCCTTTCTTCACCATTGTGCAAATGCGCCCCCTGGTGAGTTGTAAGTTGGGGAATTAATTCCCCTGCAATACTGAGGGTCCCTGACTGCCAACTAGCCCACCAGGTATCTCCAGTATGCGCCAGGGAGCTGCGTTGCAGACAGGTGTTCTGAGGCCACACACCTTTTTACACCTCTCTGCAACCCAGCTATGTGGTGCTTACTGGAGGTACCTAGTGGGCTAGTCTGACCCTAGGGACCCTTAGGATTCAAGGGGACTTAATCTCTCAATTTAGAACGGCCACAGGGTGCGTTTACACAGTGGTGAAGGGAGGGGACGGGGCCTGAGGTGACATGTTCAAGCACACCCTGTGGCGCGTTTTCAGTTGAGTAAATAATTCCCCTTCAATCCTGAGGGACCCTGGGGGCCAACTAGCCCACCAGGTGCTTCCAGTAAGCGCCACTGCGCTGCGTTGCAGAGAGGTGGTGCAGGCCGTGCCCCTTTTTACACCTCTTTGCAATGGCGCTTACAGGACGTACCTAGTGGGCTAATTTGCCCCTAGGGACCCTCAGGATTCAAGGGGACTTAATCTCCCAACTTAAAAAACGGCCACAGGGCATGTTTACACAGTGGGAAAGGGAAGGGACGGGGCCTGAGGTGACGTGTGCAAACACGCCCTGTGGCACGTTTTAAGTTGGGGAAATAATTCCCCTTCAATCCTGAGGGTCCCTGCGGGCCTACTAGCCCACCAGGTGCTTCCAGTGAGCGCCACTGCATTGCGTTGCAGAGAGGTGGACCTGGCAGTGCCCCTTTTTACACCTCTCTGCAACGCAGCTCTGTGGCGCTTACTAGAGGTACCTAGTGGGCTAGTTGGACCCTAGGGACCCTCAGGATTCAAGGGGACTTAATCTCCCAACTTAAAAAACGGCCACAGGGCATGTTTACACAGTGGGAAAGGGAAGGGACGGGGCCTGAGGTGACGTGTGCAAACACGCCCTGTGGCACGTTTTAAGTTGGGGAAATAATTCCCCTTCAATCCTGAGGGTCCCTGCGGGCCTACTAGCCCACCAGGTGCTTCCAGTGAGCGCCACTGCATTGCGTTGCAGAGAGGTGGACCTGGCAGTGCCCCTTTTTACACCTCTCTGCAACGCAGCTCTGTGGCGCTTACTAGAGGTACCTAGTGGGCTAGTTGGACCCTAGGAGCCCTCAGGATTCAAGGGGACTTAATCTCCCAACTTAAAATGGCCACAGGGCGTGTTTACACAGTGGGGAAGGGAGGGGACGGGGCCTGAGGTGACGTGTGCAAACACGCCCTGTGGCGCGTTTTAAGTTGGGGAAATAATTCCCCTTCAATCCTGAGGGTCCCTGGGGCCTACTAGCCCACCAGGTGCTTCCAGTGAGTGTCACTGCGCTGTGTTGCAGAGAGGTGGAGCTGGCCGTGCCCCTTTTTACACCTCTCTGCAACGCAGCTCTGTGGCACTTACTGGAGGTACCTAGTGGGCTAGTTGGACCCTAGGGACCCTCAGGATTCAAGGGGACTTAATCTCCCAACTTAAAACGGCCACAGAGTGTGTTTGTACAGTGATGAAGGGAGGGGACGGGGCCTGAGGTGACGTATGCAAACACGCCCTGTGGCGCATTTTAAGAGGTAGTTTTAATCCCCCTGCCCTATTATATATTAGGGGTTTACAGAGGAGGTGATGCTAATCACAGGGGGACCCCAACACATAGTGTTCCCTAGTGTATGTAGGTGTTTTCACTGTATTCTAAGTGTCTTTTAGCATAGCACTGGCTCTAGGACTGGTTAGTCAGACTCAGTTACCACCAGTATCCTTCTGAAAAAGTTGAGGGTACAGGATGATTTTGCAACAAGGCTTCTTTCTGCTCTTCTGTTTGTTCTTTCTGCACGTTTTCGTTCTTCCTGCACTTTTCTTCGTCTTTGAGGACTTCTGTTGCTTCTTTCTGCATTTCTTTTTTTTCTTTCTGTGCGTTTTTCTTCTTTCTTCACATGTCCTCTCTCTGTAGGCATAGTTAGAAGTTAGCATTTAAAGAACTTTTTAAATTCACTGAAAAAACCATAGGTTTCAGGCACGTTATAGTTAGGAATTAGCATTTAAAAAACCTTAGAAATTCACTGAAAAAAACATAGGTTTTAGGGGCGTTATAGTTAGCTGGACATTTCACTCATACAAAACCATTGAAATTCCCCCGTTATAGTTAGTTCAGCTAACTATAACTTGCGCTCCTGTAATGCACTGGTGATGACGTCACATATTACATCACTCATGACATGGTCAGTGACATCACTCATGACATCACTGATGACATCTCAAATGACATCACTGATGACATCACTGATGACATCATCCTTGTGATAGAGTGGCAGACCTCCTCTCACCCTAATATAACCTTTGATACACACATTCAAAAATAGAAACTAACATTTTCAAAACAATGGACATACCAATACCAGTTACAACAACCTATTCAGTAATTCTAAGATCCACATACACATCCACTCATTCACCAACAGTCCTATACAGTCACTCATACATGTACTCACTCATCGTATGCACTCATACACCTATACATCCTGTTACACACCACCACTCATCCATAGAGTTACTCACACACATAGTCACTCATGCTAATAAAGAATCAAACATCCATTTACTTGCATATACAGTTATACACACACCACCACACTTACTTCTACAGAAACTTACACATACTTAGTCTTTTAAACAATCACTTATAGAAACACATACTTATTCATACAGGAACTCTTCCAATCTCTCACTCTCACATATACTCACTTATATACACCAATAGTCACATATACTAGTTTAAAACATATGTAGTTACTCATAAAGACACTATTGAGACAGTCATTCACTCACTAACACACCCATACACACACTCATCCACCCATACAGTCCTGTACACATGCTGTCTTCAACACATACAAACAGTGAGTCACTCATTCATGCTTCTATGCACTACGTAATATCCCGACCAAACCATACAGACACTCAGACATTCATACTGATACTGAAAAAAAACAACTAATAACCTATATAGACACTCATGTAGCTACTCACTAACCCATGCAGCCATTTATACACAAAGTGAGAGACTGATACAGATATTTACATATTTAAACATTACTCACTAACCCATATATTCACTAAGTTACACTTAATCAGTCAGTTATACAATCAATTTTTCATTTAAAAAAATCATCCATTTAGACACTTATATACCCATTTATTCTCCCATCGACCTTGAGATAAACATATATAAAACATATTTAATTTTAAGAAAAACACATATTCACTGGATGATGTCATCAGTGATGTCATTTGAGATGTCATCAGTGATGTCATGAATGATGTCACTGACCATGTCATGAGTGATGTAATATGTGTGCGCGCAAGTTATAGTTAGCTGAACTAACTATAACGGGGGAATTCCAATGGTTTTGTACGAGTGAAATGTCCAGCTAGCCAAAACGCCCCTGAAACCTATGGTTTTCTCAGTGACTATATATATATATATATATATGTATACACACACATAGAATACCCTTTCAGATTTAGAGTGCCACATAAACTAGCAAAAAAAAGAAGCAAGGAACTCGAGGTATTTCCCAAGTTTGAGTGGAGAGCAGTTCCAATATGGAGCACCCTACAGCAGCAGTGACACTCTGAGTCTGCTCACCTCAAGTGTCTGTTGTTCAAGCAAAGTTTTTAGGCATATGATTTGCACAGTGCCATCCACGCCAAGATAGAAAGTGACAAAGTCTCTTGCCATTTTTACAGTGTTAGACGGACCGGGAGGGTCGGCCGAGGACAAGGGGAGAGGTCTCCGGGGAGAGCCGTCTCCAGCGATCGTACAGATAAATAACTTCCCCCCACAGACAGATACCACACAAGGAGAAGATTTAGCGTTCTTTATAGGCAATTTCTTAAGGTACGATGAAATGGTACAAGGAGGTCTGGACTCAGGGGTCCCCTCGATTCAAGTCTCTCAAGATGGGGAAAAGGGGGTAGCGGGACAGTCTGGTTACCAGTCTGGTAGTTGAGATGGTATGGTGGATAGCTCACAATCCTCAAGCTTGGTGTTCTAGCTGGGACGGGCCGCGGCAGCGCCAGCAGGTCCCGGTGAAGATGGTCGATACACGGTCCGCGGCAGCGCCAGCAGGTCCCGGTGAAGGTGGTCGATGCACGGTCCGCGGCAGCGCCAGCAGGTCCCGGTGAAGATGGTCGTTACAACGGGCCGCGGCAGCGCCAGCAGGTCCCGACGAGGATGGATGTTGCAGAAGGCCGCGGCAGCGCCAGCAGGCAGGACGATGGTTCACAAGGTAGGGCTACGGCAGCGCCAGTAGTCCGTCCGGGCTGAGTTCTCTCGGTGTCTCTCGACTCCAGGATACAACTGCCTTCATGCTCCGGAGCTGCTCCAGTTATAGGGCTGGCGCCCTTTGATGTCCGGACCCTCGCACTTGGAGGTCGGAGGGTCCGGGATGAAGGTGTCCAGACACCCAGCAGGGGGTGGAGCCAGCGCCTGGGGGAGCTGGGGGCGATCGGCACCTGGCGGGGGAGAGCCCTTGGCGCTTCGTTCTCCCATTGACCTGCCAAGTGGTCCGCTCACCTCCTGGGTGGATGGTGGTGCCGGGATGTCGGGGCCGGCCAGGCCCAGGGTTAGGGTCGGGTGGAGGCCACGCGGCCTCGTGGCGCAGGGCCCAAGATGGCGGCTTGATCCGGCCGGGGGAGCCGGTGGTGGCTTGGCCCCGTGATACATGGAGGTCCGGGGGCAGGAGTTCCGTCGGGAGACGGGGTGCGGGTGATTCTTGTGGGTCACGTCTGGCGGGCCGGGGCTTGGGCCCTGTCATGCGGGGAGGGAGCAAGCCCTTCGTGTGGCCTGTCCAACATGCGTCCCCCCCAGCTGAAGGCGGGGAGAGTCACCCATCTTCCTGGGGACTCTCCTCGTCGAGGCGGAAAAAGCGTGACAGGCCATCTGCGTTGGCGTGGTCTTGGCCCGGTCGATGTTCCACGGTGAAGTCCATTCCTTGCAGGGAGATGGACCAGCGCAATAGTTTTGGGTTCTCCCCCCGCATCTGCATCAGCCACTGCAGGGGTCGATGGTCGGTTTGTACCCGGAAGTGGGTACCGAAGAGATAGGGCCGGAGCTTTTTGAGGGCCCACACCACTGCGAAGGCCTCCCTCTCGATTGTGCTCCAGCGCTGTTCTCGGGCCAGGAGACGTCTGCTGATGAAGGCCACCGGCTGGTCATGACCCTCGGGGTTCAGTTGGGAAAGAACCGCTCCGATGCCGTGGTCGGAGGCGTCTGTCTGTACAATGAATTCCCGACTGTAATCGGGGACCTGGAGCACAGGGGCGGTGCACAGGGCGGCCTTCAGCTTTTCGAAGGCCGCTTGACAGTCGGGGGTCCAGTTAATCCGCTTCGGCTGGTTTTTGGACGTGAGACCCGTGAGGGGCCCCACAATGCTGCCGTAGTCCCTCACGAACCGCCGGTAGTAGCCGGTGAGCCCCAAGAAGGCTCGGACCTCGGTCTGGGTGACGGGGGGCTGCCAGGACTGGATGGCAGCAATTTTCAGTTGCAGCGGGGCCACCAGCCCGCTTCCCACCTGGTGCCCGAGGTAGGTCACGGACCCTTGACCAATTTGGCATTTGCCGGCCTTAATCGTGAGGCCGGCCCGCTGGAGGGCCTGCAGGACCTCTTGGAGGTGGAGGAGGTGGTCGGACCAGTGGCGGCTGTACACAGCGATATCGTCCAGGTAGGCGGCGCTGAACTCTTCGAGCCCCGCCAAGACCTGGTTCACTAGACGTTGAAAAGTAGCGGGGGCATTCTTCATGCCGAAGGGCATGACCTTGAATTGGTAGTGGCCATCGGGGGTAGAGAAGGCGGACCGTTCCTGAGCCCGGGGTGTGAGACCGATCTGCCAGTAGCCCGCTGTTAGGTCGAAGATGCTGAGGTAGCGGGCGGCCCCCAGCCGGTCGATCAATTCATCCGCTCGGGGGATAGGATGAGCGTCGGTCCGGGTGACAGCGTTCACGCCCTGGTAGTCGACGCAGAATCTCATTTCAGGTGTGGTGCCGGGGGCAGCGGCTTTGGGGACCAGTACAACCGGGCTGGCCCAGGGGCTGTCCGAGGGCTCGATGACCCCGATCGTGAGCATTTTGGCCACTTCCTCTTGGATGCAGGCCCGTACCCGATTTGGCACGCGGTAGGCCCGGTGTCGGATAGGGGGACTGTCCCCGGTGTCCACATCATGCAAGCACCAAGGGGTGATCCCGGGGGTGAGGGAGAACAGTGTAGCGAACCGCAGCAGGAGGTCCCGGCAGCCCTGGCGTTGCTCTGGGGTGAGGGCATCGGAGAGCCGGACCCCGTCCACGGAACCGTCGTTCTCCTGAGTCCTCAGGAGATCCGGGAGGGGTTCGGAGTCCTCCTCCGCCCCACTGTCCGTAGCCATCAGGAGGCTGAGTTCTGAGCGCACAAAGTGTGGTTTGAGTCTGTTGGTGTGGAGGACCCGAAGGGGGTTCCGGGGGGTCCCCATGTCGATGAGGTAAGTGACGGGGCTTTTGCGCTCGACCACTTTGAAGGGCCCCGTCCACTTATCTTGCAAGGCACATGGTTCGGTGGGGGACATCACCCACACTTGTTGACCAGGTTCGAACTCGACGGAGGAGGCATTGTGATCGTACCATCTTTTCATGTCCTCCTGACTGGCCTCGAGGTTCGCCTTGGCCATCTCCCTGAAGCGCCGGGTCTGATTGCGTAGGGCCAGGAGGTACTTGAAGACGTCTGGAGGGGTCTTTAGGGGGGCCATCTCCCAACCTTCTTTGATTAGGCTGAGGGGCCCTCGTACAGGGTGCCCGTACAGGAGTTCGAAAGGGCTAAAGCCGAGGGACTTCTGGGGAACTTGTCGGTAGGCGAAGAGGAGGCACGGGAGTAGTACATCCCACTGGCGACGGAGGGGCTCTTCCAATCCCCCAATCATCCCCTTGAGGGTGCGGTTGAATCGCTCCACTAGTCCGTTCCCTTGGGGGTGATAGGGGGTCGTGAATCGGTAGGTGACCCCGCTCTGTTGCCAGAGGGACTTCATATATTTTGAGATAAAGTTCGTGCCTCGGTCGCTGATGACTTCTCGGGGGAAGCCCACCCGGGAGAAGATCCCCATTAGGGCCCGGCCAACCACCGGAGCTGTTACAGTTCGTAGGGGCACCGCCTCGGGGTAGCGGGTGGCGTTGTCCACCAGTACCAGGATGAACCTATGTCCTTGTGCCGTGCGGGGGTCCAGGGGCCCCACAATGTCTATTCCTACCCTCTCGAACGGGGTGGTGACCACTGGGAAGGGTTGCAGAGGGGCTTTCAGCTTACGGCCGCTCTTCCCGCTGGCCTGGCACGTGGGGCAGGACCGGCAGTGGTTAAGGACGTCGTTCCGCATCTTCGGCCAGAAAAAGTGAGTCACTAGGCGACTGTAAGTTTTGTCCTGGCCCAGGTGTCCAGCCAGGGGGACATCATGGGCCAGAGTGAGCAGGAAGTCTCTGAAGCGGAGAGGTACCACCAGCACTCGACCGGCCCCTAGTTCTGCGATTCTTTGTTCGCTGTATAGCAGGTCGTTATCCCAATAGACCCAGTGAGTTCCGGTGGAGTCCCCTGCGCTCTGGGCGCTGGCTTGTTGGCGGAGTCCCTCGAGGGAGGGGCAGGTCTTTTGCTCCTGGCGGAACTGTTCTTGGGTGGGCCCCCCTTCTTGACGCCACTGAGCCAGGCCGGGAATGTCCTGGGGTTGCGCGTCCCCTTCGGTCGTTGGTTCTGGGGGGTTGGCCTCGTCGTTGTCCTCTACTGGGGCGACCGGGGGCGGAGGTGCTGGCCATTCCGGTTCTTCTGATCGGGGGACGGCACGGGCGGCCATGGACCGGGTGGTTACGCAGGCCCAGTCCGGGAGGCCCAGCATCCCCAGGTGCTCTCTTCTTTCGACGGTGGCCCACGGGGAACTCTCAAGGTCATTCCCCAGGAGGCAGTCCACGGGGGCATCATCCCGGACCGTCACCTTCAACAGGCCGGAGACCCCTCCCCATTCGAAGGGGACGCAGGCCATTTGACACAGACTTTCGGAATTGTCGGCTGAGCGGACGGGGCAGAGAATGTTCGGCAGGATCTGCTCGGGCTTCACCAGGTGACAGCGGACGGCCGTCACACTGGCGCCTGTGTCACGTAAGGCCTCGGCCCGACGCCCATTAATGGTCACCCACTGGCCGTATTTCCTGGTGTTGGCGGGTAGGGGAGCCCGCGGGACCATGTCTTTTCCCCCTAGGCACGCTAGAACCATGGCGGCCGGTTCCCACTCTTGCTGGGCCGGCTCATACTCTTCCTGTTCCTCTGATAGTCGTTCTTCCCCCAGGGCGGCGGCAGCTACCTGGCGGGGCTTTGGTGTTTGGTTCTGCGGGCAGCTCGGGTCATTGGCGTAGTGGCCGACTCACTGGCATCGGTGGCACGTGACGTTGGCTCGGAACCCCGGGCGCATCGGGGGGTTGCCCCGGCCAGCCGGGGGCGGGGTGCTGGCCACGGGTGTTGCCGGGATGGTGTCTCTCCCTCGCCCCTGGCCTCCTCCTCCTCCCCGGGGACGGTGCTGGCCTTGGTTGTTTCGGTTTTGCTCGTGTGGTCCTCTCCGGCCCACTCGGGTGCTTTCCCATCGGTCAGCTTCAGCGGCGAGTTGCCGGGGGTCAGTCAATTTACTGTCGAGGAGGTGCTGCCTGAGCTCGACCAAACAGTTGTTCGACAGGTGCTCCCATACCATAAGGTTAAAGAGTTGCTCGTAGGTCGTTACATGGCTCCCCTTTATCCAACCCTCGAAGGCTCGGCTGAAATAGTTGACGTACTCCACCCAAGTTGTACCCGGGATCCGGGTGCAGTCTCTGAACCTCTGGCGGTACATCTCGGGTGTGAGGCCGTAGCGGGTGAGGAGGGCAGCCTTCATGTGGTCGTAGGACGACATTTGGTGATCTGGGAGCTGCAATAGGGCATCGCGGCCTTCGTTGACGAACCTCCCCCATAGTCCGGCTCCCCAATCACTCCGGTCGATCCGGTGGGAGGTCATGGCGATCTCGTAGGCTTTGAACCACTGTTGTATGTCGTCCTCTCGGACATACTCTCGGACAACATCCTTGGGGATGTGGACTTTTTTCTCGGTTGCTCCCGGGGTGTGCGGGCGCTCAGGCACCCCCGGTTCTTTATTCTGTTTCCGAAGTTCTATTTCCGCCAGTTTGCGCTCGTGTTCGAGTGTTCTTCTTTTTTCCTCGAGCTCTCTCTGTCTCTGTTTTTCTTCTCGTTCTTCTCGGAGCCGCAGATGTTCTAGATTTAGTTTCTGCTCGGCTAACTTTAGTTCACCGTCCATCTTGAGTCGTGCCATTTCCAACTCATGTAATCTGGTTCTTTCTCTTTCTTGGATCTCCTCCTGCGAGAGGCCCGTTCCCCGCCCCTCGGGAGCCGTGGCGTTCCCCTCTGGTACGACACTGTTTTGGTCGGGGGAACCGGTGACCCCAGTTTCTGTCCACGACTCAAGGGCGTGCTTCAAATCGTCTTTGGTACTCAGGCCGGTGGTAGCAATGCCTAGTTCCATGCAGAATTGTTTAAGTTCGCGGTGGCTATATTCTTCCAACTTATCCATTTGGAACTTTTCAGTGGAACCGCTATCTTTGGCTGACATCGTGGTTTTGTCGTGGGGTGAGCTACTCTCTGTACGATTACGCGTTGATTCGGATCGCGCCGCTGGCCACCAATGTTAGACGGACCTGGAGGGTCGGCCGAGGACAAGGGGAGAGGTCTCCGGGGAGAGCCGTCTCCAGCGATCGTACAGATAAATAACTTCCCCCCCACAGACAGATACCACACAAGGAGAAGATTTAGCGTTCTTTATAGGCAATTTCTTAAGGTACGATGAAATGGTACAAGGAGGTCTGGACTCAGGGGTCCCCTCGATTCAAGTCTCTCAAGATGGGGAAAAGGGGGTAGCGGGACAGTCTGGTTACCAGTCTGGTAGTTGAGATGGTATGGTGGATAGCTCACAATCCTCGAGCTTGGTGTTCTAGCTGGGACGGGCCGCGGCAGCGCCAGCAGGTCCCGGTGAAGATGGTCGATACACGGTCCGCGGCAGCGCCAGCAGGTCCCGGTGAAGGTGGTCGATGCACGGTCCGCGGCAGCGCCAGCAGGTCCCGGTGAAGATGGTCGTTACAACGGGCCGCGGCAGCGCCAGCAGGTCCCGACGAGGATGGATGTTGCAGAAGGCCGCGGCAGCGCCAGCAGGCAGGACGATGGTTCACAAGGTAGGGCTACGGCAGCGCCAGTAGTCCGTCCAGGCTGAGTTCTCTCGGTGTCTCTCGACTCCAGGATACAACTGCCTTCCTGCTCCGGAGCTGCTCCAGTTATAGGGCTGGCGCCCTTTGATGTCCAGACCCTCGCACTTGGAGGTCGGAGGGTCCGGGATGAAGGTGTCCAGACACCCAGCAGGGGGTGGAGCCAGCGCCTGGGGGAGCTGGGGGCGATCGGCACCTGGCGGGGGAGAGCCCTTGGCGCTTCGTTCTCCCATTGACCTGCCAAGTGGTCCGCTCACCTCCTGGGTGGATGGTGGTGCCGGGATGTCGGGGCCGGCCAGGCCCAGGGTTAGGGTCGGGTGGAGGCCACGCGGCCTCGTGGCGCAGGGCCCAAGATGGCGGCTTGATCCGGCAGGGGGAGCCGGTGGTGGCTTGGCCCCGTGATACATGGAGGTCCGGGGGCAGGAGTTCCGTCGGGAGACGGGGTGCGGGTGATTCTTGTGGGTCACGTCTGGCGGGCCGGGGCTTGGGCCCTGTCATGCGGGGAGGGAGCAAGCCCTTCGTGTGGCCTGTCCAACATACAGATATGTCTTTAAGCGTAGGATTAGCTAGAGCCATGCATGCCCGGTTGAAAAAATTACAAAAGCCTTTTACCACTCAAAGCACAGTATTACAACCTTGTATTGGGAAAATACCAACCAAGTCAACCTGAAATGAATAAAAGCAGCCTCTGACACGTGTTTTGCTCTTGTTATGAGCTCTTCAGAGAGGTATAGCCTTGTCCAGACACAAGGTAGCAACCAGTATAAAACAAAGCACAATCTGCTAAGCCCAGCCTGCTCCACTTGCTAGATCTAATTTCGAACTACTATGATATTTGAGCATTGCAAGCTTTTTTGAGTATTATCTGGAAGACATTGGACCGTCACATGAAAGCCAAAGGTGCAAGGCAAGGGGGCGAAGAAGGTTGTAGCCAGGGCATACACAGGTATTAAAGGCACTGAAGAGGTGCATTACAGCGATAGGGATCGACCATGCACTGCTCTGTATAGCCTTGCACGGCATGGCCTGCATTTATACCGGCTATTGCAATTCCCCCTGTAACTGTACACAACTCTGAAGAAGAATTACTATCCATAAATTTTGCGTTCACATCCTGATCCCTCAGAGATCACTGTGCAAATTTATAATACGTTGCTTAATGCTCTACCGAAGGTCGAAGGTGAGCTAAGCGCGAACAAGATAACGAAAGGGGGTGGCTGAGGAATAGTTGTGCAACCATCATGTAATGCATCTTGCAGAGTGCACAGTTCTAAATCAAAGACGGGGTCCTACTTTGATCACTGACTTCTGTCTACCTGAGTTTACCAGTGTATTTACAGATACAACTACAAACACCAATATCGGTATCCAAGAGATTGAAATAATGAATGATATGCTCATCTTAGCAGCCAATTTTTCTAACATACCCTATCTACTATGGCTTTAAGGTGTGATGAACATTTAGATCAGTGGTAATTGGGAGAGTGATGCATTGGAGTCAAAATGGTGGCTGATAATGAAGATAGTCCACCGGCTCTGTACTTGTCCTCTTATGTGGGGAGTATGTAGTTTGATCAAATAATGATGGGTTGTATTCCTAGTTTCACAGCCCTAGCAAACCCATTCGTGCTAAATGATCTTACCCTACCAGATGTCCCAATGCCATTTCCTAATATTCGGACCAATGGGCTACAATGCCATAAGCCAAATAACAACTTGAGTGGAACACTTGAAACTTGTAAAATAGATTTCTCTTTGCGTGGAAATGGCTTAATGAATAAAGTTTTAGTGCACAACTTTATCATCTGTTCAGGTCATTGGACCAAGATCGTAATTTCAGAATCCCTCCAAGCCCTTGAGAAGAATCTGAGCTTTGTACTATCCTTACTAGAGAATTGAGTTTTGTGCACTAACCACTTTTCTGATCTGGTGACATTAATCTTGGAAGTTCTAACCAAGCAAAAGCCTAAGACTAGTGCCTCAGCTTAATTTGACCTGCTCAAGCAAGATCAATCTAACTGTAAGTGGTCATGGGCTCAGGTGTAAAAATTTCTATAGAGGGCAATGGTTGTGAAACACGATTGACAAGTGGAGCTATCAAAGAGGCTGGGAGACATATCATTAGTGTTTTCTATAAGGGTCAATACACAGCCCTCTCGGCTAATAGTAAAGATGAGGCCAACGTGCCAGAGCACATTGGAGACAACACGATAAATTAAATCAATGTGCGTCCAACTAGTCTAATCAGTAGGGACCAGGAAATGGCACAAGTTGGTCAAGGCAGAAACAGAAAAAAGTGAAACATTTGTTCTGTGGGTCATCCAGTATAATGCCTGAGGAAAAGCTTTAAAGAACCCAAATTGGATAATCACGCTTCCAATTTGTCTTACCTCATGTTTTTACCATGAGAACAAAACACCACTAGAAGTGGTACACAAACTGACCTCACCCCTTGGAATGAATTGCAATCAGAACACGAAAAACGAGACCATGTAGAATGGTCCAAAGGAATGTAAGAAAACTTAAGTCAACTTCATAACCAGTGATGGATAGTAATAAAGATGGTCGGGTGACAACAAATATAGCTGAGCGAACACCAATATTTATAGTTGAGCAAGTAATTGACCAAGAGGAACTATCTGGAAATTTGATTCACAGTACACTCCCGAAAAACCCATCAGATGCCCTTTCCATCAGTGCTGCTTTAAATCCTACATCACCGTAATACCAATCTGGAAGGGTTACAGTTGTGCAAAAGGAGCCAATTGTGAGGAAATCAGAAATACTGGATCTACCAGTAACAACGGCTACATCAATAGATACAATGAAGAATATACCGCTCAACAGAGCATAGTTACTAAACCTTTTCTATGCAATACATTTACCAAGGTGAATCATCTCACATGACTAAAAATATACTAATTCAAAAACGTGTAACAGAACTTAACCTTATAAACAGTTTATTGAACACAGAACTAAGGCCGAGTTTCACTCCACTGCTGTAACCGAGCTTATGTTGGAGGACGTGTACCAGCTTCACACCAAGGGCATTGGTAGATCCCACACATTTTAGATTCCCCAAAAAACTTTGGTAAAATAAGCCAGCAGAAAAAAATTATTAGTGATAAAACTTGAAACAAAAACACAAATGCTCTACCTGAAAAGTTCTACAGAGTGGATGGCTATGGGAAGAGGCCGGGAATATGACTGTAACAAGAGACTGAGTCAACAGACTAGGGGAGATATACTCTTTGGGTGGGAAAAGCATTGCTTTCAGGGAAATAGAGGTAGATAACCCTTATGCTGGAGCTGACGATCAACTGACCTGGATATTATCATTTTAATACTTTTTTATTTTTTTATTTATTTAACTTGTATGGCGCAACAGCTACCCAAAAAGGGTTTCCCGGCGCCTGGACGAAGCTATTGAAAGGAGAGAAAAAAAAATTATTGGTTGAAAAGCCAGGTTTTAAGGGCACAGCGAAAGTAGGAATAGGACGGTTCTCTGCGCAAGGCGAGAGGAATCGAGTTCCAAAGAGAAGGACCCAAAACGGATAAGGATTTACCTCCCATTCTTGAAAGTTGGAACCGCGGCACATAAAATTTTTCAAGTGAGGATGAGCGGAGAGAGCGGGTTGGAACATACTGACGTACAAGAATCTGTAAGTAGTCAGGTGCAAGGCCCCACTTGATTTTGTGCATAAAAGAGAGGGCTTTAAACTCAACACGCTTGTCAATGCGAAGCCAGTGCAACTCACGGAGAAGGGGGGAGATAGAAGTGCGTCTGGGAACTCTGCATAGGAGTCAAGCAGCGGAGTTTTGCACAAGTTGCAACCTACGGGATACCGCCTTGTTTGCACCTAGAAACAAAACATTACCATAGTCCAAGCGAGACGTAATAAGGGCATGGACTACGGTTTTTTGGGCGTCTTTTGGCAACATCCAGATAATTTTACGCAACCACTTCAGAATAGTGAAGCAAGTGGCCGACACTTTAGTGGCGTGATGGTGCATTTTCAAGGAGTCATCGATGAAGAATCCTAAGTTGCGGACATGGTCAACGGGACGGGAGAGAGGGCCCAATTCGTCCGGCCAGTGACGGGTACCCCAAAGATCTTTCTGCTTACCCAAAATAAGTACCTCCATTTTATTAGCGTTAAGCTTTAGATAGTTGTTGTTCATCCAAGTCGCAATTTGACGTAGACCCGACTGGAGAACAGAAACAGAGGAGAGAGGATCAGATTTGGAAAGTGAGAAGATAATTTGGGAGTCATCAGCGTAGGTGAATAAAGATAGGCCAGTGTTGACAGCAATGTCCGCCAGAGGCCTAACATATAAATTAAAAAGCAAAGGACTTAAGATGGAGCCCTGAGGGACTCCAAATGGTGAGGAAAGGGAGTTAGAACTGTCCGACGCAGAAAACACTTGAAAGGTGCGACCAGTGAGAAAAGAGGATAGCCAGTCGAGAGCTGAACCACATACACCAAAGGATTTCAGAGTGTTAATTAGGATAGGGTGAGAGATAGTATCGAACGCAGCGCTCACATCTAACAAAATGAGCGCTACTGTCTCACCAGAATCCAATAGGTAGCGCAATCTTTCAGTCACTCCTAAAAGTGTGGTTTCAGTCGAGAAACCAGCACGAAAACCAGATTGGGAAGAATGAAGGAGATTATTCGTATCCACAAATTTGACAAAGTGAGTGTGGATGTGTTTTTCTAACAATTTAGAAAAAATGGGAATGAGAGATATGGGACGGAAATTAGACAAAACTTTAGGATCGGCATCAGGCTTTTTTAACAAGGGGACAACCATGGAATGCTTCCAGATTGGAGGAACAGTAGAAGATATAAGGGAAGAATTTAGAGCTTCCATGATCACCTGGAGATGGGCGGGATCGAGTTGTTTCATTATGGAAGCCGGTAAAGGGTCTCAAGATCTTTCACCATGTTTTTGTTTTTCTTTTTCTTTTCATATATACAAATGATATATTGTATTTTTATATATACTTTAAGAGATTAAAACCTAAACCGAAGGAATTTTGCTGTATCAGATATTTATGTTAAAGTAAATTTATGTATATATTTTGTTTTGATGATGTTCAATAAAAAATTAAAAAATGGAAAAGGAAAAAAAAAAAAGGAAGCCGGTAAAGGGTCATTAGGAGAACCTGATTTAATGATGCCAAGAGTGGAGATAAAAGTTTCCAATTGCAAGGGAGGCCAACAAGACAGTTTGGAGGAGGCATTGGAATGTTCATGGCGGGTATCGGACAAAATGGGAGAGGAACTTATGCAGTTAAGGGGTGAGTTAGCAATTTCAGAGTGGATAAGTTCAATTTTGTCAGAAAAGAATTTAGCAAGAGCATCACAAGATTGCTTATTAAGAGGCGGGGGTTTAGCTATGGTCTGAGCACCGGCCAGATTTTTCACTAAGCTAAACAAAGTCCTGGGGCGATTTGTGGCGGTATTGATGATGTTGCAAGTATAGGCAGCACGTGAGGATTTGCACAGATCATGATAGATTTTTAGAGAGTTTTTGTAAGCTACTTTCAGATCTGGGGCATAGTTTCGCCGCCATTTTCTTTCCAGTGCTTTGCATTTAGATTTTTCGATCCTTAGGTTATCAGTAAACCAAGGTGCCGGCGGATGGTGGTATATTAATCTCTTCTTAACAGGGGGAAGGCATGCTGCAGCAGCATGAAACAGCCAACTTTGGATAGTTTCAACAGAAATAGGGGCCTGCGTAGTAGCAGGAGGTGTAGTTTCCCTTAGCAGATTGTTCAGAGCGTTGGTATCAACTTTTTTCCAGTCCCTGGTGAAGAACATAGACTGTGAGAGAACTGGGAGAAAAGTATCAGGGGCCTGAATTTGAAATTTCTGAAGAAAGTGATCCGACCAAAAAACTGGTAATGCAGGTTCGCACACCATAGATGTGACGTTTGAAAAAATAGGATCTAGGAGATGGCCTGCTTTATGAGTGGGACCACTATTACAAAGAGCCAGGTTCATAGCTAGAAGATCAGAAATAAGGTGGGAACAGGTAACATTAGCAGTATCTTCCAAGTGGAGATTCAAATCACCAAGTAGTGAGAAATTGGAAGAGGTGAGAAGGAGAGAGGAGACCACGCCGGGTAGAGAAGTCGACCACAGTGAGGTAGAGCCAGGAGGGCGGTAGAGCAATAGTCCAGAAAAGGAGAAATTAGGAGTAAGTATAAGTGTAAAACGTGCGGCTTCACAATTGGGAAGATTGACGGATTCTAAATTACATTGGAAAGCATGTTTATAGATGACAGCAATTCCCCCGCCCGGCCCAGTGGCTCGGTCCAATCTAGCAATAGCGTAATTGGACGGTAGAGCAATAGCTATATCTGGGCCAGAACTATTATGGAGCCAAGTCTCGGTTAAGAAGAAAGCATCTGGGGAATCTTCCAAAAGGAGATCAAAGATGAAACTTTTGTGCTTGGGGAGAGAACGACAATTCCGGCTTAAGAAACAAAACCTAGGAGCAGTGTTATCGGGAATCATGGATGTGTGGACCCTAGACTCCAAGGAAAAGGACAAGGAGAAAGAGCAGTGAGCCCCCGAACAGGAGAGAAAGGGAGTATTGTCAGCAGCGAAAGGAACACAGTCAGAAAAACAGATCGGGCGTAAGGCAAGACGTTGTAACGAGGAATAAACTAATCTGGGAGAGACAGAGGAAGACGGAGGGGCAGGGGTTCTGGCCCCTAGCCCCGGTCGGCCGCGGACGGGCGCAGACGGGCTTGCCTTTGGCGCGCCTTCGGCGCGCCACCGGCGCGCCCGCTGCGCGCATCCGCTGCGCGGATCGACAGGCATCACTGATAAAGCCTGCAGGATCACGTGTCAGCATAGACAAGGAGCCCCACCTCCCCGCAATAAACCAATCAGTGATCTTCCGCTATCTCCCTCCACAGCAAACGGGATAAACCGTGGTGGAACGGGGAGTGGGCGGGTCCAGAAGTAAGTGATTAAAAATGTGTGCAAAAAGGCCATAAAAACAAAGTAGCAGCAAGACTGTTCAGAAACACAGTTCAGAAACACGGTATGAGCATTTAGTTAAAAGAATAAAGTTAAAAGGACGAGCGAGCAGAGCGCTACCTTCACAGCTCACGTCCGCTGCGCGGATCGACAGGCATCACTGATAAAGCCTGCAGGATCACGTGTCAGCATAGACAAGGAGCCCCACCTCCCCGCAATAAACCAATCAGTGATCTTCCGCTATCTCCCTCCACAGCAAACGGGATAACCCGTGGTGGAACGGGGAGTGGGCGGGTCAAGAAGTAAGTGATTAAAAATGTGTGCAAAAAGGCCGTAAAAACAAAGTAGCAGCAAGACTGTTCAGAAACACAGTTCAGAAACACGGTATGAGCATTTAGTTAAAAGAATAAAGTTAAAAGGACGAGCGAGCAGAGCGCTACCTTCACAGCTCACATCCACTGCGCAGATCGACAGGCATCCCTGATAAAGCATGCAGGATCACGTGTCAGCATAGACAAGGAGTCCCACCTCCCCGCAATAAACCAATCAGTGATCTTCCGCTATCTCCCTCCACAGCAAACGGGATAACCCGTGGTGGAATGGGGAGTGGGCGGGTCAAGAAGTAAGTGATTAAAAATGTGTGCAAAAAGGCCGTAAAAACAAAGTAGCAGCAAGACTGTTTAGAAACACAGTTCAGAAAGACGGTATGAGCATTTAGTTAAAAGAATAAAGTTAAAAGGACGAGCGAGCAGAGCGCTACCTTCACAGCTCACGTCCGCTGCGCGGATCGACAGGCATCACTGATAAAGCCTGCAGGATCACGTGTCAGCATAGACAAGGAGCCCCAACTCCCCGCAATAAACCAATCAGTGATCTTCCGCTATCTCCCTCCACAGCAAACGGGATAACCCGTGGTGGAACGGGGAGTGGGCGGGTCAAGAAGTAAGTGATTAAAAATGTGTGCAAAAAGGCCGTAAAAACAAAGTAGCAGCAAGACTGTTCAGAAACACAGTTCAGAAACACGGTATGAGCATTTAGTTAAAAGAATAAAGTTAAAAGGACGAGCGAGCAGAGCGCTACCTTCACAGCTTCACGTACCCCGTCCCCTAAACCCACTAACTGCAAGAGCAGCAGGCAAGCAGGAGAACTTTTATCCAACAAATTTCCATGCTAACGTGGAACATTGCTGGTCTCTACTCCAAATATGACAATCCAAATTGGTGTTCATTTGTTAAATTGCAAGATATATGTTGCTTCCAGGAGATGTGGTGACCAAAAGTAAAGGAGCTGAGTTTGTGCTTGATAATTTCCTTGAATTCAAAATAGGAGCAAATAAACCCATCAAAGGGTGACCAAAGGTAGGTCTAGCAATGCGGGTCTCCATAAAGTTAGATTGTAAAACTGAATAAATACCTGTTCCAAAAGAACCAGCAAACATATTATACCCAAATTGATAAGTCGGAAAAAAACACCTAAATTGTGGACTCTATGAATGTTTACATCACGACTAGTCAAAACTCAGATGGATCAGACCATCTGGCAATCCTTGAAGAAGTGATTAATTAAAATCTACTCTAAATCATTTAGCAAAATATTCATTGATTGTCTGTCGTGTCTTGACATCACCCCCACTGTAGGGATTTGGGAAGAGACTATCTGGGAAGAAGAAACAATTGGGACATTCCAGCACCTCATCTGACAAAGGACATTGTAACCAATAACACAAGGTGAGGGAATATTTTTGCAAATGTATTAGTGAATTGACAACTATGCTTTCCCAATGCACGTAACTAACTCTGATAGTCCAGGTGGACTCCGTAGAACTGTGACGTAAATGTCAGAGTGGAATGCACTGAAGGCTGGTTTAGAATTTTGGGTTTGCAGTTACTTGCGAAGAATAAAGATGAGTATTCCTAAGCTCCATGTGTGGGGTAGTCCTTTGTGGGTACCCAGCCTGGGGAGGCGCTACAACTGGAGACGAGTTAGGGGATAAGTAACCTGAAGATCGACAGTGTTCTCCCACAGAGTTTGCTGTGGTCCAAAGAAACTGTTCATGTGTGCCACATGTGTTGCAGTTGAAGTGAGGAGCCAAAGCACAACTGCAGTCGCTGTAAAGAAGTAAAAAATTATGAAAGCATTACAAAGAATCAAACACTGAGATCCTGCTGGTTAATTAATATGTTAAGGTAATGCACTGCTACGCAATATGCAGTCACATGTAATATGGAGCGTGAACTCTAAAGGGAGATACAACCAAGGTTTTAAAGATCAGCTATTGATAATCACAAAGTGCAATATAACATTACAATTAGAAAGTGGTGAAGACAAAGAAGGGGCACAGAGACGCCTAAGAACAAAACAGTATTTACTCACCAGAACCTGAACAAAGTAAGCCGGTACGACCTCAGCACCAGGCGCTGCAACCCAGACTAAGCGCAGGGGTTGTGCTTACGATACTGGGGAGTCTTGTCAAGCCAACTGAAGGGCTGTGAAGGTGGTTAGAACAGGAAAATAGTAGTGGGCAACAATCAGAACGGTCACCGACATCTTTGAAAAGTGAAACGTTGTTTTCCAATGGAGGCAAAGACTGAGGCTGTTTTTCCAAAAGTCATTAAGGATGATCTAGAGGTCAGCACATCTCACAGCCTTAGGGATGGCTCACACAAACAGGTTCAAGATAAACAGCAAAAGGATCTGGAGGGATATCCACCCTCAATATCAACCACTCTCAGAAATGGTTACAACGCTGAGACTTTTCTGAAACCATCACCATCATTCGATACCACCAAAAAGCAAAATCTTGGCGATAGATGGACTGCTTGGGTAGAGAAATTTGATGATTTCATTGATGCACTTTAAGAGACTGATAACAAAAAGACTATCAAGTATCTCAAGAATCTTGCTGATAACGGTGTAAAAGAAGTCATAAAGAGAATCCTGTGAACCGAAGAAGTCGTCATATATCATCAGATTAAAGACGTGATGGATCTCAAGTTCAATCCAATGCCAAATGTTGATTATTAACGATACATCTGCATCCAAGAATGCCAGAAAGTTGGTGAGACCATTGACGAATTTGTGGAGCGACTCAACACACTCATCAGACATTGTACATTCAATGATGAAGAAGCTATGCATCTGAGAGTAACTGATGGATGCTTGTCAGATTCATTCAGGCGACGAATGCTGAGAGAAACACTCATAGTCTGGAGCTAGTGTTAATGTCTGCCAGAGCTGAAGAGAATGCTGACAGACCAGCTGCCGACATGGAGGCCGGAGGTGACCAGAATGAATCCGTCATGAGTGTGAAAAGTAAGCCAAAACAAAAGACTAAAGGATACAAAGTGATGTCTACCTGTAAAATGAAGTTGTGTTTTAGATGTGAATTTTCGTTTCCACACCAAGGTAAATGTACGATCGCAAACAGATTTGTAAAGGTTGTGGGAAGGAGAACCATTTTGTGACAGTTTGCAAAACCAATAAAAAAATAAGTGTGTCATGGAATGAAGATAAAATGGCTGCCAGAACGTTCCAGAAGCAACTTTCTACGCGCACACAGTGGGACAAGCAGTTAAGACAAATTGATTCTGAATGAAGTTGATTGCCATCTACATCATCAAACAGTACTTCTTTAGCAATATCAAGTGAAAGGGAAAAAAATGATTGTACCATGTCAATGCTTACCTCAGACAAGCATGCACATGTTGGGCTGGCAACTTGTGAAGAAAAATGTCAATCAAAGAAAGATCGACATGACAAAGCACCAAAGTCATTAAAACATTGTCCTAAAATTACACTGTAAGTAAAATTGTAAAATTACACTGAAGGTAAATGGTTGTTTGATGCCTTTCATTATTGACAGTGGTGCATCGATAAACATTATGCCTGAAGAGAAATACAATGAATTATCTCCATTACCACAACTAACGCCCTTGAAAATCGAAAGTGTATACATGGGCTGCATTGACTCCCTTAAAAAGTCAAGGTTCACGTGTAGTGACAATGAAACACAATAAAATAAAGGTACAACCACCCATCCATGTGTTTCAAGGCCTGTCTACTCAGTTTCAGCACAGCTGCTGCTATGGGACTGATTTCTGTGAATTACAACATGAATGTGCACCACAAAATAGTAAGTCAGTTCCCTTAGTTATTTCATGGTTTGAGAGAATGTAAGACTTTGAAAGTGAAGTTGCATATTAATGAGGACATCCTTCATGTTGCTCAAAGATATAGACAAATTGGCTTTTCATTTGTAGGAGGCTGTTGAGAAAGAACTTGAATCATTACTTAAGCATGATATTATTGAGGTTTCCACTGTTTATTTGGGTTTCACCCATAGTAGTAGTGCCGAAAAAGCATGGTGAAGAAGCTGTATGCATATGCATTGATATGCGACAAGCTAACAAGGCAATTGAATGAGAGTGACATCCACATTGCTGACATGATAACACAATCAAATGGTGCAAAGGTCTTCTCTTGTCTTTATGTAAATACAGTTTATCATCAGTTAGAACTTGAGGAAGATTGCAGGTACATTACAGCTTTTCTACACATGTTGGTCTATTTTGATACAAAAGACTACATTTTGGTGTGTCATCTGCTGCAGAACTGTTTCAAGATGTCATTCGACGTATCATACAGCCTGTCATGAATGTATTCATTTACAGTGATGAAATATTGGTTTTCAGAGCTACACGAAAAGAATACGATAAAGCTCTTGCACAAGTCTGTAGTTTACTTGCTGAAGCAGGTTTGACTTTGAATGAAGACAAGTGTGACTTCCATAGGGCAAAGCTAAAATTCTTTGGCCACATATTTTCTGATGGGGGCATGACACCAGATCCTGCTAAAGTACAAGCACTGTCAAATGCTTATCTCCCACAAGATGCTTCCATGGTGTGTTCATTTCTTGGCATGGCCAGTTACTCTTCCAGATATGTACAAGGGTGCATACTTGGGAATAAATCTAGCATTGAGATATAAGCATTTGAGAGCAGGGGGGAGAGACTGTTGCAACAAATGTCTGTGACAGATCCCCATCAGTTGTGCCTGTGGTCAAGCCACAACTCCAATACCTGTGTCAACTGCGCGTCGATGAACCCAACGGCAATCAGGAAACTTGAGGTGAACCTTTATGTCCCCAAACATAAGAAGACTGTTCCAAGTCACGCTCCCTGTCCATGGTTTGTTCTCGGTCCTGAAGTCAACTGGGCTGCTCCAGAAGTTGGTCGTCATCGTGCTCCAAGTCCTCAGGTAAGCATAAAAACACAAGAACTTGATGCTGGATTCTGCCCCCATGTTTCACTTACATGCACCTGTGAAATCGTTGGGGACGGTGCCACTCTGTTCAATCTCACTTCAGAACCCAGCCGACTTCAGAGCTGGTTCCGGTACAACCGAGTTTCCAGAGCCTTCAGCTATGTCGTATCAGATTAAAGTGGTCCTCACATCTATGCTCCGGCTCTTTAGATCCCTATCAACTCCATCCTGCAAGCCTATAAGCCCCAAGGAGCTGAGAGGCCTTCCACCAGGGATCCCTATGGCATGTTGTCCCTCAGTGCCAACTGGAACCTCCAACTAACTTGCCTCTGGCTCTTGTTCCGACTCTCCTAGAAGCACCACAGCACATGATTGACAGCAGCCCCCAGGCACATAAGCACCAATGCCAACTTCACCACCTGAAGAAGTGGCCCAATTGTCCTCTCTGAAGCCGGTTCGAAGTTGACTGATGTTGCGCCTGAATCCATTCGAGATGCCGCTTCCTCCACTTGAATTACCACAGACTCGACAACTTTATCTGCATTCCCTTTTTAGGATTGATCAGGATAATGCATATGGCCTGGGTAATGAGTTCCCTCAGCCCTAAGAAGATGACAATTGGTTCAAGGACTTACTGGAGACTAGTGGCCTCGATATCTCCCTTGAGACAAAACCTTTTCCCCCCTGCGCCATCCACAGAGAAATCGGCTTCCTACGCCATAGTGATGCCTAGGGCGGCCGAAGTACTTAACCTCAAGCTCCCCACCTTGGTGATTAAAAACATTCTCTTATCAGATATCCTCCAACCAGGAGAAACATCTTCTGAGACACTTTTTCCATTGAACGAGCCACTTTCTGATACATTTTTGGGGGCTTGGGCCAAACCTTGTCCTGAACCCCTAATCAATAGGTAGATTAGCAGATGTCATCACCCTGCTCCTGATGACCCAGCTTTTATTTCACAACCCCCCTCGCCAGAAAGCCTAGTGGTGCAGGCTTCCACCTGCCTCTCTAATCATAACATATTTCCTACAAGTCCACCTAATAGGGATCTAGGCGTGTAGGAATATTCATCAAACATTTTTTTTCCAGCTTGGTCATTGGGGCCAGATGTACAACGCACACAATAGCACCTCGCAAATTGCGAGTTTTTTGCGACTCGCAATTTGCGAGGCGCTATTTGGGGTGTCCAACAGTGTGTATTCCCAATGGGGTCACAAATTGAGAGTCTCATGAATATTAATGAGCCTCTCGCAATTTGCGACCCCATTGGGAATGGCAGGCCCTTCCTGGTATGGTGGCCTGCTGGGCTCAGCAGACCACCATGTCTGGGACTGTGTTAAAAAAGGTAGTCCCTTGATGAGAAGAATGATGTTGAAGCTCAATGAGGGAGGTTATAAGTTTATTTTCAGTTGTAGGTTATAACAGCTCATCCACCCAACTGCCACCAGGTTAATGCTCCCTTCCTCTTACAACATTCCAGATCCAGCTTGGCCCTGACATTCCAGAACACAAGCATCTCAGGGTGAGAAGAAGAAAGCCATTACAACATATCTCCCTCCTTTACATTTTTACAGCAAAACACCTAACACATATTCTATATACACATCTAACATCATGTGACCTTACTTAAGTGACATAATCCTTCAAAAGAGAGGGAAGGCAGGAGTTTCTCTTGGGCCTCATAATGACCTCCGGAGCTCCTTCTCCCTCCGTAACAGTGTGAGGAAAACTAGATCCCACAACAGTATTGCAAACAGCAACACGACCCAGATTCCATACCCTGTGATCACTTGTTCTTATAGCATTGTTGAAAACTTTCATAACCTTTAACGGTTCAGTGAACTTAGATCCAGAAACAGCAAAACCTGTTTTTTTAATCCGAACCCAATCACCCACCTTAACCTTTGTGAACTTAACAGCATGACGAACATCATAGTTTTCTTTACTCTTAGAACATTTCATATCTTCCTTCTCTTGCCATGATATAGGATCAACTTCTTGAGATCTGTTGGATCGAAACTTATTTACCCATGGTGGATCTACAAAAGTATCAGGATCTCTTCCACGAAACAAAAGAAAAGGAGACTTCCATGTAGTGGTATGTGGGGTAAAACGGTACACACCCCCTTTTCAAAACTTCATCTTGCCAATTAAGACCATTAGATTTTGCTAAAGACACCGTTTCCTTCAAGACCCTGTTGAATCTTTCTACTGTCCCATTGGATTCTGGGTGATACAAAGAACATTTTTTATGAATAATGCCACAATCACCAAGAAAAGTCTCCATTTCTCGCGAAACAAGTTGTACACCATTGTCTGTTAGTAAGGTCTCAGGAATTCCCTCCCTGGCAATAATATCTTTTAAACATTTAATAACTGTATTTGAATTTGCATTCTTCACAAAAAACACTTCTGGCCACCTTGAAAACAAATCCATGACTACTATAACAAACGTGTCTGAACCATCACCATGAATAGGCCCTAAAATATCAAGAGCCGTATCCTTCCAGGGGCCACACGGTCGAACTCTTTTTCCATGGGCTGTGTCCTAGTTTTAAAACTTTCTCGCTGAGAGTACATTGAAGACATTCCCTGACCACATGTTCAATCTGTGTGTCCAGACCTGGCCACCAATAGCTAGAGCGCACTCTCTCTTTAGTTTTGGAAATACCTAAGTGTGCCTCATGTGCCAAATCCAAGATCTCCTTCCTTAAAGAAACCTGAGGTACTAGCTTGTGACCTCTCAACAACAACCCCTCACAACTTGAAAGTTGATCCTTGACTAACCAGAAATCTCTCACCGAGTCACCACCTTGACCTTTATGGTGCCATCCATCACAAATCAATTTGGAGACCTCTTGAATGGTAGTATCACACTTGCAAGCATCTAGCCACCTCTCACGAGAATTCACTTTATAATCCACTCCACGGACAAAGTCTTGTGGAAGACTAAAAGACGGATCTGAATTTGTGTCTACTATGTCTTGTTGTTCGTCAGGAACCAACCTCGAAAGAGTATCTGCAACAACATTATCTGACCCAGGAACATGTTTAACAATGAAATTAAACCCTTGTAAGCCAACCACCCATTTTGAGATTCTGGGAGATATAGAGTCAATGCCTTTTTTAGTTAGCACCTCACAAAGAGGCTTGTGATCAGTTCTTATGACAAATGAAGTGCCCCACAAAAACTTTTTCAACTTCTTAATAGCCCAATATACCGCAAGGGCTTCACGTTCAATCACTGAATAACGACATTCAGCCCCTTTTAAACACCTAGACATAAACATGATAGTATTCTCAGGCAGGACACCCCCTTGATACAGGACCGCACCTATCCCTTTCAGGCTTGCATCAGTAGAAATGATAGAGCTCTTGCTCGGGTCAAAATTCTTAAGATTCGGAGCATTCTGCAATTTCAATTTTATATCATTAAATTCTCTGTCACACAAACTATTCCAACTAAATGTTTCTCCTTTCTTTAACAAATTTCTCATGTTGAACGTGACCTCCGCAAAGTTTTGTATGAACTTATTATAGTATTCAGCCATTCCTAAAAATCTCATTAGCTCCTCCTTGGAAGAAGGAACAACAAGGTCTTTAATGGTGTTTACAAGATCCGCTTTAGGAACTACACCTTCTGCACTTATAGTATGGCCCAGATAGTCAATTTTATTGAGACCAAACCTACACTTTTCTTTTTTTTATAGTTAGGTTGTGAGAAGTAAGCCTGTCCAGCACTTACCTAACCCTTCTTTCATGCTCTGCATCAGTAGACCCATGAACCAAGATGTCGTCTTGATACACACAGACTCCAGGGATGTTAACTAAGACTTTATCCATGACTCGTTGAAAAACCGAGGCAGCTGATACTAACCCAAATGAGAGTCTAATGAACCTAAATGTTCCAAACGGAGTGATAAAGGCAGTCAGATCCCTTGAGGACTCATCAAGCAAGATTTGATGGTACGCTGATGTTAAATCAATAGTACTGAATATTTTTGCCCCCCCACCATACTTAGCAGTTCAGAAATGTTAGGGAGAGGATACTTATCCACCTGAACACATTTATTGAGTTGTCTAAGATCAACACAGAGCCTCAAAGAATTATCCGGTTTCCTTGCGGCCATGCAAGCCATGATGTTCCCTCTACCTCTTCAATAATGCCCTGGGCCTTGAGTTTATTTAATTCTTTGAGCATATCCTCCTTGACTGTGAACGGAACATTTCGGACTTTACAGGAAACTGGAGTTGCACCAGGAGAAAGTTTAATCTTATGACAGTAACCCTTAAGACAGCCTAGCTTATCTCCAAAAACACTTGGATATTGACTTATCAAAAGAGTTTGTAGTGAAGAACTCTCCACCACAGACTCAACACTCCCTCTCTCTTTTAAAATGATGGGAGGATTGTTGTTCGGATCCAACATGACACCAAGATCTTTTTGATGCCACCAGCTGAAGATGCTATTGCCTTTTTTTGAAACATAAACCTTCCCAGAAGTGAAACGCTCTCCATATTCAATTAGACCATTAAAATATCCCCTTAATTCAATGGGATCTCCGCCGTATGCTGTAGGACGGATGTCTAGTTTCAATAGTTTAACTTTCCCACACAAATTATTTTCAAAAAATTTGCTAGAAATGATAGTAATCTTGGCTCCAGAATCAAACAATACCTTAGTTTTGTGACCTTCCACAAAAATGAAATCAAGAGGTCCCTCAGCCCCAACCTGGACCACAATTTGTCCACACTCAAAATCATGTTGATCTGATGTGTTACCATCAGAGATCTCATTCACTTTTTTCTTTGGATTTTTGAACCTGCAGGCACTCACAAAATGGCCCTTCTTTTTACAATGTGAGCATGTAACATTTAGGGCAGGACACGATTTATCATTTGCCCAATGTGAAGTGCTATTGCATCTGTAGCACTTCCCACCCTTGATAGGATTGTCCCGAGGTTTATTTGCACCTATTTCTTTAAATCGTGACTTTCCATGAGAGTCACCCTTATCTGCTTCTTTTTTTGAAGCTAAATTGGTATTAATCACCGACACTTCTTTATTAAGATCTTTCTTGATCACCTTTACTCATTGCAGAGAGTGTTCTATTCTTTTAGCCACTACTAGAACCTCATCCAAAGAAGGTTCATCCTTCAACCAGAGTTCATCACGTACCTTCTCAGATACGCAACCAATCATAAACTGATCTCGTATTCTTTCATCCATTAGAGCATCAAACTTACAACTGGACGCTAAGCGTCTAAGTTCTGTTATATAATTCTCTATGCTTTCTTCCTCTTTTTGCATACGCTTGCCAAAATGATATCTTTCTAAGATAGTGCTAACCTTTGGCAAGTAATGAGCATCCAACTTATAAATACACTGTTCATATTCATTAAGACTAGAACTATTTCCACTTGGGACATCTGGTAGATGGTCAAAAACATCTTGGCCCTCCGATCCCAGACAGTGCATCAACAAAGCAGTCTTTCTCTCTACACTTAGAGAAGTACCACATACTCGAGCATAGCGCTCGAATACTTTCTTCCATTTGGACCATTTAATGGGAGGGTCACCTGGGGATTGTAGAAAGAAAGGAGCTGCAGTGACGTTTTGCATGGTAAAGGGTGTTTAAAGAATTTAAACTATAGAGATAACAAAAACAAATTCTCAAAAAAAATGTAAATTTCCAGTGAAAAGAAACAAAATACAAAATTAATGTTAATGCATGTACTGTACAAAACCCATTATGGTGATAAAACACACTTGTAATCGTGAGAATTATCTCTAATACCGTTCAAAGTTCAGGCAGTATTCCGTGCTAGAAAAGCTGCACAATCTCAGGTACCAAAACAAATATTTTGCACATCCAAGTTGTGCTGTAAGTTTCAATGTTCAATAAGAGAACCTGAATAGTGAACTTGCAGAGAAATGCTGAGTTAAACTGCGATAAAAGAATCAGCTGTGCGTTAGCCCTGTTAAGTAATCTGAACAAACTTGAGATTCAAGGAACCCGCTCAGTCTCAGTGCTATTTAGCAAATGGCCCTCGACACGCATATCAATCAGAAAATTAACTGTGCGTGTCAGTGATATGACCAAATACAATGAAGCAAAGATTTGACACACTTTGATTAAGAGAAGTTAAGATTAAAAAACAGCTGTGCGTGTCAGCGCTATTTGGCAAGTGGTCCTCAACACGCAGATCAACCAGAAATTAACTGTGCGTGTCAGTGATTTGCCCCGATGTAAGGAAGTAAAGATTTGACATGCTTCGATTAATAAGTTCACACACCCATGCCTTACTTAGATGTGAATATCGAATGTCCACCTTGAATTCTCCGTTAGAGAATAATCCTCACACGTTGTTCCGCACTGAGAGTAAAGCTCAATGTTCAACTGTGTAGGTTTCAGCGAACAAAATAGCGCTTGAACCAATCAGGAACCAGTTCACGAGATGCCTTGTGATCCCACCAATACAGACAAGACTTAGTGAGTAGCCAATCCAGGGTCAGACAAACAACGTCAGCGTTGCGTTCCACATCTTCTCCCGATGCGTTTCAGATGCCTTGGATCGTGACTCGGAACAATGCAGCGCCGCTACCATGGAGACTTAAACTTTTGAAGATTCCGCGCGTGATAGCGCGAGGGCTAACGTAAGTTTTCTTCTTCTTTCTTTTTATATTTTTCCACATTAAAATTATTGCGAAGGAGATGCTAAAATCGACGAAACCTTCATTATGTGCCCAGTCTCCACATCTACCACCAAATGAGCCACGCTCAGCACCGGAAAATTCAGTAGACACAACGCAAATGGTATATTGAGGCAGAGCGTGCTGTCAATAAAGTTTCAGGATAAGCGACGCTCTGTGAGAAAAGTCAGAGATAAGAGACAAAGTCTTTCTTGGGTCAAGATAGTAAAATATCTTACTTGAAGTCGTTTTCTTCCTTAAGCATAGAAGATGAATGTAGTTGATAATATCTGGTTAGGAGTTGGAGTTGAGCTGATGCTGATCCCATCCTCGTCGCCAGTGTTAAAAAAGGTAGTCCCTTGATGAGAAGAATGATGTTGAAGCTCAATGAGGGAGGTTATAAGTTTATTCTCAGTTGTAGGTTATAACAGCTCATCCACCCAACTGCCACCAGGTTAATGCTCCCTTCCTCTTACAACATTCCAGATCCAGCTTGGCCCTGACATTCCAGAACACAAGCATCTCAGGGTGAGAAGAAGAAAGCCATTACAACAGACTGCTTTTAAATAAAGCAGTTTTTTGTTAATGAAGCCTGTTTTCCTTAAAGTAAAATGGAATGCATTTAAAAAAGAAAAAAATTAAACGTTTTCATTAAATTTTTTAAGGGCAGGTAGTGGTCCTTGAGACCACTGTCTGCCCTTAAAAAATATTTTCCCCTGCATTTGCAAAGTGGAAGGGGTCCCCTGGGGAACCCTTCCCTTTTTCAAGTGCATTACCACCCTCTTGAAGAGGGTGGTAATTTGCGAGTGTTTTGTGACCGCAATTGTAGTCAGAAAACATTTATACATGGGCTTGCGCTCGCTATTAGGAAGGGAACGCCCCTTCTTTATAGCGAGTCGCAAAACCTATTTAGCGAGTTGAAAATAAATTGCGACTCACTAAATAGGCTTTGTACATGGCCCATGCTGTTTTTGCATGCGCAAACGGGCTTGCAAACCCGTTTGCGCATGCAAAAATTGTCGTACATCTCACCCTTGATCTGTTTGTGCGAGCTGTTTCGTAGGACGCAACTCACAGGCCCTTTGGGATTCTATGGCACAAGCCCTCCCAGGTGTGTCCAGAGATCTTTGATATGTGCTCTCTCAGGCAATTCAAGATGGTCTAAATGCTGCCAAGTTCATGATTCATTGTGGCTTGGCCACCACAGATTCCCTCGGGTGGGCCATAGGCACCAGTGTTGCCATGTGCCACCATTCGTGGCTGCTTCTGAATGGGTTCTACGATGATGTCCAAGCCCCCCTAATGGACATGCCCTTTGATGGGACTCACCTGATCGAGGAAGACCTGATTTCACTGTTGTGTGCTTTATGTAGAGCGGGCTACAGTTCAGTCTCTGGGCCTTTCCACCCCCCTCCTTGCCAACGACAATAGTGCCATCACTCATTTCGTGGCTTTGGCTGAGGCGTCTCTTATCGCCAAACTGACCCACCCCCCAGTGGACCCAACTGTTTTGCAAGAGACTGTGGTGCCAACCGTTCCTGTGGCCAAGATCAGTGCGCCGCCCGGCTCACCACACCCTCACCAGTTGTGATGTGATTTTGAAAGGCCTGCAACACATTTGCCCCTTCTCCTTTGGTCATGCCAGAAAAGGACCTTCATCTAGGCCTGATGTATATAATGTGCACTCCTTTCAATCCTCTTCACAGGTGTCATTTATGGCTCCTTACTATCAAGATTGTGTTTCCATATTTCCATCACATCAGCACAATGTGCAAGTGTGCTTCAGGCTCTTTTTGAATGCACCATACACTTCCTTCTTCCCAAACAGATTGATTTTACAGACACAGGCATCCTTCCTGCTGAAAGCTGACACCGTTCCTCGTTGGTCATCACATATCCCAGCTGGTGTTCTATTCTCCGTCTCACCCTTTTAAGGAGGAGGAGGGACTTCATTGCTTGGACTCCAAGAGATCAGTGAGCATTCACTGGGTAGTCGATCAGCTCTTTGTGTGTGTGGGGGGGTCCTTGGACTGAAAAAAGGCACAGCAGTGCAGAAGAGAACCATCTCCTGCTGGATAGTAGTGTTTTTTAAGCTCTGCTACGCATTGGCCAAAAAGCACTCTCTGGAAGACATACATGCTCATTCTACCAGGGCCAAAGCTGCTACCACTCTGTTGGCACCCAGAGTCCAGGTGGCTATGTGGGCATCCCTCCATATGTTCATGAAGTATTATTGCTTGGACAATCAGGTTCGCCGGAATGTGCATTTTGCATGCTTGATCCTGCAGAGCTTTTTAGTTTGATTCCATTAACAGACTCACTTGCGAATGGGTACTGCCTTGGTATCTATTCAAATGCTGGGTAATCTGCGGCTAGAAGTCTCTGTCAAAGAACAAGTTACTTACCTTGGGTGAGCTCTTTCTGGTAGAGACTCTATTTAGATGCAGATTCCTCACCGACCCTTCCGTCCTCCCATTCTTTGATTGGACTTTATCCATTAATAAGATCCTAAGTCTAGGAATCTGCACACTGTCTACCAACCTGCTTTGAAGCTCTGAGTCTAGAAGCGCAGACAGTCTCGAGAACAACTGACATCAGTGGGCAGGAGTGGTGCCTATATCGGCACACAAGTCATTTCTTGAGCAGAATAGCATCAGTGTAGAGCAGCAAAGATCAACTTCCAACGCGCAGATGTACCGCTGAGAAGTTTCCAGATCCAATCAAACACCCGGTGAAAATTCAGAATGTGAGGAATTTGCGGCTACAAAGGAACCCTACCAAAAAGAGAGTTACTGAAGGTAAGCAACTCGTTCTTCTACCCGGGAACACCATCCTAGTGTTCTATATGCCATAATGTGCTTGCTGAGTTCCAACATATGATATGGGACTGCACAGTAATACAATGATTTTGGGCTGAATGACTTAACCCGTTCAACTGGCAGAACAGATATTTGACAGATTGTGTGCGTATTGGGAATGTACCTCATGCCCAAGGAAGGTAAAGTTATAACAACGTTTATTGGCTGAGCTTTTATAGCCAAAAGGGCCATAACTGTGCCCTGGAAATCCGCCCACGCCCACCTCTCAGCCAACTAGAAATGAATAGTAATCCAGTGGACTGAGGAAAAGAGCAATGGGCTGTGTAGGGAGCAATATAGGGGGCTAAAGAAGCACCTGATGGCTGGACAATGGGACACCCTACTTCAGGTCCACAAGGAAACTGAGAGAGGCCGATAACCCTCCTAAAGCCACTTACAAGTGGCCACACATGGAACCCGATGATAGAATCTGCTATGTTTAAAATGCCCACCGTATAAAGAGTAGTCAATCAACCACAGCTCCCCTGACCCCATTACAACTGATCCCCGTTTTTCTTATTTTACTACTACAGTGTACCCGGATAGTAAACCTAATAGGTAGGTGTGCCTCCTCGATCACATCACTTAATGGCCTGGTACGGGACTGGTGGTAGATTTCTGCCCTTGGATAGAAAACAGGGTGAGGGGTTTGTTAAATTGGTTCCTTGTTCAACATAAGAATTCCAGTAGCAGAAACTCCAATATAATCAAAATATTATTTGTAAATTTGACTAATGCAATTTGATCAAATGGAGGATGTGAGATAAAAATGTGTGAATGAGGTGGTTTGTAGCCTTATGAGTAACACCTATGTCCCCAATGTCTGTAGAAAATTTTATCTTACTTTTTGAAAAAGCAATTTTAATGGTTTTGAAAAAAATGAAACAATTTTCGATGATAAATGAAATTATTTGTAAATCTGATGATTCATGGCAGTGTATATTTGTAACCTTGATATGGTCTGTTTTTTTCTTTCAAACATATTTTTCTTGGCATTTATCATATTGACAAGGAAACAAACAAGTTACCAGCATTGTACATGACACATTTCAAAATACTGTTTAGTAAAGCGTTGGGAGGTGCACTCCAATCATATCATATACCTATAGACCCATTAGGAACGTGTTATACAGTGCAATAGTAATACTCGGTATCCCCAATACTTCAGTTAAAGTCGT
Organism: Triturus cristatus; assembly: GCF_964204655.1. Lineage (NCBI taxonomy): Eukaryota > Metazoa > Chordata > Amphibia > Caudata > Salamandridae > Triturus > Triturus cristatus. The sequence goes on from NC_140590.1 coordinate 1,257,628,885, forward strand.
GTCAGTGCAAGGCACAGCTTAAGCCTCATGAAATCGCACTGTTTTCAAGAATAATCAACCTATCTCGGAAAGGTGTTGTTGAAATACCATCTGTTTGGTAACAAACAAGAACTAAAAGCACCCATTCTAACTAATTTATGCAGGGGGGTGGTTAACATTGTATTTTATTGATAAAGATTTGTATAGCGCGAACATGACCCGTGAGGGGATCAGAGCGCTTTACGGGGGGGGGGGAAGGTAGTGGATACATCAGTAAAAGACAGTAATAAAGTGTATTTACGACATAAATACAAGCATAGGAGAATATCAAATCTAGAAGCGTGACCTCCTTCAGAGATCAAAAGGAGGTAATTGTGGTCAACAGAATAAGAGTTCAACAGGTAAGATCGATTGATATATAGTATGGTGGCGACTTTTAGGCATACCATTTATTCATCAGGTATCATTTCGCTTCTAATTTGAAGGACACAGTGGAGGGAATCAAAAGGATTTCCGTCGGAAGAGCATTCCAAATGTTTGGTGAGATACCTGAAAAAGCTCTGTTGTACGTTTTCTTTTTGCTGAAAATCTGTGGTTTAAGCAGCATGGAGCTGTTACTTCGCGATGATCTACATCCACCAGTTAGTTCCAGCTTTTGTGCTAGATATCTGGGGTGTGTCAATGTATGGCTCTATGGGTCATGCAAGCAATTTTTATGTTTAAAACGTTTTATTGAGACAAAACAAACCATGGGGGAGGGGGATAGGAGGGCAGGACACATGGAATACAGTCAAAGAAAAAGGGTGCAACTCCAGAGGGTTGGCAATAGGTAGCGCGGTGGGTCAGGGGGAAAAACACAGTAAATGAAAGCTAGAAATACAAGCTGTGGAATCCCCGCACGCGTATCCGACACCCCAAATCTAAGCAATAAAACCCCCCCCCATCAACACCTCAATAGAACACAATCCCCCCCTCCCATCCCCCATCCTCCCAGAAACGAAACAACGACACTCCCCCCCCCCCCCGTCCTATGGTCCCGCATCAGAGTAATCCTAACCAGGAAGACCCGCACCCCCCCCCCCCTCCCCGGGGGGTCCCCGTCTCACATGTAAGCTAGTCCGCCGGGGTCACCGGTGGCGTCAGCCTGAGAAGCCTAAGATACCTCGGGCAGGTGAGCTCCCGGAATTCAGTGGACAGCAGCGCTAGAAAGGGTTGCCATAGCTCTTCAAATTGGTCTATCTCCCCCGCAACCGTAAGCGACAGCTTCTCCATCCCCAGCACATGCCAGAGCCTATGCAACCAACCGGTGATGGAGGGGACGGTGGTTGTGCGCCAGTGGATTAGAATGTTCTGAACCGCAGACCCCAGCGCGATTGCGATCTGTCTACCCCTACGGGACTTCAGTGGGTACATTAGGTCATTGGGGAGGCCCAACAGGACATACGCCGGGAGTCGCGGCAGCTCTATCCCAAAGTGCTTATCCACCTCGTCCAAGACTTCCTTCCAGTAGGCGGTCAGCACTGGGCAATCCCAAAGAATGTGTGTAAGGGTACCTTCCTGCCCGCAGCTCCGCCAGCACCCCCTGTCAGTGTGTTTATGCATTTCATACAGTCTCTCCGGGGTGTAGTACCAGTATGTGGACACCTTAGTAAAGGTCTCCGTAAGGCCCGTGTGATATGCAGAGTGCCGCGCCCGATACGCAATTTTGTCCCATTCCTTGTGGCTGAGTGTCCTACCCAATTCCCTGTGCCACCGCTCCCTCCCCGGGTTGTAATAGTGAAACGGCGGGGGTTGTAGGTATTTGTACAGATCGGTGATCAGTTTAGCGGCGGAGGTCCGAGTAGCCAACCACCTCTCATACGGTGTAATTGGACGGGCGGCGGTGGCACGCACCTGGGGCTGGAGGGCCCAATGCTGAACTTGCATGTAGCGCAATCTGTCCAGCTCCGTCAGGCCGAACTCCTGGCGGAGTTGCTGAAAAGGAACCACTCCTTCCGGGCCATAGATCTGGAAGAGTGCCCTGCAGCCCGCCTGCACCCAGTGGGAGAAAACCCCCAGCTCCATCCCTGGGGAGAAGTCCGGGTTGCCCGCAATGGGCGTGAGCGGCGAAGGGAAGGTGGTAAGGCCCCGGGCCTCACAGACCGCGTCCCACACACGCAGGGGGACCCGCGTAACAAAGGAAGCGTAAAGATTAGGGGGGCGATGCGCGCGGCGCAGGAATGGAACCTCTTGTAAGGTGCGGCCCGCCACTGCCTGGTCTTGGAAGAGCCAATGTTTGTCGGACTCCCACCTGCTCCACTCCACCAGATAGCGGAGCTGTGCCGCCTGAAAGTACTTACGGAGGTCCGGAATGCCGAGACCCCCCGCTTCCGGAGCAAGCGTGGAGAGGACCCTCTTCATGCGTGGCCTGTGGCCCTGCCAGACAAAGCGGGAGATGTCAGCCTGCATTTGTCATATCCAGCCCACCGGGGGTTGGAGCGGAAGGGCCCGGAAAAGATATAGTATCTGGGGCAACACCGTCATCTTGACCGCCGCGATTCGCCCCAGCCAGGACAGCAGGCCTTTGTTCCAGCGGCCAAGCTCGTCCTTGATCTTCCTGCTGAGGGAGGCATAATTGGCCGTAACCATCTCCGGTAATGTAGGCGCCAGCAGAATCCCCAGATACGGCACCGTGGACGAGGACCACTGCATGGGGAAGAGCCGCTGAAGATCCCTCCTGGTTTCCGCAGCCAGGGACACGTCTAATGCCATCGACTTGCTCATATTCATTTTGAAGCCGGCCACCCCCGCAAAGGCGTCCAGCTCTCGGAGGCAAGCAGGCAGCGACCTCCTAGGGTCGTCCAAAGTCAGCAGGACATCGTCCGCGTAGAGACTGACGGTGTGGACGTACTGGCCCATCCGGACCCCGACAGCATCCGGATTATTACGAATCCTCTGAGCAAACGGCTCCATGTAGAGGGCAAACAAGAGCGGCGAAAGAGGGCAGCCCTGCCGCGTGCCGCGCTCGATGGCAAAGCCACCAGAGCTACACCCGTTGACCCGCACCGACGCTGAAGGATGCTTATAGCAGTTAAAGACCATGGTGCGGAACTTATCGCCGATTCCCAGTTTCTTGAGGACCAGCTCAAGATACGGCCAGTGAACTCTGTCGAAGGCCTTCTCCGCATCAACGGACAGCAACATCCGCTCCCCCGAGATCCTTGAGGCCTTCTCCAGAACATGCGTCACCCTCTTGGTGTTGTCAACCGTCTGTCTGCCGGGCACAAAACCAGCCTGGTCCGCCTCCACCAGGTCGGGGAGGTGTGGACTCAGCCTGGACGCGAGAATCCCCGTGTACAACTTGAGGTCGACATTTAAAAGCGAGATGGGTCGGTACGAGCCGCAGAGGGCCCGGTCCTTCCCAGGTTTCGGGATTACCGCGACCGTCGCCCTCAGGAGATCCGGAGGGATGGCTCCCGGTTCGGAGAAAGAGTTAAATAGCCGAGTAAGGACAGGGGCCACGGCCGTGCAAAAAGTCTTGTAAAATAGCGACGTGTACCCGTCCGGGCCCGGGGCCTTGCCATGTTTCAGCCGCGCGATAGCTGAAATCACTTCCTCAACATGGATGTCCCGCTCCAGGTAGTCAGCCTGAGCCGGATCCAGTACCGGGAGGGTCACCGACTCCAAATAGCCGTCGGCATCCCGTGGCGAGGAATGCTCCTCAGCATACAGCGCCTCGTAGAAGCCGCGGAAAGACTCCGCTACCTCCGCGTCCCCGGAGACAACCCCCCCGTCCGCGCCCACCAATTCTTTCACCACGCTGCGCTGTTGCGCGACCCGGAGCCGGTGTGCTAGGAGCTTGCCACATCTGTCCCCCCCAGTGTAGTAGGCATGTTTCAAGCGTAGGGCGGCGTACTCCGCCCTGTCAAGATCCAGAGCCGACAGGAGCTTCCTTGCTGCCTTCAACTGCCTCCACACCCTCGGCGCCCCCGTACGGCGGTGGACCTGCTCAAGCTCCCGGACTTGAGCTGTCAGCTCATCCCTCTTCAGTTGCCGCTCCTTATTCTCAGCTGCAGAGATAGAGATGAATTCCCCCCGGAGGACGGCCTTCAATGCCGCCCACTGTGTCGCCTGCGAGGTGTCAGTGTTGCTATTGTGGGTGAGATAGTCCTGTATGACCTCCCCGATGCGTTGCACCACCGACTTTTTATGTAGAAGTGCATCCCGGAGGCGCCACACCCCCCGAGAGGGGGAGGCCGCCGGCCACTGGAAAACGCCGGTGACTGGGGAGTGGTCAGACAGGGTCAGGACCCCGATGTCCGCCGCCGTGGCAGCGGCACGCATCGGTCCACTCACCAGGAGGTAGTCCAGCCGTGAGTAGGTTCGGTGTGCGTGCGAGAAGTAAGAGAAGTCCCTATCCGTGGGGTGCATGGAGCGCCAGAGGTCGTGCAGATCCATTTCCGCAATCCGGGCCCTCCCAGCCTGGGACAGTTCCCCCGTCTGCGGGAAGCGCTGCGCCGATCTGTCCATCACAGAGTCAAAGACAATGTTGAGATCTCCCCCCAAGATAATGTGGCGGTCGGGGGAAGCAGTGACATCCACCAGCGCGGAATCTAGGAAGCGCTCTTGGTGATCGTTTGGGCTATAAACGGAGCCGACCGTAAATGCTATGCCTCCCAGGCGCATGCGATACGCAAGGAGCCTCCCCTTCTGTTCAGCACACTTATGCAACACCTCCCCCCGAAAGGAGCTCGCTAGGAGAATGGCTACCCCCGCCGTCTTGTTCGCTGCCGAGGAAAAGAACTGGGTAGGGAACTTAGCAGAGCGCATCCTATGGCAATCTCGGGGCAATAAGTGTGTCTCCTGCAAAAGGCAAATGTCCGCCTGCGTCCCCTCCAGCAACGACAGGATCGCTCTGCGCTTCACCGGGTTGTTCAGACCCTGAACATTAAGGGTCACTACCTTTAGGCCCGGCATACCTCGCGGGGGTCGGGAGCGCCATGCAATGGGCAGGGAATCAGCGGGTGGGGCGCGCGGGGCCGCAGCGCAGGACAAGCCCAAACAAAGCGAGCATAGACAACATCGGACGGGACCTTCCCAACCCCAAAACAACCCCCTCCCCCACCCAAAACACAACCCTGGCAACTAGCCACCCACAAACTCAAACACCCCATAGTCTCAGTCAAGCCCCAAAGCGGGCAAGTCCGTAGAAAAGAGCGAAGTGGACGTCCAGCCACTCACCTCCAACCGCTCCCCCCCAACCCCCCCGCCCCGTACCAAGCATGTAAAGAAGCTAAAGACATCTCCCCCCGGAGTGTGTGTTAGGCCGTCAAGGCCACGCTAGAGGAGCCGGTCGAGTCCCCGGCCGCCGCCCTCAGGGCGTCGGCCATGTCCGCTCTGATGGTAGGGGAGTCCGGGCGCCCCACACTGGTCGCCGAGCGCCGCCTCGTTGACCTCCGCCGGTTCCGTCTCTCCGAGGACCTCCACGACGGCGTAGCTCCCTCCTCCTCCGCCGCCGTGAGCCCCAGGACACCACAAATGTCTTGCAAGGAGCGTAGCTGGTGTAACACTCAGTTCCACCGAAAAATCAGGCGGAAGGGGTGACCCCAAGAGTACGGCGTCTCATGCTCGCGCAAAAAGTCAGTGGCAATCCTAAAGGACCTGCGTTTCTGCAGAGTGATGGCGGAGAGGTCCTGGTAAAGCGCCACCGGCCGATCCCGGAAAGTCAGGGGCTGTTTCCTGCGGGCTTCAGCCATGATGCGTTCCTTTAGTGGAAAGTCGGGCAGGAAGGCCAGAATGTCCGGTGGAGGTGCCGATGACTGGCGCTGCCGGCCAACCCTATGCGCCCTGTCAATGCTGATGGGAAAGTCCGCAGCTTCCCCCAGGATCTCTCGGAACAGGGCCCGCAGGTAGCTCCCCAGATCGGACCCCTCGTCCGCAGTCGGCACGCCACGCACTCGGATGTTGTTCCTCCGAGATCTATTCTCAAGGTCCTCGGAGTGGGCCTGGAGCTCCACACACTGTTCCCGGAGGCGAAGAACATCCTGCTGGAGGTGGACTATCTCCTCCGCTCGCTGTTGGCCCTCCGTCTCCACCGCTTCCACACGCTCGCCAAGGCCCTCCACCTCCCTGCGCACTTCTCGGACCTCGCTGGCCACCTCCCGCTTCAGTGTCTGGAAGTCCTCCCTGAGGGAGCTGAACAGTTCCTCCATAAAGGCCCTCGTGACGGGTGGCTCCCCTCCAGTCACATCCGCCGGAGCCCGGGAGGGCCCCGGTGAGGGCTGCGTCCAGTCCCGCAAGTGCTGGGCCCTGCCAAGCATGTCCGGCAGGGTACGGTCCCCTTTCTTCGGGCCTCCTCTTCCAGACATCGCTAGCTCCGCAGTCGGGCACCGATCCAGGCGCTCCAGGGATGCTCAGCCGCCGGCTAGCACTCGACCTGGGTATCCCCCACGAGTGAAGTCGCTGCGTCACAGGTGACAAAATGGCGGCCCAGTCCGGTCACCGTCAGCCGCAAGAGCTTGTGTGAGACAACCAAGGGGGCCGCAGCAGAGGGGTCTCATCAGCACATCCCTCCGGTAATCAGCCCAGCAGCAGCGGGGGTCGCTTGCATCCAGCAGCCAGGACTCCGGCGAAGGCTGCCACCACTGCTCCTTCGGGGACAAAATGGCGGCCGGGCGGAGCAGGCCAAAACGACCAGGCCCAACGACACCACCGGGGCCCCCGAGGCACCCCACAGTAAAATAAGTTCCACCACCGGCCCCCGTCTGTCACGCACAGGGGCCCAGATGGTCCAACCCCATCAGGGAGTCCGCTGTACCTCGGCTAGGGGTTAGGGCCTCCGCAGTGCGAGGTGTCGCCGTCACCAGTCTGAGTGCCGGGGCACCCGTCCCAGGCCTTCCACACCGTCGGGTCCCTTCCCGCAAGGCTCCTTCAGTCACCGTCGAACGGCAGGCCAGATCCCCTCCAGATCGCAACTTTCAGCACCAGGCCCAGCCGAGGCGCCCGGACAGCTCTCCAATGCGCTCCGCCCCTCGGGCTCGCCGTCGTCGTTCCTTGGTCTCGATCGAACTTTTTTGGGGGGGTTCCCCCGAGGCGATCCGAACCAAAACAGCACCAATGTGCACCCCTGATGCTCCGTCACGCTCCTCTCCCGCGCTGAGCCTCAGCGGGGGGAGAAAAGCATAAGAAAAGGGCTCTAGCTTGGCCGGGCCGGAGGAGCTACGGGAGGAAGCGTCCGCTCACCCCGCCATCTTGGCCACGCCCCCGCAAGCAATTTTTAAATGAATTTGTGCTTCATAATTTCAGGTCAGGGGAGATGTGATTGTTTCTTTTAGTTCCTGTGATGAATCTGGCCACAGAATTAACCCATTCGCTGCTAGGCCTCCCCGTGCTAAACCTTTTTTTTTGCTATTTGGGGTAGTTCGCACTTAGGCCCCTGTAACTTTTTGACCACATAAGGTATCCACGCCAAATTTGACCCGGGACCAAAAACGCAGATGCCCTCTATGTATCCAAAAATTACCTGGTTCTGCAAGGGGGGTCACATGAGTTTTTGGTCCTGGGATTGGCAGCCATCTGGGGAAACCTACCAAACCCACACATATCTGAAAACTAGAGCCCTGGGGGAGGCCAGGAATGTATGGCTTGCTTGGATCCCCCAACGTTTCTCTACCCAAAATCTCCTGCAAACCTCAAATTTAGCTGAAAAACTCACTTTTGTCTAAAATTTCTGTGTGGGAAAGTTCTGGAATCGACGTAGATCCACAAATTTCCTACCACCCAGCATTACCCCAGGTCTCCTGATAAAAATGGTACCTCACTCGTGTGGGTGGGGCAAGGGCTGGAACTGGTAAGAGCCAAAAACATAGGGATTAAGGGTATAGCACCGAGAATTCTAAGCGCTAAATTTGTTTTAAAATACGTTTTTAGCCAATTCTGCATTGAGCACCCAAACAAGTGAGGTATCATTTTACTCAGGACACTAAGGAGAACGGTGTGGGGTAGAAACTGAAAGTACGAAGGTATGCTGTTCCTAGAGAGGCTGTTGAAGATTGTGGAAAGAAGTAGGTCAGGAGGAAGTCTCTACTTCTGGAAAAAGACCCTCACACATCCGGCAAACTAGCTGTCATGTATCGTCAGCAGGTGGCCCAGATGTCAAGTATCATCAGCAGGTCTGCTCCGAATCGGGGCGGCGCTGCAATCCCCGATCGGCGACCTTAGAGGCGCCTTTTAGTGGAGATCTTTATTCCATTCATTGCCGGTTGGTGAGTGCAAGTGAGGGCCCTATTGTGATGTGTGTGTGAGACTAAGTGTGTTTAAAATAAGTAGTGGAGATCCTAGAAAACAAGTTTTAATAAGAAAGGCGCGGTCAGAGGGTAGGAACGAAGGCATTCGGATTCGCGGATTGCCAACACTGTACTTTTCAGTGTTTTCTCAGCGCCATCTCGCTGACACCAGAGACCTGGGACACCAGGGCGTATTATCTTATATCTTAAAGTAACCACTTATTAGGGTGCTGTATCGGTGGTAAGTATTAATTGCTACCACTACCAATAAGTGTGTGAACTTTCTGGTCCTGAAGAATTGCGGCCAGCTTGACCGATGCAAGAAACATGTTGACCACTATTCACTAGAGCGTAATTCAGACACCCTCACTGGAAGATTACGCATGTTATTGTTCTTAATTAAGAGTGGGACCTTTCTTATTAAAACTTGTTTTTTAGGATCTCCACTACTTATTTTAAACACACTTAGTCTCACACGCACATCACAATAGGGCCCTCACTTGCACTCACCAACCGGCAATGAATGGAATAAAGATCTCCACTAAAAGGCGCCTCTAAGGTCGCCGATCGGGGATTGCAGCGCCGCCCCGATTCGGAGCAGACCTGATGATGATACTTGACATCTGGGCCACCTGCTGACGATACATGACAGCTAGTTTGCCGGATGTGTGAGGGTCTTTTTCCAGAAGGAGAGACTTCCTCCTGACCTACTTCTTTCCACAATCTTCAACAGCCTCCCTAGGAACAGCATACCTTCGTACTTTCAGTTTCATTCCTGGGCTAAGTATGCTGGACCTTTCTCAAATAGCCCCCTGTTCCTCCACTTTTGTTATAAAACGGTGTGGGGTAGGACATTTGTGACGGCACAGTGATTCCACAAAAAACATATGTGGAAAATGTGTTTTTTTTCAGCTAAATTTGAGTTTTGCAGGGGATTCTGCATATCGAAACGTTGAGGGATCCACGCAAGCCATACCTCATTGGACTCCCCAGAGTGTCTAGTTTTCGGAAATGTGTATTTTTGGTGGGTTTCCCTAGATGGCGGCGAGCCCGGGCCAGAAAACCAGGTACCCCCCTCCAAAACCAGGTAGTTTTGTTATAGGTAATTTTAAAGTCTTCACAGTATGATTTGGGCCTTTTCCTGTTGCAGCCACTATGCCTATCCACACAAGTGAGGTACAGTTTTTATCGGGAGACTTGGGGGAAGGCTTTGTGGTAGGAACTTTGTGTCAGCCCGGTGATTCTACAACTTTCCCACACAGAAATGTGAAAAAAATGTGAGGTTTGCAGGGGATTCTGGCTAAGGGAGTGTTGGGGGACCCACGCAAGCTATACCTTGCTGGACTCCCCTGAGTGTCTAGTTTTCAGAAATGCGTGGTTTTGGTAGGTTTCCCTAGATGGCCACCGAGCCCGGGGCCAAAAACTCATGGGACCTCCCTTGCAAATCCAGGTTGTTTTGTGAAAAGTAATTTTGATGTCGCCTCAATAGGTTTTGGGCCCTTGCCTGTCGCGAGTACTTGACCCACCCACACAAGTGAGGTAGCATTTTAATTAGGAGACCTGAGGGAATGCTGGGTGATAGGAAATTTGTGGATCCACGCAGATTCCAGAACTTTCCCACACAGAAATTTGAGAAAAAAGTGATATTTTTTCCAGCTAAATTTGAGGTTTGCAGGGGATTCTGGATAGGGAAATGTTGGGTGACCCACGCAAGCTTTACCTTGCTGGACTCCCCCGGATGCCTAGTTTTCAGAAATGTGTGGGCTTGGTAGGTTTCCCTAGATGGCTGCCGTTCCCGGGGCCAAAACTCATGGGACCCTCCTTGAAAAAACAGGTTGTTTTGTGATAGGTGATGTCGGCTCAATAGGTTTTGGGCCCTTGCTGTCGCGGGTACATGACCCACCCACACAAGTGAGGTACCATTTTTCTCGGCAGACGTTGGGGAATGCGGGGTTGGTGGAAGTTTGTGGATCCACATAGATTCCAGAACTTTCCACCACAGAAATGTGAGGAAAATGTGTTTTTTTGGACAAATTTTGAGGTTTGCAGGGGATTCTGGGTAACAGAACCTGGTGAGAGCCAGACACGTCACCCCATCCTGGATACCCCTGGGTGTCTAGTTTTAAAAAATGTATAGGTTTGCTAGGTTTCCCTAGGTGCCGGCAGAGCTAGGGTTCAAAATCTACAGCTAGGCACTTTGCAAAAAAAGGGTCCGTTTTCACTATGAAAATGTGGTGTGTCAACATTGCGTTTTCAGCCCAATTGTCCTCTCTGAAGCCGGTTCGAATTTGACTGATGTTTCGCCTGAATCCATTCGAGATTCCGCTTCCTCCACTTGAATTACCACAGACTCGACAACTTTATCTGCATTCCCTTTTTAGGATTGATTAGGATAATGCATATGGCCTGGTTAATGAGTTCACTCAGCCCTAAGAAGATGACAGTTGGTTCAAGGACTTACTGGAGACTAGTGGCCTCAATATCTCCCTTGAGACAAAACCTTTCCCCCCCTGTGCCAGCCACAGAGAAATCGGCTTCCTACGCCATAGTGATGCCTAGGGCAGCCGAAGTACTTAACCTCAAGTTCCCCACCTTGGCCATTAAAAAAAATTCTCTTATCAGAAGTCCTCCAACCAGGGCAAACATCTTCTGAGACACTTTTCCATTGAACGAGGCAATTTCTGATACATTTTTGGGGGCTTGGGCCAAACCTTGGTCTGACCCCCTAATCAATAGGTAGATTAGCAGATGCCATCACCCTGCTCCTGGTGACCCAGCTTTTATTTCACAGCACCCCTCGCCAGAAAGCCTAGTGGTGCAGGCTTCCACCTGCCTCTCTAATCCCAACATATTTCCCACCAGTCCACCTAATAGGGGATCTAGGCTTGTGGGAATATTCATCAAAGTTTTTTTCTACCAGCTTGGTTGTTGGGGCCAGATGTACAACGCGCAAAATAGCACTTCGCAAATTGCGAATTTTTTGCGCCTCGCAAATTGCGATGTGCAATTTGGGGTGTCCAACAGTGTGTATTCCCAATGGGGTCGCAAATTGAGAGTCTCATGAATATTAATCAGCCTCTCGAAATCTGCGACCCCTTTGGGAATGGCAGGTCCTTCCTGGCATGGTGGCCTGCTGGGCTCAGCAGACCACCATGTCTGGGACTGCTTTTAAATAAAGCAGTTTTTTGTTAATGAAGCCTGTTTTCCTTAAAGTAAAAAGGAATGCATTTAAAAAAGAAAAAAATGAAACGTTTTCATTAGATTTTTTAAGGGCAGGTAGTGGTCCTGAGACTACTGTCTGCCCTTAAAAAATATTTTCCCCTGCATTTGCAAAGTGGAAGGGGTCCCCTGGGGAACCCTTCCCTTTTTCAAGTGCATTACCACCCTCTTGAAGAGGGTGGTAATTTGCGAGTGTTTTGTGACCGCAATTGTAGTCGCAAAACATTTATACATGGGCTTGCGCTCGCTATTAGGAAGGGAACGCCCCTTCTTTATAGCGAGTCGTAAAACCCATTTAGCGAGTTGAAAATAAATTGCGACTCGCTAAATAGGCTTTGTACATGGCCCATGCTGTTTTTGCATGCGCAAACGGGTTCGCAAACCCGTTTGCGCATGCAAAAACGGTTGTACATCTGGCCCTTGATCTGTTTGTGCGAGCTGTTTCGTAGGACGCAACTCACAGGCCCTTTGGGATTCTATGGCACAAGCCCTCCCTGGTGTGTCCAGAGATATTTGATATGTGCTCTCTCAGGCAATTCAATATGGTCTAAATGCTGCCAAGTTCATGATTCATTGTGGCTTGGCCACCACAGATTCCCTCGGGTGGGCCATAGGCACCAGTGTTGCCATGTGCCACCATTCGTGGCTGCTTCTGAAAGGGTTCTACGATAATGTCCAAGCCCCCATAATGGACATGCCCTTTGATGGGACTCACCTGATCGAGGAAGAGCTGATTTCACTGTTGTGTGCTTTATGTAGAGCGGGCTACAGTTCAGTCTCTGGGCCTTTCCGCCCCTCCTCACCAACTGCAATAGAACCAGCACTCATTTCGTGGCTTTGGCTGAGGCGTCTCTTATTGTCAAACTGACCAACCCCCCAGTGAACCCAACTGTTTTGCAAGAGACTGTGGCGCCAACCGTTCCTGTGGCCAAGATCAGTGCGCCGCCCGGCTCACCACACCCTCACCAGTTGTGATTTGATTTTGAAAGGCCTGCAACACATTTGCCCCTTCTCCTTTGGTCATGCCAGAAAAGGACCTTCATCTAGGCCTGATGTATATAATGTGCACTCCTTTCAATCCTCTTCACAGGTGTCATTTATGGCTCCTTACTATCAAGATTGTGTTTCCATATTTCCATCACATCAGCACAATGTGCAAGTGTGCTTCAGGCTCTTTTTGAATGCACCATACACTTCCTTCTTCCCAAACAGATTGATTTTACAGACACAGGCATCCTTCCTGCTGAAAGCTGACACCGTTCCTCGTTGGTCATCACATATCCCAGCTGGTGTTCTATTCTCCGTCTCACCCTTTTAAGGAGGAGGAGGGACTTCATTGCTTGGACTCCAAGAGATCAGTGAGCATTCACTGGGTAGTCGATCAGCTCTTTGTGTGTGTGGGGGGGTCCTTGGACTGAAAAAAGGCACAGCAGTGCAGAAGAGAACCCTCTCCTGCTGGATAGTAGTGTTTTTTAAGCTCTGCTACGCATTGGCCAAAAAGCACTCTCTGGAAGACATACATGCTCATTCTACCAGGGCCAAAGCTGCTACTACTCTGTTGGCACACAGAGCTCAGGTGGCTATGTGGGCATCCCTCCATATGTTCATGAAGCATTATTGCTTGGACAATCAGGTTCGCCGGAATGTGCATTTTGCATGCTTGATCCTGCAGAGCTTTTTAGTTTGATTCCATTAACAGACTCACTTGCGAATGGGTACTGCCTTGGTATCTATTCAAATGCTGGGTAATCTGCGGCTAGAAGTCTCTGTCAAAGAACAAGTTACTTACCTTGGGTGAGCTCTTTCTGGTAGAGACTCTATTTAGATGCAGATTCCTCACCGACCCTTCCGTCCTCCCATTCTTTGATTGGACTTTATCCATTAATAAGATCCTAAGTCTAGGAATCTGCACACTGTCTACCAACCTGCTTTGAAGCTCTGAGTCTAGAAGCGCAGACAGTCTCGAGAACAACTGACATCAGTGGGCAGGAGTGGTGCCTATATCGGCACACAAGTCATTTCTTGAGCAGAATAGCATCAGTGTAGAGCAGCAAAGATCAACTTCCAACGCGCAGATGTACCGCTGAGAAGTTTCCAGATCCAATCTAACACCCGGTGAAAATTCAGAATGTGAGGAATTTGCGGCTACAAAGGAACCCTACCAAAAAGAGCGTTACTGAAGGTAAGCAACTCGTTCTTCTACCCGGGAACACCATCCTAGTGTTCTATATGCCATAATGTGCTTGCTGAGTTCCAACATATGATATGGGACTGCACAGTAATACAATGATTTTGGGCTGAATGACTTAACCCGTTCAACTGGCAGAACAGATATTTGACAGATAGTGTGCGTATTGGGAATGTACCCCATGCCAAGGAAGGTAAAGTTATAACAACGTTTATTGGCTGAGCTTTTATAGCCAAAAGGGCCACAACTGTGCCCTGGAAATCCGCCCACGCCCACCTCTTAGCCAACTAGAAATGAATAGTAATCCAGTGGACTGAGGAAAAGAGCAATGGACTGTGTAGGGAGCAATATAGGGGGCTAAAGAAGCACCTGATGGCTGAACAATGGGACACCCTACTTCAGGTCCACAAGGAAACTGAGAGAGGCCGATAACCCTCCTAAAGCCACTTACAAGTGGCCACACATGGAACCCGATGATAGAATCTGCTATGTTTAAAATGCCCACCGTATAAAGAGTAGTCAATCAACCACAGCTCCCCTGACCCCATTACAACTGATCCCCGTTTTTCTTATTTTACTACTACAGTGTACCCGGATAGTAAACCTAATAGGTAGGTGTGCCTCCTCGATCACATCACTAAATGGCCTGGTACGGGACTGGTGGTAGATTTCTGCCCTTGGATAGAAAACAGGGTGAGGGGTTTGTTAAATTGTTTCCTTGTCCAACATAAGAATTCCAGTAGCAGAAACTCCAATATAATCAAAATATTATTTGTAAATTTGACTAATGCAATTTGATCAAATGGAGGATGTGAGATAAAAATGTGTGAATGAGGTGGTTTGTAGCCTTATGAGTAACACCTATGTCCCCAATGTCTGTAGAAAGTTTTATCTTACTTTTTGAAAAAGCAATTTTAATGGTTTTGAAAAAAATGAAACAATTTTCGATGATAAATAAAATTATTTGTAAATCTGATGATTCATGGCAGTGTATGTTTGTAACCTTGATATGGTCTGTTTTTTTCTTTCAAACATATTTTTCTTGGCATTTATCATATTGACAAGGAAACAAACAAGTTACCAGCATTGTACATGACACATTTCAAAATACTGTTTAGTAAAGCGTTGGGAGGTGCACTCCAATCATATCATATACCTATAGACCCATTAGGAACGTGTTATACAGTGCAATAGTAATACTCGGTATCCCCAATACTTCAGTTAAAGTCGTGTCAGTGCAAGGCACAGCTTAAGCCTCATGAAATCGCACTGTTTTCAAGAATAATCAACCTATCTCGGAAAGGTGTTGTTGAAATACCATCTATTAGGTAACAAAGAAGAACTAAAAGCAACCATTCTAACTAATTTATGCAGGGGGGTGGTTAACATTGTATTTTATTTATAAAGATTTGTATAGCACGAACATGACCCGTGAGGGGATCAGAGCGCTTTACGGGGGGCGGGGTAGTGGATACATCAGTAAAAGACCGTAATAAAGTGTATTTACGACATAAATACAAGCATAGGAGAATATCAAATCTAGAAGCGTGACCTCCTTCAGAGATCAAAAGGAGGCAAGTGTGGTCAACAGAATAAGAGTTCAACAGGTAAGGTCGATTGATATATAGTATGGTGGCGACTTTTAGGCATACCATTTATTCATCAGGAATCATTTCGCTTCTAATTTGAAGGACACAGTGGAGGGAATCAAACGGATTTCCGTCGGAAGAGCATTCCAAATGTTTGGTGCGATACCTGAAAAAGCTCTGTTGTACGTTTTCTTCTTGCTGAAAATCTGTGGTTTAAGCAGCATGGAGCTGTTACTTCGCGATGATCTACATCCACCAGATAGTTCCAGCTTTTGTGCTAGATATCTGGGGTGTTGAAATGTATGGCTCTATGGGTCATGCAAGCAATTTTTAGATGAATTTGTGCTTCATAATTTCAGGTCAGAGGAGATGTGATTGTTTCTTTTAGTTCCTGTGATGAATCTGGCCACATAATTAACCCCTTCGCAGCTAGCCCCCCCCCCCCCGTGCTAAACCTTTTTTTTTGCTATTTGAGGTAGTTCACTCTTAGGCCCCTGTAACTTTTTGACCACAGAAGGTATCCACGCCAAATTTGACCCCGGGACCAAAAACGCAGATGCCCTCTATGTATCCAAAAATTACCTGGTTCTGCAAGGGGGGTCACATGAGTTTCTGGTCCTGGGCTTGGTAGCCATCTAGGGAAACCTACCAAACCCACACATTTCTGAAAACTAGAGCCCTGGGGGATTCTAGAAAGGTATGGCTTGCGTGGATCCCCCAACGTTTCTCTACCCAAAATCTCCTGCAAACCTCAAATTTAGCTGAAAAACTCACTTTTTTCCTAAAATTTCTGTGTGGGAAAGTTCTGGAATCTATGTAGATCCACAAATTTCCTACCACCCAGCGTTACCCCAGGTCTCCCGATAAAAATGGTACCTCACTCGTGTGGGTGGGGCAAGGGCCTGGAACTGGGAAGAGCCCAAAACATAGGGATTAAGGGTATAGCACTGAGAATTCTAAGCGCTAAATTGTTTTTAAAATACGTTTTAAGCCAATTCTGCATTGAACACCCACACAAGTGAGGTATCATTTTACTCGGGACACTAAGGAGAACGCTGTGGGGTAGGACATTTGTGCCAGCGCGGTGATTCCACAAAAAACATATGTCGAAAATGTGTTTTTGCAGCTAAATTTGAGGTTTGCAGGGGATTCTGCGTATCGAAACGTTGGGGGATCCATGCAAGCCATACCTCATTGGACTCCTCAGGTTGTCTAGTTTTCAGAAATGTGTATGTTTGGTAGGTTTCCCTAGATGGCGGCGAGCCCGGGCCAAAAAACCAGGTGCCCCCCTCCAAAACCAGGTGGTTTTGTTATAGGTAATTTTGAAGTCTTCACAGTACGATTTGGGCATTTTCCTGTTGCAGCCACTATGCTTACTAGGCCTGGGCGTAGTTCGCGTAGTCGCGCTTCGCGAAGCTTCGCGAAGGTGTCATTGCACTACGCGACCTTCGCGAAGCTTCGCGAAGCTTCGCGAGCTTGCGTAGTTGCTTGTGGCAACCTGTTCGCGATGGCTTTTTCTTGTTCGCGAGCGCGGTAAGCATGTTCGGGGAGCTGTTTGCATGCTCGGGCGATATATCTCGCGACCTTCCCATGCGGTCGCCAATGGGCACGGCCATCTTGTTTTTCTATAGTCCCGCCCGCTCGCGATGCCTTATTTCCTGTTCCGGGTCGCGGATAGCGTGTTCGCGATGTGCATTGACGTGTTCGGGAGCGCATGTTACTTGTTCGCGATGAATAGTACATGTTCGCGAGAAATATCGCGCAAACTTACCCACGCGGTCGCGAATGGGCGCGGCCATCTTGTTTTTCACTCTATGCCATGTTTCTGGGCCTACTTTTGTATCCTCCCTTTATCTTAGCAATCCTTTGTCTTTAAAGCCTTTTTCCTGACTTTTTTTTAGTTATTATCTATCTCTCTGTTTGCCTCAGTTTATATTTTGCATTTTATTTCTACTTTTACTGTGTTTTTGTTACTTTTATAAAGTTCTTTCTATCTTCTTCCCCCTAACTTTTTTTCCCCTTCGGACTTTTCTTTTCCGCCTCCCACCCACCCCAGAACCATGGCCAAGGGCACACCAAGTCCCAAGGGCAAAGGACCTGCAGGCGCAGAGAAGCGCCGCCTGCCTTGCGGCAGAATGCGTCCTGCAGGGGTGCAGGCCCGGCAACTGTTTGGGGAGGAGGAGGTGGCGGCTCTTGTTTTCTTCATCCAGCGCCTCCTCCCCTTGACCTTGGCAGCAGGCCCGGCTCCGGGTACGCTACCCAGGAGCGGCACCGTCGGTGGGCGAAGGTGCGCCGGGCCGTGTTCCGGTGCACTGGGATCCGCCGCCCGGACAACCAGCTAGCCCACCGGTGGTCCGACATCCGGGACCGGGAACAGGACCTGTTGGACCTGCTAGGTGTCGAGGTCGTCGGGCTTGGTGAGTAACTGATTGTGTATATTAAATTAGAAGAACAACAAGATTACTGCTGCGTGCCAAGCGTTGCTGGTAAATTACGTTCCAAAAAGCAAAATGTTCTTTGATTTAAGGACCCAGGTGCACGGTAGTACTCTTACTTGTTTGCAACTTAGTTTGCGCTAGCT
Organism: Triturus cristatus; assembly: GCF_964204655.1. NCBI lineage: Eukaryota > Metazoa > Chordata > Amphibia > Caudata > Salamandridae > Triturus > Triturus cristatus. The sequence continues at coordinate 1,257,646,705 of NC_140590.1, forward strand.
TGTGCTGATGCTGATTATGTAAGAGTTTACTTTACAGAACTGAAGTTAGGTAATGCGATTTGCTAGAGATACTCTAGTCCTTCCATTGTCCTACAGTGAAATAGTGGTGGATGGATATTGGATACTAGGTTTAGTTTGTTAGTAGTAGTTACTAATTGTTTTATGCGGTCTGCGTGACGCATCCTCTGTCACTGAGTGCTGCTTACCCCAGTCCTCCGTCGAACCTTTTGTACTTTGTTTAGTGAGTGGTAGGCTTAGCATGGTCAGTCAGTAGCAGAACTAGATCAGAATTATGCAACCAACCCACAATTTGTTGTATGTATGCACTAATGTATGCAACTATGCATGTGTCCTCCATCTCATCTATGCATTTGATGGCTGAAAAAAATTGAAGAGCAGACTTAGTGAACAATTGGCCCGTCTGGAATAGGTGGTGTAGGTCAGGTGGTACTTACTAGGCTTTGTTAGTATTTGGAATCAGAATGATAATGGAACCCTGGAGTGTTCATAAATAAGTAGACGATCCATCTGATTAGATAGGTCAATTTTATTGCACTTGTTGTTTCCTAAAACGTTCTTTGACTTATTTTTCCAAATGATTTATTATTTTTCTCACAGCACTCCTTAATGTTGGTCTCTTTCTTTATTATATTTTACATGATCATCAGCACCACCCAGGGGCAAGAAGACGGGGTCGGAGTCGGCGGGGGAACCCCAGGACCACTCCTCTACTGAGGCTCCTGCAGCTGGCCCCAGTAAGTCCTCCATTGGTTAGATTGACATTTATATTTCCCTAAATATTATGTTACTGCATCTTTTTTTCCCAAACTCTAAATTATGGTTCCACTTTCTGAATCTCTTTTTTACAAAAGTTTACTTCTTTCACCTTGACTATCTGTTTACTAATTCTGTTTATCCCTGCCTCTAAGTTGCTTCTAACTCCCTCTGCTATGACTCTGTACTACTAATACTACTACTACTATTACTATTATTACTCTGTGTGTAGCAAAGCTTGCACAGTTGCCCACTCTTTAATAGAAGGTTTTCTTTGCAACAATAAAACTCTGATTGACCAATAGCTCTAGCCACTGGGTCCTGTCCTTTGGGTTGTCCTCTTCAAGTCTTCTCAATGTTGAGGCTTTGACAATTACCACAAACAAAATGCCCAACCAGATATTTGACTAGTATTTTTGATCGGATAGTACATGATACTACTATTGTCTAGGATTCTGCAGAGCCACATACAGAACTATGCACAACAAAATAGGATGTTGATGCTGATGGGAGGTTGGATCTTACTGATCACACCTCAGTCCGAAGAACCCAGAATCCCCTGACCGACTAGCTATAGTGTCTCACATTAGGGTCCCACTCCCGACCCCCCCATGAAGACGATACACAATGTTGATGATGACTGAGACAGAGACAACCCAGAACATAATAACAAACACCATTTTGCTCACACACTTGTGTAAGTCCACTCCACCACACCAAATACCACAGAGTCTATATGTAAGTTCAAAAGGTTTATTTGAAACAAGTATCAAACTCTGTACATCGTTAATATGAAATTTAATTTACTACAGCCATAGTGAATAAGCCAGCAAAAAGCCTAACATTAAAACAGTAAACATTTACAAGTGCATGATTGACAACAAGAACAAGAGCCAAGATCTTTTGAATTCTGGAAGACCCCTCACCGTAGAACGTAGAAATACTGGTTACATCATCTTGCATCCAATATGCTCTGTAAATCTCTGGTTTGTAGAAGGGAATCTTCCACCTATGATATATGAGAAAAACGCTGCGAGTTAGCCGTTAGATAGTATACTGGTGAATGCTAGCATTTTACAGGCATGCCAAAAAGTGTAACATGTATGTGTGCTGGCTAAGCAATATAAACTAAACAAAGTCAATAAGTTGTTTTTTTTTCGACCTCTTCACTTGTACGCAACAGTCAAGTGGCCTAAAAGGCATCTACTGCACATGTCAATAAGCTGGCAGGTATAATATGCACCAAAAGAGTAGTAGTCGACATGATGAATCTAAAAGGGTTACTCATGGCTCAGGCTAACTTTCAAAAGAGTAGAGTACGACTACATGACCCTAGGAAGTGGAACCATATCCTACTAGTGTCTGTCTACTGACTGTACTTACTGTCTAGTGCTGATGTATGTTGCATCGCATGAACTTTTTTTTCAATGTTCCAAGTGAACACTTAAAATAGGGGGAGGTTTACAGGCATCTAAAAATTTTGTGATGCTTTTTTCTAGGCACACTACCATCCACCAGTGCCGTCGGGGCCAGCGATGCGGCCATTCCGGAGGGGGCAGGCGAACTGGCGGCACCTGCAGGAGACACAGGGCCCAGGGGGGATCCAGCAGCAGTGGCCGCCGGCGGTAAGTTATATTCATTACTTCTTGACATTACAGCTAGATGGAACTGTGTTCACTATTTCACTGTACTGTGCGACTTATTATACAACGGTTGAAGAAGACACCCTTTACGTAGCATTACCAGCGTGAGTAGAGTAACCAATGGCCTCTTCTATGTGACTCCAAAATCAGCTGTGAATGTTTTATGGAGAAGACAAACTCAGATCAGATGACCTTCATGGATGTGTTGAACAAAGAGGGAAAGCACTAAGGGTGGAAGGACGGGCGAAATAAACAATATGCCTGACTGGCAGAGAAGGATATGTTGTTGGAAGCATGCATAGGTGGCTGATAGTAATAAGATCAGATGCATGGGTTGTTGAAGGATGGGTGGAAGGTGAAAGAATGCCTGCCTGGGTGGACGACACAGTATGGGTGGATAGTACTAGATAGCAAGAATCAGCGGTGTTTTTGGTTCAAACTCAAAGCCAAGGCAAGGAAGGAAGGAGCAGAAGCATGGGTGTTTGTTGGTGAAACCAACTAAGGTTTGTTAAGAGATATATAAAAAAGGATAGAAATTTACTTTAATGGATGTATGCCTGGATGTACTATCACCAAGAGACAGTATAGGTGGAAAGTGTCACTGGAGATTCTTACTTTGAAGAAAGTGTAAAAGAAACTGCGCGACAGTAGCAAAGCCTAGGGGAATCAAGGTAGTATTATGAGCATACAGTACACTTGCAGTAGTTTGCAAGCACGTCATATATTATCAAGCGGAAACCCCTTCCTCCCACTCTGGGGACCACTCCCTACCTATTATTATTAATGTATTTTCGATTGGGGCAGCCAGCCTGCAAAGGGTGGCCTATCTGTTTATGGATATTGGTTACACAATCAATGAAAGCAAAGTACCCTCTGCATTAGCGGTTGGTGGTGGGATTGTTGGCGGGCGGTGACATGGGGAGGGGGCGGGTGGGTGGCACTGGTGAATACAGGTAATCAACATAAAAATAAATAAAATTATTTTCAAGGTGCGCACTGCTCCGCCGAATTCGATGCAGTGTGTGCTACTGTGTGCAGCAATGTTTTTTTTTAATGTATTCTTTAATTACCTGTGAATGTCCTTAATCCATCGTTTACTATCCCCACCCTGCACCTTCCCGCGTCACCGACCGGCAGCACTCCCACCACCGACCGCTACCGACCTGATGTCGTATATCGTATTAGCACTAGCAGCATCTATAATATGAATATAAGCAATGATCGTTGGATCCGATAAATAGTCAGCCTTTTTGTAGTAGCCATAGCAGGGTGTAAGTGAAATTGTGCATGCCATTTGCCCTCATGTAACAGAGTATGACCAGTGCCAACGGCCGTAAGGCGTCAGACAAAAAGATGAGCTTCCCCACCTGCAGACAGTAGTAGTAAATAAAACTAACGTGAGTCTGCATCATGTGGCTCATATCTGTTTCTCTTGGGTGCAAGCTTAGCTGATGGACCTGGCATGCCCCCTACAACAAGCTTATGTAATTGGGCTAAACTACAGATGAGAACAGCACGACTGGTGTACCGGAGTACATACATAGTACGATTATATTTATAAATAATGTCTGAAACTGTCACAAATGTTAGAGTCCAAGGAAGTAGGATTAGAGATACTTACTCCACCACCAAATCACAAATGTTATGAACTGTGCTTGCTAGTGATACTGTGACACTATGTGTTAAATGATTTTAGTGTTCCTGTTTTGCTAAGAGTATTGGCTCCAACATGTTCTTTTTCTTTCTTGATATAGATGATACTCCTTCCACTAAACCATCAAGGAAGGAGTTGGCCGCTAGGGCCCGGCGCCGGAAACTGGAGGCCATCTGCGAGCATTATCGCCGGCTGGTGGCTCAGGAGGAGGAGAAGGAGGAGGCGGCTGCAGCTGCAGCCTCCTCCAATGCCCCGGGCCCCAGTCAGGCCCGGCCTCCACTTTCACGGCGCCGTGGTCCGGCATCCGCCCGCCGCCGCGCCTCTATTTCCAGCACTGCTGCCCCCCACCCTGGATGTAACTGTAGGGCATTTCGCCGCCAGCTGCTCCGCCGGATGGCCCGCTTGGAGGAGAACATGGAGGAGCGGGTAAAGATCCTGGTGGACAAACACCTTAAGGCCCGCCGACAATAGAGGACCTCGTCGTTTGCCCCTTTTTTAATTCCTTTTGTTGGTGGGTGGGTTTGTGGGCGTTGGGGATTTCTACGGACATTGGGACTTTGGACTTTCGTTTCGTTTCGTTGGGGTTAGGGAGGGGGGTGGGTTAGGCCGGATGGGATAGTTTATTTTTGTTAGGGGACATTAAAAATATACTTACTATTTATTTATACGATGTTAATGTTTTGTGGTGGGTTACAGTTTTCCGAATTCAATGTAAGTTACATGGTTGTTTACTTTGTTTCCGTGCTGCTGCATGCCCACAGCCAGTGTTTGATTTAAAAGATCTGCCGATTTTGTAACACACAAACCGATAGATGCAGTACCCCTCACTGAGTTATTTTTAATTGTCATAATAGTACTGTCAGTCTCTCCTCCTAGTCCATACCTCCCACCAAACTTATCTTACCTGTGATTGATGATGAAGTTCGGCACACTGATGGCTGCATGGTTGGTTTCCCAAATTGACGGAGTAGATGCCATTATTGTGGTGGTAGTAGTAGACACTGGCAATAGCGTTTGAAAAAAGAAAGAGAAAGTCACTTGACAGACTCTGGGAGGAGTAGTAGAACAGAACACAAAGTAAACTACAGCATGGGTGGTCAAGCAGAAGAAGATCCTTGCCCTGCCTTAGTTGAAATTCAATTAGTGTTGCTTTCACCACATCTGCCCCAGCAAGCGTGTGATCAATTGGTGTACATAGTCATCACATCACACCTCAATATAAATCACACAGCCCGGGGGAAGAGGGTTAGGGATTGATGATTGGATGGGAAGTGGGGTTTTGGGAAAGGTTTGAGAAAGAAAAACAGACAATATGCATGGACACAACAAAAGTAAAACACAATCTTGTAAGACGACCATGATCCATTATCAAAGAAATCAAAGTATGAAGTGAGAGAAAGCAAATGCATGCATGCTGAGGAGGATAACTTGATGGTTAATGATAATGAGCTGTACTATAACTACTATGACCCAATGAGAGAGTACAGTCAGGGACGAAATTGAAATTTGCCTTGCCTGTCTGCCGCCCTCAGAGCTCAGACCGAACCCAATTACATGCTGTACCGGGCTTACTTTTATTTTTCAAGCTAGCTAAGGAAATTAAAAAAAGTTGGATCAATTAACAAACAAACCACAACACACAGTCGTAATGATTGAAGAGAAAAAAGCAAGCAAATGAATGTAAAGACGAATGATGATACTAAAGTTACTGTATTATCCTGGTCCAAATGTGGAGTTGCATCATTCTCGTCATTCCTCTTGGTCCTCCCTTCCATGGACACTCCGCACATCAATCTTGGGTACCACTGCCTGCCTGATGCGGATTGGTAAGGTACGCGTGAGTCGTTTCTCCCACTGTAGCACAGGGTAAAGGCCGGCCTGTAAGTGTAGATGGAAAAACAAACGGGGTCTTGAAAAATTACAGCATTTACAACAATAAACTCAATTACAGTGGAGTGCAAGACAACACTCTGGAGAGAACACTTTCAGACTGAGGCAGCTTGGATAGGCTACATAGTGTCTACTCTACAGCATTAAGGTACAACAACAACGGGACAGGATTCAGGAGCCAGCACAGCCACAGAACAGGAGAATCGCGGCACAGGCCAGGCACCCTACCCCTTACTTACATTTTGACCGAGCCAGAGAAATGTCATATGCACTCCAGCAACCTAGAATTTTCTCAATGAAGTGACTAAATCAATGCGCCACTGTCCGTCATACCACCACACTCTACTCCAGTCCACACAACTACACGGACATCTAGCCTAGGTCTGCTGTGGTTCTTGTTCAAACTTTTTACCTTTTAAGTCAGCCCATGAAACGCCTGATGCGGATTGGTAAGGTACGTGTGACTGTGAGTCGTTTCTCCCACTGTAGCACAGGGTAAAGGCCGGCCTGTAAGTGTAGATGAAAAAACAAACGGGGTCTTGAAAAATTACAGCATTTACAACAATAAACTCAATTACAGTGGAGTGCAAGACAACACTCTGGAGAGAACACTTTCAGACTGAGGCAGCTTGGATAGGCTACATAGTGTCTACTCTACAGCATTAAGGTACAACAACAACGGGACAGGATTGAGGAGCCAGCACAGCCACAGAACAGGAGAACCGCGGCACAGGCCAGGCACCCTACCCCTTACTTACATTTTGACCGAGCCAGAGAAATGTCATATGCACTCCAGCAACCTAGAATTTTCACAATGAAGTGACTAAATCAATGCGCCACTGTCCATCATACCACTACACTCTACTCCAGTCCACACCACTACACGGACATCTAGCCTAGGTCTGCTGTGGTTCTTGTTCAAATTTTTTACCTTTTAAGTCAGCCCAAGAAACGCAGTTATTCCATCAATTTTCTCCAATCCAACTGACTGTGTGCAAAGACAGTATGCTCAGCATCCTCATGATGGTGACCGTGTGGTACGTATTCTCCAACACCAACTCAGTCTGTAGTGACTGATTAAGTTTATAATATATTCCATATTACCAAATTGCAACGGATATTGGCCGGCACCTGCAGTGGTAGGAGTACAATGTGGTCATTATTAAACAACAAGGAAACATTAACTGTCACCACACCCGAGTCACTTTTACTTTGTCGATAAACTAGTATAGTTCTACTTCATGGCATGCACAATTCTTCGTAGTCAGCCAGCATCCAATGCAATGCATGCCACCATCATTCACAATAATCACTCATTACCTGTCTTGGTGTTCTCTTTGGCTGTCTGATCTGATGCCTGCCTAGCCTTCTGCCAGTCAGTGATGAGTTTCTTTCGGATTGGAAACAAAATGGAATATAGGTGGAGTCACGTTTCACTTCTTATGGAGGGACTGTTAGAGGCAACCTGTATTGTACTATTCTCCATCTCCATCCAATGTCTGACTTGCTTGAAATGTACTTAGGGAGAGTAAGGAACATGGAGCAGGACCCTAAGTATTGGAGTGGACAGTTATGCACAGATGTGCAACTCCAATAGGGAAATAAAAAGAGGAGACTGTTGATGGTTTTGTTGTGAATGTAGATTTTGAACCAGAAAAACAGATACACACAGTCACACACAAATAAAGGAAGGGAGACCAATTTGAAAGCCTACTTGTCAGGGAAGAGGAGCTCGTCCTCAAACTCTGGTGGTGCGGACAGAAGTACGTCTAACAACCCACTACTTATGTCATCAAAGTCGCTCTCCTCTTCCTCCTGTGATTCACGTATTTTGTAGTCTGGTGGTATAAAGTGTTGATTCATTTTGATCATGGTTAACCTCTCAACACTTTTGGGCGAGAGACTTGTCCTTTTGACAGTAACAATGGCACCAGCAGCACTGAAAACACGCTCTGAAGAGACACTTGCAACAGGGCAAGCCACATACTTAATTGCCAGCCTGCTGAGCACTGGCCATTGGCTTCTTTTCCCATACCAATACAACAATGGGCTTTGCTCCATGTAGACCTCTGTTGTGTCATCTAGATAGGCCTGAACCATCCGCTCAATGTTCAGGGGTGCTCCGATTTCCTGGGCCTCTTTTGCCTTTGCATCAGTCATGGATGTGCAATACCCTTTCCATAGAAACCAATCACCTGCCGTTTTTGTAAATGTGCCTGATGATCCTGTTGGTGCTGTTAATGTTATTGCTGGCAGTGTTGTTGACTGCTGGGAGGCAGACGCACTGCTCTTGGCCTCTGAAGTAGAACTTTGTTCTGGGTGCCCTGCAGTACTTTTTCGGCCCTGGGGGGGCGGGCCTTTAATGGAGATCCTTTCGTTTTCAAACTCAGTGGCTTCCTCAGCTATCAAAGTTTTGTACTGGGCAACATTCACTTCTGAAAAAGGAAAGACTTCATTACTGCGCAGCAATAATTTGTAACGTGGATCCAAAATTGAGGCAGTAATGTAATGTGGATGTGACAGAATGTTATTTTGAATCCTTGTATTGTGAGATAAGCGAGCGGATAAGGTGTCTGCCAAATAATGTGCGTCTACTTTGTCATCCACACCTGCGTACATTTCTGACACCTCCTTCAGCTGTTGCTCTAGCATGTACACCAATGGGATAACTTGGCCCATAGTACAGTCCTCCCTGCTCACTTCACGTGTGAAGACCTCAAAAGGAAGTAGCATCTCTGTCAGGCTTTTGACAAGGTCCCATTGGGTCATCTCAACTCTCATGCCTTTCACTGTAGAATCCCCTGACCTTTTCATGACATAAGCATTAAGCGGTATGTACTGCTCAAACAGACGCTCAAGCATGTAATACGTTGAGTTCCAACGTGTTGGCACCTCTTGGATGAGTGCTTTGACTGGCATTTTATGGTCACGTTGAATGACCCTCAGCTCCTTCCGGGCTTTAAAAGAATGGTTGAAATGTGTGCATATTCTTCTGCAGGTGGTCAGTAAGCTGCTGACTTTGCTTTCATTTTTCAGAAAGTCTTGAACAACAATGTTAATGCAGTGTGCCAAACATGGCACCCTGAAATAGCCACCATCTTTCATGGCCCTAACTACATTACTGCCATTGTCTGTGGCAACAAAACCAATGGTAAGACCTCTTGGTCGCAGCCACTCAAACACCTTGCTGTTAAACTCATCCAAAATGTTAACAGCAGTATGAGATTTCTCCATAGCAAACATGGCCACAGTTGCATGTTTGCGAGTGTCTTTAAAAATCTCAGCGGTGTCAACAACACCGTCCGATATCTTATCTTTAACACCCGAAAAAGAGTCCCAGTGTGCAGTGATGCACATGTAATCAGTGGCTTGGCAACTGGTCCACATGTCTGTTGTCACGTGTATACTCTGAACAGCACTCTGTTTTAATGCTTTTCAAAGCATTTCCAGCACGTCGTGATGTAGTGTTGGAACAGCAACTCTTGCGAAATAGTAGCGGCTGGGAACTTTCCATTTTGGGCAGATGGTGGTCACAAACTCAAGAAAACCCACCCCTTCAACAAAAGAAAAAGGGAGAAGGTCCAGTGCTAACATTTTTGCCAGCTTTGCATTGTACAAACGTGCTATTGGGTGGTTGCGTTCGTACTGCCCCTCCGGCCTACCAAACATGCTCAGAATGGTAGGCTGCATGGTATTCCTTCCTGTGGTCAACGTCGCACTTTTTGGGCCAGCAGTGCTCCTTGGTGTCTCAGGCTGACTCTTACTCTTGTGCCAATGAGATGTGGCTGAGGATGTGGGCGTTACCACTGCAGTGCTGGGGACAGGGCTACTTTGTGTACCACTACCACAGAGAATGTCTCCCTCTTCTTCCTGTGCCACCGTGAGTGGACTTTCTACTCGTTTAAGCCCAACACCAATGGTTCCAGTTTTGATGAGCCTAAGGTGCTCCTCCCACTGGATTGCGTGGTGTTTTTTCAGATGGGTCATTTGGCCTCCGGTACCATAGTTTGTACCAAGCTTTCCACGACTAACAGAGGTATGACAAATGGAGCATACAGCAATGTTCTCCTCCTTTCCGCTAACAGTAAAGAAGTCCCACACTGGGGAGCTTAACTTTTGTCTCCTGCTGGAGGTGCCACTCCCACTCCCAATGCCGGATGAACTGGAGGTTGTGTGTTGAATTTGAGTCTGTGCAGGACCACTACCTACTTCTGCTGAGGTGGTGCTTGTTGTGCTGGATGTAGGACGATGCCGGCCCTTTGCTAATGTAAATATGGAAGCTGGAGGTCGTGTTGGTGTTACCTGTGTTGGAGGTATGCGTGCTACATCCCTCGCATCCATTTTGGATAGTGTAAAAAAGTTGGTCTCCATCTCCTCAGGCCCGGGAGTGATGTTTTTGATGACTGGCTCATCATCATCCTCATCATCCTGCTCTTCTACATCAACATCCATAAGTGTAAGGCTTTCTGGAACCTTCCTTTTCCCATGCCTGCTCTTGTGATGTGTTTCCCTCTCAGACTCAGTTTGTGGCTTCCAAGTGACATCTAGATCATCAGAAGGGGGGCTTGGTGAAGAACTTGATGTACTAACCCTCCTTTTCCTTGCTGGCGATTTAAAAGGCAATGCAACTTCTAAAGGAGTGGCTTCCTATTCTTCCTCTGCATGAGGCTCAATTTCCTGAACTGCCCCTACTTCGGGAGGAACAACAGCTACTATTGCGGGCGGTGGCTGCGGCTGTTGACCACTTATCTGCTGTGTTGATGATGTTCCCTCCTGCGTTGATTGTGTACTACTTTGAGATAGCGATAAGTTTAGTTCAGGCTCAGCATCGCTGCTTTCCACCATAAGGCTGGCTACCTCTTCCACACTCATCTGCTTGGGCATGGGTTGGCGGGTTGGGCCCACTGATGTGGAGGTGCTGCCCCCAGCTTGGCCCCCCGACACCGCTGCTGCAGGCGTCATTTTTGGTGTACCAAAAAAGGTTTTGGGAGGCACACCAGACTTAAGTGACACTTCCTTCTTCTTCTGTTCCTTCTTCTCCATGGCAACTTTCTTGGTACCGGAGGACCTGCTACCTGCTTTCTTTGGGGGCATCTTCAACAGATGTCAAAACAGCACTCAGTTGCACAAGCTGCAGAGATGCCTGGTCAGGTCACTGACACGTCACGTTGTGTACAGCAGCAGGACGTCGGTCTGGCACCACAACAGTGGATGATGATGACACACCTCCTCTGTCTTTTGTGCACCTAAAAGCAAAAAAGCCAGAAGAACATCAGTCAAAAACCCCATAATTTAATATATAACTTATTATTGTCTGGTGGGTGGTCAACACAATTATTAAATTTTATGAAGTCAGTGAACAACATCACCAGTATAGGCAGCCATTAAGACTCTTAAGAGACTGACAAGGCCAGGGATCCTGTTGTATTTGTACTGTGTACACTGAGGAAGAAGAATAGCAAGGAACAAAAACATAAATGTAGTCTAGCCTGTTTGACCTAAATAAAAGTGTGAATCTTATGGGATGGATGCAGCATCAGGGAGCAACAACACAACGAACATATACACATAAAAACTAAAGGCATTTATTTACAACACCCAAAAAGTGAAATCTAACCCCGTAAAAAAGTATAGGCCACATTTTACAATTCAATCCAAATCCATGATGTTGAAATTCAATGCACAACACAAAAACAGTTGTTTACATTCCATGCACCCGCCGTGATGATTGCTGAGTTGTACCCCTGGGCCTACTGTACGACTAGGCCACAAGTTTGGACGCCTATGGCAAAGGCACAATGCATGCCTTCCTAAAATGGCCGCCACACACATGCTCAGCCCACCCACCACAATAATAAACAAAAAGTGATTGCAAAGGACAGGAACAGGAAGTTGTGGTGTCTGTGGAACTTAATCCCTCTCATAAAAATGTTTTCCAGACAAATAACAGCTTCTCCCTGCTCCAAACCTACAGCTCAATGACAGCCTGAGGAGTTTTTTGTGCAGAAATGCACAAAAAAGCGTTTTCGAGAAGGGTCTATGTTGCTCGCGAGATATTGTTTCCCAGATTGCAAAAGCTGCGTGTTCGGGATCGCGAACTGTACAAAAAGGCTTTCTCGCGTGCGCGAACACGCATACTGCGAGCGCAAAAATGATGAAAACTGTAAGTCTGCGTTGTCGCGCTGTGCAGAGTTACCGAAAGTTCGCGAGCTGAATCCCTTGCCTTACATGCTGGCCAAAAAAGCCCAATTTGTTTAGCACACACCCAAAAAATGCTATTGCACCCCAAACACACCTTTTGCAATAAAATCCAAAGCCATCCATGGAGTAAAGGAAAATCACCAGACAACACCAACTGTACATTTAAATCACGCACCACAGATTGGAGGCTGACTACCTCTGGGCCTAGTGGAAGACTACTAGACCACAAGCTTGGAACCGGATGGCAAAAGCAAGCACACTGCTTGGATGGCTCCACAAAATGGCCGCCACACACCCACAACAACCACAAGAAATGGGAGACAGTCAATGGACGCCTATGGCAAAGGCACAATGCATGCCTTCCTAAAATGGCCACCACACACATGCTCAGCCCACCCACCACAATAATAAACAAAAAGTGATTGCAAAGGACAGGAACAGGAAGTTGTAGTGTCTGTGGAACTTAATCCCTCTCATAAAAATGTTTTCCAGACAAATAACAGCTTCGACCTGCTCCAAACCTACAGCTCAATGACAGCCTGAGGAGTTTTTTGTGCAGAAATGCACAAAAAAGCGTTTTCGAGAAGGGTCTATGTTGCTCGCGAGATATTGTTTGCCAGATTGCAAAAGCTGCGTGTTCGGGATCGCGAACTGCACAAAAAGGCTTTCTCACGTGCGCGAACACGCATATTGCGAGCGCAAAAATGACGAAAACTGTAAGTCCGCGTTGTCGCGCTGTGCAGAGTTACCGAAAGTTCGCGAGCTGAATCCCTTGCCTTACATGCTGGCCAAAAAAGCCCAATTTGTTTAGCACACACCCAAAAAATGCTATTGCACCCCAAACACACCTTTTGCAATAAAATCCAAAGCCATCCATGGAGTAAAGGAAAATCACCAGACAACACCAACTGTACATTTAAATCACGCACCACAGATTGGAGGCTGACTACCTCTGGGCCTAGTGGAAGACTACTAGGCCACAAGCTTGGAACCGGATGGCAAAAGCAAGCACACTGCTTGGATGGCTCCACAAAATGGCCGCCACACACCCACAACAACCACAAGAAATGGGAGACAGTCAATGGACGCCTATGGCAAAGGCACAATGCATGCCTTCCTAAAATGGTCGCCACACACATGCTCAGCCCACCCACCACAATAATAAACAAAAAGTGATTGCAAAGGACAGGAACAGGAAGTTGTAGTGTCTGTGGAACTTAATCCCTCTCATAAAAATGTTTTCCAGACAAATAACAGCTTCTCCCTGCTCCAAACCTACAACTCAATGACAGCCTGAGGAGTTTTTTGTGCAGAAATGCACAAAAAAGCGTTTTCGAGAAGTGTCTATGTTGCTCGCGAGATATTGTTTGCCAGATTGCAAAAGCTGCGTGTTCGGGTTCAGGGGCACTTCCTTCCTCTTGAAAAAAAAGAGTTAAAAAAATTAAAGGACTCTTTCTTACACAAAAGACTACAGCAAGATCACAATCTGAGGAGTTTTCTGAGCAAAATGATCATTTTAGAGAAGGTTTTATGAAGCTCGCGAGATATTCTTTGCCAGATTGCAGTTTTTCCATGTTCGGGATCGCGATCTTACCAAAACAGCCGCCGGAAGTCAGCTCACGCGCACCAATGACGTGTTCGGGGTCGCACACTCTCGCGGGCTTGGGCAGCCACAGTACAAATCTCGTGGAGCTCGCGAACAGACAGAAAAGCAAGTTGGCGATCGCAGAATCAAGGTAAGACGTTACCGCGCGCGCGAGAATGAATATTGAGCGCGCGAGGAAGCAAAACTACTACGCTACGCGCTAAATTGCGTAGCAATCTGCAACTTCGCGCTCTACGCGAATCGCGAAGTTACCTAAACTTCGCAAGCTCCGCGAACGGAGCGTAGTTCAACGCCCAGGCTTAATGCTTACCCACACAAGTGAGGTACCATTTTTATCGGGAGACCTGGAGGAACGCTTGTTGGTAGGAAATTTGTGTCAGCCCTGTGATCCTCCAAATTCCCACACAGAAATGTGAGAAACAATTTATTTTTTCAACAAAATTTGAGGTTTGCAGGAGATTCTGCGTAGGGAAATTTTTGGGGACCCATGCAAGCCTTACCTTGCTGGACTCCCCCGAGTGTCTAGTTTTCAGAAATATGTGGGCTTGGTAGGTTTCCCTAGATGGCTGCCGTTCCCCGGGGCTAAAAACTCATGGGACCCCCCTTGAAAAAATAGGTTGTTTTGTGATAGGTAATTTTGATGTCGCCTCAATAGGTTTTGGGCCCTTGCTGTCGCGGGTACTTGACCCACCCACCCAAGTGAGGTACCAGATTCCAGAATTTTTCACCACAGAAATGTGAGGAAATTGTGTTTTTTTTTTGTTATTTTACAAATTTTGAGGTTTGGAGGTTATTCTGGGTAACAGAACCTGATAAGAGCCAGACAAAGTCACCCCATCCTGGATTCCCCTGGTGTCTAGTTTAAAAAAAAATTATAGGTTTGCTAGGTTTCCCTAGGTGCCGGCAGAGCTAGGGTTCAAAATCTACAGCTAGGCACTTTGCAAAAAAGGGTCAGTTTTCACTATGAAAATGTGGTTTGTCCACATTGCGTTTTGGGCCGTTGCCTGTCGCCGGCACTAGGCCTACCCACACAAGCGGGGTACCATTTTTCTCAGTAGACTTTGGGGAATGCGGAGTGGGTTGAATCTTGTGGTTCCACGCAGATTCCAGAACTTTCCACCACAGAAATGTAAGGAAAATGTGTTTGTTTTTTAAAATAAATTTTGAGGTTTGCAAGGGATTCTGGGTAACAGAACCTGGTGAGAGCCAGGCAAGTCACCCCATCCTGGATTCCCCTGAGTGTCTAGTTTTCAAAAAATGTATAGGTTTGCTAGGTTTCTCTAGGTGCCGGCAGAGCTAGGGTTCAAAATCTACAGCTAGGCACTTTGCAAAATAGTGTCAGATTTCACTGTAAAGTGTGGTGTGTCCATGTTGCGTTTTGGGCCATTTCCTGCTGCGGGCATTAGGCCTACCCACACAAGTGAGGTACCATTTTTCTTCGAAGACTTTAGGGGATGTGTGGTGGGTAGAATTTAGTGGATCCATACAGATTCCGGAACTTTCCACCACAGAAATGTGAGGAAAATGTGTTTTTCTTTTACAAATTTTGAGGTTTGCAAGGGATTCTGGGTAATAGAAGCTGGTGAGAGCCAGTCAAGTCACACCATCCTACATTCCCCTGGGTATCTAGTTTTCAAAAATGTATAGGTTTGCTAGGTTTCCCTAGGTGCCGGCAGAGCTACGGTTCAAAACCTACAGCTAGGCACTTTGCAAAAAAAGGGTCCGTTTTCACTGTGAAAATGTGGTGTGTCCACGTTATGTTTTAGGCCATTTCCTGTCGCGGGCACTAGGCCTACCCACACAAGTGAGGTACCATTGTTCTCGAAAGACTTTGGGGAACGCGGGGTGGGTGGAATTATGTGGATCCACGCAGATTCCAGAACTTTCCATCACAGAAATGTGAGGAAAATGTGTTGTTTTTTTACAAAAGTTTGAGGTTTGCAAAGGATTCTGGGTAACAGAACCCAATGAGAGCCACACAATTCACCACATCCTTGATTCCCCTGGGTGCCTAGTTTTAAAAAATGTATAGGTTTGCTAGGTTTCCCTAGGTGCCGGCAGAGCTAGGGTTCAAAACCTACAGCTAGGCACTTTGCAAAAAAAGGGTCCGTTTTCACTGTGAAAATGTGGTGTGTCCACGTTACGTTTTAGGCCCTTTCCTGTCACGGGCACTAGGCCTACCCACACACGTGAGGTACCATTTTTCTCGAAAGACTTTGGGGAACACGGGGTGGGTGGAATTTTGTGGATCCACGCAGATTCCAGAACTTTCCATCACAGAAATGTGAGGAAAATTTGTTGTTTTTTTGCAAAGTTTGTGGTTTGCAAGGGATTCTGGGTAACAGACCCCAATGAGAGCCACACAATTCACAACATCCTTGATTCCCCTGGGTGCGTACTTTTCAAAAATGTATAGGTTTCCTAGGTTTCCTTGGGTGCTAGCTGCGCTAAGACCCAAAATCAAGAGATAGGCACATTCCGCAAAAAAGTCTGTGCCTAGTGGGCTTTCTGCCGCCCTGGGGAGGGGGGAAATCAGAGGCTATTGCCCCAATATGCCCCCAAGGGGGGCAGAAAGACTGGGTATTTTGTTTGGGTGGGTGGGGATATTGGGATGCCCATTCTGGGCAGCCCCTACATATAAAAAGAAGCCAGCATAATCGCTGGCGCCTTCTGGGCTCTCTGCCCCCCTGGGGGGCAGATCAGGGGCTACTGCCCCATCTGCCTCCTGGGGGGGGACATAAAGACAGTGGCATCTTTTTTTGGGGGGTGGGGGCATTGGCATTCCCATTTTGGGCAGCCCCTACCCCTGAATTTTGAAAAACATTTACCCCTGGTGCCTGGTGGGCTTTCTGCCCCCTCAATGGGGCAGATAGGGGGCTATGCCTTCCGGGGGGGTGAGAAAGACTGTGGTAATTTTTTGGGGGTGGTGGCATTGGCATGCCCATTCTGGGCAGCCCCCACCCCTACGTATAAAAAACAAATCCCTGTGGCCTAGTGGGCTTTCTGCCCCCCAGCTGTGGGGCCAGATCAGGGGCTACTGTCCCTATCTGCCTTCTGGGGGGGGGGGCAGAAAGACTGTGGCATTTTTTGTGGGGGTACTGGAATTCTCATTATGGGCAGCCCCGCCCCGAACTGGTGCCTAGTGGGCTTTCTGTCCCATCTGTCTCCCAGGGGGTTAAGGGAGGCCTGCAATGAGCCAGGTTGTATCTGGGAAGGTCGCTGAGCATGGCACTTCTGTAATCAAGCCTAGGGATGACTACGGCTTAGACCACCGATTTACAATCATCCTGGAGGAGGAAGGGCTTTAATTTCCTTAGAATGCTCGTCTGGTAATTCGCTCCTTTGGTGGTGTTACTGATGTGGTTGTGCATCTGCATATATTTGTCTAGTGTAATTCCCAGAGATCTCGCAGAGTCTACAAAGTGAAGAGTACAATTGAGATTTAAGAATTAAGATTGTGTTTGAATTCCATTTTTATGGGGTTCAGTTTGAAATAGTTGAGCGCAAGACAGTTCTGAGTATTCTATAGAATGATGTTGCGGGTATTGAGGTCATCAGGGAAGGAGATTTTCAGGTACAGTTGTGTCTCTTCTGCATACATGTGTTAAAGATTGTTGCAGGATGCTAAGGAGTCCGCTAAAGGTTCCATGAATAAGTTGAAAAGAGTGGGAGAGAGGGCAGATGCCTGTGGGACTCCCAAGGTGACCTTAGAGGGCTTTGACAGAGAATGATTGACCTTGATTCTTTGGGTTTTGTTATGGAGGGATGATGTAAACCATTGGAGGCTGGTCCCTGATAACCCCATCCTTCTTTCAAGTAGGTTTAGAAGGTTGACGTGTTTCACAGTGTCACATGCTGAGGATACGTCAAGGAGGATGAGAAGACACTCTTCATTCTTATCCAACATTGACATACGTCATCCACTATGTGTGTGAGTGCTGTTTCTGCACTGTGATCTTTGCGGAAACCAGACCGGTATTAATCAAGGAGTTGGTACTGACCTATGTGATTGCAGAGTTGGATCAGTACACATTTCTCGATAAGCTTTGCCAGAGTAGGGATGTTGGAGATTGAATGGAAATTGTTTAAGTATGCGCAGACTGCCTTTGTTTTTTTTAGGATGGGGGTTACCTGTCCTACTTGTAGACAATGAGGGATGGTGCCTTGAAGGAGAGATGTATTTACGATCTTTGTCCGTAGAGGGAGGATAGGCAGTATGATCTCCTTAAAGATAATCAGAGGTACAGGTTCGATGAAGTAATGAGATGGTTTCAGCAAAGTGAACAAGTAGTGAATGCCACTTTCCTTAAGGGGGGGGAATGTGTGCCAGGAGGCATTGTTTTTGGGTGGGAGCTCAGGGTGATCGATCGGGATAGCAGACTGTGATGGATGACTAATGGTGGGTAAGTTAGATGGTATGAGCCCCCTCATTGACTGTAACTCCTTTTCAATACTGACCATTTTTTCCATAAAGAAGGAGGCAAATTCTTCGCAATCAGGAGACTTGTTGGAACCAATACGGGAGGGTAGGGTTGGTTGTTGGATTGTTGCTTGACAATTACAAAAGGTTTTTTGTGCCGATTTCTGGCTTGGTCCAGTTGGGTTCTAAAGAAATTGGCTTTCGAGTTTCTGATTCTTTTGTTGAATTTGAATTTGAATTTTTGAATTTTTAAAAATTTATAGAGCGCACGTTCACTATGCAGTTTCTTGGCGCTGGAGGGATTCCTGGGCGGGGAAGGGCCCGGGAGGCTAGGGGGCTAGGGACTAAAAGCTTGCTGGAACAATAGGGTCTTAAGGGCCTTGCGGAACTCCATATAGGAGGGGGAGAGTCGGATAGTGAGCGGGAGGGTGTTCCAGAAAGTGGGCGCGAGGCTGAAGTTGAGGCTGAGTGAAGTTGAGGCTGAGAAGCAATTGAGTAAAATTTTTGGATATGGTATCCTCGGCGGGATCAGTGGGCCAGAAATTAAAATCTCCCAGAACGAGGACAGAGGCGCTATTGACTGCTAGGGTGGCCAGTAAGTCCTGAAAGGCCGAGAGAAAGCCGGGGGATGGCTGGGGTGGTCGAAATGTTAATACACAGGTGATTGGGATCTTAAAAGAAGTAGAGCGTACTACGAGGCAATCAGCTGCTGGTATCGTGGGCGAAGCGAGTGTCTGAAAATGAAGTCCATTGCGGGCAATCAAGGCTACCCCGCCACCCGCTCTCTCCTCCAGTCGATCTGCACGGAGCATAGAGTGGTGGGGCGGGAGGGCCGTCAGGACGCTCGGCAAGGAGTCAGGCCGGTACCATGTTTCAGTTAAAAACAGTAGGTCTGGAGAGATAGAATCTAAGAGATCAAATATTTCGGTCTGGTGCTTGACAGCTGACCTCGTATTCAAAAAGAGGGCAGCAGTGGGGAGAGGGGGGGGGGACGAGCGTAACAGATTTGGGCGAGGCAATACCAAGGTCTTGGACGTGAGACAATGTTACAGAGTTGAGAGGCCAATCTTTGTTGAGGGAGCACAGTTGTTCGGTAGTATATATTAAAAAACGCGCATAGTGGTGAGCCCCTTGCCCCGGTCGGCCGCGGACGGGTGCAGACGGGCTTGCCTTAGGCGCGCCTTCGGCGCGCTGACGGCTCGCCCGCTGCGCTCGTCCGCTGCGCGTACGAGGTATGCACATAATTATAGGGGGAAAAGGGCGTGGCCTCGTGGCCGTGGGCGTGTCCTGTGGGCCAGTGGGGAATGGCGGCAGGTGTATACTCAAGCCTCGGCAGCGCTAAGGTCCACTGCGCGAAGAGCTGCCACAGCTGGTATCAAGGGGGAATGCCCAGAAGGAAGGGTGCAAGTAAGTTGTAAGTGTTTCACACTGACCTTAGCCTTTTCAAGTTTTCCATGGAAGGTGATGATCTCCAGGCTCTTTCTGCTAGTCTCAAATTGCATTTTTCAGTATTGAGGTTTTCGTTGAACCAGGGTTTATAAATTTTGTTGGATACATTTTTATGTTGTAGAGGAGCATTGAGTCAAGGATTTTCAAGATGGAGGTATTGTAATGTTCTGTAAGGTCATGGACGTCTACAATTTCCACCTGGGGGGGGTGGTGGTCAGGTAATTGTAACTAAGGGCCAATAGGTCATTGAGATTTACGTTCAGTAGATTTTGCTACCAATTTTTTTTTTTTTATTTGAGCTTTTTTTGGGGTCACATTGGCAATGATGAGAAAGGAAATACGGTAGTGGTCTGTCCAATCACAAGGCAGAAAAGACTCCAGTGTAGTTATGTCCCATTTTGCGATGCTTAGGTTCAGGGTCCCGCCTTTATTGTGAGTAGGGTGATCACAAATTTGGGTCAACTCGAGGTCTGATAAGAAGGCTTTGAAGGTGTTGACTAACTGGTCAGTCAGGTCGTTACAATACAGTTCCGGAATATGGTCTGGGGGAGGTGGTTCATAAGAAGGGGGTGAGGGGGAGCTCTAGTTGTTCCCTGCTAAGTCTATGGCCAGCATATTATGTGCTACAAATCGTGGGGTTGCACAAGAGGGGCTTGGAGGGGATATGGATAAGTGGGGGGTGTAGGAGAGCGGAATCTGACTAATGGTTGCCCCCAACTTTTTGCCTGGTATTTAAGTGGTTTTTGACTAGTCTGGCTGAGATCCTGCTATCCAGGACCCCAGCCTATCTGCTTTCTCCCTAAAACTGTTGTGAGTACTCTAGGTACAAACATAATTGGATGCTGGGCATTCCCTACCAGTCCCTTGTAGATGGTACCCTAGGTACCCAGGGCATGGGTCCCCCAGTAGGCCTACCAGGGCTGCAGCACTTATTGTGCCACCCTGGGACAGCCACCCAAACTGACACCATCAGGCCACTACTGTAGTCTGGGTAAGGTGGTGCTAGCACCCCTTACAGGGATGTAGGTACCCTATGTCCCATACCATTACAACACATATACTCTCATAGGTCACCCCTATGGCAGGCCCTGGTAATCCTACAGGGCTGGGTGCTGAGGTATGTGTGAGGGGGGACCCCTACGTGAGTAGGACCTCCCTGCAACCTTCGTAAAACCGTTTCTGGGTTGTTTGTAGTGTAGCCATACCATATACTCTTAACCGCATTATAAGTGAATCGCGTCATCGCGATAACTTGAGAATGGCTACACAGAACCATATCGTGTTTGGTGTCAAACATGAAGGAATCATACCCCCAGTCCAGCCATGGGCATGGGGGCACGATTCCCCCTTGCTAGGAGGGTGATATGGGAAAAGCGGTAGAATTTAGACACCAATTTAAAAGTGCACATGTACCACAAAATGGCTACTGTCCGCCACCTACACGACTCTGGCTGGCTGTTGCTGGGGAAAACCCCAGCCTCGCCATCTGGACAATAGGGCTCCTGTGGCAGGGAGGTGCCAGCACCTCCCCAGACAGGATAATGTGGATTGGAACAGGGTGGGTGCACCAAATGTCCTTTCAGAGTTGCACGTAGGCAGCTGCAGAGCCCCAATTCTGCATACACCGCCTGGAACCGGTCCAGGGGCATCCTGCCCCTCGCCGAGGCGGGAAACACACAAAGGGGAGTGGGTGTAGCCACCCTTTCCCGCCTCTACTCTGATTGGTAGGCTCTATTTTGGACCATCCCCTAATCTTGGGGATATATGGGAATAACTTTGCCCTAGAGCCTTAGATTCGTCCAGAACTTCACAGAACTGACCTTCGACGAGCTGCTGCCCAGCTGACTGAAGAAATCTCCCTTGGGATAAAGGAGTTATCCCCCTGCTTGGCAGGCACCTAAAAGACTACAAGATACCCGGTTGGAACTTCGTGGCTCTCATGACCTTCGACGCCTTCCAGCAACTTCGAGGTGGGTCTCCAGTGCATCCCAGCATCCTGTGAGTGTGCCCAGCAAGTCTGAGCACCCTGGACCACGTGGGTGTCGAGATCCCTGCATACCCTGAGACACCGGCCACCTCTTGTCCAGCACACGACCCCGACCAGTGGGGAAGTTGTGCTTTGGCCCATTTCTGAGCCAACCATCCAGCAGCAATTGTGCCAACTCTCAGCTCCCTGGCCCACTCCGGTGGCCCGTGGGAGCCCTTTTACGCACTCCATTTTGCTGCCTTCCGCGGTCCCTTGTCTCTCGACTTGTGGGCCCTGACGGAGGACAATCTTCCTTTCCAAGAGTTCCCCTGGTTGCTCCAGGCCTGCTCTACGCTCCCTGCAAAGGAGAGCACCCTCAGACCTCGTGGGTCTGCACCAGCAGCTGCTTTGTTCATCTTGCGTGGGTTGCGGTTGCCAATGCTTAGTGGATCCAATCGGGACACTAACACCGCAGCGGCCCTCAGCCGACGTGGGACAGTCGCCCTCCAGAAGCTGGCCTTCCTTGAAGCCTCCCGGAGCCCGTGACTGCAGAGCCCAGCTGTACCTTCTACACCTGAAGCACCCGACTTCCACGAGCTCCTTGCTGTGAGCTCCCTGGTCACTTTGCTGTGACCCAGACTCTGTCCCCTCTGCTTTCAGGTTCATCTTTATCTTCTCTTCAACTTTAATCTTCACGACTTCAACGACGCTTTCAGCTAGCAGCAGTTTGGACTACTTTTCCATAGAAAATCAGCCCGCGACCCGACACCAGAATCGACCTATGCACCCGGCTTCCCTGGGGCAGGTAACAGTGGTACTTCGGTACTCCAGTGGTGGTGGGCTCTCCAAAGCCTTAAGTCTCAAGCCTTAACTTTGTACTGTTGCTAGAAGTGTCCTTAAGCTTTAAATATTCAACCGCGACATTCTCCATAGGCTAACATTGCGATCCCGATAGCAGCTCTTTGCACTGCACGCGTCTCCCGTGGGTCCCCTTCCTCTTAACTGTGGGTGGATTCTGAAGGGGCAAGCGATCCTGAATGCCCTAGGCATTGCCTGTAGAATTGTCGTGGTTCTTATACCACTATTTTAGTATATGGTTTGGTCCCCCCCTGGGGCCCATTGATTTCTGTGCTATTTATTGTGTTTATAAACGCTTGTTTGAATTGTAACTTTGCCACTAGCCACATAAAGTGACTGTGGGATTCTGTCTAGAATAAATACATATATTTTATATATATACCTGTGTGGGCTACTCTTTCATTTGGTTCTTCAAGAGGTTATTATGGTAAAACAATAAGCTTAACACTCCTTCAAGACTTAGCCTGAAGGCTGCTCTCCACAGCTACCACTAGGATAGCTTTCTTTAAAGGTTGTCTTAAACCTATCATCAATAGGAGTCGAATTGAACTGGTGCAAGGTGTCCCTATAACTAGGAGACAGCATATGCCAGACCAACTTCTCACAGGGGGTACCCCGTCCCTCTTCACTTTTTTCTTACACCGATCCCACAACACTCAACTCTAAAGCCCTCCCTATGTATGGGCATCTCCACAAGGAGTAGCATGCACAATAGGCTCCTAGGTCACATCAGTGTTCTCCTACTCAGACTCATTCCCGTCCTTGCTCCTCTCTTGGCTTCCATGAGCCTGCGCTGGGTGTTTTCCAGGCGTCTAGTACCTCCTTCCACTGCTCTGCTATGGGACGGCATCTCAATCCTTTTGACTCTTCCCTAATTAGGACTCTGCCCCAGCCCAAGAAATTTCATTGTGGTTCTAGATCCCTATCCGGGGACCCATTGGTGGATTTCCAGGACATTGCTATCCTCCTTTTAGCTAGTGCTATGGCCTGAACAACAAACCAAATTTCCACCTTCCATTTGGGTGGTCGGGGAAAAAACCCCATTAAGCATACCTCAATTGTAGAGTCAAGTGTGCACTGCAACGAAGTTCTTATCATTGTTAATACTTCGTCCCAAAATGGACGTAACGCTGCACAGGCCCAGTTCATATGTATAAAGTCGGCATCACTCAGGGCACAAGTCCTAAAAAGAGAAGTGGGGGGACGCTGTCACCGGAAGTGACGAGAAGTGGGGGGACGCTGTCACCGGAAGTGACGTCACAACAGGAATCTCATGGGTATTCATATGCCTTTAGATGAAAGGTGGTCTGCACCCTACCTCGCGGAGGCTGCGTTTAATCCCCCCGCAGTGAATGCAGGTAGACAGACGTTCTGAATAAGCTCTGATCTCGCTCCAGAGAGGCCAAAGAGTGAAGTCCAGCTTTTGGGCAGGGGGGACGGCATCCACCCGTTAAAAACCTGGTAAAATAAGTGGGGGGACGCCGTCCACCCGCGTGGTACCCGGACTCGAGCCCTGGCATCACTATAATTGCGGGCCGGGTCTGTGCCGGAGGTTGCAGGCTGCAGAATGAAAGACGGGCCAGCGCGGAACAGCAAGCTCACGCGTTAGCCATCGTTTGCTACCAAGCCACAACCCCCTTGATATGGTCTGTTGTTATTTGAATCAGGCAACTGTTGGCATGTGTAATGAAGAAGAGAGGCTGTTATGAAGCACGCCTTCACTGAGTAAGTAGAGTAAAACAGTGATTTTTTAATACAGAATTATGACTGGTATACAGTTTTACGACAAATATGCAGCAGGAGCTATTTTTCTTGATGCCAGGAAATTATCTAGCAGAATCCATTTGTTCAAACGTTTCTCAAGGTTTTATTCAAGCGAAGACAGGAAATTAACATAACAGTTCCTCCATAAAAATGTAGACATTAAGGGCCTGATTTTGACGTCGGACGGAAAACTTTTCAACCGACATCGTATGTTTAAACTCTGACCGCCATATTACAATAACGGTGGTCAGAGATTATACCGGCTGGAAATCCAACTCGGTTGCGACGGGCTCAAGGAGCCCATCAGCCAGTCAGAAAAAGCTCATAATCTCCAACGGACTGTGTTTCCGCAGTCGGGTTAATGATGGCACTTTCTGACAGCAGTTCCATTCGCCCTTTCAGACACGAAACTACTGTCAGAAAGTGTCTTTAGAGGCCCCAGCAGGGCCCCCTTCCGTCCTACTCTACGGCTGGGGCCCTAGGGAAAACCTATGATGCCCCCCTGAAAATTCCTGCACCGTGTATCAGGCACCATGGGGTGCCTGCCACACAGAGCATGGATTTACACAAACTCCCATTTCTCAATGGGAGCTTGTGCTGTGGGTGATTTCTGCCCGCCGCACAAGCTCCCATAGAGAAATGGGAGTTTGCGACCACACCATATGCAGTCGCATCCTCATGAGGTGTGCCAAACAGCTGACCTATGGTCGGAAGTTTCCCACGCCATAACGGTGTCGGTCAGAGTCAACTCCGACCAACATCGAAATCAGGCCCTTAATCTCAAGTGAATAACTTCAAATTTGGAAATGTCCGTTGAAGCATTTTTTGAATGTCTCAAAGGAGGAATTTATTTGTATTGAAGGAGTGTTGAAGTTCCATAGCTCTGAAGCACCCCTACCACCCCTTGAGAATGAAGTGTGGGAATTATAAGCTTGTGGAAATGTCAACAGTTTGATCTATATGGTATTAAGCCACTGGTCTTCTCAGGGCAGTACTGTCTGCCTAGTGTCCTAAATTGGATGAAGGTTTCTTCAATGCCACTGTATGTCATACCATTCAACATTCACAAGGTAGATCTCTGATACACAGAACCAGATTCCGACACTCAGTACGGGTCGCCTGGCTCTAAAATAAAACACAATGTCTGGATTGTTACACAATGTGATGCGCAAGAAGCGAAAATGGCACTGTCCTTATGAGACCCACAGCTTCATTCCATATGGGTCGAAACGTAGACATTCGTACAAGCTTATAATTCCAGCACAATTCAAGAGGTTGATGTAGATATGTTGATGTTGTGGGCTACTTCACGTGGATATCCTGTGTTGTTCTTGTAGTGTGTATATTTGTAAATATGTATAACACACTGAGCACTTTTTGAAGCCCGCACCAAGGGGCGTTGCTTGGTCAATAAGATTTGGGGTGTAAGCTTCAGATTTCTTAATAATCACGCTGGTATATCTTGTTAAAATACATTATATTTGTAGCACGGCATGGGGGGCTTAAGGTGCAGTGGAAAGAGGGCAGATTGTTAAGGGCACCTAGGACACAACATTTTCCAAACTAATCAACATTTTTTAAAACCTTTAAAACAAAATCAAGAAAGAGTGTATGTGTGTGCGTGTATTTGTCAGTGCTGGCAAGTAAAAATCCTAGATGAAATCCGACAGACTCTTCACCATACACGACTGAAAGCACTTGTACCCAACTACTATTTAATAAACTTTTTAGGGTGGTGCACCACCCCAAACACCCCCTTGAAGCTACGCCCATCTGCACTAGAATTTGACGTGCTCTTACTGCATTTGCAGAGTTTTCTGACCTTGTTAATCATTTAATGATATGCTTCTTTACCCATAAGAGATTAGTTAGTTTTGGGTTAGTAGATCCTTGGATAAATTTGACCCATGGGACCATTGTGTTTGTTCTAGCATGTACAGTGAGCTTTCGGTCAGCCCATTCCATATCATTGGTTGGCTTTCTTGTCAATCTCATTAGCTTGTTTATTAATTCAATAGCTTTCTTTCTTCTTCTATTTGTCCATCTTTTGGAACAGAACTTCTTTACCATCCTTTTGAATGAGCTAAGAAGTATACTTCCCTGATTTACATTCCGGGAACTACATTTGTCTTTGCTTTGGCACTCCATGGTAGTGCTTGTAGTTTTTTGTCCTCTCAACATGTCTCATCACATTAATGAGAGCTTCCCCCATTAACAAAGCCAATAGCAGCTGCCACAAAGCACTGGAAATTGGAAAAACGAAACCTATTGGATTGCAAATGCTTGTTGAGTCTGGTAGCGTATACACGCAAAACCGGCACCGCAGGGCTCCATAGGGAGGACTACACTCCCCAGACTGCCTTTGCGCCAGGAGGCGCCGTCACCCGCTCATCGCGCTCTGAGGCGCATTTAATTTAAGCAGCTTGCGGCTCCCGCTTCGCGGGATGCGCACAGGCGGGCCGGTCCTTGCCCGTCATCGCCCGGAAGAGGCTGGGCTGGCCCACCCCTCTAACAACAGATTGACGGGGGCATTTGAACATATTATAAACTGTTCCCAGGTACTGTGACATTCCAACACTGTTTCTATACCATTAACTGTGCTCGTGGTGTGGCTTATATTGGTTTTAATAATAAGTAAGCAAAAGGGAGTTGCGGGGACCCTGGATGCTTTTATCATTAGGGCAGAATCAATGCTTAGCCATGAGATCGCACTGTCTGAGAGGTGCCTCTCTCTCGACCCTATACCTTTGCAGAGGTGCCTTTCCCTGGGTCATATTAATTTGGGAGATGTTACTCACGTACAAACGCCCCCTATCACCCATGGTCAGCTGCAATCCCCCAATGTATCCGCCTTGGAAGAAAGCCCTGCAGCTACCACACAAGAACTTGGTAGAGTTACGAGAACTCGGATTTCCAAAACCCTTGATGAGGACAAAACGAAAGTGCCAATAGTGAAGCGAAGGAGGGGATCGGGTATTCAAAAAACCAAACAGCAGAAACGTTCTCGCCGTGCCAATAGGGTACAGATTCATGCCTGCTCCATCAGCATACAGACTGAAGTCGCCCCTCCCACTTCGTTAGCTTGAATTCCTGGGGATGCTGCTCTAAATATCACTGGGGAGTTTGTTTCTGACATTACTTTTATGCGTCTTAAAGTACTATTAGATAATAGTCTTGCTTTGTTCCAAGGTCGTCTAGATCATATGGATATTGTATTGACCACACTGATTGGTAAATTTGAAGGGACACAATACACTGATATTACAGGGGAGGGTGTGGGCCAAGCTGTAGCAGTTGTATCTGATGTACCTAATGACAGTATTGCCTCTGCCTCCCTGGATAAATTGTTGACTAGGGTTACTGCCATTGAGGACCTCCTAAGGTCAAGACGCGGGGCTTCTTTCACTAACCCTTCATATAACTCTTTAAATTCAATGCGGGATGATGGCAAGGTAGCTCCTCCCTCGCAGACTGAACGCCTCCATACCTTAGTTAAAGCACCCGAAGGTCATAAGGGCCTCGGCAGCACTGCCAATAGGGGTGCCCTGGGTTATACTGAATCAAGAGATATTCAGCCCCTGCCTATTCCCTGCCTGACCCCCATGGTTAGTGAGGAGACCAGATTGAATTTGCCCCGGAATCTACTCCATATACCATTATACTAGCAAATGTTCCGCAGCTTACCCCTATGGCTAAGGAAACATGGGAGGGCTTGAGAAACATGGCTCTTTGTTGTCTCAGGACAAAAATTGGGCTCACAGAGGCCCTCTTTGGCGAGTTCAAAATGGTGAGACGAGTAAGTTGGGTGGGGATAGGGATAGAAAACTTGCAGGTGACTGTATTGTACTTACATTTAGATCACAGAGACTAGTATTTGAGGTTTTACGCAGATTCTGTAATGACCTTTCAATTCGCAGTGGCATAAATGTTTTGCCCCTTGGATTTTTATATCCCCCAGTGAATAATACTAACTCCCCCTTTAAACAGAGATCCACTATTCTGAATACACGTGAACGATTCAGGCTGCCCTCACATAATAGATTCGACATCCTTCCATCCCTGGATGACATAGATTGGCTTACTCCCCTGCCTAATTCTATAGCGCAAAGAGGGCCAATCCCAACCACCTTTCTTAGATCTGGTATAAAATCTATGGCCAATGTAGTAAGGGACTTTACCCATGATGTCCGTAGCATTAGGACTGTCCCTCCTGATGGTCATAAATATAGCGACCGGGGATCAGTGATTGGTGCACAGCCAGCCAGTGATGCGGTTGGTAATTCCATCGCACCTGGTTTTAGCATTATGGGACCTCAGCCTATAACTGTAAACACCTTGCACTTACCCTCAGTAGCAATAAACTATGGTATGCCAACTAATGATGATATAAGCAGTGACCCTGTGAATCTGATAGGAAGGCACCAGGCAGAGCATTCCTATAGTGAAGGTTTTGTGTTTGCCACCTGGAATGTGAATGGGCTTTCCGGTAAGACCCTAACAACAGACTGGGCTAATTTCATCCTTGGCTACGATATCATATGCTTCCAAGAGACCTGGTGTACTAACCTGGTCCATGTGGAAGGATATTCATACCATTTTCTGGCAGCTACAAGCTCACTATCTGGCTGAGCAAAGGGGGCCCTGCAAATCCTCATTTCCAATAAAATTGTGGTAAATGTTCGGAAGGCTGTAACTGTGGGCCCATATGCACAAATCCTATGGCTAAACAAAAAAGGGGTGAAAGATTTGATAATAGTAAACCTCTACAATGATGTCTTCGACAGTTCACGAGATAGTGTGGTAACAGCTATCGATCAGGGTCTGGAAGCGTTCCTATCCAGAGTCAATACTGAGTATGCTTTAATGTGGGCAGGAGATTTTAACTTGCAGGCGTGTGGTGCTCCCACTACTAAGCCATGTGGCCTCATAACTATAGATGAAGAATATGATCATTTTTGCCACAATGCTTATGGGGAAGCACCTAATCAGATGATGGTCAAATATGATTTTTTCCTCCTTAGAGGAGCCTGTGGCGTAAATGAGACCTCCAAACCAACTTTTATAGGCAGAAACTCTAATTCTATAATTGATCATGTATTGATTTCTGCCTCTGTGAGCCACTCAAGCGGTAATCTTACTGTGGTACACTCATTGTTTAGTGACCATAACATTCTAAAACTAACCTTTTTTTTCTGGGGTAAAATTATAGATGTTTTTAACCTAGCTAACCATATAAAACCGGTCGGGACAAACAGGGTCACTATCAAATAGACAGGTGTTGATCCCACCTTGACAATAAGGAAAATAGTAACTTCCAACCAAGGGGAAATTGCATTTTACCTTCAGGAGGAAATTACCCCATTAGTAATGACCGAGAAGTTTTTTTTTATATAACTAAATCGATTAAATCTATTTTAACAAAGACTCCTGGGACACTAGGCGGTAAGAAGAAGGGGTGGTTCGGCGGTGCCTGCTCTAAAGCCCCAAGGGGTTTGACACGCCCTGTCTCAATCTCCACGTGACCTATCCAACATTCAATCCTTACGGCATGAATATAAGGCTGCTATAGTGGCCCGGAAAAAGACACTTAAGGAAGAGGCTTGGGAAAATGTGGCTATTGCAGCAAATACCCGAAATAACAAACTTTTCTGGGAGACTGTAAATGCCCCTTTTTTGAAGAATGATAACAATCCGGAATTCTGTTCTTTTGTTCCAGTGGACAAATGGGTGGAACACTTCTCAGAAATGTTTGATAGTAATAGGAGACGATTATGCAGCAGGATGGGTCGTTAGACTTGGGAAGTAACCTCCCCCTGAATATTACAAATAAGGAAGTCATTCAGGCAATTCGTGCAAGTGCAGGGGGACGGCCCCATGACCGGATGGTGTCCCAGTTGACGTTTTTAAAACAGCGCCAAATCTATGGGGACCCATCCTAACTAGAGTCTTTAATATAGCAGTAACAGATATAATCCCTAAAACCTGGGGTGAATCAATTATAATTCCTATATTTAAAAAAGGGAACAAAGAAGATCCTAGAAATTATCGCCCAATTTCACTCTTAGACACCTCAATGAAAGTAATGAGTCGGGTCCTCCTAATAAGACTTGAAGAATGGGCAACTGAATACTCTGTTTTGACACCAGCCCAATATGGGTTTAGAAAACGCTTAGGCACTGTCGAACAATGTACTAACCTTTTTACTGCTTATTGGTAAATATACTAGGGCAAAGCCAGGATCCCTATACCTTTGCTTTGCTGACCTAAGCAGTGCATTTGACTTAGTGGACCACCATTTGTTGTGGTCAACCCTAACAGAAATGGGAGCTCCTAGGGCTATTATTGGGTTCCTCTCCTGCCTGTACGAAAAACTGTCTACCCAGGTCCGATTTGGCCCCCAGGGAGAATGTGCACCAAATCTTAAGAATGGACGGGGGATTCGGCAAGGGTGCATATTGGCACCAATTTTATTCTCCTTATTTTTAAACGGGATTGATAATCACCTTCAGGCAATACAGGACGACTTCCCTATGGTGGCAGGTCTTCCGACACCAGTCTTATTATACGCGGATGACGCCGTACTTGTTGCAAGAACCCCAATAGGCCTGCAGAGATTGATGGACGCATTTTTTGATTTCATGTTACAGAAGAAAATGGTCATAAATAAATCTAAAATATATACTATGATTTCTGGGCCCAAACCCCCTAAAATCTTTTATATTGAAAAAACTCCTATTAAGACTGTGAACTCCTTTTGTTCTTTAGGTATTGTTTTTGCGGATAGTGGCTCTTGGTCGCAACATATTTCATATACCACAGCCAAAATGAGCAGGGCAACTCAAGGTATTTTAAAATGTTCTTCCGAACTGGGGAGTCGGCCAGTTAAGGAGATGGTAGCCTTATACACAGCTAAAGGAACAAGCATAGCCCTGTATGGGGCAGGGCTATGGGGCCATTCAAATACCAAAGTCCTGCAATCCGAAGAAAACTTGTTCTTGAAACAGTTGCTGTACTTACCTTTATCTGCATCTAATACCATTGCTCATTATGAGATAGGCCTCCAGTTTTTAGAAGACTCCCTATTGGCCCGACCCCTATTACTGTGGGATTCAATATGGAAAAGGGAAGAAACAGATTTTACCAAATTAATTATTTTAGACTGTCTTAAATTGCAAAATGCACTCAAAATTCCATGGCTGCTAAACGTTAATACTGTTCTAGAAAAGATATACAACACATCAATATGGACTGAAATGTCTAAAACCTTGATCTACTCTAAGAAAGAAATTAGAGACTCCTTTCTACAAAATAGGATAGATCTAAGGCTTTGGACTGAAAAGAACAAACCTAGTGTGGCTCAGTATATGTCATACATCAGTGATGTGATTACTAATAACTATTTGTCATGTGTGACTTATGCACAGCATCGCTTTTAATGAGATTTATATGTGGCATTGTTCATTTTCTTGTAGCTTTTCCTACCATGCGGTTTCATCCGCCTGCAGATTTTTTATGTCCATGTGACAATAGAAGTAAACAGAGCACATTGCACTTTATGCTCTTTTGTACATTTTAGAAGGTTTTTAGATGTTTTTACTTAAAGCCAATATTTATTTCATATAATATCAGGTCACACATAGAGGCTATGAAATTATTGGTACGCTTAGGTGACCCTCTGACCTGTTATAGTGTGGCCTTGTTCATTATGAAAGCAATTAACCAGAGGAAAAGTATAAGATCATAGGAGTACTGATTTATCATGGTTTTAAACATGATTAGTTTTATAAATGATCATTTTACCTGTAAGATGTATTAATTAAGTCAATGAAGTAGAAGTATGAACGTTATGGTCAATACACATGTATAAATTGTAATGTTTTTTATAATTTGATTGTATTGGTTTTATTCTATAATGACTGCTCTTTTATGGCTATCTTTAGATAGTCGAATAAGGATTAATGATGAGTCTGGTAGCGCGTGCGCACGCAGTCAGAGCAAGTAGACGAAGCAGCAATGTGAAAGGATCTGTAGAGACGGCAGTGAAGCAGCGTGTCACGGAGAGCGCCGCGTGAGGGCCGCGTTGCGGAGGAAACCGCCAACTCGCGCACCTTGAGACAAAACAGGAGATTAAAACGAAACAAAGGCTGCTGAAGCTGAATGAAGATACTATTTCGAAATTACATAATAAAGGGTCGGATTTCTAATTGGAAACAATTTATAAACACAAGGGCACAGATTGTACTGGCAAAATTAAATGAGTAAAAGGAACGAATATTAACAGGAAATATCAGAGCAAGAGAAAGAGTAAAAAAAATACATTTAGAAAATTAAATAAAGTTAATAGAAAGAATAATGTATTATTGACGACATTTAAGACGAGTGTGAAGCAGAAAGAAAAGAAAGTGCTTCCGAGAGGCGAGCCGTGTTGGATGGATATTCTTACTGTGTCGCGATGTGACAGTTCAGCTCTTGCTAGAGCGGAAGGGTGATGAAATAGTTACATGGCTGTAATGTGAGCCTTCTGCTTGTCTTGGTTAAAATCTCACCGTCCTAAACTCAGTGCATACAATGCACCTTGTTACAAAGTTGCCCGGGGGCGGGCTAAAATTAGGTGACTAAGATCCGGACTGCAATTCGTAGACACGCTCTCCCTCTAGTGGCGTTTTAAAATATCGCCACTGTATACGAATATCATGATATTTATTCCAGTGTTGTGCATGGACATTGTGCAGAGAGGTATCCTTAATTTAACTAACAAAATGAAAAAGGGTCAGCACACCCCATAACAAAATGGACAAACGTGCCACCTTTCCGCCCTCCACGTGTAACACTTTGTAATAGAGCAGAAAAGTTCACGCACGAGTAATGCTGCTCTTGTGAGCAGGGTCTTTTTTTCTACCTCCACTTTCAGTAGAACGCACAATACTTGATCGTTTTGAAACACTTTATGAACTGTCTCACTGCGGCCCCCACCTGTCTCTGCAACACTCTTCCTATTATCCTACCACCGCTACACACGGGGTCGGACAGGGGCAAAAAGTAGATCCGGGCATTAAAATAATAGTGGCCAGCTTTTCCATTCAGATAGATAAATAATTGGCCCACATTTGGAAATTGGACCAGTTTTGAACTTTTAAAGCACGCTGTCTAGGTGTTTTTGAAGATATCGGAGACTTCATGCATGTATGTTCGCTACAGGCAAAGCTTGTGGTAATATTGGGGAAATTGATAGTGAAAACCCCTTCACCGGAGAATAAAACCGGCCCCAAAACTGCCAAAAACCAGCGCATACACTGACCAGTCAGACCAGCCCATATGGCATTGCCAGATTGCCACACATTTCCAACTTGAGCGCATCTTTAAGGGCAGGAAGGGTCTAGGAACTTTTAAAACCCTCCATGTGAAGTGCCTTGTGACATTTAAGTTGACGGGTTTGTATTGGTTTGCTTTTACAGAGCTCCTTTGTCATGTTGTGGGACTTGTAGAAAAGTGCAGTTTGTTTGGTGAATAACTTCCTTCCGTTTTTCATCTGTGTGGAGCATTGTCTATAGATCTCACATAGGGTGGTTGAGTGTTGAATGCAGTGATTGGTGCCAGTTTGAACCAGGGTTACTTGCTCGGCATAATAATAAGCCCGAAGCCATTTTACAAAACACAGAGAAATGCTAAAAAAAAAAGGGCGCGCGCCTGGGTGGGCCTAGGCTCCAGTGAGTGGGGGGCGTTCATGTCTTTAAGGGCAACAGTAACCTCTCTCGCGGGGCCGCCCTGGTATCGGCGGGTTGGGTGCGGATATGAAGAGGTGAAAGGTCATAAAATGCTCTTCAGGCTTTCAAGTCGAAATATGAGCAACACATTCTCGAAAGTGATCCTTTGGATGTGTGTGGCATTTCCGCGTCCTGCTAACACCCTCCTCTCTGTTAGCTAGACGAGCTGCGGTCTGAGGGGCCGCCGGCAGGGTGGAAAGTCCGTCTGGAATCCCAGCTGTGCCGGGACTTCTAGAGTCAGGCTCGTCCCCTCCGTGCAGATCTTCGTCCCTCGTGATTAATGGCCCTCCATAGCCGGGGCCTGAATCACAACCGAATTAGCGCCCCTGCTTTCTATTGAAATTGTAAAGTGGGGGCCACTCGGCCCTCACGCCCACATGGCGGTGCGGCGCCCCCCCTCCCCCGGCCTTTCGGTGTTGGGGGTGTGTCGCGGGGCGATGACGCGCGCGGCGCGCCCCCAACACCGATTGGTTGATGCCGCCCCCGTGAACCCGGAAGCAGCCATTCGGCTTCCGGGGCAGAGGGTGCGGGACGATCGGGGTGCGGGCCCCCAGGACGATGTGCAGCCCCCTTTATAAGGCGCGGGGAGCGGGGGGGGGGCGCCCTCTTGCTCCTGGCTCGCTCCCCGTGTCTTCCGTGTGCCCCACGCTCGGGGCGGATTAATTATTCTTTTTTTGTTCCCTTTATAGCTTGCAGTGCGCCGCTTTCAGGGTCCTCTCCAGGCGCTAGTATCTCCCGGGAACGGAGGGAGCAGAGAGGTTCCCAGCGGTGATCGAGGCTGCAGGCACGATACTCACGGAGCACTTCCATTCCGTGTTACAAGCAGCTTTGCCGGCGACACGGGGAACACCCTTTAGAACGGAGGGAGCAGAGAGGTTTCAGCGCGAGCACGCTTGAGGTGCCGTTCTAGTCTGGGTCGAGTGTTTTCACCAACCGTTAAGGTGGGGGAGCTGGGGCGATCGAGCGGCGAGTTAGGCTGCAGGCAAGAGACTTGGCTTGCAGGTTGCGAAGCAGGAGACAGCAGGGCAGCCACTGGAGGGGAGACTAAATAGGAAAAGCTTGATTTCTGATTTGTTTGAAGTGGGGTTTTCTCCCGACCAGTGCTCGTATCTTATTGGTGGCTGGTGGCAAAGCAGGTTACAGCAGGGCAGCCACCGGAGGGGAGACTAAATAGTGAATGCTTGAATTAGAATTGGTGTAAAGTGTTTTTTAGGTGTTTTATCCCGCCCAGTGCTCAGAGGCTGCTAGTATTTGAACAGTTAACCCAGTTTTGAAGGAATTAATGATTATTGCTGTGAATTGTGGATCTGGAGAAGAGGTTCGCTGATCGCTACGAGTTTGTTTTAGCTACAGGGATTGATTGTGCAAAGTGTGTTTTTCCAGGCTAGTAATTTTTGTTTCTTCATAGGAAGCTTGACTTTGGTGCTGCTTTCCAGTTGCGGACTACAGAACACGGCAGAGCGCAGCAACGGGCTGAGGACACGCAGGTCTTTGGTGGTAAGGGGAGTGAGGCGGCCCTGCATTTCATTGCTTCTGGAGGGCCGCGGGGCTTGAGACCTTCCTACAAGGGGTTGGCGCTCGCCCACACGCTAAGACTAGCTTGGTGTGTTTTGCGGTCACAGTTGCATGGTGCTTACGGCCATCTTCACATCCTCCATCTGAAAAAGGTACAATCGCTGGTGTTTGGCTAGGACTAGTTTGCATTACGATTGTGGAAATATGCCGGGTGCACGAGTTAATAGGAGTTCCCGCATGGAGCAAATGATGCAGGCTATGATGCGCAGGATGACGGCGATTGATAGGCGGTTGGGTAAAGTGGATGAGTTGGGTAGGAATGTGGCAGAGATTAATCAGAGGTTGGACGGGCCGCCGGGTCCACAAGGCAGGCCAAAAAGGATAGTCAACCCACCACTGCCTAGAGGGGAGTTTGTCACCCCTCCTAAGAGGGGCAAGTCTAAGAGAACTGCGCGCGCAACGCCCAAACATACAACTGACGGGGAGGGTTTGCCAGGGGGAGTGCCTAAGGATGCCCCCGTTATGCCCCCGTTGGCACCGGCGGGGCCAGCCCCCGTTATTCCTGCTTTGCCGGTCGCCCCTGTCGTGGTCATTCCCCCTGCCACCCCTGTGAGCATTGCCCCCGTGGGGGTTCCAACCCCCCCGAACAATGTTGTCCCGGTGGAATTGGCATCACAGATAGCCGCTGTTTTGCCCTGGTTGCAGTTGGGGGGGGTATTGCCATCGTCTCAGGATCATTCAGCCGAAGCATTGAAACTGGTTGAGATGATTAAGTTGGCCAGGGCGGGGGAAGGGGCACCATTGGCACCACTTACTTCCCCAACTGGTTCTACCAGCGGGCAAGCGGCGAAGAAGGATGGGGCGACGTCGCAAGGTATTGACAATGGTAAGGAGGTGGCTTTGCCATTACTTAAAGATGGTGCTATACCGTCAAGGAAGGAGAACTTGGGGCAACATGTGTCTCAGGCTGTGAAGGAGATGATCTGGGCGGGCAAATATGTCAACATTTTCTCCTTGCTGCTCGATAATAGGGAACTGGAATACGCCAAGTCACAAAAGGAATGGGACCTTGAGGCAGGAGTTGTGGGGGGGGCCAGATCGTCGGGAAACAATGCTGGCCTGTGGCAGTAAGGTCATGATCGGTGAGCAGCAATTTAAGGTCCTAAGGGGGGCGTCACCATCCACGGAGGGGGCGGCCCAGGGGGAGGGGCCACTGGTCCCTCCTAGAACTTCAGGGGCAGGAATATCCGCTAGCTGCTAAAAATGCGGGGGAGGGAGTCACGCTTTCCTTAGGCTGGTAGCCACCCCGCACATACACCATGACGTCAGCATATGACGCAAAGTGTAAGGGCCCTCCTTGTTGGTTAAATGGAGTTCACGATGCCGACGGGGTAGGCGGTCCCCTGTCGCGCATGCGCACCTCTGGGTAAGGGCGTGGTTAGTAGGACTTGACACCGGTTAGCGACCTTGCCGTCCGGCCAGATATGTTAGAATGCAAAATTCAGGCAGGATGTTAGATTCGGATAGGAAACACGCTGTATTAGACGTTTGTTAAGGTTAGTCTTTGATATTTGTCTACGATTCTGTAAATCTAATGTCATGAATTTTGCTTATTCTTGCATAACTGATGTAATGTTGATATTCATCCTTTTATTGTTTTGTATAATAAATACGGCCGGGGGGTCTCTGACCCCCCGCCTTCCAAAGATAATTTGCTTATGACAATTCTTCAAGGTGGTGTGGAAAGCTGGGAGGGGAGGGTAGCCAGTCACGGACCATGTGTAAAGTGGGGGCCACTCGGCCCTCACGCCCATATGGCGGTGCGGCGCCCCCCCTCCCCCGGCCTTTCGGTGTTGGGGGTGTGTCGCGGGGCGATGACGCGCGCGGCGCGCCCCCAACACCGATTGGTTGATGCCGCCCCCGTGAACCCGGAAGCAGCCATTCGGCTTCCGGGGCAGAGGGGGCGGGACGATCGGGGTGCGGGCCCCCAGGACGATGTGCAGCCCCCTTTATAAGGCGCGGGGAGCGGGGGGGGCGCCCTCTTGCTCCTGGCTCGCTCCCCGTGTCTTCCGTGTGTCCCACGCTCGGGGCGGATTAATTATTCCCCCACCCACCAGCCCTAAAAAACAAGCTACTAAACAATGCTAGCCAGGGGTGTTAGTAAGTTTGACATAGGCCTTTTTCTCGTTGAAAGGTAGGATTGGTTGTGGTTAGTTAGGAAGGTTGTCTGCACTAGGCCTTTTTCCCGTTATACAGGTGTGATTATGTTATTAAACAAGGTTGTGGGTACCTAGGCCTTTTTCCCGTTTTATAGCTGTGATTATGTGTCATTAAAAAGGTAATATTGTGTGTACTTAGGCCTTTTTTCCCATTAGCACAGCATGCTTCGTATCTATATTGTTGGTTTTAGTGTAGTGTAGTTGTCCTTTAGCGAGTTCTTTTTCTAGGTTCATCGTCGTATTTATTAGGGTTGGTCAGGCGGTAAGGTCATGATCGGTGAGCAGCAATTTAAGGTCCTAAGGGGGGCGTCACCATCCACGGAGGGGGCGGCCCAGGGGGAGGGGCCACTGGTCCCTTTTAGAACTTCAGGGGCAGGAATATCCGCTAGCTGCTAAAAATGTGGGGGAGGGAGTCACGCTTTCCTTAGGCTGGTAGCCACCCCGCACATACACCATGACGTCAGCATATGACGCAAAGTGTAAGGGCCCTCCTTGTTGGTTAAATGGAGTTCACGATGCCGACGGGGTAGGCGGTCCCCTGTCGCGCATGTGCACCTCTGGGTAAGGGCGTGGTTAGTAGGACTTGACACCGGTTAGCGACCTTGCCGTCCGGCCAGATATGTTAGAATGCAAAATTCAGGCAGGATGTTAGATTCGGATAGGAAACACGCTGTATTAGACGTTTGTTAAGGTTAGCCTTTGATATTTGTCTACGATTCTGTAAATCTAATGTCATGAATTTTGCTTATTCTTGCATAACTGATGTAATGTTGATATTCATCCTTTTATTGTTTTGTATAATAAATACGGCCGGGGGGTCTCTGACCCCCCGCCTTCCAAAGATAATTTGCTTATGACAATTCTTCAAGGTGGTGTGGAAAGCTGGGAGGGGAGGGTAGCCAGTCACGGACCATGTGATATGTCTTTATAGACACAGAGAACTTTTTTTTTGTTGTTGCATATTTCTATAGCGCGAACTCGACCCGAAGGTATTGGAGCGCTTTACATAGCACCGTATTTACATTTCACATTCAGGCACGGGGAGATTAAGTGATTTGCCCAGAATCACAGGATGTGGTCGCGACCTTGAGGCTCGAACCCTGGTTTCCTGCACCAGAGGCGGCAGCGCAGCTGACGGACCACATCCCCTCTGTACTCCATTGCAAAAAAAGACACAGTATCTGGCCTCAAACGTCTGCCCGTGGTTGATAATAACTCTCCCAAGTGGCATTAATAGTGAATGCCAAGCTGGGTCAAGTATTTCTCTCTAAGAGTCTCATGTGGGCATGATTGATGGGGCACGGTTAATGGCACGGTCATTGTTTGATGATGGCATGGATGGGTTACAATACCTGTCCGACAGACGTGAGCATCAGCACTACACCTGCCTAATGAAAATAACAGATGGAACAATAAACAATACAAAGCTACCCGAGCAGGTAAATTATTTATGCAATAAATGTCCAGGACGGCATGATCATGGCCCCACAAACTGCCTGTCCTTGCATAACTGCAGACACAGTATCTCTAATGTGCCACAACTGCAAACAAAAGGGTTAACTGATGTGGCATGATTATTAGCACACAAAGTGTATAATGTGACATTTTCACTTCTGTGACAAGGCCCTCCTTACTGGCGGCTGCCCGATTCCAGCGGGGCCGGTACATCGGTTACCAGCCCCCACCAATTATGAATTCTATAGGAACACTGTGGGCCTGTTGACTTTCTCCCAGTCCTGGCTGCTGAAAGCGAGGTGGAAGTCTCCTCCAGATTAGGGAATGAGAACTACTGATTTTCGTGGTAGTTCCTGTTTTTGTTAGAAGACCCCCAGGTCCAACAGGTAATAGGCCGGCAATCCCCACCCTCAGAATTATTGGTACATCCTGTAAGGTTAATTTCAGAGGTGAGCGAATATTGGCGTAGTTTCCTGGCCACTTGTAAGGAGGGGCACAGTGTTATGGGGGCATGATCTGTGGTGCACACTCTGGCAGATTGTATATGATTCCCAGATCAACCAATGGCTTTACGTTTGCGATAAGGGAATGTATATGAATATTTTTATAGGCTTTTCCCTGACAACGTGAGGTCCAGGACCTGCCCAATAACGTGAACGATCATTCCAAACATGGCCTCATATTGGAGAGTGGACTACTGCCCATGTCCTGGATACAACACAAAGCAGAGATGGCAGTGTACCATATTTTGTGATTCAGAGTGTGACCAGACCTTTCTGTCTGTGACTGTCAGAGTGTGGCCTACTGATGACTCTTGTGTAAATTTCCACTGTTAACATATCACCTAGACTCTTGCGTTGATACCACCTGTGTATGTCAAGCGATCGTTTAGTGAGCTTATGATACATATGTGGCGGGTGAGGGTTGGTGTGTGTTTGTGTGTGTCTGAGAACTGAAGCCAGCAGGATCCCTCTGGTTTAGCAAGGCCCAAACTGGAGAATGATGCCAAACTCCGCAGGTAGTTGTAGTGTA
Organism: Triturus cristatus; assembly: GCF_964204655.1. NCBI lineage: Eukaryota > Metazoa > Chordata > Amphibia > Caudata > Salamandridae > Triturus > Triturus cristatus. The sequence continues at coordinate 1,257,686,915 of NC_140590.1, forward strand.
CCACCTGTGTTCCTGTGGCTGTAGGGTGGAGATCCAGTCACTGAAATGAGGAGGATGGGGACAGGGCTACCTTCAGAAATTCCTTTGAGGCCATACCTGAACTTCCTCGCAGTGAGCCCTGTCCGCCATACCTGCACGTCACCACTGTGGACCTAACCGGCCGAAGAGGCCGCCTTTGCTGGTGAGACTGTGCTGCTCCATCTGGGCCAGTGAAGTGGATTCTCCCAGTGACGTTAGCAAGAGAGACCTGCTTTAGTGATGACTGAATGCATTGGCTGCAAATGTCTCGCCACCCAACCTGCAAGAACTACCGTACATGCATTTCAAGGCTTTCTCTGTGACAAGAACACATCTACTGAGTCGCGGTGTAAGGAAGAAGAGTACAAGGACGCAAGACGGCCTACCTAAAGTAAACCAAGGGCCAGATCGAGTGACTGAGATGCGCTTCTATTCCCCATGGTGCAACTGTGATAATCTGCACCTATGACTAATTTGTGTCTCTGCTACCAGATACTGGGGACTGTGGCTCTTAGATTTAACTGGGTAGGGAGGGGGCATTAGAGTGGGGAGGGCGTAGTGCTATCTGAAAAACTCAACAAGGAATTCAATCCTGCATTCGCTTACAATAATTGGATAATGTAGTATTTTGTTGGGTTGTGTATTTACTAAAGGACACGTCTGGGCTAGACATTAAAGTTATTGTATCTGTTGGCTGATAGCCGAGTTGAGCTCTTGGCTGCCAGACTCCCATGCAGATACGGCTTGGACTGCTCACTGTCGCTATCCTGAGAGTGATGCCTTTGAGGGTTGTCTTTGGCCCAGTTTGCAGAGCCATAGTAGGAAAGATCCTTGAAGCCCAGAGGCAAATGACCTCAGCCACCATGAGTGGGGCACAGTATCCCGGTTGCTGTGTGGCTTCCAAGCGGAGTCTGACACAGAGCAAAATATGAGTCCTTTTATAAAAACATTGGGTTTTTTAGGTCGAGCCTGTAACAGCACGAATGCGCTGTTCTGGCGAAGACTTTATGTAGGGGCTCTCGAAAACGAACCTAAGAATCGCACACGCTTGTGCGTGTGTGTTTTGTTTTGGCCCACGCTATTGGCCTTTGCATGCGTCTTTTTAACAAAGACAGCACGCAATTGGCCAATGGCGGGCGCATTGCTCCACCCATGGCCTATTGGTGTCAGTTACCCGCACGGCCGCCATGTGGTTTCAATTATCGTGCCCAGACACGGGCGAGATAATTGAAACCAGATGTCTCGCTGTGGCGCGCGCACCATTCGTGGGCTTGTTTTGTTTCATTGCGAGCTGATGGTCTGCTCTTAGTTGTTGGGCTAAATATCACTTCCTCCCGCCGGCCTGCATCGCATCGTTTTCACCACAGTCGACGTTTTCTTATTTTTCACTTGCTTTTCAATGTTTCACTTTTCATAAAAACACAACTTTCTCAACTGTCCGAGAGCAGAAAAGTAGAGGCAAAGGACTTTATTCAGCTGGGTGTTTCTTGTTTTTGCACGCTTACTTTGGACTCTTTCCCAGGATTTCATTGCGTGGTCTTCTATTTAAACGCATTTGAACCTTCAGAATATATATATTTCGCAAAGGACTCAAGGCTGATTTTTCCCAGGCATGCACTGGTTCTAGCCCGGGTTTGGAAGGACGAAGCTGCAGGTGGGCCCCGTGGCCCTCTGGTGCAGCTTGCTGCTACTGCCCTGGCTGGACCAGTCCCTCTCTCAGGCCGGTAATGGACGTCCCTCCCCTCACTTACTCAACTTGACTGCAAAATTGTGTATTTGTGGAAGGGAGCTATTTGTGTGTGTGTTTGGGGGGGGGGGCAGAGGGGGCATTATACAGCGGAAAGCAGATACGGGGAATTCCGTAAACTAAATGCCTACTTTTCGTATGCACTTGCACAGGTGAGCGTGCGTTTGTAGTTCGGATGTCAGAGCACTGCCCCCCACCAGGTGCAAGTGCAGGTAGCCGCCTGAGATGGACTCTAATGGGTTAATTTTCAGAAGGGGGTGGAATCACTGGGAGGGGTAAAGTGCGATTTGCAAAAGAAATGAAGCTGCAAATTGAAGACGAGAGAAGTGTGACTGTCTGGTGGCCTGTCTGTCCTGTGTGCCTACCTGTCAGCCTGCCTACCTGTCTATCTCTCTGTCTATTCATTCATCGGTCTGACGTCCCCTATCGGTGTATGGTATGCCTCCCTATCTATGACGTTATCTATTTGTAAATAAACAGTAAAAGTGCAAATCGTCATTTCATAACATGGACTCGGGGAGGACCTGCTCCTTTCCGCGGCTGGTGCAAACACTACACGTTTTCGTGATTTTCAGCTCTGCACGTGCCTGTGCTGTACGTTGCTTGAGTAGCATCTCATCCTTGGGACCTGCCTCGAGGCGCTTTATGCGGGGGGGCCTCGTTGCTGCCGCTCATCTAGTAGATGCCTGGGTTAGGGAAGGTGTGGGTGCAAGCCTCCCTTCCAGGAAGGGGCGTTGTTCCTGATGTCCCTTTGACAGCTGTCAGTCACCGGGGCGTGCGATGAAAGACCCGTCCCGGCCCTGTCAGGCCAGCGCCTCGCGAACCCGCTGACTGAGCCGCGGAACCAGTTTGGGGGCGCTTTCGCACTTAAGTGATTGTTTTCCGCATTTTGTACAGGGTTTAACGGCCGGTGATGTCAGCTCATTGTGTACGTGTGTTGTGCAGTTTCTGGAAGGTGTTTCCCGAGTCGAGCTGCAGTTTGTGCTCGAGGCACAGAGCTGGCTCTGCCTGGCACTGCCTCGCGGGATTAGAGATATTATTATTCGCGCAGCCACTCGCGGACCTGCCGCGCCGGGACGCAGCCCGGGTGACTAGCGTGAAGGAGCGTTGCGACACACAGTGCCAGAGCCCGGTTTAGGGAAAGCCCCATCCCGAGTTAAGGGTTATTCAGTGGCGTAGCAAGTGTGCCATGGGCCCCAGTGCAAGAAGGAAACAAGCATTAACAAAGCCAATAGGTCTCGGCAATGACGGAGCTCCGAGCTTTTGGCATTGACAGTGAGACTGTTTTTTAGCCTGTCTTCAAATGTGATTGAGGGGGTGCCTGTGTGCTATGTGTGCAATTGCCATGCTCAATACATTGACACACTGCATCCGCTAAGCATGTAAAATACCACTGCACACCTAAAACCCTGGGCATATTCACAACGAAATGGCGCAGCGTGGCGCTGCAAGCAATTTAGCTGAGCAACGCTGTGTCCTTTCAAAAACACAGGGATGCACAGTATTTACAAGAATACGGCTCACCCCTGTGTTTTTCCTTGCGCTATATAAGCTGCTTTGGGCCAGCCTAGGCACCCTTGCTCCATGGGGCAAGGATGCCTGCGTTGTAGGGATGATTGTGTTTCCTTCCTGCACAAAAACAATAATTAATGGCATTTTGCTCCTTCTATGTGTGCTGCAGAATGCTGTACCGATAGAAAGAGAAAAATATGAGGAGAAATAAAAGAATTTCGCCTTGTTACGCCACTCCAGCGCCTCCTTTTTGAAAGGCGTTTGTTTTTGTCGCCGCCTCAGATGTACAGATCCTTGTAAACCTGGGACAGTCTAAACAAGGATTGGCATAGCCAATAGGTCTCCCTTTTGGGACCTTATAAGTATTTAGTTATGCAGCACAATATCCTTGGTGCAACAACATCAACTGTTGCATGGCTAAACACTTATAAGGTCCCAAATGCGAGACCTATTGGCTATGCCAATGCTTGTTTAGTTTTGGTGCAGTAGCCAGTGATGCCACTGCGGAAAATGTGTAATATAACCTTTCTCATCTGCATTTCACTTCAAAGGCCTCACTCTCTGAGTGGTCCTAGTCTCAAGACAGGCATTGGTAGCTGCTCCTGCACTTATACACCATATTAAAAAACAGGAATGCAAACTCAGATTCGAGAAACTATGTGCTTCACTTTGTTTTTCCAGCCAGAGTCCTCCTTTTCCTGTTACGTTCAGTAAAGGTTTGCAGCCTCCCACTCCCAGTTCTTGCCTTTTGCTTCTCTTTAGGACATGATGACTTGGCTCCTTTGCAAGTATGTAAAGTACATTTAAACACTATCTGCAGTGCTTAGGATGAAAAAACAGAAAAATGGTTCCTCATGCTGCGTCTTAGCGAGCACGAGCTGCTTATGAAGAGTTCTTTTGTTCCATATATTTTCTTGGCTTTGTTGCGGCAAGCATGTGTTTGTTTAGATGTATGTCTTATTCTTCATGCCTTGGTGTGCGGATTTCAGGGTTAGGCATAACTGTGCCTGACCCTGTCATGGAGGATTTGGTCTTTTGAGAGGGGCCGAATCATTGTGTCCTGTTTCCACGTAATAGACAACCGTGGACACAGCATTTCGTTACTTAAATGGCACGTGCAAGGCTCAGCCGCGGCCCGTGGAGGGCGCGCAACGAAATTCGTTTTATTTATTTAATTGTTTACTTACCTCCAATTATCCATATTCCGGTTTTTAGTACCCCCCACCCTGCCCCTCCCCCGCCCCGCCTTTCCACCCCACGGAACTCCCTCCACGGGCCGCGCCTGTTGCTCTTGCTGATGGAGTTTTACACCATTAGAGCACTTGCCGCCACTGCATCCACCTCGTTTTTTCTACCCATATTTCATACCCTCTGGAATCTTTGGGATTTTCCGTACCCAATTGCCAATCTATGGGACATAGAGACGTTCGCTAGCCTTCGAATGTCGTCTGGGATCGCCGGCATCCTGGACTTTGGGGACACTTCAGGGCTGCGAACAGGGCACACGTCCTAAAAAAAGAAGTGGAGGGACTAACCAGATTAGGCAGTATGCAAGTGAAATCATGACACGTGCCATCACAGCGCATGATGTCACAACGCGTGACATTGCATGTGACATCAAAAGGAAGTGACCTCACTGGAAAAGGCATCACAAGAAGTGACATCAGATATTAAGACCTCACACATATGATTATCAGGTACATCATGAGTACATTTAAGCGCATTATGAGATTTAACAAATGAGATTTGGTGCTGGGGTTGTGCCAATAAAGTGGCGCAATCCCAACGCAAAATCTGGGCCTCAACTAATACATTTATTTGTTTAAACCCTGCCACAAATGAATTGCCAACAATGAGAAGTCTGGTAGTAGGTCTGTTATGCTTAAATGGTTGCAAAGTCTTCATTTTAAAATATTTGATTGGGTTAAGGCATTTGCTGTGAAGGTGCCCAGTAAATCTCAGGGAATAGTAATAATGGTGAGATAACTCTGGTGATTAACCTCTTCAGTGCCCATGACGAGATAGTCTCGTCATGGGCAACCCAATAAAAGCACAACATGACATCCTACTAAAAATACTTTATTAAGTTAAAAAAGAAAGTTGCTGCATTAAAATCCTTGTCCTATGTTGGAGATGAGGCAAAGGGTCGTTACAATAGAAAGTGGAGCAGAGGGGTTGCTTGACAGTTTTTACAAGGGGTATTTCTTGGCCAGGAGGCCAAAGTCCTTGTCGGTCCGGAGCAGCCAGTGGTGGTAGCTCCGGCACACATTGTAACCGATGACCTTTTCCTGGAAGAGGGTGGAGGCGCTCAGCTTGGGTGGAACCGGCACTGTTGGCAGGTGGCTACCCACCAGCTGAAGCAGAACGGCCAGGTTACTGTGCAGGCCCTGGGCCTGCGGGGCGGCGCTGCTGAGGAGATCCAGCAGGCGGGTTGCGTGGGGGTTCAGCGCCTGCTGCCAGTGCAGCACAGTGCGTAGATGGTCAGGCAGAACCCCGTAGGCGGTGTAGTTCTGTCGCAGGCGCTCTGTGTCGCTCAGACTGATCCAGGCCTCCTGGGAAATGTCGGGCGATGGTAGGCCAGGGATCGGGCGGAGAGGCGGGGTGAAGTCCGGTTGGCCAAAGGGGTCCCCTTGGCTCACCAACTGTGAAAGAAAGTAATAGGCATTATTACTGCGCATAACCCTGCAAATAACTGTATGTTTCATCAGTGCTGTATGACTACGTCTTGAACGAGCTTTACAACGGCACACTACACGTCATTTACTCTATACATCACTGAACGTACAATCTGAAAAGTTCAAATGCAGAGCTCTGCATGTAATATCCACTCAACAGCAATACATTGCACATGCAATTTGTACTCTGCAACACTTTTTTATGGATTTTGCACTGCACACCACAGTACCTTGTCTATGCAATGTATAGCACTGCTCATCTATATTGCTGCCCTGCACATGAAGCCTGCATATCTACTGCACCCCACTACTGCAATGTCCAGTACTTTCACATCCTTTACAGTGCACAACACTTTAGTGCATATGCACCTTTATTGTAAAGCATGTATTGTGAAACAAGTATGTGGTTCAGTAATTTGGTACAAGGGCCGCGATGGGAACAGGAAGTACCCCCCATTTACTTATTTTGAGGTTTCCCGTGGGCCCGGGTGGTAACTGAACACTGGAAGTGGTTGTGTGCATAGTTTTCGTTTAACAAAGTGGGCAGAGTAATAAAGACAAACCATAACATATTAACAATAAATAAAGAACCACATTGGATGATAACGCATCATGACACCTTTGGATTTAACAAATGCCTTTTTCCCAGATTCCACAGACATCCTCCTTCATCAGGGCGATGGACGATGGATGGGAACGGACGACAGCAGAGGTATCAGTCAAACAGGGGAGTTCAAAGCCACAGTATCATTGCATTAGGGGGCCTTTAGGAAGGGGCGAATTGTTGGATGGGGTGGGGAATGGAATCACACATATTGGTTGCGCTCCTGAAGCAAGCTTCCTTTTATTATTATTAATTTTTTTAATTAGTTTCCAGGAGGAGGTTGTCTGAGATTCGAAAAGAGACGGTTCCTTCAGATATGGCCAGTCGTGTGTCAGGAGTTAGGGCCATCCAGAGTATGGGCGTTTATGCAACGTGCAAGCAACTTAAACATACTTCTTGCTTCGAAGGAGCGCCGTGGGATGCTGTTGAGGATCTGAGTGATGAGGTCAAACTCTCATGTCCCTGGTATTAACATTGCAGCTCCTTGGTGCAGCCTGGGATCCCTGTCAGGGTCAGCCAGCCTCATGGAGGAACGCCTTGATACAACTTAGGAGTCTAGTCGAATACTGTGTGCCTTTGGCTATGAAATTTAGAGAATACAGAGCCTGTCAAAGGCTACACGAATCTATCTTGTTCCATCTTTAATTACTCAGTACTTAAGCACTTCGGGGTGTAGCCCTCTTAGAAGGATCTCATTTGAAAATTGAGTTGAGCTTCTGAGTTTTCTTCTGACGAAGCACACCGCAGCCTCTTGCGTCAAGAGATAACGAGAAGGTTCAAGGGAGCTGCCTGGGCTAGGCTTTGGAGGAGCAGTTCTATGAAAAGGTCCCGGAGAAACGTCTTCTGATCGTGGCATAGGGTTTGCACTCTAAAGTCTAGCAAACTCTCTTTCAAAACTATATTACACTTGCTTGAACCAGAACCGAACTGGTCTTGAAAATGCTTGTTGAGTAGGTTGACGGGTTAGGGGCGGGATGCTATTATTAGTTAGTTCTCTCTCTGGGGATCTTTGTTGTATCCTACGGCGATGTTGAGAATTTGAGAGAACACCTTGCGCCAGACTGTCCTACTTGGGGGAAAACAAATAGCAAGTTGGTGGGCACATTGCTTGCTCTGGTGCGGGTGGCGTAGTCAGCAAAGAGGATTCAGAGTTTTCTTTAGGAATAGGCTTTTTGAAGTATGGGGTTTCAAAGCAAGCAATGCCAACTTTCCTAATGTAGGGCCTGTACCAATGAACTGGTGGCTTTAGTAGTGATTTTGGCAAACCCCAAGCCCTGAGCGAAACGTTAGAAAGGGAACTTCCATTGAAGCAAACATCAAGGATGTCATTTAGGGGTCACCAGGGGTCGCAGCTGCGACCCCCGGCTTGTCCCTTGCGACCCCTGGCCCTGCCTTTGCAACCTCTGGCCTCAAAAGTGGCAAGATCAGTGCCAGGAACACAAGGGCAGCTCATCCTTATGGACATCAGTTGGGGCTTGCATTTCCTTGATTTCTGTCAATTTTTAACTACACTAATAGTAAATATTAGATTGTTCAGTATTAGTGTAATAAAGAGTGGATTACAATTGCTGGAATATGACCCTACCTCGCAGATAAGGTAAGTAAAAAATGCTTTAAAATGTATGTTATGCGCGTGCTTGAGTGTGTTTTATGTTAGAGCTAGTGTGTGTATGTGTGAATGTGTATCTATGTGTAAGTATGTGTGTGTGTGAGTGAAAGTAAAGGTAAAAGGGTGTGATGTCACTTCTGCTACCCCTGGCATTTTGGTGAACTGATGTTCATGGCAAACATCCAGGGCTGGGAGACATCTGTTACATCTCAGTCTTCACGCCGCAGTACATTTACAACGCAAACATTACAACGCAAGTCATTACAACGACTTGCACTGGATGGCGCTATACACTAAGGAATAGTATGAATTACTATTCCAAAACCTTCCCTACTGTTACGTAGGCTGGAGTTTGAATAGTAAATCATACTATTCCTAAGTCCAGCGCCCTCCAGCGGAAGTCGTTGTAAGGAATTGCGTTGTAATGCCTGCGTTGTAAATGTATTGCGGTGTAAAGACCGCGATGTAATGTCATATATTCTCCAGGGCTGCTTCCACTGAGAAGTCAGGCTGCAGGATGCTTGTGAGATTCCTCAAATGATGTGAAATATCCCGTCCCTCTTTTAAAAGAATGAGTTTATGGACAGAAACGGACCACCCAGATACTTAACAAAGAAAGTATGCAACCGACTGAGGACATTGGATTGATCTCTGGGTTTGCACTGCGCAGTAGTCTTCATTGATGTGCTTTCAGTGGGATCTCTCTCCCCACATGGAATGGAAGAGCCTGGGGAATCTGCACCAAGATGCACAGCACGTCAACTCTAGGACTCGATGGGCTGTGGACATTGACAAAAAGATATGGCACTGGTTACCTCCACGGCTCCATGGGGTCAGGGCATTGACTTGTGGTACACAATGTATCATCTCAAGAAGTATATGGGTTAAGGTTTTTGGCAGAGTAGTACACATCAGATCACTTCTAGGACTAGATGAGATAAAGCTATTTTCTCAGGGTTATTCAGTATGCCACCTCTTGCACTGGGTGGGTGGGGCATTGGCACATGGATGCACAGCATATGGCCAACAGGACGTGATGGGAGTAGCCACAATCAAGGATGTTGACAGTTCTGCCCCAGATTTATCCATGCATGCATGGCTTTTCCAATTCCCTCCAGACCATTTCGCCTGTGCTCAGGCCCCTTGGCACAGGACTGGGTACAACAAAACGAGAGAAGTAGCAGGACCTGTGAACGTACATATTCCCGGAGAAGGCTCTCTGAACGGTTCTTGTGCAGCGCCACCTGACGCTGTACCTGTTCGATCTTCTGAGCAAGGTCATGTGGCTGTGTTGACGTTAACCGTGCTGCACGTTCCACTGAAACAAAAAAGAAACAAAGAAGTTTAAAATTCTACAGCAACCGTATAAAGTTGACTGGCAGGGAGCTCATGTCACTACATTCTGGTTGAAATATTGAATATTGCATCATCGATATAGACTACTTTATTTCGTCAGTCATGGTATGTAGATCTGGCGTTTAGAATACTAAACCTAAACTTACCTAGACAATATAGTGGAATACAATATTTTCTGCTGACTATTTCTACTGTAATATAGGGACATACAACCTCCCTTGTTCCTCTCAGTTTCTGACATGTCCTACTCTCCCTCCCATTATATTCCATATGCCCATGACCTGGTGGACCACGGTGCCCGTTGCAATTCATGCAACCTCTCCACAGTAGTATCTCCTACGATGCTCATTCCTCCATCTCTGATCTTATCCTTGGACCCCCAAGCACTGTGATTAAATAAAGCCTCCTATATACAAACTGTGTTCTCCGAGATGTGCTTAATACCAAACCCAAAGCTCACCTCAGCTCCCTTCCACACGTGTGTGTTCACCAACTCAAACACGAAGATCTTTTGTGGTGGAGCTCTATATGACGCCCATCACTTCATTGTCAATCTCTTGATTATTCATCCATCCCTTATGGCTGTCTTCTCCGCACCAATTCTAAATAACTGAGATGTGGATATGACATGTTTGACTCACCATCTGCTTGGACATTCTTCCCCAAACCAGTTAAGCATCCATGTCAAATACATCTCAATGACTGGATCATCTGACATCTACTTCGCCCACTATCTTTATAATTGGATAAAAAAACATGGCCATTCGTACTTAATAACCAATCCCCCCCCCCCCGACTCCCCCCCTCCTTGATGTGCAGAGGGGCTTTTCTGTGATCCTGGCATGAAAACCACGCCTCTGCCAAAACCTTTTCTTTGCTTCACCAGCAACATCTAAGATTCACAGAAGCTATAACTTCTTCTATAATCCTGTTTTCTGAAGGCCAATCACCTTCAAAAGAGCGTACTCTGAAAGTTTCAAACCTCTAGACTAATTTGGACCACGTCGACACATACCCCTCGCGATTTCCAGACCTCTGCAGACGTCCCATGGATTTTTTTTTTTTAAATGACCAAAAAAAAGTATCTATTTTCAAAATATCAGCTCAGTATAAATGTCTCACTACAAAAATTTCGACCTTTTTTTACTATTCTAAATTTGCCTTCCTCACTTCCCACCTGATGTAGAACTGGATTGATGTATTATTCTAACTCCAACTTTAGCATATCTAGAGGCAAGTTTCTAACAGTGGGCTAAAGTGGAACCTGATTTTTGTTTGGTGGGAGATAATTTGGCAGTAGATTTCTGAGCCCATGTTTGTGCAATCCATGTTTTTCATTCTGTTTTCCCATGCCACCAGCCGCGGTTCATGCAGGAAACAGCGGAGGGGCCGGGTAAGGAGGGATTTTTAGGGATGATGCCAAAGGTAAATTAATTGTTTATTTAATTTTCCCTCTACATCGTCCCTCGAAATCCCCCCTTGCCTGGCCCCACTGCCCGACCGCTGTTACCTGCATGGACCGAGGCTGCATGCCACCCATTGTGCAAACGATGCGCATTTCACTGCCTCTCCACCAGGCTTCTTGGTGGAAGTAAAATACCAGGGGCCTTGTGCACAAGAACTAGCTCCTCGTAAAGGAGTGCATTTTTAAAACCCTTGTAGTGCAAAGGGACTTTTCACAAACAATAGCCACCCTCCTGCCGCATTAATATAAATGGGTTGGACATTATCCCAGAATTCACAGTGCACCTGCATTGTTGCCGCTTGCTCCTGCAAAGGGTGGCACACAGTGAACGCTACCCCGGGGAGAGCAGTCCCTGAGACCGCTGTCTGCTCAACGCCACACTGAACAAAAAAGTGCAAGCTGTCAAATATGGGCAGCTTGTACTTTGTAACTGGTTTTCCCCTGACCTTGACAGGCACTACCATTCCATACCGTACAAGTATAACAAGCATTTGGAATTCAATCGGTCTCGCATTAGTGAAAGTTAGAGCTATTGGCATTGCAAATGACACTGCTTTTTAGTTATGTTTATTGTTTGCAGTGGAGTGATCTTTTGACCTATCTAAAGAGATGGGAAGGAAAGGGGATGTAGAGGAAACAGTGGAAAGCAGGGCTGGTATGAGTAGTGCTTTAAAAGAAAGAGGAAAGACAGGATTTGTGCACATGTAAAGTGCTCCTCTAGTGCCGCAATTACACCACTTCATGGGACAATAGGAAGAGCACACATGGGCGAACACTTAACTGAATATTGTATGCATACTGTATTGTTAGTGACTTTGTAGATATTAAACTATAAATATTATATGTCTTTTATGTCTGTGTAAGCGCTTCACCGTCCTTTTGGAATGTGTAGGCGCTAAGAGCAGAGTTGAAGGAATGTGATGACGAAAGGGGCAGAGAGGGAGGTGGGGGGGACAGAGAGAGAGTTAGCAGGTGGCAGGGTGTAGTGAAAGCAAACAGAGGCAGCAATTCCTTTGCACAGGGTGTCTGGACGCTGGTCTACAGAGACAGCAATGGAGTGAGTCAGCCGGTCCTACCACACCCGGAGTAGTATATGATATAATAATGAGAAACTCTCTGTCACAAAATCAACCACCTGGGGCTCTCTCTTTATAATGAGCTGCATTTATATTGTAGCCAGATGTTTATTATAATTTGCTGTAATGTGGGGAAGAACACAAAACTATTAGTATTTAATTAAGTAATGAGGGGGCAGAAAAGTAAATTATGGACGGGGCGGTGACCGGCTGCCTTAACATGCAGGCTGCAGGGAGAGATGGAGACAGTGTTGTGCAGCTAAAAATGCACCAAAGTTCACTTTTACCCAGCGCATGGCGTGCAAAGTATGATAGCAGTGAGTGCCTAGAAGGTCCCAGCTCGTGCGACAGCAGGGGCTGGGGTCAGAAAAGAAGAACAAGCATTTGCAATGCAATCAGTCTCACCTTTGGGACCTTATTTGTATTTAGCTATGCAGCACATTAGCCTGGGTGCTGAAACATCTACTGTTCTTTAACATGGAGGGAAAGTAAGCACCAAACTGTGTTACACACCAAGTATGGAAACACATGGAGAGAAATATTGCCTTTCAGCGGGAAATGATATGATCCAAAGCTCCATACTGACCTCTACTGGTCATTTTCTATCAAAAAGTTAAATAGAGGCAGTTGAACAGAAAAAAGTCCCTGTTACGTCCCACATGGGGGTCCCAAAGGAACACTGCAGCAACGCGCAATAGCGCGAAGCCTGCCATGAAGGAACTGCCACTCCCATGAGCCTCGGCTGTTCCGACATCAGTGACGTCGGCACGAGCCTGAGACATTTCCGAGAAAAAGCTTCTGGGGCATCAGAGAGATGCCACTTACTATTCTATGAAGAGAGATTGCTGCGTCGAGTGGAGGCTGGTAAGGGTACTTCGTGCACCAGCTCTTCCTTTATTCCTGGGTAGCAGCAGTATGGAGGCTCTTTCTTGTTTGTGGCAGTTCGGGACTCGGTGCTGTTCTTTCATGTGCTCCGTTGGCTGAACCGACTAAGCAGTTCATTGCGGAGCAACCCGCCAGCGGAGCTCTTTCCGGATTCAAGGGTGGGAGAGACCCAACCAAGCCCTTCTGGGTTCTCCCCTTATTGAGTGAATTCATATGTTGGCAAAGAACATAACTTTGCGGGACAAGTGTACCCAGGTGCATGTTTTACTCGTTGGCGAACCGATGTCGGTTCACGCGGTAAAACACGCTCTCTGGATTTAAAGCCTGTTTAATTGAGACTTATTTGCGCATAAGAAAGGAACGTTCTGTTACCCTCCTACGACAGATCAAAGAGCAGAGTGCTCTTTTCCTTATCATTTGTTTTCATTTGTAACTGCATGAAATAACTTGTGGAGCATCTCAGCCCTCATACAAGGGGACTCTTTGTAGGAGAGCAGAAGGGAGATCCCTTTGCTTTTCTCCTTGTTGGTTTAGAATGTATCCCTTTGAGTTCGGCCACTAACCAAGACGTATTGAGAAAGTGGGCCGGAACTACTTCTCGTTTTACCTGGCATTTACACGATGGTCATTGGAATCATACTTGTTTCTTTGTGTGTCCTTTAGCAGGGGTACCGAGAGTGAGCAGGATGACGGTTCTTCTGCACCCCTGTCTCAGCCTTCAGGACTGATCCTTTAGTAGGTTAGACTGCTACCTTTGAACCCTCAGTCATTGATTATATGTGGTGTTAATAACCTACTGATTGTGATACTTTACCCGTAGATCTAGCTGAAGCACTACGACACACTCTAATTGGTTTGCTGATTTTAGAAGAAAAGGTTTTCTTTCTTTACAGGTACAGGTCCTTGAATCTTGTTATCAGCTAGGATGGGTCAGGGTAGGAAAGGAAAGACTGTACTGTTGTTTTGCTTATACCTGTCTCGTTCTCTTTACAAGTCTCCCTCCCTGCTGTCCCCTTCTTTCCCTTCCCCCGCTTGATCACTCCACGGAGTCTGTGTATACTCATTCAGACTGTGAGGGTGTTGAGAGGTGGACCATATTGAGCAACGTATGATCCAGAGGATTCCAGGCCACGACAGTCCCTAAGCGGAAGCAGAGAAGTACTAGGGCTGATCTCCAGAGCCCACAAAGTACATACACATTTAAGTGTATACTAAAGTATATAAGTATATACTGAAGTATATACACAAGAGGTCTTGAATGCTCAACCTAAAAAGCAGGGCTAATGTCTTTATCAAAGGGGTCAGTAAACCACATATATAAAGCAGACCTATAGTGTTTGACCAAAAGTTACCAATAACTATTATCAAATATATATTTTATAAATTCATAAATTACAATGTTAAAAGTGATTGTTTCAAAATACTTTTAACAAAGCATTCACACATAAAATAAACATGTCTGAGGCTTTTTAAAACATTTTTCAGGCCACAAAGTGCAGCCACAGAATTAACCACAGGGGGGCACTGCACTCTAGCTGAGGAGCATACAACTCCAGCTCCTAGTTTTTAGGTCTCGCCTGGCGTAGGCTGCGCGCATGCGCAGTCTCGCTGCCGAGATTTAATGAGATGGGGTATTTTCTGTAAGGGGCATTAAGCCCCGCCCCTCTTTTCCATTGGCTGGCGCCACCGTTTATGCTAAACGGTGGCTAGCCATTGGAAAAGAGCTCCTTGTGACATTGTTGCTCGGCTTTCTGAGCCGTACCATTTGGACGGGCTCATCCATCTTCCGTGCGTCGTGAAAGATTTCTTATCTTTATGGGGCTATGTGTTTCAAACAGATGGCCCCATAAAGATAAGAAAGCTTTCACGAGGGACGAAAGTGAAAGCGGACCGTGCTTGTCTAAAATATCTCAACATTGCTGTTGTAGTCAGTATTGCAACTGAGACTGTCCAGTAGTCCTTGAGCGCGGTGTTTTTGTACGAGACGTGGATGAATTTATTCGCCTATTTCCCGCAGTCTCAGCTCATATAGGTATGAAACGTCTTATCACAGCAAAAGCGCTTCAGGGGTTTGGCACGGAGCCTGGGCATTATACCACACATGCCGCCGTCTTATGACAGCAAAAGCGCTTCGGGGGTTGGCACGGAGCCTGGGCGCTATACCACACATGCCGCCGCTTCTACCTGACATGGCTATTGTCTACCTAGCCTAGCGGCACAAAGGCGACTTCTTGAGAAGTGCACAAGTGTGCCTGTTGCTGTGGGAATGCGGAATGAATGTTTCACCCTGTGTTTGTAAATTTGACGATTTACCTGCTTCGGGAGGGGGGCAGGTTTTGCTGCAGCCAGATGTTTGCAAGGAGGTTTTTTTTTTCTTTTTGGGGATAGTATCACAAATAAAGATGTGTGCTCTGGCGCAATGTGCACTCACCAGGGTTGTGCTTAATGTCTGCCGCTAATTCCAGGAGGGAGAGAGAGGGAGTTAGGGAGAAAGGGGGGATAGGGGGGCTAGGGAGAGATAAAGAGAGGGTGCGCTAGTGAGAGAGAGGGTGGTAGAGAGAGAGAACGGGGAAGTGTGAGGAAGGGAGAGAGGGGAAGTTAAGAGAGCAAGAGAGAGAGGGCTGGCGATAGTGAGAGAGAAAAAGCGAGAGAGAGAGAGAGAGAGAGAGAGAGAGAGAGAGAGAGAGAGATGGGTCTGTGGAAAGGTAGTGAAATAGCAACAAAGTTAGAAAGCTGCGATGACAACCTGAAACTGTGAGATAAAGAGACAGGAAGTGTGAGCAGTGGGTTCCTAAACACATTTGGGCCCCTGCATTATTGTTTTGAACAAGTTAAACACTGAGCACTACCAGTGTGTACATTTTTTGTGGGGCGCCCCCCGACAAACACTGGACGGCACCCGTACTACGTCAGAGGAGCTTAGTTAAGGGACACGAAAACACGGTACCAGCTGAAACTGGTCAGTCAAGAATGAAGGAACCAGAAGGCAGGGCGAAGGTGCAAAGTTCAAATGTCAGTGCTCAGAACTGAATGTGAGTTACAGATACACGAGATCACACGCGCGGTGGCCATGCCATCAGCCGTGTATTTATTTATATATACACCCCAAGGCTTCACGCGAGCTATTAATTCTCATGGGCATCGCGCCTGGATCGGATACCAACCGATAACTTGATTACATCACGGTGCAAACAGAAGCACTCAATGACACGCATATATCGAATGAAATCCCTTCTATGTCTGAAGTTTGAGCCTCCAGCCCAAGAAGGACTGATGGTATTAAAGAGTGTATTGTTAAGCACCTTGAACGGCTTCAGCAACACGTCCAGTGTGTGTGTATTCATTTGGTGTCCCGTGCAAGCGTGTGTGCGTGCCTGCACATGTATGTTTGTGTGT
Source organism: Triturus cristatus (assembly GCF_964204655.1). Lineage (NCBI taxonomy): Eukaryota > Metazoa > Chordata > Amphibia > Caudata > Salamandridae > Triturus > Triturus cristatus. Next base: position 1,257,703,258 of record NC_140590.1, read on the forward strand.
ATTTGTACATGCCAGTATTTGTGTGTGTGCACGTGTGTGTGTGTGTGTGTGTGTGCTTGTTAGATTACAACTTGTAGACAGACTGGACAATATTAACTAGCACAAATATTGCATTTAGGGGTGTCCATAGAATCCATTTACACCCCCCATGTGCATGTGCATGTGCTTGTGTGTGTGTATATGCCTGTGTGATTTTTGTGATGTGTGTGTCTTTCAAACCTCATTATTCATTGTGTGTGTGTGTTTGTGTGTCTGCGCATGTGTGTGTTTCAAACCTCATTATTCATAGTGTGCGCGTCTGTGTAAACCTCAGTGTGTGTGTGTGTAAACCTCAGTGTGTGTGTGTGTGTGTGTGTGTAAACCTCAGTGTGTGTGTGTGTTTTCAAACCTCACCTCATTATTCGTAGAATAACTGTTGGGGAAAACTGCACACAAAGGCTGCATATGTCCCACTCTAATAAGATACCCCCCCAGCACTTTGCTTTACATATTTGACGGTAAATTATACACTATTCTCCCCCCTGGCACTGACACAGGAGCAACTAAAACAAACGCCTCCTTCAGAAAAAAAGAATCTATAACTACCAATAGTTACTGCCTTATTAATTTTCATAGCGCTTCAGATCCAGGGCAAGCTTCCAGGAGCTGTTAAAGTTGAGCATTTGCTTGAATGTGCATCGATTGGAAATGTCTGAAGACGTATGCAGAACAGCATTAGGGTGATATATTTGATAATAATGTGTAAACACAATTTTCAACACTCCTCAACGGTATTTCGAAGCACAGCAGTGTCACAGCTATTAAAATAAATATGATTCGAGGAAGTAGTCAGCGGTTAAAGCATGTCTGCTTTACTCTTGCACGTCCCTTATTCCGCCTTGAGGGCTTATTCCCTGAATCAATAGTCGTTTTGTGCGAGCCAATGGCGTGCTTTCATATGCTCGAGGACGTGTAGCTGTTGACTTGTGGACAACTACCCCACAGTTAATTGAGTTTCTGATTTTACGTGCATTGCAGTCTTAACTGGGGTTCACTAAGAAAGACGCAGACCAATTACAGGGCACGACTGTCAGTTGTGTGTGTTTTGTGCGTATGCGCGTGTGTGTGTGTTTATGTGTATGTTAATGTATCTGAGACTGTGTGTGTGTGTTGTGTCTGTATGCATGTATCTGCGTCTGTGTGCTTTTATCGGATTCTGTGTGTGCGCATGAATTTGAGCGTGTGTATGCATGTGCGTGTTGTGTGTGTTGTGTGTGTGTTCATGTATCTGAGCCTGTGTGTGTGCTTGTGTTGTGTGTGTATCGGTGTGCATGTAGCTGAATCTGTGTCTCTGTGTCTATTTATCGGAGTCTGTGCACCCATACAAAAGGAATAGATATTGTAGGGGTGTTTTTTTACTGATTGCAGCCTGGAATATCGAGTAGGCGATATTGTGATTTCTAACTATCATAAAAACTAAAATATAGAGGAACAACATTTCAAAAGGTAAGTGCATACAGGGAAGCACAGATTTACTACCATGAAGTCTAAACCTATGCCCCTTGAAAATATCTATATATATATTAATATATATATCATCAAGGTACATATATGTGGAGTTAGTAGGAATATTCCCTTCTAAATATTTAGGAGCCACATCTTGTTTTTTACTGCTTTTCAATCCGTTGATAACAATGCTGTGGATTTCAAGTTACATGAGGAGCAATGGGATTCTAGACCCAGTTTGCGGGCTTATGTTTAAAATGAGCCCATATTTCCCCTTTGATTGTATGGCTCTCCAAGCCGAGGCCCATAACCAATGGCTTCACTGATTCACTTATCCACCTCACTGACACAGTAAGTTGTGACCAGTGAGCACTTCTTTTCTAATTTTGCAGGAGAGAGAAAAGTATTACAGAATGTTTTGTTCTTCCAATTAGAAAACCAAATCTATGAAGATGAATTGAAGGGAGACTGTAAAGGACTGACAAAACCACATGCAGGATACCATGCACACCTCCTTCATCAATAGAGTCTGTGGAATCACAACTAACAAGCATTTGCAAGAGTTTGAGCTATTGGCATTGTAAATGACAACGCCTTTTATTTATGTGTTTTGAAAACTTGCAAACGGTGTGTAAATACACACTTTGTACTTATAGAAGCAAGGCTGTCAGTAAACGATGCGGTTACTGCCAGCCTTGCTACTCGTAAGCAAGGACTATAAGCACCGCTTGTACGTTTTCAAAACACATAATTAAAAGCATTGTCATTTACAATGCCAATAGCTCAAACTCTTGCAAATGCGAGACCTATTGCATTGCAAATGCTTGTTTTAGATTCAATGACCAAGGGGAGAGAGAACGAGAGAGATAGAGTTTTTTTGTTTTTATTTTGCTGGTGGGCTGCTGCACTTCTTGTAGCACTCCACAGCATAAAATGCCACGTGGGGCCCTTGCCCTTTTTAGGAGACCAACAGGATAAAAAAAAATACAACTAAAAAGCACTTCCAGGGCAGTATGGGGCACTCCTTCCTGGAGTAAGGAATGACAACAGAACGTCTCCTGCCGCTCATTTATTGATTCTCTTTTGTGTGCTCTTTTTAAATTTTCAGGTGACCCCATCTCTCCTGGGACACCCACACTTTAAATTAACTTTTGGGCCACGGGGAGAGCCCTGAGCCCTTAATGGGTGTTCACAGGAAGCATTGTATATTTTCCGTGGGCGCCCAGGCAACCACCAAATGACTCCTGGGGTTATGGAGGGAGCCCCAAGGCCTCCGCTGGCTCCCCATCCAGCACCCATAGTGGTTATCAGTGGAAATCTGCCTTTATTTTTCGCCTGTCTAAGTGGTTTGTTCCTCATGTCCTTCGTGAATGAGTTCAATGTATGAAAAGCTGGCAACCACCCACCCTGCATCTGCAAGGAAGAAAAATTCACACTGCGGGCCATGGAACAAAAAGAGATCTGTCTGGATGTCTCAAGCACAGGTTATGGAGCTCAGCCTCCTGGCTAGACCTCGGCATTGAAAACCCACTAGCAAAACAAAACGAGGAATGTCAGCGGATGGGAACCATTTAACAATGTGCATAAAGGGTGGCACAATGAGCTGACCTCTCTTTCTGCAACAAGCTACCGCCTCTAATTTTGTTTTTTAGCAACTTCGCCCTGCAAAATCCCGAAGACAAATTGTCCGGGGTTCTTTTTTCAATTAAAGGATTGCCACATCAGGCGGACGACGTCAAAATCTTGAAATGTGTATTATCACTTACGAAACTAAGCAAAAATGTCATCCCCAATCCCAGGAACCTTGAGGTTTTTGTGTGCATGAACCAGTTTTGGGAGAACCATCTTTCAGGACGGCAAGCAAAACGAATTTAAAGAAAGAGCCTGTGAATCCTGGTGTGACAAACAAGGTATAAGCAGGGCCATTGGAAATATGCGGCAGGTGAGAGCCAAATTATGCGGCAGGGTTGAGTATAATATCCAGCAAGAAAAGACACATTATGCGGCACATATTGCAATCGTATTACTTCTTTATTTCGTCATTAGGTCTCGCCTGACCCAGCGCATGCGCTGGACTGGCGAGACTTATTCAGAGGGCTCCAAAAAGTGCTGCCAGGCTAGAGCTACAGTGCATGTGCACGGGCGCGCGCGCCGCGCTTTACCGCGATTACTTTCACTTTCACGGCCACACGGTCGCTTTGTATAGCTAATAGGTCTTGCTTTTGGGACCTTATAAGTATTTAGTTATGCAACTGTTGCATGGCTAAACACTTATAAGGTCCCAAAGGTGCGACCTATTGGCTATGCCAATGCTTGTTTTTAAACTTGGTGAGACTTTCTAGGCATTGACTACACTTTGTTAGTACCAGTAGCACTAAACAACAGCAAGGTGACCAGTCCAGCTTTGCAAAGGGTCTTCCAATATGTGGCAACACGTGTCACTGCAATTTTAGTCACTTTTGGACTAGAAACTATTTTATTGCTACAATATGCAGATTATGCGGCAGATTGATGGAGTATGAGGAAAATCTTTAACTATGCGAAAATCGCTGCAGTCGCACAATCGAATAATTCCTGTGGCCCTCGGTAAAGGTAGCACCACTACTCAGGGAAGAAAGAGGTGGGAGAGCTGGAGGATATATCTTAAACCAGCAAGAATAAGCAGATTGCGCAGCAGTCTTCCTGATGCCCTGGACGTCTCCACTCAACATGGAGGGCCATGCTCAGCATTGTGGGTGTCCACCTCAATTGCAGGTCTCCAGACCATGAAAACGCCGTGGCAAAAAATACATTCTGTGTGACGTTATAGGAGAATATGTTTACTGCAACAGAATTCTCTAACAGACTTTAGCCAGAAGTAGTAATTGCAGCACACATGTGCCCCTTCACATTTATTTGAGGCCTTGCTGGCGTTCACTTTATCAACCCAAGTCTGTAAAAAACAACACACCCTAGGAAAGGAGTCACGCTCCGGTAGATTCTCCTATCAGAGCACCAACATCTGCAAATGATTGTTCTTCCATGAAAGACACATCCTCGCGCTGAATTACCCGTGCAATATGTGGTAAGAGACGAGATGTGGTAAACAATGCAGATATCCTGCTCTGTAATCATTCTGCAGATCTTTCGTGTTCCACAACTCTTCTAGCATGCATAGATGTGGTGGCAGCTGGAATTATTAAATACCACAAAAGAGCCGCCACCACATTCGCTCACTTTACCACATATATGCCGCATGTCTGCAAGCTTATTTTTGGTCTCTTCACGCAAAGAGAATGTGAGCTAAAGGAAATGGGGCGGTGGCACACAAGAGGTGATAGATTGTGCTTAAACGCCGTAAAAAGGAAAGCTTTTGAGTGCAGTAATGTTAAAAAAACCAATGATGCCTGAAGCCACTTTATGCGAGGATATTACATTTCATGCTAGCCAGCGACAGGCCTCAGTGGTTGTAAAACACCATCGATTACCGACAGAGGCCGAGGAGAGTGTCGCTGAGAAGCCCATATAAACGACTTGAATTACAAGCACAGGGTTTGCTTTCACAGAAGACTGTGTAAAGTGCACCTGTGTGCGCTGTGTCTCAGAATTAAACTCGCCTACTAACATTTCCCCTACCTGGTTATGTAATCGCACACTGTAACAAGCATTTGCAATCCAATATGACTCGCATTTACGCAAGACCCATTGCATTGCAAACGCCGGGGGGAGGGGGCGGGGGGGGGGGTTAGAGATGGCAACAACAGCAGGAGTGCAGGGGAGAGAGGGGTGAGAGAGCACAGACAGCGGGAGGTGGAAAGCGAGAAGAGATTTACGCTGATAATAGTGTCAACTGACATGCACAGAGGTAAGTTACACGCACCCTTCTACTCCTCTGTAGAGCACCCACATGGCGATCCTCCAGCTGCTGCGGGTGGGGGTGAACGTGGATCATGTGACACAACAGCTGGGTCCATCCAGGGAGGGGCGGGAATGGGAACGGGAACCCGGAACCAGGCAAGGATGGATGTCCAGGAAAACTACAGTGCCACACCGACACAGAAGAAGGACTAGCCGCACAGAGGAGGCGCCCTGCCGCTGAAATAAAGGATGGACTCACACCATCGCAGAGGGAAGGTTACAAGAGAAAGTTAACTTTATGCAAATTGAAAGAAACAGCGGTAGTAAATAATTAAACAAGCATTTGCAATGCAATAGGACTCGCATTTACTCGAGACCTATTGCATTGCATTGCAAATGCGAGTGCAGTGTGGGTGCTGGGGGATCACGAAGGGGCACGGTCAGCGGGAGTGCGGGGCAGAGGGGTGAGAAAGCACGGACAGCGGGAGTGAAGGGGTGGGAGAAGGGACAGCGGGAGTGCGGGAAAACTAGTGCTCACAATCTCAGTCACACATACCATGCAAAACTCTCAGTAAAGGGGCCAATAGCCGTGGAAGGAAACAAATGACTGACACGGCTGTCATGGGGAGGGACTAACAAGCTTAAAACCAATTGGAAGGCAGCATTTAGAACCTAAGCCAATGAAGAAGATGAGCCGGAGAGTGGGCGGAGCTTCCACGAAGCTTCCACACTATAGTGTACACTGCATGCCTCGCAAAGCGATGGCAGCGCATTCGCGCTGCAACGCTAGGAGAGACCTATAAACAAACAGAGAGGGAAGAGAGGTCCAGCTGGGAAATTTAACTCAAGAATGGCTATGAAAGTTGGGTTGCCAAGCACTAACCAATATATCCTCACATTGTTGCCTTCGCAGTCATGCCTCATTAAACCTGGATCTGTCCCATTCCTAACTCCGTGTAAACGAAGCAACTCGGCTCACTGACAATATCCCACACAAACATGTGTGCAGAACACAAAATCCCCTAAAGCAGGCTGATGACTGGAAGCAAATGAGCATGCGCTCTCAATAGAGACACTTTTTATATTCTGCATGCATAAAATGGAAAGTTCTAATGTTGTTATAAGTACTACGATTCGAAATATAAATTAATCACTTTGCAACTTAATCGGTCTCGCTTTTGGGACCTTATAAGTATTTTGCGATGCAGCACATTATCACACATTACTGCATATTAAAAGCATTCTTTTTGGAGCTGGGAGCTTAGTTTTAGGTGCACTGGAAGGCAAAGCCGAAACACACACAGCAGCACAGAAAAGTTTGGCGTCAGCGACGCACAATTGCCTGTACCAGATCAGCTAGCCTATAAAATTGCCAAAAAGAGTTGACTATAAGATGACATTTGTTCAAGTTATGCCCTGGCGATTCTCCTATAGAAAAGGGCCTTAATGTTCTCCTTCTTCCAGATAATGACACATATTGTGCCTTACTCAATGCAGAGGGAAAGAGCGGGGGGAAGGAAACACTGAGTTAGTGCTCGGAGGATGGGGGAGGGCTCAACGCGAACCGGGAGGGTGAAAGCAATAAAGTGTAACATGAGAGAAGCCGACTTTAAAGCTCCAAGGTGGCCTGATAAAATTAAAATGAAGTGGTGCTTGCTGAACCGAAGGAAAGGCAGCCATTACATCAGCACGTGCGCTTAGTGAGCGCGGACAAAAAACTCACTTGATGCACACGGAAAGGGTTAGGGGGAGGGAAACGCTGCGATCTTCTCTGAAGGTGGGGGAGGGCTTCTAAAGTGAACCAGGAGGGGGAAAACAATAAAGCATAAGAGCAGCCCACCGTGAAGCTTGGAGGTGAGCGCGCTCAAAAAACGGAAAGGCAGCCATCAGCTGAGCGCGAGCACTGCTCGAGGACAGCTAAAAAAATAGTGCTCACAAGTGTAATAAATAACATGCAGGGTAAGAGTCCATATGACAGAAGCAGTCCATATTGGAGGTTACAAAATTTGAAAAGGAGGGACTAGTAATCTATTTCACCAATTTATAGCAGATATTTACCAAGGACAGTAAGAGCAGCTAATAGAAAAGATGGAAGTGTCTTCAAGCCCATATTCTGAACACAGCATGTCTCGAAGAGACCGAGCAAGCACTGCCTAGGCGAGACCTAAAATTGGTCGCAAGTATAAAATGGTTGTGCATGTTGTTGCGATTCGCAAACATTGTGAATTCAACCTTGGTTTTTTACATCTGCATCCGCTTTAAAAGTACAATCTCTTGTGTATCAGGGCCAAGTACACCTAACGTTCCCTCTCCATGTCTGCCTACTGGGATGTGGTTGTTCTGCTAGTGCAGCACTTGCTCAGACTTAAGACGATTCAGTATAAAAACATATGTACTAAATGCACCTATGTACAATGCAGTCTGCTGCTTAACCAAAGAGTATTTGCTCACAAAGCTCTCTTTGTGGAACAGTATTCCAAGTAGGCAACCTTCTGTGGACAGCAGGATGTGACAAAGGTCAGTTAATGTCACTTTCACCTTTCCCTGTTTCTAACATGTCTCCTCCTTGGTTCGCTCACTGTTAGAAATGGGATTTCTGGTTGGCTGAGGCGTGCGCCAAAGCCAGGCAGAAACCACCACTCTAGTCAGGGCAAGGAAGTTACATGCCAAAGATAACCCCCGCGCACCCCCTTGGTAGCTTGGCACGAGCAGACAGGCTTATCCCAGATGCCATGTGTAAAGCATTTGCGCATGCACACAGCAGCAACATCCCAGGCCCACCACAAAAGAAACTCCACACAAGGTTATATATAAAAATAGTCTTTGTATTATCATAACACATTAGAATAGTAAGCACATATTATACAGGGTGCCACCTGGCACTAGGTCATATTTACAAGGGATTATTTACACCTGACAGGGCCAACTGGACCACTGTCAGGACCATCACAAAGTTAACCTAGTAAATGTAGAACTTATCATAAACAGAGAACACAACCAGTAACTACTGGTAACCACTGTACTTAGCATCAGTCTGTAACATAAACCACATTATGCACAGTATCACATTGGGCGCCAAACGCATCGTACGCCAACCTCATCAGCATAAACACATTATGCAATTCTCTCCCAAGTCTAAACACATTAAACCCTAACCTCCTAAGCATAACTGCATTAGGGAATAACTCTTATTAGCATAAACCACCATATGCGAACCAACCTCATAATCATAAAACGCATTTAGAGGTATCAACACAGGTGCCTAAATCATTCTACATACATTACAATTCCTCGCACCCAAAATCACAGTAGGGCCTGGCGCCCTATAAATCTAACAATCCCCCCTGGCCATCCCAAAGGGGCTCAAATGCCCTTTGTCCCAAGAGTCAGGGCTGCTGCCTAGGCAGCAAAGGTCAAGGGTGCGCCACTGCGCAATACCTAAACGTTGCAGCTGCCCACTACTTGCTGGGCAGCTGAGAACAATAGTCTGGGGGCCTAAATGGTGCAGCTGCCCACTACTTGCTGGGCAGCTGTGAGAGTTAACAATGAGGCAGGGGCTCTCAATGGCCCGACGAAGCAATATGCAAAACGTTGGAGCCACACATGGCTCTAGAAATAATCAGGTTCCATGGAGCACACTAGCTCCCGAAGTACTCAGGCCGTAATAAAGAAAAAGAACGGGCCCCCTGGCACTGTGGAGCGCACTGGTGCTTTAAATCAATATGGCCCACGTTGGAGCGCAGGAGCGCTCAAAACAAACATGCCCTAAGAGGTGGAGCCACTTAGGCTCGGAAAACCATGGTACCTCCACTGGCACCACACGGGATTTCTAAGGAAGCTTTGCCCATCGTTGGAGTGCCCTGGCGCTCAAAACAAATATGCCCCCACAAGAGGAACTGGCACCCAGCGTTGCAACGGCCCTCTGGTAGGCGGGGCCGCTCAGGAAGAAGATGCCGGCACCGGATCCCGCCCAGCCCTCACTTACCGGGGCTGACGGGGCACTCCTCCGCACTTCACCTGGGCCCCCTCCTGGGACCCGGGACTTCTCTTGTCCAGCAACCGCCACCGCGGGGCTCTCTCTCTCACCCATGGGGGCCCCCCATTTCTCTCGACGCTGGACTCTTCTCTCGCGGGGCTTCCCTTCCGTCCCAGAAGCCCCACCCACGATGTTGCAGCCTCGCCTACCTTCCGGGTCGCGTTGGGCAGCGGCACGGAAGGGATTCGATGTGCGGCTCGAGCCGCGGGGGTAATTTCACTCGGAAGCGGGGTGGGGACCCGCGAAAGAGCAAAACTGCGGGGTGGGTACCCGCCAATTAAAATAAAGATTAAGCAGGGTGGGTTCCCGCGACAGCGCAACACTGCGGTGTGGGCACCCGCCAATTAAAATAAAGATAAAGCGGGGTGGGCTCCCGCTTGTTTCGATAAAGATACCGGCGGGGTGGGCACCAGCCGAACCAGGCACACGGCGGGGGAATCCCTACGCTGGGGATTCCCTCGCTTTCCTCCGGCAGCGCAGTGCTGCAAACGCCAGCTCCTCTCTCCTGGACAAAAATGAAAATAAGCGCCCACAGGGCGCTGGAAGCACCAAAAGCCCTCTTCCCCAAGGAGGGCAAGTCCCAGCAAAGGATCTGCCCAAATAAGGAAGAGAATAAGTCCAATGGGTATCAAAAAAGGCAAGAGGGGCCCAAAGAAGCAGTCCTCCAGGCATCCAGGGGCAGGGGAGGGCCCAGGGAGGCAAGCCTTCCCCCGAGCCCCAGCAGCAGCATGCCCCTGGTAGATTCAAGTCCACAAACAAGAACATTTTCATGGGGTCACAGGCCCTTCTTTTATACAGCCTTTTCCTTTGTTCTGCAACTCTAGGGCAAGGGGAGCACCAGATACAACTGGTTCAGGAGCACTTTGTTTTGTTCAGCTCCCCTCTCTATTCACAGGACAGGCCAGGGACATCAGACGCACCACAGGAGGTGGAGCCAGCATTGTGAAGGGAAGGCCCAGCCCCATTCAGGTCCCAGGTGCAACTCCTCTCTCCCATCTACATGCAGATCTCTCCATTCACCGCCGGGCAGACACACCCTGGCTCCTGGAATTCCCCTGCCCTCTCAGCTCCTGTCAATCACAAACCAGACAGGCAATTCACATCACACAGCACACAGACATGCCAACTTCTAGAAGTGGCACTTCTCCACCAGACACAATAAATCTGCGCACACCATTGCGCAGCATCTATTCTCACGAGTTTGCACGTACCAAACTCGCCCCTGCAATCCTCTCACATCAGGAACTACCATGGACACACACACATATCTCCCATGCATTCCTATGAGAGGGCAGGCCAGTCTCACTAAAGGTACCACAGAGCACACACACTTTACACTGGGACACAGTGCTACAGGGCCTAGAGGCCTAAAACTACTAACACTACATAGGGACAAAAGGGCAGGATAAATGCAAAAAGTTTAGGGGTGAACCTGCAAAAAGGGCCAGGTCCAACACTCACCATTCCATGCACTAGGATGCAACTGAACATTCGTTTTTCACCTATTCAGTAATTTTGCTGAGTCCCTGATGGCCAAGACTGTGATCAGTGCAACAGTATATCCCCTTTATTTCTCTAGCCCAATCCCAACTGCAAGGTCACTTAGTCTTCTCCTGGTGATGCCGCAACTTCTCCTTCCATTTCCACGCTACTATACAGATTGTTCGTCCTACTCTGGTTCTTTCCATTTTCGCACCTTGTTAGGTGAGTTGGAAAGTAAAATGCAGGCACGACTGTTTTTCCCTGACATTTGCTTTATAACATTCTTATTCTCAAAAACAGTGGCTGAACAGTAAAGTGTTACGATTTGGAAACAGCTGATATGAATGAAATGAATACACAGGACTTAAAAAAATGTGGAGACCCAGTTAATCGGTTATATAGTAATAAGTATAAATACTCGACGGTATTGTACTAGCCATACAGAATTTAAACATTGGCTTCTGAAACAGTGCTTAAGTGCTTGTGATTGCAGTGTACACTGTTTTTTGAAGACAGCACAATCATGTGCCTACCAGCACAGCTGAGGTGCAAGGGTTTTAAAAGAAAAAAAGGGAATAATTAATTCCCTCTATTTAGTAGTAACCCAAATATGGTTTTACTGCTCATTTGTCTCCTTGCAAAACTATCAATGTTTTGACCCTGTGGTCTAAAATGTCTGTGGGTCATCATCAGGACAACTAAACTTTATCGAGCATATTTGTTTGGGGATAAAGGACTGCAATATTCTAAAAGAAGGCGAGCTGAAAGTCCCTTACGTCATAATCAGTCAAATACAAAAAAAACTAATTGTCAAGAAGCAAATTCAGAAAAAGGAAATAAAACAACTAGGTCATTGTGCGCATGGCATCGTGTGGAAGAGGTCCTATTAGTGTCTGGAACAAGAATTAAAGTAATTTTCAGTAATTTCATACATACGTACAGTTTTGAAAGTTTATAAACCGTAACATTTTCTAGATGAACCATTGGTTTGAATAAAACTCTACTCTATGTCACTCTACTCCACTCTCCTCTATACAACTCTACTCTACCCTGCACATGTCTGAATCCTGATCAATGATTCTGTGGCGTGTGTGCCTGCATAAATAATAAGGAAGGCATACGCTTGAATGCCTGATGCTATAACTCAAACTCTCATAATTCTAAGGTGGATAAAAATTACTTCTGTTGAGTACTTTATTGACATTTGTATAACACATAGCCTTCCCGGGGGTATGGCTTCATGGCACTGGCATATTTTAAAAACCATTAAATGGCAAAAATGATTTCGCTAGCGTTATTATGATTCTTACTATAATTATTACACAAACACAAGCATACTTTTGATACATTTTATTACCCATAACATGCATCGACATGCATGTAACATGTTATTGTCCTTGCCTGTATTGTACATAGAATGCAACTTATCTTTCAGCAAGAAAACTACAACTTCCGTTCCTTGTTCCTCATCTAAGATGGTGCATGTTTTCTTCCTTTTCTGTCTGGTCTAGAGAGCGTGAGAACAGTGAACTATTTTATATTGACTTATCTTTTGGCCAGGATGCAGCAGGGGTGTGTCCCCTGCTACTACAGATCGCTTGCTGAGTCTGGAGGGAAGGCGTGGCCGCACCAAGGTGTGCACATTGCTGACACCTGACCTACTCCAGGACACACGTGTCTGAACAGGCGTCACTGATTGCTGTTTTAGTGTAGTTGGGGTGGGCAGTGTGCCCTCTTTCGTTTCTTTTACTAATCACAGGCGCCTTTTAAACGAGAAGCTTGCCTGATATCCACAGGGGGGGACTAACAGCTGGAATCTAGACTAGAAATCCGACCAATTTAGCAATATAAATGCGGCCGTCTGGACAAACTTCAGAAGGGTGGCACTTTGCTTCCACCCGAAGAAAGGCATGCATTGCCAGCCTCTGTACCAGGGGCAGCTGCCCGGTGGCTCACCTCCCCAAGTCACCCTGTGGGTGTTTCCCCACGCAGTATTTACTTGCTTTATCAGGCAGATGAATAGATGCTGCTCTTCCTGACATTTCTCTCATTCACAGGGAGTGGTGTCCTCGTCGTCCCCCCAGGCCCGGTTTCCCAGCAGCTTGGAGTGTTGCCACATGCCCCGTCAGAATGCTGCCCTCCGTACAGTACTTTGGCCCTATCTTCCTTCACCAGCACTGTGACCTTCCTCCGCCCTTCTCTTTGACTCATTGATTCTTTCACCACTCCTCCTGAGCCACTACCCTCTGCACATGGCAGCTTGTCCACCCTTCTGCCCAGAATCCCTAGAGGATTTTGTCCCATTGATCATCAAGTGTGGTGGACTGTCCTGACTACAAAGAGCCAGAGTGTCTAGTCATCCAGCACTGCCTGTGTGGGTATCGGAGCTGCCCACGTACATGGTATGACTGTAATTATTTATACATTCGTATAGAGTCCTTAACCCTGGGGTACCAGCAAACTGTACATGGAGAAGCGAACTCATGCTTCAGATTAAACAAAAGTGGATGGAAGAAAAATAATTCAATAAGCGCAAAAATAAATCAAGGTATAGTTCAGTTTGGTTGGTTTGCAATGTGCCCACAATGAGACAAAAGCTGACAAATGGGAAGGTTGGTGGATGGATGCAGGGAGGTGAGGACAGAAATAATGTAAAGGACTGTTTTAAAGGTCAGGATAAAGTGTAAAGCAGAGATTAAACCCTTACTTCTCTCCACCACCATGGCGTATCCCACCACGCTGCAACTAACTTGGCAATCGTAGCTGGCCATGAACCCCATCCATATACCTGAATGGACACATATGGTGTTTCTATAGCTAAAACCTAGTCAAAAGGCAGTGGAGCACTGTACAGAGTGAAAGACAGGCATAAAGTCAACCAGTGATAGAAGTGATAGATGGGTTGTGTGTGGTAAATATACTGTCATTGAGATATTCATGTCTGTAATCAATAGCCCTAACTTTTTAGTGCTGTACCATCCACACTCTACACATTCCTACCCAATCCTACAGGCAATGGGAGCAATTACGTCAACTATGACTAAAATGGCTGATACCATGGACAGCGAATCAGTCGGTTGCACCGAACGAATAATCTTGTTAAAGGATATAAAAAATGAGCTCCAAATAATGTGCAATCTTCAGGAAAATTTCTTACAAAAACATATGTGTCCGGTAAAGTGTTAATTTTATCTTGCAATCCTGACAAGACTGGACAATATTGTTCATTCATTACAATGTTTACCGAAAAAACTGCAAAAACTGGACCTGTCATGACTCGAATCATATAAGTTACAGCTAAAGTCAAGTTCAATTGCCAAACAATACATTAGTGATGTGATGAACAAAGGAGCTAACTTTCAAGCCAATTCTTCAAATACTTTCAACACTAATGCTAACGACTAATTGGCTACCAATCCTCCCCTAAATGGGAAGGGAAATACCCATGCGCCTGACTATTTAACTACTAATTTAGTGACCACAGGCTCCTGTCTCTCTCTCCATGGCTCACTGATCACTAGAATCCCTGTAGTGGTCCATCCTACGCGCTTATCATTCTCTAGGAATCATGGGGTAATAAAAGTATGGTCCAAGGTTGATGAACCCTCTTTTTTTAGCACAGTTATTGGTCTCCACTTACTCCGATTTTTTGGTCTGCTTATCAGTGGACTCCCACAAGGGTCGGGTCCTGCCCTCCTCAATAGCTTTAACTTGATTTGTAGAGTAGCAGTTGACCTTCTCTTGGTCCCGCACAATAGGGGACGTAAGCCACCTGTAAAGTGGTTTGATGCTAACTGCACCCAGGCACACAACCAGTTACTCGCTGTGCTGAAACAAACTCCTAGAGATCAGGACACGGTGCAAAGATGTAGAACTTTGTACCAAGATGCCCTCAAAACCAGAAAGAATACTATCAGAGAGGTAGCTTTTTCATCACTGGTTTAGGCAAGTGAACTTAGGAACTGCAAGGCCTTCTGGGCAACAGTAAATCACAGTTTTTTTAGGCCAAAAAAAGAGACTGGCATAGATACTGTTATTCCATCTGAAACCTGGTTTGCCCATTTCACCAAGCTTTACGCTGACCCTTGTTTAGGGAACCCTGAGATCCTCAATCATATCCCTTTAGATCCTACTCAGCCGCAGACCAGCACCTTAAATGGTCCCAGCGCTCCGCTAAGTTTTTGGCGGGTCTACTTATTGAACTGCAAGAGGTTATATGGGCTGTGGCTAGTTGTCTGGTTGGGAGTGCTCCTGGTCCAAACAGGCGTGCCTCTGATATGTTTAAAGCCAATGTCCCACTGTGGGCCCCTTTACCGACAAAGGTCTTTAATGCCGCCTTAGTGGCTGGCCCTCCTAAGAACTGGTCCCATGCAACGATTTTTCCTATTTTTAAAAAAGGCTCAAAAAACAACCCCCCGCTATCATCCTATTTTATTGACTAATTCCACCACGAAGAATATGGGATGAATTCTGCTGGACTGCTTGCAGCTTTGGGCCGAGGAACGTAACATACTTTCGGATCTCCAATTCGGTTTCTGCTCCGGCCTAGGCACAATCGAGCAGTCCTTAAATCTACATTTGTTAATTGCCAAATACACTGTGGCCAAGTGTGGCAAGTTGTATTGGCTTTTATGGATTTGAGTTCTTCCTTTGACTCTGTAAACAGGCCTAAATTGTGGGACATCATGACCGATAAGGGAGTTGATCTTTACATTGTTAATTTCCTCAGAGATCTGCACAATAATATCACTGCCAGTATAAGGTACGGCTCAGATTGAGAAACTACACCATCTTTCAACCTTGCAAGGGGTGTACGCCAGGGCTGTGTCGTGGCTCATTTCCTGTTCTCCATTTATATAAACAGCTTGGAGGATAAACTGGTTAACCTCAGGGCTAATTGCCCACGTGTAGGTGCTTGGAGTATCCCCACATTAATTTATGCAGACAATACTGTCCTAATCACCAGGACTGCGAATGGCTTACAACGTCTGCCAGACATGTTTTGCAAATTCATGGCCAGTCTAGACCTTATGGTCAACCAAAATAAGACCCACATAATGATTTTTGGGGGAAGGAAGAAGGACAATATCTCCTTTGTAAACTGCAAGAAAGTTGGTTCTTTTCCTACTTTTTCCTACCTTGGCATCCCCTTTGATACCCATCTCTCATGGGGACCTCTGAAGACCAGTAGAGCTGTTGCCTTCTCCAAATCAGTGGACGTCGTCCTTAATTTTTTCCGCAAACTTGGTCAGAAACCAATAAAGGATCTCTTGAAAGTCAATAAGCCACATTCTGTGCTGTTGTCTCGTATAGGGCTGGGGTGTGGGGCATTGAAGATTAGGGGGCCCTTGAATTTTTTTTTTTTTTTTTTATCAAGACACTGCTAGCTGTCCTCCAAAGCACTAGTTACTTCATCTGGCACACTGAGGTAGGGATTGGCTATATTAGCAATCTCATCAAAATCCAACCACTCATTTTGTGGCTCAGAAATTGAACCAAGCGTCAGACATCCTTTAATAGGGCTGTGCTTGCAGACTGCTTAAAGCTCGACCACTGATTGAGTATTCCTTGGTTTAAGTATATACAGAATTTATGTTGTAGTATGAGACGGGGGGACTGGTTTACCTCTCCTAGCAATGCATTAGCCAGCTCTACCAGGACTCTGAAGAATGCGTTTTTAGAAGGATGCCTGGAAAATAGAATGCTGAGTGCAGTAGATAAACCAATGGTCCAGACCTATATGGGGATTTGTCCGGCTCTAAGTCCTGTGCCATACTTAGTATGGGTGGGGAATCACAAATTGTAACTGACGAGACTCAGGTTATGCACGGTGCATTTTCTTGTTGCTTTTCCGTCACAAGGCACTTACTTTTTGCAACTTCCTTTATGCTCATGTGACAACCAATCATCTCAAACTACCCTACATTTTATGTTTTTCTGTAAATTGTATTTGTTGCTGAGGAAAAGCTATTTGTTGCACAGCCTCAGGGCAGCCAATATTCGTTTTTGTAGAGCCGCCTTTATCTACCTGCACACCTTACCCTTGGTCAAGATCTGCATCTCTGCTGCCACATATATTGAACACGCCATCAAGTGGAGGGCTACTATTTATTGTAATGTTTTAGGAATTCTAGGTGGATACTTAAATGGTTCTTTTTTTTACTGACTGCTGTGCCTTTTATTGTTGTACTGATTGTTCTTAATATATCTGATATCTTGCTTAGATAATTCTGGGGGACATAACGGACCCCAAATGAGTTCCCTCTTAAGGACTTCTTCCCAGGTTTTTGCTCCTTTGGTTTTATCTGAGCTTGGTGGTAAATCACTTGACTACTGATGTTGTACAACTGTTTACTTACTGCTATGAATTGAGATTTGTATTTATAATGTTTTAAAGTATTTATACTGTTTTGACTGTGTACTTTTATGGTTCTGTTGAGCCAAAATAAAGTTGATTAAATTGAATTGAACTACTAACTCATGTGGTAGAGAAGTTTTAACTATTGACCTAGCTTCTCCAACTGAAGAGGAGTTTGGACTATATATCACCAAACGCCGTTTAAAGAAATTAAATAAAAAAATAAAAATCCGGCAATTCTATAAATGCGCAGAGACCTCAAACAAGCGATAAATCTAAAGTACCTCTATTTCCTATATTTGACCAGAGAGAAAGGGCTGCAGGAATAAGGGGTTATCTCCTAGTGCAGCTGCCAACTTTGGAATTAACACAGATGATTATGTTGGTAGGACTAAGGGATCTACTGCAATCAAAGAAGTAAAATCAATAAGCGCAAAACAGACTTCTAACAGCAGTACGGTTCACAGAAGCACAGCTTGCCTCGGGACTTCTACCCTGGTTAAGCCTAACAACAAAGACAATCAGGCAGACATATCTACAAAAATCTCCAAGACTACTGCGGATGGTTTCTCATTTGTAGCTAACATCCTATCTTTAATAGTTTTTAATGCAGACATGATAGCTACGCCACGCAATCTTGAGCCCTCAGTGTTGCTCTCAGTCGATACAAATAGTGGGTGATAGCAAAGAAATAAATGTTAGAACAATAGAATGTTGGGTACTCCATTGAAAACAATGGAGTGCTCCAAACAATGGAATTTTGAGTGCTCCGTTGAAAACAGTGTAGTGATCCGGGCTTCTAATGGCCAGGAGAAGCAGAGATCTAAGATTCTAATGTTTGTTCACAGCTGAGAACAAAAGACCTCACGGTGCCCTAGGGGATTTCAATACCCTCAGGCTCCGTGAGCCCTTTGTTTTACAAATGAGAACATTCCGCCCTCTATGGGCGGAATGTTCTAATAGTCTTAGAGCCCTATGTAATGAGCTCTATTGGTCATTAAAGACCTGCTCCCTTGATAAAGGCCCTCGCCTTCGGTTCAGGCTTTTAACGATGGAGCAGGCCTTTAATGGCCAGTAGAGCCCGCTACGGAGGGCTCTAAGACTATAATACAGCCATAGCTGGATCACTCAAGCCACTGGATGATCTGAACTGTATCCTTTGGGCGCCACAACGCAGGAATAGCATTCCACCAATGGGCTTTGCAGCCTTGGCTAATGGTGCTTCCCCCTTGCATTTCATTCCTGATTATGTTTCACAAGGTCCGCATGAAGCCTGGAGTCGCCAAAACATTTTGAGGCTATTACATCACTTCACAGACCTAGCAGATATCTCTTCAGCAGACCTGTTAAGTGTTCACTTAATCTAAAATGTTAGCACTCAAAGCGAGCTCATAAGAACAAGCTGGGTCAGTGAAAGAATAGTGCAAATGATTCTGGCAATAAGAGCATTATGGGATGTTATATTTGGAAAGTCAGTAAAGCCAAACTATCCGTCTAAATTGCAAGAAAGACTGGCATATCAAAAAGTAATTACTAAAATAAGCCACTTTCAAGGCCCTTCATGTGCAGTCAAGGAGCCGAACCTGTGAATAAGCATTGTTAAATTTCCAACGGCAGAACATACAGTCACAATCACTGACCAGCCGATGCATCATTTTCATCAAACCTTGATTTTCTCAGGCCAGTCCTAGCGCCAGGGACCCAGAGGTAAATGCTATTGAGAAGTTGCTAATTTGCTCTTGGAACATTACAGGGATAGAAAGGCCTTTAAACATTGGCGGCGAGGATTTAATTAACCCTGGGCACTGAACTCCGCTCCGCTGGCGGAGGTTGTGGAACTTTGCATACTCCGCGTTCTGCGGGGATCGCGAAGTTCCTGCAAAACTTTCGACTCCGCAGCAGAGCGGAGTTCAGCCCCGGACCCTCCCACCTCTCACCCCCCGCAATAAATATTTTCTAAATGCAATCTACAATTAATGTATAATAAAACCGCACTTACCTTATCGGGGCTGCCCTCCTCTCCATAATCTCCTACGTTAGACATACGTCATAGTAGGACTGCGCATGCGCGCGCATGCGTAGTCCTACCATGGATTACGGCGAGGAGGAGGAGGGCAGCCCAGGATGCTGCGATAAGGTAAGTGCAGTTTTATTTTACATTAATTGTAGATTGCATTTAGAAAATATTTATTGCGGGGGGTGGGAGGCGCGGAGCGGAGCTCCAGGGAGTTTTTGGCCTACTCCGTGGTGCTCCGTGTAGAGCAACTCCGCTTGCTACGCCCACCCTTAGATTTATTACACATTTTTAATCAACATCAATTAATATGTCTCCAGGAAACCTGGTCAACAAAACCTTTTAACATACCAAACTTTAAAACATATGAAATCCAAGCCACCGTGAGCCCTTTGAAAAAGTTTCAGAATTAACACAAAAACATACTGTTTGCTAAGAGCGATTCTAAAGGATCCGAGGCGAAAACTAATCTTATTGGTAAATGTCTATTTTGCACCATCAAGTGTGAAAAGCACAAAAAAAAAACTTAAACTGTGCTAGATGAACTGGAACTAATTCTAGAACAGTATGCCTCAAATATAGTAAAGATAACCAGGGACTTTAATAATGACTTTTTATTTTTATAATGCCCACCCGCCATGAAGGATGATTCTCCAGATTAAGGCGCTGATTACGAGTTTGGAGGTCTCACAGGAGGCCTCCACACCAGCACCCTGCTGTGAGACCACCAAGCACGTAGTCAGACCGCCCTCCGGATTTCGAGTTTAATCCTGGTGGGTGGTACTGCGGCAGTGGTCACACGGCAGTACCTTTCATAGGCTCAAAGGAGAGCCATAGAAAGGGAGCGCCACAGCACGGTCCTGCACAAGAAGAAATGTACCATGTCGTGCATTTCTCCCTGTGCAGGAACTGGGGGTGCAAACAAGCAGACGGGCACTACATGTCCCCCCCGCACAGAGGTGATGGGGGCCCTGTAAGAGCCCCCCGAGTTGCCTCACCGTCAACCTTTCATGGCAGGCTCACAGATGTGGATAGAGTCGCAGGGAAGCAACTCGTAATATGTTTGGCGTGCCGCAGGGGCACCGCTAGCATATTGCAGCCTCTGACCACTGCAACACCACCGCAGGATCCATGATCCCAAGCGGTTGCAGTGGTCCTGTGGCGGTCTGACTGCTAAACTCAGAATACGGCGGTCGGACGGCGGGTGCAGCAGTGGCCACAGCACCACCACCACAGATTCAGCAAGCGCATAATCAAGCCCTTAGTCTGAAATATTCCTGAACCAATTATGGGAATCTGATGGGAAAACCCAAGGCAAAATAATTGGGCAATGTGTGAATTCTTCACAGATCTAGAACTTTGTGCTCTAAATGGAAGATTTGTGTCAGATCAACCAGCAAACCCGACCTTTATCTGTGTCTCTGGGTGAAATTGGAATTGCTCAAATATGGGATTAACCCCACCATTTTACATTTTTTAATATCCCTTCATGACAAAACATAGCTACAGTTGAAGTTGACAAAAAAATATTTGGTCCCCAAAGATACACACTGCCAATGCATTGAAACCACTACTCTTTGCACTGTACATAGCAAATGTATCAATGCTTTCAAACGCTCCAAAGGGATTTGCCCCCAATTTAGGAAGATAACTAATCAGTTATGACCATGACATCATCTTATTTTTGACGACATCATCTTATTTTTGACCATGACATCATCTTATTTTTACTGAACGCATCAGGACTCCAATTGCAGTTACAGAACCTACAAAAATGCATGTCGAACATGACCTAAAAGTCAACCTAAGTAAGACAAAGACCATGATCTTTGGTATAGTCGGGAAGCATGTTAAATCAACAGTTGAAGGCAACACTTGGGAAGAAGTACCAACTTATCATTACTTAGGCCTAACCGTTGATAACCTACTAGGCTGGACATGCTGTCTTTCAAACTTGTACATTTGAAAGTAGTGGCCAACGTTTTAGTGGGTCACAATCAGGTTGCACAGCTGTATACGCATTAGTACCTCAAAGTAGTACACATCCACCAAAGTAATCAATTGTTTATCCTTTTTATTTTCTCCTTCTTTTTCATCATTTATCCTTGTTTTTCATCACGTCAAAGGATGTAAAAATTTGTTAATATTACTTTTAGCGTATTAATGTTCTGAGTATTGCCCATCCAGGCCTATACATGAACTTGTTCAGAATTTTCAAATCCTCCACTCAGTTCGATACACATCTTACTCAATGCATTTCGGTTTGAAAAAACCTTCATCAGGAGTATCTACAAATTAAAAATACGTGTATCAGTCACATTGCATTTACAACCCCCGTAATATCAAAATATTATTTGCCTGCGTTCCTGTGCTTAATTTATCCAATGCGGTTTCTACTGAAAGTGCCTATAAAACTAAATCCCATCACCCTAAACATATAACCCTTCTCAACTGCGAGCTCCAAATCATACCATGTAACCCTAAAACGTGAACTCTACATCCTGATTTTAACAAAACTAATGCGCCCTGAATCAACAAACCCCTGACATTCTAACCTCTTAACCCCTATCAACCTCTAGTCACTTCTGTCCTGCTTGCCTACTCCCCCCCCGAGAATACTAAACCACTTTCCACACCGATTCAAACATCATGCCCGTTCCCCATGCATACCATACAAACTTGAAGACAAGGAGGACATGCGGTCTGTCACTCTATAAGGGTGCTGGAAACTAAACTAGGGCCTGCACTACTGTACGGAGCATTTGTTCTGCCCGAAAAATCCACAAGCGATCTGGAAAACGATTTATGAAAAACTCAGATATTTACTGAACCGTTGCTCCTCAATTCCCCAATGTAAACTACGGCTGGAGTTAAAACTGATCTGATTAAACTGTTTGTCGCTTAGCGGCAATGCTGACATATTTCTGTGACTGTGCAAGAGCGTAAAAAGACTCATTGGGAGCCCTGATCTACATCGAGGTAATCAAGAACCAAGATGTGGGCTTGACGTTGAACCTGGGTTCTGTCAATAAAACAATTGCAGAAAACAACTTGCTGTCATTGGCAGATCTCATCAATTTACCCCAAACAGGCTCTTTGGAAGATTGCGACAGCTGAGGATTTACTGACACTGCAGAAATATTGAAATGCCCATTGTACAACGGAATCATATACCAGACTAAAACAATAGTATTTTTTTCTAATTTGAAGCCAGGATGCAAACAGAAATATATGAGATTTTGCTTCATGTTGATACAAATAGCTCAAATTAAGGGGCCTTGGGATATTAACAGTTTACCCTCCAAAGCCTGCGGCTTGTGCATCTACAAAGAGGAGTGGATTGAGCATTTAATCTGTCTATGTCCTAATTTATTAGAGCTACGAAAGAAATACATGAAAAGAAAACATTTAAATCAATCAATTGTAGATCGATCAGAGAGGCTGTTGCTTATTTTTTTCCACTACGTACTCAATTTATTGGGAAGTTAACTACATTTTCAGATTAGGTCTATTCTAGTTTTAAGGAACTGTGACTGAAATGCCGCTTTTAAGGAATATTCGCAGATGCGCTGTGATTTTAATGCCCTTTTTACTGTACAAATATTTTAATATATATTTTATACAATAAAGGCGTATTATTCATTCATCTACACATTCCATGTACTCTTAGATGCTGCCTACCACCAGGCACCCTGCGGAACATCCGCACTAATCATGACTTATCATGGAGCTCATTCACCCCCTTCTGGGAAAGTATGCACTAGTTTTACGTAAACAGCTCCTCCCCTGTGTAAAACAGCGGTGCGCCAATCCATGCCTAGAATGCGCCTCCCAGATCCAGGGCAGGATCAGGCTGGCCTTTATCCAGTATAATCTATGAATAAACAATAGCTGCAGGTCACAGAATACAGCGTCACTCCCAAATCAGTGCACTCCTGGTAGAAGAACGGTATACCTTCCGGTGTTGCTTAAGAAACAGAAGTCAGTGACTAACTGCGAGAATGACTCTCTTCTAACCTCTCCGGGCCATTAGCTAATGTAAATCACCCTACACGGTAAAATACAAGACCAATTGCAGCGTCAACAGACTTAGCAAGATCACAGAACCGGTAAATGCTGCCCAAATTACGAAATTGGTGCAGGACCATACACCAGGTAGGTAAGGTAACGCTACCTGAATGCACATAACGATGCAGAATTGAACATTTATTTCTGCATCTCGTCTTTTTATACGGTTTTGAACCCACTACCGGTATTCAAGGAATTAGGATCGAGGCGTCTCACACATCATATCTATTCACAAGAAGTCCTCCGTTCAGCCACCCCTTGAAGGTAGGAGGGACGCCCCCCACATTTATCAGTGCTCAGTGACCCATGCGCAGCTCTGCATCGAGAAAGGTGGATTGCAACTTTTCCATACGTAGACTCTTACCAAGCACGAGTCAGCTGGAAAAGCGTATAACACGCGCACTTGGGACCCCATACAAGACACAACTCATCATGTCTGCAAACTACACGTCTCGTGTGTTGAATGACGTGCCCTCGTGCACGAGTACAGGCAGCCCTCCTCTAGGAGAGCGACGAAAGTCACACCGGTAATGCGACTGACCCGGCTCGAAGGAAGACCACAACGTGCCACTGAGTCACACTCGGCCACTTGTCCTGCTGGTGACCTCTGAGAGGTCAACAGAGCCAGGACGGAGGCGGTCACGTGCCCGTAGCAGTAACCATTGTGCTGAGGCGGCGAGGGGAGTTTCCTAACGGGAATTTGACTGATGTCATCCATGCTGACCGTTTACTGGAAAAGGCTTGAAGCGCATTAGCGCCGACAAAGGCTGGAGTGGGCTGCGCGCCAAACTGAGGTGGGATATTCACTCGTTAATGCCCCGCAACAGATAACTGAGCGCGGGGCGCTGCGCTCCACCACCACCGGGATGTCAGCTCGGCAGAAGAGGTGAAGTGGAAGAGGCCTGCGGGCCCCGCATATCTCTTGATGGATTGTGCGCATCTGCAAACTCATACACAAAACAGCCAGTATTCCTAGGCAGTACATGGCTTCTGTATTAGTAGCGTTTTACGTGGCATGATAATGGTGGGGACCGTTTATAAGAAAGGCAACCCATAAAACCAACAGTGTAGCAAGGGCACAAGTCCTAAACAAGCATTGGCATAGCCAATAGGTCTCGCTTTTGGGACCTTATAAGTACTTAGTTATGCAGCACAATATCCTTGGTGCAACATCATCAACTGTTGCATGGCTAAATACTTATAAGGTCCCAAAGGCGAGACCTATTGGCTATGCCAATGCTTGTTATCCCTGATGCTGTTCTCCTCCATGTGCCCTGCGTTCTACCTTATGACTTTATAACCACTTAGTACTTTACTATCCAGTGTCTTGGATATTATGAATACCCTCATGTACCCCTTATAAACGTATTTGCAGGGCACAAGTCCTAAAAAAAGAAGTGGGGGGACGCTCCGAGTTAGGTGGTGTCACCGGAAGTGACCTCACGACAGGAAGTGACGTCACGAGATGTAGTCCCCACTAATTAACAAAGGTTAGAAGGCAATGGGGGCAGGTTCAAAGGGCAAAGGAGAATTTTTACCTTGGAATTAGTCACCGTATTGACACTCAAAGGAGCGGGGAAATGAAAGCTGCGCTTGTTCGGTGCGTATTTATTGCCCACAGTAAATTTGCCGGTCTCCGTCTGAAATGCATAAACACATACTGACCTTTTCTAATATACGGCCATGAGCGCCCGTCTGTCATACTGAACGGCTCCATCAACGTGAAACAACTTAAAGAGCTCTGTTCGCCCTCTCTCGACAATAGAAGGTGGGGTTTGGTGAGTGCTGAGCGCGCGAGCAGGCTCGGGTACCGGCTCCATCTTTTGGGCAGGGGGGACGTCGTCCACCCGGTAAAAACCCGGTAAAATAAGTGGGGGGACGCCGTCCACCCGCGTGGTACCCCGACTCGAGCCCTGCGTATTTGCATATTGTATTGTATTGTAATTGCATTTGTATAGCGCTTACTACCCCTGATTTGTAATGCGCACTGATACACTCGGGTCTGTAATTGTATTTGTACATTCACACAACTTGTAAAGCGCTCTGATAATCTCGGGTTGAGCTAGCGCTTTATAAAACTCAAATTAATAAAATACCAAGCTACTGAAAACTGTAACGCGAAGTTCCCATTCATTAGCGATCATGGGAGTCCAAACATGCTATCAGCCTAAACCAGAACTACATTTCTCTGGATGCAAGGCCTGGTACAGACAATGCTAGGAATACAGTCCTGAAATGTTTGTGACTCTGTATAAGACAAGACTCCGTATCCTAGACTAAAAGAAATAAATGGGCAATGCAACAGACTGCCATGAAACGTAAATATCCCAACCTGCTTTCCAGTCTCCAACTTGAATACCGGGCCTCCCTACACAACATTCTCTCGCTAGCAGTGCTTTAAATGGAAAAAAATAAGTGCAGGTACTCACCAAATTGAAATGTGGACTAGGGGGCGGGGTTTGGGGCGGGGCTATTGTGGCGGGGGTATGGGAGCGGGGCTACTGACAATGCTAAGGGACCCGGCCAGAGACACACATTTAATTTGACTGAGATTCAATTGATGCGCCGATGTGCAGAATGATACTGAGATGCAAAACATACATTCACCTGAGCCACTCAATGCAAATTTGCTTCTGATCTAGCCTGCGAACAATTTGATTACGCTTCACTAAATAGGCCAACAATCTTCACAGCAGCTAAGTCTGCTCACAAAACCCAGCAAAACGTGAGGAAAGCAGATTAAATCGGAGTCATTATCTTATGCATTTTATAGAAGGGCCTGCAGGCCAGCTAGGAGGAACGGACGGAAGCCGTGTCTTGTGGCCACTACTTCTGGCATTAGTACCTAATGGGTCGGTCTAGTGGCAGGGGTTTTGCATCATTGATAATCGAGATTTTGTTACAGGAATTTCAATAAAAAATGCAACTTTTGGGACACTTAACTTCCAATTGAGCAACCTACACGCAAACAACTGCAAGCATATTTTGAATTCTTTCTGCTGCAATATAAAGGCCACAATTTACAGACAATAGATAAATGCTATTTCTACAGCAGCATTCAGTACCAGTAAGTAATGGTACCAACTGATAACAGCAACAGTGCACAGTCACTGCACAGAGTTGGATTTAGGATTAGATGTATGGGATGCAGGCTCATTAATGCAATTTCACTATAAAAATATACCCATTTCTTTTCTTTGGGGGCAAAGAGGGAGAATTTTCCTTTAGTATATTCATCACCTCGACAGTCCTTTAAACTCTGGCCCAACAAATGGTGCCCCTTTTATTTTTTTTACACAATAAGGTCTGCATAAGTTTTGCTGTCTGTTGTCTTCAGAAAATGGAAGAGGGAGTGAAATGAGCAGAACCTACCAGCCAATCACATTCCACGTTCAATTATTAAAAACAGATTCTGTGGACATTCTTTGACATCCATATATCATACAGATTGAGAGCTACGCAAAGATTAATGTCTCTTCAGTTGGTAATGGTATGAATCAAAGGGAAATTAGTCATGTTTCTTTTTGTGCCAGGGTCTATAAGTTGTGTTCAAAAACCCTCATTCAAAAAAGAAACGCGACACAGCTGACGAGTTGGTCCGTTTTCCTGAAGCACTTTGATGGAGTGCTAATCTCCCCTCCTGCTGGCATGGCAGAATACGGCAACGTTTGTTTGGAGTCCGATAAAGGGAGTCTGCGCACATTACTAAGCCTTGATTCCTCCCCCCTCCCCGCTACAGCGTCACTATCACCACCTTCCTCCTTTATCGGACTCCAAACAAACATTGCCGTATTCTGCCATGCCAGCAGGAGGGGAGATTAGCACTCCATCAGAGTGCTTCAGGAAAACGGACTAACTCGTCAGCTGTGTTGCGCTTCTTTTTTGTACATGTAAAATTTCCCTGAGCTTGGCTGGATGCCCCATGAGTACCGGTACTCTCTTTGTACAAGGAAAAGTTCCGGTACTCATGGGCCGAAAATTTAGAAGTGCCGGTACTTAGTACCGGTGAGTACCGGCCCATTTAAAGCACTGCTCGCTAGTTAGACTCAACTGCCTCAGACAAAGTGATGTGACTTGGGGTATGCTGGGAACTGAAGTCTTGGTTACACTTCTAGCTACTATGTGAAATAGTTATACACAACGAATCTCGACAGCCATTGCGACTGTCATGCTTCAGATCGCCTCCAAGCGGAATGATGCATCCAAAGCTTGAGCTGATGAGAAGTGTAGTCCTGCGTCACACTAGTTCCGTTGCACATAGCCAGCTGCACACTCCATGTCCCAGCATTCAATTCGGCGGATGATGCACCTTGGGTACGAAGAGGAGTGGGAAGAAGGGAAAGAGGGGAGGGGGCTGCTGGGTCTTACCGGTTTGTCGAAGGAGAACTAACAGTCGTCCTTATCTGCGACCAAAAGATGTAATGCCTTTAAAAATTTACTTTTCTAATCTGAGCAGTGCATTCAAACATGAACGTTTATTGGTTGGTTCCAACCCCAATTTTTTTTCTTCTTAATTCTACAAGAGGAGAGAGGGAGTTTACTAAGGCCAAATCCTCTTCCAAAGTTAACAGCAACCAATAAAGACATGGTCTCCTGCTCCTGTATTGTTGAAAAAGGAGTTTAAAAAAAATATATTTTTTTCATATTTGTAGCTACTTTTATTCTCTACTGGCAAATTACCATTGAATTGCTAAAAAGGGCTCTCACTCACAAGGTTTCTGTGGCATGCTTCATCATAAAATCCTCATCCAGTAGAGAGAATTTCTCTCGATGGGATCACCCTCTCCTGAAGAAGCTCCTGATCTTTTAATATGTGGAACCTTAAGGAAAAAAAGTTGTAACGACAGGTGGGGTAACCCTTTTTGTTTTTTATTCATAGGTCCCCAGGTAAAATAAAAACGGGACAAGGAGTACAAATTGAAGCCTAGAGATAATGAAGTGCTCTAGCACCACTGCATCTGATCTACATGTTACGGCCGTCATCTGCTACCCTGGTCTGTTGGCCTTTCTCAGGATCCAGAACAAGGTTGATTATAGGTGTGAACCCAGCAATTGGTTCATGCAAAAGATCCTTAATCATAGGGTAGCATGCACCAAGTCACACATACGTACGGTTGTTGGACTCCAGTGAGTCCGGTAAGCATCTGTAGAGGTAGAGAGGAAAAAAGGAAATATGTTTCATCATAGTTGCACAACAATTTATGTGACTTTAGATATTACTCTGTCTATGGCAGTGAAAGCATTTTTTGTGATAAAAAGCACACCGAATAGTGTTATCACCGCAAACCGTGCTGGAGCGGGTAGTACAAAATTTTGTAAACCCCATTCTGCATGTTTATATTAATCTGAATAATCAATTAATTGTAATAGTATTAATCTGTTTGAAGTGATTAACTCACCAACTATATTAAAAAGAGAAATATACGTGGGTATTGCACTTTGCATGGCTATATTAATTGTGAGTTAACTTGTGTACGCATATTAATAGTAGAAAATTAGAACATTATATGTTATAGGTTGCTTTAAGTGATGTATTTGTGATTTGTGCTTTATTCAGTGAGTATAAACCGCTCTGAGTGTTGCTTCTGCTAGATAAATACACACACATATGGGTATTAGTAAGGGGATAACATTTTATTAGTCATTTTCATCTTTTAATTACGTTTTTGTGTTTCTTTTGCTTAAGTTGACCATTTCGGCCTATACAAGATGGCTGAACAGGACGGTAAACGTGACTGCCTTGACAACACGAGGTTCTGGGTGAAGTGCGCATGCGTCACCGCCAGCAACAGTGGCCTGGACCTGACCCCGGGTGAACATGTACCCTCCAGGGTCATTCCGGGAACTCATCCAAGACTAAGAGACAATGCCCAATTTAAAAGCCGGAACAAGCAAGTTTGATGACTTCAGCTACGACACCCTGAGAACCGCTCACTGCCAGTCGAAATTGACCAATCTGAACTCTCTAAACCCAATCTTGATACATATTTGTTAGTATTTTCATTATAAAAGTAGGTAGGGAATTAGGGTAGTATTCGCTTCGACCGGCTCGCTCATCTTTGACGAACTTGATTTCCTGACGTTATGCTGACGGAGAGGACGGTGACACTGCTGGACAGCTGTTATCCTGAATCTTTGAGAGACTGAATTGCGGCCAAACTTTGAATAAATTCTTCTTTGACTGATTTACTTAGAGAACGACTTTAGCAAGAATAGGTAAATATAATGCTCTGAAATGTTGATGATGATGATTACAAAATTTCCTTGCAAAATAATTTAGATAAAGAGTATTTGATTAATTGACAAATGTGTTGTTTCAGTTATTTGAATAAAAGAAATGTGGTAAGGAAGTAATGAATGGATAGACGAGCATTATTCATTAAAACCAAGTAAAACAAGTAAATGATTCATCTCCTTATGGGAGGGATATCTTGGGTTTAATGTCAGTATATTTAGGGTAGGGCGAAGGTATTCCTCTCATGTCAGCGTTGTGAAACGTATTTTCCCCCAGAAAACAGGTCAACCGAGTGTAAGTATATTGGTGTTATGGGCCCCACCAATGAATGTATGTGAGTGAATTGGATGCCGAGGTAGTTGGTCTGTGCCGTAGGGGGAATTTGACGTTTTGCGCTGCATCAGTTTTCTGGTAGCAAGACGATGGTTTTTATTGTCTTGGTTTGGTGATTATTGCTTGTAAATAGCTTATTGATTATTGGTTATTGATACTGGTTATGTACTAACACTAACTTGAGTACGCATACTAATAGTAGAAAATTCGAATATTGCATGATATATGTTGCTTTGGTGATGTACTCGTGATTTGTGCTTTATTAAGTGAGTATAAATCGCTTTGAGTGTTGCTTTCTGCTAGATAAATACACACACATATGGGTATTAGCAAAGGGATAACATTTTATTAGCCATTTCTATGTTTTAATTAAGTTTTTGTGTTTCTTTTGCTTAAGTTGCCCATTTCGGCCTAGACAAGATGGCTGAACGAGACGTTAAACGCGACTGCCCTGACAAACACGAGGTTCTGGGTGAAGTGCGCATGCGTCACCGCCAGCAGCAGTGGCCTGGACCTGACCCCAGGAGAAGATGTACCCACCAAGGTTATCCCGGGAACTTCGCCAGCAATCACACAATGGACAATTTAAAACCGGAACCAGCAAGTGCGATGAGTTCATCACACGGACACCCTGAGAACTTCACCCGCGAGCCCAAGTCAACCAATCAGGACTTTCTAAACCCCAATCTTGATACTTTTTGACATTATTTTCATTATAAAAGTAGGTAGGGAATTGAACTAAGGCTGGCTCTTCTTTGATGAACTCGATTTCCTGACGTTATGCTGACGGAGAGGACGGTGACACTGCTGGACAGCTGTTATCCTGAATCTTTGAGAGACTGAATTGCGGCCTAACTTTGCTGAATAAAGATCTATCCCTGACCTGACTGACTTAGAGGATGACTTTTAGCCAGATTAGGTAAATATTATGTTCTGCAATGCTGATGATGATTTCTAACGATTTTTGCAATATTTCTTAGATAAAGGATATTTGATTAATTGACAAATGTGTATGTCAATTATTTAAAGAAGAGTATTTAGTCAGTATGTAAAGTGTAGATAAATGATTGTGTCACTAAACCATAGAGAACAACTAAATGATTCATCTCCTTATGAGAGGAATATCTTAGGGTGAAGTCAATGTATTTAGAGTGAGGTATAGATATTCCTTTCATGTCAGCATTTGGAAGCTTATTCTTCTAGGAAAACAGATCAACGGAGTGTGAGTGTTGGTGTCATGGGCCCCACCAATGAATGTCTTTGAGTGAATTTGCTGTTGAGATATTTGGTCTGTGACGAAGGGGGAATTTGATGATCCACGCTGCACCAGTTTTTCTGGTAGCGGTATGATGGGTTTTTATTGTTTTGGTTGGTGATTTTTGCTTGTAAATAGCTTATTGATTATTGGTTATTAATATTGGGTTATGTACTAATACTGTATGTGAGTGAATTGGATGCCGAGGTAGTTGGTCTGTTCCGAAGGGGGAATTTGACGTTCTGCGCTGCATCAACCGCACTCGCATGTATCACATGATGTGCAACACAATACTGTGTTGAGTAAAATACCATGCACACAAATGGCAGGGTTGTTCAGGATGCAATTAAAACGTACCCCCAAATGAGGTTACTTATAGCCCACTGGGGTTCAGGACAAGACCTCCATGTAGTCCAACTCTAGAGAAGAGTCAATCTTGTATTCAGATTTTTAATTATGCAAGAAAACAATGCTGGTAGAATGTGTATAAACCTGTTAATTCACTTTGTCAAAGGAGCAGCTGGTGGTTATACTTCCACAGTCCTTGCTCCTGCATGTTGGCTGTGTCGGGGAATGGAATAATGCATAAATGATACAGGTGTACTCAAAACAAAAAAGATACATATATACATACATAATACACACATATTCACATTAAAAAACATAGGTGTCAGGGGTGTTATAGTTAGCTGGCCATTTCACTCGTACGAAACCTCCTCTGTTATAGTTAGTTCTGCTATGCAATGCACTGCTGATGATGTTACATATTGCATTATACATGACATGGTCAGGGACATCACTGATGACATCACTGATGACATCTCAAATGACATCACTGATGACATCACTGATGACATCATCCAGTGAATGTGGTTTAGTTTGAAATTTAAATATGTATTATATACATACCAATCTGTATTGAAGATTGAGTGGATATATAACTGTCTGGATGGAGGATTTAGTAGCTGTCTGACTGTCTGTTTAAGTGAGTAATTAAAAGTGTCTCAATACATGGATTAGTAACTGAACTATGGGAATGTGTGCATCACTGTCTCTGTTGTTGTATGACATGCTGCATCAGTTGGTCACTAACTACATGAGTGTGTATATTAGTTATTGATTAGTTGGGTGAGTATTTGTATGGGACACTGAGTTTGTGTGTGGTTGGATGGGGTGTGTGTAACTCTATGCATAGATGTGTGAATGGTTGATTGACTAGGTTGTTTGGGTGACGGAGTGTATTTATTTGTGTGTTGGTGAGCGAATATATGTTTTAGTTGTACATCTTCAACAAATTAAAAAAATAAAAGGCATTGTATGTGAGAGTTGGTGTATATAAATAAGTATGTGTAAGAGTCAGTGATTGTGAGAGTAACTATATGAATGAGTGTATAATTGTAATGGTGATTTTTTAACATATTAACTTTGAGTTACTATGTGTTTGAATAAATGAGGTGTTGTTGGATAATTGTGTAAGTGAGTAAATGTAAGTGTAATTAATTTTTTTCATGAGTGAGTAGGATGACTGCATAACTGACTAAGATGACAGCTGATGTGTCAATGTCTATATATGTGTATAAGTGCATTTGATAGTGTTCTATTAATTAGTGACTGCATGTATAAATGATTCTGTTGTTGAATAGGGAGTTGCGTGTGTAGACTTAGGAATCAGTGAGTGGGTATGTAGTAACTGGTATTGGTGTGTCAATGGTTTCAAATATGGTACTCTGTATTTTACAGTGAGTGATGAAAGGTTATACTAGTGTAAAATGAGGTGTATCAGATTGTCACGTGGATAATGTCATCAGTGATGTCATCAGTGATGTCATTTGAGATGTCATCAGTGATGTCATCAGTGATGTCACTGACCATGTCATGAATGATGCAATATGTGACATCATCAGCAGTGCATTGCGGGCGCGCGAGTTATAGTTAGTAGAACTAACTATAACGGAGGAATTTCTATGGTTTCGTACGAGTGAAATGGCCAGCTAACTATAACACCCCTTAAACCCATGTTTTTTTCTGTGAATTTCAAAGCTTTTTTAAATGCTAATTTCTAACTATAACGTCTCTGAAACCTATGTATTTTTCAGAGAATTTCAAAGCTTTTTTAAATGCTAATTTCTAACTATAACGTCTCTGAAACCTATGTTTTTTTTCAGTGAATTTCAAAGGTTTTTTAAATGCTAATTTTTAAGTGTGATAGTAGTATACCTATTTTTTTCTACTGATTTCCTATAGTTTTTTTTAACTGTTTATTTATAAATATTTTATTCATTAAATAACATTATATATTTTTCTGAAAATTGCAAAAAAGTTTTTTTTAAAACATTCAAACAGAAATAGTGATACTTTTTTTGTTTTCATTTTTCATTTTAATATATTTATATTATTTTCTTTTGAAAAACATTTTTTACCAATTTTTTTTCGGAGTCGCACACTCAAAGTGTACACATCACGGTGGGTGCGTGGATTCTAGCCGCCATTTTAGAAAAGTTGTGAAGGATCCATGTACGGTGTGCGAAGGCTGCATGTTTTTCAGTTACATCATATACATTTAATATTACGTGATGTGCGCGATTGGTATGCGACCAATCCGCGACTCCTGCGCATTCGTGACACAAGCGCATTACGGTACGAGATGCTTGCGCGGTGGCGGGTCCCGCGTGATGTCATATACATGCTGGGGCGAGCTGGGAGCGCGACTCCCGCAAAAAAAAGTATGTTCCAAAATGATATGTATGTGTCTTTAATATACATATTAGGGCAAGAGATTATCTAAGATATTCATAAAAATAATATATTTGTACTTATAATAAACATAGATTATTTTTAAATATATTTTTGCGAAGTCGGGTGCGTGCATCGTGAGCGCAGAGAATCAGGTCATCAGAGCTTCTGTAGAGCCAGAGAAACCAGGTCAGCAGAGTTGCTCTGGAGCCAGAGAACCAGGTCAGCAGAGCTGCTGTAGAGCCAGAGAAACCAGGTCAGTAGAGCTGCTTTAGAGGGAGAAAACCAGGTCATCAGAGCTGCTCTAGAGCCTAAGAAGCAGGTCAGCAGAGCTGCTCTAGAACCAGAGACCCAGGTCAGCAAAGCTGCTCTAGAGCCAGAGACCCAGGTCAGCAGAGCTGCTCTAGAGGCCGAGAACCAGGTCAGCAGAGCTGCTGTAGAGCCAGAGAAACCAGGTCAGCAGAGCTGCTTTAGAGGGAGAGAACCAGGTCAGCAGAATTGCTTTAAAGCCAGAGAACCAGGTCAGCAGAGCTGCTCTAGAGCCAGCGAACCAGGTCAGCAGAGTTGCTTTAGAGCCATAGAACCAGGTCAGCAGCGCTGCTCTAGAGGCAGAGAACCAGGTCAGCAGAACTGCTTTAGAGCCAGAGAACCAGGTCAGCAGAGCTCTTTAGAGGGAGAGAACCAGGTCAGCAGAGCTGCTTTAGAGCCAGAGAACCAGGTCAGCAGAGCTGCTTTAGAGCCATAGAACCAGGTCAACACAGCTGCTGTAGAGCCAGAGAAACCAGGTCAGCAGAGCTGCTTTAGAGGGAGAGAACCAGGTCAGCAGAATTGCTTTAGAGCCAGAGAACCAGGTCAGCAGAGCTGCTCTAGAGCCAGAGAACCAGGTCAGCAGAGTTGCTTTAGAGCCATAGAACCAGGTCAGCAGCGCTGCTCTACAGGCAGAGAACCAGGTCAGCAGAACTGCTTTAGAGCCAGAGAACCAGGTCAGCAGAGCTCTTTAGAGGGAGAGAACCAGGTCAGCAGAGCTGCTTTAGAGCCAGAGAACCAGGTCAGCAGAGCTGCTTTAGAGCCATAGAACCAGGTCAACACAGCTGCTTTAGAGCAAGAGAACCAGGTCAGCAGAGCTGCCATAGAGGCAGAGAACCAGGTCAGCAGAGCTGTTTTAGAGGGAGAGAACCAGGTCAGCAGAGGTGCTCTCGAGCCAGAGAAACCAGGCCTGCAGAGCTGCTTTAGAGGGAGAGAACCAGGTCAGCAGAGCTGGTTTAGAGCCAGAGAACCAGGTCAGCAGAGCTGCTCTAGAGCCAGAGAACCAGGTCAGCAGAGCTGCTTTAGAGCCATAGAACCAGGTCAGCACAGCTGCTCTAGAGGCAGAGAACCAGGTCAGCAGAGCTGATTTAGAGGGAGAGCACCAGGTCAGCAGAGCTGCTTTAGAGCCAGAGAACCAGGTCAGCAGAGCTGCTCTAGAGCCAGAGAACCAGGTCAGCAGAGCTGCTGTAGAGCCAGAGCAACCAGGTCAGTAAAGCTGCTTTAGAGCGAGAGAACCAGGTCAGCAGAGCTGCTTTAGAGGGAGATAACCAGGTCAGCAGAGCTGTTTTAGAGCCAAGGGACCAGGTCAGCAGAGCTGCTCTAGAGCCAGAGAACCAG
This sequence comes from Triturus cristatus, assembly GCF_964204655.1. Taxonomy (NCBI): domain Eukaryota; kingdom Metazoa; phylum Chordata; class Amphibia; order Caudata; family Salamandridae; genus Triturus; species Triturus cristatus. Next base: position 1,257,738,738 of record NC_140590.1, read on the forward strand.
GTCAGCAGAACTGCTCTAGCTGACACTGACTGACTGACACTGACTTACTGATACTGACTGATTGACACTGACTGACACTGATTGACTGACACTGACTGACACTGACACTGACTGACTGACTGACACTGACTGACACTTACTGACACTGATTGACTGACACTGGCTGACTGACACTGACTGACACGGACGACTGACTACTCTCTACTACTCTACTACTCACTCTCTACTACTCACTCTCTACTACTCACTCCCTACTACTCTACTACTCTCTACAACTCACTCTCTACTACTCTCTACTACTCACTGTCTACTATTCTCTCCTACTCACTCTCTACTACTCTCTACTATTCACTCTCTACTACTCACTCTCTACTACTCTCTCTACTACCCTCTCTACTACTCACTCTACTACTCTCTACTACTCTCTACTACCACTCTCTACTATTCACTCTCTACTACTCACTATCTACTACTCTCTACTACTCTCTCTACTACTCACTCTCTACTACTCACTCTCTAGTACTCTCTACTACTCACTCTCTACTACTCCTCTCTACTACTCACTCTCTACTACTCTCTACTACTCACTCTCTACTACTCTCTCTCTACTACTCACTCACTACTACTCTCTACTACTCACTCTCTACTACTCACTTTCTACTACTCACTCTCTACTACTCTACTACTCTCTACTACTCTCTCTACTACTCACTCTCTACTACTCTCTACTACTCACTCTCTACTATTCTCTCTCTACCACTCACTCTCTACCACACACTCTCTACTACTCACTCTCAACTACTCACTCTACTACTCACTCTCTACTACTCTACTGCTCTCTACTACTCTCTCTACTTCTCACTCTCTACTACTCACCCTCTACTATTCTCTACTACTTACTCTACTACACACTCTCTACTACTTGCTCTCTATTATTCGCTCTCTACTACTCACTCTACTACTCACTCTCTACTACTCTCTACTACTCACTCTCTAATACACACTCTCTACTACTCTCTACTACTCACTCTCTACTACTCTCTACTACTCATTCTCTACTACTCACTCTCAAATACTCTACTACTCTCTACTACTCTCTACTACTCACTCTCTACTACTCACTCTCTACAACACTACTACTCACTCTCTACTACTCACTACTCCTCACTCTCTACTACACTCTACTACTCTCTCTCTACTACTCACTCTACTACTCTCTACTACTCTCTCTCTCTCTGCTACTCACTCTCTACTACTCACTCTCTACTACTCTCTACTACTAACTCTCTACTACTCACTCATCTACTCACTCTCTACTACTCACTCTCTACTACTCTCTACTACTCACTCTCTACTACTCACTCTACTACTCTCTACCGCTCTACCTCTCTCTCTACTACTCTCTACCTCTCTACACCTCTACCTCTACCTCTCTACCTCTACACCTCTACCTCTACACCTCTACCTCTCTACCTCTCTCTACACGCACATATGCACATACATATATGCATTTATATATATGTATGTGTATATGTATATCTATATATACATACATATATAAACATATATAATCTGCATATCTATATAAATACAAATATAAATGCATGCATACATATACATATACATATATGCGTACATATGCATGTTATGTACATGAAAGTTTGAAAAACACTAATACAAGGAAAGCTAAAAATCCACCTAATTACAAACAGAATTGCTTTAACTTAAACGAGGGTGAGACCTATTGCATTTTCAATGCTTGTTTACTTTGGTTCCATCAAGAAGGCATTCAGATGTGTCACACATTTGCCATAAATTCTGAATGTTAGCGCTCTAGTTGCTCATTAGATCACTGTAGTAAAGCTACTGCTCACCTGGGAAGTCTGCTGCTGGTTTTCAAGGTCCATGTTTCAGTCTGTATGTCAGAATTTGTTTATGAAATAGAAGAGGATTTGAGAAGTCAAAATGTGCCCTAATTTTTCTTCCTGCAGCACTAATCATAATTTCTATGGCAAAATGAACCCCCTCATTTTTTTCCTTTGCAAATTAAATGTTTTAAGTGTTACCACTTTATTGCAATCAAGATGGCTTCAGGTGTGCCATACGTTTGTCATAAGTAAGACTATTAGCGCTCTAGTCGTTCTTTCGAACACTCTGGGACATTCTGTCAGTGGGCGATACTTGGGCTACATCTGGGTGATATTTGTGCTACATTTGGGCTCTTTTGTCTCTGGTGGCCATCTTGAAAGACTTATTTGTTATGAAGTTTCCTAATTTCCTCATTTACCACAGTCTCCTCAGTAGGAAATACTTTCAGTTTTTTACTTTGATACCATCATGAAGGTATTCAGATATGTCACACATGTGCCATAAATTCGGAATGTTAGCACTCTAGTTGCTTATTAGATCACTGTAATAAAGCTACTGCTCACCAGGGAAGTCTGCTGCTGGTATTGAAAGTGCATGTTTCAGTCTGCATGTCAGAATGTTTTATTGAAATAGAAGAGGATTTGAGAAGTCACTCAAAATGTGCCCTAATTTTTATTTTTTCAGCACTAATCATAATTTCTATGGCAAAATAAACCCCCCCATTGTGTTCCTTTTAAATTAAACTACTCACTCTCTACTACTCACTCGCTACTACTCTCTACTACTCACTCTCTACTACTCACTCTCTACTACTCACTCTCTACTACTCTACTACTCTCTACTACTCACTGTACTACTCTCTACCACTCACTCTCTACTACTCTACTACTCACTCTCTACTACTTACTCTCTACTACTCACTCTCTACTACTCTCTCTCTACTACTCTCTCTCTACTACTCACTCTTTACTACTCATTTTCTACTGCTCTCTACTACTCACTCTCCAATACTCACTCTCTACTACTCGCTCTCTACTACTCTCTACTACTCACTCTCTACTACTCACTCTCTATTACTCTCTACTACTCACTCTCTACTACTCACTCTCTACTACTCTACTACTCTCTACTACTCTCTCTACTACTCATTCTCTACTACTCACTACTACTCTCTACAACTCACTCTCTACTACTCTACTACTCACTCTCTACTACCCTCTACTACTCTCTCTCTGCTACTCACTCTCTACTACTCACTCTCTACTACTCACTCTCCACTCTCTACTACTCATTCTCTACTACTCACTCTCTACTACTCGCTCTCCACAACTCACTCTCCACTACTCACTCTCCACTACTCACTCTCCACTACTCACTCTCTACTACTCTTCTACTCTCTACTACTCTCTCTACTACTCACTCTCTACTACACACTCTCTACTACACACTCTCTACTACTCCCTACTACTCTCTCTCTACTACTCACTCTCTACTACTCATGCTCTATCTACTCTCGAATACTCACTCTCTACTGCTCTCTACTACTCTCTCTCTACTACTAACTCTACTACTGACTCTCTACTACTCTCTACTACTCACTCTCTACTACTCTCTACTACTCTCGCTACTACTCACTCTCTACTACTCACTCTCTACTACTCTCTCTACTACTCGCTACTACTCACTCTCTACTACTCTCTACTACTCACTCTCTACTACTCACTCTCTACTACTCTCTACTACTTACTCTACTACTCACTCTCTACTACTCTCTACTACTATCTACTACTCACTCTCTAATACCCACTCTCTACTACTCACTCTACTCACTCTCTGCTACTCTCTCTACTACTCTTTACTACTCATCCTCTACTCTCTACTACTCATCCTCTACTCTCTACCTCTCTACCTCTCTCTACTACTACTCTCTACCTCTACCTCTACACCTCTACACCTCTACACCTCTACCTCTCTCTACACGCACACATATGCATATATATATGCATATATATGCATATGCATTTATATTATCTACTGGCGGTCGCCAGTAGATAGTTATAGTTAGGACCCTGTTTCCATAGGAAAACCGTAACATTCTATTTTGAATAACTTTGGCGCCGGTCGACGAATCCTCGCGAAATTTTCAAAACTAATGGGGCGCTACGGTCCGCTCCTACCCTGAAAGTCTCGGGGGGATTCGTCAAGCGGGGGCTGAGAAAAAAGGGGGGTCCCAAAACGCGTTTTCCCCATGCATTTTTCCATAGGACCTTTAGACACAGCTACAGCCCGAACGGCTGAACAGAGTTACTTGAAATTTGGCAGAGAGGTAGTCTACAGGTCAAGGACGTGCCTTTTGTAGGTCTGGTGTAAATCTGTTCAGTAGTTCCAGAGAAAATAGCATTTAAATCAATATATATATCTGTGGCAGCTTACGGTGCGCTTACCGTGCGCTTACGGTAAGCTTACCGTACGCGTACGGTGACGTGCGCGAGCGAGATTCTGATTGGCTGTTAGATCATAGTAAACATTCGAATCGGTCGAAACCAGGAAGTGTCAGCCGCCATTTTCTCTCTCGCACTCTGAGGGGGGGAGGAAAAACAAAGCTGGATAACATGAAAAGGGCAGGCTAGACAGCTCCTAACCACATAGCCATGGTTAGGGTGTCCCAAAAGAACCCCCAAGGCCAAAAATTAAATTTTTTTTTTTGTTGAAAAAACGCCGATTACGCTTACCGTACGCGTACGGTAAAAATAAAAAAAAATAAAAAAACAATATCCAAAAATGCCCCACCCCGTGTGCAAAAGGTGCCCGAAGGGCACCGTTTGTGCATGGAATATCCAACTAATCGAACAAATAATAGATAACCTTTCACAACGAAGCGCATAATATGTCCGTGTGCGGACGGTGCGCGAAGCGCATCGTGCGTACATGGCCCATCCAGCGTAACGTGGGCACGCGGTGCGCGTAGCGCACCGCGTGCCCACCGTGCGTGCACGGCACTAACTGCGTAAAGTGGGCGCGCGGTGCGCAAAGAACGGTGTAAAGTAACTTAGCATTTAAAAAACTGTACAAATTCACTGAAAAAACCATAGGTTTCACACACGTTATAGTTAGGAATTAGCATTTAAAAAACCTTGCAAATTCAATGAAAAAACCATAGGTTTCACACATGTTACAGTTAGCTGGACATTTCACTCGTAAAAAACCATTGAAATTCCCCCGTTATAGTTAGTGCAGGCAACTATAACTCACGCGACCGCAATCCTCTGCTGATGACATATGTGTCTTTATGAAAAAAAAATATTTGTAATATATGTATAGCTAAAATTTAATCGAAGAAGACATGGGCAAATAAGTGTCTAAATACAGTATTAGCATCAGCAGAGGATTGCGGTCGCGTGAGTTATAGTTGCCTGCACTAACTATAACGGGGGAATTTCAATGGTTTTTTACGAGTGAAATGTCCAGCTAACTGTAACATGTGTGAAACCTATGGTCTTTTCATTGAATATATGTATGTGTATACATATATACATACATATATCAACATAAATACAATCTGCATATCTATATAAATACAAATATAAATGCATGCATACATATATATATGCATACATATGCATGTTATGTACATGAACATTTGAAAAACACTAATAAAAGCAAAGCAAAAAAGCCACCTAATTACAAACAGAATTGCTTTAACTTAAACAAGGGCGAGACCTATTGCATTTTCAATGCTTGTTTACTTTGGTTCCATCAAGAAGGCATTCAGATGTGTCACACATATGCCATAAATTCTGAATGTTAGCACTCTAGTTGCTCATTAGATCACTGTAGTAAAGCTACTGCTCACCAGGGAAGTCTGCTGCTGCTATTGAAAGTGCATGTTTCAGTCTGCATGTCAGAAATTTTTAATGAAATTATGCTCTCAGTTTAGCTTATAGATCACCTTCCAAACCTCTGTGGGAAAAGCATGAGAAAATAGTTTTCTCTCAAACATGATTCATGATATCCCAGCAGAAGGCTTTTTCACATGGTAAAATCACTTTAGAACACACCACAATTCCTAGAATGAGTATGGTACCATCAACAAATGATTTATAACGTAACTAAAGTCGTAAAACCTTCTATTAACTGCAATGATTTTTAATGAGGTGCTATCATGTATATTGGTCCCAAGATTGCTGCCAACACTTCTTGGATGAAGTGCTGACAGCCAATCAGATCTCACGATGAGATGTGCGGTTAGGCTCCGCCCAGATATATATGTGATTTTACTTTTGATTTTCTCAGGAACTACTGAACGGATTTACACCATTTAACCAAAAGACACAAGTCTGAACTGAGGACTACCTCTTTGCCAAATTTAGTCTAATTCCGTTCAGCAGTTCGGGCTGTAGCTGCGGCTAAAGGTCCTATGGGAAATTGCATGGGGAAAACACATTTTGGGACCCCCCTTTTTTCTCGGCCGCCGCTACACGAATCATCCCGAGACTTTCAGGATAGGAGCAGACCGGAGCTGGCCAAACGTTTTGAAAATTTCGTGAAGATTCGTCAATCGGCGCAAAAGTAATTGGGAATAGAATGTTGCGGATTTCCTATGGATAACAGGTCCTAACTATAACTACCTACTGGCGAATGCCAGTATGTAATATATATATATATATATATATATATATATATAGCCCTGAAGGGCTTGGGGCTCCGGAAACGGGGAAACGCTTTTGCTTCTTGTGAATATTAATTGAGGAGCCTAGCCCACTCGCGCCCCCGACCCACGAGGGAGAGCTAATTCAGCAAAAAGGAACGGCGCGTGGAAGGGATTCAGAGGGGATAATCTCCCCTTTTGATCGTGCTTGGAAGAAGCAGCCTTTCTGAAGTCATAATTTATGAACACTTGCAAGGTTGAAATAATTCACCTGACTGCAGAAAACGAGTCCTTAAAACATCAGTGCCTGTGCAGAACTACAATCGCCAGTGTGGCTATTAACATTCATGGATTGCCAACATATATTTAACTAACATGCACAGTGCACTATGGGTCGGGTAGTATTGGTCAATGCAGTCACGTGATCTACTGTTTAAATTACGACCGAGCGCACCTGGGCGCTTGCATTCCTGTCCGTGAGCAAGGCATCCAGCCGAAACGTTGGACCAAAGGGAACAGGCGCTGTGTAAAGACTTCTGAAATAAAGCCAATTCCAAGGTATTGGGCCTCACAGTGTGTTTTTCCAGTGTGAAGTTGTGGGCTCTCCGTGCCCATGTAGTGAGGCCGCCCTGAAGGGCTTGGGGCTCCGGAAACGGGGAAACGCTTTTGCTTCTTGTGATATATATATATATATATATATATATTATCTACTGGCGGTCGCCAGTAGATAGTTATAGTTAGGACCGAGTTTCCATAGGAAATCTGAAAATTCTATTTTGAATAACTTTGGCGCCGGTTGACGAATCCTCGCAAAATTTACAAAACTAATGGGGCGCTCCGCTCAGCTCCTACCCTGAAAGTCTCGGGGTGATTCGTCAAGCGGGGGCTGAGAGAAAAGGGGGGTCCCAAAACGCGCTTTACCCATGCATTTTCCCCATGCATTTTCCCATAGGACCTTTAGTCGAAGGTACAGCCCGAACGGCTGAACAGAATTACTTGAAATTTTGCAAAGAGGTAGTCCTCAGGTCAGGCATGTGCCTTTTGCATATATGGTGTCAATCTGTTCAGTAGTTCCTGAGAAAATTGCAGTTAAAAGTACATAAATATCTATATGCGCGGACCGTGCGCGCACGTGCACGCACCATAACGTGCGCGAGCGTAATTCTGATTGGTGGTTACATGTCAGTCAACATTCAAATAGGTCGAAATCAGGAAGTGTCGGCCGCCATTTTGTGTGTTTTGTGTGTGACAGTGAAAAAGAAAGGTGGAGAACATGAAAAGGGGGCAGGGTAGAGAGTTCCTGACCCCCTAGCCTTTGTCAGGGGGTCCCTGAAGGACCCCGAAGGGTGAAAAAAACATTTGATTTTTTCTTCAAAAAATTGCGGGGTGGGTGCACGCACGGTGAAAAACCTTTTAAAAAAAAAAACATTTTAAACGAGCCATTCCATATTACAGGATACAGTCAATCTATAACTATATACATAGGTCGTTTATTGTAAAAAAAAAATATATAAAAAATATAATAATACATACATAAATTAGCATTTAAAAAACCTTACAAATTCACTTAAAAAACCATAGGTTTCACACACGTTATAGTTAGGAATTAGCATTTAAAAAACCTTGCAAATTCACTTAAAAAACCATAGGTTTCACACATGTTATAGTTAGCTGGACATTTCACTCGTAAAAAACCATTGAAATTCCCCCGTTATAGTTAGTTCAGATAACTATAACTCGCACGACCGCCACTCTATCACAAGGATGATGTCATCAGTGATGTCATGAGTGATGCCACTGACCATGTCATGAGTGATGTAATATGTGAAGTCATCAGCAGTGGATTGCGGTCGCGCGAGTTATAGTTATCTGAACTAACTATAACGGGGGAATTTCAATGGTTTTTTACGAGTGAAATGTCCAGCTAACTATAACATGTGTGAAACCTATGGTTTTTTAAGTGAATATATATATATATATATATATATATATATATACACACACACACACACATTACCTACTGGCGGTCACCATTAGTTAGTTATAGTTAGAACCTAGTTTCCATAGGAAAAGCATTTTGTGATTTGCTAATAACTTTGGCGTCGTTTGACGAATCTTCGCGAAATTCTCCAAAAAAAGGTTTATCCAGGTCAGCTCCTGTCCTGAAAGTTTGGGGGTGACTCGTCAAGCGGGGGCAGAGAAAATAGGGGGGTCCCAAAAAGTGTTTTCTCCATGTTAATTCCCATAGGAAATTTTATTACAGGCTGCAGCCCGAACTGCTCAACGGAATTACACCAAATTTGGCAAAAGGGTAGAGCTTGGTTCAGAAAGCGACCTTTTTTTTAAATGGTGTAAATCCGTTCAGTAGTTGCTGAGAAATTAAAAAAATAAAAGTTAAAAAATAATTTTCCCATAGGAAACTTTAAGCAAGGCTACAGCCCGAATGCTGAACGGAATTACACCAAATTTGGCAAAAAGGTAGTGCTTGATGCAGAAAGCGTCTTTTTTTTTAAAAATGGTGTAAATTCGTTCAGTAGTTGCTGTGAATTTCAAAAATTAAAAGTTTTGATATCTGGGGCAGCGGAGGGTTCGCGCACCCTCCCGACCACACGCTTTACTGTGATTGGCTGCCACGACCACAAGCTTCACTGTGATTGGCTGCCAATACTGCAAACTAGGAAGTGTTGGCAGCCAACTTGTGACTCGGTAGAACCGAGTCACAAGAAAAAGTCAAAAAAAGATTAAAAGAGAAGAAAAGGGGGCAGGGTTGAAACAACCTGACCCTCTAGTGCTGCTCACGGTGGTCCCACAAGGACCTCCAGGCTTAAAAAATATTTTTTATTAAAAAAAAAAAGTTAGATTGCGCGCTGGGTGCGCGAATCCGGATGAAAAACATTTTAAAAAAATGAAGTGGGGGCTCCCCCAATTCATTTAAATGAGCCCCCGGGGGTCCAGGTTCCGGGGGCAATTCTATAATTATATTGTGGGTGCCTGCGGGGCCTCCGCAGCTCCAGAGACCACCACCTCCCAGGGGCTATGTAAATTAGGTGCGGGAGAACACCAGGCCCTCCCGTAGCCCCGGGGACTGTCACCTCCCCGGGGCTTGTTTTATAAGTTTTTGGGGGTCCTCCGTGCCCTCCCCAAGCCTCGGGGATCAACACCCCCCGGAGCTTTAAATTAATATGCGGGGGGCTTCGCGGGCTCCACATAGTCTCAGGGAACACCATCTCTCCGGGGTTTTGAAAATATAGGGTGGGCGCGGCTCCCCTGCTGAAGCCCTTGATGGCCCTGGGGACGGCCACTCCCCAGGGCCGGGTCCTGCAATGTCCCGGGGAGCTCAACCCGGGACATTGTTGTTTGTTATGAGAGGGTAGAAGCATGTCTCGCACTCTGTCACAGCAAACCCTGGTTGCTTCGTTGAAGCGAGAGGAGGAAAACCTGCTCTTGATTCAAGGAAGCAAAGCAGGATTGCTTTTGGGCAAGGGGAGCTGTATGTTAGCTCTCAGCGCGGCCCACTAGTGTTAACGCAATGGGTGTGCGGGGCTCCTTGGTGTGAACGCGATGGGTGCGTGACTCCAAGTATAAATACTTTTTTTTTTAAATAGTAAAGCTAGGTTATATGTTGGGTTATTGGGTGGCTCTAAAAAGAGCCCTTGTTTTTATTGGGAGATTTTTGTAGCTCAATATAAGTGCAGATGCAGAGCCTTAGGCTATTGAGAAGGACTCTGTTTCCCTTATCTGTGAAGTGTACACCATCACTCCTGTAGATGCCATCCATATGGAAACGCAGATTGTTGTTGTATATGGAGCCCATCCTATGGTCTCTGAAATAAGCAGAAACAGCTTAATTGACATTTTTCTAGCTTTCTCAATTGGAGGACATAATTGATTGGACCACTTCTATTTCTGTCTGTGGCATATGTTAGAATATACAAAGACAGTTTGGGGGAAAAGCAACATCAATTCTTCAAAAGTGTCCTTCATTAGCATTTCCAGACCTACCCCAGTCAATGTGCCTAGGTCATTGCCACCACAGTGCACAATCATAAGGTCAGGTCAGAACAGCCTCGGAATTCGTGCCTCATTCCAGCAGCAAGGTCTTCAGTCCTCCAGGATTGCATTGCCCAATTGCTTTTTATTAAGGCCCGGTACCTTAGCCTCCACCCATTCCGGCTCCTCTAGTCCTTCGTGTCACATAATTTGGTGGAGTCATGTTCTTCAGACTTGCATAAAAGTGTCCTGATGATGATCCTAATATTTTTGAAAAAGGTTCGAAATGTCGTCGACTCGCTTGAACACCGTGCACACAATCTTAATTGATACTCTAGTGTAACGGTTGTCGTTTTTCGTTTTGCTTGTTTAACTGTTTACTGGTTACATTGCAAACACGCTTTTTTGGTCCTGCCTGAATGTTTTGTTTACTGTATATTTTTGGTAATGTGTAGGACGCAGGGTTATGTCCCACTTTATTTGTTCGTGTCAGATCTTAACCCTGTTATTCATAAAATCTCAATGTCCAGCTGGGCAGTATTAATATAGCACTGATTCTAGTCTATATTGATTGTATATCTATATTAGTTCCTTACCAAGGGCCACTGTTCTTATAAAATACTGATACCCAAGGTCCTTGTTTACCATATAGGGTCCCCTTGTTTTTGTTTAAACGCATTGATGAGTGACTGCATGTATGAGTGACTGTAAGGGTGAATGAGTGGATGTGTGTGCAGACCTAGGAATCAGTGAGTGTGTATGTAGTAACTGGTATTGGTGTCTCTATGGTTTAGAAAATGGTATTCTGTATTTTAGAGTGGGTGCATCAAAGGTTATATTAGGGTGTGAGGAGGTGCATCAGATTATCACATGGATGATGTCATCAGTGATGTCATTTGAGATGTCATCAGTGATATCATCAGTGATGTCACTGACCATGTCATGAATGATGTGCTATGTGACGTCATCAGCAGTGCATTACAGGGGCGCGAGTTATAGTTAGCTCAACTAACTATAACGGATGAATTTTTCTGGTTTTGTATGAGTGAAATGTCCAACTAACTATAAGGTCCCTGAAACCTGTGGTTTTTTCAGTGAATTTCTATGGTTTTTCAAATGCTAATTTCTAACTATAACGTCCCTGAAACCTATGGTTTTTTCAAAGAATTTCTCATTTCTAAGGTTTTTAAATGCTAATTTCGAACTGTAACCTTGTAGTCGCGTTTGCAGACTGGTGCAGAAAGGGGCCTGGGCCTCTGACCAGCGCTTAGGAATTCCACAGCGTAGGACTTACAGGAGGTACCAAAAGGGGTACTTGGTCTCCAAAGTCCCTCAGGAGTAAAGTGGACTTCATTCCCCAACCCCCACCACTCTGCAAACACGCAGCCTTAGTTGGAGGATTAAGTCCCCGTGAATCCTGAAGGTCCCTGGTGGCCAACTAGCCCACCAGGTGCCTCAAGAAAGCCCCACACAGCTGTATTGCTGAGCGTGGTCCATGGCCATGCCCCCTTTTTACACCACTGTGCTAACGCACCTCCTGGCACACTGCTGCACAGGGGATGAAGTCCACTTTAGTCCTAAAGTCCTCAGGACACAAGAGGACCTCTTCGCCCCACCAGCAGTGCACCAAGAGGCGCGTTTGCTGAGTGGTGTAAAGAGGGGCGTGAAATCGGATCACCTCTCAGCAATCCCACTGTGTGGGGCTTACTGGAGGTACCTGGTGGGCTAGATGGCCACCAGGAACCCTCAGGATTCAAGGTGACTTAATCTCCCAACTTAGAATGCGCCAGGTGGCGCGTTTGCAGAGTGGTGGAGGGAGGGGCCCCATCCCCCGGGCATGGCCTCGTTTTCTAATTAAAAAATAATTCTATATGGGAGGGGGACGCGTGGCCCCCCTTCCCTGGGCCACTATTGGCCTGGGGGAACCACATCCCCGGGGCCTGGCCTCTTTGTTGGAGAACGCGGGTGGAGCCCAAATGCCCCCACGGTCCCAGCTGGCTCTCCACCTCCTCGGGAGCCAGTATTGCTTTTGGACAAGGGGAGCTGCTAACATGCAGCTCACCTTGTCCAAAAGCAATTCTGCTTCGCTTCATGGAAGCGGGAGCAGGTTTCCTGCTCTCGCTTCCATGAAGCCAAGCAGTGTTTGCTATGGCAGGGCGGGAGCCGTGCTATCACCCTGTCATAGCAAACAGCAATGTCCCAGGGGTGGCGGTCCCCAGTGCCATTGAGGGCTCCAGGAGGGGTGCCACGCGGCCCCCCTCTCAACTTATTTTAGCCCTGGGGAGGTAGTGGTCCCTGGGGCCCGCAACAGACCCCCGTATTTACATACAGTTTGACCCAGGGAGGTGGTGGTCCCCCACACTTTCTTTATATTTAAGCCCCAGGGAGGTGGCAGGCCTGCAAGGCCCCCCCACACATAATTACAGATGCCCCGGGGAGGTGGCGTTCCCCGGGGCAGTGTGGGGGGGGCAGGAGCCTCCCCACGCATTTTTCTATTAAAGACCTGGAGCGGTCCCCAGGGCTGCGGGGGGGCCGCATGCCCCGCATATACATAATAAAGCCCCGCAGAGGTGACGGTCCCCGGGGCTGTGGGGACCCCTGCTACATAAATCAGGAGTGCCGACGGGACCTGCCCACCCGCGGGCTTTAAAAAACAAAGCACGGGAGGCCATGCTTCATTTTTTTTGTTTAATTTTCCAACGGATTCACGCACCTGGCGCGACTCTGGACGAATATTTACTAAAAAATGCTTTTTTTGGCCCTGGGGGTCTCTTTTTTTGGCCCTGGGGGTCTCTGTGGGACGCCTTGACCAGGCCTAGGGGTTCAGGGTGTTTTTACCCTGCCCCCTTTTCTTCTTTTTTAATGTTTCTCTCACCTTTTTCCTTTTCCCTCGGTACAGAGTCACAAGATGGCTGCCAAGACTTCCTGGTTTGAAGTGTTTGCAGCGATTCAGAGGCAAGCTTGTGCTCGGGAGGGCTCAGCAAATCAGATCTCACAATTCTCAAATATCGATATCTGTAAATGTTTAAATATCTCAAAAACAACTGAATGGATTTACACCATTTAACAAAAGCGTGCTTTCTGGACCAAGAGCCATTTCTCTGCCAAATTTGGTGTAATTCCGTTCAGCAGTTCAGGCTGTAGCCGTGTCTAAAGTTTCCCTCTGGAAATTAACATGGAGAAAACACATTTTGAGACCCCCTTTTATCTCGGCCCCCGCTTGACGAATCACCCCATAACGTTCAAGACAGAAGCTGACCTGAGTGAACAGTTAATTTTGAAAACTTCGTGAAGATTCATCAAACGGCGCAAAAGTTATTGGCAAATCAAAAATATTTTTCCTATGGAAACAAGGTTCTAACTATAACTTCCTACTGGCGACATATAGAGATAGATAGATAGATAGATAGATAGATAGATAGATAGATAGATAGATAGATAGATAGATAGATAGATAGATAGATAGATAGATAGATAGATAGATAGATAGATAGATAGATAGATAGATAGATAGATAGATAGATAGATAGATAGATAGATAGATAGATAGATAGATAGATAGATAGATAGATAGATAGATAGATAGATAGATAGATAGATAGATAGATAGATAGATAGATAGAATATATACCTTCACAGGTGGTCTAGCGGACCAGGGGTCTGGTGACTGGGAACTGTGATATTTAGATGTGTAGAGTTAATCTGGCATGCTTTAGTGGTACCCGGATGTGTGGTGGCTGACAGTTGAGAAAAAGGCCACTAGGCCGGAATCTTTGTTTACTGTGAGACCAAACAGTGAAAGTGGTCTCATAAGGTCTACACCCGTCAATGTGGTATCATACACAGACTCAGAGGAATTATGGTATGAATTGTTTCTTTAGTTGGAAGTTCATACATTTATTAATTTTTGTTAAATTAAATAAGAGGACTTTTTCATGTAATTGATTTTTGAAATATCAGATATTATGGCCAATTCAAGCATAATGAGCACCCTGTGAAAGGTATAACAGGTTAGGCAGTGAGTCTGTCTTCTATGCCTGGTATCAAATGGGAACGCCATGTCTGTTTTCTATGTCACTTATTTTTTAACACTTTAAAATGGTGATTGTCTTTCTGTGCAAACTGGCTCTGAAAAAGACCTTGTGGTCGAAACGCTTTGTTGATGAAGTGTGATACGAAGATTTTCTCTAATATATATATATATATATATATATATATATATATATATACATTCACTGAAAAAACCATTGGTTTCAGGCCTGATATAGTTAGGAATTAGCATTTAAAAAACATTAGAAATTCACTGAAAAAACAATAGGTTTTAGGGGTGTTATAGTTAGCTGGACATTTCACTCGAACAAAACCATTGAAATTCTTCCGATATAGTTAGTTGTACTAACTACATCTCGCGTGCCCGCAATCCACTGCTGATGATGTCACATATTACATCATCCATGACATGGTCTGTGACATCACTGATGACATCTCAAATGACATCACTGATGACATCATCCAGTGAATGTGGTTTGGTTCGTTATTTAAATATGTATTATATATATATATATATATATAGCAATTTGCATTGAAGAATGAGTGGATATATAAATATAAATATCTGGATGGAGGATTTAGCAGCAGTGTGATTGACTGTTTACCTCACTAATTTATAGTGTCTCACTAAATATATTGGATAGTGACTAAACTGTGCGAATATCTGTATCACTTTGTCAGTTGTTGTGTAAACTGCTGCACCAGTTGGTTACTAGCTATGTGAAAGTCTATATTATTTATTGATTAGTTAACTGAGTAGTTGTATGGGAGAGTGAATGTGTGTGTGGTTCGGTGGGGGGTGTGTGACTGCCCAAAGATGTGAGAATAGTTGATTCAGTAGGTATATGAAGTTAGAACTACATGTTATAACAGTTATTTGGGTGAGTGAATATCTTTAAGGGTGTGGCGATGAGCAAATATATGTCTCAATGGTACATGTCCAACAAACTAGAAAAATAAAAGCCAGTGTATGTGTCAGTTGTTGTATATAAATAAGTATATATATATGACTCAGTGATTGTATGAGTGACTGTATGGATAACTGTATTCTTGTAATAGTGATTTTATAACACACTAAGTATGAGTTATTATCTATATGAATAGATGAAGTGGTGATTTTATAAGTGTATAGCTAAGTAAAAGTAAGTATGATCCATTGTTTGCATAAGTGAGTAGGATGACTTCATAAGTGATTAGGATGTGTGCTGGTGTGTAATGTTAATATACGTGTATAAGTATATTTGATAGTGTTCTATTGATCATTGACAGCATGTATGAGTGAATCTATAGGTAAGTGATTAGATGTGTGTATAGATCTAGGAATCACTGAGTGTGTGTTTAGAAACTTGTATTGGTGTGTCAATGGTTTTAAATCTGGCACTCTGTATTTTACAGTTAGTGATGAAAGGTTATACTAGTGTATGATGAGGTGTATCTGATTGTCACGTGGATGATGTCATCAGTGATGTCACCAGTGATGTCATTTGAGATGTCATCAGTGATGTCACAGACCATGTCATGAATGATGTAATATGTGACATCATCAGCAGTGGATTGCGGGCGCGCGAGATGTAGTTAGTACAACTAACAATATCGGAGGAATTTCAATGGTTTTGTTCGAGTGAAATGTCCAGCTAACTATAACACCCCTAAAACCTATTGTTTTTTCAGTGAATTTCTAAGGTTTTTTAAATGCTAATTTCGAACTATATCAGGCCTGAAACCTATGGTTTTTTCAGTGAATTTCAAAGGTTTTTTAAATGCTAATTCCTAACTATATCAGGCCTGAAACCTATGGTTTGTTCAGTGAATTTCAAAGGTTTTGTAAATGACAATTTTTAATGTATTAATTGTTATACTGATTTTTTTGATACTGATTTACTACATTTTTTAAATTATTTATTTTTAGATCTTTTTATAAATTACATTATAATTACATTATACATTACAATACAAAATATACTTTCTCAGAATGAATTACTTTAGTTGAAATACTTTGCAAATAGGCAATAGACTTTTAAGTACAGTAGTTACAGTTGTTGCAATGGGCAACACAATTCCAAACGCAATGCAACATTGAGCTCAATGTGAATTTCTAGTCAAATGCAATAAGTTACTTTATGGATTACTTTTCTAACCACAGGATTGGATCCTAGATTCAGTCCTTGGACATCTCCTGTAAACAGTTGAGTAAAAGCGTTTTGGTTACAGTAGTGGTTTTTAAGGAATATTATTGTATTTTAAAAGTTGACACTTAGAATTTTTTTCACATAGAATCACCAATGTTATCCTATGGCAGAAAATTCTCTTAGCAGGTAAGAAGTGTTATCGTTACTTTTTCTTACTCAATGGTGGATCCTGGATCCAGCACTGGTGAATCTCCTGTAAACAGTTGAAAGAATGTGTTTAAGTCATACAGACGATTTTTTAGGAATATTTTTATTTTGTGAAAATAGACACTTAGAAACTTTTCTGCTGAAAACCACACAATGAATTCCTATGGAAGGAAATACAAGTTACTGGTAAGTACGGTTAGAATTACTTTTCAGGGTCAGTGCTGGTCTAAAAGATGCAGCACTGGGTTCTCTCCTGATATCAGGTGAGTAAATCGGAATTCGTAGTTCGGCTGATTTTAGAGGAATATTTTTACATTTCAAAAATGGACACTTAGAAACTTTTCTGGTGAAAACCACACAATGGATTCCTATGGAAGGAAATACAAGTTACTGGTAAGTACGCTTAGAATTACTTTCCAGGGTCAGTGCTGGGCTAAAAGATGCAGCACTGGGTTCTCTCCTGATATCAGGTGAGTAAATCGGAATTCGTAGTTCGGCTGATTTTAGAGGAATATTTTTACATTTAAAAAATGGACACTTAGAAACTTTTCTGGTGAAAACCACACAATGGATTCCTATGGAAGGAAATACAAGTTACTGGTAAGTACGCTTAGAATTACTTTCCAGGGTCAGTGCTGGGCTAAAAGATGCAGCACTGGCTTCTCTCCTGATAACAGGTGAGTAAATCGGAATTCGTAGTTCAGCTGATTTTAGAGGAATATTTGTACAATGGTGAAGGAAGGGGGCGGGGCCTGAGGTGACGTGTGCAAACACGCCCTGTGGCGCGTTTTAAATTGGGGAATTAATTCCTCTTCAATCCTGCGGTCCCCTGGGGGCCAACTAGCCCACCAGGTACCTCCAGTATGCGCCAGGGAGCTGCGTTGCAGAGACGTGTTCAGAGGCCACGCCCCTTTTTACAACACCCTGCAACGGGCGCCCGCGCATACGCATTTGTGAGGAAGAAGTCGGTGATAGAGACGGAAGAGGGAGCCCCGGGACACCGCTGCTCAGTTAAGTTATTTTAATTACTTTGCGCTTGCTTTTAAAAGTTTTGAACATTATCACTGCATTTAACCCCTTCGATGCTCATGACGGAATGGTTCTGTCATGAGCATCGGTGCCCCTGTGCTCATGACGGAACCATTACATCATGAGGCCAGGGGCACGAAATCCCTCTGCTGCAGACAGCAGAGGGATTTCTATTTAATGCCTTTGACCTTGGGAGCTGGGGAAGAGCTTCCCCAGCTCCCGAGGCCCCCTCCCTGGTTTCTGTGCAATGAAGATCAGAGCCCACGTCGCGCTGTCTTCATTGCATAGAAACCGAAACTGAAATGAGCCTTTAGGCTCATTTCAGTTTCACTTTGTCTGTGCTCAGGGGGCTATCTCAGCCCCCCGGGCACATAGAAAGACGGGAGAGGTATCATTGGAAAGGGGAGAATCTTCCCTTTCCAATGGTACCCCTCTCCAGTGGATCCCTGCTGGGGGATCGCCCCAGGAGGGCGATCCCCAAGCAGGGATCCACCCACTAGACACCAGGGAGGGGGGAGCGGCCCCTTAGGCAAGGGCTTTTGCTCCCCCAAAATATTTTTAGTGCCATTTAGTCTTTTTGCCGTAGCCCCCAATCTGCCCCCCCCCGGGGGGGCAGAAAGCCCACTATACGCCAGGGATTTATTCTCTCTTGTAAATTGGGGTGGGGGCTGCCCAATATGGGCATGCCCATGCCCCCACCCACCCTCCACAAAAATGACAGCCTTTCTGCCCCCCCTGGAGGCAGATGGGGGCATTAGCCCCAAATCTGCCCCCCCTGGAGGGCAAAAAGCCCAGTAGACACCAGAGATTTTTTAGGCAAATTTTAATTAGGGTGGGGGCATTGGCCTGCCCGTTTTGGACAGCCCCCACCCTAATTAAAATTTGCCCAAAAACTCCTTGGCGTCTAGTGGACTTTCTGCCCCCCCCTGCGGGCAGATGGGGGCATTAGCCCCCAATCTGCCATGGCAGGGGGCAAAAAGCCCAATAGACGCCAGGGAGTTTTTTTGGGGCAAATTTGAATTAGGGTGGGGGCGCCCAAAACGGGCATGCCCATGCCCCCACCCCCAACCCCCACAAAAATAACAGCATTCCTGCTCCCCTGGGGGGGAGATGGGGCAGTAGCCCCCAATCTGCCCCCCAGGCGGGCAAAAAGCCCACTAGGTGCCAGGGATTTTTTGGGCAAATTTTAATTAGGGTGGGGACATTGATTTGCCCATAAACCTCCCTGGCATCTAATGGACTTTCTACCCCCCCCCCCCCCCCCAGGGCAGAAATGGGCTTTAGCCGCCAATCTGCCCCACCGGGGGGGCAAAAAGCTCGCTAGATGCCAGGGATTTTTTGGGGGCAAATTTTGTATTAGGGTGGAGGGTCCCAAAAAGGGCATGCCCATGCCCCTACCAAAATTACAGCCTTCCTGCCCCCCTGGGGAGCAGATGGGACAGTAGCCCCCAGTCTACCACCCCGGGGGGCAAAAAGCCCACTAGATGCCAGGGATTTTTTGGGGCAAATTTTAATTAGGGTGGGTGCATTGGCATACCCGTTTTGGGCAGCCCCCACCCTAATTAAAATTTGCCCCCAAAACTCCCTGGCATCTAGTGGACTTTCTGCCTCCCCTGGGGGGCAGAAAGCCCACTAGATGCCAGGGATTATTTTGGGGCAAATTTGAATTAGGGTGGGGGTTGCCTAAAACGGACATGCTCAGGCCCCCACCCCCTCCCTGCAAAAATTACAGCCTTTCTGCCCCCCGTGGGGGACAGATGGGGCAGTAGCCCCCAATCTGCCCCCCCGGGTGGCAAAAAGCCCATTAGATGCCAGGGATTTTTTGGGGCAAAATTTAATTAGGGTGGGGGCATTAGCATGCCCATTTTGGGCAGCCCCCACCCGAATTAAAATTTGCCCCAAAAACTCCCTGGCGTCTAGTGGATTTTCTACCTCCCCTGGGGGGCAGATTGGGGCATCAGCCCCCAATCTGCCCTGTTGGGGGGGTAAAAAGCCCACTAGACGCCAGGGATTATTTTGGGACAAATTTTAATTAGGTTGGGGGTTGCCCAAAACTGACATGCCCATGCCCCCACCCCCTCCCTGCAAAAGTTACAGCCTTCCTGCCCCCCGTGGGGGACAGATGGGGCAGTAGCCCCCAATCTGCCCCCCCGGGGGGAAAAAGCCCACTAGACGCCAGGGATTTTTCGGGGCAAATTTTAATTAGGGTGGGGGCATTGGCATGCCCGTTTTGGGCAACCCACACCCTAATTAAAATTTACCCAAACAACTCTCTGGCGCCTAGTGGACTTTCTGCCTCCCCTGGGGGCAGATGGGGGCATTAGCCCCCAATCTGCCCCACCGGGGGGGGGGGGGGGCAAAAAGCCCACTAGACGCCAGGGAGTGTTTTGGGGAAAATTTGAATTAGGGTGGGGGTTGCTCAAAACTGGCATGCCCATGCCCCCACCCCCTCCCCGAAAAAATTACAACCTTCCTGCCCCCCCGGGTGACAGATGGGGCAGTAGTCCCCTATCTGCCCCTCCGGGGGGCAAAAAGCCCACTAGACACCAGGGATTTATTTAGGCAAATTTTAATTAGGGTGGGGGCATTCGCATGCCCGTTTTGAACAGCCCCCAACCTAATAAAAATTTCCCCAAAAACCTCCCTGGCATCTAATGGACTTTCTACCCCCCCCCCCCCCGGGGCAGAAGTGGGCTTTAGCCGCCAATCTGCCCCCCCCGGGGGGGCAAAAAGCCCGCTAGATGCCAGGGATTTTTTGGGGGCAAATTTGTATTAGGGCGGAGGGTCCCAAAAAGGGCATTCCCATGCCCCTACCAAAATTACAGCCTTCCTGCCCCCCTGGGGGGCAGATGGGACAGTAGCCCCCAGTCTACCACCCCAGGGGGCAAAACACCCACTAGACTAGAAAATTTGTGTAAGCCCGGTGATGCCACAACTTTCCCACACAAAAATGTGTGAAAAAAGTGATTTGTTCAGCTAAAATTGAGGTTTGCAGGGGATTCTGGGTAAGGAAACGTTGGGGGATCCACGCAAACCATACCTCCCTGTAAGCCGCCGGGTGTCTAGTTTTCAGAAATGTATGGGTTTGGTAGGTTTCCCTAGATGGCCGCCGAGCACCGGGCCAAAAACCCATGTGACCCCCCTTGCAAAACCAGGTGGTTTTGCCATAGGCCATTTTGAGGTCGCCTCACTACGTTTTGGGCCCTTGCCTGCCGCGGGTACTTGGGCCTCCCACACGAGTGATGCACCATTTTTATCGGGAGACCCGGGGGAACGCTGGGTGGTAGGAAATTTGTGTCAGCCCGCTGATGCCACAACTTTCCCACACAAAAATGTGTGAAAAAGGTGCATTTTTTAGCTAAATTTGAGGTTTGCAGGGCATTCTGGGTAAGGAAACGTTGGGGGATCCACGCAAGCCATACCTCCCTGGAAGCCGCCGGGTATCTAGTTTTCAGAAATGCATGAGTTTGGTAGGTTTCCCTAGATGGCCGCCGAGCACCGGGCCAAAATCCCAAGTGACCCCCTTGCAAAACCAGGTGGTTTTGCGATAGGCCATTTTGATGTCGCCTCACAACGTTTTGGGCCCTTGCCTGCCGCGGGTAGTTGGGCCTCCCACACAAGTGAGGCACCATTTTTACCGGGAGACCTGGAGGAACGCTGGGTGGTGATAAATTTGTGTGAGCCCGGTGATGCCACAACTTTCCTACACCAAAATGTGTGAAAAAAGTGATTTTTTCAGCTAAAATTGAGGTTTGCAGGGGATTCTGGGTAAGGAAACGTTGGGGGATCCACGCAAGCCATACCTCCCTGGAAGCCGCCGGGTGTCTAGTTTTCAGGAATGCATGGGTTTGGTAGGTTTCCATAGATGGCCGCCGAGCACCGGGCCAAAAACCCAAGTGACCCCCCTTGCAAAACCAGGTGGTTTTGCGATAGGCCATTTTGATGTCGCCTCACAACGTTTTGGGCCTCCCACACAAGTGAGGCACCATTTTTACCGGGAGACCTGGGGGAACGCTGGGTGGTGGTAAATTTGTGTGAGCCCAGTGATGCCACAACTTTCCCACACCAAAATGTGTGAAAAAAGTGATTTTTTCAGCTAAAATTGAGGTTTGCAGGGGATTCTGGGTAATGAAACGTTGGGGGATCCACGCAAGCCATACCTCCC
The DNA here is from genome assembly GCF_964204655.1 of Triturus cristatus. Lineage (NCBI taxonomy): Eukaryota > Metazoa > Chordata > Amphibia > Caudata > Salamandridae > Triturus > Triturus cristatus. Next base: position 1,257,760,825 of record NC_140590.1, read on the forward strand.
TGGAAGCCGCCGGGTGTCTAGTTTTCAGAAATGTGTGGGTTTGGTAGGTTTCCCTAGATGGCCGCCGAGCACCGGGCCAAAAACCCAAGTGACCCCCCTTGCAAAACCAGGTGGTTTTGCGATAGGCAATTTTGATGTCGCCTCACTACGTTTTGGGCCCTTGCCTGCCGCGGGTACTTGGGCCTCCCACACAAGTGAGGCACCATTTTTACCGGGAGAGCTGGGGGAACGCTGGGTGGTGGTAAATTTGTGCGTGCCCGGTGATGCCACAACTTTCCCACACCAAAATGTGTGAAAAAAGTGATTTTTTCAGCTAAAATTGAGGTTTGCAGGGGATTCTGGGTAAGGAAACGTTGGGGGATCCATGCAAGCCATACCTCCCTGAAAGCCGCCAGGTGTCTAGTTTTCAGAAATGTGTGGGTTTGGTAGGTTTCCCTATGTGCCGGCAGAACTAGGGTTCAAAAACTACAGCTAGTCACTTTGCCAAAAAAGGGTCATTTTTCACTGCAAAATTGAGGTGTGGCCACGCTGCGTTTTGCGCCGTTTCCTGTCGCGGGCACTACGCCGACCCGCACAAGTTAGGTACCATTTTTCTCGTAGGACTTTGGGGAACGCGGGGTGGGTGGAAATTTATGGATCCACGCAGATACCAGAACTTTCCATCACAGAAATGTGGGGAAAATGTGTTTTTTTTGTCAATTGTTTACGTTTGCAAGGGATTCTGGGTAACAGACCATGGTGGGAGGCACTCAAGACACCCCATCCTGGATTCCCCTGGGTGTCTAGTTTTCAAACATGTATAGGTTTGCTAGGTTTGCCTAGGTGCCGGCAGGGCTAGGGTTCAAAAACTACAGCTAGTCACTTTGCCAAAAAAGGGTAATTTTTCACTGCAAAATTGAGGTGTGACCACGTTGCGTTTTGCACCGTTTCCTGTCGCGGGCACTAGGCCGACCCACACAAGTGAGGTACCATTTTTCTCGTAGGACTTTGGGAAACGCGGGGTGGGTGGAAATTTGGGGATCCACGCAGATTCAAGAACTTTCCATCACAGAAATGTGGGGAAAATGTGTTTTTTTTGTCAATTTTTTACGTTTGCAAGGGATTCTGGGTAACAGACCATGGTGGGAGGCACTCAAGTCACCCTATCCTGGATTCCCCGGGGTGTCTAGTTTTCAAAAATATATAGGTTTTCTAGGTTTTCCTAGGTGCCGGCAGGGCTAGGGTTCAAAAACTACAGCTAGTCACTTTGCCAAAAAAGGGTCATTTTTCACTGCAAAATTGAGGTGTGACCACGTTGCGTTTTGCGCCGTTTCCTGTCGCGGGCACTAGGCCGACCCGCACAAGTTAGGTACCATTTTTCTCGTAGGACTTTGGGGAACGCGGGGTGGGTGGAAATTTATGGATCCACGCAGATACCAGAACTTTCCATCACAGAAATGTGGGGAAAATGTGTTTTTTTTGTCAATTTTTTACGTTTGCAAGGGATTCTGGGTAACAGACTATGGTGGGAGGCACTGAGGATACCCCATCCTGGATTCCCCTGGGTGTCTAGTTTTCAAAAATGTATAGGTTTTCTAGGTTTCTCTAGGTGCCGGCAGGGCTAGGGTTAAAAAACTACAGCTAGTCACTTTGCCAAAAAAGGGTCATTTTTCACTGCAAAATTGAGGTGTGACCACGTTGCGTTTTGCGCCGTTTCCTGTCGCGGGCACTAGGCCGACCCGCACAAGTGAGGTACCATTTTTCTCGTAGGACTTTGGGGAACGCGGGGCGGGTGGAAATTTGTGGATCCACACAGATTCCAGAACTTTCCATCACAGAAATATGGGGAAAATGTGTTTATTTTTGTCAATTTTTTACGTTTGCAAGGGATTCTGGGTAACAGACCATGGTGGGAGGCACTCAAGTCACCCTATCCTGGATTCCCCTGGGTGTCTAGTTTTCAAAAATGTATAGGTTTGCTAGGTTTCCCTAGGTGCCGGCAGAGCTAGGGTTCAAAAACTACAGCTAGACTCTTCGCAAAAAATGTGTAAATTTTCAGTGTGAAAATGTGGTGTGTTCACCTTAGGTTTTGAGCCACTTCCTGTCGTGGGCACTATGCCTACCCACACAAGTGAGGTACCATTTTTATTGGGAGACTTAGGGTAGTTCAGATTTGTAAAGCAACTGTTATTACCTATTGATTTTTGATGCATTTCTCCCTTCCAAATGAAAGACATTGTGTAAAAAAAAAAGTCATTTTGAAAAGTGACCAATAATTGTCATGCAAGTATGAGTATTCCCAATTTCGAAAATATGCAAATATGCACTGTTTCTAAACTCTGTAATTTGTTCCCATTTCAGAAATACATAGGTGTCTTTCATACCAATTTTTCCATGTATACATTTTCACACTATAATTGCTATATACCCGGAACTAAAAAAAAAACCATTACAAAATGCTGCTCAGTTTTTTACTCTGGGTTCGTTGGGCTCTTGGTGAACCTACAAGTCCTATATATCCCCACAACCAGGAACGTCCAGCGGATGTAGCGGTACATTGCTTTCTAAGAGATGTCATAATTAGAAGAAGTTACAGGTGAAAACGTTGACACAAAAGGCTTTTTTCAACTAATTTTTAATTTTTCCTATATATAACTGTTAGTTTCTATAAAGATACCTTGATGGATCTACACAAATGTCCCCTTGCTGAATTCAGAATTTTGTCTACTTTTCAAAAATGTATAGCTTTCCAAGATCCATTATTGCTTTTCTACCCATTTCTACCATTATCTGGAAGGAGGTTGAAAGCACAAAAAATTGCAAAAATAGGGTATGTCCCAGAAAAATGTCAAAACTGTGTAAAAAAAGTTGGATTTCTGACAAAGATCTGTCATTCCCTAAAAGCTGGAGAAATGGTGATTTCAGCCCCACAAACCCTTTTTTGATATCATTTGCAGAGAAAATCCCAGACGCTTTCATTTGCAGCCACTTTTCCCCATTTTTCACAAAAAAAACAAAATTTTGCTGTATTTTGATTAAATTCTGGGAACCCTCTAGGAGAATCCACAAACCCTGGGTACCTTTAGAATCCGCATGATGTTGGAAGAAAAGGACGCAAATTTGGCGTGGATACCTAATGCGGTCAAAAAGTGACAGGGGCCTAAGCGCGCACTACCCCAAATAGCCCAAAAAAGGCTTAGCACAGGAGGGGAAAAGGCCTAGCAGCAAAGGGGTTAAAAGAGGGCGGGAGGGAGGCATGTGCGTAGCCTGCCTGTCCTACGCCTACTTCGCGGATCATGAAGTAGGCAAAACTACTCACACTCCGCGGGTGGAGCGGAGCACTGTGCCCAGGCTTATTTAGAATAGAATTCAACCAAACCCAGAAATTACCTAAGAACATCCTTGGACTTGGGTGAAGGTGCATTGACAATGGCCCTAATCTGTTTCTCTTTAGGTCTTATGCCTTCAACACAAACCTTTTGGCCTAAGTATGTAACTTTCTTTTCAGCAAATTAACATTTTAAAAGTTCAGCTGTTACCCACTTTCCTTGTAACACACTCAAGACCTTTCTCAACCTCTCATCATGTTCTTTTATATATTCCGTCCAATTACCAAGATGTTGTCCTGAACAACACAACACCTGTAATATTGAACAGTTCCGCCATAAGTCTTTGGAATATGGCTGCAGCAGAAGCTAAACCAAAATGCATATGACGGAACTGAAAACAACCAAAGGGGGTGCAGAATGCTGTTAAATATCTACTGGACGGGTGTGAGGAAATTTGGTGGTATGCCGAATACAGATCTATCGTGGAGAATCACTTTGTAACTCTGGTTAAAGACAGCATTTCATCAATGCTTGGTGAAGGAAACTGGTTCATCACAATATTGTCATTCAAACACCTAAGGTCCACATCTAAACTCATTTTACCATTGTCTCGTCTTGTGATCACTGGTAAAATCCATTCTGTTGCTTCAATAGGCTCAATAACACCAATATCCTATAATGTTCTGAGCTCCATTTTGACTTTGTCTCTTACAGTGATAGTAACATTGTGGAACTTGTGCATTTTAGAAACCGCAGAAGACTTAACCCTAATCTGATGAGTAAAACTTTTAAAGTTTTCCCATTTTACCATTAAATACATTCTGAATTAAATTCACGACCAACTTTTGAGTGTCTTCACCCTCACAAGCAACTAAAGATTTTTCCGGGCTGTTGGGCTCTAATGCAATGTGCAACACCCTTTGGTCCCTCCTACCCAATACAGAATGGCCATCTGCTGCTACATATAGTTTACAAGTGGCACGTCTTTCCTTGAATTCAAAATCCAAACGCCTAAACCCTAACATATCGATTTATTTCACCTGTAAAGCGCTCAGGACTCACATCAGTGGGTTCTAAATGAGGACAAATAGCATTCACAAAATTATTTTCCCACACAGAATATGCTATAATGGCAAAAGGTGATCTTGAACCTGCAGCAACCTGTAAAGGACCACTTCCCCAAAAGTAAACACACATAACAATTTACTGCGATCGCTGCCAAAAATGTTTATGCACAGCTTCATCAGGCACTCTCACTGAGACAAGCCACTCTATTTTTTTCTGGCTTTTCTTTTTGCAAACTCTAGCAGAATGCCCTATAATCCCACATTCTGGACATTAAGCAGCTTTGGCAGGACGTTTATCAAATTTTGCACTATGCGAGATGCTACCACAACGAAAGCACGTCAGGCTCGTAACCCTACCTTGACTATTTGAGTCTTTGCACAGTTTTTTGGTACTATTTTCCTGAACTTTTCTTGAATTCAATTTTTTTTTCTTTCTCTCAGTAACCTTATTCACCGAAACATTGTCAAAATGTGGGGCAGTAGCCTTGGCACATCTCTCAGACAGTTCTTTCTTAACTAAGGCAATAATGTCCTATAAACTAGAATCTCCTTCAATCTATAATCTCTCTTGTATGCCTTTGTTTCTTGCAAACACTAGAATTTGATCATGGATTAACTCATCATGCAAATTACAAAATTTGCCAGTCGCTGCCAATTAAGTGAGGAGATGTGCTCACCCTTGGGTAGCTTGACACAGAGCAGTCAGCCTTACATTTAGAAGAGATGTGTAAAGTATTTGTGAAACACTTCAAATAAGAAAACAGTGAAAACACCACACAAAATGATTCTACACCATATTAGAAAAATTGAGCTTAATTTAGTAAATAAAATAAGACCAAAATGGCAAAAATCCAATAAGTAGAACTTGAGATATTGAATTTCAAAGTTTTTAAGGAAAACAGCACCAAGGAGCAACAAACATTGGCAAAGCCAATAGATCTTGTCTTTGTGAGATTTATTGGCTTTGCTAATGTTTTTTTAGCGATATTGCAAATGGCTGAAGGTAATGTTAAAAAAGCTGGATGACACAGCCAGCCTTGTCCGCGTTATAGCACTTTTTTTATTTTCAGTTATGCTGCCCTGAAGTTAGCGCTGCTGTATAATATGGCAAACAAAACATTGACAAAGCCAATAGATCTTGCATAAGCGAGCCCTATTGGCTTTAGCAATGCTTGAAATGGAATACCATATGGTAAGTTATAAGTATTTATGCAGTGTTTGCAATGGCTGAAGTGCTAATGACATAGAATGGAAAATGCCCTTGCCACGGTGTTAGTGAGTCCAGATTCAGAAGCATTTTAGTACCATACAAAAACTGTGAATATGTGCCATAAAAATGCCCTTAATGTGACATAAGTTGTAGGTTGACAGAAAGGTCTAATAGGATACAGCTTTTATTAGAATGATGCTTTAGACTATGTATTACTTTGGGTGCAATGTTTACAAAATAACCAAACAACCACTCCTGACTGCTTGTTTAGTAGTAAAACATAGCAATAATCAGTGTTCAGTGGGTTTCCTGGACCTTTTGGCCCCTGTGCCACAGCACCTGCTGCACCATTCAAATCATGACCCTGGTGCCGCCAAGGGCAAATGAGGAACTCGTTCTATCCAGTAATATATGTGTTCTGAAAAAGATGCAGACGGAACACATAATTATTGTGCAGCTAAGTAAAAACACAAAAGCTTTCATAAAAAAGTGCCTTTAAACTTATCAAACTCTCCAAACCGAGTTGCCACAGATGTCATAAATAGAGCATACACTTTAAAATATCAAAGTGAAAACCAAGCATTGCTAAACTGGGTTACAATGTGGCCGGCTCTTTCCTATGAGAAGATCTTATCCTGTGCTTGACAGTGAATGGGCCATAAACAGTGGAAATTGCCCTAGATCACCCCATGTTCGAATGACGCTGAGAATGAAATGCGGTTTGTTCCTAAAAAGGCAGTTTCACAAATTAACTGGACACACCAAAGATGATGAATTTTGCAAAAAACTTGTAAATGTTTTGTGCAGCTGATGAACGAGATAACTTATGAGATGGCTATGTCTAAAATAAAACAAAACAAAAAAATGGCATAAGCAGGCTCCATGGAGAAAGTACGCTGCATTCCTCTTTCCTATAAACACTCTCCCTTTGAAGTCAGCTGAAAGCAAAATAAACACCAGGCTCCCACAATAGCACAGCTTGACATTTAACCTCGGCCTCTGAATGCCCAGCAAATGTGACGAGATAAGAGCAAGATGTAAAGGCCTGTATATTACAGAAAATGAGTTTGTCGAAAAATACTGTAAACGCACTTTAACATGGGGAGGTACAAACTCAAGCTGCACAGCCTAAAGCAAATAAAGCCAGCAAATTGAAAGACAGAAAACGTGAGCTACAAACCACAAAGTCAATAGCAAGCCACGGGCGGAATGCATTCCCAGGTCAACTTTGTGAAAGTCCCCAAGATATCTTTCGCATAACCAGACAGCTGTGCTGTATGGTAGGCTGCGACTCAAAAAGCACTATTTGGGATACCAGGACGCACCAGACCAGGACAAAGTCAAAAGTTCAGACCTACCGAGAGGGAGCGTGAGCAGGCCACAGGGACCAAGCTAGGCCGACTGAACCAAAGTACCTTGCCCCCTGGTTGCAGAGTGTTTGCATGGATCCGCTTCAAAGATGCATTGTGCAGCAGAGGCACTGCATCAGTTATGAGATGCGACAAGGCTGTGGTGCGAGGTCATGATGCGTTGATGTCAAGGATCTCGTTGACTGGGCTTATGATGTGAAGGCCAGCATCGAGGATTTGAGGCACAGTGGAGACAATGCGCTGTTCCGATTAGTGGTGAAGCTGAGATGCGGAGATTCGGCGTCGCCGTCGAGGCTGCTGTCAACGAGTGATGTGAGGCGCTTGCACTGGTAAAGTATTGCACAGTTGCATTTTTTACGGCGATGCGTCGGTCCCAAGATGTGGGATGCAGTGGCGATGCAAGTCTTTTGCAATGGGCCCAATCCATGCAACAGCAGCGATGCAGCGGTTCTGTTTGAAGATGCACTATTCACCCGAGGAGATGCGACGGTTCTTCGGGGATGCGTCGTTCAGCAGAGGATGCATCAGTTCTGCTGGAGAAACCTTAGGCCCACTTCCAAAGGTCTAGGACTGGGGTGGAACCACTTGGCAGTGTAGACCCACAAATGGCAGAGTCTATGTGCAGAAGCAGGTGGGTTTGATGTATTTTATGTCCCTGAGACTTCATATCAGGAGGCCACCCAGCTAGCCCTTGGAGTCACTCTGGGTTCAAGTGCTGCCGGTTCAGTCCCCAAACCCATGCAAGAGGGCAGCAGGCAGAAAGTCAGGACAGCAAGGCAAGAGTTCAGTAAAACAGCAGCCAAGTAGAGTGAAAGTCGTTTCAGCAGTACAGCAGCCCTTCTTTCTAACAGTCTTAACAGGTCCAGAAGTGTACTGAAGTGGTGGTGTCAGAGGTCCAGTACTTATACCCAGTTGGGCCTTTAAAGTGGGGGAGACTGAAAAGAAAGGCCTTTAAAGTGCACAGAGGTCCTGCTCTTCCTGCCCTGGCTCCAGACTCACTACAGAGGGGTATGCAGCCCTTTGTGCATGGACAGGACACAGCATATTTAGGTGTAAGTGAGGCTGAGTCCAGCTCCTCCCTCCCATCCTGCTAGGATGGCCCATCAATTCACACCTAAGCTCCTATTGTGCGTGGCTGTCTAGAGAGAATACGCAAAGCCCAGCTGCCACCCACTCCAGATATGTGATCAGAGACTGGCAGTAGTCACCAAATGACTAAAGTAAGAAAATGACAACTTTCTAAAAGTGGTATTTTCAGAATGGTAATTTGAAATCCAAGTTCACCATAAATTAGGATTTTAAATTAGGATTCCAGAGACACCAGATGTGATCCAATTATATCTTAAACAAAGAGAGGGACTGAGAGGGCTGTTTTACGGGGTCCAGCGTACGTGCCCAAATACTGTGGAACAAAGGAGAGTACGCAGTTCCCCAATAGAGGGAGAGGATGAACCAACGTGAGTGGAGACAAAAAGGTGGGGAATCCTCCTTGTTGGAACTAGAGTCCTCACACAGCCAGCAAGCTAGTCGTCATGCTTCATTATATGGACTCGCTACTCGTCAGGTCGGTGGTGCAATACCCGACGGGCTCCCATAAAGGGGCTCTTTAGTGGAGAGCTTCTGTTCCTGTTGTATGGTGCCGTGGGTGTGAGGGCCCTAGGGATATGTGTAGATGTGAGTGAGTGGTTTAAAAAAAAGGTTGAATAGTCCACAGCAAAAGTTTAATGGAGTGGTAATCCACCTTATTTAAATACATGGGTATAAAGATTAGAATTAAAAACAATGTATGACTGGGAGAAAACGCATAGAAAACTGAGAGCTTCAGGGGGCACTGCGGCCCTTGGTCAACTATGTGCTGTTTTATTCCCCTACATACAGGACGGACACCCACAACTGAGGTGTCATCTGCTGAGAACACCGTTGAAGCCAGCGTTTTCACCTAGTTGGGTGAGGCACACCCACAACTGAGGTGTCATCTGCTGAGAACACAGTTGAAGCCAGCGCTTTCACCTAGTTGGGTGAAGCATTTTTACAAGATACTAGTCTCAGTTTTCTATGCGTTTTCTCCCAGTCATACATTGTTTTTAATTCTAATCTTTATACCCACTTGTTATGAAGAGCACTCACCTCTTCCTCGTATGCACTTGTTTGATGGACCACGTTTTGTGGGGCTGTAATGATGACTCCGCTTACCATTTCCTTATGCTTTTGCTTGTGTCATCCCTGTCTAGGTTTTTTACTAGATTTGGCGGGACCACGTGCTCGCACACAAGAATAGTGGTAGGTAGGAACTCTGCCACCAGACCACTATGTGTAGATAGTTTCTAGGTCCTGATGAAATGCACAGTATCAATTTGAACACACTGCGTGAAACATGTCGACCATAAGTTTAAAGTAGAGCATTGCTCCCCTGGACCATTGAGCCAGCGAGCAGCCTCTCTATTGTATTTTAATAAGGTGGATTACCACTCCATTAAACTTTTGCTGTGGACTATCCAACCTTTTTTTAAACCACTCACTCACATCTACACATATCCCTAGGGCCCTCACACCCACGGCACCATACGGCAGGAACAGAATATCTCTGCTAAAGAGCCCCTTTATGGGGGCCCGTCGGGTATTGCACAGCCGACCCGACGAGGAGCGTATCCAATTATATCTTCCCATTTGGAAATCACGTTTATAAAAATTTAATAAGTGAATCCAATTGTTATCATATGGGAGATATAGGCCTTGCAGTAAAGGAAAACGACTTTGGGAGTTTGTCACTACCAGGACATGTAAAACTTAAAAGTACAGGTCCTGCATTCTAAATACAGTGGCACCCTGCCCTCTGGGTTGTTCAGGGCCTTCCTTAGGGGTGACATATATGTATAAAAAGGGAAAGTTTGTGTTTGGCAAAATAATTATATTACCAGCTCGTCATGGCAGTGTAAACTGCACACTTAGGTTCTGCCATGGCAGGCCTGAGACATGGTTAAAAGTCTACTTATGTGGGTGGCACAGTCCGTGCTGCAGGCCCACTAGTAGTCTTTAATTTACAGATCCTGAGCACATGTAGTGCACTTTACTAAGGACTAATAACTAAATTAAATATGCCAATTGGGTTTGAGCCAATATTACCATGTTTAGAGGAGAGAGCACATGCACATTAGCACTGGCAAACAGTGGTAAAGTGCTCAGAGTTCTAAGGCCAACAAAAACAAATTTAGCAAAAAGTGGAGAAGGAAGGCAAAACGTTGGGCAGAAGACCACCCTAAGGCGGTCAGGTCTAACAGATGTGCTCAAAGTTATGCCAACATTAGCAGTAATGCTTGCGTCGAGATGCGCACACCATGAGAAAGACGCTGAGCACACTAGCCGCTTTTGAGGTACGCAAAGAAACAGTCCGCAGCACCAGTTTGTTTTCTTTAAGCGTGCGGCCCAATTTTCAAATGGTAGCAAGGGCTTCGCGAGGAAACTTCATCCGCTGACCTCAATGTAACGTTTCTTTAATATGCCAACCCCAGGAGTACATCCTATGACTGTGAGGCAAAGCCTTGCCTAAAATGCCGCTACATTCTAATCCCTCAAAATATATACAGATAACACAGAATGTATACAAGCATACATTCTACATATTAATTCACACTACCAAAAACCCCAATGCTACAGTCCACAAATGTCAAAAGATTAAGACCTACTACTTTACAGGGACTTTGACATGTGGGACATAGGCTCAATGTCCCATTTTCTGACAAGAGGAAACGGTTCATTCTCTAAAATAAAATTTCAACCACTGGCCTTTGGCTGAGAGAACTTGTAGAAGCTATTAGCAGAGAATCTGGGCAGCAGGATTCAAGTACGAATACTACTGAAAATAAACACTTTTGTCAAAAGTTTTGGATCCCCTAGAATGCTTTAGGGGTACACTGCGGATTTAGTGGTCTGTGACGTTGACATAAAATCACAGGATAGCGGCCTGTCGTGATGGCAGGGGCCAGAGGGTTAAGAGGGTACTAGAGAAAACTGGCACAATTATATTTCTGTCAGAGATGTTAACCATAGAAGAGTCACTCTCAGGCACGGTGCACGAGCACATTGGGCTTAATGTGGCACAAGAAGTCGGTTTGGTATTGTGTGTCTTCCTGTGCTTCTTATAATATGACAATCATTGAGAAGTGAGACATGTAGTCGAGAAAATACACAGATTGTCTGTATCTCTACCGCTTCCAATCGCTTTCTATCCTGGCAATCGCCCCCCCCCCCCCCCACACCAGACTCCAAGCGTTTGCTTCAGTCCTACCATACCTTTTGACTGCCTCCACGCCTTGGTACCAAGTACTGAACATAAATACAATCCTACATCCTTTCATCTAAATCCTCAAAATCAAAGCACTAACTCATTCTCTAGTTGCAGCCTGGATTACTGTCACAGTGTGTACTTGTTAGCCCCACTGGACAAGGTCATAAACTCTGCTTAAGGTTAGGGCAGGCTACCAGACACACCCACACGCCTTTCAGTACCTACCAGAAAGGCAGCTCTGTACAAAACAGCGCTGTGAACAAGATACGAATACCTGCGTTGAAAGTTACTTATGGAGTAGCATATGGTTGTTTCTTCCCACTTGACAGTACCCCTACCTTTAACCCATTTCTTCCAACCAGAACCTTTTGGTGTCATGCACGTCACCCTGTACTACATAAACAAATATGGACCCACTTGGTCCATCCCCCCCGCCAAAGTTGTAAAACAATTACATTCAAAGTAGTGTGCTGCTAAAAAAAGACGTTTACAAGTATCGATACATAGAGCCACACATGCGCATAGTAAAGCACACCATGAGACTGGCTGAAGACCCAGGGCCCATACAGAAAGGGAGAAGTGAGACCTAGAAAATCTTATGAGTGAGGGGCAAACCTCAAAGGCTCCCAAGAACAGCCCCCCAGACAGTAAGGTGAAACGGCTGTTTCTTTGCACAAGAGGCTGATACGCAGTACCTTGCCCAACTTTACCCTCGCAGTACGTGGCCTCTGGCTTCAGGCTCTGGTTTTGCATTCTTGGACGCCTGCTCTGGCGAGAACCCTGCTCCTGGGGTTCTTCTGGTCTCAACTGATGCACAGGCAGTGACATCGGAGCATGGAACCCCGCTATTGTGATGTCGCTACACCGGGACTGAGCTTGAACATCAGGAAGTATGGCTGTCAACACCACAGACACAATTGTGATGTCACTGGACAACCTCATGTCAGGCCTGAATGTGGAAACGAGTGGCCAGGATTATGTAAACCTCTTGCGTTCCAAGGTAAGCAGGACCAGTCCATTAACAGGTTCATCGAGATCTTGAACAGCATCTGCCCAGTAAAGTTATAATAGGACCATTGTTCTAATGGCCGCCCTGGGCACACTGTGGAAGCACAGCCTGGTCTGGCACCTGCAAATGCATGCTGGTGGCTTTGGCAGAGTGGCACTGTAGAGATTTTCTTTCTGGTTAGGACTTCTTTAGAGTGGTGGAGGTGCAGGGATAAATACTAGGTGGGCGGTATGTAACACAACTCCCTCAATGTATACTCTGTGGTTAGCAGTACCCTTCTCTTTGTACCTTTTTTGACCCAAAGGTGCTTGAGAAGTCTGATCTCGGTTATAGTACCAACCAAATACCCTGTTGTTCATGTGTAGACAGGAAGGTCTGTGCCTGTGATAACATGACCATCACTCCCTGCTGACGTCACACTTTTCCACACAGGTAAATATTGCCGCCCAATTCATTGCTTGTTTTATGCCAACAGAGGGTATTTTACAGAGTGTGTGGGCCTCACAGGCACACATGAAACATTATTCAAAAAAAGAATGGATGATCTCCTGCTTGTAAATAGAACTTACCCATCTGCCCCCTACTTTCGATCTTAGCCTGTGTCTAAGTCACTCCATAGGGAGTACTTACTGGACGATGAAATCCTAATCAATAAAAGAAAAATCTGGGTTTTATTGTGCTCGCTGAGGCACGTCTTAGCAGTTCCATGGTCCAGACCCTTGCATGAATACAGGGTACTGCTGGTATGTGGAACAGTTGCCAGTTGGAGGCGCAGCAGCGGGAAGCTTTCTATATTGCTCCTCGCATCCTAGTCTAGAGGAATAAAGAATCTTCGCACTTTAAGGAGTCTTTATTTTAGTTACACACCAGTGTGGTTACAAGGGCACTCTTGGACACTATTCAAACCTACACCTTGGTAAATTTCTTGGATCTGCTCAAGGTATATGTGTGAAACCTTTACCCTTGTGAGGCTGTTACCTTTGGTTGCAGCAAAGTTGCTTAGTGTGCCCTTTGTGTTACCCGCTTAGAAAGTCCAAGAAGCTCTCAGGGTTGTGCAGGCTGGAGGGTGCTACAAGCGCTCTTCTCGAGCTCCTATTATAAATCCACGTACAAGGAGTTCATCGCTTCTAACAAACCTTTGTGACAAATGTCAAGGCGTAGCATGTGAGTGCTATGTTGAGGTTACATTATGTATCTAAGGTAGCTGACCCTGAGTAGGGTGAGTCCCCAGGGCACTGGGGTAAGGTGAATCTTTGGAGTTTTAATAAAGTTGCTTAGACTTTCAATTTGATAAACGTTCGTTTATTTCATCACAACGTTTGTATTCGTTTATGTCTTCTTTAGAAAATCGAAGATGCAGTGTTAAACAAGTGCCACGATATTACAAATCCCAATGCATTTCGGCTGTATTTTAGCCTTCATCAGGGGGTTTTTCTGAAAAAAACGAGATATGTGTGCCGTTTTAGTATATGGCTGTATCAATGTATAAGACATGTGGGTGAATGGTGTATCCAGATAGTGAAGAAATCGGGTGTTGTGCCGTTAACATGCGTCCTTTATTTCGTGCTTATTGGAAGTGGTAACGGGGGTAAAAGTAATTGTGCCCTGTATTTCTTAATGAGTGAAAAGAAACTAGTGCAATCTCGTGAAGAATGGATGTTTTACGCTTCCAAAGCTAGTGAGTGACGCGTGCAGTGAAGAAACTTCAATACAGGCAGTCCTTTGTTTTCTTTAGTCTAGCGGGTCTGGCATCTGTTTTGTTCGCCGTAAGTTGGCAGGGTATGCCCAGACGTGGGTCCCTTGCTCACTTTGCCACTGGATTCAAGCTAGCCTGGCTGATGACGGCTGATTAGCCAGAACCTGGTCCCAGGATGCTTGTTTCCGGTCCAGGGAAGACATGGCTTGGCAGCTTGGGCTGGACTGTTCCCATGAGGCACAGGTTCAGACTGATTTGCATATGGCCATGCCTGAACTGGGGTGGCGGAGTGAGCTAAAGAATGATGATGGATTAAACCCAGATCAGTTGACTGGGGGTGAGTGCTTGCAATGTTCAACACTCCGTCCATCATCCCCTTTGGTTTTACTGTGGATAATACCATATCAACTTTCCACATGCGTACTTGGAGGCATGACTGCCAATTCAGTTTATCATCTTTCCAGGATTGATAAAATGGCTGGCACTGAGCTGAGTAATGCTAATGCCAGCTCTTTGATCATCTAACTGTTTCTAATGTGCTTGATATAATTCATTTTATGTTGCAAGTTAAACGGCCAGCCAAAATACTAATAAATCAAGTCGACCGTTTTTTTTTTACCAATCTACATTAATCATATTTGAAAACCCTGTTGGCCTTGAATAATAAGTAGTTTTAGTAAACTTAGAAGGTGCCACTAGTAGTATGGGGGTGGGGGGGCTGCAGACCACCCGGTGCAGTTCCGTGCTTCCACTGCTCATGCTTTAGAATGAGTCTCTTGGAAGAGTGAATGTGAACGAAATAAAAAGCCTCGCGCTGTACTCAGTAGAGCTCTGGAAAAAGGGCAAACAACTTCGATTAATTCCATCAAGGTGTTATACCAACTTGATATTATCATACGGATATTGTAAAAGACCAAAATCTTTTTCCTTCATTCTCTAAATGTTCTACTTTGTGCATTAATTACTTATCAATCAATCAATCAATGAATCGGGGGTTTATAAAGCGCGCTACTCACCCGTGTGGGTCTCAAGGTGCTGGGAGCGGGGGAGGGGGGGGGGCTGCGGCTCTGGATCATTCGAAGAGCCAGGTCTTGAACCAATAACTTAGAATTCATAACTTGAGAAGTGTATTCCAGCTTTACCCTTCGCTTCGGGGAGGGAACACAGGAGAGAGGCAGGCTGCTATATACTTTATGACAAGGAGCTTTGGCTCACATTTTACTGCCTCGCAGAGCCTGTGTGTAGGAGAGCAGGATCTGCCTCTTATGTTGCCCCCACTTTTGTTATGATGTTTACACTGGTTTCTTGCTATAGTCCGGCTGGGACCCTGCTAATCAGGGCCCCAGCCTCTCTGTTCTCTCTAAACAACATGGAGTGCATATTAGGTGCACTAGTGATTGGATACTGTGGTGCCTTATGAGTCCCTAGTATATGGTACCTTAGGTACCAAGGGCATAGGTACTTCACAGGCCTACCAGGGGCTGAAGCATGTATTATGCCACACCTGGGAAGAAGACTAAATCCGACACCACAGGCCTGCTACTGCAGCCTGGGTGAGGTGGTGCTAGCACCCCTCACTGAGATATAGGTTCACTATATCTCTCCTGCACACACATTTAAACCTATCAGTCACCCCTAAGGCAGGCCCTATCAATCCTGAGGGCAGAGTGCTTGGTTTCCATGTGAGGGGGTGCCTCTGCCTGAGCAGGGCCCCTCTGCAGCTCTCAGAGTCCATTCTCTGGGGCTGTTTGTGAATGCGGTCAAACCATATACTCTTAAGTGCATTATAACCTCGCGGTAAATGCTAACTTTGGGATGGCTGCATCAAAACATGTCGTGTTTGGTGTCAAATGCTTTGGAATCATACCCCCACACCAGTAACTTGTGTGGGAGTATGATCCCACCCTTCTAGAGGGATAGACACATACCTACTGTGGAAACCCAGTAGAATCCTGAAGAGCCCTGGCATCACAAAATGGATGCCACCAGTCATAGACACTGGGCTGCCCTCCTGCTGATGATCGAAACTCGCAGTGGAGGAGGCCCAACAATACGTATCCTGTCACAGGGAGGTGTGACCACCTCCCAGACAGGGTTTAGTGTATTGGGGCTGGGTGGGTGCACTCCTAGAGTGCTTTGAAGTCCTGCACTGGGGGAGCAGTAGGCTAATCTGTGCATACACCAGTTCAAACAGGCTCAGGGGCTACCTGCCCCTGCTCTGGCGCGAAACTAGACAAAGGGAAGTGGGTGTAGCCACCCACTCCCCTGACCCTCCCATAGGTGGGGTCATAGAGCTAGTCCCTCCCATCCTTCTAATAAAAGTTAGGGAACCCTTGCCATTGCAAACTAGACACCCCTGGACAACGTTCTGAAGATGAATCCCAGACCTTCGACATTCCACTACCTCTGGAAGACGGAAGAATCTCCCTTGGAGTCAAGGAGGGACTCCCCTGCTTGGCAGGCACCAAAAACTGCAATCAACGGTCGCAAACTCCATCGCTCCTGCTGGAGCCCGAAGTCCCTGCAGCCCTGGAAGAGGATTTCCTGACTTCTCCAAGGCCATCGTGAGTCCCCAGCGACGCTGAGGCAAGTGGACCCCACGAGTGACGAGGAACAGCAACCCCTGGGTACAGTGCACTATTTTCGAGTGCAACCCCTACGCGATGTTCTATGAACCTGTGCATTGGACCACGTGTCTAGCAGGAATCCCTCCGAAGATCAGAGGCCTACCCCATCCCGAGTGACCGTGTGCCCCTGTTGAGAGGATCCTTCTAAGGCATCTTCGCAATCCCTTGCCGGTTGGCTTGTGGGTCCCCTGAAGACTTTTCCCCAGGTTGCTGCAGGCCTGCCCTGACTTACCTTCACTGGGTGAGTCCGTCAGACCTTGCTGGTCTGCACCGCTGACTTTTTGTCCTTTCCACAAGACTTGCTGTTACCAAGGCTTGTTGGCTCCAATCTGGTCGCCTACACCGCAGTAAGCTGCAGACTTTGTGGGACACGCCGAATCCAGCTCCTGGTCATCGTCGACGCCTCCTGGATCTCGTGGCTGAAGAGTCAAGACACCCGTCGATCACCTGAAATCACCCGACGACTGTGGGCATCCATCTTCCTTGCCCGGGTCACTGCCAAGTGACTTTGAACACTGTCCCCTCTGCTTTCAGGTCTTCCTTCTTCTGAATCCAGCCTTGGATTCCACTGGAACACTTCGCCTGTTTTCACAAGCAGCATGTCTTCATTGGCTCCCATTGAAAACGACGCCGCGACCCGACACCAAAAGACACCTATGCACCCGGCTTCCCTGGGTGAGGTAACTCCAGCACTACGGTGCTCCTGTGGGTGTTGGCTCTTGAACTACTTACCCTGTAAGTGCTTGCTTGTAGACTCTCCCGAAGTATCCTTAAACTCTTAATTTCTAATCGCGACTTGCTCCATTGAAGTCAATAGGGATTTGCGGCTGTGTTACTTACCTGCCTTGGGTGGTTTTGTGAGGCCCCAGCGCTTCTGAAGGCCCTAGGCCTTGTCCCTTTGCAAGTCGTTGTTCTTAAGTCTCTTTTTTAGTATATGGTCTTGTACGCCCCTAGGGCCACAGCCATATGTGTGCTTAACTTATTGTGAAACATTGATTGTGCATATATTCCTGCCTTCTAATCTCATAAAGAGATTAGTAGAGAGTTGTTTAGTAATAAATACATATACATTTGATATATATACCTGTGTGGTGTCCTTTCATTTTGTAATTTAAGAGATTATAAGGTAAAACAAGCTGCTTTACATTCCTCTAAAGACTTAGCCTGAAGGCTGCTCTCCACAGCTACCACTAGGATAGCTTTCTTGAAAGGTTGTCTTAAACCTACTGAAATATAAGCCTCTTAACCAACCTATCTTATTTTACTGGGTAGAAAAATCTCTAAATCAATGTAACAAACCCCACAGTGTTCCCCATAAACATACTGTCTTTACAACATAGATGCTTTTTCTTTGTTTTTATTATTTAGTCAAAAGCAAAACATAGTTTTTTTGTATCAAAAATATATATTCATATAACATTTTCAATTTTTCTTTCAGACCAACTATTTTCACAACTGGAAAATAAACTCCTACGGATCAACTTAAACCGAAGGGAAAAAAAGAAAAATTCAGTTTGAGAAAAATGTCAGCAGAATAATACGTTGACAAATAATAACTAAAAGAAGACCTTTCCAGTTGTAATATATATGTTTTACAATCTTTTTTGTGTATACTTTGTGGTATGTGGTATGGATGTTGGTATGTGAGATTAGGCAGCTAGATGTTTATGTACATATTTTTTGTTGTTCTTTGAGGGGCACTGTCAACTATTCAAGTATTGTTTTTGCTTTAGACAACAATCTAATTGGTGTTTACATTTATTGATTATGTATATGTATGTTTTTTGATAATTTATGTAAACCACAAAACAAAAAAGAAAAATTGAAAATGTTATATGAATATATATTTTTGATACAAAAAAACTATGTTTTGCTTTTGACTAAATAATAAAAACAAAGAAAAAGCATCTATGTTGTAAAGACAGTATGTTTATGGGGAACACTGTGGGGTTTGTTACATTGATTTAGAGATTTTTCTACCCAGTAAAATAAGATAGGTTGGTTAAGAGGCTTATATTTCAATATTCTTGACTCTTTCCCCCCTCTTGAACCTTAAATTAACCGGGGAATACCTTTTTATATAGTGTGTCTTAAACCTACTACCATAAGAGTCGAATTGTACTGGTGCAAGGTGTCCACTTTAAATAGTGAACAGCATATACCAGGCCAACTTCTCACACCGTGGAATGAGGGCACTTTAATGGCGCCCCCTGTAGAGAGCTTCAAGGTCAGGCATCCTGAGGGTTGAGTTATCAGTGGAACTTTTACAAATAAATTGACGATTTCCATGTGCAGGGCTACGTTACACATGGAACCACTGAAAGTAGCACAGAACAAGATATCCTCCCATTAGTTTAATTGCTATTTATTTAAGCATTTTTGTAAGACGCTTGTGCAGCCATCGGATGCTTTCCCACGCTAGATGAAGTGGAGAGCAGATCACAAATCAGGCAGAATTTTTATACTCATTCTAGTCCAAATGCTTGGTAACAGAAATGTATAATGTCTGCCTCAAGGCAAAGAGGCACAGGAAGTCGACCCCTCACATCCTACCCTTAATTTTATTACATTTATTTCTTTTTTGTTTTAAACGCCTATTAGCCAGTGACAAACATTATTTGTTAACTCTTCACATTTTGTAAAACGTGCCCACTGTTTGCGTCATGTTTATTTTCATTGCAGACTCAATTTTTGTTCTCGTAATTTTACTTTATATTTGGGTTTGTTTAACGTGTATGCAATATCCTTATTCCAGATGCAAGATTTTATTTAGTTAAATTAGGAGCGGAGTGAATTTATATTTTGCGCTTTCTGTTTGTGCCTCTTATTTATGTGCAGGCTTAACAAATTTTAAACAGGAATCCGAATGAGCTCCATTCTATATTCCTTCAGTATAATAATGTCACAAAAAACTGGTTTTTGCACCTATTGAAGTAGGGAATGGTCCCCTACATGGATTCTAGACAGCACTGCCAACTGCTTGTCTGGTCCCGTAGGTAATTCCTTGAAGAAGCTACATGAGCAAGCGGCTTCTGCTCCGATGTGAAGAATCCTCTTTAAAAAAACTACGAATAATATTGTGGGATTACACTGCTTGAAGATTGATAAGGGGATGCACACACCCTCTATATAGAGTGAACCCCAGCTGGAGTCCATGAAAGATATTTGACAGGGCACAAGGTGTGTGTTCCTGATTACATAGCTTGAAGGCTGTGCTCTGGTTTGTTACCTTTTTAGTCCTGAGGAATACCCAGTATGATGCATAGATACTAACACATGATCAGAGGGTCGAAACGTCAACAACATTTTTCTATGTCCTACGTCAGTTATCCTATGATATAAAACTTGAATCTTTCAACATTAGTCATTATATGTTTTCGATGTCTCAAGTTTTATGTATGTAACACTGAGATTATTTAATTTTCACCATGTATATGTTTGTATAATTCATTATATGTATTATTTGTGCTATGGGCAGCTGATCATTCACAAAAAACGAAAAAGTGAAAAAAGAAAACATTTTAGATATATGACAATTAATATATCGAACTAAAATGGGCTTTTTGTCTTGGGATTGTGGTTTTCTTCTTTTTTGAATATTGATTAGATGTAGCTCTCAAAAAAGGTTGATATTCTCTCTGAAAGGGATTTTTTTTGGACTCTTTGTTCACAATTCTTGGTGAATAATTGGGTCACCTGACAGAACCCTTTGTAGTTTATAACTGTATACCCAAGTTCTGAGGGACGCAGGACAACCCCATTATATTTAATGCTTCTCTGGTCCAGTTGGTAATTCTTCATTCTAAGTCCTATAGACAGTGCTGCTACCTGGTTCTCTCGTCTCATCTGTAATTTCTCATTCTAAGTCCTCTAGGCAGTGCAGCAGCTGTGTCTCCCTTCCCAGTGGCAATTCCTCATTCTTAGTCCTCCAGACTCCTCTAATAAAAAACAATATAGTTTGAAACACCAATAGCTCTAAATTTCACAAATGCAAGACCAATTGCATTGCAAATCCTTGTTTTAACACTATCAGCCCCTTTCCTTCCGCTCCCATCTTGCTCTCAACCCCTGTGGCAGGGCCCCACATACCAACGCCATCCCTTACAACAAAGAATTTGGCACCAGCTTTAGGGCGCTCAGTTGCAAGTGTAACAAGTGAGTTGGGAGAGTAGTGCAGATGTTTGCGTTCAGAGGCCAGTCACTGCTCAAAAGTAATCAGTCAGGGACTGATCTTGGAACGCAAATGGAACCCCTTTGCTGCTTTATTTTATTCACCAGCAGCAGGCAAGGGTGCCAAATTTCATCCCGCCAAGGGCGCTATTCGAATAAGGGCCAGCTCTGCATAGGACCCTTACTTGATGCTGCTCTACCGACCCCCCAAAAATCATGTTTGTTTCATTTTATTCATCCCACTGAGTTTTTCGGCATTTTAATATTTTATTTTTGAGCTTTATTTAGCACGAAGATGACCCAAAAGGTACCAGAACGCTTTACATGAGCAGCAGTTGCGTTACAGATGGACACATTCATTTTGTTAGGTACTAGGAGATTAAGTGATTTGCCCAGAAACACAGAATGTTCAGCGTCCCTGCCAAGACTCGAACCTGGTTCCCCAGCTTTGAGGTCAACCGCAGTAGCTGTTAGGCCACATCCTCTCCCTTTGCTTTTAATGTTCCTTCTTTGCCCGAAAGCGTACCTGAAAAAGTCAGCCAGGGCGCCAGTTATTGGCCAATGAGATGAGAATGTTTGAGGAAGACTCTTTTGTGCTTTAGACTCTGCTTAAAACGAGCATTGACAAAGCCAATATGTGTGGTCTACATTTTAAGCTAAGTTAATCATTAAAGCATGCTGCAGTATAAAAACAAAACACAATCAGCTGTTTCTTGTATACATCGCATCTATTATATAAAGAATTAGAAGGCACATGCATCAACGTTTTTTGCGAGAGCAAACGGTGCGATTCGCAAAAATTGGCCGTTTGCGCCCGCAAAAAGGCCTTTTGCAATGCATCAAAGTGTAAGGCACTCTCATTTAAGGAATCACAATTTCAGATTCCTTAAATGCAATGCATGTACCCCTTAGAAATAGTGAATTCGCTATTTGGGGCCGCAAAATACAGAGAAGAAAACTCTGGTCTGCATTTTGCAAAAACCTTGAAAAATGCACTTTAGTGCATTTTTCAAGGTTTCAGGTTACACACACACACACAAATGCCCTTGGGGCATTTGTGTGCGCAACAAGGGTGCACATCACAATTTCACGGGTGCAACAGGGTGTCATTTTGACACTTTGCACCCTTGAAATTGCATGCCCAATTAGGTACTCGCAAATTGTGCATACAATTTCCCATTCATTCCTACGGGCCTGTACGCCCAAAGGAATGAATGGGAAGTCATTCTTTAATTGCGAGTCACAATTAAGGAATGTTTAGAAATCGCTAGTTTAATAGCGATTCCTACATGCATAGGCTTTTGAGAGTCCCTAATTGCGATTCCTTAATAATTGCAATTAAGGACTCGCAAAAGCCTACTTTGATGCATGTGCCCTAGATGTCTGATGATTCAGAGCAATCCTGAGATGCAAAATATTACGTAATGTATTTCAGTGCAAGCATTCTATTGGAGGCAGAATTATACATCAACACCTAAGAGCATGACGAGAGCGAAATACTCATGTGGGCAGAGATAAAGCTTATGCTAGTATATTTCAAAGAATTGGTGACAGAAGGCTATTTAGACAGCTGTATTGTCAAGCCTGACCGAATAATGCATTGCAATGCAAGCACTTCATAGGAGGTTGGATGATGCACCAAACAACCAATAGCATAAAGTGAGAGAGGATTACTCCTCAGTGGAGCCAAAGACCACTCGATGGGCGGGATTAAAGAAAGTTAACTTTGCATGTAAAGATTTACCCCTAGAGCTAGTCACTTTTTTGCTAATTACCACTTCTGAGTGGAGATTTACACCTCGATGTAGACTCACGAGTACCATCTGCTTTTTTGATATCTCACAAATAATTGCATTTAACTTAATCATATCTAATATAAATTGAATGAGATTAAAATATATATAAGACCCTAAGACTACACATTTATTCTTTGTATTTCTTAATATACATTAAATTGCACTGCAGAATTAACGTTAATTATTTTTACTATGAGGAATATTAAATGATTATAAATGCTTGCATTATTCTTTAAATATAAACTCATGGACTGTCAAAAATGTTCAAGTCTTTGCACTCACACGCAGGAGAAAAACATTAATTTCTTGTGAAAATATGATTATATACATTATATACATGTACATTTGTACCATACATACATTTATGCCATAGCAGTGAAAAAAACATGTGTCCCAATAAAACAAAGTAAGTTGGAGTAAGCATAGTGCAAATTAGGACATTCCACAATATTATCATAGAAGAGACACTTCTTTGGCGTATCACGCTGCCTCAACATATGGGCCTTTTGCACGGGCTTTGCAAGACATTTATTTGGTTTACTTATAGGGGGTTTAGAGCCCACCCATTGCTTACCATTAGTTAGCTTCATCGCCACTTTCATTTCCTTGCTTGTCTGTGGTCAGCGGGAGCCGCCCTGCTGTACAACATGGCTAAAAGACATTGACAAAGCCATTAGCTCCCACACAAGCGAGACCTGTTAGCTTTGCCAATACTTATCTACTCAGTCACCATTCTACTCATTCACACCTAGCAATACTGTATTTTGTGACCCAGCACAAACCATGGAAAAGAGAGTGGGAAGCAAGGGTAACAGAGCATCCAAGTCTGATCCCCGTTGGGTGTGACGGACAGGTGTCATGTTCCATGGCACAGTTGTCTTGAGGTTGGAGAGATAATGCTTTGCGGCCCAGCCAGGCAATCATCCTGTGAGTCTGGGAGATAGAGAAAAGTAGTAGGTTTCTCTACCCTTACCTGGGCATTAGCACTCCTCTCATTCAGCTGCAGGAGCAGGTTTATAGCTCATGGAATACAAGGGTGAGTCATCTCGAGCTGCCAAGGAGGACATTAGTCCTCTGTACCTGCCCGATGGCACCAATGACCCAAGTGCCTAGAGGTGTTTGCAGACCTCACTGTGCTATATGAAAATGTCATTGTGTTTTATACCCTACTTCATGTACAGGGCAGTGACATCACTAGTATGCAATAAAGCTGATTAAAAAAACGTAAAAGCCATCAACAAACTGTGGGTCTAACACCAGTGCCAGGCTGTCCATTAGCCCCCTTCAAATACACAAAGACCCCATGGGTCCGGGGTCCCACTTGGCGAGTGTCTAAGTGGAGAAAAAGTGGAGAAAAACTATGCTGGGAGTCCCTTTTATGGACGGTTTCCCTCATACACCAGAGGTGTCATGCTTCACCATAGGGATACCTCCTCGCGTTACAAACCTAGTTGTGACTTGGGCTACCACCCCCTCGCTGCGAGGGAGGACCTCAGGGATGTTTCCAAAGAAGAGGGGTATTCATAAAATACAATGCGAGCATAGAGTGTGGTGAAGGGAGTGCAGTGTTACCTAAACAGTGATTAAAACAAGCTACGAGGTTAGCCAGACATAGTTTATTATTGCTACCAGGTGCTAGGATTAAAAACAAGTAATGGATAGTTTGACTGCAGAGATTAGAGGCAGTTGCATTAGAAAGTGATCAACATGTTTCAGCCCTTTGACCTACACGAGTGTCATGGCTGTCATGAGGATCTCTTATAAGCTACTGCAACACATGAGTGCAAACAAATGAGTGCTAAAAGTAAAAGACGTCAGAGTGTAATACTAGACCAGTGATCCGGCAGTTCAGCAGATTCACAGGTAAGACCTGTGGTAAAACAAAAACAACATACCACGCAGTTTAACCAGTGTGGTGGTGTACAGCATAGTTGGACCAAACTCTTGCAGATCCATAGAGATAAATATATACAAAGTGTACATGATTCGCAAGTGCCATGCAACAGGACTAGTGTTGTGGTTTATTAAACGATAACTAAGTTCTGTATCACTCACCTGCAAAAGCCAGGTATAATACATCATCTGTCCTTGGCAGGTAGCCTTAGGTACATATGCCCATCCAACCTGATAAGTAGAGGTGGTGGCATTAATATATTCAAAAAGATTATGCCCAGTTTAAAAAGTCAAGTATCCAGAAGACGAGAAATCAGTTTGTCAGAGACCAAAGACTAGTGCCTTATTTCTGTCTGTAATGTACATGGGAACGCTACCAGCAGCATCTCAATAGGGACGGAGATGCATCCCTGGTAGAGTCCAGGGTAGGGACTGGAAAACCATAGCCGCGTATTACTGATGCAGCTATGTGGTGTCACCCCCATAGTACTTAGGGTTTCTTTAAAGACTAGGTAAGTGATAACCAAGGTATGTCGTCGTTCAGCCCATTTGCAGATGTGCCTAGTCTAAACATCCATCTTTGCTTGATTCACAGCAATCTTTCCTTTAAGTTTGGTGTAGTAGTGTAAAGGTTAGATTTGTCAAGTACTGTCCACCTCAGAGTTTCTACTCCGATCTTATTACTCATTATCCAGGGGCCCCCACCACTAGAACACACCCCGGAGTACTTTGTAAATATCACCCTGGGGTTCAGAACCTGCTTCTCCCGTTTTTCATATGAAATCAACGCGGTTGTGTTCATCGCTGTTCCGTTTTACAAAGTGGGGGGGCTGCACTAGTACTATCACTTTAGCCTTTCCGTTCACTCTTTATAAGGGGGTAGGTACACCACTAGGCATCGCAAATTATCTCAATCATCTTTTCCCGAGGATAACAATAGGGGCTGTATCCGTTCCTTGTAGTGCCTTCGTTCGAAGCACTGCTATGTGTTCACCGCCAGCAGCGCTCACCAGCGCCTCTGAATAAGAGTCTTGGCACACCACAACACATGTTGTCCCGCAAGGACCTCCTTATATGACACCACATAGCTGCATCAGTGATACGCGGCTACGGTTTTCCAGTCCCTACCCTGGACTCTACCAGGGATGCGTCTCCGCCCCAATTGAGACGCTGCTGGTAGCGTTCCCATGTAGATTACAGACAGAAATAAGGCACTAGTCTTTGGTCTCTGACAAACTGATTTCTCGTCTTCTGGATAATTGTCTTTTCAAACTGGGCATAATCTTTTTGAATATATTAACGCCACCACCTCTACTTATCAGGCTGGATGAGCGCATGTACCTAAGGCTACCTGCCAAGGACAGATGATGTATTATACCTTACTTTTGCAGGTGAGTGATACAGTACTTAGTTATCGTTTAATAAAGCACCACACCAGTCCTGTTGCATGGCACTTGCGAATCATGTACAATTTGTATATATTTGTCTCTATGGGTCTGCGAGAGTGTGGTCCAATTATGCTGTACACCACCACACTGGTTTAACTGCGCGGTATGTTGTTTTTGTTTTACCAGAGGTCTTACCAGTGAATCTGCTGAACTGATGGATCACTGGTCTAGTATTACACTCCCAGGTCTTTTACTTTAAGCACTCACGTGTTGCAGTAGCTTGTAAGAGATCCTGATGAAAGCCATGACACTCGTGTAGGTCAAACGGCTGAAACATGTTGATCACTTTCTAGTGAAACTGCCTCTAATCTCAGCACTCACACTATACTTTACTTGTTTTTAATCCTAGCACCAGGTAGCAATAATAAACTGTGTCTGGCTACCTCATAGCTAGTTTTAATCACTGTTTAGGTAGCACTGCACTCCCTCCACCACACACTATGCTCGCATTGGGTTTTATGAATACCGCTCTTCTCTGAAAACATCCCTGAGCTCCTCCCTCGCAGTGAGGTGGTTGTAGCCCACATCACAACTAGGTTCATGACGTAAGGAGGTATCCCTATGATGAAGCATGACATCTCTGGTGTGTGAGTGAAACCGTCCTTAAAAGTGACTCCCCCACCCCTTTCCCAACATAGTTTTTCTCTACTTAGACATTTGCCAAGTGCGACCCTGGACCCGGGGGCTCTTTGTGTATTTGATACTGTAAAGTTTGGGGTGTATGCCCCCGCTGGTCCATTAAACCTCCTTAGCCCCCCCCCTGTTGTGTTTTGGCATCAGCCCCCTTCCTCATCTTCCCAAGCAATGCATTGCTTATGCATTGAATAATATAATAATCCTCCCACTTTCTTCCCTTTTTAGGGTGAAGCCTAGGTTTGCAAAGACATCTTGGGGACATTCTGAATGCTTTCCTGGGAATGCATTCTGCCCACTGCTTAACAATGGCTTTGTGGTTTGTAATACACATCTGCTTGCTTTCTATATGCTGGCTTTATTTGTTTTAGGCTGTCCAGCATGTCTTTGTCCCTCCTGATGAGCATTGTTTGTTCAACAACACTCCGTGTATTCTTCTACAAGTGCTTGCTTTTAAACAGACCTATACATTTTGTTCTTGTCACATTTACTGTGCAATCAAAGAGAAAGGTCAAATGTCAGGCTCTGTTTTCCGAGGGGGCTTGGTGTTTACTTTTCTTTCTCTGACTTCAAAGTGAGAGGATTTATGTGACAATCCTACTGGTTTCCCATGTGAGAGGAAAGGCTGGGAGATGTTATTTTTTGTAGCATGCAACAAAATTTAAATGTCAGTAAATTAACTGTGCAGATATTTCAGAATATGTCCGAATTAAAAAAGCACAAATGAAGCAAATTTTTTTTAATTTTGGAGTGTGAAAGAAACAAATATTTGAATACTATCAAAACAAATTAATACACTTGGTGATGCCATTTCCACACATTATCATTTGTGCAATGTATAGTTTTAGCAGTAAAACTGTTTGTCGGTGCAAATGCAATGGCTATTTCAATTGAAAATGTGTTGTCTGTAATGGCAGTTTGCTACCACACCATGCATTCTCTACTCTACGCACCTCCGCTCTACGACACTCTATTCCATGACATTTCACTTTACGCCACTCCATGCCACTCTAAACAACTCTACACCACTCTACGCAACTCTATTCAACTCACTCTACACCATTTCACTATAGGCCACTCACCTCCACTCTATGCCACTCCAATCTGTGACAATCCACTCTACGACACTCCACTCGGACACTCTACTCCATTTCACTCTACTCCACTCTCCGACACTCTTCTCCACTCCAATCTACAACACTCTACTCCACTCCACTCCACTCTAGGCCACTTCATTCTAGGCCACTCTATGACAAAACACTCACGATAGTACACTCTATGGCACTTTACTCCATTCCACTCTAGTCTACTCCATTCTATGCTGCTTCACTTTATACCACTCCACTCTACGTCACTCCACTCTGTGACACTCCACGATACTCTCCTCTATGACACTACTCCATTCCACTCTAAGACACTCTTCTCCACTCTATGCCACTCCACTCTGCGAACCTCCATGCCACTCCACTCCATTGTACAACAGTCTACTCTACGACATACCACGACACTGTGCCACTCCACTCTGCGACTCTCCACTCCATGCCACTTCAATCTAGAACACTTTACACCACTTTACTCCACTTGACGCCACTCCACGCTACACCACTTCTGCTATATGACACTTTACTCCCCTCTACGCTATGCCGCTCCACTCTAAGGCACTTGACTCTACTCTATGGCACTCCACTCTATGGCACTCTACGACACTACTCCACTCTGACACTTTATTCCACTCAATGCCACATCACTCTGAGCCCTCCACTCTTCGTCACCCCACTCTATGACACTGTACTCCACTCTATGCTACTCCACTTAATGCCTCTCCATTCTATGACACTTCACTCAACAACATTCTACACCATGCCACTATACTCTACTCTGTGCCACTCCACTCTCCTCTGTGCTATAAACTTTTAGTCATGCTGAATAGCAGCCACAGTGGTGTACAACATTTGTAGAACACATTGGCAAGGCCAATAGCTCTTGCATTGGTAAGACCTATTGGCTTTGCTGATGCTTGTTGTGGTTTGCTGTCGCCTTTGAGCCTCTCTCTTTGCGGAATAGCTAATTTCTTCCTTGTCTCCTTTCTAATAGCTTCGTGGATAACACTATTCATATCTATTCCAGCAAAAATATACCGCATTTAATATACTCGCGTCCCGGTGATCTCCAACTCTAGGAAACAAGCATTGTAATCACCTAAGAGACTAGTAGGCAATCTGTAAAGTCCCGAGGATAAACCGTTTCACAATAGAAATCACATACGCACACACATAAGACATTGCCACACAATCTAGAGTGGACCAGGACACGATATTCCAAATATATCATGACTCAAACCCCAGTCTGTAATAGGGTCCTCTGAACCGTGCTGTAAAGGTACCGCCAAAGAGCCGACAGTGCTACGACGCACACAACGGCAGCCTGCGCGCTAAACACATGGCAACAATATAACAAAGCGTTCTTTCTCTCTTCTGAAGCAACTCTGGGAACGCTGCCCTCCAACACATAGCAATCTTTGAGCAGAAGAGGTGCCCGTTCTTTTGATCCTACTCCCGTACTCCCGTACACGATCCTGTTCTCATTCCCCTCTTTCCTATACCCTGCACCCTCCTCTCGCCACCGCCGAGAGCACACTGCAGCCTCTTCTGGGAGCACGAGCGCCTCTGGCAAACGAAGGGACCTGGTGATGAGCCAGGAGTGAACTCGAGAGGCGCGCGCCTGCCATCCAGTGACGTGCCACGAGGCTGCTGAGAGAGTGCGTGTCCTTGGCAGGATGGCAATGTACAGCACATTCCAGTCCCAGTGAATGGTGCGCCACCTCACTCGTTGATCCAGCCTCATTGTGAACGAGCCTGCAATGGGCATGCCCTGCACTGAGTCAGATCCTGCACACCCTCCGCACACCGTCAGTCAGATCCTGCACACCGTCAGTCAGATCCTGCACACCTTCTGTCAGATCCTGCACACACTCTGTCAGATCCTGCACACCCTCAGCCAGACCCCGGACACCCTCTGTCAGATATACCGTCTGTCAGACCCTGCACACCCTCAGTCAGACCCTACACACCCTCGGCGAGACCCTGCGCAACCTCAGCCTAGACCCTGCACACCCTCAGCCAGACCCTGCACACCCTCAGTCAGACAATGCACAGCCTCAGCCAGACCCTGCACACCCTCAGTCAGACCCTGCACACCCTCCGTCAGACAATGCACAGCCTCAGCCAGACCCTGCACACCCTCAGCCAGACCCTGCACACCCTCAGTCAAACCCTGAACACCCTCAGTCAGACAATGCACAGCCTCAGCCAGACCCTGTACACCCTCAGCCAGACCCCGGACACCCTCTGTCAGATATACCCTCTGTCAGACCCTGCACACCCTCAGCCAGACCCTGCACACCCTCAGCCAGACCCCGGACACCCTCTGTCAGATATACCCTCTGTCAGACCCTGCACACCCTCAGTCAGACCCTGCACACCCTCGGCGAGACCCTGCGCAACCTTAGCCTAGACCCTGCACACCCTCAGCCAGACCCTGCACACCCTCAGTCAGACAATGCACAGCCTCAGTCAGACCGTGCACACCCTCAGTCAGACCCTGCACACCCTCCGTCAGACAATGCACAGCCTCAGCCAGACCCTGCACACCCTCAGCCAGACCCTGCACACCCTCAGTCAGACCCTGCACACCCTCAGTCAGACCATGCACACCCTCAGTCAGACAATGCACAGCCTCAGCCAGACCCTGCACATCCTCAGTCAGACCCTGCACACCCTCAACCAGACCCTGCACACCCTCAACCAGACCCTGCATACCCTCAGTTAGATCCTGCAACCCGCAGTCAGATCCTGCAACCCGCAGTCAGACCCTGCACACCCTCTGTCAGACCCTGCACACCCTCAGTCAGATCCTGCACACCCTCAGTCAGCCCCTGTAACCATCAGGCAGACCCTGCACACCCTCAGCCAGACCCTAAACACCCTCAGCCAGACCCTACACACCCTCTTTCAGACCCTGCACACCCTCAGCCAGACAATGCACACCCTCAGTCAATGCACACCCTCAGACAATGCACACCCTCAGCCAGACCCTGCACACCCTCAACCAGACCCTGCACACCCTCAGTCACATCCTGCATACCCTCTGTTAGATCCTGCAACCAGCAGTCAGACCCTGCACACCCTCTGTCAGACCCTGCACACCCTCAGTCAGATCCTGCACACCCTCAGTCAGACCCTGCACACCCTCAGTCAGACCCTGCACACCCTCAGTCAGACCCTGCACACCCTCTGTCAGACCCTGCACACCCTCAACCAGACCCTGCACACCCTCAACCAGACCCTGCACATCCTCAGTCAGACCCTGCACACCCTCAACCAGACCCTGCACACCCTCAACCAGACCCTGCATACCCTCAGTTAGATCCTGCAACCCGCAGTCAGATCCTGCAACCCGCAGTCAGACCCTGCACACCCTCAGTCAGCCCCTGTAACCATCAGGCAGACCCTGCACACCCTCAGCCAGACCCTGCACACCCTCAGCCAGACCCTAAACACCTTCAGCCAGACCCTACACACCCTCTTTCAGACCCTGCACACCCTCAGCCAGACAATGCACACCCTCAGTCAATGCACACCCTCAGACAATGCACACCCTCAGTCAGACCCTGCACACACTCCGCCATGATCAGTACCCATCGGCAACTCCCTCTGTGCCTGGAAATAGGGCGTGTCAGTGCAGGAACCTTCATGGAAATGTCTGACTTATACTCGGGATATGCTCGGCTATTAAGACCCTTGCGCCGCGTCAATGTACAAGGCTCAAACACCAGCACAGCACAGGGCGCGATCAGAGCGGGGAGCGGGCGGGCATGTGTGCTCCCCATGTCCTTGCCTCCACCTAAAGCCATCGGCCTGCAGCTTCTTGAAGCTCTGGTCCCTTCCTGGAAAACGACATATCAGTGGTCTCAGGGCAGGTCTAGAAACCAAAACCCAAACCAGCCCCACACTGCAGAAGGCCATGACAAGAATAAAGCAAGGGGTGCATCATTGGTTTATAGTGACCCGTCGTGCTGTGGAAACCGACCCATCGTTTGTAGCAAATGCCTGACTAGCAGAACAGCCAGTCCAGCCCTGGTACTTTTGGCATTTACAGTCATTCGCACCTGGAAGAACAGAACTGTATTGGGCCTTCTGTTATGAGTCATATGAGATTATTTTGACCAAAATCTTTTAAGGGTGCTTCACCTGCGCCTCACTACTTCTTGCACACTTGACTCACACTTGTGGCACCCTTTGTAATCGAACTATACGGATTGGGTTTATGTGTAAAATATTTTTCCCTATTTCAATATAAAAATATTTGTGTTATCCGCAAAACAAAATGTATTCTTATGTCCAATATGTTTAACACTTACATTTAATGTGACAGGCAATTAAATTGCCCTTAATTTTGCTCTAAATTTACAAGACACCTCATAGGTCACACGGACCTAATTTGTTTAACCGTGAACGTTCAAACAACTTTTTAGTAATTGTAACTGAAGAAACCACCGTCATTTTCTATATATGTAACAACTATGCAGCCTCCTGCTGTCCTCAGGGGTTGTATCCTAGCTCCTCCAACAGCTTTACTATGATAGAATTTTTCAAGGAAAGCTTCCGACTTACTGGTCCTTTCAGTATCTTATTAATGCAGTTATTGGGATTTAAAGTGAGCATTCATTGAGCTACGAATGGATAAATGTATCTCGAAGGGGTGATCTCCCTCTCACTCTGCAGATCTGAGTATCACCCCCATTGCTCCTCTGACAGTTCCGCCATCAGACTTCAAGAAGTGTGGCTCAAGTGGAGAAGCGTGGCTCAATGATTAGAGTGGCAGACCCTGATGCAGAGGTCTAGCCCGGGACCAGGGTTCAATTCCCCGCCTCGGCGGGTCTTGGGCTCAACAAATTCCACGGACCTGATAATTCTCGCCTCGGTGCCAATTCCAATCATGGAGTCCCACTCTGCAACTCTGGGCAATACCTTACTTAATCTCCACAACAGCCCCCACAGCGCTAAGGATGCCTGGCCTCCACCTTGGGGGTGCCCAGGAGTGGACGCCTCACAGGGAAAGCCAGGATGGGTTCCACAGCGGTATTCGTACAAGCGCCTTGAGACCCTTGCGGGTGAGTAGTGCGCTATACAAGTATCAAATTTACATTTAACTTGCTCTTGAGGTGAATAGATTGGTGCCAACAGTCAGGGGCTTTTCTGTAATAAGAGCTACTTATATGGTAAGTAAAAATCACCCCTAGCTGGTAATATTATTAGCGTGGTAATAGTGACCTCGTCAGACAAGATTAGATTTTTGGCCACCCCGTGCACGATTACCAGCAGTGATCACCCCATTGCATCGGGCAGGGTCGCCAAGAGTAATTGGGAAAAAGGCTTCATCAATTTGGAATGCCTACCTATGGTTAATACATGACAGCATAGCTGCAATGCTCGTGGCACAAATGAAATATGGTTATTGTTATTTTTGGGATACATACATTAATTGGACCAAGCAAAAGTTTCTAATTTAGTAGATTGGGGTCACACTGGAGAGCTACTTACAGGTAGCTGGAGAGTTACCAGTAGCTCACGGGCTACTCGTTGGAGAAGCCTGCTCCAGTGGATGGCATTCGCCCTGCAGCCAGTTGGGCTTGCCCTCATACCTTCACGCCACACAAAAGGTTGGAATTTTGTGGGTTCTTTGTTCAGCGGTGGCTGGCACAGGTAAGCGTGATGGGGCTCGGCGGGGGAAAGCCGACAGACGATGGAATAGGTATTATTTATTTAATTATACCTATTCCGCTGTCTGTCGACGAGCCCCCCTTTCCCACCCCACCACGCCCCACCGCGTTTACGTGTGCCGGCCACCGTTGTCTTTGTTATCTGATTTTGGGATCAAGATTTTGTTATATATTTTCTTGTAGAAAGTTCATGAGTATAACAGTATTGTTTACATCAGTCTCAATCTGTTGCTTCCTTGGACACGATTGTTCTATTCTCCTTCTGGATTTGGTATATCTTCAACCAGTGAGGACAGGAAGGAGAAAGATGGACTAGGTGGTAATGGAGCTTGCTGGTAAGTAATGCCACTATTCTTTGAGCTTCAGGGGCGGGTGGGAGGGGGATGAATTACTGAACCCTGCCACATGCTAGACTATACCTCTTGCCATGCCTGCCATCTGTAGAGCCTCATGAATAAGGGAGGAGACACCGATACAGCGCACACTCAAAATGGATTCTTCGCATCGTATATCTACAACTTGATAGGACAGAGAGTTAAAGGGACTTGGCTGCTATCTAAAACATGTGACTAAGGAAATAGACACATTATTTGTACATGGATCCGGGATTCCAAATTAGCAATAAAATACAGGTCCTGGAGCCCAGATCGCTGAAGCGCCCGCCTCCCATATTCATGCCATTGAGCTCCAGAAGGCATAGAGGCTTTGCAGCCCTGAATCCCAGGCTCTGCTGGACTGTGTCCCTACTAACGCCTTCTGAAGTAAAAGGATTTTGCGATTGCCAAGTATTTGTTTGGAGAGCTTGAGGGCTGGATTGTATTAAAACCGCTGGCTTTTATTCGGCTCAGACCTAGGATAAGGGCTAGGTGGAGATCGTCGCGCCGTGGCCAGCTATTCACCATCCTGGATAATGTTTTATATTATGAAGGGCTGATAGCCAAGAGGCTATTGATTTGCATCCGGGGCGGCCCCCGTGAAATATTCGGATTTGTTTATTACCAACTAAATAAACCAGATAGGTTTTACTTTTGCATTTGTTGCCAATTTCTTTGAAGCAAGTTTAAAAAAAAAATGATGTATAAATTGACTGTCAGATTTTGCTCCTCAGGACTCCACCCCCTTTCAGCAGAAGCCCCTTGGGAATATATGAAATTGTTTAGTTTTTTTTAAAGGCTTTCAAAATGACACTCTCATTCGGAAACGTTGTTTACTGGTATCTCGTGTAACATGTTTTACCTGAGCATGCACCACTGATAAAAATTCTTGCACCATAGTGGAAGTAGACTGGTTTCCATAGCAAATATATTTCGACAAGACATTATCTGTGGAAACCAGTCTCCTGCTGGTGTCTCGCAAGACATTCTTACGGGAGGTGTGTGCTCTGGCTAAATAAAATGTGAAATTGCACAATGCAGATCATGAATTTGGGAATTTAGCAATCTTTCCATTTCCATCCTTCCACACTTTCACCCCATAACCTATCAATTGGTTTGCGCTTTTGTCTTTCCTATGACCCTTCTATCAATCTTTTGACCTTTTCATCCCGCTTTCAGCCATTCTTTCTTACTTCCTTTCTCCTTTCCTTCCTTTGAACCTTCTTTTCTCTTCCCATTCTTTCTTTTCTCTAAGTTGCCTATCTTTTGTCCTTCATCATTACTTTTTCTTTCTTGCTTTTCTCTCATGCTTACTATTTTATTTGTCTGTCTGTGTTTGCCCCATTTTTTGTGACTCCGGCCTTTTCTGTTTTTTCCTGTTATGTGCATGTTTGCCCACCTCCTATACCTCTCTGCCATTTATTGCCTAACACTATTATTGATTAGCACTTTGTCACCAGATCAGGAGATAAGGGAGGCCCACAAAAACGAATTAATTTTTAGTGAGACACATTTCACCAGCCCATAGGACCATTGCTTAAGCTGCTTCATTGGGGTTGGAGGAGGGGTGCCTGCCTTAGAGTCCACCACGTTTTTGTTAACCTGGTGGCTCGCTAAAAGGACAGTGTAGTATTTATCAAGCAAGAAGGATATAACCAATCTAGCCCAGCCACTTCTGGTCCAAGACATTTCTAGAAATGCATGATATATTGTGCCAAAAACCACCGACTAATCAAACATGAAGATTCCTTCAACTTGCTCCTCGTCTGCAGGTAGGATAGCAACACAAGTGGTCTTGAGAGCCGTTAGTTTCTAGCTTGAGGCATGAGCTGATTTAAATATCAATCAACCTTAGCTTGGAAATGTTGGGTCTGCTCACCACCATCTTCCTAACCTTAGACCATAGGTGCCGAGTGCATATCCAGTGGTAACTGGAAGCCCAGCCAGTTCTATTGACTCTATGGGTTAGGGCTAGGCTTATATCTGTGACCTTCAGCAGGCTGGAGAGACCAATAAATGGTTGTTAGAGAGCAGTCATGGACCTGAACGCCGTCGGTTCATGGCGCTGATGGGCACAAGGTCTGTATTCCTGTAAGAAGGACTGAACTGAAACTGGGAGGGATGAAGACATCCAGAAGGGATTCATGTGGAGGGTGACCTTTTGCCCCAACATTGTAGTCCACTGTTGTGTGGATAATCTACATCGTCCCACCTTCCCCCCTTAAAGAGCAGAGGACATATTGCACAATGCAGGACAAGAGTTCACTCTGCCTTTATTACCCTAGAGATTGAATGAAGTAACAGGATAGGATAGTATTTATAGAGCGCACTTATACCAGCTGGTGTCAAGGCGCTAAGCGAATAGGGAGGAGTGAGAACACCAACAACCAGCTAGGAGGCGAAGAGCTAGGTCTTCAAAAGTTTCCTGAAGACCGGAAGCGAGTCCGCCTTGGAAATGGGAAGGGGCCGTTGTTATGTTCATCCTGATTTGAAATATCTCGGAGAGAAAACCAGAAATTTCTGTTATCAAGTTTGTAAGCATATTGCATGACGCGAACATGTGAATAATATCAGCCTCATACAACATACATCGCGGGCATGTAGTTCCTTTTCCAGGTCCCCACTTTGCAATTTTATGAGGAGTATAGTATAGGGAAAAGAATGTCTTATAAAATTGGGCTTGTAATTTAATGGACATCAAATATGTTTGCGATAATTCAAACGCAAAAGGGGGAATTTCTGGTCGAACTGCTAATTTTGTTTGCCAGCTTGTGTATTGTTTCTCCATATCATCTGGGAGTAGCGAATTCAAAGCGTCATATAGTTCCCCGATCTTAGGAGTAGGTTTTTTACATAGGTTATCTATAATTTGACTCGTTTTAAATTTTAATCGCCCCCCCCCCTTCTTGGATAAAAAAATCTCTGATTTGAAGGAACTTAAAAAAATCTTTGTTGCCGATTCCATAATAGAGATGTAACTCCGAAAATATTTTGAGACCATTCGGAGTATAAAAACAACCGAGCGCTTCAGCCCGGCAATGACCCATCGTTCCATACAACTATCGTGAAAGATCTCAGGAAGATCGTTATTATTGTTTAAGGGGGTATAGGATGAATATCGTCCCAGCCCAATTAGCTTTCGTACATTACACCAGACTTTATATGCACTAGATATAGTCTTAAACTTAGTTTTCTTGAAATAACAATCGTTGATGTGTCGCCAAAAGCATCCTTCACAGCCCTCCCCTAGAATAATTTCTTGAGGTGTTGGTATAATATGATCATAGGAATCCTGGGAAATCAAGTTTACACTATACCTTAGGACAGTGGCCCAATAGTATAATTTACAATTAGGTAATGCTAATCCCCCTCTTTCCTTAGGTAAGGTGATCCATCTGAGGGCCCGACGAGGATTATTATATCCCCAAAGGAATCTCGAAAAAATTGCATCTATTGCTTTTAATAATTCTGTGGGGAACTCCAGACAGACGGAAGAGATTATATTTGGAGTTGCAAACCAGAAGAGACTAAAGCATATGCAAGGCCTAATCTTTGTTGCTATGGCAGTTTTACGGATGTGTATCGCTACATCCTGGCCCGATCCGAACCCACCCGCTTTTGCACAATGGAGAACTAGATTACTGGCAACATGTAGTCTTGAGGTGGCCATTTACAAAAATAAAGGGTATAATAAAAGAAAAAGAGGCATGACAATCTGGGAACCTTTGCTTTCATGGATACACATCCACACTTAACTATCATTTCGTTTTGTGACCTCAAACGTTTGTCGTTATCTTATTGTTTTTTTTTTTTTTTTTTTGGAACAATATGCAGAATTTATGTTTCTGACAAGCTTCTTTATGTGATGTAGCGCCTTTGGTCCGGGTGGGGGGGGGGGGGGGGGGTGGAGGGGGAATACGAAATGTAATATGGGGGGGGGAAACCTTGAATAAAGATTTTAAAGAAAAATAAAAAGGAAATGGGAAGGGGCAAAGAGTTCCAAAGTTTAGCGGCTGCCACAGACAATGAGAAGCCACCCCATTTAGATCTGCGAAATCTGGGAGAAAACAGTTTTCTAGAGAAGAGGATCTCAAGGCCCTCTCTGGAGTATACCACTGAAACATGGTTTTAAGATGTGATGAGCCGTTGCTGTGCATTGCCTTGTACACCAAGTTCAAAACCTTGAAGGAGATGCACTTCCTGATGGGAAGCCAGTGCAAGGCTCGGATTCCTTTCTTGGTTGACTGATACTTCAGGATGTTAAGAATCAGCCTTGCTGCAGCATTCTGTACCACCTGAAGCTTCTTCAGGGAACCTGCACTGATGTTATGGTACAGAGCGTTGCAGTAGTCCCGCCAGGAGGTGACTAGTGCAATGATGGTGGGCAGATGTAACTCCAAAGAGATATACAGCAATACTTTCCTCAAGATTTTGAGGATGTAAAAGCAGGTGCTGACTGTTCGGTTCACCTGGGAGTCAAAAGACAAGCCCTCGTCAAAGAGGACCCCCAGATTTTTAGCAATTTTAACTGGAACAGGAAGGGGACCACAATCTACGGGCCACCAGGCAGTAGACCAGATGGAAGTCTGTGTGCCAAAGACCAGTGCCTCGGTTTTGTCTGCATTGATTTTTAATGAATTGTCCTTCATCCAGCATATAATGCTGTACATACAATGATTGAATTTTTGGGCAACCAATTGCAAATCATTAGATATGGAAACAATGAATTGTGTGTCCTCCACATAGGAGAACACCTGGAACCCGAAGGATCTCACCAATTTTGCCAAGGGGGTCACATAGAGGTTAAAAAGAGTGGGGCTGAGTGAACTTCCCTGGGGGGGCGCCACAAGGAACGCCAAAGGCCTTTGCTTTAAAACCTCCACAGCTGACGATATTGGTTCTACGGTCATAAAATAGTGGAGAAGCTGCAGGGCCCTCCCAGTGACTCCTGCTTCCCACACTCGCTGAGTTATGAGAGCTGGCGAGATGGTATCGAATGCCGCCGAGAGGTCGAGCAGAATCAACACTGCATATCCGCCTCAGTTAACCTGCATGCAGATACAGTCCGAGGCTGCTACCAAGGCGGATTCAGTGCTGTGGCCGGTTCAAAAACTGTTCTAAGAGCTGTACAGGATTTCCTGGGATTTAATATGTTTTATCAGCTTAACATTAATGAATTTTTCCAGGATTTTGGCCGGGGAGGGAAGAAGGGAGATAGGTCCAAAGTTCTTCAACTCTGAGGGATAGGCGTTGGTTTTTTTAAGGAGAGGTGAGAAAATTGCTTCCTTCCAGGTGACTGGATAGTGCCCGTACATAAGCATAGTATGATACATTGTGCCAAAGCCTACTAACCAATCAAAGATGAGCATTGCTACTCATTTTCTCCTCATCTGCTGCTAGGATAGCAACGTGTGCAACCTGGAAAGCAGGTTTAGTTTCAAACTTGAGGCATGATAGGTGTAGGAAGTAGGGGTGTGAACGACGCTGCAGCATCACCCCCTAAATCTCTATGCTGGAGTTCAGAAAGTGAATGAGCAATACAAGGAGCCTTTAAATTCAATTTTTACCTTGTCTCAGAGGTGAAATGTTCGGTTCTGTCTTCTGACAAATAGCTGCTTATTCTTTTAACATGAAAATCGGTGTTTCTTTTTCCTTTCTCTGACTGCATAGTGCGAGGATTTTATAACATGAAGTATGTGACAATCTCACCGAGTGTGAAAGGAAATGCTGTAGGATGTTACATTTTTTCTAACACAGCAGATCTTGAACTCTACAAATATTTAAAAATATATCAGCCGTTAGGAAAGTACAAATGAAGCACATTCTTTTGTAATTCTGAAGTGCGATGGAAACATATATTCTAGTAGGATCAAAACAAATCAAGACACTTTACGAGTGATACCCAAATGAGAACTATTCACTAAAATTTGAATTCCACACATTATTATTTGTGTACTGTAAACTTTTATCAGCAAACTACATGTCTGTGCAAATCTAGCGGCCATTTCAATGGAAAATGTGCTCTCTGTAAAATATATATTAATACAGAACAAGGGGAAACCCCTAAGGTAAGAAGGACCTGGGGTACTTACTATTTTGAAAAACAATAGGTCCTTCAAAAACAATTCAGAATAGGAGAAATAAATATAGACCAGAATCGGCTCTATATAAATATGCAATGTCCAGCTGGACACTTGAATTTAATAATCAAAGTAATGAATGATTAGACATACAGACAGATATTGAGTGGGACACATTCTTGCGTCCTTCAACAAACCACACAATTACGGACAATCACACTTAAAAGACATTTTTTAGGCTAAAGAGAGAAGCTTATCGCCGATAAAGAATGAAAGGGCAAGCTTTCAAGACGGTAAACAATCATGCACAAGTTTTTAACACATGTGTTTAACATGCATGTTTGTACAACAAGTCGACGACGTTTCGATCTATTCAAGCACTACATAGATCATCATCAGGACTAATTAAATGACAAGCCTGAGAGTGCACTTCCTGAAAAAAATGAAAAGGGCAAGAGTTGAGGCAGAAAGGAGACATCCATTAGAATCAGGACATAGATACAAAGTATAATTAATAATGTCAGTTGTAATAATGCAAGTAGTATCAGAAGCAAATTCCCAAACAGGAATAGCTAATGCAGGCGAAAAAGGTCCAAAACCCACATGATATGACAAAAAATATTGTAAAAGATATAGCACCAGGGCAGGACCGGCTGTAGTGGGCACCGGGCGTTTCCCTGGTGGGCGGCCAGGGTGGGGGACGGTTCTGGGCTACTGGGGGGCCGTTTTTGTTACCGGGGCCAGCAATATCGGCCCCCTGTAACAATATCGGACGATCTGGGAACCGAAACCGGCCATAGGAAACAGCTCGGTTGCACCCTCCCGCACCCCCGGGGGGCCAGCCGAGCACTTTGCCAGGGCCGGTTTCGGTCCCCAGCCTGCCCTTTATAGCAGTACCACACCATGCTTTAGTAATATATTTGCGTTTGTGTGCTCCAAAATGCACCACCAGCTTCATACCAAACCCTTACCAGTCTACAGCTGAATTGGTGTGGCTAATATTTCCAAATCCCTATGATTTTAGTGATGTAACACTGACGGCAGCACCCCCACTCTGAAAATTGTTCCAGCACCACTGGGCATAGGCTATAGCAAATAGATCACTCGCTGCAGCCCTACATAAAGTCCAGGTTGCCTTTCTCTCTGCCCTGCTGTTGAGTGCTCAGCTCAAAACATTCATGAGATTCCGATGATGTAAGATGGAGGGCAGAAGCCAGGAGGAACATGCATTCCCCAAAGACATGCTATTAAGCCAGGAATTGTAGGCCTTTGAACAGCATAGCAGCCTGGCCATTTGAGATGTAGCCAAATTCCCAGGGCTGTAACAGCCAGGGGTTTCACATTTAGTGAAAGGGAATATTCTGTCCAGTCCTTAATTGGTGAAGGTGGTGGGCAACGGAACTCATATTTGGCCAGGAAGCTAATTTTTACTTATTAGACTGACCCAGCACAAGATGTGAGAAAAGCAGAACAAGCATTGGCAATGCAATAGGTCTCGCCGTATGGTGGAGTTTAGTGGTGTGGATAGGAGTGAAGGGTAGTGTTATGAAGTAATTTAAAGTGTTGTGAAGTGTTGTGGAGGGAGTATGGTGGAGTATAGTATAGGACCGAGTATAGTGTCGTAGAGTGGAGTTTTTTTATAGTGGTGTAGAGTACAGTGTGGTAATGTAGAATGGGTTGTATAGAGTATTGTAGAGTACAGTGGGATAGAGAGTACTATATTGTTTATATAGTGTAGGAGAGGATGTAGCCTTATTATAGCTAGAGCGGTCGACCTTGAAGCTGGGGAACCGGGTTTGAGTCTCGGCTAGGAACCTTAACATCCTGTGATTCTGGGCAAATCACTTAATCTCCCCGAGCCTAACAAAA
The DNA here is from genome assembly GCF_964204655.1 of Triturus cristatus. Lineage (NCBI taxonomy): Eukaryota > Metazoa > Chordata > Amphibia > Caudata > Salamandridae > Triturus > Triturus cristatus. Next base: position 1,257,802,441 of record NC_140590.1, read on the forward strand.
ATGAATGTGTCCTCATGTAACAAAACTGGTGCTATGTAAAGCGCTCTGATACCCGACGTCTCGGGTCTAGTTCGCGCTATATAAAACTCTAAAAAAGAAAAAGAAAAAAAAGGAGTATAGTGTTATCGAGTATAGTGGAGTAAAGTGGTATGTGGTGTATAGATGGAGCTGCGTAGAGTGCTGTATAGTGGATTAGAGAGGAGTAATGTTGTAGAACGGAGACAGTGGAGTATAGTGCTGTCAAGTGGAGTGGCATATAGTGGATTAGAGTTCTATTGGAGTATAGTTTAATGGAGTAAAGCATTATAGAGTTTAATATTGTAGAGTGAAGTGTAGTAGAATATAGTAGTGCAAGTATACAGTACCAAAAGTGCATTTTTTGATCTGGTTGCAATAAGTATATTATACAAATGGTGCAATATTTATAGTCCATATGTGGGGATGCACTAGTCGCCTAATTCAAATAGTGCACGCTCTTGCAAAGTGCCTTCTACCTAAACTTTATTTGAATACTACCAATACACCTGTTCCATACCAACACACGCTACTCGACTAATGAGAAGAAGCTTTGTACACTTTCTAAAACGACATGTGTTTATATAGTTACACTTTGTTTTGTCAAACAACATCCTGTAAAACGCTCTGGAGTCACGACTGTGCAAAACTATCTGAAAATCATTTTAAGAAAAAGAAAAGTTATCGCTACACACATTTTTTATTATAGTTCTTAAAGGAATCAAAAGTTTCCCTATGTGAGTTCTTGGCATTATCCTAAAGATAATCTCATGGGTGCGTGCGCATGCAACAACGTGAGAAAATAGTTGTGAGATAAGCGCTGCAATTAATGTAAGCACCCAATTTACAAAACACATCACATGATTTAAGCAATAAAATTATTACATATTACTGTCACCAAAGCAATACTGGGTACTTAAATGTAGTCCATCAACACCGCTGCATTCCACGTGAAAAAAACATTTGCTTTAGAGACATAACTTCCAGGTACCAGAAGGTCAGCGAGAGAGCCAGCCAGAGGTGATAAAAGACGGCCTTCCGTGCAAACCTAACAGGCGTGCTTCAGAAAAGCAAACAGTATTTTACAGTTTAGTGTGGCTCCCTTGATTGAAAACAGGGCTCCATGGTATGTTAATTTACTGCAACAAGTTGAAGAAAGGTCGGCGTTACAATCGGCACACACACACACTTGTGGTTCTGTGCATAGCCAAACAAGTAACTCTAATGAGATGTACCAAGAGACTGAAGTAGATGGAGCTATTGTACATGTGTAACCCCTCAACATGACATGAAACTCAGAAGACCAGCGCTGTTAATGCAATCAAGAGGATTTAAAAGTATGGCAGGCTGATAAGACTTCTCGTTGAGGCCAGAGTCGGTATCTGTGCACTCCAGATTAGAAGGCCGCCCAACTCTGGAAAGAGGAACACACACTTTGAGTGGAACTTTTGATACATACTGGATGGAATGTATTGAGAAATTGAGGGTGAGCGGCTATAATGTTTCATATTTCATTCTTTTTTTTAATTTCAAATCATTTTTATTGAAAAAGAAATAGAAAAAGACAAGACATACAGTAAATGACACATGAAATTCCAGTACATAACAAACAGCTAGTACCTGAGACTGGCAAGTCTATAGATGGGTCACACCCATCACGGAAATATATGAATACAAATTCCTCACAAACAGAGCATTAAAACCAATAGGTCTGGACAGTAATTCAGGCCCTCACATCCGAGAACATTGACTAGCTCATGGACTAGTTTATACCAAGTTAAATTAAGTTAAATTAATTCATATTTCATTCTGAATGAACTACTCAGCTCTTGGATATTGAGGACCGAAATATCCCTCCCTATTCCAGTTCCCAGAGGAATGACTTTTCTGTGGAAACAAAATTGTTGTTTGTGGTCAGATGTATCCTGAGGTGCAACTGTTAAACTCGTGGTTGCCTTTTTAAAGAACCAATGTACCGCCATTGAATCAAGGCATAAGTGTGCCCTACATAATATGAAGCTGACTGCTGGGCTGCTGCAAGTTTGAAAATATTCAAGCTCTGATAATGCTTGTTTATTCCTTTAAAAGTTTGTAGGATGGGCAAATACTAAGGGTTTGATTGATTTCTTGGAAGACGTGTTTGTCCCCAAAAATAGTGACAGCCAACTGAGTTCCATGTGTGCCTTTGGAGATAATGCACACTCCCTCAGTTCAGCTATTGATGGGAAAGCCAGTGGTGACACAGTAATGGAAAGAGACGATTCAGTCTGTGCAGTGAAACAAGGCACAGGTGGGAAGGGATGTGCTTTAAGTAAATGACAAAGTTGGACACAGATAGGGAAATTATGGAAAGATAGAGGATAATAAGGTGTGTAATACGTCAAAAATAGCGGAGTGATATTGTATTGTAATTGTATTTATATAGCGCTTACTACCCCTGACGAGGCGTCAAAGCACTTTTTCGGCGAGTAGCAAGCTACTCCGGAACCCAAGAAGGATTAGTATAGTGAAATATGAAAGTAATTTGAGTGGTGGATAGGTTAGTCAGTTATTTGGATTTAGAAGGCTAGTGGAGGTCTAGAAGAGGAAAAAAGGTTTGCATTTATATAGCGCTTGTTACCCCTGATGGGGTGTTGAAGAGCTTTATTTTTAGGAGTAGCACGCTACTCCAGAACCCGTAAAGGATTAGTGGTGAATTAGTATAGTGAAATATGAAAGTAATTTGAGTGGTGGATATTAGTCAGTTATTTGGATTGAGAAAGATACCGAAGGGATAGAAGAGGGAAAAAAGGTTTGCATTTATATGGTGCTTGTTACTTCTAATGGCGTGTTGAAGCACTTTCTTGGTGAGTAGCACGCTACTCCGGAACACATAAGGATTAGTGGTGAATTAGTATAGTGAAATATGAAAGTGTTGTGACGCCGAAAAGTAAAACTATAGAAGTATCTGAACTGAGGACTTAATTGGAGGTTTAGAAATGAATCGTGAAGTTCTGATGATTCTGTGCAAGTTGAGCTTTGTGATAAGTAAAGCAGTGAGGTATTAGGGTAGAATGGACCAGCACGTTAAATGGGCAGGTCCTGTCAGGTACTTACTACCTGCACTTCTTTGATTTGAAAGGGAAAGTACCTGCACTTTTACGCTCTGCTGCAATACATTTAATGGGAGAGTACCGGCACTTCTCCATAGCAAACATATACTGTAGCTAGTGAGTAACAGCACTTCTGCATTTGCATTCAAAGCACGTAAATGTGTGATCAGGGAGAGAATTTGGTGGCTAAAGCCAGAGGACCACCAAGTGGGAAGAATTCATTGATTCTTGAAGATGAATAAGAGACTGGCATGTAGTTAGAAGATTGTTAATTGGGATAAAACGTTGGTTTGGTGTTCGTTTATAGTTGAAGAGTTTCTCAGTCCTTGTATGGGGAAGAAGGCATTTTTTCAGAGATATGTGCTGCCAGTGGTCACTCAGCCAAATTAAGTGATCAGACACAGATCATGCACACTCCTACGAGTCCCAGAATGCAAAGTGCCGTTCAGTGTTGGAGGGCAGGGGATACAACTAGTAAACGTGCTAAGGCATAAAAAATGACAAGGGACATCTTCTCAAAAATAGCTGTTTTACATATCGTACACATTTAACTTTGTAGTTCTCTCAAATGCAATTTGAAATATTTTAAAGCAATGAATTTCCACAAGTGATCTTAACCCACAAAGGTAAAGGATACAGCTTTAAAACCAGCAATGAGGACTACCTGCCCAAGCACTCACAGAAAATCTAGTAAAAGGCATAGGGAGGCCTGCGACACATGAGCCTGCATCAGGCTATGAGGGAGGAGAACAGGAAGCAAGTAACAACAGAGGGCCAGAGATTCCTGGAGGTTCCTCCTCTCCCTTGGACAAAACAGTAAACTGAAAGGGATAAACTGGGCCTGATCTTGGACAACTCAGAAGGTTTTCATAGTGAATAGCATGCCAGCGTCGCTGTATCCTATCTGAGTTACTTTGTAAAAGGAAGTGTGGGCGAGGCGGGGACATAATTGCCGCCTAGTTTTCCCCTAGTTTAGTGTTCTAGGGCAACAGAGGCTTCTTCTGGACAGGGGAGAGTTGGTGGGTGTGGTTTTCTTTTTCTTGTTCTTTCGTTTTGCTTCTTACAAGTTTTATATTGCACTCGGCGAATGTCATATTCCTTGCATTGCTGTCTCTAAAGCTCATGGTCTGTATGCCGTGGCCTTCTGGTGCTTAGGAAACTCGGATGATGCCTGCGAAGGCCTCCTCATCCTACGGTATCATCCAGTATCCTTTTCCACATTCCTGCCTTCACCGAGATGACCTGGAATGTTATTGGCCTGCTGCACTGGGTGAAGAGAGGGGCTGTCCTGCAGTTTACGTGATGCCATGCACCAGCAATCTTGCTGCTCCAAGAGACGTATCTCCTGGGAACCCAATGCGCATGCCTAGAGCAATATGAATATGACGTGGCATATCACGCAGGGCATTCCCGAGGTACTAGGGGTGGTGATTTTCTCATGAGTTGATGTCTTGAATCGACCTGCTGCTCCTTCTTGCCCTTAATCTCCTCCACAGGACAGCCCCCCTCTTATCATTCCTAGGGCTATATTGGATCATACCCTGGTCACGCTCATTTTGGCTTCCATGGATGAGGTGAGAGACCATTCTGGCACCTTAATGCATGGTTCCTGGAGTCAACCAATTAGATATTTTTCTACAAGCATTCCTTGAAATCAGTTAAGGGATGGTGGAGTCCCCCAGGCTGCAATGGGCAGCCGGCAAGGCTACTATGAGGGGGATTGCCACTCATTCCTGCGAGGTAAAGAACAAGAGAAATATGCCCACATTAATACTCTTGATATAGAGATTTTATCACTAGAAGGAGAAAATCATGCTGCAACACGTAAGGTGCTGCCTAGCGATGGGCAGGGTGTCCCTGCGACAGCTCAGTTTGGAGGAGGCCCACTAGTGCTAGCTGGCTTCCACGTGCGGGAGTACAAATTGGGGCATAAATCAAGCAAACTCCTCTACTGGCTGGCTACCCTTCTTATATCTGAGACCAGTAGATGGATATCAGTGTCCCACGAAATAGCAACTACCTTCGCTACTACTATCAATCTCTATGCATCAAAACATGGCACCCCAGGCATTAGTATGATTCCCTTATCGTAACTGATCTTCCAATGCCCCATTTGACCCTTTACAAATGAGACGACTCTAAGCAGCCTCTTACATTGGAAGAGATAGGCAACGCCGTCACGGATATGAATCCCGGTAGGACGCCAGGACCAGATAAATGTCCCGTTAAACAGCAGCTCCTCTGCTATAGTGGACGAACATCCCCCCCCCAGCTGCCTCAAATCGTCAAGAAAGGAAAAAACAAAATGATAAATAAAGACATTTCCTGCAGAGTCTTTGGGGGCGGGCCATGGGGATGACAGGCTGCAAGACGGCCGGCCAAACCATCATGCGCAATGAAGCTGCTTATAACCCGAGCTGCGTTGCCATGTTGGAGACCGCAGGCACAGGCTCTGAGTCTCACTAAGAGTGCCAATTCAGAGCGCTCAGGCCAGTCCCGATGCGGCTTCCAGCAGCATGAGAGCAGAGTCAGCATTGGCTGCAGTGGAGTCTGGGAGCCTATGCCTGCAGAGGAGAGAAGCAGAAGAGCACAACGCGGCTGGCTGCAGGGAAGATTTTTTTAACGTTTTTATTTTATTTTGTCCTTTGTCATCAATTGTCCCCCGACCGCTTCCGCCTTCCCGCCCCGCTTCTACAACACCATCCGCTACTGCCGTTGAATACTGCTTCAGACTTTATACAGCAATACTTCTGCCTTTTCTGGCGAAGTATCTTGAATTGATAGGTAGGGGCTACTTCCCACCAGAGCTGGATTTAGTGACCATTGTTGTGTAACCTAAACTGGGCTGGCCACTGGGCCAATGTGCCTCATATCACCAAATCTCCCTCATATATATGGAGAGAAAACTCTTCACCAAGGTTCTGGCCTAACGGGTCCTTCGGGTGCTGATGCACCTAATCCGTCCAAATCAGTGCAGCTTCATCCCACAATGCAGTACAAGACACTACACACACAGGGTTCATTTAGCACTTGCACACTCTCAATCCTTACAGTGCTCCAATGCCTTAATGCCCATTGATTTTAAAAAAGCTTTTGATTTGCGGGGCTTTCATGGAAGAGGTACTGCGTAAGTTGGGTTTTGGCCCCAACTTCAGGTCATATATTGACAAACTATGCACATGGCCACAAGCCCAGGTGTGAGGGAAACAACCTTTACAACGCAGTCATTTCATCGCACTACCTTTACATAGCAGTCATTACATCGCAACATCCTTTACATCGCATGTCATTACAACGCAGCCATTACATCGCATTTCACTACAACGCATGTCATTATAACGCATGTCACTACAACCCAGGCATTACATCGCAAGTCATTACAATGCCTACCATTACAATGCCTACCATTACAACGCATAGTACCCTTACACCATCCAACACTTACCCTACTGTTGCACTCACTGGAGTTAGAATAGTAATTATTACCCCTATACTATCCAACACTTACCTTAAATGCGATTTAATGGTATGCATTGTAATGGTATGCGTTGTAAAGGTATAATGCGATGTAATGGAATGCTTTGTAAAGGTAGTTTCTGAAAATGCTAATGCGATGTAAAAGAATGCGTTGTAAAGGATGTTGTGATGTAAAAACTGCGTTGTAAAGGCAGGCGTTGTAAATGTATGTATCGTAACGTCATACATTCGTGAGAATAGAGCCGTTTCTTCCTAGTTCCCTATCCGTAGAGGGACCAAAGAGGACTGTTCCCTCCCCCTCTAACGTTACTCTGGCCATAGAGCCCCTGGCGGTATATGCACGATTTTACACCCAGGTCTGGCGTTTCTACTGGGGGATGAGCGCAGGATTGCTTTGTATGTGGATGATGTTTTATTCTTAGCCCACCCATCCATCATTGGACCCCGGCTAATTCATATTCTGGACATCTTTGGAGAGGCATCTGCCCTTCATGTCAGTTGGGCGAAATCCCTCCTTGTACCCTTGAGGAGTGACAGAGGGGATGAGACCTGGCCGCCGAACCCCCTGGTACACCGGCCACTACTTGGGCATACACATCACTTGGAAACCAGGCCTGACCAGGAGACTAAACCTCTGACCCCTCTATGCAAAATCCATAACAACCTGGATAGATGGGCCAAATTACTGCTCAACATCTTGGGCAGGGTTGCACTGCCCAAGATGATGGTGCTACCATGTATGATTTTTGTGATCAAGAACTTTTCTCTCCTTAGCCTGCAGAGCTAGGTCCATGCCCTGATGGCTAGGGTACGTGCATCCTTATGCAGCGGCGGCTCCTCCGCTATGGCAGATGAGCGTTGCCCACCTCCCCCCCCCCCCAAAAAGAAACTGCAGGGAAGGAAAAATAAAACAACACTCGTTTTATTTTTCCTTTCCAGCTGAGTCTTGGGGGCGGGGTCTGGTAGTGACAAGCACTGAGGGGAGTGGCAGTGCACTCTCATCATGGCACATGATGGTTTGGACGTCCGTCTGGGGCCAGCCAAAAATCATGTGCAGTGAGAGATCTCTGCAACCCAGCAATGCAGCTGATTTGGACAGCAGGCACAAACTCACAGTCTGCCCTGGAGTGCAAATCAAGGGTGGTCCAGCCAATCCTGAAGCTGCTCTCAAGCACAAGAGCAGCTTCAGGATTGGCCAAAGGGCATTCTGGGAGCCTGTGCCTTCCTGATGAGGGGAAGAGGAGCAGAAGAGCGCGACGGGGACGGCTGCAGGTAGCTTTTTTATTTCTAACCCCCCCCCCCTCTAACCCCTAGTGGCTCTTCCTCCCTCTCTCCTGCCCATCCGCCCCACTCCTCCAGCATAACGGCCGCTCTTGTTCTTATAGTCAAAGAAACCTCTGAGGCTACCTTTGGCAAGTGTGTGCAATCTACATTTGACCGCGGGCTTGCCATGGCAGATGTGTGTCCATAATATTGGGCGACACAGACTCTGGTTATCAGTGACTGCCTGCACATTGGGTGGGACTACCCTGCATGTAAGGGAGAGATGGCATTGATGGGCCTGGACAGTATCCTAGATCTTTTGTATGGCGCTCCCGGCCCCGGAGCGCACCCAAAGGTGACCAGCGTGGTGCAACAGATGTGGAGATCAGCATTGTGATGGACCCCCTGGGACTGAAGGGTGATGCTTGTGACTACCTATTAGAGAGACCACTGGCTGGGTCATGTGGCGCTACTGGATGGGTTCCGTAGTTGGGAACAGATGAGAATATGAAAGGTCGGGGATGTATGGGAAGGTGCAAACATGAAGCCCTTTCAAAAGCTCCTGGCAGACTTCGACCTACATAAATCCCAGGTCTGTCGATACTATTGCATCACGCCCTCTTGAGCCACTGAGAGACACTTTCAGACACCTCCAAATCCAAACCACTGGAGAAATGACTGCTTATGAGCCCCCTAGGAAATAGAGTGATAGCCCAAATTAATATAACACTGATCAATTCACATCCCTGACCTCATGTTGAGCCTGCGCATGAGGTAGGAAGGATGGCTGGGTCCTCTGGACTATAGTAACTCTTAGTACAGGCATGCTTGTGGCTTGTTCAACTTATATACCTCCATCTCACTTACCTTATGCTTCTGCAACTGAGGAGAGCCCACAGATTGCCTGAACCTAAATACTTCCACTGCCCAGAACTCAAGGCAGACTTCTTTCATATGGTGTGGAGCTGCCCTGTCATCGCCGCACACTGGCAAGAGATCTTTGCCTCCTTGTCGAGAGTCCTGGGGGTCCCGATTAACCCTTCACCAAAGGTTGCCCTATTAGGGATCCTGGACGACCTGGGGGGCCCTCGAAGTGACTGGACCCTGGTGGGGATTGGTATGATGATTGCTAAGAGAGACATTGCCAAACACTGGAATTCCAATGGGTCTTTCTCCCCCACTCACCACCACCGCCCACGTGGCCGAATGGTGCTCAGGAATGGACCGGTGTGCAAAGCACAAAGAGCCCACCATACACGCCACAAGAAGATCTCCTCAGAAACATGCCGAAAGTTGGGGAAAGTCAAGGGCCTATTATGGACTGGTATAACGTTTTTTGGAAGCTGACATAAGTATTGTCGAGGGATATACAGATTTAACTTTTCTGCACTGACTAACTGAGTGCAATATGCTGTTCTCCCTCAAGTCAATATAAAAAATAACAATAAAAACTCGTACCGAAGTTTTAGGTTATCACCAAAATGGCTGCTCTGGGAGCCTGCCTCCACAGTTGGAAGGCCACTGGGGATCTCAGGTCTACAGGTCGGTAGAGCTCGCGCACCCCTGGGCCCACCAGTGTGTCAGCAGCTTCACTCCGCGCTCCGAGCGTCACTAACCGCGGGCTCAGCTATTAACTTCCGCAAAGCAGCGCGGTTGTTTCTTTTTATTTGGCAGAGGAGCCGGTCCCAAGGTTCAAGGGGTGAAATCTAAGCCAGGCGTCTTTTTATTAACGTTTACATCAACACGTTTCCAAGAATAGTCCCTTCAGAAGAGGAGACGGGTATTTCTTTTGAAGTTATTTTAGTCAAGGTATGTCTGGAGTAGAAAAAGAAAACAAAGAGGATAATAAACGGCGAAATACTTATCTGCTAAAAATAAGCAGGAAGATGTGCTCTGCTCCCTTGAGCAGCCGGAAGGGCCATCGACAGCGGCGTCTACTGTACGCCCTAGTTTAAATGTCACCTGATTTAAAGGAAAACTACGCAGCACTTTAATGAGGCTTTAAACTGTGAAGCAATGAAAAATGAAGTGCCAAGAACAAGGTGCGAGGCAGGAAGCTGTGGCAGTTCCAAGCCATAAAAGACTGAAAATGTGCCATAAACTGCCTAAAATAACTGAATAAAATGAATATTGACACTTGTCAGCAGTCTGACACTATGAATGATAATAACCCCAATTGCTAAGGCGCACGTTACCCGGCTCCATGGTGCTCGCTTCATTGGCCTCAGAGTGACGTAGGCATGTGGCGCCTCCTCTGAGTTCCCACCTGCGACCTGCAAGAATATGGTTTGGCGTGAGCCTGGGACAGACTGGCTACCTGTCCATAATCCTTGAATAACGCTTTGTTATGGTCTGTAGTTCGTTGTTGCAGATATTTTAATATTTGGATTGTGTAATGGTCCGCCTGGGCTCTGTGGCTTTGGGAGCCTACGGGACAACCCTGGGACATGCGGTCGGGGCTTCAACCGACTTCTCGGGGAAAGGTGGAAGGGGCTAGGCCTAACTACTAACGGCAGAGCTGCAATAAGGGACGTCTACTCAGATACTCAGTTTGTGCCGTCAGCCACGTGCGCTGATGTCACCTTTTATTATATACTCCCTTGTCCGCACCCGGCCCAGGGAGTTGACTGCGCTACAAAGTATTACATTATTGTAACTTTATTATACAATTATAAAGTTACATTATTGTAACTTACAGAGACTGCCTCCACCAAGCATCTCACAGCCCCCCAAGTGTTCTGCCGTCATCATGTAGCCCTCACCACAAGAAGTCCCGTAACCTGGAGCTCGGCTCCCGATTAGCCCGTAGTGGGAATGCCTGCCCCGGTCTTCTCTGCTCTTGGCACCTGGGTGCTGGTTATCCCGGCTGGGGCCAGGATCACTTTGTTCGGCCACCCTCCGTGGCCTCTCCGGGGTAGCCTCGGCCGTCTAGCTCCCTTCTATCGGCACTTCTACTTCAGCTTCCTCCCACACCTCTCTCTCGGGTTCCGACTCCACCACACTCCGACTCAGGGCCTTCTTGAACCACGACATGTTCCGGGCTATTCTCTGACTCCCTTTCTCCACAATGACTAGAGTTCCCTGGACTCCCACTACCTTCCAGAGTTCGTGCTCAAAGGGTGTACGAAACTTGGACCCCGGGTGTCGATCTTTTCCTACAACGTAGTCTCCTACCAGGATGTCGGCCCATCGAGCCCCTCTTTTCTTGCTGGCCCGGTCATTGTTATTTCGTCGGCGGGCCTGGGACCTCTCCACATCCAGAACCGCAGGGGTCCACGCTTCACTGTTAGGTATACCATCCCTCAGGGCTATTTTTAGCAGGAGATCGTTGGGCGCACATTTAGTCGTGCAGTGAAGCGTTTGACGGTAAGCACTCAAAAACTGGTACAAACAGGATTCCAGATTTGTACCTTGAGCCACCCCAATCCTCAATGTTTTGTTTAATGTCCTCATGAACCGCTCCACATCTACATTCGCCTGGGGCCATTGGGGTGTAATTTTCCTATGCCTTATGCCATGCTGATCAAGGAACGCGCGGAATTCCTGCCCCTGAAACGGCGGCCCATTGTCAGTTCGGAGTACCTCCGGCATTCCCAGGAGTGCAAAAGTCTTCTCCAGTACCGGCTGAATGCACTCAAAGGCCGTCGATGCGACCACCTCTACCACCAGAAACTCTGAATGGCTGTCCACGAACACGACCATTTGCCTCCCATCCGGGAAGCTCCCAAAGTCCAGGCTCACTCGCGCCCATGGTGACATACTCGGCCCTTCCGTTATGACAGGCACTTCCGGCGGGTCAGCCCCCGTTACCAGGCATGCATGGCACTTCCGTACTTTGTCTTCAACAAGTCGATCCATCCCTGGGAACCATACTTTAGCTCTCAGGTGGACCTTGGTCTTCTCGATCCCTTGGTGCCCCTGGTGCACCAGTTTGACTGTTCGGCCTCGCAGCCCTGCTGGTATCACCAACCACGGGCCCGCAAGATGATGCCATCCCCCTGACGCACTCAATTCTCCTCGGCACCTCCACATGCTCTCCCAATATTCCTTGTCATAGGCTGACCTTCTGTCATTGCCCCGTAGGAACCACCTCCACTGGTGGTCACGTAACGTGCGGGCAACCTCCTGTAGGCACTGATCTTGCCGCGACGCTTCCCTAATGTCCTCTAATAGCAAATCCTGGGGGCAGGCCTCTTCTACCAGTTGTCTCACGAACACCTCGACCCCTGCGTCCACCTCCTGCCCATGTGCACCGCTCGGAGCCAGAGGGTGTTGCGACAGATAGTCAGCCGGGTTGCTCGCTCCCGGGCGGTACACCATCTCAAACCGGTATAGCTGAATCTGAACTGCCAATCTCTCGATTCGTGGAGGCCCATTCCGTGCCGTGCCCGCGAAGAGAGGCACCAGCGGCTTGTGGTCCGTTACCACTGTGAACGTGTACCCACACAGGTAAATGTTGAAATGCTGACACGCCCATCGTATCGCCAAGGCTTCCCTCTCGATCTGCGCATAGCGGGTTTCCACCACCATGAGTGCCCGGCTGCCGTATGCAATAGGCACCCACTCATCTTGGTCTGACCTCTGTAGTAGCACAGCTCCAAGCCCCACCGGGCTAGCATCCACAATAAGCTCTGTGGTCGCTCCTGGCCGAAAGTATGTTACCGTTGCGCCTTTCAACAGAGCCTTTTTGACATCGGCGAACGCTTGGGTTTCTTTATCAGACCATTGCCACGTGACATCCTTTTTGGTGAGCTGCCGGAGCGATTCCGAGATAGTGGCCAAATGGGGAATGAACCATCCACAGTAGTTAGCCATCCCTGAGAAGCTTCGCACCTCAGAAGCTGTTTGAGGGATGGCTGCTGTCCTGATGGCCTCCACCTTAGCCGGATCCACTTGCAATCCCCGGGCTGAAAATTGATACCCAAAGGATTTGACCTCTGTAGCATAGAAGTTGCACTTTGTTTGATGCAGGGTTAGGCCTTGGTATACCAGTCGCTGAAGGGTGGCTCTCAACCTCACATGGTGCTCCTCCAGTGATTTTGAATAGATCAGGATGTCATCCCTGACATTGATGACTCCCACAAGGCCCGATATTGCCTCTCGGACTGCCTCTTGACACACTTCCGCCGCCGAGGATACCCCAAAGCTCAGTCTTTTGAAACGGCGCAGCCCCACATGCGTGGAGAACATAGTGATGTATCGGCTCTCCTCCGCAAGCATTAGTTGATGGTACCCGGAGTTTAAGTCCACTTTCGAGAACCACTGTGCCCCATTGAGATCAGTTACTATTTTATCAATGGTCGGGGTGATGTGCCTCTCTCGGCGGCTGACCTTGTTCGGCAGTCTCATGTCCTCGCACAGCCTAATAGCCCCCGGCTGTTTCGGCTTGGGAGCTATTACCAGGGGTGATACCCAGGGCGTTGGACCTGACACCTTCTCGATGACTCCATCACGTTCGAGACGGTTCAGGTCGGCTTCCAGCAATGGTCTGAGATGGAACGGCACTCTTCGGTGGCGAAGCGCCACTGGCTGGACAGACTTATCAATGTGCAACTGGACCTTCACTCCCTTCAAACAGCCCAACCCCCGGAATAGCTCGGAGAACTCGTCAAGGATCCGGTCCGCCTGTGACGTGTATATATGTTTTGCGAATATTACCAACCCCAGATCCTCAGCCGTGTGGCAACTCAGCAATGATCCAGCCCGATCACATGTGACATAGAAGCGAGTGGCCGTGGTCCTGTCCTTGTATTTGACTTCCACATCGATGACTCCCTGCAGCGGAATCGGAGTGCTCCCTCTATAAGCGAGAATTCTGATTGCAGTCGGCATCAGTTGAGGCCTCGGGCTGAGCCTCCTATATTGGTCAGCATCCAGTATGTTCACGGACGCCCCTGTGTCAATCAGCGCCCGCACGCACGACTCCCCTATCCACACTTGGCACGTAGGCGGTGACCTCTTGTCAGTGTTGACCCCCCTGATATGTGAGATGACAAACACATTGTCCTCATCGTCCTCAGTGACTGCCAGCTTCTGACGTTGGCTGTCCAAGTCAACCTCCTCCTGCACCACCTTCGCGAATTTTGGAAGTCCTTGTTTCGGAGGCCTTCCTCCACTCTGCTGTGTCCCACTCTGGCACATCTTTGCAAAGTGTTCATATTTGTTGCATTTGAGGCACTGTCTTCCTTGTGCTGGACATACCCTTGGTGCATGCGCCCCATGCCACAGTTCTGGCACTCCCGCTTCTGGCACCTGTCCTCCTGCCTGGCACCAGCTCCAGCCTCTCGGCCATTTGCTTTCTTGAGCGCCTCAACACTCTCCTCTTTTATGGCCGTTGGGAATAGCGGCTGTGCACCCGCAGACTTTTTCGCCAGTGCTACCTTCATCTCACCGGCCCTCACATCAGCCAGCTCATGCGACCTCCCAAAACCAGAATCTCATCCAACATGATCCCAGGCTGTCGCAAGATCAGCTTGCGCAGTTCTATAGACTTGCACCCCACAATCAGCTGGGCTCTGGTCTCAAACGCGCGATCAATGTCTACACAGGTACGGGCCAATTTGCACAGTCTCACGAAGAATATGTCAATAGACTCATCATAGCGTTGTTTCGCCTGCCGCAGCTTGAAGTGTTCGATATCCGGGTTAACCTGTATATCAAAATGGCGATTCAGGGTCCGGACCGTCTTCTCATAGTAGTCACTGTCCCCAGTATCGGGCAGATCCTGGAACAGGTCATAAAGTGCATCGCCACCCATCAACAGCATCAGCGACCTCTTCACTGAATTGTCGGTCTCCCTCATATCAACAAAATAGTTTTCCAGATGTCCAAGCCACTTCCTCCAGCGCGGAGCCGCCATCGTCGGGTCTGCTAACTGGCTGAATTCCGGGAGGGCTTTCGTGGCCATGCGACCAGGCTGCCCTCCCGCCGCACCCGCTGCCGGGGTAACGGCCCTTTCCGGTGAATCTGGCATCACCGCTGCTACCCCTCTCCCTCAGGCAGGACACACCACACTGCCGGGGCAGCCTCTTGTAGGTCCGGCCGCTGGGCAAAGGATCCACGACACTCCGTCTATGCCAGGCCATGCCACACTCCTTCCTTGATAGGCACGACGACCACCGCCCCGCAACAAGCCGATCAGGCCAGGCAACCAGGCCGAGACCAGGGGCGGGTTCACAACACCCCCCACAGTCCAGCGCAGCCCCTCGCTCCAGGTGCAGACACCACCTGCTGTTCTCCCCAGTGGGTCCGCACCTCTGCAGCTGAAGGCAAAGGCCAGCCCATGCGCTAGACACGTGGCCGCCCGCGAGGTCCGCTCTCACCTCGTCACCAATGTAATGGTCTGCCTGGGCTCTGTGGCACTGGGAACCTACGGGACAACCCTGGGACATGCGGTCGGGGCTTCAACCGACTTCTCGGGGAAAGGTGGAAGGGGGTAGGCCTAACTACTAACGGCGGAGCTGCAATAAGGGACGTCTACTCAGATACTCTGTTTGTGCCGTCAGCCACGTGCGCTGACGTCACCCTTTATTATATACTCCCTGGTCCGCACCCGGCCCAGGGAGTTGACTGCGCTACAAAGTATTACAGTGGCCGGGTGGCTCACTATAGATTGTTTTCGGTAATAGTTCACAAATACAAGTGGGAGTGAGTAGAGGTGTGAGAAATCTAATTATTTTTCTCAACAAAGTCCACTGCTTTTATGATTTCGTGTATGAGTCCATTAGTTACGGCAGTGCAGCCTTCAAATTCTTGAAAGAGATGCATTTGTGCTGGCTTTATACAACACAGGCTTGACCCCTGCCTGACCACATACTGTGGGCAAAATACCTCACTATAGTCAACCACCTTGCAGACCGGAACAGGCGTGGTAGCTAAATCCACTAGAGCGTCTAGCTTGCATAGAGAATTAGTATGCAGCTGTACAAAAATGGCAACCACAGCCCCATTGATCAAAATCTATAGCCCTCAGCCACAATCAGTTAAGGTGACTGACATCAATGAATATGGCAAACTTAAAGCTGCCTGCGGTGGTCATTCAGCCTGCAGTCACTCAACATTAAAGTTGCTGCATCTAAAAGAAAATCACCACTCTGATGGCTACTGGCTCTGTAAGGCTGGATATCAAAAAGGTAGACAGTTTAATTAATTGTTATCTAAAACATAGATTGGTTTGATAGGGGATTGTGTCTGCTTCATTAATTTTATTAATGATTACAGGAAATACCTAGATGGAGCGGGTGATGTCCTCTTCCGTGTTCTGGTACCTCTGACCTTTTTAGGTCAAAGGATACCAGACAGTGTAGCTGTCTGGTTTGCAAAAGCTTCTTGGGGACATTCGGAAAACTTTCCTGGGAATGCATTCCACCCATTGCTTACCATTGGCTTTGTGTTAACTGACAGCTGCTTGCTATTTGCTGCCTTTATTTGTTTTAGGCTGTCCAGCATGTCTTTGTCCCTCCTGTGGAGCATAACCTGTTCACTCTATTCTTCCACAAGTGCTCTCTTTCTGTAACTAGGCCTTTAAATGTTGTTCTTCTCTTATCACATTTGCAGTGCATTAAAAAAACAGAGATCCAATGTCGGGCGCTGCCTTTCAAGGGAGCTTGGTGTTTACTTTTCTTTTTCTGACTTCAAAGTGAAAGGAATTAGGTGAAAACATACTTAGTACTGAGGATGTGCTGGAAGAAGGCTGTACAATTTAATTTTTTTCTAGCACACATCAAAATGTAAATCTCTGTAAATGAACTCTGCAGATATTTCTGAATATATCAGAATTAGGGAATCACAAATGAAGTACATTTTCTTGTAATTCTGAAGTGTAGTGGAAACAAATATTTAAATACTACTTGTTGCCTGTATAGTTTTATCAGTAAAATGGTATGTCTGTGTAAATGTAAAGGTCATTTGAATTGAAAATGTGATGTCTGTATTGGCAGTGCTCTATCACATCCTCTACTCCACAACACTCTTCTACCCTTTATGCTATGCCACTCCGCTCTACACCACTCAACAACACTCTACACCACTCAACTAAACTATTCCCCATTCTACACTACTCCACTCTGTGCCACTCCCTTCCATGCAACTTCACTCTAGGCTATGACAATTCAGCCGACAACACTCCACTCTATGACACTCCACACCACAACACTCTACTCTACTCCATTCCACTCTACGACACTCCACTCTATGCCACCTCACTTTAGGCCTCTCTATGACACTCCACTCTACGCCACCCTATGATACTCTACGACACTCCACTCTAGCCCACTTTACTCCACTCTGCGCCACTCCACGCTATGCCACTCCACTTTATGACACTTTACTCCACTCTATGGCACTTCAGTCTACTCCCCCATACTCCATTCTATGCTATGCCCCTCCACTGTACATCCATTCTATGACACTCTACTCCACTCCACTCCACTTTATGACAATTTACTCCTCTCTAAGCCACCCAACTCTATAGCACTCCACCCTACTCCACTATACTACATGTTACTCCACTTCATGCTACACCTCTCCACTCTATGTCACTCTATTCTGTGACACTCTACACCACTCCACTCTACGGCAATCTACTCCACTCTGTGCCACTCTACTCCACGACACTCTATGCCCCTCCACTCCACTCCACTCTGACACTCTACTCCACGACACTCCATGCCACTCCACTCTATGATACCCCACTCTACGCCTCTCTATGCCACCCTACCACAGTCTACTATAAGCCATTCTATTCCACTTTGTTCCACTCTACGTGACTCCATACTATGCCACTCCACTCTGACACTTTACTCCAGTTTATGGCACTTCCCTCTACTCCTCTATATTATGCTTCACTCCACTCTACTCTACGTTCCTCTGTTCTGTGGCACTCTAAGCCAATCTACTCCACTCTATGGCACTCTAGTCCACAATCCTCCATGCCCCTTCACTCTAATCACCTCCACTCTACACTACGGTATGACACTCTGTGACACTCTACGCCATGCCACTCTATACCATTCCACTCTATGACACCACTCCACTCTATGACCCTTCATCTGACAGCACTCCACTCTACAACACTCCACGCCACTCTACTCCACTTTATGCCACTCCACTATGCCACTCTACACCCCTCCACTTTATGCCACTGTCCCCCACTCTACAACACTCCATTCCATGATCCTCTATGACATTGCACTCTACACCTCTCTATGCCAGTCTACTCTATGCCACTCTATTCCACCCCACTCTACATCATTCCACTCTACACCACTCCACTCCACTCTACGATACTCCACAACACTCAATGCACTCTATTCCATGTCACGCCACTCTATGCCACTCCACTCTATTCCTCTCTATTCCACTCCTTGCCATTCTACTCAAAACCACTAACTTAACTGTGCTGAATAGCAGCCATGCTAATGTACAACATGGCTAAAAAACATTGGCAAAGCCAATAGCTCTTGCGTAGGCGAGACCTATTGGCTTTGCAAATGCTTGTTATTTCACCACCTCTTGCTTTTTCTCCACATGCCCATTCATTACCCTGATCTTGTCTGTCACTTGTCTCTCCTCTGACAGTGAGAGTAGCTGTTATCTTTGTTGGTGGCTGGGCATTGTGCATACTCGCCTATGGTTGCTATGCAATACTGTGTTCATAGAAGCTGTTAAGTTTCAATCTGTTATCGATAAAACCACCGAGACTAAAAAGCAACCCAAAGAAAGTGACCAGAACTCACTAACTACATATATAAAGACAAAAAGAAAGCTCAAGTGAGAATACAAAATAAAAAAAGTTTGAAGGATAATACATTGATCTATTCATTTAAAATATGTTGTGCAGCGCTGCATGAATTATCATGACTGTTCAGTGCACTAGGAGTGTCAGTGTCTTCTTTAGTGCAAGACTTCTCAGTTAGGTCAAAGGGGCTGCCTCACTGGAGGGTTTACACTTAAAAGTAGAGTTCTCTCTGCATCGCAGAGTAGTGCACAGAGCAGCACTTTAGTAAATTACTGCTCTCTTCCAGCCCACCAAAATACGCTCCTTCACTGTGGGGAACGTCGCAGAGAGCAGTGTTATGTGACTTTAGCTATGTGTGTCCACTGAGATTATACCCCCTACATAGATGTAACAAATTCTGAACTGGCTTTAACAGTTAATTGAAGATTCAGCAGCACTGCTTACAAATTATAAACGTGCAGTGGGCGTTTTCTCTTTTTTAGTTTTTTAGCTGTAGTCTACAGATACATATTATCAACTTGCAGCGGGCGATTTCTCTTTTTTATTTTTTTTAGGTCTAGTCTACAGATAGGTTTAGCTGCTATACTCATGTTTCCCAAATTAGTCCTAATGAAACGCATACAGGATATATATATTATACATCCACTTTTTTGTTGAAAAAGGCCGCTGTACAACACCTGAACTAGTTTCCACCCTAAGGCATTAATCAAAACCATTCCATATTGTGAATACATCCGTACTAAAAGAAATTGCTCTAGAGAAGAAGACAACTTGGCTCAATTCAATGAAGTAAAAAGAAGATTCTATCAAAGGAAATATCCATCACACTACATTGAACATGGGGCAAAAAGGGCAATAACTAAAACAAGCACAAATTTTGACAGAAGAAGAGAATAGAATAAATGAAGATACAACCATACTCAGAATGATTGCAACCTACAATAAGGAACATTCTAAGGTTCAACAAACCTTTCAAAAAGATTGGAATATCCTACTGAGTGATAATAACACGCCAAAGTGGTGGGCCCGAAAACCACAAATTACTTGCAAGAAGGCGCGTTCAATTAAAGATCGATTAGTGAGAAGTCACTTCATGAACAAAAAACCGAGTAATTGGCTACAAAACAAAGGTTTCTTCAAGTGCAACAACTGCAAAGCATGCAGAATAGGAAAAAAAATAGGAAAAATATCAAGGATCCAACTAATAAGGAAATCCTGATTGAACAAAAAAAATAACCTGCGATACAAACTTCGTGGTACACATCATTGCATGCATATGTGATCTAAAATGTGTAGCTAAAATGTGTAGGTAGCACAGTGTGTCCATTAAAAAAAAAGGATATTGGAACACATACGGACAGTCCTACATCAAGACATGAGTTATGCAGTTGCCAAACAGTATGCATAAACACACAACAATGACTGGAAAACCATGAGGTATTATGGTATTGGACATATCCCCAAAAATGAAAGAGGAGTTGGTAGCATGTTGCAACTCCGGAAACTGGAAAGCAAGTACATTATAAGACTACAAACGAAGATACCCTTTGGCCTGAACATGGATGAAGAATAACCTGTGCATACGTAATCAAAACAGCACTTTTTAAATAAACAATATAAATTAATACTGAACAGCGGGTACACAAAAGCAGTGAAAAAACAAAGGGCACTTAGCAAAGTAGCAACTCTGAACAATCTAAGTACATTTTTAAAGGGAATGAAAAAAACAGAAGCAATTCTGTATGTGACATAAATACTGTAAATAGAAAGTGCAATTCAAGAAAGCTTTCTTATAAATGCGATATAACCAGAAATATCATCCATACATGTGTAATGTAATGATAACAGAAAAAGTCATTTCAAAGGGCGAAAAATACTTGTTTACGGTAAAATAACAAATCCCAGAATGCTTCCTAATTGGCAGGGTGGGAACAAATGTTTAAAAATTTGAAATAAACAAAGGACTCCCAAACTGTGAGCAAGACTTGTAAGAGTTGAAACACATTGATGGTTGCTTGATGCAATAAACTATTGAAAACTTAAAGAAGACTGGTGTGCGACGGCCTTTTTTTAAAAAAAAAACGTGAATGTATGATGTTATAGGGAACATGTTTTGCTCCCACCTCTTGCACTGACAGAAAAGTGCGCCCTCTAATTACCAACAAACACTGCTTTGTGCAATATATATATATATATATATATATATATATATATATATATATATATATATAGATATATTGCAAACGCCATTTCTTTATTTATGAAAGCCCCTGACCCTGAAAGGTCAGCCTCGGTGGGCAGCAATGGATGCCCGCTATACATCACAAAATACTCTCTCCGAGAAGGAAGAAGGGCGTACGCCTGATCCCAAGAGGTTCAATATGAGCGCTTTATTGACGATTTAAATGCATGGCAGGATGCCGCAATCCAAGGCATTTCGGCTCCATTTTCGAGTCTTAATCATGAATGGGAGTGTCGTCACATCCTTTGCTTTTAAAGGTGGCCACACATAATGGGAACAGGCATACATTGTTTTTTTTTTTTTAATGGGAAAAAAGGGCTCCAGATGAAAGCGTCTCTTTTTTTCCCTGCAAATGGTATCAAAAAAGGGGTTGGGGTGCTGAAATCTCCATCTTCCCAGCTTTCCAGGACAAGCAGACTTTTGTCAGAAAACCAACATTTTTTTACACAGTTTTGGCATTTTTCTGGGACATAGCCTATTTTTGCTATTTTTTCTGCTTTCAACCTCCTTCCAGTTAATGGTAGAAATGGGTATGAAAGCAATAATGGATCCTGGAAAGCTATACAATTAAAAAAAATCTGAAATCAGCAAGGGGTCATTTGTGCAGATCCTTCAAGATTTCTTCATAGAAACTAACAGTTAAATATAGGAAAAATTGAAAATTTGTTGAATAAAACAGCCATTTGTGTCAACGTTTTCACCTATAACTTCTTCTAATTATGACAGCTGTTTGAAAGCAATATACCGTTACATTTGCTGGATCTTTCTGATTGTGGTGATATATAGGACTTATAGGTTCACCAAGAACCCGATAAACCCAGAGCCAATAACTGAGTAGCGTCTTGCAATGGTTTTTTATTATGTACCGGGTATATAGCAATTATTTTGGGAAAATGTATACATGGAAAAATATAGAGTTTAGAAACAGTAGATATTTGCACATTTCCGAAATTGGGAGTACCCATACTAGCATGAGAATTATATGTCATTTTTCAAAATGACTTCTTTTTTACACATTGTAAAACCCAGGTGACCCCCCCTTTCAACACCAGGTCGTTTTGAGATAGGCAATTGTGATGTCGCCTCAATACATTGTGGGCCCTTGCCTGTGGCGGGTACTTGGGCCTCCCACACGAGTGAGGCACCATTTTTATCGGGAGACCTGGGGGAACGCTGGGTGGTAGAAATGTGTGTCCGCCCGGTGATGCCACAACTTTCCCACGCAAAAATGTGTGGAAAAAGTGATTTTTTTTCAGCTAAATTTGAGGTTTGCAGGGGATTCTGGGTAAGAAAACGTTGGGGTATCCACGCAAGCCATACCTCCCTGGAATCCCCTGGGTGTCTAGTTTTCAGAAATGTGTGGGTTTGGTAAGTTTCCCTAGATGGCAGCAGAGCACGGGGCCAAAAACTCATGGGACCCCCCCTTGAAAGTCAGGTTGGTTTGTGATAGGTAATTTTGATGTCGCCTCACTAGATTTTGGGCCCTTGCCTGTCGCGGGTACTTGACTCACCCACACAAGTGAGGTACCATTTCTCTCAGAAGACTTAGGGGAATGCGGGGCGAGTGGAATTTTGTGGCTCCACACTGATTCCAGAACTTTCCACCACAGAAATGTGAGGAAAATGATTGTTTTGGACAGATTTTGAGGTTTGCAAGGGATTCTGGGTAACAGAACCTGGAGAGGGCCAGTCAAGTCACCACATCCTGGATTCCCCGGGGTGTCTAGTTTGCAAAAATGTATAGGTTTGCTAGGTTTCCCTAGGAGCCGGCAGAGCTAGGGTTCAAAATCTACAGCTAGGCACATCCTGAAGAAAATTCAGTGCCTAGTGGTCTTTCTGCCGCCCTGGGAAGGGGGGAAATCGAGGGCTATTGCCCCGATATGCTCCCAAGGCGGGCAGAAAGACTGTGGCTATTCTTTTGGGGGGTGGGGGCATTGGGATGCCCATTCTGGGAAAACCCCACCCCTACTAACAGAAAAGCCAGCATAATCACTGGTGCCTAGTGGACTTTCTGCCCCCCGGGCGCAAATCAGGGGCTACTGCGCCCACCTGCCTCCTCGGGGGGCAGAAAGGCTGTGGTATCTTTTTTCTGGGGGTGGGGGCATTGGCATGCCCACCCTGGGCAACAACCACCCCGAACTTTGGAAATAAAAAAATCCCTGGCAGCTAGTGGGCTTTCTGTCCCACCCCGGGAAGGGGGGGGCACATAAGGGGCTATTGCCCCATCTGCCTCCCGGGGGAGCAGAAAGACTATCATTTTTTGGGGGGGTGGGGGCCTTGAAATGCCCATTCTGAGCAACCCCCACCCCTACCTATATAAAAAAAAATCCCTGGCGCTTAGTGGGATTTCTGCCCCCCCGGGGGCAGATCAGGGGCTATTGCCCCCATCGTCCTCCTGGAGGGGCAGCAAGTCTTTAGTTTTCTTTGGAGGGCTAGGGTGGGGGAATTTGCATGTCCATTCTGGGGAGCCCCCACCCTAGGCCTATAAAAAAATCCATGGCGTCTAGAGTGCTTTCTGACCCCACGGGGGGCAGAAAGACTGGAATTTGTGTGGGAGAGGGTTGGGGGCATTGGCATGCGCATATTTGGCAGCCCCCACCCTTAAATGAATCGTAAAAAAAGAAGTGCCGTCTAGAGGGCTTTCTGCCCGCCCGGGGGGGAGCTGATTAGGGGCTACTGCCCCCATCTGCCCCCTAGGGGGGACAGAAAGACTGGAATGTTGTGGGGGGAGGGGTGGGGGCATTGGCATGCCCATCTTGGGCAGCCCCCACGTCTAAATTAAATGTAAAAAATAAAACCCTGGCGTCTAGTGGGCTTTCTGCCTACCCCGGGGGGGCAGATTGGGGGCTACCAGCCCCATCTGCAGCCGGGGGGGGGGGCAGAAAGCCTGTTATTGTGCAGGGGGGGGTTGGGGCTTTCACATGCCCATATTGGGCAGCCCTCACCCCTAATTTTCATAATAAAATAAATCCCTGGTTTCTAGTGGGCTTTCTGCCCCCCCCGGGGGGGCAGAAAGACTGAATTATGCCAAAAAATATGGGGGAGCAAAGGCTCTTGCCCAAGGAGCCGCTCCCCCCTCCCTGGTGCCTAGTGGGTGGATCCCTGCTTGGGTTTCGTCCCACTGGGCGATCCCCAAGCAGGGATCCACTAGGGAGGAGTACCATTGGAAAGGGGAGATTCTCCCCTTTCCAACGATACCTTTCCCATCTGTTTCGGTGCTCGTAGGACTGAGATAGCCCCACGAGCACCAAAAACACTGAAACTGAAACTAAGTTTCAGTTTCATTTTCATTGCAATGACGACAGCGAACCATGCGCGCGATCGGCGTTGCAATGAAAATGCTAATTGGCCTCGGGAGCTTGGAGAAGCTCTTCCCCAACCTCCCGAGGCCAATAAAAAAAAAAGGGAAATCCCTCTGCTGATTACAGCAGAGGGATTTCCTGCCCCTGTCCTCATGACGGAATGGTTCCGTCATGAGCACAGGAGCACCGGTGCTCATGACGGAACCATTCCGTCATGAGCACCGAAAGGGTTAAAGTGGCATTATAATCAGCTGAAATTGTCAGTTAAAACATTACATTTTAAACTCATCAAAACCACTGAAAATCACCAATTATTATATGAAGTATCTATAACTCGCACCCTTGCCATGGACTGCATATTACATCAGTCATGACATATACTACGACAACTTTGAGAACATCAATGCAACATCTGAAATGACATCATTAATGACAACAAGCACTGGCAAAGCCAAAAAGCCTTGCTTCTGGTTAGGTGTAGTGCCCAGCAAGGGTTGGGCTACTCTATATGTGCTCCTCCAAGCTGTCTTAGAAAGAAAATACGATAATAAAGCAACCCCTTAGGCTAGGACATTATGAAAACTGAAAGCAGGGACCCTATGTTGTGGAACACACTGCCTTAGTAGAGTAAACCCAACAACATCATCAAGAGAGAAAAGTGGAACAACTTTCCAGGACAATTAGTGAATAGCCAGCTGTCTGCCATAGAGACAACGAGGACCCTTTTTTAAACAAAAGGCCATAAACCAGCAACTATAATGTCATGTCAGTTAAAGTACATCATAGAACACACACTGACTCAGAATTACATCATGGTGCTTCTGCAATCTAACAAAAGGACTAATTGAGCACCATCACCAAAGGGAAAATATAACATCCTCATCAAAATGCCAAGGCTGGCCGTGATGGATACACAAATCTGGGTACCAATTCTGCCTCATCCCCTTGACAGCTTGTATATCTTGAAGCATCATTCCAGTGACAATTCAACACAAAAAAAGCATAATAAAGATGCCATACAATCTGGTATTACTTAATCCCAGACTGTCAGGGTTCAACACTCGTCTCATAAGGGTAAAGGTTGTAGTGATATTTTCCCTGCCTACATCAACCTCAAAATCCTGAACCCTTTTATCTCTTAACCTAAGCAAGTCATTGGGGGCATTTTCGCATACAAATACAAAATAATCTTGATTTGTTTTTTGTCCCAAAAAGAATTTAACAACTGAGGTACACTACAAGAGAGTGGCTGAGAAATATTACACAAGCAGGACTCGACTTGCAAAATGTAAAACAAATGTGTTTTTGGGGACTTTAAACAAATGTTATCTCATAGGAAAGTCTTCAAAGTTCAATGATTGCGCTTAAGTAGATATAGTACAATTCATTGCGAGCTTTTACCACATTTACTAACAAATTCAGTTAATTTGATAAAAAAACACCTTACCCCAAAAGAGTATCAGAATGTTAAAACTGGGGCAAATAACTATTCACATGTGAATTAGCAGTTCATAGGTCTTTATCTTGTATACCTTAATGTTTTCAATGTTCCACAAGCAGAGCACATGGAGCTGCAGTATAGTGCACCCAACTAAAGACATTAGCGGCTATTGCCCCTGTTACAAGTTAAAAGGAGACCACAATGCTGACACAGCAAACACATCCACTTTTTTATTTTAACCTACAGATATTTTCATGGAATATCAGTCCAGACCTCATATCTGGTACCTGGGCTACCTGTATACAGGTGATTGTGTAAAATGTGGCATTTTTCTAGTGCAATGGTTGCATGTTAAAAGCCTGTAAATCCACGTGTTCGGTGGAGTGTCCTCTGAGGTGGCATGAGAATTAAAGCACAAAAAAAAACAGGGTTGTTCAACTCAGGTCCTAGGGGCTGACTCCAGTCCAAATTTACAGGATAATTGCTGACTTTGTATACGAGTTCTGTGTTTATTAATTGTATTTAAAATTACCCAAAAATCTGGGAATAGAACCTGCTTTTCAGTACCTGCACTATGCACCCCTGACACAAAGGTCGTCTTCTGTGATTCCTTTCTAGATGCAACACCCTTTTTGTTGTTTTCTCTCGGAAGCACCAGGAGCGTGTCTGGAAGGGTTCAGGGACTCCACATGTAGATCCTACCAGTCCCAAGTTTTGTTTTAGAGCAAAGAACTGACCAAACCTGGTTTGGACCTGGTTTATCTCCAGTGCCTCTGAGGCTTGGATGTGATATTGCACTCCAGAACCAGATATCTGGATCTGATATCCAAGGAGGATGTCTTGTGGGACTCAGCTTCCCTGCGAGACTGCATCCTACAGCCTGATATCGAATTTAAGACCCCCGATACACCTCAGGGTAGAGGATGTGCTTGGACCATTGACTGACTACACCGGGTGGTGAATCTGTGTGGCCATTTTGTCATATCCCGAGTTTGTGGAAACTTGCATCCTTTCCCCACCCTAAGAGAGACACAAAGAGTTTTTGCTCTCATCTTAGGTCACTGGACCATGTTTCAGTGACAGAAGCGAGTAACCTTACTCCCAATTAGAACCACTCATTAACTGCCAGGACTTCTGGAGACATAGTAGAGTGAGGTTGATGGATGTGGTGGGACCTGGACCACAGACCCAAGCTTGCATGTCATTTTTGGTAACCGGTAGATGGTCCATGCTCTGTGGATGTTGCAGAGAAAAGGACATTTCTCACTGCTATTAGATGCTAAACAAGTTAACAGACCCTACCGTTTGGTACCTCCTGGGGACTTCTGTTGGGGGTACATGTAATGGGTCATAACTTGGCCTAAGATGATGTTGGGAAATTGCTTTTATGATGATAATTGTTTTAAGTATATATGTATATATATATTATTATTCTTTTTCGAAAATGTAACCTAGGTTAGATATTGAAGGAGATTACTGTATCAAATGGTGTTTGAGTTACAAACCTACTACATGCTCCCGGAGCAAGCCTAGGCTGTTCTGTTCAATTTTGCTACTACTGGCAAGTTAAGTGTGCAAAGGGGGCAACTTTGCTCACCTAATAGACTGCAGTATTATTCGAGGCCCGAGTGGTACATGATAGTAACAATCGCAATGGACCGCACTCCGCTAGCCCCTCCTCCGGGTCACCCCAAGGGAAGCTGGTACATGAAGTTCTTGAGTGGTTCACCCCAGTGGGTGCAAGTAAGTACTTGTTGAACTGATGATCTCTGATGGAGTTCTTGAGTGGTTCACCCCAGTGGGTGCAAGTAAGTACTTGTTGAACTGATGATCTCTAGACCCGATACATGTCCCGGGTTTTAAAATATCGCCCGAGACATGGCTCGGGTTTCGGGATAACTTCCCTCATCAGTAGAGAAAATAGTTAGGGGTGGAAGAGAGGGCCGCCAAGCAACCGTCAAGGGCCTCAGTGCCCGCACAGGCACGCAGGTGCGTCGTCCAGGAGCTCGTCAGCTCAAAGCTCGAGGTAGCCATTTTTAGAAACAATCGCAATGGACCGCACTCCGCTAGCCCCTCCTCCGGGTCGCCCCAAGGGAAGCTGGTACATGAAGTTCTTGAGTGGTTCACCCCAGTGGGTGCAAGTATGTACTTGTTGAACTGATGATCTCTGATGGAGTTCTTGAGTGGTTCACCCCAGTGGGTGCAAGTAAGTACTTGTTGAACTGATGATCTCTAGACCCGATACATGTCCCGGGTTTTAAAATATCGCCCGAGACATGGCTCGGGTTTCGGGATAACTTCCCTCATCAGTAGAGAAAATAGTTAGGGGTGGAAGAGAGGGCCGCCAAGCAACCGTCAAGGGCCTCAGTGCCCGCACAGGCACGCAGGTGCGTCGTCCAGGAGCTCGTCAGCTCAAAGCTTGAGGGAGCCATTTTTAGAAACAATCGCAATGGACCGCAATCCGCTAGCCCCTCCTCCGGGTCGCCCCAAGGGAAGCTGATACATGTCCCGGGTTTTAAAATATCGCCCGAGACATGGCTCGGGTCTAGAGATCATCAGTTCAACAAGTACTTACTTGCACCCACTGGGGTGAACCACTCAAGAACTCCATCAGAGATCATCAGTTCAACAAGTACTTACTTGCACCCACTGGGGTGAACCACTTAAGAACTTCATGTACCAGCTTCCCTTGGGGCGACCCGGAGGAGGGGCTAGCGGAGTGCGGTCCATTGCGGTTGTTTCTAAAAATGGCTCCCTCGAGCTTTGAGCTGACGAGCTCCTGGACGACGCACCTGCGTGCCTGTGCGGGCACTGAGGCCTTTGACGGTTGCTTGGCGGCTCTCACTTCCACCCCTAACTATTTTCTCTACTGATGAGGGAAGTTATCCCGAAACCCGAGCCATGTCTCGGGCGATATTTTAAAACCCGGGACATGTATCGGGTCTAGAGATCATCAGTTCAACAAGTACTTACTTGCACCCACTGGGGTGAACCACTCAAGAACTCCATCAGAGATCATCAGTTCAACAAGTACTTTCTGGCACCCACTGGGGTGAACCACTTAAGAACTTCATGTACCAGCTTCCCTTGGGGCGACCCGGAGGAGGGGCTAGCGGAGTGCGGTCCATTGCGCTTGTTTCTAAAAATGGCTCCCTCGAGCTTTGAGCTGACGAGCTCCTGGACGACGCACCTGCGTGCCTGTGCGGGCACTGAAGCCTTTGACCGTTGCTTGGCGGCCTGCTCTTCCACCCCTAACTATTTTCTCTACTGATGAGGGAAGTTATCCCGAAACCCGAGCCATGTCTCGGGCGATATTTTAAAACCTGGGACATGTATCGGGTCTAGAGATCATCAGTTCAACAAGTACTTACTTGCACCCACTGGGGTGAACCACTCAAGAACTCCATCAGAGATCATCAGTTCAACAAGTACTTACTTGCACCCACTGGGGTGAACCACTTAAGAACTTCATGTACCCGCTTCCCTTGGGGCGACCCGGAGGAGGGGCTAGCGGAGTGCGGTCCATTGCGGTTGTTTCTAAAAATGGCTCCCTCGAGCTTTGAGCTGACGAGCTCCTGGACGACGCACCTGCGTGCCTGTGCGGGCACTGAGGCCTTTGGCGGTTGCTTGGCGGCCCTCTCTTCCACCCCTAACTATTTTCTCTACTGATGAGGGAAGTTATCCCGAAACCCGAGCCATGTCTCGGGTGATATTTTAAAACCCGGGACATGTACCGGGTCTAGAGATCATCAGTTCAACAAGTACTTACTTGCACCCACTGGGGTGAACCACTTAAGAACTTCATGTACCAGCTTCCCTTGGGGCGACCCGGAGGAGGGGCTAGCGGAGTGCGGTCCATTGCGGTTGGTACGTGATAGTGGCTGTCGCCGATACAGCACAATAGCCGTTGATCGTTTTGGGAACAGGGGAAAGGCCACAAACACGGGCCACATTCATTTATCAAGTGCACACCTCAATTGAGCAGACGAAGCACCTTTGGTTTCATCAATTGTTATTTGTTTTAAATATAGATAGGTGTTTAGCAGTTTTTGGAGATCCCTGTTTTAGAAAATTGGTGAACTGAGGCTTAGAGAGGTAAACAGCCGTGGCCCGTGCAGGTAAGAGCGGTGTGGCGATGGGGCTGGGTGGGGGCATTTCGACAGATGACGATGAGGGGAAATTAATTATTTATTTAATTTTCACTCGTCGTCTGTCGAAATCCACCCCAACCTTGCCCCACTACCCCTACTGCTCTTAACTGCACGGGCCGCGGCTGGAGGTAAAGTGCTTTAACCAGAATCAAATAATGTAGTTAAATCACCCACGATAGAAACTATGGCTGACGGCAGTCACCAACATAAGTCATCAGACCACATCTCCTCCTAAGTAGGGGACCAGCTGGCCTAGAAGAAAAAGAAGCATTGATAAAACCAATAGGTATGGCCTTGGCAAGCTAGTGTGATATGTTCCTGGCAGTTTTAAACCGGTCCCTTGAGTTCTACATAATGCCAGTATGCTGTTGCAAAATCCCATGGAGAGACCATGAAGCTATGGGCTAGGTGGAGGGATAGCTCCAATGCTTAATTTAAGCTGGTTGTTTCCGGTGCTCGGCACCGCCACTTAATTGTTAACAGTGGCGTGTGTGGCAGTGTTCCACAAGGTGGCATTGTCTGAGAGGACAACAACTTCCAATTATTAATTCAGTATACAATAAAAATGTTTATTACCTGCCGCCCAAGCCATTCTTACAGCTTTAGGGGCCTAGAATAGTCCGAATTGTCAGACTTGTAAGAGTGTGATAGTTCGTAGCTGTGTTGTTACTATCATTGGCAATGCAGACAGGGGCAATGTGTGGTGCAAGCTGCAGTGGCCTCCTGCAGAGAGCCCTGACTCTTGTTTTTTTTTACAAATTAAGCACTGGATGGCTCAATGGAGTAGACCACTTGTTGCTGAGCTCTGTGTATAATCTGAACATTATCCCCAGGCAGGACAGGAAGTTCTTCTTTCTTTTGAAGGTGGTTAAATGAGAAACATTGAGTTAGCTACTATAAACACTTGTTAGTTGCAGTACTGTAACACCGCAGCAGCAAGCACCAGACAGCAATAAATGTATTTATTCATATACCTGGAAGCATTTTCCGCTGCTGTGTTCTGAGGAACTGTGGTTTAGTCAGATGCAGTCCTCAGAAATTGGAAAACCTCGGTTCTATCTCTAGGAGGCACATTTGGGCGAACATTTTCCTGATTCTAATTTCCCTATACTCAATTTGTATATATAAGCAAAAATATGAAATGCAAAAAGGTAAAACTCCACTTGCTATGCATTAAATGATACATACTCACTCAGGGACAGAGAGCAAAGAGCACACAGAATTTGGGCACCTGAAAATTGGCCCACCGCATGCATGAGTCAAAACACATTTGTAAGAAATCGAATTTATGGTTGAGTGGGAGAAACCCTTCTCAAACAGCAACCACAATTCTTCTCAGGGTGAAGCCACAAGCAAACCCTAAATTAACCTATGCTTAACTCTCAGGTAGCTTGGCTCAGAGCAGTGAGGCTTAGATCAGAGACAATGTTTAAAGTATTAGTGCAACACTTCAAACAGCAGCACAGTGAAAACACGCCACAAAAGGAGTACACAACAGAATTAGAAAAATAAAGTAATTTTTAATAAAAAAGAAACCTGACTAAAATGACAAAAATCCTATTAGTAGAACTGGAGATATTCAGTTTTAAAGATTTTAGCAAAAATAGAGCCAAAAGGCATAAAGAGCCAACTGTGGATATTTGGTCACGCACTGGGACAAAGTCACAAGTTCAGGCCGACCGCGTTGACAAGCACCCAGTTAGGCTCATTGAACAGAGCATCTTCAATTCTGATTTGCTGTGAACGTTGTGAGAACCTGTGTCGAAGATGTGTCAAGCAATCGTAGCGATGCGCCGGATCCGAGATGCAGCGATGATGCTATGCGAGGTCCTGATGCAACACAACGAGGGCTTGCAATGCAAAGCCCTGAATCAAGGATGCATCACGCAGATGTGGCATTGCATCAGTTCCGAGTCTGGCGTCTTTCGTCGAGTCTGCTGTTGACGAAGGGTGTGAGGGCCCGCACCGAAGATGTTCAGCAGTCCTTACCCCTGGCAGAGTATGCACAGGTCTAGAGGTGTACTGAAGTGGTGATGTCTGAGGTCTCGTATTTAAACCCAGTTGGGCCTTTGAAGTGGGGGAGAAGCTTCTAGAGGTTTCCCTTTGAAGCCCCTAGGCATTCTGCCTTAACTGTCCTGGCTTCAGACTAACTACAGGGGGTATGCAGCCCTTTGCTTGGAGGCAGGACACAACCTATTCAAGTATAAGTGGGGCTGTGCCCATCCTGCCAGTGATTGCCCATCCAGGCACACCTAAGCTCCCTATTGTGTATGGCTGTCTAGGAGGAATACACAAAGGTCAATTGTCAGCTATACCCAGTCATTTGACCCAGGAACAGGCTACGGGCATTAATGGCTCAGGCAGGAAAATGGGAACTTTCAAAAGTGGCATTTCCAAAATAAATTGTAATTCAAAATCCTACTTCACCATAAGTTAGGATTTTAAATTCCATTTCCAGAGACACCAGACATGAACAGGTTACTTGTTCCCATTTCAAAAATTCCTGCTTAATAAATGTTATAAGGTAACTCCAATGCTATCCTATGGGAGAGGTAGACCTTGCAGTAGTGTAAAACGAATATAAGAGTTTTTGGAAAACAATTGATGCGTGTAAACCAGAGACATATATTGGAAATGGATGATAAGATGCTGCTATGCTCTAAGGCAGTGTTACCCAAACTGTGTGTCGACCCACTGGTGGGCCGTGAGACGGATTTTGGTAGGTTGTCAAAGTCCAAGCAATAAATAAAGATGCCATTAAATTTTGCATTTATCTTGTCACATTTGCTGTCCTTCAAAGACAAAGGTCAGGTGTCAGGCTGTGTTTTCTGACAAATTGGTGTTTTTTAACATGGGGATTGGTGTTTAAAAACTCCTCTCACTTTGCAGTCAGTAAAGTAAAGAGAATTATGTGACAATCTTGCTGGGGCACACAGCATATGAAAGGAAAGGTTGTAGGATGTCATCTTTTTTATGACACACAACAAAATTGAAATACTTGTGAATGAACTTCACACATTCAGCAATTAGAAAAGCAAGTAATTCTGAAATGTTATGGAAACAAAAATTTAAATAGGAAGTTACTTTACTTGGTGATGCACAGGTAATAAATATTCACCAAATCCTGATTTCCACACATCATCATTTGTGTGCAATATATTTGTATCACTAAAACCATATGTTTGTGCAAATTAAGTGGCTATTTCAATGGAAACTGTGCTGTTTGTAAATGACACTGCACTACCACAGAATGCTTTTGTTACATTTAAAAAATGGTGTGCCTCATGTCCATTAAAGCTAAAGTGGGTCGCAAAAGTTTGTGGTTCTAAAAATTGGGTTGTGGTTCTTAAAGGTTTGGGAAGCACTTCTGTAAGAGGTACAGTCACAATGCACCTTCCTCTGGTAGAAGTGGGAGAATGGGGGCATGCTGGGCGAAAAGGAAAAAGAAATGCAGTGAGGGAAGTTTCTGCCCAAGAACCGCTTCTCTTACTATTGTCATGGGGGATAGGGATCCTCTTTGCGCAACATACATCTGGTTATATAATTGTTCAACTTCTGTAACGCTTTCGCAAAATAAAATATTGTAGTTGGGATTCGAGTGTGGTTCTGTTGTTTTATGGTCTTTAGCCAGAACAGCCAGCCGAATGAAAAGTATTGAAGAAACGATGAAGTCAAACAAATTGTATACCTGACAGAGAGATTTCTGGGAGTTTGGAAAACATTGACTTCTTGGTCACCACTTGATATATCCGGTCTGTGCCAGACAGTACAGGGGATTTGATGCCTATGCGAATGAATGCAAGGTCACCCACAACCCGAGAGGGGTTGGACCAGCCTGGAATGTTCCCAGGAGCAAGGAATGTACAGCACCTACCCCTCCCAGTACCACAACTTCAAGGAAGAGAAGGAGGTATGAAAGCTAGGGAAGTGTGTCCCTACACGTATTGTGCGTGTCTGCTTGAACCCTACCTGCATAACAGCAGACAGGCTCGAGTGTGTTTTGCGTGGCGGAGGGCATTCTGCAATATAGCGTGGACACATTCATCCCCCACCAAAGACCAGCGATCGGCATTAACCCGCCGAGTTATCTCACTGGATTTTAACTTTTGCCCGGTAGGTTGTACACACATCTCTGCGGCAGACGCAGCGATCACCCAAAGAATCCTCTTCAGGACCAAACCCTGTGACCCGCCGATGGTACTTGAGCCGATCACTTAAAAATACTTCCGGAAGGATGCTGACTGAAGTCTGTCTAAAACTTTTAGTTTCTAGTTACTTAAGGCCGGAACTAAAGGGATGCGAAGGCACTGCCATCCAAATGTAGGAAAGAGACGGGGGATCGCGTGAGGTGAATACATATAAACGCCTCCCGCCTCCCTCCGCTCCTCCCCACGAAGCACGCGGTTAGACAGCGCGACAAAGCGCACAGCATGTTGTTTTAGTGGGGAAAAGTCAACATCGTGTTATTCGCGTACCTGTCAGGATCTCCATGCTGCTGCCACAAGCCCGGGCGTCTCTCCTGAAACTCTCCGCCCGCCTGGTCTCTTTAACTAAACCCTCCCTCCCCCAGTCCATGTGCCTGTAATCCCTCCTCTGGACTTGGCAGGCCTCCGCTTCCGCCCCTAATCCCCCGCCCCCTGCCATTCCTTTGAAATTCCACCACCGTGATGTCAAGTGACAGGATCCATTTCAGAAATAAGGGGAGAGGTCCCCCCCACAGAGAGGGGCGCCAAGGCGGACAGGGCGAGGGAGTAGAACGTTCAAAGCCAGAATATCCCCCACCCCCACACACACACCCCCATCGCAGGCACCTTTCCTAAGAACTTCCTTGAAAGTTCCATCGCACTGATGTCGAGCAGCGGGCCTCTAGCCAGCCAATGAAGCGTCTCCGAGGTCGAATGCACCTGCTGCGCAGCTCTGGGTGCCGCCTGCACATCACAGGTGAATCTCCAAACCTGGCACATAGTGTTCCTTAACCTGTGGACCCTTGGGGGTCCACAAAGCCTACTCAGAGGGCCGCAGCTGTGTTACAAAGTTACATAATATTAGAATGAATACATCAAAATGAATTAAGTTTATACAAATCAAGAAGCAACATTGAAAATGTGAAAACTTTATATTTGATTGTGAATTAAAAAATATGTTTCAATATTTGAGCTTTTTTTTGGTGTATACTTGTTTTTTGTATTTTGTGTATTGTTTTGAAGTTCAGATCATAGAAATTGCTTAGGACAGGGGTCCCAGCTTCCAATAATAACTCGTCGGCGTCCCCGCATTCCAGTGCTGATTCACTAGAGGTTGACGGTAGTCACAAGGTTAAGAAACACGGTAGTAAATAGCTCATCGGGTTAACCGCATTCACTGACTGCTGTGATAGATGTGTCTCATTTCGCTATGGCTCTTGCTTCAGAGGTCGGCGTGCTGCCTGCGAGTTCGATCCACGACTAGAGGGTTAATGCACCTGTGGAAGAGATCTCTGTAACCTGCAGATCACAAATTCCTTCAAGCCCCAAATAGCTCATTTGGATAAAAGCATCACCTTCGGAGACAGATGAGGTGAATAAGAGGGGGAGAGGTGCAGTCTCGGACTGAAATAGAAACAAGCATTGGCATAGCCAATAGGTCTCGCCTTTGGGACCTTATAAGTGTTTAGCCATGCAACAGTTGCATAACTAAATACTTATAAGGTCCCAAAAGCGAGACCTATTGGCTATGCAAAGCGGCCGCGAAAGTGAACGCGATCACGATCACAATCAAACATCAAAGCGGCCGAAAGTGAAAGTAATCGCGGTAAAGCACGGCACGTGCGCCCGCGCACATGCACTGTAGCTCTAGGCTGGCCTGGTTGCACTTTTTGGAGCCCTCTCAATAAGTCTCGCCAGACCAGCGCATGCGCTGGGTCAGGCGAGACCTAAAAAGGCCCAAGACCAAAATAAAAGTGGCCCTCATTACCGAATCAGGGACCAGATGTATGTAGGTAATCGTTTGCGATTACCAAATAGCAAATTTTTGTGATTTGGTAGTTGTTAATCGCAAACACCTATGCACAAATGTGTGCTTTACACATTTTGTGATTCCCCGTAGGTCGCAAATAGACCTTCCTCATTAATATTCATGAAGTAGGTCTCGGTTTGCGACCTATTGGCAATCGCAAAAGTCACAGGGATGTTGGTCTGCTGGGGTCAGCAGACCACCATGTCGTGATTGCGTTTCAATAAAGCAATTATTTTTATAAAATGCAGCCCGTTTTCCTTAAAGTAAAATGGGATGCATTTCGAAAAGAAAAATTAAAAGTTTTCTTTCTATTAATTAAGAGTAGGCAGTGGTTACAAACATTTACAAAGGGACCCCTTCCCATTTGCGAATGGGTTACCACGTACTTGAAGTAGGCAGTAAAATGCAAATGTCTTGCGACCGCATTTCGGTGGCAAAACATTCACACATACCGCTGTGATTTGGTATTAGAAAGGGACGCCCTAAACAGGCCCCTTCCTAATACCGAATCGCACACCCAAATTGCAATTCAGTAACAGGTTACTGAATCACTAATTGGGCCTTTGTACATTAAAAAATGCCTTTTTGTGTTCGCACACAGCCCGATTCGGCGATCATGCTGTTTGCGAACGAAAAAAAGCTCTGTACATCTGGCCTGAGATGGCTAAAAAGTAGCCCACATAGTGCAAATTGGAGCAGTTTTGAACTTGTAAAGACATGCCATCTAGGTGTCTTGCAAGATATGGAAGACTACATGCATTTGTAAAATAAACAATTCAACAATTTAATGCTAGCCCACTAGACTATAAAACTAGTTCACAACAGCCAAAAAACTGTCCCACACGCTTACCTGTCAGACCAGGTCTTCTGGCACTGCCATATTGCCCAGTCCGACCCTGGAGAGGTGCGAACCCTCCAGCTAAAAGGTTCCAATCTCTTTATGGTAGTTTATCATGTTTCAGCTCCTCATCTGGGGGTAGTAAACAATGTGTAAATGCAAGTTTAATACAAAATAATGCTGATGGACATGCTGATAAAAATCTATTTATAGTGGACTGTGGAAAGAGTCAGAACTGATAGTTGGTCCAGCACATCTTTCATGTAGTGTGGGAGTTATGTGTGCCAACGATAGCCACGAGCTGTGCTTAAAGTGGGATTAAAAAAAGAGTGTGGGGAGGGGGAAGTCTCTAAAAGGGGTGTAGCCAAAGAAGCGCATCAACTAGGAATCCTTTCTAAGAGGTGTGGCCAATGTAATCATGGCATAGCATAAAACATGAAAGCTAAAATCCTGTGCTTAACACAGCGGGCCGCCTGGCCAGTATTTGAGTTCCTTTCTGTGAGTTTTCTAATACTGCCTCCAAACCACTGGCAGCCGGCACAGGTAAGGGTGGTAGGGCGCAGGCAGGGGGGGAAGCCGACAGACGACAGAATAGGTATTATTTATTTATTTATTTATACCTATTCCGTCGTCTGTCGGGTCCCCCCCACCCGCCTCGCCCACCACGTTCATCAGTGTCGGCCACTGCTGATCCATACATGTCACACAACAATAAACATATGTACCTAAAATAAGCCAGTCCTATAGGCTTTGTCAATGCTTGTTAACTATATTAGATGAATGAATAACAACAATGATTTTTTAGTAAATAATTACAAATGAAAATGTTTCAATTCTGAATATATGAGATTGGGAATTAAACATTACTAAAGCGGTGGAAGGGGTAGTGGCCTCCAGCGTGTGTAACACACACGTGCTCTCCTTCCACACCACTGTCTTCGGCAGTCTCTCACGCCATTGTTCTCCCTACATATTTAAGAAATTCTCAATCTGCATATCGCTCTCTTTCCCACAAATGCCATTGGCACACAAGCAACTATCAGTCTGTGCCCTCTACGGAGGCGCCCAGGATTGCATGTGCATGTAGTCTGCACTACTCTATGACCCTAGTCCTGCCTATTTACAAAACATTCCACCATGTTATGAGGGGGTGCGGCTTTGGAAGGCCTCATACCTAGAGCTACTGAAGAGGCACTCTGCACTCCAGAAATCCCCCACGCTCTCTCCCACTCAAAAAAACAAGGGGTCGCTGAGACTTTAGGATGTCTTGGGGTGTTTCCATACAAATTAATGGGCATTGGCTGCTTGCAGCCTCCGAAGAAGAGTTGGAAAGCTGCTCTGTGCAGTGCTTTCCAGTCGTCTTTCCTGCCACTGTGTGATTTCGGCTCCTCACCAGTGACCATATGAAGGGACACGAAATTGTGTGACATACAGTGGCACCGTGTGAGTTGACAGTTTTGTGATCCACTGACAGGCATTGTGAGAAACACGTGCACCCTCATCAACAGGGACCCACAATCTGAACTCACTCAGACAGGAGGCTGCTCATCTCATACTATTCACTACATAAGGGTCATATCTTGCAAGAAACAAAAACTACAGACACAACATCTTGAAAACAAATATTCTTAGAGAAAGCATGATGACGTAAAACTTGAAATGTAAGTAGGGATTGCATCACTAAGATGCAATACCTTAAGGGTTTTTACATTAATTGTGAACTCGTTCAGTCTTTTTACCAGTACATTTAAGGCCAATAATGTAGAGCTCGAAAAGAGACCCGTTTCAAAGCCTGTTTTTAATTACTGTCGGGTCTGAGACCTGACAGAGCCTGGCCCACTTAAAACTATGCCAGTGGGTTAGACTCCAAGCCAAGTAAGTCTATGCAGCTTGGATAAAAAGGTATCCTGCCACTCCTGTATTTAGAACAAAGATGCTCTTAGATTCAGTCATATTCAAATTTCTTTTATTTTGAGGTAAAACATATATGTGTACCCACAGATGACACGTGTTTTGCTCCACTGAGCTTTTTCAAGGAAAAACATTCAAATTCCATGACTTAGTTGAATCTTGTTTCAGTTCAGAGGTTTAGATCAGGCCAGCCTCGAGGCTCACTGCGTTTGATAGCTTGTAGGGTGGCCACACCTTCGGCAGAGATATTTGTGCACCAGACAGATGGATCGCAGGCTCTAGTCACGTTAATGAAGCAAGCTGACAGCTATGGGTTCCAACAGAAGTGATGTGGATAAGGATGCAACATTTGCAAAACGTGTGACGTGAAGGGGTAGGCTTCTCTCTCAGGAAATAGAACAGCGGGTGCGCAGTGCCTCTGTCTGGTCATAGAGTGGAGAGGCGTAGAGTGTAGAGCTATAAATTGGAGTGGTGTAGAGTGCAGTGGCGTAGAACAGAATGAAGTGTCAGAGTGAAGTGGTGTAGCGTGGAGTGGCGTAAAATGTGACATGGAGTTTCAGAGTAGACTAGAGTTTCATAGATTGTTGTGTCATAGGGTAAAGTGTCGTAGAGTGAAGTGGAGTGGCATGGAGCGTTGTAGAGTGTAGCGCCCTAGAATGTCGTAGAGTGGAATACATTGTTTTAGAGTGCAGCAAACTGTTAGAGTGTGGAGTAGAGTACCTTAGAGTGGTGTAGAGTGGCCTAGAGTGCAGCGGTATAGAATTGACTAGAGTGGAGAAGAGTGTGGTGGAGTGGAGTGTCACGGAGTGTTGAAGAGTGGAGTACAATGTTGTAGAGTGCAGTAGAGTGTTGTGCAGTGGAATGGCATAGAGTGCAGTGGCTTTAGTGGAGGGGCATAGAATGGAGGGCATAGAGTGGAGTTGAGTGTTGTAGAGTGGAGTGGTTTAGAGTAGAGTGTCTTAGTGTGGAGTAGACATGGTGTGGTAGCACACTGCCATTGCAGAAAATACATTTTCAATTGAAATGACCATTACTTTTGCATGCACAGTGTTACTGATAAAAATATACAGCACACACAAACGAATCTGTGTGGAAATGGCATCACCTATTGTACTGATTTGCTTTGTCGTAGTAAAATATTTGTTTTCACCACACTTCCGAATTACAGAAAATATGCTTCATTTGTGCTTTCCTAATTCTGATACATTCTAAAATATTTGCACACTTCATTTACAGACATTTAAATTTTATTGTGTGCTAGAAAAAAAACGTTTTCTTTCCCAGTACCTGTCAAGATTGTCATATATTTCATCTCACTTTGAGGTCAGAGAAAGAAAAGTCAACATCAAGCTTCCTTTTTTGACCCCTGTCTTTGAACGCACAGTAAATGTGACAAGATAAGAACAAAATGTAAATCCCTGTGTACAAAAAGTACAGACTCATGGAAGAATACAAGGAGCAATGGTGAACAAGCTTTGCTCCACAGATGAGTGGGAGGGGGAAACATGCTGGACAGCTTAGAACAAATAAAGCCAGAAAATGTGAGCCACACAACACAAGGCCAATGCTAAGCAATGGGGTGGAATACATTCCCAGGGAAGCTTTCAGAATACCCACAAGAAATCTTTTCACAACCAGACGCTTCAACCTAAAAATGAAAGGAAAACCGAGAAAAAAGCGTAGCAGCTGCCAAGCAGAATTCAGTAACCTTCGGTCAGTCTTGGATTTTTAGAATACAATACTTTGCATTTTGGACTTTTAAGTCCAGACTTATAAAGTAAATGAAAAAACTAAAATAACCAAAATGCAAAGTCTTTTTGGCTAAGCAGCAAGGACCGGGTGGCGATGTCACAAACTGCATGCATCCACTCGGCAGCCAGGAAAAGGGAGAAAGAAAAACAAGTAGTAGAGTAATAAAGAAAAACAAGCACAAAAGAAAAATGAAAGAAAATCAAGATAATGAAAAAAATAAAATCACAAAGGGAGGAGAGGACGGAAGAAGAAACTGTTGAAGAAGAGAAGCATAAGGAAAATAATTGTTAAAAAAGACGGATTTGATAGAAATTAAGAAGAAAACCAAGGAAATAACTAAAAGGATAAAGACAATATTAGGAGAAAAACGACATCAAAGATGGAGAGAGAAAGAAAGAAAACGAGAAAAAAAAAAGAGAGACGATTGAAAGAAAATAGGAGCGGAAGGAAAAACTGCATAGAAAGATAACAGAAAGGAAGAAAGATTAGTAAAAGAGAAAACAGAAGTCTCTGAGAAGGGAACAGAAAGATTTTAAGATCATGCGTTCACAAGTACCTTCAGCAAACAATTGTTGGACTCGATGCCAAACGGATATCCTGGCATTTATTGGTTACATGGCGCTTGGCTGGCATTGCTGCCACGCAGTCTCACTTCACTTCTGATTGAGGGTGCGGGCAGGCCTATCCCCACCGACAGCCCCATCCCCCGTCCAGGGTTGGCCTCTGCTCGGCGAGCGTCCTGGGCGAAGCCACATTTTGCGCCCTCCCCTAGCCCTCTTTAATTGCCAATGTCATGAAAACATGGAAGGAGCAGGAGAAAGGTGCTCCATAAAGAAAACCCAGGCAGGAGCGCCAGCAGCCTTAAAAAAAAATGTTTACATACACTTTTCTATAGTCCTAAATCGTAGGAAGACTGATGCAGACAGCTCAAGCGCCCCTTTGCAGGTCAGCGCCCTAGGCGTGATCCCAACTCGCACATGCTAAAGGCCCGCCCTGGCTGCATTGACCTTTTGCAAACATAGCTTCACACGTAGGGAAAACACTTCCCACACCTCTGTTTGTACATTCGATAAAAGAAACAGCTGAAAGGGCCGTCCGGGCTCAGAATGGCATACGGCAGTTGCAGTCTTCTTGACATATATGGCTGGGCCATAAATCCCAGAACGAAATGCAATAAACGAGTGAATAAAAAATCAGAAGCGGATAGGAAGTTTGCTGACTCGTTTTTGATAAGAAAATCAGATGTGCTCCCAGACAAAGTGATCACTTCCGTTTCTTGAAGCTGCAGCCATGTATTGTACCCAGATGCGTCTTGCTCGCGCCACTGCTGTTGGTTCTCTGATTGCCCTTGTCAGATCAGATATAGCACATAATATATACTTTGTATAAAGTTTAAGAACTATTCAAAATAAAATAATAAACACTGCTACACAATTGACACAAAAAGACGGCCTCAGGCGGCCTTTCTGAATCAATGTAGATTTGCGCTTAGCTATTTCTCCGGATGCTAAGAGAGCGCCGAGACCTGGGCAGAGAATCCCAGGTCCCGAGACGCGCACGCGGCCTCCATAACTACCCACGACCCCGCAGGAGAGGCTTCCAGCACTTGTGCGCAGCCCCCCGGAAGAGGCCTCTGGAACTCAACCCAGAATTGCAAACGTGACCCTCGGAGCCGAGCACTCCAGAAATGTCCTCGCGAATGAGACGCAATAATCCAGATGTGTGCCCAGAATGGTACACAATGGGAGCCTGGGGGGCAGCCGAGCACCGCGAGGTCTGCCGCCCGGGCAGGTTGGGAGGGGGGAGAGGGGGGCGTGGCCGAACGGCCATTTTGTAAGTAATTGGGCTACATTTGAGGGATAGCCCAAATGTAGCCCAAATCCAGGGGTAGTAGCCCAAGGGTTTTATAAGGGAAACGCGCGCTTTCCCAGCCACCATTTTAGGTTTGGTGACCTGGTGGCTGGGTGCGCTAGCTTAAAGTTTTTCTTGAAGTTTGTTGGGTAGTAGTAGGCGAGAGTAGGGGTATTAGAAGTACCTGGAGACATGTCTTGCGGCGACTACCGTGTTCTGGAGGCTATCCGGTTGTTGAGCGAGGCAGGGAGGATGGACTTGCTGGTCCAGGAGGCCAATTGGACGAAGCGCCCGGCGAGGCGCGCGTCCGCGGGGGTGGCGGCCGCCGTCGCGGCTTGTTCGCCACCCGGGAGTCC
Organism: Triturus cristatus; assembly: GCF_964204655.1. Taxonomy (NCBI): domain Eukaryota; kingdom Metazoa; phylum Chordata; class Amphibia; order Caudata; family Salamandridae; genus Triturus; species Triturus cristatus. The sequence goes on from NC_140590.1 coordinate 1,257,844,864, forward strand.
GTCGCGTGTAGCGGTGAGTGTTCGAGGCGGCGCATATGCCAGGAGCGCCGCCTCCGGGTCTGCGTCGGGTGTGGATGGGAGTGCTAGGGGCCTGGAGGCGGGGAGGGGGCGGGGACGAGCGGCGCGACGGGGGAAGGCCCAGGACGCCTCACGTGAGAGGCCCAGGTCCTACGCGGGCCGCTCCTCGAGCCGGGGAGCGGCCGTTGCCATGGTTACGGCTGGGGCGAAGAGACGCTCGAGAGAGGGCCGGGCAGGCCCGATGACAGGATCGCGGAGCGCGCGGGGGCGGGCGGAGCAGGAGGAGGGAGATGGAAGGTGTGGGGAAGGCCCTGGCGAGACGGCAGCACAGGAAGGGGTTTATGGGGCAGGCACAGCGTGGAGACACGAGGCCCCGAGTTGGGAAGTAGCGGAATGGGGGAGGGTGGTGGGGGGGCGGGGGGGGTGGGCAGCTCGGGCCTGGCTGGGAATAGAGTAGATTGGCAGGATAGGCGGCAGGCGGCGGGGCAGGGGAGGGGGGGGGGGCGCGGCCTTAAGTGGGGGGGCGATCGCGTCGGGACAGGAGGCGACAGGGGGGGAATCGGGGAGGGGCGGGGGGGGCGAGAAGGGAGCTCAGTGGGGGGGAGCGTAGGGGTCAGGGGCTTGGCGGAGTGCGACGACGGAGGGTGGGGCCCGGAAGGGGGGGTCCTGGGGGGGGATGCGACAGGTGGGGAATCCCCCGTGTTATTTGAGTCAGAGGGCAGCGAGAGGGACTGGGACGGCTTGGATATTTTTGAGTCGTGGGCGGAGGGTTTGGGGGGGGCCTCGGGGGTGGGGGCCAAGGGCGCAGGTACGGGGGAGATGGGGGGGAGGGGGGGGGAGGCGTAGGGGGTGGCGCGGTTGGGGGGGGGGCCGAGCGGGCAGGGGTTGGGGTGGAGTGGGCAGGGGGAGTGGAGTGACGGGGACGACGGAGCTGGGGAGGACGTCGAAGTGGGGGATTTGAGCGCGGTGGGCAAGGCGTGGGTCGCGGAGTCGTCGGGGGCTGGCAAGCGGGGATGGGATGGGAGAAGGAAGATAGGTAGGCCCAGCACACCAGACCATTCATTTTCTTTGCAGGTAGCGGAGCGACAGCAGGAGCATCGCGGGGTACCGGACTTGGCAGGGCTGGGAGCGGCCTGGCGACGCCAAGGAGAAGGGAGGGTGGAGCCTCGGGCGGCGTGCCCAGTACCGGCGAGGGATCCCGCCGCGGCTGGCACAAGTAGGCCCGTGACGGGCTCGCCAGCCCCAACACCCACGGGGTCACAGCGCCCCGGGGGACAGCGCCGGAGGAACGCCGGAGAGGAAACTTTGTTTGTATCACGGAGACAGGTGGCACTACCAGCGGGCAGCGCTGAAGGTGCGGGGCAGGAGACTCTGGACTATGAGGAGGAGAGTATGGAGGAAGGAGAGTTGCGTGAGGTGGGAGACGGTAGGGACGGGGGGCCGAGTAATGTTGTGGATAGTTTCTTACAGGTGTCACGACGCCAGGCGCAGCCCACGGGTCGGACATCCAGGTGGGAAAGCAGCTCGGCCCCCAGGCCTGGACGCCGGGAGGAGCGACGGACGGAGACATTGGCGCCAGGTAATGCACATTTGCTCGGGCGGCCAAGGATGGTGTCGAGAGGGGTGGGGGGGGCGGGGGCGGAGGGGGACGTAGGGGAAAGATTGCGCAAAGGTACGTATGTGGTTGATGTGGCTGTGGGCACGGACGGCGTAGGGCAGGGCGACAGCGGACAGACCAAGAAGGAGGGGACAAGTGAGAAGGGAACAGGGGACGCAAAGGCAGAGGAGACAAAACTGGAGAGTAAGGAATTGAAGGTAAAGCGGTTACCATATATGGGAGTGACCAAGCCCTTGGGGGCGCACTTGATGTTGGCTACAAAGGAACGGATCTGGAAAGGGGAGTATGTGGAGATACTCAAACTCCTGCACAGGGAGGTCAGGGCGAAAGAGGGTTCGAAGGAAGAGGAATTTGAGCTCGCAAAGAGGCCTAAGGTGCCGCTGACAATAGAAAACTGGACAGCGGCTTTTCTGATATATGCCAGCGTGTATTGCGAGAAGTTTCCGGAGAGGTCAGTGGCCATGTTCAAATACATGGACGTCATTAGGAAGGCACAGATTACGGGGGGTGGATATGCCTGGGCTCAGTATGATGAGGAATTCTGGGCGCGCATGGCATGGGATGCGGAGGCAAAATGGGGAGAGCTGGATACGGATTTATGGCAGCATACCATGGGCCTGGCGGGGTCGGGGAAGACTATCTTTACTGCCAGTGGGCTGCCGCTTGTGTACCAGCCCTTTCGAGGGGGTCCCACCCGCGGGGGGTGGGGGGAGCCGGCAGAGGGACGACAGGAGACAAAGGGGCTTGCTGGGACTTTAACAAAGGCCTATGCACGAGAGAATATTGTAAGTTTCGGCACGAATGCTCGGGCTGCGGCAAGCGACACCCGCTGGTCAAGTGTTGGGGGACACAAGGTCCGGGCCAGAGCGGGCAGCATTGGCAGTCGGGAGCCCCTAAGGCTGGAGCCCAGCAGCAGTCACAGCAGGGAGGGGGAGGGAGGGGGGCGAGAGGGGCTGGGGCAAAGGGCTCATACTCCGGTTAGGGTAGAGCAGTTGGTGGGGGCGTTGGGGGCCTATCCGGACAGGGCGGCGGCGGAAACACTGAGATTGGGGTTCAAAGAGGGGTTCAGATTGGGGTACGAGGGGCCGAGGGTCCGGAGATGGGCAGATAATTTGCGATCAGCGAGGGAGCATCCACAAGTGGTACAGGCAAAACTAGACAAGGAGGTGCAAGAGGGCCGCATGGCGGGACCATTTTGCGAGTGGCCCTTGCCCAATCTGATTGTGTCACCCATCGGGGTGGTACCTAAAAAGGAGATAGGCCAGTTTCGCCTCATTCAGCATTTGTCATGGCCAGAAGGTGGGTCGGTCAACGATTTTATTGCGGAAGACGCGGCCACTGTGTCCTATTCATCGGTTGACGTGGCCATGGCACTGGTGGTGTCCGCGGGCGCAAAGGCTCAGATGGCAAAGTGCGACATCAAGTCGGCTTTCCGGTTGCTGCCAGTGCATCCAGATGACTGGGATCTGTTAGGCATACAATTCGGCGGTCACTGGTATGTGGACAAGGCATTGCCGATGGGCTGCTCCATGTCCTGCGCACTTTTCGAATGTTTCAGCACGTTCCTACAATGGTTGTTTACGGAACGAACGGGTCACCAAGGGGTGACACATTACTTGGATGACTTCTTCTTTGTCGGCACCTCAGACTCCGCGGACTGCCAGCAGGGTCTGGACAGCTTCCATGAGATCATGGGGGACATGGGCGTGCCGCTGGCCCCGGAAAAAACGCAGGGCCCCAGTACGGCACTGGCCTTCCTTGGTATTGAATTGGATTCGGTCCGCATGGAGGCACGCCTCCCGGAGGAAAAGAAACAAAACATGTTGAGTTTGCTGACCGGGGTGTTGGCACGACAGAAGGTGACGGTCAGGGACATACAGGTGTTGCTGGGACATCTCAATTTTGCGTGTAGGGTGGTCAGAGTAGGGCGGACGTTCTGTAGGCGACTGGGGCGCGCACTGGAGGGGCAGAGGCCTCCGCACCATCACGTGAGGTTGTCAGCAGGGGTGAGAGAGGACTTGCGCATGTGGCAGTTTTTCCTGCACCAGTTCAATGGGGTGCCTTTGATGAGGGAGGTGGACATGGTATGGGACGTACAGATTTTCTCGGATGCAGCGGGGAGCAAGGGATTTGGTCTGTATTGGCAGGGGAGCTGGTGTGCGGAGCCCTGGCCCGAGGACTGGTTAGAGGGAGGCAGGAGCATCGCGTTTTGGGAATTCTTTCCCTTAGTGGTGGCAGTCACACTGTGGGGGGGTTTGCTGGCCCACAAAAAAGTCACGTTCAGGGTCGATAACATGGCAGTGGTCCAGGTGGTGAACAGGCAGTCGGCGAGGGATGCGCAGGTGCTTAAGCTGTTGCGGGTTTTTGTGCTGGGGTGTTTGAGGCATGATATTGCGTTTCGCGCGGTGCATGTGCCAGGAGTGGACAATGACATTGCGGATGCTTTGTCTCGTTCACAGTGGGGGAGATTCCGTGGGCTCGCCAAGGACGCGGACGTGAACCCGACCAGGATGCCGAACCAACTCTGGGAAGTAGGCAATACCGGATGCTACAATTGGTTCTAGGTTCATTGGCGCGGTCAACGAAACTAGCATACAGGGCGGCATGGGAGGAGTTTGTTCGCGCGGGGGCGAGATGGCGGGCCTCCGAGGCGGAGAGACGGGAAGACGTGGTGCAATTTATTCTGGATTTGGTGGAGAGGGGTTTGACAAGGGTGACGATAGTGGGCAAGTTGGCGGGGGTTGCGTTCATCGGCAAACTGTTGTGGGGTTATGCGCCATCCGCGGGGGAGCTGGGGGCGCGGATTTTGGAAGGCTGGGCGCGGGAATGTGGGAGAGTGGCCAAGGTGCGGAGGCCTCTGTCATGGGAGCTCTTAGGTAGGGTGATGGGGGTTCTGCCAGCGGTGTGCTGGGACAGTGGGGAGGCCTTGCTGTTCGCCACGCTCATGTCTTGGATGTTTTTTTGGGGCGTTTCGGGTGTCAGAGCTTCTGGGGGCGAAAGGGGAACAGGGTTTTACTTGGGAGGAGGTATCGTTTGGGGAACGGGTAGTGAGCATTTGGCTGCGAAAGGCAAAGACAGACCAGAAGAGTCGGGGGAAGTGGGTTACGTTGAGGAAAGGGCGATCCCCGAGGGTGTGTCCGTTCCGCTGGGGTATGCGATGGAGAGCGTGCGCGGGGGGTCTGGGGGGACTGGTCTTCTCCCATCAGCAGGGGCGAGGCGTTAAAGCTTCGCAATTACTGGCAATACTGAGGAAAGCACTTAGGACTCTGGGGGTCGAAGAAAAGGGTTTTGGCACGCACTCGTTTCGCATTGGGGCGGCGTCGGAGGCGCATGCGAGGGGTTGGGGCAGGGAAGAAATCATGAAGTTGGGAAGGTGGTCTTCGAATTGCTACCAGCGTTACGTGCGCAGCGAGACGGGGGGGGGGGCGACACAATAAAAAAAAAAAAAAAAAAAAAAAATAAAATAAATGGGGAGAAAGGGGACGTTACACAGTACAGCGGAGCTTTTCAGTGTTGTGGTCAGGTTTTCATTCTTGTTTTTCTTTTCAGGATCGGTTATGGGACCCCTGGCCCGAGAAATGTCTATCTGGATTGTGGGGCACTCGTTCGTGAGGAGGGCCCAATTGCAGGCACAGGAGAGCTATTTTGGGGAACGGTTGGGTTTCAACAAAGATGTGTTCTCTGTGGGGTGGAGGAGTAGGGGGGGGATGCGTTGGAAGGAACTAGTGCCGGTGTTGAATGGGATCTTAAGGGCAGGTCGGTGCCCAGACGTGTTGGTTCTTCATTTGGGGGAAAACGATATGGTAAGGGAGACAGGGTTGGCACTAATGCGGGCGATGAAGAAGGACCTGGCTTTGATTAAAGAGAGATGGGCGGGTTGTTCAATCGTGTGGACAGAGTTTGTCCCCCGGAGGAGTTGGAGGGGGGCAGTGAACCCAGGTGCGGTAGATAAGGCGCGGCGAAAACTTAATACGGAGATGGTGAGGTTTTGTCGGCATTTGGGGATTGACCGCGTGGCACACGGGGACATTCGATACGATGCGAGGGAGATGTTCAGGGATGATGGGGTGCACTTGTCCAGGATGGGAATGGATCTGTATCTTTTGGAGTTGAGAGAAGTGCTGGCGCGTCTGTTGGGAGTGTATAGGCGTTAGGTCATGCGGGGTCGCGGCGCGTTGGGGGGGCAGAAAAAGGGGAGGAAGAGGCGCAGTCGCCGACACTTCCCCCCTTTTCCTGGGTGGCGGGGTGGTTGACAGTTGGCCGGGATTGGCTAGAGTTTGTTGTTAGAGTTTTGGTAATGTGGGTCCAGGGACAGGTAAAGGGTAGACAGGTTGGATAAGTTTAGATTAGAGGTTGGTTAGTTACAGTTGCACTAAAGGCAGGTAGGGGTTACGGTCAGGGGAGTTTGGGAGTTGGGAAAGGTTACATGGTGTAGGATTGGGTTATATGTTGGTTATGGAAGGTTATGTTGTATTTTGGGGGGATGGGGGAAATGATGTGGGGATCGTAGGGGTGGGGGGAAAACACAAGGGGTCAGGAGGTTATTGTATAGCGAGGCGTTAGTTTTGTAAGGCAGTGGCCAAGGAGTTAAATTGTGATATGCACCTGTTTCAATAAAGCGGCCTTTTTCACACACAATAAAGTGTCTGGTGTCGGCTTGCCCCCCTCTCCCCCCTTAATCTCCCAATACTGGAGACGAGGCTTGCGACCCGCGATACTCCAGCACTAGATGCATTACACGTGCGCACCACAAAATGGTGTAATGCCAGCTGTTGTTTTATGTGCTTTGAAGGGTCGAAATGTGTAGCGTTGCGCCATCTATTAAAAAAAAAGCAAGATACCATTAGTTGAATCATCTTTATCGATGTGCGTTTTTCAGAGGTGGACACAAGTCTCGTTTGATGCTTCCAGGGCCGGTCACGGCATTCCAGGCCAGGTTTTCAGAACTCGGCACACATCCTCGGATGCCACAAAAGAGCTGAACACAAAACCTACGTTGAGGCCTCAGGTGTTATGTAGGCCACAGTAACCGGACCTCTGCTTTCCTGTGCTCGAGGTGTCGCTGTGGCAGAATGCCAGGGAGCCTGGAAGCTGCATCCTCTATCCACCTGAGGGCAGGGCATCAGCTGTCACCTGGCTCCGTTTCATCAGTACCTCATATTAATGTCGTTGAGAATGTTTTTGTTAATATATAATGCTGACACTTAAAGTGCTTCGAATGACAGGAGCTGTAATAGCCCGATTCAAAGGTACTCTGTTTTTACTTTGAATGATGAAAGGTTGCGTTTGCCCCATCGAGATCTGAATCTGTGACCAGTGGCGCAACAAAACCTTAGGGGGCCCCCCTGCAAGGTGAAATGAAGGGGCCCTGCCCACCTACATGCAATCTATGCCCCTCACCTTTCACCTTTGCAAGGACTTTCAGAACCACACAACATATAGACACTTTCAGCAGATCTATTCCCAGATTACACAAATCTTCAGGCTGTGGATTGAGATTGTGTTGTACCTCAAGTGAAAAATGGCTGATAGGCTGCACACATTAAATGGCATCAACCAGACTGGGTGGGAAACTGGGGAGTAGGTATGTTACTGATACAAGAAAGAGAGGCATCTTAGACAAATTACTATTGTTCTTAGTGTATGCAATGCTTGTGCTGGCAGAGAGGAAATTAGAAGATCTAAAAAGATTTTTTTAAAGTAAGGAAATGGCAGAGCGGAATGCAAAGAACTTTAGACAAGAATGAAAATCAATCAATCGGGAGGCTTATGTAGTGCAAAAGCCAAAAGCACTAAGCACTGAGCAATGATTAGCACAACACTTTGTTTTAGGATTTGGGGACATGGTAGGCAGAAACCTTGAGGCTTTTTATTAAGCAATAAACACACGTTTGAACATGTTGGTGCCTCCGTCCGAGGCAGCCAGTCTATCTAATAGGCATAAGTTTAAACCCTGGTTTAGTTCGTCCATTTATCACCAAAGGCAGATGTGTAGAATATCAGAAAGAAGGTGGAGGAAGAGAGAATTTTAGGAAGACAGGGCTTGCTGTAGGAAGCATCTGCAGCTCCATTAGGTATAGGAAAAAACAAAAGGTATATTATATCACCACAATAATGGAAGCCATAACATCGTGCTGCTAGGGGTTCAGTTAGCTTACTCATCCATCAGGCCTCTTCCTGATGGTATTGCCTTCACAGAGTTTAGTGACCAACTGGGACTCTTACCTTTCAACACAAGATCATTATATTCCAGCCCAACATATGAATATTTCCTAGTCAGGACTTCTAATTTCTTCTCCATATTTCACTGAGTGAGGCACTGTTGGGTCTCTGCCCAGCAGCATGTTGTGGTATCTGCCCCTGTTATTGCAAGAGGGTGTGGTCTCACAATAGATTAAAACAGCTGCTGTGAGTCCCCACCTTAAAAAAAGAAGGTCTTCCCATGGATGACTGCCAATTTTAGACCAAGTTCTTATTTGCCAGTGTTGATCACGTGTCGGAGGAAGTGGTAGATGAAATAGACATGCAGCATGTTTGTAAGTTTTAATTACTCGGTAAATGTTAATTAGGGTTTCAACTGGGGCATGGTACAGAGACAGTCATTTATTTTATTGAACCTGTCTGTGTCCTATCATACAATAGATCACGGTTTTTCTGGAAAGGGAAAACTGTTCCCTACAGATTTGAGGTACAAAGCTTGGCTGTAATCAGCTTTAGACTCGGTTTAGTGATTATGATAATTAGACCACGGTGAGGGAGCTTTGTTCTTGAGCTGCCACAAGGTTCTGCAGTTTATCCATTGTTTTTTAAAGGATATATGGCTGGACTTTCAACTGTACTAGACGTTCAGCAGTAAATAGATGACACCCAAATAAGGGTTCATCTGGAGGTAGTTTCCAGGCTCTGTACCCACATTCTTACTGGCTCACAGAGATTGTGGCCTCTCGGTGGCAACATTCAATCACGGAATCATTGCCTTCACCAGCAAGCACAGAATTAGCTGTTGTCTTGCGCATGCCTTCTTGTCAGTAAACGGAATACAGCAAATGCCTTCAAGAAAACTCTGATCCCTTGAACATGCTCAAGTATCAGTACACTTAAAAAGGAGTTTAGCTCCAACTGTCAGTGTTCCACAGTGTTTCGTTGCAGTACAGAACCTCTCCAGCTCATCTAACCATCCTCAATTGCCCTCTTGCTCACCACTGCTCCACATTCTTCTCCTTGACTACCCTTTAGCATGTACTCTCTCACTCTTCCAGATTTCCTACAGTCTTTCAGTTCCAAATTATCCTTTTTTGCCTTTTCAGTTCCACTGTGCAACTTTTCTACTTACCTACTATATTTAGCCCAGGTCAGACAGATACCTTCATTACCAGGCATTTTCAGGTCAGAATTTCAACTAGCAGTGCATAATTCCAGGCTTCTGGTTTCTTTGCCATCTCTGTCTAGTCTACAGCTGGTCAACTCTACTGCTGATTACCATTTCACTCCAGAACCTTTCGTAGTGGCAAGTTAGAAGACGCAGTCTTGAAAGGCAGAAATTAGACTGCCGTCATCCTGAGGCTTGGTGCTGTGTCTTCTTGTAAATCAGAAGGCATGCACCATTTTAGAGTGTGGATTGTATTCTACCCCCTCATTTCTGACAATAGAGGGAGAGCAAATTACAGCTTCTTGTGGGGATAAGAGTAAGTAAACCAACTTTCAGTGGTGGAAAAAATCAAATATCATATAATGGAGAGGCTATTCTATCTTAATCTCTGTTTTCTTGGCCGGCGTTACTTATGCAGCTTCATGAACCAGCTCTACCATTAAGAACCTGAGAGTTTATACTGACCATCAACTTTTTAGTTCCCAAAATTAGGACAGAAGTTTTTAGTCCAGATTGGCCAGAAATCGTCTTCCATTCTTGGGCTCAATGAAAAGGGCTGCATTTATGAGGGCTATCATTTTAGTTTGTATGGCCTATGACAACGTCCTTCATGTCAAGATAACTGCTAGATAGATTTACATGTTCCAGATGGCACAAGATCAAGCTATGTGATTGATTTACAGAGTGAAGAAACCACATTATGTTGTGCTTCATAGAATTAAAGGTACTATGTCTGGCCCATAAAGCTATTTATAACAAAGGAGATTTGTGCCTTGAAAAGTCATTAGACGATACTGCCCCAGAAGACATTTGAGATATTCAGCTTCAATGAGACCTATGTCTCTGAAATACTGTAAAAGTGGAGCCTTCTTTGCCATCTTCGTGGTTTTCCTATGTTACATACTGCCTTTGGAGAACTAGGCAACTGAGTAACTGTTAAAAACCAGCCATTTCTAGGAAATGTTTAGCTACGGATGAGTTCTGCTGGGTGATGCTGTTCTTTGTACAGTGGCCAACACTCTAAATATATACATATTCTCCATAATATAACACTAGAAAGTTAATCTATATTTTTAATAGGACATGCTTACTTTTCTCCTTTGTGTTGTACTTCTCTGCAAGTTTCCCCTTCCCGTAGATATTCTACCCATCTGTGTCTTCTCCTACTAATATTCTATCTCATGTGGACTTCACTTTTTACTCTCGACTTCACATCTTCCCTGTCCTATGGTTCACCCCTCCATTTCTTTGTCTTTTATCTCACTTCTCTCCTCTGCCCTCTCTTCCATGCTTTTTTTGTCATTTCTCCTCCACTGGATTGTCTGTCTTTTCCCCCTTCCATATTACACTTCTCTGTGTAACCTGTTTCCTCTCTCACCCCCTCTTTCTCATGTCTCTTTATCATCACCGCTACCTTTTCCTATCAGTTGTTTCTTGATTACATATATATCTCTTTATTACCTCTTTCACCCTTCTCCCCACTCTTGCTCAGCTATCGCTCACTCAAAAATCATGTAATTACCTCTTTTCTACCTCTTCTCCATACCTGTCTCTTTATTTCATGCCTGTCCCTTTATCAACTCGCTATCTCTCCCCACCCCTTCTGCTCTTTCTAACCTGTCTCTGTATCACCATGCTGTCTCGTATCTCTCTACTCTCTCTACCTCTCTCTCAGTTATTTCTCATATGTATCTGTCTCTTGATTTACCCTACTCTCTCTCCCACCTGTCTCTTTGTCACCTGTCTCTTGATCATGTCCACCATCACTTTCTCTCTCCCTGCTGCCCCATTCTCACTTTCCGTAGCTTAATAACCTCTTTTTATTGTCCCTTTCTTACCTCCCTCTCTCTAACCTGTATGTCTCTTTCTCATCCCTCTCTTTTGTGACTACTTATGCTCTCTCAAGGCTATTGCTTTCTTGGCTTCTTTTTATAACCTCTCTCATCTGTCACACTTTTTACCTCTCTCAATTGTCTTTCCCCTCTCTTCATCTCTCTCAAACGCCTGTCTCCTCAGTATCTCTGTCTCTTCTACTCTGCAGTCCTTTTTTCTCTTCTCTCTCTTAACCACCCACTATCTCACTCACCTGTCTTCCCCTCCAAGCCCTTCTTCCTCTGTGTGTCCTTTAAGCTGTCTCTTTCTCATAATTCCTCTATGTCTTTTTCACCTCTCTCACACAAATCTCTCCTTCCTTATCTCTTATCTGTGTTTGACTTATCTCCATCCCAACAACAGTCTGTCTCTTTCTTAACTGTCTTTCATTATTACTGTTCTAGCTCTATCACTTCTCTCCCCTTCTATCTATAACTGTCTCTCACTTGTCTGCAATCTCTCTCACATCTGTCTCCTCCACACTGTTATCCTCAGTTGTTCTTTATAACATGGCTGTCTCTTTACCAAGCCCCATCTCACTCACTCTCTGTCTCTCTCTCAACTATTTCTTTTCTTCTCGCACTCTCTTTTATACATTTTTAACTTGCCTCCCCTCCATCGCTCCCCATGGTGTTTCACCTGTCTATCGCTCACACCTGTCTCTTCTCTGTCTTTCTACCCTATTCCTTTCCCACCTTCCTGCTTATTTATCACCTCTCTACTCTAATTCTCTGGCAGCTGTCTCTTTCCTATTTCTGTCTCGCACCTGTCTCATCTCTCATCTGCCTTTTTCTCACCTCTCCCACTTCTCCACCTCTCTCTGTATATAACCTGTTCTTTGTTACCTCACACTAATTCTCGCACTTCTCTCTTTCTCTTTTTCCCTCTTACCTGTGCCTTTAAAGTGTCCACTATTTCTCGTTTGCCTTTCTCCTTCCCTGTGTTGTCTTTACCCTCTCTCACCCTGAGCTCTGCAGAAGTTTCCTTTCTCACTGACATAAAGAGACATGGAGGCACGTTTTCCCGAGGGCCTCCTCTGCCAATATTAATTGATTTTGCAAGTTTGTTATGTGTTTCACAGTGCTGGGATATCCCATCCCGTACAGCAGGCTTCAGCCAGGCAGCAGCTGTCATGTTTTGTTCTTCAGCCTTTGCGAGCCGGCTTCAGAAGTGGATGGGGGGCCCCCTCCAGAGTAAGGCGACCTGGGCCCCCCCCGCAACGCGGGGACGGTGGGGGCCTGTGTTACACCCCTGTATGACCCTCCACCCTATGCCCCTCCACTCTATAACACTCTGCTTTAATGCTTTACTCCACTCCACAACATTCTACGCCACTCCACTCTATGACACTTTACACCACTCCACTCTATGACCTTCTACTCCATCTACGACACGCTATTCCACTCTATGTCACTATAAGCCACTTCACTCTAGGCCACTCTATGCCATTTCACTCTACAACTCTACTCTACTACTCTACTCCACTCTACTACTCAACAACAAAACTCCACTCTAGGACACTCCATGCCACTCTGCTCCACTCTATGACACCCCATGCTACTTTTTATGCCACTCTGCCACTCCACTCTGACACTTTACGCCACACACCTCACTCTACCCCACTCTACATTACAGCACTACACTCTATCCTCTTCCATGCTCATGACGTCTCCCGGCCGTCATGAGTCACAATGGGCGTGTGCGGACGACAGCCGGAAGACGTCATGACCATGCCCACGAATGGAATGTCCAGCAGTGCGGCAGCGCTGCGGCGGAATTTGCGCCGCAGCGAAGAGGCTATACCACTCCACTCTATTCCCCTCCACTCTATAACACTCTCATTTACTCCACTCTAAGACACTCTACACCATTTCAGTCTGTACCACTCCACTCTACAGCACTCTACTCCACTCTTATGCAACTACATGCCACTCCACACTAGGCCACTCTGCGCCACTCCACTCCTACCTACGGCTCTACTGTACTCTACGCCACTCCACTCTGCGCCTCTCTACTCTACCCTACTCTTTGACACTCCACTCTACGCCAGTTTATTCCACTCTATGCCCCCATGACACTCCACTCCATAACACTCCTTTCCATAATACTCTAGTCCATGACACTCCACAACACTCCACTCGATTCTGTCACATTCCATTTCACTCCCCTCTTCGCCACTCTACTCCTGTCTCTTCTACACCACTTACTTTTAGCCATGCTGAACAGCCGCCACTGTGGTGTACAACATGGCTAAAACACATTGGCAAAGCCACTAGCTCTTACATAGGCGAGACCTATTGGATTTGCCAGTGCTTGTTTGCCATTATTATTTTTCTCCTTATTTTCGTTACACACATTATTTGTCTTTCATTGTTGATTTCTTTTTTCTGTATTTCTCTTTCATTTATTTATTTCGTGTTCTACTTTCTTTCGACTCTCCACATTCACCTTGTTTTCTATTACCTCCAGCATCTGTTTGAGTTTTGCTAACCTCCACTACCTACTTACGATCAGTGGGAGCTGTCAGTCGTGAAGTCCTGACTTGGAGTACCGTAGATGGGCAAAAATTGTCAGCTCAAATTAAGGCCCTGTGGTGGTGCTGCAGTGAGTTATCCGGCTGGATGGTCCTGTAACACACCCCACTACTTGGCAGTACAGCATGGCAAGTGAACCCTCAGCTGTCCGTTTGCTGGGCTGTGGTCATAACTGAAATAATGCAGCTGCATAGAAGGAGTCCATAGCACCCATTAGTGGTGGCACACTTGCAGTCCCTATTGCTTTAATCAGCCTGCTTTTTGGAACTAAATAGTGAGATGTAGCCTGCAGTGGGAACGTGGTGGATCTCCCTTGCCCATTGATTGATGAGTAGTTGACCTTCCGCTAAGACTGCTTGGTACTGAGGGTCCCCGCATGAGTCTTATAGTGTTGAGCCTGGCCGCAGTAGACCCCACCCCATGACACTTGTTCTGTGAGGCTCCTTTTGGACTCCGGGCCTGAAGGTCAGCCGACGTAAGCCTGTACATGGAGTCATTTGGTGGCCTTACCCTGTGAAGGGAAATCTTGAGGGGCACATGACATTAGTAAAGCAGGGCAACCCTATTCAGGTAGGATGGTCAATACGGACACTAAGCAACCAAAATGGACCTTTGAAGTAAAGAATGCTATGCACTGTCAGGGGCACGCCAGAGATCAGTACTCTGCAACTGTGGCATCTCAAGAGGATGTTATGAATGAGGAGGTGGATCTGAGGGGTCTTCTTCTTGGAAGATGACACAGCAGCACAGCTTGAGTTACCTAAGAAGATGTTAATGGAGCTAGAGAAAATCAAGTATAAAACTAAAGCCTTGGAAGCATGCTCTTGAAATATCAACCTACAAATAATTGGTATTCCTGAGTCAGTGTCCTTGGTGTGTGTTGAAGGCGTCAGTGAACAAATACTTATGGACATATTTGGGTGCATCAATCTCTCGCCTATTTTTCTGTTGGAGAAGTCACATTGCACACGGGACGCAAGACATGCACTGGGTGTCCCACCCCATCTATGCCAAGCTTCTGATCAACAGGGACTGGTACAGGCTTCTCCAAAAGGTCAAGTAAAAGAGCAGTATCCAGCATGCAGGTGTCTCAATAGCCTTTTACCCCAGTTTCACTCAGAGTATAAAGAGGCCATGGGAAATGTACCCCCACTTCGAGAAAAAGCTTCACAATTTGGGGATACAGTACGCAATGCTTTACTGGGCCAAAGTTCTGTTCAACCTATGACTCAAAGACCATGTGATCGCTGACCCTATAGAACCTGCCGCCTTTTGAAAAAATAATTCTCTGATGCATTGAAACCAGAAGGAGATGGCGAATCCTTATGTAGAGTCCCAGCTCAGTAATATAGAGTGAAGTGTAAAGTGTATGACTTGCTGTAACTAAACATATTTCTGTCCTAAGAGGGGGGTGTTGTGTTTTACTTTATTGTAAATAAAGTGTTGTTTATTACATGTGATATTCCATTTCCTTTTCCAATTGACTTGGTTCCTCTTGGAACGCTTGTGGCCAAGCGATTCTAAGACAAACTGTCAACGGTCATTGTTGCTGATGCCGACTTTGGATAAAGAGCAGATAATGTTTGTTCCTCAAGTTTTCTATCCATGTTCTTTCTGACAGAAGACAACATTATTGGTGCCATTAGATGGAATACTGAAACGACTGCCACCATCGTACTGAGTTTCGAGCCCAGTCGTAGCTATCCATTGTTTGTTTAATCCCTCTCCTAGAGCATGGTCTTATGGGGTGAGACTTTCCTTCCCATTCTCCGCCTTCTGGCCTTATCGAGAACGCCAACAATGGAGAAGGTACAAAATGTACACTCCCTCTGGGAGGATTTTGAATTGATTACCCTAGTGGCCATACACAATGCATTCACCTCAGGAATTGATGGCACTTTAAGCCTCGTTTTGGGTAAGAGGACACTATTTTGAAAAATATTGAAGTCAATAATAATTATGCATTCCAACTGAAGCGCAGCATCTTAGAAGAGAAATTCAATGTTGTGAAGCCTGTGTATAAGCTATGAGAAACACAATTATATTTGTTCGTGTTGAGAAACATCCAGGAACTGTATAGTGTAGTGGATAATATTACAAGAAGCTACATGATATTTCCTTAGAGACCATCAACAAACATTTTGATTTACATGCACCCAGTATTATTGCAGTCTGACTTGAAGTACAATGAATCCATTCAGTACTCTTCACACACACTTTCAGAATGTATTCGTAATTAAATATCAAACACCAGTCATCAAAATGCAATTTGATCCACCTCACAAATTCCTGCAAGTGAAAGGTGACCCCTCGGTAGAATAGAAAAGATAAAAAGAGGAGTTTATGACTTACCTTATAGCAATTGATGAGGATAAAATGCCAGTGGAGAGGAAAAAGTGCATATTATTACATCTAGTAGGGTCAGAAGGGCAAGGGATTTTCCGATCCCTTCCAAAGGTTCAAGCTTCATAAGATGAAGATGACTTAGATTAATCTGAGGAAGCAATGATGAGATTGGAACTCAGATTCAAAACTACCCTTGTAGAACCCTAGACAGATATAATTTTTATGCGAGTAGACAAGGAGAAAATAAAGATTTTGATGAATTTCTAAGTGCTCTGAGAAGCCATTCTAATACCTGCAACTTTGGTTCCCACACTGATGAATTGATCAGAGTATCAACTGATGGTGAATAACAATGCGAAAAGGATACAAGAATACTTATAGGTCTTGGGTGATCCATCCTTACAGGATGTAATACAGTCTGCTACGGCCATAGAACAATCTATGTCTTGGGTGAAGGAAGTCAATGAAGAAACAGAAATAAGAAATGGAAGTATGTTATATAGAGAAAAGGAAATATAAAAAAAAAAATACATCAACAAAGACAAGACATTCGCAACTGAAGTGGAGCGTTACAGTTGTGGTTGTACGGCCCACATTGAAAATTTCAGAGGTTCCCATGGAAATTAACAAGGAATGCAGTTAATGTCGTCGTAGAGGGCCTTTTGCGAAGGCATGCCGAGAAAACAAAAACAATCGAAATGTGAAAATAGCACAAATAACTGAAGAAAATATAGGAGATAACAAATTTATTGCAGGGAAGTGTGGTGAGAATACTAATAAAGGGTTAATGATTCAATCTGAGAATGAAGCCAACAATGAGAGGAAGTTGGAATCACCTAAATGCAAACTATAAATATCACAAAAAGACTTCCCTTTCCTTGTGGATTCAGGATCACCATTCCCCGTAATGCCTAAGAACATTTTTGAACTTACCTTGCTATCAGAGAACATACAATTGAATCCGGCTGACATTAAGACAGTAACATTTGATGGCAATAGAATCAACTTACTTGGGTACTTTAGCATCATGGTGTTCTTCCAAGAGAGATCTACAAAAATAAAGATTTATATTGCTAATTCAGGAGTTGTAGGGATCAAAAACAAATGAAAATAATTCTCAGTTCATATGCTGAAGAACAAGTGTTAGACCTGGTACCATTGGCGTGAGTCTCCCCTCCAGTTTTTTACTGATTGCCTCCTCTGTTTTTTATATGTTTTGCTGGTTTAGATGCCTTGGGCACTGTGCCACTGCTATTCAGTGCCACAGTGCAAGTGCTCCCTGTGTTAAATTAATGTTTTGATTAGTGACTCCATGATTGACTTATTTGATTCACTGTCAGTCCCTAGTACCGTGCACCGCATGTGCCCGGGGCTTGTGAACCAAATGCTGCTGGTGTTCTTGCAGCACCGATTGTGCCACCCACCGAAGTAGCCCGTAAAGTGAAACTCGGGCCTGTCAATGCAGAGCCTGTACGCAGTCTGGGACTGCCGTGTCGACTCGGCGAGTGCACCCACTCGTCCGTCCCTAAACCTTCCCTTTTCTACATATCAGTCACCCCTACGGTAGGCCTGCAGGCAGGGTGCGTTGTATATAAAAGGTAGGACATTCCCTGGTGTATGTGGCATGACCTGATAGTGAATTACAACCTATTTCGTTTTTCACTATTGCAAGGCTACCTGTCCCCATAGGCCAGAATGGGTGGTTCAATTATAACATCTTATATTTGTAACTGACCGGGGGACAAGGTAGAGATTCAAGTTTAGTATGCCTGAACTCAGAATGATAAAATACATCTTTTAGTGAAGTTGGTTTTAACATTCTGTGTTTGAAAATACCACTTTTAGAAAGTAGGTATTTTCTTGCCTAACCATCCAGCCCGCTTCTGCTAGGTTGTGTATTGTATGTCTGGTTCTGTGAGTGACAGGGTCTGGGGGGCTCCAGGAGACAGGGTGAGTCAGCACTAGGCTAAATAGGCTGATCTACCTGAGGAGTGGTGGGAGGAGTAGCACCTGGGCCTGAATAGAGCTGTGCCTGCCTTCCACAATGCTGGCTCCACCTCCTGTGGTGCGTCTGATGACCCTGGCCTACTCTGACAAAAGAAGAAGTTGTGCACAGGCAGAATGCTCCCCAAACTGGTTTAGACTAGGTACAGGACCCTCTGGCTTCAGTGGACAAAGGATTTCTGAGTATAAATATTGGGGTCCAGACCCCAGGACTTTGGATCACTTCTGGGAATACAAGGTGAACCTTTGCCGAGGAGAAGAACCAAAGGAAGCTGCAGGAGTTGGACTGCTCCTCTGCCAGTGTGCTGTTGTTGGTTTGGCCTGCAGTGGTGTCTTCATTGCAGATGAAAGGAGAAGGAACTTTTACAGAACTTTCATCATCTTGCAGAATATTACTCCAAGGGCTTGAGTTGAGCTTGCCTCCTGACCGAAGTCTCAAGGATACCAGACTTCACCCCTTCTGTTTGCTTGCTTCTGGAACTTGCTGTTTCAGTCGCTACGGAAGGAATCTGCAACACCAACGCCAGCGAACGTCGCCGCCATCTGCATCGAAGTCGTGAGCGCTGCTCCGACTTGTACACGTAGACCGACGGCTGCGGCTGTGCCGTATTGACTTCGAGACCGACATCATCGCGGAGCCGATCCTCGATGAAGGTGGCCAAGAACTCATCGACCTCATGACATCGTAAGGAACAGTGGTGCCGGCACCATTGTAACGTCACCTCCTCTCCGGTCAGGAACCGACGCTTCCCTGCTTGTTCAAGCATCCAGAAACAGACGGTGCAACGCGCCAACGACACTGCATCTCCCCGACGCCGTGAACTGTCTTTGTTTCCCTTTCCAAGTTACTGTTCGGTGGGGGTCTGTTTTGACTGCAGGCCCGACGCTGCGCACTTTGCAGTCGGGGCCGCACTTAGGGAACTCTTTGACTTTGACGTCATGATAACTCCCGTTGGGGTTATCTGTTGCTAAAGACTATTTTTGAATTACGCCTACCATTGTGAAGTATTACTTGTGATTACAGTATTGTGGTTTCTATGTCGTTTGTGGTCTTGTGATAAGTCTATATAAAGAATACTCATTTGTATGCAACCCGGTGTGATGTCCGTCTGTAGTGTATTACTGTATGTGTTCACAAATGCTTAACACACTGCCTCTGAGATAAGTCTGCCTGCTCATGCCAAGCTACCAAGGGCATGAGTAGGGGTTATCCAGTAGTGTAATCCCCTTTCCCTGACTAAGAAGCAATGGTCCCTATTTGGACAAAGGTGTATACCATTGCCAACTAGAGACCTCCAGTTCTAACAACAAGTAATAGCAATTGAAGGAGAAAACCCCAAAATGCACCTTCTTAACTCCTTTCAAAAAGTATTTAGTGACAAATTTGGGAAACTGAACTGATTTACACACCACAGCAAAGTGAGAGATAAATCCATGCCAGTCAGACAGAAGATTATGAATATGCCTTTCAGCTTTAGAAATGAACTACAAAGGTTGTTAGACAAATTTCAGAGAGAAGACATTATCAAAGAGACTGAGTCTTCCGATTGGATTTCTGCAGTTGTCCTCATGAAAAATTCTGATGAAAATTTCAAATTGTGCGTGGATTTGAGAGCAGTTAAGGCCTCATGAATACTGATGGCCATCCCTTACCAAAAACAAATGATCTTTTAGGATTTTAGGAATGTTGAGTGGAGTAATGTTATTTACAATTTTTGATTTACACAGTGCGTACCATCACATAGAATTAGCTAAGCATTCACAACACCTTACAGCATTTATAACCCCCTTTGGTATGCACCAGTATAAAGGATGCTATTTGGCCTATTATTGGCAGCTTCAGTTTTCCAAAGAATGATGTACCATTTATTCAAGGACATGGAAAACAATGTAAGGTGCTTCCAAGATGACATGCTTGTGTTGTAAATTGGCAACGATTGGCTTAGCATTAGCGGAATCCATCTTGTATTTAGAGGCTATCTTGTCCATTTTGTGAAATCCATTTTGTATTTCTGGCAGCCATTTTGTTTGCCATGTGCTGCCATGTGCTCACCATGTGCTTTGTCCTCCCTCAGTGTTGACTGCTCTTGTAATCTGCCTAGAAACAAACTATATTTAGCATCTTCCACCTTTGCACATGCCCAGTGAGTTTTCAGCTGTCCTTGTAGCTGTTAGTAGTATGTAACTGTCAGGATGTGTTTACTAGCATTGGCAAACTATTAACTCCTCCTACTTGTCGACTGTGCATTTCTATATGACCTTATATGTACATAAAACCTTCTCCTGTACTTGTACTGCCCTCTTTTAAGCCCCTGTGTGGGTATAAAAGGACCATGCTCCTTCTGTATGGTGTGCTACTTCATTCAATACCGAAGGGTGCTGTGTGAATGTAGTTCCACCTCATGAGGTTTATTAAACTTTGTATTTTCTATTCCAGTTTCTGTGCCAACTTCTTCCTATTGGTCTGAGGACTCTGTGCAGAGAAGGGCGAACCCCTTGCACTGGTAGGCCAAGCTGAGGTCCACTTCTACACTTGTTTTCACAAAGACTGAACAAGACCACATAGAAATTTTGAGAGAAGTATGCAAAAGGCTGTCAAAAGCTGGGTTAATCTTTAGTGCTCATAACTGCAAACTTTTCCAAACTGAAGTAGAGTTTTCAGAAAGATGGGTGAAGCCTAAAATATCTCTCGCTGAAGATATCCTTCAAGCTCCACTGGCTGATGATAAAGATAAATTGAAGTATTTTGCTGGATTATGCAAATACTACAAAACATTTCTTACAGATATTCCCACCCTGATGGAACCTCTACACAAATTACTGAGAAAAGATGCCAATTTTAAGTGGGAGGAAGAGCAACAAGTAGCTTTTCTCAATATTAAGAACCTGATTATTATTATTATATTTACTTATAAAGTGCCTGTATCACCCTTGAAGGGGTATCTCCGCGCTATAGGAGGAGTAGCCCTTGGTGCAGACCAGGTGAGGAAAACTCAGAAGAGGTCAGTCTTGAGAAGTTTTCTAAACGAAAGATACTCTGAGCATTTACGAAGATGAATCGGAAATTGATTCCAATAGTAAGGGGCTAAATAGAAGAAAGCTTTTCCGCCCATGCGAGATTTTCTAAAAGAGGGAGTGAAGAGCAGGGATTTCTCTCCTGATTGTAGGGATCTATTTGGCTGGTAAGGGATGGGGTTTTCAGTTAGGCAACCCCATCCTCTGCCATTTAAAGCTTTGTGCACAATGCAGCCTATCTTGAACCCAACCCACTTACGTTTCGGAAGCCAATGAAATTGTCGTAAGAGGGGGAGGGAGACTGTTCTGGCTGGTAAGTTCCAAATGAGATGGGCAGCAGAATTTTGTACCACCTGGAGTCTGTTTAATGAGAATCGATTGCCACAATCAGGATGGCATTACAGTAATCCAGGCGGCTTATCATTAGTGCCTGAACAAGTGTTTTTCGTGCAGAGAGAGGAAGAAAAGGAAATACTCTGCGCAGGAGGCTTAACATTTGAAAGCAGGAACCTGCAGTGGCTGCCACTTAATCTTTCATCATACGTTTCTGGTCTAGATGGATGCCCAGGTTCTTGACCACTGTCTGAGGGGCTGGGGCAACACCTAACTATGGGGCCACCACTCTGGAGATCATAGCGAAGGAGTGTAAAACTATTTAAAAGATGGTAGTTAGTCGAATTAAGTGGAAACAGATTTAAAGTTTCACTCCAGGGGCTCCTACCTTCAGTGAATTTGTCATAGATCAAATTGATTTTGTGTTCAAAATGATTGGCGATCCCCTCGCAAAGTTCTAGAGATGGGGGGATTTCATTGTCACAGGCCCTCAGGTTAGTGAAAGGTTTGAGAATTTGATATAATTCTTTAGGAGCATTCCCTGCCTGATTAAGTTGTGAGGAAATATGAGCTCTGCAGGCATTTTTTAAGTTCTTGTTATAAAGAGCTATGGAGGTCCTAAAGATTTCCTTATCATTCTGGTTGTGAGAGTGACGCCAACGTGCAACAGGATTTCTCCTTACGCAGTTTCTGAGAAAACCAGGCTGCATGTGGTCATCAAGCAGGGGCCAGGCTATCTATAGCCAATTTTACTGCAGTATGGTAGTCAGTTAGGCCGTCATTGATATTCCTTGATTCCCAGTTCACATTTACCAAAAATGTATTTATGAAGCTGTCAGGTGTAATTTTGTTCCTCTGTCTTCTAAAACTATAGGGAACATTGGAGGGGGAAGGCTCCACCTTGGGCCCAAGGATTTGAAAATCAATTAGGGAATGACCATGTAAGAGGGCGAGGCACCTCACAATGAATGTTTAAAGAGTTGGTGAGGATAAGATCTAGCGTATGTCCTTCCAAGTGAGTTGGGCCGTCGTTAATCTTTTTTAGTCCTATTGTGGCCAAGTCAGAAAGGTACAGAGAGGGGTCCGTGTTGGAGGCAATTTCACTATGTATATTGAAATCCCCTGATAAAAGAAAATGTTTGGTGGAAATGGTATGGGGAGCAATCAATTCCATCAATTGAAGCGAAAAATCACGGAGGGGTCCAGGAGGCCGATATACAAGGGCACCTTTCCACCAGTGATGGGGCGAGAAATCAATTCTAAAAACACAGATTTCTATCTTATCATCACAGCAGTGTTCAAGTATGGATACCTTGATAGTCTTTATGGATAATAGCAATACCTCCACCTGCCGTATGCTCCCTATCAAATCTTTAGATGCGATAGCTCTCGGGGAGTGCCACAGTGATGGAAGGAGAGGAGTTGGGTTTGAGCCATATCTCAGTAAGAAACTCGAAGTCAGGTTTTTTTGAGGTAAGCAAATCCCAGACTTCAGTAGCATGCTTAGGCAGAGATCTAACATTGCTCAAAAAGCATTTCCACATCTGAGCGGGTTTGGTAGATAGCAGAAGCTCCCACACTGCACCCATTTGCCAAAGAGAAATTGTGTATCATTTCAGTCGTTGCCAGTGCCTATGGTTTGGCCAGTATACTGTGCCAGAAAGCTGACCAGCGCACATGGACTGTGGCCTATGCATCCAGAACACCAAATGAAACTGAAAGAAAGTACTCAGTGATTGAAAAAGAACTGCTTGCATGTATTTCGACCATTAATCATTTCAAGCACTATGTGTGGGGAAATAGGTTTGTGTTACACACCGACCATAAACCTTTAGTATAAATATTGTCACCTGGTGGAGGGTTAAAATCTACAGCACGTGTAGCTAGGTTGTGTTTCAAATTACAAGAGTATACTTTTGAAGTTGCCCATTTAACCATCCAGCTGATTGTTTGTCGAGACTGCCCCTAGAAGAATCTTCAGATCTGTTACCCTCTGCTATGCTGATTAATGTCAAATAGTGGCATTCATTACATGGAATGTGGGGATGGGGTGAAAGACAGTGAGTGGATTTCAGAAAATACCAAGTGTGAAGAATTCAAACTTGTGCAGGAATACATACTTAAACAATGGCCCTCCCCTAAAAATCTAAAAAACTTCACTTGATTTGTTCTCCCAAATTGCATTTGAACTGAGTGTAGCCAATGGTTTGGTTTTCAGGAATGACAAATGTATCCCGCCAAGTGGCATACGGAAGAATCTTGTAATAAATGATTACCAAAGTCACATGGGAATGACAGCATTAAAAAGTTAGCTAAAAGAGAATTATTGGTTGCCAGGCATAGATATTGAGGCACAACATATGGTAAGATTGTGCAAGATTTTTGTCATGTCTGATGAGAATTGCAAAACCCACTACCTTAGGCTTAGCTATTTCAGGCCCTTTTAAGAGTCTACCTTCAAACATGCAAGATGCCTTGGTACTTATTGAGCATTACTCCAAATGGTCTGAAGTTAAATTCATAGACAGAATTACCATTACGGTGGTGCTTGAATCCTGATGGAAGTGTTCAGGATGGAAGGCTTCCCTGAAACTCTGGTCACAGGCATTGGTGTCCAATTGTGTTCTAGAGAGATTGGTGATTTTTTTTTTTACAACACAACAATATGAAACACATCAGAACTGCTTTGTATGACCCCAGCATAATGGAGAAGTGGAACATTTTAATAGATTTCTCAAGGAAAGGGTCCAACTAGCCCTAATGGGTAAAGAGCCCCATAGTTTGTCCATACGTGGTAGGTTGTGGGCATACAGAATAACACCCAATTCGGTTACTGGAGTATCCCTGTTTTGGTTGCTTAAAGGACGACATTCTTCTTTGTGTCTTTGTCCATGGTGGTTAAAATCTCGGTTGCTAGTAAAGGACAACCATTGCACCATTCAGGAATTGTCCTCCATTCAAAGTTAAGTTGCCAAATACCAAGGGAAATCCAAATATAGGTATGACACTTCACATAGTTCCACCGAGATGGACTACCAAGTGGGAGGTCAGGTCCAAAAGAATTGTGAAGGAAAAGAGCAAGTACTACAAACCCTTAAGAATACCCAAAGTCAATGAGTAGAGTATCATTACTCAGTATGATGGTAAATACTGGAATAAGAGGAGAGTTTTGAGATGTGTGAATGGCTTGTCGACTGCTGAGAGAATGGACGACTCAGAAGTAAATGATGATGGTGATCCAATCCACATTGAGGTCCCATCCGGGACAGTGAAAAATACAAACCCTGATACCACCAATCAAGAATTTTTCCCAGGCGGGGTGGCCATGAATGCACAGCCATTGGAAACTTCTGATGCAGGCGAGGGGCGACTTGATGCTGCATCTATAGCAGGAAGGATAAAATGTACGTGCCACAACAGAACCCCATCTTGGAAAGTTCTTCAAGGTTTCTAATTGTCCATTCATTGAAGGAAGGATATATGTTGTGTTTTACATTATTGTAAATAAAGTGCGACATTCCATTTCCTTTTCCCCCTTTCCAATTGACTTTGTTCCTCTCATGCTCATTCCAAAGAGATGCTAAGAGGAACTGTCACTGGCCATTGTTGCTGAAGCCGACTTGAGATAAAGAGCTAATAAAGCTTGTTACTTACGTTTTCAAGCCATGTTCTTTCCAACTAAACACAACAGGGTGGTTGAACTGAACTCATGACTAGGTCATTCCAAGTCTGTGATGATGGCCTTCTTGTTTCCTTGATATGTTCTGTTTTGGCTTCTTACTGTATAGTGACCGATATGTGTTGATTGCTGTGCTGTGCCTCACATATTGGGGGTGATACATTGTGCTGTGAACCTGACATGACTGGTTGGGCTTTCTCCCCGGGTGCAACTCTTGTGGTTTTATGGGCAAAAACATTTTTCTTATTAATGCTCTGGCGCCCCGAGTGTTGTTGACTGGTGCTAGCTATGTGGCGCCTCCAGGGCACCGCAGTTATAGGGCTGTTATGGGAAATCCCCCTGAGAAGTTAAGACTCGGGTTGAGTGGGGGAGTTGGGTGTTAATGGAACCAAAAAAACAGCAAAGTATTGACTTGACCGGTTTTCGTACACAAAGGCACATTGCTTGCATATACTCTGTATTAATGAGTTGTAAGATACTGGTGACTGGAGAAAAGTGTGAGTCTTTGGCTTCATTGGCAATTAAGATGATGACATGGAATGTGAGGGGGCTGAACAAGCATTGGAACTCTCATCAGATAATGGCCTACCTAAATAGACACAACATAGAAATTGCCTTTTTACAAGAGAAATATGTCTCCAGAGACCAACCTTATAGCTTTGCAAGGGCTGGGGATGCCATTGGGTCTTTTCCCCCTAATCCACGTACTCCTGGAGGGAAATGAAGGGGGGCAGGGGTAGCTTTTCTAATAAAACAAAGTGTACAATTCAGACACCTTAACACTATATCAGACCAAGAGGGACAATATCTAACTGTTACGAGGATACCACACATATAAACACGTACGACCCAAATTATGACAATCTTGAATTTCTCTCCAATGTAATGATGAAATATGCAAGCCTCTCCGACAGACAACTAAATGGCGTGGAGACTTTAACCTCATTTCACATGAAGAATTGGTATGGCTAGCAGAGCCAGAAAGCATAACTGGGTGAGGATATGCTGCTTAATATATTGAGCCAATATGGGCTTCCTGATCCGGGGCCACCTATAGACCTGGTGTCGCCTGGTGTGACAATAATTTTTGGTGCCCCACACCCTATGACAGCCTACTCGGATTCTCTCACTGCTACCGATCAATAGTGGCACTCATCTCTCCATTCATAATTTATTGCTAAACACAGCCCACCCCCCCAAGGTCAGCGCCCCCTCCACAAGTCAGTGTCCAGTGCAGCTGCACCAGCCGCACTGCCCTAACTCCGGCCCTGTCCTGATCTATTGTGCCCTAGGTACCCTGCTGGCAGGAAATTCATGTTTTGTTCGCCTTGATGTACACGGATCCTCATCTAGAAAGATGACCCCGGATATAGCGATTTCGTGATTTGCTAAATAATTGTGAAATAAGAAATTTTGTAAAAATCCAGCAATTCAGACAAAATTCCCTCAAAATTAGAGGATTTTTTCATTTTTTATAAGGTCAGACTCGACCCGAAGGTATTGGAGCACCATGTACATTACACATGGATTCATTTGTTTGTTTTCATCACTCTCTTCAAACAGTCTCGCCGGACGTGTTCTCCAAGACTTTTCATCCTATGGCGATTACTCAGGGCTCAAATATGAACGCAGCTCGGTCTGAATATCATAACCTTCTCTCTTTAGCATTTGGCAGATTGCCTCTCGCAAACAGGCTGGGCCCACTTCTTCTACACCTCAGGCACCGTGGTATTCTGTGGAGCTAAGAAGTATGAAAGCCTCCTGTAAAACGCTCAAAAGAAAATTGTGGAAGATAAAGAAGCCTGTAAGTTAATGCTCACGAGCTACCACAGAAAAAACCAGCATGGCCCGGAGAAGTTACACCACTAGTAAAATTGAGCTGGTGGGCAACTCGTTCAGAGAACTTAATAAAGTGCTCAATGACTTTACACAGCCTTGAGCCTGCTGACATCCCATCTCTGCATCCCAAGAGCTACTTGACTCCTTGGCAGATTTCTCAGAGGAGAAAATAGATACCACATAACAGAATTTCACCAATCTTCCTAGGCTGGTGGATCTAACCAGCTTTAAATCTCCTCCTCCTTATATTGCATTCTATTTGGTTAGGTTTGATCCTTTTACATTATACCAAAGTCAGGGGCAGCTTGTAAGTGCCAAATCTGGCTCCCCCTCTGACTTATGTCCCCCAAAAATCACTGCCAGCCTATCGAGCCTGTTTGCACCTACCACTGTCACCATTTTCAACTCATCCCTGGACACGGCCAAACTTCCCTAGCCTGGAGGGCCGCAAAGGTTTCTCCAATATTAAAAAAAACGGATGCACATCTAAGGAACCTATCGAGCTAACACCCCGTCTCGCTTCTTTCACTTCTGGGAAAAACCTTGGAAAACCTGATAAATAAGCAGCTTACAGCATATTTGGAGAATCTCAAGGTTCTTGATTCTTCCCAATTCAGATTGAGAGCTTTCTATAGCATTGAAACCACATTGGTGGCATTTGCGGATACCTTCCGACTGTCCTTAGATGCAGGTTCCCCTGCCATGCTCATGTCGCTGGACTTGTCAGAAGCCTTTGGCACGGGAAACAACCATTACAACGCAGTCATTACAACACACTACCTTTACAACGCAGCTGCTACAACGCAACTGACTTTACATTGCATGCCATTACAACGCAGTCACTACAACACATGTCACTACAACGCATGCCATTACAACGCATACCATTACAACACATGCCATTACAATGCATTATAAGGTAAGTAATGGAGATTTTTTAGTTTTAGGGTGGGTATGGGTTTTGGGTTACATGGGAAATTTTCACCCCTACCCTATATAATACTTTCCCTACTGTTACACTCACTGGAGTGGGAATAGTAATTTTAACCATTACACTATCCAACACTTACCCCACTGTTACCCTAAAAGTATTATGTGTTATAATGGAATGCGTTGTAATGGAATGTGTTGTAATGGTAGTTAAAAAAAAAATGCTTTGTAATGGAATGCTTTGTAAAATCATGCAATGTAATGGTAGTTGCAATGTAAAAACCGCATTGTAAAGGCATGCCTTGCAATTGTTTGCATTGTACCATCATACATTCCTTTGGCACCATATCTTACACAACACTGATTTGCAAGCTGTATGGTTTGGTAAAGCCTTACTATGGCTTGTTGACTTTTTACACAGCCAGGCACAGATGATCTCTTTGGGCTCTTTCAAGTCACACACTCTGCTTATTAACAAGGGGATCCCCCAGGGTTCACCTTTGACCCCTATGTTATTCACTATCTACTGGGCCCCCCTTGCCCAGATTGTTAAATCTCGAGCTTTCGATGATATATCATATGCGGATAATACTCAGTTAATTATCTAGTTTGGACAGGACCTTAGTGGGGTAAAACACAGTTTCATAGATTGTATGTGAAGGGTTGCTGGTTGTATGGCGACTAATTGTCTGCAACTGAATAGCAACCAAACAGAGATACTGCTGTTTGGTAGAGCCCAGCAGCTCTGGTCAGCAGACTGGTGGACCCCGGAACTCAGTGCAGCCCCCGTCTCCCAGGCAACTGTGAAAATGCTTGGTTTTATGGTTGGATCAGGCCTTATTGATGAAAGATCACATCTCCTCAATTTGTTGTTCCTGTTTTGCCACCATGAGTGCATTGAGGAAAGTGCTTTCCTGGCTGCCATCCTCTGCTAAGGAAAGTTTGGTTCAAGCCTTAGTCATGAGCCGGCTTGATTATGGTAATGCTCTGCGAGTAGCCGCCGACGACACTTCGTTGTCTAAACTTCAGGCGGTGCGGAACACTGCTGCATGCTTGGTGTGCAACCTTCCTGCTGGCTATCCCTCGGCCCCCACGCTGAGAGCTCTTCATTGGATGCCAGTCACGAAACATTCTGTTTTTAAGCTATGCTGTCTTACCCACAAGTCTCTGATGGGTAAGGGTCCCATTTGCTTACAGAAGAAATTGAGTCATTACTGTCCTTTTGGAAATCTCAGATCTAGCAACAAAGCCTTGTTGCCTGTTCCCCGCATTTGTATTTCTAGATCTGGCGGAACATCTTCCCTCTTCACCTCCCCTTCGGCCTGGAATCAGCTTCCATACTGCATTTGCTCTTGTCCAGACGTTGCTATGTTACAGACACTCTTGAAGACCTGGTTGTTTTAATCAGTTGTTTGGCACTGTTAGCAAAGTGCCAAGAAACACCTACAGGTGTGAGTCTTTGCGCTATATAAAGTTATAATAGCATAACATAACATCACTGAGCTCATAGTGCCTGGTGCAGACATTAGTGTGGAATTTTTTCGGTATGTTTCTTTAACAAACAAGGAATGCAGTAATGAAATACTTGTTGGTTGCACCTAGTAACCAACAGCAAGATGAAAGAGTGTTGTGGAAAGTGGACTGCAGCCAAGATTCTAGTGTGCTGCCTGTAAAGAGTGGGAGACACAGAGAAAATAATCTTCAGAAACGCACAAGCGCCATCATACGTGGGCTTTGTGGCAGGACTGTTTTGAAACTGTAAACAATTGTGACGCAATAGTGTTCAATGTGCGTGTCACTGACTATTTTGCACGTACAGCACAGTTCTTTAAACCGCCATGCTTATATTAGGTGTGCATGTTACACTGTCAGTTTTCTTTTATGCTCTTAAGAAAAACGATATCCTGGCCATTGGGCGGGGAACACCACTAGTCATGTTGCTCTCGACTCAATTTTAGGTGTGCTCACCACCTGTGTGAAGTCACGGCCAGTTATATAGCTGAAAAAAAGTGAAATTAGATGTGTGCATCCCTGCGATGCACCCCCTCCCAAACAATTTAAGAAAGCTTGATTGTAATTTTCTTTCAAGATCAAATCAATATATTTTTGATCTGTTTTTGCGGGTGCCATAAAAGGAGTGGGGCCCATAGGAGGGTGCCCACTTTGCCTATTTGGTAATCTGGAACTGGGTGTAGCTATCCAAAACCTGATAGCAAATAATGTGTTGTACGTCTTTGACCCAGAACAAGACATGTAGAGAAAAAGAGCGTTTCAGCGTGCTCAAAGGGTGCTTACAGACTGCGTTGAACGCACTATCCATTTAACTGTGTGTTGCACAATAGTAGGCCCCACCAGTACAACTGAGCGAATTACCTTGCCAGCCAAGCGGCTGCCATGGCGAGTGCCTTCAGCACTCCACTTTACTCTCAGCACCAGAATATAATTAGGGCTCCCGGTTTTATGGTGTTTATTTTTTTGCCATTTCCGTCTGTATTTATCCATATTTATTTTTTGCTAATTTTATCTGTATTTATCTATATTTATTTGGGTTTTTTTGAAAAATTAAGCTGAAACTGGTGTATTTCTGCATTTATTTACCCGATAAATATGCACTCATGCTTGAATGCCTGCCAGGTTTCAGTGCTGTGAACACCTGCAGAAGATAAATCTATTCACTTATATGAAAATGTGCAAATTTCAGTATCAACCGTGTGCATATCTATTGCTTTTAAAGCCTCTTTACTAAAATGTCTTTCTTTTTTAACCCCCTTACCTATCAATCTAGACATCGACTGGCCTGGCAGTCATGGCAGACAGTATTTAGAATTACACAAAAAGCAACCCATTTTCCGTTTTATCCACATTTTAAGATAAATACAGACAAAAAAATGAATTCTTTCTGTCTGTATTTAGCTGTAAAAATCAGTAAAAACGGAAAACAGGGAGCCTTAAATATAATCTGAGATATGCTAAGAGCGATTTTTGAGTGTCGCTGCCCTCAAACGTGTCATCAAGCACCAAAGAGACTGCAGCCTTAATGGGCGCTGGTTCTTGAGCCAGGGTGGCGGTTCGTTAACAATGTTCATCTCCAGAAGCGATGATGTACCCATGACAGTGGCAACACAGGAAGTAAGTTTAAAATGCAAATTATTGTTATAAAACAGACCCCCCAAGATATAGCAATTTTGCGACTTGCAAAAATCTGCCCTTTTGTACAAATAAGAGTATTTTTACCGAAGTGCCTGCAAAATAATTTTTAGCCCTTTGTAATGCCCCTTCCACCCCACCACCACCACCCCAAAAGTAAGTTGGGGACGCAGTGAGTCCCAGTCATCACTCCTCCAAACCAGGATCTCCAACCCATCAGCACCCAAAATTAAGGGGGGCCTGCAGTGGGGCCCCCATCCCCTTTCATCCACCCAAGGCAGCAGTGACCCTCTACCCCACCACCACCACCCAAAACACTATCCTTCGTCCCGCCACCCTACACCCAAAATACAACTGTAAGAAACTGGAGTGTTAGTTGCGGGGGGGTAAGTAGTACCCACCTCCAGTAATAATCACAATCCTTGTGAAGGTGAACCTGAGCTCAACCCACTGGTAGCTATGGCACAGAGCAGACAGGTTGAACTTAGAAGCAATGTTTAACTGTAGCAAAATAAATCACCACTAAAATGCAGCAAAATTCCCATTTTTTGTGTCGCTAAATTAGCATTTTTCTGCCGCTAAATTTGCTAATCTATGGTGCAATATCCTTGGGGCCTGTTTATAATAGATTGTTGGCTGGATACTAGGAATGTGGCTGGCTGGGTCAATTTCATTGCACATGGTCCCAGAGCACTCTCTGATCATTCCCCTGCGATGCATGCCTTGGTTGCCCCCACAGGTTATGCATATATACATAGAATATGGAGGCTGTAACTGACAGTCTTGCTTGACATGGTGTTTATAAAAGAGAGTCAATAAAAAATTAAATTTTACTTTGAGATAAACCAGAGTAAGTATCCAGTAATGCCACACTGTGGGAGGCATTTAAAGCTGTTTTTTGGCGTGAATGCGTTCCAAAGGGATATAGAATTCTTGAGTCAATTTGCAATAGGGTAAGTTCAGTAGAAAAAGGCATCAGACAATTTGAGCATGAAAACATCCTCTCCAAATACCCTGGCCGCCAAATAGATCTGCACTCCAAACTTGCTGGTTTCAGGCCTCGTTCCTGCTGGTGGTATAAGGAATCTTCAAACAGGGGATGGTTTCCCCGCGGACGCCCCCTCCCCCCCAGTTCTGCCATTCATATAGACCTCTATTACCGATCAACGTGGATAACAAGATTTTGGCAAAAATCAAAACTGCCTCTCCTGCCGGTCTTGTTTACAACAGACTGACTAATCGATTTGTATTCCTGGCATATCTACGGCAGACAACCTACACACACAGGGACATATCTACCAGGAAATGGCACAGCGCAGCAGCAAATTTTGCAGCTCCGCGCTGCGTAATTTAACAAATGCTGGGATGTGCTGTTTTACAACAATACGGTGCACCCCTTTGTTTTCCCTTGCGCTGGCGCTAAATATAGCTGCCTAGTGCCAACAAAGACACCCTTGCGCCATAGTGCAAGGGTACCTGCGTTGCAGGGAAAGATTGTTTATGTGCAGAAGGTGTCCCTTCCTGCACAGAAACAATCAATAACGGCGATTTGCTACTTCTTTGTGGGCTGCATTCTGTAGCACACTTGGAAGTAGCAAATCGTCATTGTTTAATGATTGTTTATGTGCAGGAAGGAACACCTTCCTCCACATAAATAATCATTAAATGCGTTTTGCTCTTTCCATGTGTGCTGCAGAATGCACATAGAAAAAGCAAAAACGAGGAGAAATACTTTTATTTCTCCTCGGTGCACAAATCTAACACCAGCATTTGCATGGCGTTAGTTTTTGGGGCTGCCTCAGATTTACAGATTTGTGTAAATCTGGGGCAGCATCAACAAGCATTGGGTGTTGCGGTGGAACGCCCACAGCAATACCCATTTCACGCCCATATTCATGCAGAAAACTGCATGAAAGGGTACCATTTGTACAAAGCGGTGTTAAGCCATGCAAAGTGGCTTAACACCACTTTGTAAATAGGATGCAGAGTAGTGCGTCACTAGAACGTCGCAAACAGAGATGTTCTGGTGGCGCAATCCCCTTGTAAATTTGTCCTACAGTTGCAGTCACCCATCAAATCGAGACAAATATTGTCAGGTTGACACTTGTTTGGATGCCACTAAGCCTTTTGAGTTGGTTGTTTTATTTGCAGTGGTGAAGTGGATAGAAAAAGAGAATCGCATTCTCCAATGGATTAAGTTCCTCTATTCCCGGTGCCAGCGGCAAGTTAGCCCAGCAACATGTGACTCTGGGCAATAGCTCGCTTAATCTTCCAGAGGGCCCCCAGCGCCGGGACACCACTTCGGAGGTAGCTGCGCGCTTTACAAATACTGGTATTTCATTTCATTTTATTCCGCTCCAGTAACCATAATTAAGATAAACAACCAACTATCCTCCCCAATTACTATAGGTAGCAGGACAAGGTATGATTGTCCCCAGTGACGGAACAAAACTTGAGTGCCCCCCTGCAAAGTACATGGAAGGGCCCCTCCGGACTCACTTAGGAACTCTCAGGCCAGGGTACTGTGCTGAGGGGGACCCCTGGAGCTTGGGGGCACCCCACACTGTGGAGGCTGCGGCGGCCTTTGTTACCCCACTGATTGTCCCCCATGGAATCCTTTGCTATTAATATAAATGGGGTGACGTCAAAGGACCTGGGTATCAATTGGTACAGAAAACAATAGGTCCTAGACAATATTATTAAATGTTAGATTCAATGTTGATAATTTTCATAAATGATTAAATCCTGAAATAGAAAAGAAGAACATAGCCAAAATACATTCCTTGTTAAATGAAACAGTACCCACTGGTATAGTTATGCCGAAACACAACATTAATTTATTCATAGGCAAATATCCATGGTTCAATTCAAAACATACAATTTTCTTGAAAAAAGGGGGGGGGGGGTTTGTTACCAAGAGGTGAAAAGAAAAGTTAGTCCTGTCAGCGAGCTGGGTACACCTCACGAGTAATTGACTGTGATGAGGACGTTCGGAGAATTCAGAATATCCCTAGGCCTCTTACAAGAGCATTGTTTGACAAGCTTAGGTTGCTAATGGTTAGGCTTGCATGGGCCGGTCTGCAGCCCAGAAATCATGCAATAAAATGCAGTTAGACAACAGCGAGGGCAGATTTGTTGCTCCGTATGTCTAAATGGACTATCTAATCTTCCAAGTACAATTTCCACATTGCTAATTTCATAGGACCAAGCAGTCCCCATTCTTGACCTTGAGGTAGGGCTTGGTGCCCCAGTTCCAGTCAACATCACTTTGATGCTAACACCACACAGATCTAATTGAAAGATCCACACTGTGAAGGTTGTCCATCTGGTCATGGGCTAGGTGGCTGCAGTGTGCGAGGTTAGTGAGATGTACTCTACCCCATTCCCCTTAACACCTATGGATGAAAGTCAACAGGGAAACAGGAGAGATCAGACAGCTTGCAAATAGGTGTTTGGGTACACTGGGCGATCTATTTCTTAGCAAAAAGTTTAAAGCCCTTATGGAATTTTTGGACAGTACACCATGTAGGTTGCTTGACAAGCCGACATGCTAGAGGATTCGTCAACTATGGGCAGAAGTTATCCACCAATACCGTCGGAGCCGGCGGAGTAGGACTTGCTCTCCCTGATCATTTTACACTCCTAGGCCACCAGGCTAATTACAGCAATGTAGAATAGAGCAAAGAATGACATCAAGATTAAACAGCTTCAGTCTTGGGTAAAATGGGCTTAGGACTTGGGCCACGAGATCTTGGAAGCCCAATGGCCATATTGCTGCCATCAAACAAGGGATGTTTAGATCATGCACCTTCAATGTATTCATAGGCATACCACACACCTGGTGACATGATGCTGTTTAGCATGGCCGCAAGCCTGAATTGCTGATGACGCAATGCACCTGGTGCAGACTTCACACATTTAGCTTAGGACTGTCCAGTAGTCAATGCATTTTGGTTGTATGTTGTTGGTGCAGTTAGGGTGATGATAGAGCCACGCTGAAATCTCACTCTTTTTGCGGCACTCCTGGGATATGTTTCTAAAAAACATCCATGGAATTAGTTGTAAGGGTAATGCTGCTGGGCAAACGTAGAATTGCTATGTGTTGACGGAAAAGTAGGCCCTGCAGTTTGAGGACTGGCTGAAAGATATATCTATTTGTACTGAACAATCAGACATGTGTGCATCGTGGCTTTCAAGTGCATCCCGCCCTAAAGCCATTTGGGGTCCACACTGTGCATACTTGACTAGCCATGCTGACCTACATTGACCTTCCATCTAGGTTTATAAGGTAAAATTGTGCTGGTGTTCTGTGTGGTTGTGGTCTTGTGAGTAAACTAACAGATCACATTCCTGTATTCACAACATTGATGTTGCTTCATGAAGAATGTATCTGATTGTAATACTGTGATGTTGCTTGTGCTGCCCCATAATGTAAATGTTACCGTGTTAAAATCTGAAAACAAAATAGAGAATATTGTATGGAATTCCAACTGTTAATTGTATTCTGTGCCTGCAGCTATTCCCCATTCCACTCACTCCTTGGTCATAGAGAAGCTGAAACTGGAACAACAAGAGGTCATGGGGACCAGCATTCATACAGTAAAAGGAGACAAGAAATGTGGATCCATTGTTAGCACTTTCAGAATCGGACAGAGGTGGGTCTCCTTTCAAGGGTCTTTTCCAGGCTGTACTTTATAACAGTCTTTGTGTGAAGTGATGCTTTGTACAGCAGGGTTGTCTCCTGCCTAGAGCACCTATGACAATCCACAAATAAGTGTGAGTTCCACTTACCTCACTTTGGTGTCTAGATCTCCTCCCACCATCTGCAGCAATGTCAGCAATACATTTTCACTGTCTGGTAAAACTTACTCACATCCCTCCTGAGCAGTAAGTCAGGCTTGGGGCTTACAGAATGGATGCCACAGCCCTCCGCTCACTTTCACACATCATGCATGTACAATACAGGTCACATGCACAAAACACACATACATACTCTGGGGATGTTAGCCGTAGGATCTGGTTTAGTGCATAGAAGTTGAACATTACACAAATGGGCCAGCAGACCTTCCTCCAGTGACACAGACAAAAAGGTCTGGTCAAACTATGGAGTCATATGTTATGACGCCAACACCCCATATGTGCTAAACCAAACACAGGGACACTTTTGGTTCAACGAGGGCACTCTTGGTGTGCACATCGAGTTTACAGCACAGGTTTTTGACCTCACTGATGTCACGGGACAGACATTGGCTAGACCTAGTAGTGTGAGGCTAGGGCCAAATTCAAAAGCCAGCATACCATATACACGCAGTCGGGCGCTCCTGGCAATAGAATATCACTGTACACCATACAAGGGATACTCCTGCCCCAACACCTCACCAATTCTATGAGTATTAGGAGATGTTTGCTGGGCTTATCACAAATGGCAGTTTATCAACCGCACGCAGCAATATTAGTAATATGCATTTACAGAATATAATTCCCGCATTAAAGTGAAACTCATGCATACGAATGGCCAGTGGCTCTATAGCAATGGCAAATAAAAATGGTCAGAGCAGGCATAAATGGCTTGTGCCCCTCCTAATAGGTGTAGATGCAGAGGTGACACCATTTAGCTAAATGCATTCAGATGGCTTTGCATACAGTAGGTTGGCCCATGGCATACAATCATACTTTGCTTCCTCGTCTCCAGCACCAAGAACACAAAGTTATACTCTGTCAGGAATCAGGGCTGGAGACATGGCTTAACATTTAAGACTCGGTGAGTGCATGGGAGGTGCCTTCCAAACCTGCTTATGCTGAGTTCATCGGACGGTAGGAAGCCCCGGAGTCCCGGAAAACTGTTGCCGCTGTCTGGAGAGAGACTTTGCGGTGTATGTGGAGAACGCAGTGCCCCGTCAATGAGCCACATTTCCCAGTTGGCCATAACCTTCCATAAAGTTTGAAGATGCAGTGGCTGTCTTGGATTGAAATTTATAACTGTCGTTGTGGCTCAGGCATCTTGGCTAGGCAATTGTGAATTTATGTTGCTGCACTAAGAACTTTGCTACAAGGATCTAGGATTTCCTTTGCAAGAACTTTTACTCTCTTTTGTATTAAGTATTATAAAAGCAAAGTCATGTATGAAAACAAACTTTGAACTATTTTGAACATTTAATTTGAACGTTGCTGAAGACTGTGGGATTATCTTTACACTTAAACATATCTCTTCTTGGAACAGGAAGGATTCTTAAGCCTGAAACCTGTTTGCTCATAAAACGTATGATTTATAATGCATAGGGTATTTGGAGTTTGATAATGCTTGTACGAGTTGTTCAGTTAGGAATCACAGGATACTAATGTACGTTAATTATCTTTCAATGGCACATGCTTCAAGTAGAACCTATAACTCAACTTCTGTAGAGAGTGCATAGTGACAAAGCATGAAGTAGATATATGAAGAGAGAGAGAGATGTGTTCATGAATGTTGGTTACACAGAGATACTACTAAGGTTTGTCATTTTACTATTGCAGCTAAATGCAGGACTATTATGGCGAATTACAAAAAGATATGTCTTATTGCCTTTGCACCTCGCCAGACTGGGAAACCAAAGCAGCCAGTCCAGCCACCATACAGTGCATAGTGAGCAAGCCGGACCACTACAAGGGAGATTGGGCATTCTCCGCCAAGAATATTTGGAAGAAAATGGCAAATATTATGCATTCTACAACACATTTTTCATTGTATATTCAATTGTATTCGTTTTTAAAGCATAGTAAATGAGGACCTTACAGTGATTGAGGATATGGCAATCTTTACCGGGGCTCTTCAATCATTCCCTCACTATTACCTCCAACAGTGTTGCTCATCTCTTCATAGCCGATCTGTCACATGCATTTAATTTGTTATATAGCGCCTCTCGTACCAGTGTAGGGTGTCGGAGCATTTTACATCACACACACATATGCAGACAATGAATCATACATCAGTGTATAGAAAATGCTACATAAGACAAAGGGGACTGCAAGGTGTAGGATTCACATGCCATTCATACTGGGAGGCAGTTATTTATTTTTAAGATTTGGGCACAACATTCCACTGCAGGAATGACCTTGCAGACTCAGCCATCTTTTGCCAGCAGTAAATCTAATGCAAGACAATTCTGCATGATCATGGCTCTTATAGCAAGGGATTCTGTATTTATTACTGTTAAAGTTCCTGCAGTATTAGTTGCAAGCCGATTGTGAGAGGGATGGGCGAAAGAAAAACCTAGGAGGCCGAATTCGGGGATCAATGGTGATAGGATTTATTGAAGCAAAACAGAAAACACAGGTATAGGTGATTGGTCTGTTGGTTAGCAGGATATCCTCGGAGACTTCCTTTCCTCTGTGGAGTTGTTCGCAGGGTTGGTTCTTACTGGCGGTCCAACTTGTCGTGGATACACACCCCAGCAGCCTCGGGAAAGACAAAGACAGAAGGGCGGTAAGTTATTTGGTCTCGTTTCTATGTGGAGTGTGAACCCTTCACCGCAATAGGAGGCACCCGTTGTGTTCGTTCGGGAGACCGGCTTGTAACGGCCAGATCGTGTCAGGACCACAGGGGCCGGAAGAGGATACGAAAGCGGTAGAAGTAAGAAACTTAGAGAGACAACGAGCAAAGCCTCTAAAACAGTGCAGGTTGATGAAGGTTGTTTGGGCTTGGTGGGGGTTCCCTAGAAAGGTTGACCCGTGCTCAAGAGAAGGGAAGATACAGAATAGTGCTTGGTGTTCAGAGATACGGGAACTTTAGCCGTGGAGTGTAAAGAAGAGACGTTGTGCGTGAAGTACGATATACAGTGCCCCGGTTACCCTGCCCTCCTGTAACCCACCCCCCCTTCCCGTGTCACGTACCGCGGGAGCCGCAACCCTCCAGAGTTGCGGCGGCTCGTCAGCGTCTACCGGGGTGTCCACCACTCTTCGGACCAGAGCTCTGCTTCTTCCTCCGGTCCGTGAGAAGCGCCGGGGCTGGTTTCCTCGCTCGTCTCTTCTGGCTGTCTTCCACAGTCCTCGATACTCTTGTTCTCCGTCTGTCTCCTCTCCTCGCTAGTCCACTCTTCTCCTCCTTCTGGTGCAGGCACCCCAGGCTGTTCTTCCGGGGTGCTTTCGTACTCCACTAGTCCCGCCTTCCTGTTGTCCCATTGGTTCCCGCATCCGTCTGATGGGACTCCTCCCTGTGAGCAAGAGGCAGTAGCAGGGATTAACTCTTTCTCTCCCTGCCTGTGAAAGACGGGTTGGTGCGGAGCCAGGTGTAACGGTAGGAGGGGAAGGGGGTCTACGGAGGTCATCGCCTCACACCGATATACTAAAGTTTATAACTTTCTAATCTTAACTTAATTTGAAGTGACTCCTATTGATGAGTGCTCCAAAAATATCACAAACGATATGCTTACAGTCTTGCTTACTTCATTGAATGTAGCGGTCAAAAGGAAAATCTAGCTCATTAATATGACAAATTCTGGGGAAAACTTAAGCAGCTTAACAAATGCCTACCCAGTTGTGTGGCAAGTGGAAATAAGTTAACTTGCCTTCCACATAGTAGATGCCCTTAATACTCACCTCTAAGGGGTCGATTACGATGCTGGTCACAGTCTCGGAATGGTTTCCGACCGAATCGGATCTAGGGAGCCTGACCGAATGATGTTTCCGAATACGATTCAGTCGGACTCCCATTGACTTCAATGGGAGCCTGTGTTCCGCCTGTGTTCTGACCAATTACACAGGCTCCCATTGAAGAAAGGGGTGGCTGCGGAAAATTGTGCACCCTGTGGAGGGCACTCCATGGTGCCTACCACACTATGCATGATCTGAAAAGGGGGTCCCTTGGGTACCCCCACAGGCCCCATTCAAAGGGCTCTGGGTGAAGGGGGGCCTGCTACAGGCCCCCAAAGTCAGATTCCGACAGCAGGTCTGAGTCAGAACAACTGATTCGGAAAGGCTGCCTGAATCTGATCGTTATCGCTCACTCAGAAAACGCAGTCCGTTGACCTGTTCGAGTCAGCTTCGAACAACTCGGTTCTTTCAAATGCCATTTGGAACCAACTCGGAAAGTCTGAAGGCTTTCCAGCCATCGTAATCGGTAATTCGGAAACATTTCCGAATCGATTGAAAAGATTCGGTAATGGTCCTGCCTTTTACCAAGTAACTATGCTTGCATGCGCTCCACCCTAATACCTCAACAGTTACATTTCCTTCTTGTTTCCTTATCATACATAAGAATCCCCTCATGGTAATATCAATGCTCAATCTTGAGATTGGTTCCTCAAAAATCTCTTTACCTTTCCCGATAATGTGTTCTGTCACAACTTTCTTTTCCCTTTTCTCTTCATCCATTGTTACCCTCTCATTCAAATCGCTCATCTTTACGGATCCTACAGCATGCATGCTTTGTTTTGTAGCGCTCATGTTAGATAAGGGAGTAAAGAATTTAATCATATACTCACACTGATCCCTTGATTTAAAACCTTTGAAATAATGAGAAACATCTGTAGTAGCTCACAACTACATATTTGCATCAGTCACATTTGGTACATTCTCCAAAAGCCTATCATATTCAGAATAAAAAACGTAATTTAATTCTGCTGGTAATAAAGATTTAAAAAGAAAGAACAAGAGAATGAGCAAGACAGAGGCAAATGAAAATATGCTACCCATCAGCTGCAGAGGCTGGAAGGTAGGAACACACAAAGCACCCTTCTACCTGCATGACTTTCACATATTCGGCTAACATCTACAAATAAACATTATAGGTACAGACACTCCAATGCTGTGGGACATGTGACATGTGAAACTTTAGTTTAATACACTAGTTTACTGACAATGAGTTTAATAGTAGAGTTAACTGGAGAATGAGAACTATCATTACCAAGCAGATAGACATCCAACAACCACCTAATCATAGAAACACAATTGCAAACTGCCAAAACTACAAGTAAGCATTTGCAGTGTTGCTGCGCCATGTCAGTTTATATCAGATCAAGGAAATAAATCTCGAAATTAAGCAATTATTCTGTTCCTCTACTCCATCATCACAACCCTATCTTGCAACCTAGGGTCAAAAACAATGAGCACTACAAGATTCAGTAAGAATACTCAAGAAATTATAAAAGAAGGAAGCAATTGAACATTATCATTTTTAATAAATCCCATCAGCCACCAAGAGTATCAAGCATCATCATTTGGGATTCATTCAGTCGTGCAACACCCTCCAGAACATGAGGGCTGCATCTTATATGAGCAACCATATCTTTTAGACATAGATAAGGTTTTCAAATCTTGTTGAGAATCCACATGATGTAGCTAACATGTAGTGCTCATTGTTTTTGGAGTTGTATTTGCTTCAGGGAGGTTTGTCAGTGTCGGTCAAGCAGTCATCGGATTCGAGAACGATTTTTGCAAGGTATGTCCAATCTGGACCTGATGATTTTGGATTTACCTTTTCTCACTCTTGGGTCATTTGGAGGTCATCAAATCTACACTCTCCTCCACAAAGTCAGGTTGTTGAGCAGGTTCTAGTTCTTCTAACTCACTAACTTCCCATATCACTACTGGTCTTTTCCTAGTCATTAACAGACTTTTCCAATTTGTTGTGGTCTTTGGCCAGCCTTCCTCAGCCGAGCCATGATCCTTAGAGGTGCTTGTGATTTCTGGCTCCAATAAGGCCGATTCCCTCTCAGTGTTGGAACTTCCTTGAGCAGTACTACGCTCTGGATCCTGCAATCTTAGCTTAGGCAGCTTTGTTTCAGCTTTCCATGAGTGTTCGCTGTCTCGGTGAATGCGTATTCACAATCCACTGGTTGGTATCACAGTGGTCACTGGGATGACGATACCTTCACCTGTCTTGTTCATGTTGATGCTCTACTAGTGGAGACTGTGAACCCTCAGACTGGCCTTCTTCTTTGGAAGCTTCAGAAACGTTAAATGTAGGGTGATACGAGGAATTAGTGAATGTGGCTCTGCTTCTTCCTCTTCTTGTCTTCCCCTTTTGGTATGGGAGGTGTGTATCCAGTTTGGCAGACCAGAACACCTGATAGTAGTTTTGGTGACCAGGATCACTTGAGAGGGACCTTGCCAGGGCTACTTTCAGACAGGACTTGCAAACGTGTTTCTTTATGTGAATCCAATCGACAGGGTTCAAGTCATGCCCTAAGGATTCTCTGACAGCAGGAGTAGCAGCCGCAATGTGATGAGAGATAGAACGTACCACATCAGCCAATCCCTTGCAGTACTCGAGAACCAGATCACCTGTGTTATTCACAAGAGCAGCTGCTAGATCAGAAGGAATTCAGATGGCTCTTCCCATCAACACTTTGTGAAGAGATAATCCTGTGTGTTTACAGGGGTACTTTGAATGTTCATCAATGCCAAAAGAAGTGCATCAGGCCATTTAAGAGATGTAGAGGAACAGGCTTTGCCCAATTTTGCTTTGCTCACCCCATTCAGTCTCTATACCATGCCTGAAGCCTCAGGTCTTTAACTGCAACTGAACTCTGGCAAGTCCCTAGTAATGTACATAGCAACTAAATTATCTAAGTTTTAAAGTGGGTTCCTTGATCAGATTCAAGATGAACTGACATCCTGAATCGCAGTATCAACTCCCACAAAAATAGTTTGATGACTGTCAGATTGTCACATCTCCTAGTGGGATATACCCATACATAGCTGGAAAATAACCATACAATGACGAGGATATACCTGAATTGGCTACTCTGGGGCATCTCCACAAAATTGATCTGGAGACACTTGAGGGGACCATCAGACTTTCCAATGTGACTCATGGTCACCACAACCTTTTTGCCCACAATTCTTTTTTCTGACAAGTTGCACAACACTGACACAAACTCTGTGCCATTGATGTAAAATAAATATATATATATTTTTAATTCTGTTTATTGAAGTTTCTCAGTACCATACAAACGTACTGCC
Organism: Triturus cristatus; assembly: GCF_964204655.1. NCBI lineage: Eukaryota > Metazoa > Chordata > Amphibia > Caudata > Salamandridae > Triturus > Triturus cristatus. The sequence continues at coordinate 1,257,887,508 of NC_140590.1, forward strand.
AGATCAAGCAGTGTGAACTAAAGCAATAGTAACAAAAGCATTAAAGGTACATTTTGTGATCAGATGTTACAATACATGCGAGATAACGGTCCCACCTTGACGAAGCATTACATGCATTCCGAGTGATATGATAACACAATATTACAGATAGCCAGTCAGGTCACACAGTTTCATTATGAGTCTGGAGTAGTAAATATTCTCTTAGCGGTGCCCAAATATCTTTAGGTCTGGATGTTACAGGCAGTTCCTCGGCATACAGTTCCAATTGTTCATGGCAGTACACTAGATCTTTAATCCATTCATCAATTTTCGGAGCAAATTTACTTTCCCAAGTGAACATAATCCGCCTTTTGGCGAGCAGGAGGGCCACTCTAACAAACCTGCCCAAAGTAGCCTTCAGCTGGGGGACATAGCCAAGGAGACACTCCAGAGGTGTGCATTGTAGAGCGATTCCTGTCATAGAGTGCATGCGTGCAGCCACACCTTTCCAATATTTGAACACAAGTGCACACTGCCACGCAAGGTGGATACAATCAGCATTGGATTGCCCGCAGCGCTTACATTGATCAGAGTCTCTGAGGCCCATTTTATACAATTTAACAGGGGTATGATACATTTGATGGATAAACTTAAAGTGAATGATACACAGATTTCCATTAGGCGTGAGGCGACCTTTGAACATGCAAATCTGTTCCCAATCTTTCAAGGAGATCTGGGGATTCAATATAGTGTTCCAACGCCCGAGACTGTTATCTGGCCCACGCACCGTCTTCTCTTGCACTGCCTTATATAATTTGGTAATCAGTTTTTTCCTGGTTGGGGCTACTAATAATATTTGAAGTGATAGAAGTGTAGTGGGCTCAGCAGGGAAGTCGGGATAGTGATCCTTGAGTGCACATTTCAGGCGGTAAGAGGAGTACTGGAAGATTAGAGAAGGATTTTGAATGTATTCCAGATCGTCCCTAGTTATGTGCCTACCCCCAGGAAAGAGGTCGCTCATATGCGTGAAGCCAGCCTCCTTTAAAGCTTTTATGGGCCCTTGTCTCTGAGTGATGGATAAGGCCGCATGACCAGCCAAGGGCAGGCAGGTGCATATAAAGGGAGTTTCTGTGCGCGTTTGCCAATCGCCTGCCAGACTGCAATAGTAGTCTCAATGGTGTTCATTTCAAGTCTTGGCATGTGTCTGTGAGTGTATGTGAGGACGCTCACAAGTGGTATGGGGTGTGCATCTCCGTCTTCTACCGCAATGTGTGGTATAAAATCGTGTGTCCGGAACCAATATTAAGCTTAATGGGCCTTTGGAGAGTTTGATCGGGATACTGCAAAAAAGATATAAAAAAAGTGGAAGGATAACCATTTTAATTACTGCGATGCGGTCAGCCAGGGACAGCGGGAGATGTGACCACCTCTCCACTTGTTGCACTAAAGTGCTGTAGGTTGGGCCATAATTCTCTTTGATCACGGTGTCAGGGTCGCGGTGCACCCAGACACCGAGATATTTTTTTTTTTTTTTTTTTTTTTTTAAAAACCTTTATTCGTGCATCTTAAAAGAACAAATACGGGCCTACAACCGTCCGGCCGGCCACGATACAGTAAAGCACTGATACCCACATTACATCCCCCGTGCGTCAACGGTCAAGATTAGCAACGAGTTATGAGTTACATACTGGAGATATCTTTGACACCCGGGGAAGGAGAAGTGAAGGTTAATTTTAAGTTTTAAGATAATTGTATCAGGGAAAAAAGGGTCAGTGAAGAATAAGAACAAAGGAGATTCGAGTCCGCAAGATAGCTTCACCACACGGGAGAGCAGCAACATCAGTAAAAACAACAATGGAAGTAAAATCTCAAGCAGTGAGGCGGTGCAGAGATATATCAGGATAGTCACATGAGCAAGTACGCACCCCTCCAGAGCCGCCCCCACTCGATCCACCCCACACCCGGACCCCGAATCGAGGCAAGTAGAGCACAGAGACATAAAAGAAAAAGGCCCATAGAACTAATTAAGAACAGAGTATTACCCCCCCACCCTACACCAATGCGGAGGCTACGGCCTACCCCCCCCCCGGCATAGTGCCTGTCGCCCAATGAACCCGAAATATAGACAAGAGAGAAAGTAGGAATAGAATAAAGAGACTAAGAAAACAGAAAAGAAGAGAAGGTGGGGAGGAGCCCACGGGACACCAGAGCGCCCCAAACCATCAGCCAGTTATGGCCTCCACAAACTGAGAGCCCACTACGCTAAACAACTGCATGCAAAGATACCATGTCACCACAATTTAAGCGAAGGAAGACAAGTCACGACGAGTGCGCACAAAACATACATACAGTTCCCGTCCCAGGCCAGCCCGTCCATGAACCCTGGCGATAGAAGTCAATCTAGCCCTGGCCCGATCGCGGGCTTGGGATTAAACCAGCCCCTACATGAAGGCCCCGTGTCCCGAGCAGACAAAGACAAGATGGCCGCTTGTGAGAAGATGGTGAAGTAGGATCACGAAATGGCCGCCGACCATCTATTGAGGTCCCTCTTTGCACCACATAAAATCCAAACCTGGCAAGTAAAGAACAGGAGTTCCACAAAAAGGAAGCAGTAGGCCACCGCGGACGGGTCCTCGAAGCCGTTAGGTGTCGCTCAGCAGGATACTCTTGCGGACGCGGTGAGGCAGGCAACAATGAAGCAGGCAGCCATGACCAGGGGGACAAAGTATCCGCAGTTGAGGTGGAGAGCGGTGGATCCCGGGTGCCGGGAACGCCGGATGAAGGCACCAGTGCAGCACAATCATACACCGCCGTTGTGTCCCCGCAAGAGGACAAAAGCACCGGGAGACCCACGCCCTGTGGATGACAAACAAAGCGCTCACGACCCGCAGCCGACAGTATGGGGTCAAACCGCTCACTCAGCGCCTGCAGGCCAGCGCACATTTGTAGTTGAAAGTCCCGCAGGACAGCCAGAACGGAGCCGCATGTCAGCGGAAGCCGGGCCCCCACATCGGCAGCAATCCGGGACGGCACTGTGGAGCTGGTGTCCGGAAGAGGTAGGGCAAAGTGGGCAGCGGGCGAGACCGGAGTATCACCCCCCAGCCGCGAGCAGGCACTCAACGCCATGTATTGCCGCTATACGTTGCAAAGGCCAGGGGGGGGGGTCGTGGCAAGGAGTCAACTCCCCTCAGGTCTACGCCGCAGCAGGGAAGGCCGACCGTCGCTTCTCTTCTCGCAGGTTCTCTTTGCCGCCGGCTAGGCAATAGGTGAAGGGGGTCAGCAGCCTCCCACAGCGCGGTCCTCAGAGCGGGGCAGGAGACCCGCCGCACCGGGGCCCACCCCACAGCTCCAGCCCGTCAGGCACAGGGTGCAGAAGGTGTCCGGCCGTCTCTCCCCGGGCTCATCCGGCAACGAACCGTGGTGCGAGGTGAAATCGGGACCGCGGGGCTCAGGTTAGCGCTAGCTGGTCCGGTAACTGCGGAGTTTCCAGGGGGCCGGCAAAGGCCATAATGGCGCAGGGGTTTAGTGCAGAGGACAAAAGCACCCACAACTCGGGCATCCGGGCGGGCTGAGACTCCGGGAAAGCGGCAGCGCGGTCAGCGCGCCTTCGCATACGTTGCACCTCGAAATTCGGCGAGGATGGGCATCAGGATAGTAGTCCGAGGCCACGGGCCGACGGAGCCGAGCGCTCAAGCGTCTGCTCCGGTCGCCATCTTGGCTCCTCCCCCGACACCGAGATATTTAACCGGGTCCGCGGTCCATACTAATGGGTATTCCAGCTGGGGCGGAGTCGTGACTAACGTCAAAGGGCTAATAACCGATTTCTCCCAGTTGATCTTGAGTCCGGAGAATAGGCCAAATCTGATATATTCGCGGATGACTGGGGACAGATGTTGTTGAGGATCATGGATAAACTGGACCATATCGTCTGCGTACATGGAAATACCGACCGGTCGGTGATTAAAATTGAGAGCAGCTTCTCTATGGCATTGGCGAATTTTACAAGCCAACGGTTCTAAAACAAGGGCAAAGAGAAGGGGGGACAGAGGACACCCCTGTCTGGTGCCGCATTCGATATTAAAAGGTTCTGAGGTGAGTCCACCCACTCGCACCCTCGCCGACGGGTCCGTGTATAAGATCTGTATCCATCTCGTCAAGACAGGAGGGAATCAAATTCTGTATAATATGCGCCACATATAACTCCATTCTATGGATCAAACGCTTTGGCCACATCAAGCATGATTGCAGCTGCTGGCAACTCAGGATTAAGAACGTGGAACATACCAAAGATGGTGCGCAAATTATGGGAGGTGGAACGCTCTGGAATAAAACCGGACTGGTCTGGGAGCACAAGAAGAGGCATCAGAGGTTGGATTTTTGTAGCCAGTATCTTCGCTAATATTTTTGCATCCAGATTAATAAGCGATAGGGGACGATATGACTCGCACAGAGTGGGTGATTTATCTTTTTTAAGAAGGGTAATAATCAGGGCTTGTCTAAGGGAAGGGGGAAGGATCCCGGTCTCGTGAGCTTCCGCATACATTTCTAAGAGGTGGGGTACAAGGAGAGCCGCATAGGTTTTATAGAATTCTGCCATTAGGCCATCTGGCCAAGTGGCCTTATTATTAGGGAGAGAGAGAATAGCTTCTCTCACATCTGTTTCGTCTATGAGCTGACTCAGATACTCCCGATGGGCATTTGATAACCATGCGCAAGCTATGTCTGATAAGTATTCGTCCAGTGCCGCATCCTCCATTCCACCCCTCGTGGTGTACATATCTGAATAGATTTGCCTAAATTGACCAACTATTGCTTGAGGAGTGAAATGCGCGCTACCATGAGGGTCAACTATTTGGTCAATCTGGTGGTGGTCGACCAGGAATCGCAGTTTAGAGGCCAGATTCCTACCAGGTCGGCCCCCTTCACCATATGCTCGGGCCACATGACGACTTGTTATGTATTTTGCCTATGTGTCAGCCAACGTATTGTATTCTGTCAAAAGTTCGTGGACACAAGCCAGTGATTCTGCAGATGGTGTGTTCAAATACTGTTTCTCCAGTTCCCCTAAAGCCTTCTCCGTTTTTTACCATTGGCCCCTAATTTTTCTCAGAATCCCCGCTCTGGTACTGATACACATCCCCGTATTGTCACTTTAAATGCCTCCCAGAGTGTGGCCTGAATATCCACTGAACCCACATTTAGTTCGAAATATTGTACAATAGCTGTCCTGATGGCTTCATTGTATATAGGATCAAGTAATGCCTCAGCTCGGAACCGCCAGGTGAAAGGGCAGTGGGGGTTTGTGGGGATGCAAATGCTTAAGCTGACAGGGTTGTGATCTGATAATGTGCGCGGCAGGATATGTACATGTGTGATCCACCCGTTAGCTTCTTCGTTCAGCAGCCAGTAATCTAGCCGAGACCAGCTATTGTATGCAGGGGTAATATGTGTGCCTTCTTGAACCTTCGCATTTCGCAAGCGCCAAACATCCACCAGCCCCATTTCCGCCATGGCCTCACGAACACACTGGGCTACTTTGATAGTGTGCGCGCCTGATGGGTTGGATTTATCCACTTGTGGGCTAAGGTGGGTATTCAAGTCGCCTCCCCATAGGACTGTAGATTCAGGCCATGACCGCAAAACGTTGAGCATGTGCAGAAATGGTGTTGGGTCATCCACTACGGGACCGTACATGTTAATAATCATTAATAAGGACATTCCCACCTTGCCCTGCACCATGGCCTAGTGGCCCTCTGTATCTGTGCAAGTATGTATGGACAGAAACGATACTCCCATTTTGACGAGAATGAGCACTCCTCTGGTATAATTAGAGTAGGATGACGCCAGACAGAAACTTGCCCACCTGGGTGCTACCCTGGCTTCTGTGAGTTTACTCAAGTGTGATTCTTGCAATAGAGCGATTTGCACAGTGTGTCTATCTAAATATGTTAACACTTGGCAAACTTTCTTGGGGGTGTTAAGACCGCGTATATCCCACGTTATGCATTTATACGTTTCACCCATTATCAGTTCCGAGAGTATTCAACACACCCTGAATGCTGGGTTGTTGGCGGTTAGTGCTAGCATAGGTAGGGACACCAACTGTAGCGTGTAATCCGATCACTGTACCTACAACTGTAAATAAAAATAAACCATTCCCTCCCCCACCCACTTTAGCAACCGCAATTTGCCAAAGACAAATCCCATTAACATCAACAGCCCCAACAAAGACAAAATACCATAGAACATAGTGTGGGGTTTACCCATTGGGGGACGTAGCGGCAAAGAACACTCCCAGAGGAAGGCGGAGGGGGCCGCCGATGTATTTTGAAAATCTCCCACCTGCGACCCACCCAACCGGGCCTAAAAGGAAGGACATGTCGCACGACATTATGAGCAAGGGCAATGACCATGTTATTAAGCTTGGGAGCTGCATCAAACCGAGGATGCTGAGCGCAGCCAGCCCTATAAACGAAGGGGATCTCACCCTGTTTGTCCACAGCGGGTATACATGCATACATGGATCCATTATAAAGAGTTAACATTGGGAGACCATACTACAAATATGCATCGCAACATATGATCCTATAAACACCCTATGCGGGCTCATCAAATCTAACATATAATGCATCAATGCACCACAAAAACATTTACTAGTACATTGCCTGCGACAGTAGAAAAAACCTTCAGAAGCACGGAGAGCTCCCGCTGATCAATCATCAACATCAGAAGTAGTGGCTGCAGAGTGTCGCTGGCGTTGCCGAGATTTGGCGTAGTCCAGAGCCAGCTTCGGGTTCATAAAAATCTTGGCGTTGTCATCTGCGCCTATACGCAGGCGAGCTGGGTAAAGCATAGCATATTGAATTTGCTCCTTCATGAGCAGTTTTTTGACCCCCTGGAACTCCTTCCACGCAGCCTGCACCGTAGCCGTGAAGTCAGGATAAAATGATAAAATATTGCCATTATAGTATATGGTGCCCTTTTGGCGAGTAATACGTGATACAGTATCTCTGTCCCTGAAGTTCAATAATCGGGTGATGATCGGTCTGGGTGGGGCTCCAGGCGGCGGTCGCATCGCCAGTGACCTATGAGCCCGCTCTATGGCGAACATATTGGAAAGGTTCTCAGCTCCACAGACATCGGAAGTAAGGTCTCAACATAGTCCTCCAGGCGTCCAACATTAGTTGATTCCGGCAGGCCTAAAATGTGCACATTATTGCACCTAGAGCACGCTTCAATGTCCTAATTTTTCACCTGAATGACAGCCAGTAGCTTTGCAATGTCCGTGGTTTTGGCGGCAACTTGTTGTAGGCCATCTTCAGCATCCGAAATTAGCTGTTCAGCCTCTCCAATCCTCGCTGCATGCTTGTCTAGTTTTGATGAAAAATGATCCATGCGGCCGTTGAGGGCCTCGATTTTGCCATCAATGGCCTGTAGACTGGCCTGGATTGCAGACAACGACTTTTCCAGCGCGGTGGAGTCCGGAGTTGCAGAGTCCAGCTCCGAGTCTGAAGCAGCAGTTTGTGAGGACTTACCGCCCTTGTGTAAGTCGAAGGTCAGCCTGGGCTGTTTTTTCTCTGGTTTGCCCATTGTGTTTTCAGAGGAATGAGACATGTTACTGTGATCTCAGCTGCGCTCCCAGGTGTCTACGGAGGCGAGGGGCATCCCAGCCCGCGATGAGCGACAAGGAGGGGCACGGATTCTGTGGTCAGCGGAGGCTTCAACCAGCAGAGTGTAACGCGTGCTATCCAAGCGTTTTATGAACAAGTGCCCTGCAGCGGCGCCAATAATGACCCAGGTGGCGCGATCAAGAGGACATGCACACTCCTCGAACCCGGGAGTGAGGACGTGTGGAGGTGCGCCCGCTTTTGCTAGTACACTGCGGCAGGGAGTTCAGGTCGGTATGTCCTCCGGCAAGGTTTTTCCGGAGCAATGTGGCGCAGCAGCCCGTTGCAGTAGCTCGGAGGCCTGGTCTCGCCCGTGTGGTGCCCCCGAGCCACGGCAGTAGCAGGCCTCAACTATTGAAATAAGTGGGCAGTCAGAATAGGCCCAAGGAGCTCACGGGGCGAGCACACTGAAACGCAGGGAAAACAGGGACACAGTCAATTAGTGCAGGCGATGATATCCAGGGTGGCGGGAAGCCATAGGCATGCAGCAGACAGTATCAGGAAGCTTGCGGCCTAAACACTGTACGCTGAGATTCCGCAGTTCGTAATGGACCTCCCCACAGTCAATGTCCTGGTCGCTGTATAAAGCGGGGTGCAGTTCGAAAAGTTGTGTAAATGCCAATCGGGTCTGGGATGTCTCGTGGTGGAAAAGGCTGACGGCCGCAACCTGACAGAGGCCTACCTTTCAAGTCGAAGCCGGCCCCTCGTGCAGCAGAGTATTAGTATGCCATGCACCCTGCAATTCCAGCACTCGCCTGTCCCCCGGAAAATCGGCGCTCGCCGATAGGGACGGGATCTCTCGTCAGGCTGGGTAGCGCGACAGCTCAGCGTTTCAGCATCAGCCGCCGCAGGTCGCAGATCGCACCAGGGCACCGCCGGAGGCTCTGCAATGCAGGCCTAGCGCTCAAAGGAATTCGGCCAACATCAGCTTCACAGCTGCCATCATGGCCGCAAGTGGGACGTCCAGCAAGAGCTCTGCAGGTCCCTCGGTCAAATCCACCACTGTTTACCTCACCGCCAGCACGCCCCAGGTAACAGCAATCACTGTCGTCCGGAAAGCGCCGGTGGATGGCACGTTAGGAGCAGGATAATGATAGGATTATTTCGGCGGCCGGCAGAGCTACACTACTGTGCGGCCCCTCATGTAAAAATAGATATTGAGGCAATACTGCTTAAAAGTAGACACCATCCTGTCATTTCCTACGTATGTGGCAACACAAATTCGGGAGGGTGTGCTTCCTATCACTGGACACCCAAATGTCCCTGGCAACTCTCACACATCCCATTGTTTCCCATTTAGCCTTGTCAACTTCTGGGGCAGTATGTTGCAATTCTTTCAGTTCATTGAAGGTATGCACAGCATTTAGCAGCATGTTTGACACAGTCTCTCCCTCTACATTGCATGGCTCATCCATGTGAAAGGTGCTGTACTCAAGAACACAGTATCAGGCAATTTCCTTCATGTAGCGGTTGCCTCTGGTGACAAAATCATTGCCACTCTTTTGTGCAGTACATTTCACCACTGTGATCTCTTTCGTCAGTTGCAAAGCTTCCAATAGATTGGAGACATAGAGTCCATTCCAAATGGGGGAACCAGCAGAGGTCATAAAATACTTTCTGTGACGACAACTGCCAGAAATCATGAACAATTCGGAATCCATACTGTCTGTCAGGACAAATGGCAACTCATGAACCTTCCGAAGTACAGCAGACTCTGGTGACAGCAATCAATTTGGCTTCTTGTGAAGACGTTACATGGCACAGGTAGGGTGCTTCCACAACTCAACTGAGTATGCATACAGCATAGGAGGCTCTTAAAATGCCCCGTTGGTCTCTCAGACAAGACCCATCGAAGAAAATGGTATGGATGGATTCAGGAAAGGAAACATCCAGTATGGTGGGCCTTGGCTTTGTGCACAGCTCGGTAAGACTAACAAAATCATAGTCAAAGTCACCCTCATTATCTCCCTCTGGAGTTCGCAATATAGAAGCAGGGCTTAGTATGTTACATCTCCTGATGGAGGCATTTTCATCAGCCATAATGATTCTCTCATAGCAGGTTAAGCAGTTGTTTGTGAAATGCTATGTGCAGGTACAAGTCATACAATTTCAATTGAATGAGGAACCATTACATTCAGTGGTAACTCACTGGTAACCCATCATTATCCCTTCCGTTTGCGGAATGCGTATGCTTACCGCAGCAACAGCTTTCACTCTACCAGAAATGTTGCTGCTATAGGACCAAGAGTCGCTGAGAAGTACCCAATGGGGTGGTTGGTCTCCATGTGGGTCTGTGTTAGCACGGTTAAGCACACCAATCTCTCATGGCAGAAGAGCACAAATTCTTTAGTGCTGTCTGGCATTCCAAGAGCTAGCACACTGCAAATTACGTTTTTGAGCTCCTGGAAGGCTTCCATGCTTTCGTCATTGTTAGAAGGCGACCTCAGAGGAGCCCGGAGGGGGCCCTGACTATCCTGAGACCAACCCTCGAGGTATCGTAGCCGGGCACTGGCGGGAGACTCCTCAGGGGAGGAATCTCGTATCTAGGATCGTACACTCGGCACCACACGACAAAGAGACGCCACACCGTGAGTTCTTAAGAACAAATCTTTATCAAATCGGAGTCGTAGGATCTTTATGATCAGCAAGGCAAATATATACAAGTAGAGCACGGGCTCACAGAGTCTCGGGGAGGGTAGGAGGTAGCGGGACAGTCTTTGGGGATATGGATCAAATGCAGGGGCGTACCCGGCGCACAGCTCACAATCCTCGAGCTGGGGGATACGTTTGTCGTCGTCGGGGTCCGGCGGGCCCAGGAGAGTCTGTGGGAGCCGCGAGTCACTCAGCAGGGCTCAAGCACAAGTTCGGAGGTCTTACGATCTTCAGGGAGCTGCGAGTCACTTAGCAGGGCTCAAGCACAAGTTCGGAGGTCTTACGATCTTCAGGGAGCCGCGAGTCACTCAGCATGGCTCAAGCACAAGTTCGGCGGTCTTACGATCTTCAGGGAGCCGCGAGTCACTCAGCAGGGCTCAGGTGTTTCCAAAGGCGAATCTGCCGGATAGTCCCAGAGCACCCCTTGTTATAGGTCGACTCCTCTTTGATGTCCGGAGTCTGTGCAGGCAGGGGTCTTGTCACCTGGGGGTCGCTTGTCGGGGTTTCCTGCCAGTGTCTTTTGATCCTTTCAGGGCCGGGTTGGGAGGAGTCCCAGACACCCAGCAGGCGTGGAGCCAGCCCTCGGGGAGGCCGGAGGGCCGATCGAAACCCACCTTCCCAGGGGAGCTCAGAGGTGCGATGAAAACTGCTCCTCCCTCTCTCATCCCAATGGGAGCGCGATATCCTCCAGCCGGAGTGGCGCCTCTAGGCCAGGGTCGCGCTGGGGACCGGGCGGCCATCTTGGTGGATGAAGTGGGCACGCGGGCCCGGTGTGGCCGAAAGGAGGAAGGCCACGGACGGGGAAGTCCGGGTCGGGTGTGTGTGTGTTCTGGTTGGAAGGATCGGCTAGGCCGTGTGCTCGGGGGCTGCCTGAGGTGCATGGGTCAGGATATGTGGTGCGGGAACAGGGATGGCCATGCCACGAGGCCGGGTCTAACAGTCATCATTTGGGACCAGGTCATTGACATCAGTGTGCATCAGTCTCATTAATGGCTTCATCATGAAGGAAAAGTTTGGGATCCATTGTCAGCATTAGCCAACCATACCGAAGAACATTCACACTTCTCTCTGTGTGGTTGGGAACATCTTAAGGACTGTCTCGATACATTCATGGGACACTTGCCTAACTCCCTTTTCTATCTGATGTCCCAGGTACATGACTTCTTTTTGACAATACAGTAATTTCTCTGGGGTAACTTTGTGCCCAATCTCAGCCAAGTGGTTGAGCAAAGCAATTGTGTCTTGTCCACAGGCTTCCTTTGTCATTGATGCAATCAAAAGATCATCAATGTACTGAATTAGGGTCAAACTGCATAGTACCTGCATAGATTCTAGGTTCTTTTAAGTGTCTGAAATAGGATGGGCTTTCTGAATACCTTTGTGGAGCGTGACATCACATGATAGGCTTCTCTTGCAATTGAAACACAAAGAAAAACTGTATCTCTTCATGAAGGGGAACCAAGAAGAATGATTTACAGAGGTCAGTGACCATGAGCCATTCAGCTTCTGGGGGAATTTGGAACAGGATCACGGCAGGGCTTGGTACCACAGGATAGCATGGAACGTTAATTTGGTTAATCTTCCTGAGGTCCTTCATGATCCTCCACTTTTTGTTGGCTTTTTGTATGGCATGATCGGGGGACTACATGGACTCCAGATAACGTCCTTTAAGATGCCCTATTCTATGAAGCTCTCAATGAAAGGAGGGAGTCCTGCAATGGCTTCTGGGGTCATCTTGTAGGGATGGGTTTGAGGAAAAACTGCATTGGTCAGACGGGTTATTTGTAGGGGTTTAGCATCCTTAATCAGTCTGATTTCTCTCTGTGAGAAATCCCAAACATCTTATCTAACCATTTCTCTCAGATAAATTGATTGGTCCTCGTTAGTAATAACCAGATATGATCTGATGAAAGATTCAGGCATTTGCAATTTGAACTCTGCATCTGCGGCTTGGGTCTCAATTCCAGCTCCATCCTGCGTACAGTAAATGACGCAGTTGAGTATGCATAAAAGATCCCTGCCTAGCAAGTTTACAGGACTTGAATTGCACACTACGAACTGCTGTTGTTCCTTGATGTCTCACATTTTTACTGGGATAGGGGCGGTAATCTGAGGCCTAAAACTTGGACTTCTTTTCTGGAGAGAGGTAGGTTAGAGACCTCAACTTTTCTAACAGTCGAACGAGTGGCTCCTGTGTCTATCAGGAAAGAAATAGGATGTCAGTTAACTTCTCCATCTACGTGTCTCAAATTTTTACTCTAAAGGGGCAGTAATCTGAGGCCTACAACCTGGACTTCTTTTCCAGAGAGGGGTAGGTTAGGACCTCAACTTTTCTAACAGTCGAAATAGTGGCTCCTGTGTCTACCAGGAAAGATACGGGATGTCAGTTAACATCTCCATCTACATTCGGTCCACTCTGGTCAACTTCTCGGATTGTGCCAAGTATGCACTCCTATCCACTATGATCACAATTTGTGTAAATCTAAAAAATCATGAGGACCGGAGTGCTTTGAGACATCAGTGGGTTGCGGGGAATCCTATTGCTCAGTTGCAACTGCATCGGTCCAGGAGGATTTTGTGAGAGGGCTGATCTTGGGACTTTTGAGGTCGACATAGGGTGTTTAGGTATTGGGGAAAGCTATCCCTGTCCACAAAATTAGCACACCACGGACCAAAAAAGTGAAAGAATTTACATTTAAGGGAATTATGCAGCAAACGTGCAGCAAACATTTGCTGCAAAAACAGATCATACCTTTCTAAGGAATTTTCGGTAACCCAATCTCAAGTCAAGGTTGTCAAAGATATTGTAACAGTGATTTAGGTAACATTAAATGGAGACGAGTTTTCGTGCCACTCTTACAAACTTAATTCAGATAACACTCTAATGGTCTAACGGGAGTGAAAGAGAAACATGCTATTATATGAGCGAGCTCTGCTAGATTTAATCACGGCAGCTCAGGGGATTACTGCATCTGCGTGTGCTGACATAAAATCTATAGTGTCACAGCTAAAAGACCGAAACTGGTTGCTAAGGTAGCTATCTTCCATAAAGCAAACTAGAGGAAAAATAAATATGTGCAGAGATGCAATATTTTTGTCAACAAGTGAGACATTTTATTTTTGTAAGACCAGCGCAGACTGAGATTCTCCACACTCTTTTGATCACCCTTTTGTGGTGCTCTTTTTTCTTGACAGTGGCAATGTAAAGGCCAATCACAGAAGCAAACTAATAATATATTATATTGGTTTCTGTTGATTAATGCTCCACATTCTTATGGGTTTTGTCCACAAAGAAGTGCTGATATGCTTGAGGGGTCACAAAGGACTTGCAGTATCCTAATGCCCCAGGAGCAGTTTTTATTCTTCTCCTTCAGACAATGGTTCTGCGTTCGCCTTAAAGCTTACAGGGATGGTGTGTCTGCTCCGGGTGTTTGTCTGTAATTCAGCAACCTTTTTAGTCTAGGGAGTTATAGGTTAAGCGTGTAAACTTTCTGCTATCTTCAACAAGTCTTTACCGCCGTGATGTTGAATGCAGGGCTGAGTTGGTTGCATAATCTGTAAGAAGTCCAGTGAGCACTAAATAATTTGCCTAGAGGAATATTAGGTGGTTGCACTTCATATAAAATGCTCTCCAGAGTATAAACCAGGTCTACAGCTCCCTGTGAATGTAGCAGAAGTAGATTTGGCTGACAGATCCTCATCAAAAGCTGTTACAAAACATTAAATAAGCCAGACCTAAACTATCCAATGTGATGCATTGCAACTCTGCCAGCTGTGAAGATAAGTTTCCAAAGCTGCTGATGGGTGTCTCATCAAAGTTCAGGAAAAGATTCCTGATAAACAAGTGTTTGTGTCATCTTTTTAAAATTATTTTTAATTACATTGATTATGATAACAAAAGATATTCCATAGTAGCTTGAAAGCACATTTGATTTGACAAACCCAATGGTAAGATATTAAAAAAGTACAACTCATAGCACAGGGATAGCATGGTACCAATATATAAATTGAGATACTAAAAAACAAAACACAAACAACCAACTAAATACACCATCTTAAACCAGCATTCAAAAATTGCGGCCCTGATATACTTGAGGAGTTATTCCCTCTAAAGCCCTTCACTTCCAGAATAGCTGCTTCAAGTTCAAATATCTGACAGAGATGCGCCCACCACTCATGCACCCTCGGAGGTGTGGGAGTAATGCAAGTCCTTGCAATGCACAGATGGGCAGCTATAATTGCAATGGAATTAATGGTGGATAAGCTGGGGCTAATATCAAATTTACATGTCAGCATAATATCCTTAGTGAAGGGCAGACCCCAGATCCTGAGAGAGGGATGCAAATACATTGGACCAATAGGCATTCAAAGAAGGGTACCCAGCAAACATATGCAAAATATCCGCCACTTGCAGGCAGCATTTTGGGCAACAGCACTTATGACTAGTATTATTATAACCACTGATACATTTTTTCTGGTGTATAATATAGCATACAAACAGTTCTTTACTGCTGAAGCTTGAGACTAACTGAAAAGACCGATGCATTAATTATATCTAGAGCATCAGAGATACCTTCTGGTTTAATGGACTGATATAGCTTGGAACTCCACTTACATGTAAGAATGGCCAGGTCGTCATCACTGTGATCGCGCATAATTGTATATATATCTCTCTAATCATTAACCTGCTCTCAGTAGTGTAAAAATATGTCAGAATATCCAGGTCATTAAGAGCAGTATTATATGTAGGATTATTTAGGAAGTAACTGCGAATTTGAAGATATTAAAAAAATTACTGTTGCAGAAGATCATATAGTGTTTGCAATACAGCAAAAATGCATAGCCCATTGTAATCATATACCTGCCTAACAGTTTTCAGACCATGGTCATACCACGATCTGGCAACGGAATCATGAAATACAGCGGGGAAATTGGGATTGCCTCATAGAGGTGTAAACGGGTGGATCGTAGGGACAGAATATTTAAATCAAATTGCACCCCAGTCTTTAAAAATATCCTTATTAATCTTAAAACACGTCCGTTTGAAATAATTTGGGTCAGAGAGTCTGCACAGAAGGAACCTCATTTCGGCCACCATAACTATTTGATATCCAAGGGCATATGAGTCTGTATTATGATCGGTTAACAAATTCATAATACAGGCACCAAATGCTACCCAGAAATAGATCTTAAAATCTGGCAGCTAAAATCCACCCCGGTTCATAAATCAGTTAGCCAGTCTAGCTTTCTTATGTCCCCAAATAAAACTACCAATGGCTGCTCCAATTGTTTTAAAAAAAGAATCAGGAAACCACAACGGAATGGCACAAAAAAGACAAAGAAATTTGGAGGGCATATTCATTTTGACAATATTATGTTGTCCAACTATGCCTACTGGGAGACAATTCCAAGACTGCATCTTGGCTATAGATGACTGTAAAAGTGACTCATAATTCAACTGCAAAACCTGCTGCACCTTACGACAAATCTTTACCCCTAGATAGGTAGCAGCTGGGTCTATACCAGAAATATTGTTATCTGTTTCCAAGATAAGTATGATATGTGTTTTAGACGGATTCAGCTTATATCCAGAGACCGCCCCAAACCACTTAATCTCAATTGAAATTTGGTCAATGGCTAGGATAGGATCTGATGATGAGTATATCGCTAAATCATCAGCGTAAGCATTCATTTTAAACCCCATCCCGTTTATTACAACCGGATGAATCAGACAGTTCTTGATAAGTAGCCTTCCATAAGGTTCTATGTAAAGAGCAAATAGCGGGGGGATAATGGACACCTCTGGTGAGTACCCATACATATACTAAGTGAGGGGGAGCAATGCCCATTCAGAACCAACCTAGAGACTTTTAAATCTATTTAAAACCCTTTTGCCAATATCCATGACCCACATAGTCAACTAGAGATAAGCCCAAGAAACCTGATCAAAGGCCTTTTCAGCATCAAGTAAAATCATTCCAACCCCGCTTTCCATTACCTTGGCCACATCAAAAACTGCTATAGTGGCTTTAATGTGGCTAGTAGTAGCTCTTCCTGTGATAAATCTGTGTTGCTGTGGTGAAGCTCGATGTTGAATCTCTAGAGCAAGCTGTGCGACTACTGCTTTAGCAAATATTTTAGTGTCAGATTTGATTTCTCTTTTTCTGCAGTTTCTCCTTTAAAAAACAATAATCAATAATATTAGTATCGTTCCATGAAGCCGGAATTTCGATTCCATCCTCAATACTAGCCACTATGGATATGAAGGTGGGAGGAGGTACCACCAGACAGGTTTTATAAAATTCCAGTGGAATAGTATCCTCCCCATCTGCCTTCTCAAGGGGCAGAGATCAAATTGCCGTCTCGACATCCATCATAGTAAAATCGCCCTCTAAGGCTTGAACCTGAGACGGGCACAGATGGAATAGACTCACCTTCTGTAGGTAATCATATATTTCAGACTGCGTAGGTGGTAACTATTGGCCATAAATACCATAAATATCTTTATAAAAATCGCTAAACGAATTCAGTATAGCTTTTGTACCGTAGTAGCAAGGACTCCCCTTTCCCTAATCAGACCCCCCAGGAAATTGCGGCATGGAATAGCACATTTTGTGGCATAGATTTGGAAATTTTGCGGTATTAATTAGGAAATTTTGCAGCATTTTCACAGCACTACATTTTGCTATTCTGCAAAAAACGAATGCCCCCTGGGCCCGCTGCATGCCCTGTGGGCCCTAGATTTATTTTTTTTAATATTTCACCCTGGTCCCTTCGCCTGCCCTGTGGGCCTGAAACTGCATAAAATTATGCCACCCCCCAAGGCCCGCTAAATGCCCCATAGGTGGCGAGCTCTAGATTTATGGCTTTTCCGTACAGGTACGAAATCACTGAATAACGCAGTCTGTGGGGCCTCCTCTTTTAACGTGTGCGTGGATTTCACGTCCCACTAATTTTATACATTACGGTATACATGTGAAGCACCTTAAGAACTTTACTATTTTGAAGTGAAATAATTAAAAATACATATGTACAAAAATAAGAAATGCTCAAGGTCAGCTCTCCCCAGACACAATGTACTTGCACCCCCCTGCTAGTCATTTTATTAACAGGTACACCCGTTATTAATCTACAGAGAAAGCAGATACATTTCATTTTCTATGTCTCCTTTCTGCTATCTGATGCACTAATACTCTCCCAATGCTCTCCCCATATTTATATTGAAGCTCCTCCTAAATCTTATATGTCTCTGCAACCTTCCTCCTATACCTACGAACCACTATACAGTGATGTTTTACGAGCTTAAGATAAATTGATTGCTCATCTGGCCTATTATCTAGAACTGCCTGGGTATGTTGTTGCCCCAGCTCATGAACTTCTAGACAAAGGTTACACACCCCAACTTTCTCTAGCTTATTCGTTTTCAGGATAAACTGCATGGAACACCATCTACATAATCCTTTAGAGTATCCCAGACCACATGCGGTGGTGCTGAGCCAAGATTCACAGTTATAAATTTCCTCAATAAACTAGCTATTGTTGAAATGCAAAAGTTACGCATTCATTTTGCTAGTGTATTGCTCTATGTAAAGTTAGCATTCGCTGCACCATTTTAAGTTGAGCCGCCATTTTGAACCAT
The DNA here is from genome assembly GCF_964204655.1 of Triturus cristatus. Classification (NCBI taxonomy): domain Eukaryota; kingdom Metazoa; phylum Chordata; class Amphibia; order Caudata; family Salamandridae; genus Triturus; species Triturus cristatus. The sequence continues at coordinate 1,257,905,445 of NC_140590.1, forward strand.
GATTGAAACTAATTTCTGTCTCACACGTATGTCTGCCTCAGTGAAAGCAGCTGCTATATTGTTTTTTCATTTTCTTGTATTTCTCCAAGGTTGAGCTAAGCTGTGCTAATGAATAGACTGTTTTTGTCATTGCATACCTTCCTCACTAGATAGGCCTGCTCCCACTCTTAGAGAGGCAGGGTGCAGGCAGAGTAACCTTGATGCTGAGATAACATGTACCCGTTCCTGGAATTGCAACTCATCCTTCTGTATTTCCATTGTTCATCCGCTACCAACTCGAAATTTACAGTCTGGGCGTGTCTTTCGTGGTTCTGAAAATGTACATTACACGGAGATGTACATAATGTGTTACCATGTTGGTAGAAGTCAGTCCCTCTGCAGCAATCTAAGGAGGCTGGTCAGACCGGACTCCACTCAAGTGTACTTTCAATAAATACCTTTGGTTTGTATTCTCTACTGTCTGACCGACTCTTCATTTGTGAGGAAGGCTGAGAGGTGGTCGAGAGTGAACCGGGTGGCCATAATCGGGTCACTTCCTTCATTTGGTGTCCAAACAGGGATTCCATCGTGTGGCCCATCCTGGGTGAGGAGGTCAGGACGGGCGGACCGGGGATCCTTGCATGAGCGAGTCTTGTACTCGCAGCTGCCCCGTCTGTCATCCTGACTGGGGTCCTGAACTGCGAAACCCTTGGATCTGACCTTTTGGTCCGAAGAGTTGACAGTGGAGAATAAACTTGTTTGACCTGTGTGCACCGGGTGAGTTTGCTTTGCGTCTTTGTGGATATGATGCCATTTTGATTTGTATTTGACATGGTCTAAGGACCATCTTTGAACAAGCGCTTGAATTTGATTGAGATCTTTGTGAAGGTTGTACCATTTTTGATTTGTATTTGATGAGGCCTGAGGACCGACTTTGAAAAAGATATTTACAAATATCTGCTCTGCATAAATAGTGAACTGGTTTTCTTTTGAAAGATGCCGTGCCTTAGTGAGGTGTTTTGTTTGGGCTGTCGTTGTTGTTCTGCTGATACTCGATTGGAAGAAAGTTAGCCAGTGCCTCCGGAAGGCACTCCAAATTTTGACATGTACGTAAAACATGTTATGGCACAAATATACGAGGGACAATGCCAAGTTGTAGTGGCCGTTGACGGGCACCTTTGATGAACAGTAAATTAATTTTCTACACGATAAATTGTTTGCGAAAAGGAGTAGACAGTGATTGTTTGATTCCCTCAGCACGTGGCAAAAGGAAGCTAAACAGAGATGAATGAAAACCGAGAAAAAGGCCCGGAAGGGGAGAATGCAGACATTGACTCAGAAAGCCGTAGCCCATGATAGAGAGTAAATAGAAAAGGGAATATAGTGTGCTGATGGGAAGTTTAGATTACAATGTGAAAAGTCTTATGTTGCTCGAGAAGAGAATGATACTTTTGCGGAGGAACTGTTGGATGCTCGACCCCCGCCTCCGTATGCCCCACAGAGGGTATACCCCGTACTTCCCCCGCAGCCCCAGTTACCCGGTTCTTCTATCTCCGCTGTCTCTGCTACTGTTGCTCCGTCTACCTTGGCCATGGCACCTCCTGTCCTTTCTTTGTCATCGCCGCCTGTGGCAACTACGAGTGTTAACACTTCGGCAACACCTGTTGCTTTGGTATCCCTTTCACCAGTTCTTACACCCACTACCCAGTCAGCAGCGACATCATTGCCCGGTACCTCTGTTATCACTCCCACTGTGTTCCCCTATTCCCCGATGTTGCAGAATCTTGAGACACCAGTACACGGCCCTGTGGATAGGGACTGGATGAAATTCAAGGACCGGTTAGGACGGACGTTGATACGATCTGATGAGGGGGAAGCTGAAAAACAGGAGGTGGCTGATCAAGCAACTCAGTAGGCTCGTAAGCCCATTCACAGTGTGGAGAATGTGTGGAGTGTGATGAAAGATTATGAGCTGTTTGTGCAGCAGCATGCCCTTAAGCACATGTCGGCTACTTTGATTGGACTTTGGGAACAGTGTTTTAATGATGTGGCACCCCAAATTATTTATGGTTTTAGGAATCTTGTATATGCTACTGGTATGGCACCTGGTGAGGTTTTAAGTAACGTCACAACGCTGGTCACTTAGCGAAGTAGACTGCTTGACAAGAGCCCGAAGACAATATCCCAGTTTCCGATGAGGGCAGTTCACCCCATATATCACCCTGAACTACCGGAGCTACGGGATCAGCAGAATACTTTTATTAGACAGAGAGTAGAGGCCCATTTCCAAGAACAATGGGTCTACACTTCGTGGAAAAGAAATGAAGTTTTGTCCCTTAAGACTCAGATACCTGACCGTAGGAAAAATCCTACTGCATATTATAAGGAATTGACTGAGGCCGCTTCATCGACAGTGATGATGCTTGCGTACCTTGAGATGTTTTTTGGTTTGCTGGTGCCCGTTGATATTTGGAGGCAGGTGCACCCTCAGGATCACTTTGGGGAATTGTGTGGTACCTGGGACCAGATTAAAACATGGGACCAGGAGAGGAAGCCTGGGGAGAAGCCTAAGGCCAAGATACTAGCTTTGCCTGGTAGAATAATTACGTACATGCACTCTCTTATTCCACCGAGAAGGGTAGATTGGGACAAGTTAACAGCATGTCGTCAGAAGAAAGATGAGAGTGTGTCTGATTTTTTCACTCGGTTTCAAGGGGTGTTTTGGGATTTTAGCGGACAGGATTTGTCGGTGGAAGGAGGTGTCCGATTGTTCGTTAATGGATTTGCTACAAATTTGCTTCCTGAGATAGCGACTAGGTTACAGGCTTAACAAAGTGACAGTAAAACTCCAAAATTCCTACATACAACTCGTCTGTGCCCTGTGGAGAAGGCATCTTACTTATTCACTCTACCATGATGCTTTTAGAGAATACCATCAGCGGATAGCATGTGAGCCAAATAACACATTTCACTCCTCCCAAACTTGCATTTTTCAGCTCTCAAAATCAACCCATTTTCTTTTAACTTTGTCAGCACTTTGTCACTCATTATGCTTCTTCCAAGTATTCCCAAAAATCAGTATATCATCTTGATAGCACCTCACACCAGAGATGCCAACCAACAAATTCACCATTCCCCTCTGAAAAGTGAATATGTCTAAACAAATTCAAATGGCTGGCACCGAACTTAAATGTACCAGAGAGTTATAAAAGTAGTTAAATCTTATGAATCTTCATGCAGTCACACTTGATGGTAAGCCAAGGCCAAATCTAGGGTGAAAAAACAACTTCCCCCTCATACTGACAACAACAACTCCGACATGTTGGGAATGGGAGTGACAGTCAACAACAATAGCCCTATTTAGTGCTCTTAAGTCAATACAAAGGCGAATCTCACAGCTAGATGTTTTCACAACCACAATGAGCGCTTACCCATTACTTGCCTCAACAAGAGTGATCAGATCCTGACTGATTAGCTTTGTCCAGTTCTGCTCTACCTCAATCTGGAACACCTATGGGCAATTGTATCACCCTACTGCATTCATATATACCACTGCCACCTCATGAATTTGGACTAGGTCCCTCTGCATAGACCAACTCAGAATATTGTCCCCCTTTACTGATACAAAAATCGTGACTCAAGTTTTTCTGTCTTTAAATTCTATATGTTAATTAAAATAGCCTTGCACTGGAACCTCTTGTCCACTGTATCCATCAGGTCCCACATCCATTTCCTCAAAGTCACTCTAGACACCTTTCATGCTGTGAAATGTATCTTGAGATATCATAGTTAAACGTGAAAAAGAGTCTAAAAACATCTTCATGTCCAACCCATCCAGGTGAACAGTTTCACATGGAGTCCCACACCCATTACAACCCAGTTGTGAAATCACCTCCCCACAACATCCAATAACTTAACAGGTTTTGTTTGACTGCACAGTGTACCAAAAACACTTCATAAAATGACCCCTCTTTCCTCTCTTATAGAAAGTAGCACAGGAAAATCTTTAAAGTTGGCCATATGACCATGCATACTGTATCTGTAACAACATCTCTTGAACCTGGCATCACTCTCCTGTTTTTTTCTTTTTGCCTTTGATGGCACTCACTTGTGGCTGAGCACTAGATTTAGAGCCCCCACAAATTTTAGAAACACGAGCCAACATTTGTTCCACTCTCCTTGAAGACAATAGTACATCAGCTAGAGGTGGCTTATCCTTTAGGTAAAGTACTTCCCTCAACCTCTCATCCTTACAATTGAGAAGAAACTGATCATGATTTCTTTCATCACACAGATTGCCTAATTTGCAAGTTGCATCAAGTTTCTGTAGATTTGTCACATTCTCTTCCCCACTTTCATTTCCAACTTGAACTTGTTCAACAAAAAGAAGTCTTTCTAAGATAGTGCTTATCTTTGGTAAATAATGAGAATCAAGTTTTTTAATGCAAAGCTCAAGCTCATTCAACCCCCTAAATTCCTCAATATCCAATTCTGGTAGGCCATCATACACTTATTGTCCTTTACTCCTAAACCATGTATCAACATTGACACTTTTTTCCATAGTCATGTTGTTAAGACAAATTCTTATATAAATCAAAAACGCTTTCTTCCACTTTGACCACATCACTTGTCATTCTCCATGAGCCTGTAAAAAAAAGTGGAGGTGCAGTGATGTTCTGCATCTTATTTACTCTTTTTTTAAAAAAAACAAAACAAAGAAATGAAAACAACAAACACCAAATTATTCCACAAGGATGAAGCATAAGTTGATGTTGGATGGTGTGCTTGTCACTGGAGTAGCAATGTACACAACTGATGACAGACACTGTAAAATACAAAATGTGTTAAATCAAGGAGAGGAGTTACAATACTTTGATAGCAAATGTGTCTAACACCAATATGACATGCTCATATAAATCCAAACTTGAAGACATAGTGAGCCAATCATGGAAAGAATATGCTAAATGCCAATTTGACAGACTCCGATAAATCCAAACTTGTACACAAGGTGAGCCTATCACTAATGATATGTACAGAATTACACACCTGCTGGTAGGAAGTTCCAAAATGCATGCATGAATGAATGATGTTTCTCACCCATTAAGTGTGACTGTTACCAGTAACCTGATCACATTTAGTACAATGTACTTCTTCCCAAAGTGCTAAGAAGGGCACCATTCACGGTTAAGAACGTATTTTCTACAGCAGATTGGGCATGCATTTTCTTTCAGACCAAACCTTCAAAATGGCTTCCAAAAACCTATGTTGATATTGATGTTTTTACTGAGAAGTTGGACACCTTATTAAACTCTCCTAACCTCCAAATATGCCCACCAAATGTTTTTCTCCAATTTTAAACAAAAGTTGGGCCTGCACTCTGTTTTCCCATGGCCTTGACACACGAGGTTTCGATATACCACTGCTTTGTCGCTCAGACAACCGAGGCTCCAAAACCTTTTCTCTTTGTTCTTGATGACCAGAACACATATATTCTCATCTGCCTTATTCTCAGATGACACATATACTTCAGAGCTCGAAACAGGAGGCTGGTAAGATTCTAAGTATGCTTCTCTCCACGCACATATTGAGGTCTGTCTTAACCAGGTCCTCAGCTTGTTGCCAAGGGCTCATCCACCACTGTTCATTTTGGTGGCTCTCTCAAATTGCCACCAAATTAAACATTCTCTGTCAAACATTCTGGCCCAACTTTTTATGACAAAGAATTCAAAGACATCACAGAAAGTCTGTGGGCTGTTCCAACAGATGAGGAAACCATGCCTAAGAGGGCCAATGTGGAGTGACCAAGACCATCCTGCAGAAAAAGTGTTTAGCAAAGAGGAGACCCCTGGGGAGAAAAGGAAAAGGAAAAGGAAGGAACACATAAGGGCAAAATAGAAAGCAGTTCTGGAGAAAGGCATTTATTGCCCAAGTTTCTGGATCATTGATATAGTATTAATGCGTATAATATCGAAACACAAAAATATCAGAACATAAAATTAATTAGCAAAAATATCACCTTCCTATACTTAACTAAACTAAACACAAATATCGAGAACACAAATAGTGTTAAAAATTTCGATATTTACTTATATCAAAAACACAAATAGCGGAAACAAACATATTGTCACCCTTAAACATAAAATATATCATAAATATCAATTCACACAATATCAACTACAATAATTTATCAAAAATAATGAAATTCTCATTAAAAATATAAGCACTGTTTACAAAAAACAATTATTTAAAATAAACATAAAACATTGTATACAAATGTTTGATAAAAAATGTACATCACCAATATATTTATAATTCACCTCAATAAAATGTATAACTAAATTCATAACAAAGTAACCAAAAAATTAAATTAACCTTAATATTTATACAACAATCTAAATGTGAATAAAAAGATATATAAATAAAAGTATATTCAAAACTATCAAACTATATATCAAACATTATAAATAAAATCTAAATTAGCATTTACTGTAGGAAGACATAACTGATAACAAACATTTTGACTAAACCTAAACTAACCAATAAAATCAAACTATAAACAACCCTACCAATAAAATTAGACAAACAATTAAATCAACAACATGAAAGGCAAACTCATTTTATCAATTAAATAATTCTAAAATGACAAACACTGCAAGGTGAGGAAACTTACAACTACCTAACTAAGGGCCTCATTACGATGGCAGTGGCACTACCACCGTCAGTCCGTCGGTGGTGTTTCCACCGCCATCAGACCCTGCCTCACCGCGCACAGCATTCTTATGGCGGGCGGATGGTTGGCGGTCGGAGAGGCCGTCAGCCATGGATCCGACGGGTTCAACGAGCCCGTCGGAGGGAACCGCAATCCCTAAAACGGTGGCGGTCCCTGCCAGGCACCGCTGTAGGGATTACGATGTCCCTTCCCGCCAGTCATTTCATGGCGATTTACATGCCATGAAAAAGCAGGCGGAAAGGGACATTGGGGCCGATAGCAGGCCCACCCTTGCCCCCTGGCACTCAGACATGGGATCATCCCTGCACCATGTGGCAGGCACCACATGGTACCTTCCACATAGTGCAGGGATTTGCAAAATGTGTATTTTTTGTACTGCAGCGTGTGCTGCAGTCTGCAGCACATGTCCCAATATGAAAAATACACTTTTGCATTGTAAATTACATGGCGGGACGGTTCCATTCCCGATATGATGGCGGTCAGACGAAAGTCCGACCGCCACCATAATGAAGCCTTAAGAAAGTAAAACTTATATTTAAACTAAAACTTGCTTGTAAATAAAATAAAAAATGTAAAATTACAAATATTTAACAAAACACTTTTCAATTTCTATCTCTTTACATGTACTTCCTAAACTAAAACACTGCAACTTCGAAAAGTGATCAACTGCCAGAAAAACACCTAATAAAAACCAGCAAAGACAAAGTAAGTATAAATAAATTGTTAAAAAATATAAACTCATCCCAAAAGCAAGTAAAGATAAACCTAATGACCTCAACCTCTATAAACTTTTTTGACAACAGAAAAGAAAGCACCTGCTCAACATTACAACACCCACAATGGAAAAGCTGCAAATCAATGAGAATCATACAAAAAGAACATACATGTAAGTATAAATAATAGAAGTGGTTCAATAATTTTATAATGTATATAACAAGCATTTAAACTTTCAAAAATGTTATTTATTTGTACAATTACCTTACTTTCTGATACAATGACAGAGAGAGCTAAGTATATAACATCTCAGAAAGGAAAGCAGTTACTAGGTCTCATGGGCTACAACTACATCCAAGAACGTACATTGACAGAAAATGTGAATTGGAAATTTACCAAATATTACTCTAATTCATACTGTGGGAGAACCACTACAAAAGATGATGATGTAATTCATTTAAGAGAACACAAATACCCCACACATGTAACAGAAATAGAAGTAAGGGGGGTACTGTAGGAAATAAGAGAAGCAAGCACTAGCTCACAGGAACCCACAACCTAAATCTTTTAAAAATATACTCCCTAAAGTCCACAAACACATCACTGGCCAGCTATCACCTATACCCACTTTAAAATATTTAATTTAACAAACTAAAAAAGCCACCAACGATACTCCTCCTGTCCCTAGAAGATACCAAGACATAGAAATTACTGAACATTTAGCATTGGCACATAATGAAGAACCTTTCATGATATATGACAACCTAAGCAATGATAAACACATTTTGATATTTTCTACAGCAAATAACTTACTAAAACTAGGCCATTGTCAAACCTGTATGATAGATGAGACCTCCAAAATGTGTCCCAAACCTTGGCTAAACATCATACATGGTAAATATCGCAACACAAATATCCCTTTTATCTATGCCCCTACTACTAAATAAAACAAGCAGCACTTACTAGAAACTTAAGCCACATTAAATATAAAACAAATAACTACTACCCACAAAAATAGTCATAGACTTTGAACAAGCCATGATTCAAAGCATTTTAAAAATGTAACCCCATACAGCCATATAAGACTGTTACTACCTTTTCAATAAAAGCTTATGAAGACACCTTCAACAATGTATACTAAGTGTAGAATAGGCTCCAAACACCTAATTTTCCTTTGAAATAAAAAAACTACAGCACTACCCTATGTCCCTGTGAAACAGGTAGCTAACCACTACAATTTACTAATAGAAAGCCCTTTCTTTCAGCAAAACAAAGACAAATTAAGCCTTCTAATGGATTATTTCCAAGACACTTGGGTTGGCAGATTGCATCGCTCTGGACACAGACATCAAACAAATTGCCAGACACCATGGTGGAATGTCTACGACAGCACTTTGGCACAGGAAGCCAAAACAAACAATGCAGAGGAAGGATGGCACAATGCCTTCAAATCCACACTAAGCAGAACCCAACCTACACTGTATAAATATATAGAAGCATTGCAAAAAGAGCAAAGCTACCAGCAACTATGAATGGATCAATCTGTAAGCCAAATTCCACCTAAACTTAGGAAACAAACCCAAAAATGTAAAACATGCAATAGTATAAAGTAAAACCCTTTATCAACAACACAGTAGTTAATTACTTAGACATAATAGCAAAAAGCATATTATAAAATAAATACTAACCTACAAAACTCCCAAAAAGGTATAGCATAATCTTAAACAACATTACAAATCATTGGTGGGGGCATAGCCAGCAAGATGGCCAAACAGCAGTATTGTCTGTGGGTTCAGGCGCCCCGATTCCTATCCTGCATTTATCCTCCCATCACACTTGTCATCCAATAGTCAACTTTATCCCAGACACCCAGGGTGGACGCTGGCAGCAGTATGGGTCACAAATTTGCTCCATCAAGGTCATGGGGACAACGTGGCCTCTGGCTAGGTGGGTGTGGTGACTTTGACACCAACCAAGATGGCGGCGGCCGGGTAGTGAAGCGCCCCACTGGTTGGAATTCAGTGGCGACAGCAGGACGGACACTGTCGGACAACCCAGGTGGCCTAAACTGCCTTGTTCATGCTTCAACCCTTCACCCTTCTGATGCTGGGGGTGAGTTGATGATCTGGCTGGCTTGGTGGACATGCGTAACAGGGAGTAGAGGCGGCCCAGAGGCGATCCAGACAGAGGCGGGGGGAGTGGGCCTGCTAAACCCAATCTGTCGAAAAGGTCGGAGGGGCTCCCTGACGCTGCAGAAAGGGGTTCCTCCCGCAGTTGGTGTCTTTCATAGGGCAGTGGACGATATCCCCCACAGAGAGTGACAGCGGGAGGCCGGACCAGCACATGGGGCTTTGACCAAGGGGGAAAGGTCCACTTAACTTGAACGGACATTCCTTGCAGGAAGGTCCCCCGACCTACCTTCTTCCTCACCTCCTTCTTCACATTGCACGTTCCAAGTCTTTTCTCCCATGGCCAGCTCCACAACGCATATATCACCTTATGGGGTCCCGCAGGGCTCCATTCTTAGCCCTTTATTGTTCAATATCTATGTCAGGCCTTTGGCCGATATTGCAGAGGAAGCTGGATTGTCTATTTTTTCTTACGCCAATGACACCCAGATTATTTTTTCCCTCTGTGCGGAACGGGCCTCCAAAGCATCTCCTCTTCAGACTGGATTAAGGAATATTGCAGGTTGGATGCAAGCCAACCTGCTAAAACTTAATGGGGAAAAAACTGAAGTGCCAATTCTGGTGAAGAACAAGGATCTCTGGGGTCCTCAACATTGGCCCACGGAAATGGGTTCCTGCATCAGGTCCGCAACCTAGGCTTTATCATCGATGAAAGTCTATCAATGAAGCAGCAGGTCGTGAAAGTGGCCTCAACATGCTTCACTATCCTTAAATGGCTCAAAAAAATCCTTTGGCTGTTGCCTGGTCCCACTCAAAGAACTGTAGTCCAGGCTCTTGTCACCTCGAGGCTTGATTATGGCAACATCCTGCATTTGGGAGTCAATAAGGAGGTGCTACGCAAACTGCAAGTGGTGCAGATTGCTTTGCCAGGTCCCCATATCAGCTTCCATCTCAGGATATATGCGGGACCTTGACTGGCTCAGGGTGGAGAATCGTATTAAATTCAAGGCCCTGAGCTATATGTTTAGGATCAAAACTGGCAAAGCACCACAGTACCTGAATGCCTTAGCTCTTCCCTACTTACCCACTCGTCTGCTTCGTTCCTCTACTCAGGCTAAATTCATGGTCCCTAGGATCAGACTATCGCGAATGGGCGGTTGGTCCTTTTCTTGCCTTGGCCCCTCTTTATAGAATTCCCTTCCGTTGTCACTTCGAATTGAAACAGTTTACGAGAACTTCCGTAAGGGTGTAAAGACTTGGCTGTTTAACTAATAGATCTTTCTTTTTTTCTCCCCTTTCTTTTGGTCCTGTCAGGCGGCGCCGGGAAACTTCCGGGTAGCTGTGGGCCTTATAAGTTTAAAAATAATAATAATCCTTTTCTGGACTATAATTGGACCACTAGGGCCACAACAGCAGAGGAGCCTTGCACTTCCCACTCTGGCAGGGCGGTATTGTACTGCTGGTTGGTGCCACTGAGACTGGATAGACAACGGAGGAAGGGGGAGTGTTTGCCTTGTGCTTGACAGACTGTTTTTGAACAGGCCTTGTGCACTGATCCTTTCTCTCAGTGGTGGTGATGCAGCCATGGCGATGGCCAAAGATAACAGGGAAGACAGGAAAAAATGGACCGGTATACAAAAGTAGTGGTTTTACTGGCAGAGGTATAGGCACCCAATATGCTGGACAACGTGCGCTGCTTCTGGTGAGTCATTCCTCCTGAGAAGCACTGAAGGGGAGGAAGGGAGTGGTGAGATCCAAGGTATCCCTCTTGAGACAAGACCTGCGTAATGTGTCCAAATGGAAGCTGCAGTCCAGGGGCTCCAGAAGTATGTGGCAAGTGTCCGTGCCATTGCTAAGGATGTGGTCTGGAGGCTAGACGACGCTGATAATGGTGCACAATACAATACCCTATGCTTTGTGGGCTTCCAGAAGGGTACTAACATTGGTGCCCTTCTGGACCCCTGAATGAGAGCGACCCTTCCACCTAAACAGCTCTCGTGTTTTGTAATAGAATGCGCCCACAGATCGCTGGGTGGGAAGCCCCCATGGGGCCCCTTCCTCGGCCAGAGATAGCGAGATTTTTGAATTTCCTTGACCAGGACATGATTTTTTGGGAAGTGCGGCGCCAAAGTAAAATTCACCAGGAGAACTCAAAAATCCTGGTATTTCCGGACTACACATGTGAAGTTCAGAAGCAGTACCATACCTTTGCTTCTGTTATGTTATGTTATGTTAGTAGTGTTTTATAGAGCGCTCGTTCACCGGATTGGTTTCTTGGCGCTGGATCTAGGAAATGCCAGAGAGATGGAAAGTTCAATTGTAAGCCTGACCATGCAACCAAGTTTTAAGCAGTTTTCTAAATTTAAGTAGGTCAGTAGTAGACCTGATTTCCAGCGGGGTAGAATTCCATAGCTTAGGGGCCGGGGTGGCAAACCTGGCACCTCCTTGTCGCTTTAATTTGAAGGTAGGGATTGATAGTAGCTGAAGGTGAACAGAGCGAAGGTTTCGCGAAGGGGTGTATCTAGAAATGAGGTTGTCTATGATTCCAGGACCCTGACCATGCAGTGACTTGAATACGGATGTATGATAGTACATCGCAAACCATTACAATGCGTGCTTTTAGCACGCAGTTTCCACATCGCAAAGACTTTTACTTCGCACGATTTTCCACCGCATGGCGTTTCAACGCCAATGTTGTTTACCCTATAGCACAATCCATTAGGACGCATACAGGTATTTCGCACGCCATTACAACGCGTAATGTTTTCTCTTTTTGGCTCGTAAACTCCCTGGAATTCGGCTGCAGCGAAACCCGGGCTTTTTGTGTGGTGGTGTTGTCTTGTAATAGCAGTACATTTACATGACAATTTGCATTTACAATTATGGCTAAAAGTACTCCGGTTTTGAACTCGATATCAGCGCGTTGTAATTGCTTGCGATGTAAATGTAAATGCGCAGTTGTAGCATGCGTTCTAAAAGCATGCGATGTAAAGACTCCCGCGATGTGAAAGTTGCGTTGCGAAGGCACCGCGTGAAATTACCGTCGTTGTAATGGGTGTCTCCCCTTGAATACCAGGCAACAAGTCTTAAAAGCACATCGTTGGGGCATAGGAAGCCAGTGCAATTCCCTCAGAAGGGGGGAAGCATGATGCCATCTAGGTTGCCGGTATATCAGTCTAGCCGCCTGGTTTTGGACTATCTGCAGCCGTTTCATAAGACCAGCTGGTAATCCAAGGTAGATTGCATTTGAGTAGTTGAGCCGCCATAGAACCATGGCCATTACAACCTGTACCAGCGTGGCTTGGGTCAGCAATCTGCATATCTTTCTGATTTTTCGTAACTGGTGAGTGCAGGACGATATAACAGAACCCACTTGCCTTTTTAGGGACAGGTCGTTTGATATAATAACTCCAAGGCTCTTGTCAGAAGAGGAGGGGGTGGGGGCTGGGCCCAGTTCTCCTGGCCAATAGTGAGAGCCCCAGAATTTCTGGCTGCCACCTGTCAAGATTAATTCAGTCTTTCCTGGGTTTAGTTTTAGATGATTTCTGTCCATCCAGTGACTAATGAACCGCATGGTTGATTGGAAATCCGAGACCGAGAGGGGTGAATTATCAACGGTGAAAAACAAATCTGTGTGCACTGCAGCTGCATAACATGTTGCTCTTTCCAGCAAAGCTACAAGTCCCCTATTAGGGAAACTCAATCTTTTTCCACTCGCTGGAGGATGCGATGGCTTGGTTAGAGGAACGCCAGCGGCAGACGAGATGAGAGTGGGGGGGGAGGGCGGCCTGGCTTGCGCTCCCTCTAGGAGGAGTGTGCTTAACCAAAGGGCAAACTGTCAATAAGGAGTAGGTGAGGTCAGACCATGACACTGGGCCGCAGAGGGACTCCGCTGTTGGATTCGTTGTGAGAGAGGATTCCGGGGGTGTCCTCTGACTCGGCAGGAGAGATGAGACTGGCATCAAAAAAGACCAAAAAGTACAGAGCCCATGGGGATCTGTCTCCTGGCTCTATAGAGGGAGAGCTGACATCCGACTCACACACTTGCTATAGCCATCAACAACTTGGAACACAAACTATCGTAGCAGACTTTCCCGGTAGAGGACCCGATACTGGACCCATGGGAACAAAACACATGAGATGGCACGTTGAGCTGGGAGGGACAAGAGAGACCTGTTTTCATCCCCCAGAACTCTCGGGAGGAGCAGAGATTGTTCTTTTAAGTGTTATTATTATTGGTGTTTCGGAGTTGAGGAAATGGTGGGCTACAGGCCTCTCATACTCTTTGCTTTGGTAAGGTGGTTTTGTGCAAGGAGTGGACAGTGGGAGTGGGCCACAGGGGTTAGTTGTTCTTTTTTGTTACTATGTTTTTTGGAGGGAAGACATTACAGCGATTGCCTACCCATGGCACTAGAGGGTGATACTCGAACACGCAGTACACCATCTTTGAGCTATAGCACTGCCCAGACCTTTAGAGGACATAGGTCTCACAATCCTGACATGGAAAGTCAATAGATATTGTAACAGAGTTATGCAAGGCCTAGTGGTGCATTGCAAAAAACAGCTTCAGCCTGACTTGGACCTTCTCCAGGAGACGTTTCTCCAGGGGACACAGTGCAGGTTCCTGGGGAGGGAGGGTTTATACCACACTGGCTCATGTGGGATACACTTCAGGGTCAAGGGGATGTAGCCATGTTGATCAGGGAGAATCCTCCATTTCAAGAAGCCAAGGACAGACCCCAATAATAGATTTGTGGGGCTGCAAGGTTACCTGGGATGCACCAAGATGACCTTATTGTGCATGTAAGTGCCGCCAAGGTTACAGACACCTACCCTGGCTAAGTTTATGGACACACTCCTTGAGGCGACTTCCACATTGCACATATGTTAGAAATGGGGGTCTCTAGTTGGCAAGGGCTTGCACCTTTGTCCAAGCAGGGACCCTTCTTCCTAGTCAGGTTGAGAGAGTTACACTCCTAAAATAACCCCTGCTCACCCTCTTGGTAGCTTGGCACAAGCAGTCAGGCTTATCTTAAAGGCAGTGTGTAAAGCATTTGCACATAACCAACAGTAATACAATGTAAGCACTACAAACGGACACCACACCAGTTTAGAAAAATAGACAATATTTTATATACTTAAACAAGACGAATTACGATAAAAATCCACAGTACAGTACTTTAAAAATAGATGCGTTGCAAGATGTTTTTAAATTGCAAAGATACGTTGAAAACACAGTTCCTTGATGTTGATAGCTCTGTCCGGGGCTATCGCGGCGTCGTGAACACACAAATCCAAACAGTTCTGGCTGACTCCGGCGTCGCGGGTCGGCTACGGTGTCGGGAAGACCCGCAAAACAGTGCCTTTCAGAAATGCAGGGCGTCGATGACCTCTCGTTGGGCTTCCGAAAAGAGGGCGTCCGCTGGCGTCGGTTCCGGAGGTCAGTGCAGGAGTCGGGGTCCTCGCTGTCACACGCGTTGCAGGTCGATCTCCTCTCTGATGGAATCAGGAGCGCTGGCGTCGGCAGGCGCCGAGTGCTGCAGCGGCGCTGGCGTCGAGTCTGGCGTGGAGCAGCCTCGTCGGGGATACCAAGGCATCGTCGTGAAGCAGGGCGGTATGGAGTGCGGTGCCCACAGGTCACGGTGGGAGCAGCTGCTCGGTGGCGGCGTCAGCAGGCATTGTCTGTGAGACCAGGGTTGCGGTGGGGCGTTGCGGAATTGCTCTCTGCGGTGCCAAAGCTTCGGCGTAAAGCGAGGCGGTGCGGAGTGTGGTGCCCACAGGTCGCGCTGCGAGCAGCGGCTTGGTGGCGGCAGGCAGCATCGGTGAGACCAGGGTTGCGGTGCGGCGTTGCGGCAGTGCCCTCTGTGGTGCCTTCAGGACACGGAATCGGCAGCGGCGTCGTAGACAGCATCAGGCTTGAAGTCTTTGCTGGTCCTGAGACTTCTTGAACAGGGGGCAAGCTCTACCTCAAGCCCTTGGATACACTCTCAAAAGTAGATTGCAGAACGTTCAGTCCTTTCACTGTCCAAAACAGAAGCAGCCACTGTAGGCTAACACAGCAAAGCACACAGCAAAGTGGTAGTTCCTCCTCACAGCTTCTCCGGCTCTTCCTGGCAGTCTTCTTGATCCCAAAGAGTTCTAAAGTTCTGGGGTTTGGGTCCCCCTTTTTATCCTAAATTTCTCTTTGTTCTCTGAAGGCAGAGAGGCCTTTGCCTAGTCCAAACCAGTTCTGGTCAGTCCTGGAACACTTTGTTGACTAGACTCCTTCTTTCCTTTCACAGTGTAGGCCAGGGACATCAGACGCATCACAGGAGGTGGAGCCAGCATTGTGGAGGGAAGGCCCAGTCCTATTCAGGTCCCAGGTGCCACTCCTCCCACCCATCTACATGTAGATGTTGCCATTCAGCCCTGTGCTGACTCACCCTGTCTCCTGGAATCCCCCAGATCATGTCACTCAAACTCCAGACAAGGAATACACAACCTAGCAGAGGCAGGCTTGGCTGGTTAGGCAAGAAAATACCTACTTTCTAAAAGTGATATTTTCAAACACTGAATGTTAAAACCAACTTTACTAAAAGATGCATTTTATCATTCTGAGTTCAGGCATACTAAACTCGAATTTCTAGCATGTTCCCTTGGTTAGTTAAGATTATAGAGAACAGGTAGCCTTGCAATAGTGAAAACGAAGTAGACTGCAATTCACTATCAGGACATACCTCACACACCAGGGCATGTCCTACCTTACACATACAATGCACCCTGCCCATGGGGGTACCTTGGGCATACCAGAGGGGTGACTAACATGTAGAAAAGGGAAGGTTTAGGGTCTGGCAAGTGTGTGCACTTGCCAAGTCGACATGGCAGCCCCAGGCTGCACACAGGCTCTGCAATGGCAGGCCTTAGGCACACTTTATGGGCTGTTTGCGTGGGTGGCAGAATCCAGTGCTGCAAGCCCAACAACAGCATTTTATCTATAGGCCCTGGCACTCACAGTGCCTTTTACTAGGGACTGACACATAGATCAAATAGGCCATCATGGAAACACCAATCCATAACACATTTTATACAGGAGCACTGGCACTTTCCCACTGGACAGCAGTGAGGAAAGTGCGCAGAATCATTACACCAGCAAAAACAGAGTCAAAAATGGGAGGTCAGAAAGCAAAAAGTCAGGGAAAAAATGTCAAAAGATGCCAAGTCTAACAACATACTGGGTGGAGATTGTAACAATGTCATGGCCACTGACCTCGACCGCTCTGAGACCCCTGTTGCCCTCCCTCCACAGTCTTCGGCATTGGCACAATTTGTTGGTTCTGTGTGGTCTGTGGTGGCGCAGGCATCCATCAGTTAAAACGTACTCCAATATTTCGGGACCCACAGGGTTTATTTTTGGCTGGATTATGTGTTTGCCCCTGTGGCAGAGGCTTGGGAAATTCTGCAGGCAGAGTTTCTGGCAAGGGGCCTGTCGGACCATTCGCCCTTTGTTAGCCAAGATGGGAAGGCTTAGGAGACTGGGGTCATCTGGGTGGAAGCTGAATGCCTGGGACTTGAGGGATCGAGAAGTTGGAGCCACAGGGTTGATTTAGAGTTTTATTTTGCCAAAATTGAAAGCTCAGTCTCCTCTAAGATGGTAATGTGGGAGACGTGCAAGGCCGTGCTTGATGATAGAGCACAAAACCTGGTTGCACAAAAGAAGCAGAGGGAGGTAGCAGAACTCGAGGATCTGGAGAACCAGATCCTACAACTGGAAGGGGCGTTGGGGTCCACAACAGATCCCCTTGTTCTTAGCAAGATTGCAGCCAAACAAACTAAATACCAGGATCTGGCACAGGAAGGGGCAGACAAACAAATGATGGTGATTCGTCACTGATTGTATGAGACAGGGGATTAGGTGGACAAGCTCATAACATGGCTAAGTAGGAGGGAAATGGAAGCCCGTGGGTGTAAACTATCACTAGTCAGGAGGAGGATTCATGTGACACGGATTCGGGTCTAGCAGAGGAATTCACCTGTTAGTGCAAATCATTCAATAGGGCCTGACCACTCCACAGACACTGCCAGCATTAAGCAGTACCTGGCGAAGGTCCCCATCCGTGTGCTTGATGCTGAGTCCCCAAAGGCCCTGGAGGAGGATTCAGCACTGATCGAGGTTTAGACAACTATTGCTAAATTAAGACTAGGCTAGTCACCGGGACCTAATGACATTCTGGCTGAGTTTTATAAACAGTACGCTGGATTAATGTGGCCTCACCTGCTGAACTTATTTGTGGATACTGGGAAGCAGGGGACATTACCCCCGAACCTCAGGAGAGCCACTATTACGGTGATACCCAAGGACGGAAAACCTAGGGAATGGTTTGACTCATTCTGCCGAATCTCGCTGCGTAGCATTGAAGTCAAAACCTAGGCTACGATTTTAGCTACACGGTATCTGCTGGTCATTACACCTTTAATCCACAGATATCAATTGGGATTTAAGCCTATCAGGTCAACTTGGTTTAACTTGCAGCGCACACACTATTGACTGGCGACAGTTCAAGACAGACAGGGCCCCTATGTATTTCTCTACCTAGACGCCTAAAAGGCGTTTAACATGGTACACTGGCCCTTCATTGAGCAGACGATGAAGAGGTTTGCGTTCAGCCTAAATTATAGGAAGTGGGTGGCAGTGCTGTACCAGGATCCTGTAGCACCGGTTTGAGTGAATCAGGTGTTGTCTTCTGAGTTTCTGATTGAGAGGGGGACCAGACAGGGATGCCCCCTGTCTCCGCTTCTATTTGCCCTTACAGTCAAATCCCTGCCCTGCACTGTGAGACCACATCCCAGAGTCAAGCGGTTCAGCTTATCCGCTGCGAATGAGGTATAAGAGAAAATATCGCTCTATCTGAGAATCTCCTTTTGTACATTACCTAACCGACAACCATGATCCTGGCGCTCTTCCAGATCTTTGAGAAATATGGAGCACATTCTGGCTATAATTCTAACTGTGACAAATCGGTGCTATTCGACCTGCAGGGGCAGGTAGACCTATCACTACTTCCAGGGCGAGATGCATCACTGGTGGGTTTTAAATATCTGGGGATGTTCTTGTCCCCATGGAGGGAGCTGTGTTTCTGCCGTAATCTAGAGAGAGTGATATTGAATATTCAAGTTGATGCTGGTAGGTGGAGGGGACTGCCCCTCTCTTTGATGGGATGGGTGGCCCTCTTCAAGATGATAATGCTACCATAGCTGCTTTATGGACTACAGAACACATAGTGCCAGGTGGCACACAACATATTTACCACAATAGAGGCAGGAAATGAGATCCCTGATCAGGAATGGGGGATACCCTACAGTGTCATTTAAAATGCTGCAGCACAACCCCTATAACCGGGGGATTGCTATCCCCGATGCTGAGGAGTTTTATTGGGCAACTGACCTAATTAACATAAACAACTTGATTTTTGCACCCCAAGACCTTTCAACCTTTATGCTGGAAAGGGCAATGCTGGAGCCAAGATTGATTGCATCTGCACTATCTCTTTGGTGGGAGGGGGGCACAAGGACTTCGACCGGCAACCCACATGGCCCTGGTGACCTGGAACAAGACCAGAAAGACGATTGATTGGGCACGTAAAATTACTAGGGAAACACCCCTTTAGAGAGGACCATGGCTTGGCGAACTGAAGAAGCTCTGGGGGTTTGGGACCTGGGAAACCATTGGCTTCATATTAGAGAGCGGAGACATAATGCCCTTCTCCACTTTTCAGTGGAAATACCAACTGCACCTGATTCAATTTCTGAAATATGCTAAAATTAGATATGCCTGGCTGGCTGAAAGACTGGGGGGGAGAATACAGAGATCTTGTATTATGCTCCCCTAGAAGGAGAGACACTTATAGTGGCGATAGGGAAAGGAGCAATTTGCTTTGCTTTATATAGAAGACATGAAATAATAATTTGCCAGGCACTCTGTGTGAGGTGGATGCGAAATGTGGGGGATCACGAGGACATCAACTGGGAGGGGGCATTGATGCATCCTAGAGAAGTTGCCATAAAGTCTTGACTGTAGTTGATTCAGTTTAAAATACTGCATAGGGTTTATTATGACCGGCACAGGTTACATGGAATGGGGCGGGCTGCCACGCCGACTTGCTTGCGCTGCTCTGCGGCCAGAGGGACATTCATGCAGACACTCTGGGAGTGACCCTCATGTAGACATATTGGGCAGCGATTATTCAGGAGCTCAGTACTGTACTGGAGATTACCCTCCCACAAGACCCGAAATACGTTCTACTGGAAATTCTGAATGATGTAGATGCACCGTGTTTTAAGCTTCTCTTTAGTTCCCTGGGCCTAGTGGGGGCCAAAAGGGACATGGTCAGGGAAAGGAGAGCACCAGAAGTACCAACCATTTATGATTGGAGGCGGGCGATGGATCTCCATATGGCAGTGGAGTAGGTTACATACCGCAGCAGGGGTTGCCCCCGTAAGTTCCATAATATATGGAGTGCTCGAGAGAGTATTATGGGTTGGGGTTTTAGGAGGACAGTCCCGGACCAGCCTTAAGCTTGGAAGCTACATCAGCATGCCCATATTAAGGGGTGACTGGTTGCAAACTTGAGTTACTAATTACTTTCCATTGTACTTTAGGCACCCTACGATTTGTGTAGGATGAGATGGGCAACGTTGTATACTCCCTTCAAGTTTGTACTGACACTGATGCACGTTGTGCATACCATTGTATTTTCTTTTTGATTCATGCATATAAATACAAAATATATTAAAAAAACAAACATTACAAATCGTTTTTTTAAATAAATAATAAACATATTTTATTACATCAGTCTAAACATTAAATAAAGCTCCAATGTTAAGTAAGACTGAGATAAAATAATATATAAATTATTTACAAGAAAAATCTAAACCTTGCTAACCAAAAAGGTCAAAGAACAAATTCAATCTATCATGTAAAATAAATACAACACACAAACCACACATTTACAAATAAAAATCACATAACATTTATACAAACAATAAAAAAGAACTCTTCCCACTCAAAACAATTAAAATAAATATGCATTACTGTTCTGTAGCTGCATATTTCCTCTGTATCCACGTAGTCAAAAATACTACCAAAAACAGGAAAAAAGTTTTTCCGAAAAAATGCAAAAACAAAGCAAATCCAACAGAGATCCACTGAAACAATGAAAGTGTTTAAAAAAAGGAAAACTCGAAAAAGGAAATAAAAATGAAAAAGAATGGTTTATTTGAAACTAAAAGTGATTTCCTTAAAAAATTTTTAGATGTTAACTATCGATGCACATAGGACACGTGCATGGACAAAATCCTGAAAAAACACCCGCAAAACACATACATTCCCAAAAATAAATATATATTTGACTTAATCATTAAAAAATATAACATAACCTAACAATACATTACTAAAACAGTGTACGCAAAACCCCAAACTACACATTAGTAAAAAACACTACTATGGACAGAAACCTCACTAACTACACTATAACTAACCTCTAAACCCCCTGCCCCTGGCCTGCACTCCTAGGGTGCGCAGGAGCAGAGCGGGGGGCACTCCTTTAGGTCTCTGGCCCCTGCCCTATGGAACTCTATTCCACTCACGACGCGCAGCACACAAGATCACGGGGCATTTCGAAAACAGATCCAAACCTGGCTATTTTCATCCATCTAACACAAGAGTGTGTACTTGCTGCGTTCTTGTTCCCTTGGCTTTTAGATACAGACTTCACTCGGCTGTCTCTCCATCTGGCAAGCATCTCTTTCTCTGGTTATCCGTCCGCGAGAAGGGACTCCCCGATGTTGGGACAGCCATGCGCTACACAAGCACTTTTAACATAACATAACAACATACCCTCTCTACTTCAAAAACCTATCAAAAAACCTTTAAAAAGGAATTACCTGGTTTGATGAACAGCAGCACCTTACCGCAACCTGGATCCAGGAAAAAAGACAAAAATGACACAGATAGACTACAAAATAGAGGGTAGTCGTAAACAAAAATAGCCGCTAAATGACACTAAAAAAAGACTACCTCCCCATAGAAATGAATGGGAAAGAAATTAAAAATGTTAAATAAATGTATTAAAAAATTAAAAGACATTATTAAACATGTAAAACATGTCAAAAAATGTTGTACAAAACTGTAACATATATGAAATTATTTAATATGAACTGCAAAAACGTATTTTAAATATGATTTCTATTTTTTATGTTATAATAAAATTGCATTACAAATGTTTGATTTGTCGGTATATAAATGTTTGTTTTTAACTAGTAATATATATGTTTGAAAATATAAAAATATACATTAAATAACTTTGAAAACATAAATAGAATTAGAAAAATGTGTAATTAATAATATTATTAATTACAAACCTACAACAATTGTTATCATTATATTTATAAACAGCTGTGAAGGCTGATCGGTTCCCCTTAAGGAAGAAGCATTCTTCATCAGTTCGTGGTTTGATTGGGGGACTAGGTGTCAGACAGGTTCCAATGAGTTGGAGGCAGTTAGTTGCCAAAACATTCCGCAGCTCAGAGTCAGTTTGTTAGCAGCCGCGCAAATTCCAACATGACGGCTATGCAGAGAAACTTAGCGTTTCAGTGTTTCTCTCCTCCGAGGCAATTGCTGGTTATCGTGCTCGCGCACCTGAAGCGCCTCGCACTTCAACCATCATTCAACCGGAGAAGCAACGTTATTCCAGAGTTCCTCACAAGAAAAGTTGCGAGAGATATTTCGCTCGCTTTTTTCTTAGAAGAGTCCAGTATTAGATAGTTCCGTAGGTCAGTAAGCGGTTCCCTTTGCCGCCGTTGAGGGAGAACAAAGGTATTTTTTCCTTGGGACCTGAGGGAGTCCTGTTCAGTGGATTCCCGGAGCAGTCCGCCTTGTCACCTTTTTTCCTTGCTTGTTAGCAATATCCTAGTCAGGAATTCACCCAGAAATTCAGAAAAGAAAAGGCATTTTCGTTTGCTGTCAGCATGGAGACATTCAATATATGATTTTTCCTTCAGAGACAGAAAAGAATCTGTTTGCTACATTACCTCCATTCAACTGTAGACTAGAGTCTTCATTTTCTTTATAAACATTGCTAATACAGAAAACTAATTGCAGAACTCATAGCGCAGAACTTTCCAGACAGCGCTACGAAAGGCACAGAGTCTCACCATATAATTAAACCTCTAAAACATGAACTCGCACTTACCTGCAGTGCTCTTCCTACTTGTCTACAAGTAGGTATAAATATATATATATTTCTACTTAGCAACTCTACTGGCACAGTTCCTTCATCCGCATTCATCTGAAAGAAGAAAAGAAAGAAGACGAGTGTTAGTGACTCAGAGTTGACAAGATACAACATATAATAAGGCAAATACATATACAGAGAGAAGCTAGTCCGCAGAGTAACACAGGTACAGGGAAATCTTACTATACAATATATAGAGAGAAATATTGAGTATATATTGTCTGAGTAGTGTACAGAGTAATCTTGTGTTTGTAATTACAGGTGCTAGGAGACCAGATTGAGGAAGAGCTCCAGAGGTGGCACCGCTGTGGCAGTCTCTCTATTTTTCCAATCCCCTTTCCCCTCTTCTCTGCGGGCAGAGTGTACTCTTGTGCATAGCGTGGATGGGGAGTTGGGAAATTATTGTCCAAGCAGTAATTCAGCCCTTCTGATCCCGCGGAGGCACAAGTTCAGGTACCTAGTCCGACAGATTGAAGTGCCTACTAATAATCCTACACCTGGGCAGAATGGCTGAAGGCATAGACGTTAAAGCTTTGGCGTCTGTTTTAGAAGGGTTGCAGAAGCAGTTGAGTGAAACTAGGGAGGAGGTTAGGAAATCTATTCAGGAAGCTAGTTTTCTTCGACAAAAGTTTGAGGAGTTTTCAGTTGGTACCAGTTCTAGTACTAGAGAACAAAAATCCCAGTCTTTCACTTCTTCTCCCTCAGCAGCAGAGTTAACTACCCAAGTGATCCATGCCATCTCCCCAACTATTCCATTGCACCCCACCGAGAAGTTTCATGGGGACCCACACAAGGCACAGATTTTCTTTCTTTACGCAGTGTTCTTTACATTTCTTGTGCAGGCCTATAATATTCAAGGAAGATCAATCCAAGGTAGCTTTCATATTGTCTTACCTGAGTGGAGATGCCGCTGCTTGGGCCATGCAAAATGCGATGCAGCGCGCGCAACGAAATTCGTTTTATTTATTTAAATGTGTACTTACCTCCGTTCATCCATATTCCGGTGTTTACATTTCCCCAGCCCCGCCCCTCCCCCGCCTCACCGCCCCACGGAACTCCCTCCACGGACCGCTACTGTCTGGTGGCCTAGCATGGAAGCTCAGGTGAGGCAGTATGTGGCATCTTGTGAACAGTGTGTGTAAGGGAAGGCCAGTAGACAGGCTCCTCAGGGACTGTTAATGCCCCTCCCTGTAGCCCCATAGCCTTGGCATACAGTCTTTATGGACTTCATTGTAGACTTGCCTTCTAGTCAAGGATATTCCACCATTTGGGTGGTGGTTGACCATTTTACCAAGATGAGCCACTATATTCCTTTAGCAGCTCTTCCAAACGCAGTCCAGTTAGCAAACTTGTTCACCCAACACATTGTTAAGGCACATGGAATTCCAAAGGTGGTGATTTCCGATTGGGGATCACAATTTGTGTCTCACTTTTGGAGATCATTTTTGAATAGTTTGGGAGTGGATTTCCGCTTGTCTACCAGTTTCCATCCTGAGACTGATGGACAGACGGAAAGGGTGATCAGGATCTAGAGCAATACTTGGATCAGGAGGGAGATTGGTCCGCTTTGCTCTGGACAACAGAATTTGCCTATAATAATTCCGTACACTCTTCCACTGATTTTACTCCCTTCTTCTTTAATTATGGCAGGCACCCAAACATGTTAATTGGTAAGATTGAGATTGAGGTACTGTAGTGTAGTTCCTATTTCCCTTATAGGCTCTGCGCATTGGAATAATATACACTATAGTTGTGGCATAGGACTGAGGTCAGTATGCCTCTATCAAGTACATTAAACTTAATTACTTTATGTGGCAGCTAACTCAGCGGTCACTAGAAACGTCTCGAATAAACAAGAAGGGAGTCGTTTCTGACAACCGCATAAACATGACAACTTTGTTTCCCTTAGAATCGGAACTGTCTCAGAAACGTGGAAACAATAGATAACAGTATCACTCAGTCAATCGTGCATGCTTAGTTTCTTCAGAGTTACACAGAAATAGATAGACGGGCGTTTCAATAAAAAGGGTTTATTGAACAATCTTATTTCTCGTGTAAGAGATATGAGCTGTTACAATCGCAAGACAGTATACGAGATATAATACATACAGCTTGAGCAGTAAGAAGAAATAATACTGCAATAGCATTGTCTTTTAGCTATGACATATATTCATATATACATACATAAATAACACAGGCTAAAATGTGAATACTCGTCTGGTGCTTCTAAATAGTTCTAGCCCTGGGTACCCAAGCTAAGTGTAGGACGAGGTAAGAAGTAGGTGCTTTTTTCTATAGTATGGTTAGCTATAGTTTGTATGTGTCACAGGACGGGATGCCCGGGGAGGCGCTACCTAGAATGGTGGACTGGTGGGAGGAGCAACCTGATCACTCAGCTCTCTTTTCTATACAGCAAGATGAATGGTTGTCAATGACACATAAAGGCAGCGAGAGTCCCAGTGATCTGGAGTACTGTACCTTTAACTGAGACAAAAGGGTGTACGACTCTGCCCTTGTCCATGACGTGGCCGTCATCACACAAACAAAAGACGACGTATACCGGAAGGAGGTGTGTCTCTACACCGGAGAGAGAAAGGAGCGAGAGGAGCGACGGAGTGAGGAAAGCGGTAGCCAAATTAACAAGGGAGAAGTCAGAAAGCGAGAAGAAATGCGAAAACCATCTGGCGAGGCAGACGTCGGGAGTCCGAAGACGTCAGGAGAGCCGAGGAGCGGCCAGGACGGCGCTTCGCCCAGCCACGCAACAATTCCTGGGTTGCGTAGGGAGGCGGGAGAGACCGGACGACTAGGGGATTAATCCTCTCCCTTGGGTCCTGTGCCTTTAACTACCCCCTGCCCCACAATATCACTACCATGTTTTTCTTTAGGCTTCGTCACTGGGTTTTTTAGGTGCTCCTTCACTACCCCATCCCGCCGTATATCAACCGGCCAGGACACATACCCAATCTCTTTCCTTTTTGCCTCGTGTCACCGCCCATTGTGGACCAGGGTCGGGATCCCAGAAGGTCACGAGGCTCGCCCTGACGACACCGGGTGAGAGGAGGAGGACTGCGGGAACCGAAGACCATCCTCTGTTGTTTGTTGTTGTTTTTGAACTTTCGTCCTGGCATTGAGAAAGAAACTTATACGCAAAATAAAACCTTCCCTAACTCCACATAGAGTTGTGTCTGTTCACGTTGACCCGCTAACCGTATGCCAAGAGTCCCTCTAGGTTCTAGTCTGCTCCATACCTTAAAATGGGAGAGGTGGGAATCTCTTTCCGTATCTCAATCTCTAACACCCCGCGAAGGGAGTCAGAACACTGGAAGCTGGATTCTATGCGAGCAGGATGACAGCGTCAGTGCGCCAGGTGGGGAGTTGAATTCCTTCCGAACTTGTTGTGGCGAGCCGTATCGAGCTGTGCAGCCGAGCCGTTGTTTGCCATGGTAAGTAAAGGTATATTTATACCTGGAAGGTGCCTAGGAATGGTAGCATTGACGTAAAGTCGGGCAGAGGAAGACGTCATGAATGAACCCCTAAGGAATAGTAGTTCATGCATAATAAATGAGTTCTTGGAGAAATCAATATTTCAAGCAGGAAAAGTCCCAATGGCTTAAGGGTCTGGTTTCTAAGAACTCTTTGTGACGTGGGATGGACGGATGTAGGTGACCATGCCTGTATTTGGATAACATTGCTAATACCTAAATAAGGACTGGGATTCTATGCCTAATTAAGGGCAATGTGAGTTGTGCCTATATAAGGGCATGATTCGGGAAACCTATGAACGGGTACCTAAACGAAACACAACACCCACTCCAGTTTCGAATGATCGACATTACTAAATGCTAAACATGCTAAACATATGAAAATAGAGTATCACATGAATTGCTAAAAACATGTCTAAAACATATTTTTAAAAAGCATTTAAAACTGTTGCTTTGCATGAAATGCAATGGTGCTGTACATATCAAAGCAATGTTTCATTCAAAGCAAATGAATGGACATAAATATATACACATGACGAAATCGCTAGTAATTACAGAAGAAAAAGTACAAAAACCATTTCATGTCAAATTACATAAATTAGGTTATTGTGACAAGGTGACAATGTGTCTCTGGAAGTGTTCAAAGAAGTCTGTTCTCTATGAATAGTTCTACTGTAAGCAGATTACTGTGCCATAAAAAGAAAAATTCAATTTCCGAAGAAAAAAATTAAACATAGGAAATAGTTGCAAGGTTTGTCTTTGTTTTGAAAAAGGAAGGCCAAATTCGTAGCTTTCCCGGTACACTGTGAGCCAAATCAAAAGTCAGTGTATGGGGCTGGTGAAAACATGAAATCCTCTATTCCTGTAGACAAAAAATCATCTACCGATGTAGGTGATAGTTGGCATACCTCGTTTAGAAGATTAACCGCACATAGATGCGAAGCATCGCCTTCAGCATTGGATACAACAGCAATGTTCGTTTCCGATGTTACCTGTGTGCCCGTTGATTCCTCTCGTACCTCAGAAGTAGCAATTTGTGTCTGTGAGATCTCCGTTATCGGGTCCAGCAGAGTATCGATATCCGTTGGCATGACTGATGGGAGTGTTAGACAGATGTCTAGCACGCATTCTCACCGCAAAGCAGGCATCGTAGAACAGGTAAGATGCAATCTTGCCAGATTGGTCCGAATGACAGAAACCAAGTTGTATTTAATTCTCATAGACGAGATAAACCCAATATCTGTACTATGCACTCACAACACTTCCTCTCCAGGAGAGCTTTCTCCAAGTCGCTGGTGGATTGGCTTGCCATAGCGTCGCAGTAGGAATAAAAACAGGATTACTGCAACAAGTGCTAGAATTAGCGGCAGACCACCAAACACCGAGTGCACGAAGTTTGGAATGATTCCGAGGACTGCTTGAAAAGGTGTTAACAGTCCTGAACATATGGTCTTAAATACATGCACAATACCGCTCGTATCAGACATGTTTAAGATACATCCCAACATTTCTGTGAAATGCGGAGGGCAGTTTGTACTTAACAGAGCCTGTATCTCAGCCGAAATCCTTGCAACTTGCAGATCATAGGTTTCTTTGGCTGAGGTTTGTTGTAAAAGAATGGCTTTCATTTTGCTTAAAGTATCAATTCGTATAGAAGAGATGTTCAGTGAAGGCCATAAAGGCAACTCCCTGGCTGTGTCTATTTGGGGGAACAAGACTTGCATACAGCAAGTGATCCTGGAAGTAACCGTTACTAGATATGGGATGCCTGGCAACATGCCACAACAGCTGTGATCATTCTACATGAGGTAACTTCCATTCGAAAGTAGTCCAAACGTTGGATTAATCACTGCGGCTGGTGAACCTTGCAGGTGACAGGATACATTTGCAGTGGAACCATTACGGGCCCCATGTAAATTAATACCTTGACATAAGAGAGAACCGCTCAGTGCATTTTCACAGTGTGTACCGCTAAGAAACACTTCACGCCCCCCCACTCCAACATCTGTGTGTGTAAGGTAAATACCAGGATGTCTTGATGTATTCTTTACTCAACCTTTCATATTTGCCTTCTGGTATATGTTCTAGGCAATACTGAAAATGGAAAGTTGTAACAGGCAGAGTTATTTTGCCATGAATTATCCATTTTGTAGCTGTTTTTTTTGCTACCATAAATGGCAATTTTTCCAGTTTTTCAATGCTCAGCACTGTATACTTTGCTCTCCTTTGTGCCAGTTCGATCTGTTTATCAGTGAGATTGTATTCTGAAAACAGAGACGTCGTGTTGATAAAACGCCAAGGCACATAGCCTGCACGCAAGTTTTGTAGCGTCCAGCCTAATAACAGAATAGAACGTAATTGAGACTGGCTTTGTTGAAGCAGGACCAAATCTTGTTCCACAATGTCTATAGCAGAGGATACAATGTTGCCCAGTGAATATACACTGGATGACAGAGTCGTTAACCCATTGTCGACTACAGGGAGAGATTTCTCTAAATGAATACTATCAATTTCTCGTATTCTTTCTGCAGCGTCTGCTTGGGTAACCTTCCATATTTCATTATAAGCAGCATAAATACCGGCATATATGAAATGTTTTTGATGCGGTTTTCTTGGACCTAGCAAGAAATCCCTAAGGTCTGCGTCTTCTTTAAGTAAAGATAAGTGTTGTTTCACATCCTCTAGTGTAGATGTCTGTAGCCAATCAAGGCATAGTTTTCCTACACTGTATGTTGTTAGTACCCCTGGATGCTGTCTTTGAACATAGTGTGGGTCTGGCCTATTGATAGTAAAACCCTGTATTCTGTTCAGGAATCGTTCTGTCTGTGGGCCAGAGCAACCATTTTTCCCATTCAGGATGTGATCGGTTGTTTTGTAAAATTGTATGTACGTCGACCTCCCCCTGTGTAGTGCTATTACGAGTAGGTGTAGGTATGGACGGAGTGTTCATGTCTTTGATCTTGGCTAACCCAAGGCAAGACGTTTGTTGGACAGTGTCATTCAAAAACATTATTTGCTGTGGGATGATACAGGCTCTAAACAAAGCTTCTATCCCCTGTACTTGCCAATCTTTTGTACCCCAGACAGATTTTGTGTCAATTGTGTCTTTCCAAAAGTCGAAACCTTGTTTAGACAGTTGGGCAATAAAGGCTGCAGGGTAAATCTGTTTTGCATTGGTTAACATATTTTTCGTTCCTGCTTTGTTCACATTTTTTAAATGGAACGTTTCTGGATTGGATATGTTGAACCCTGAAAAATATGGAAATTTCATTGCAAAAGTTTTTGAACTACCCTTTGGTGGCGTAGGACAATGTTCCCATTGGTTACACATAAATACATTTCTAGGTGTTGCAGATTTATGCAAGAAATGATGACCATAGTGGTTGTAACAAAAAAGCTGTTCATAGTCTGTTGAACACTCTAAGTATTCATGGTTAGAGAATGTCGCAGACATTTCTAGATCAGACATCATGTTATTAACAGTCTCAAAGTCCCAATCATCAGAATAGGTACTACAGTGTTAGACGGACCGGGAGGGTCGGCCGAGGACAAGGGGAGAGGTCTCCGGGGAGAGCCGTCTCCAGCGATCGTACAGACGAGTAACTTCCCCCCCACAGATGTACACCACACAAGGATAGGTTTTAACGTTCTTTATAAGCGATTTCTTAAGGTACGATGGAATGGTACAAGGAGGTCTGGACTCAGGGGTCCCCTCGATTCTAGTCTCTTGGTTTGGGAAAGGGGGTAGCGGGACAGTCTGGTTACCAATCTGGTAGATGCGATGATGGATAGCTCACAATCCTCGAGCTCGGTGTTCTAGCTTGGATGGGCCGCGGCAGCGCCAGCAGGTCCCGGTGAAGGTGGTCGTTACACGGTCCACGGCAGCGCCAGCAGGTCCCGATGAAGGTGGTCGTTACACGGTCCGCGGCAGCGCCAGCAGGTCCCGATGAAGGTGGTCGTTACACGGTCCGCGGCAGCGCCAGCAGGTCCCGATGAAGGTGGTGGTTACAACGGTCCGCGGCAGCGCCAGCAGGTCCCAACGAGGATGGAGGATGCAGAAGGCCGCGGCAGCGCCAGCAGGCAGGACGACAGTTCACAAGGCAGGGCTACGGCAGCGCC
This sequence comes from Triturus cristatus, assembly GCF_964204655.1. NCBI lineage: Eukaryota > Metazoa > Chordata > Amphibia > Caudata > Salamandridae > Triturus > Triturus cristatus. Next base: position 1,257,935,866 of record NC_140590.1, read on the forward strand.
GGTAGTCCGTCAAGGATGAGTTCTTCTCGGTGTCTCTTGACTCCAGGATACAACTGCCTTCCTGCTCTGGAGCTGCCCTAGTTATAGGTCTGGCGCCCTTTGATGTCCGGACCCTCGCACTTGGAGGTCGGGAGTTCCGGGATGAGGGAGTCCAGACACCCAGCAGGGGGGTGGAGCCAGCGCCCGGGGGAGCTGGAGGGCGATCGGCACCTGGCGGGGGAGAGCCATCGACACTTCTTTCTCCCATTGACCTGCCAAGTGGTCCGTTCACCTCCTGGGTGGATGGTGGTGCCGGGATGTCGGGGCCTGGCCAGGCCCAGGGTTAGGGTCGAGCTGAGGCCACGCGGCCTCATGGTGCAGTGTCCAAGATGGCGGCTGGTCCGGCCGGGGGAGCCGGTAGTGGTTCGGCCCCATGATACATAGATGTCCGGGGGCAGGAGTTCCGTCGGGAGACGGGGTGCGGGTTGTTTCTGTGGGTACACCTGGAGGGCCGGGGCTTGGGCCCTGTCATGCGGGGAGGGGGCAAGCCCTTCATGTGGCCTGTCCAACATGCGTCCCCCCCAGCTGAAGGCGGGGAGAGTCACCCATCCTCTTGGGGACTCTCCTCGTCGAGGCGGAAAAAGCGTGACAGGCCATCTGCGTTGGCGTGGTCTTGGCCCGGTCGATGTTCCACAGTGAAGTCCATCCCCTGCAGGGAGATGGACCAGCGCAATAGTTTGGGGTTTTCCCCCCGCATCTGCATTAGCCACTGCAGGGGTCGATGATCTGTTTGTACCCGGAAGTGGGTACCGAAGAGATAGGGCCGGAGCTTTTTGAGGGCCCACACCACTGCGAAGGCCTCCCTCTCGATTGTGCTCCAGCGCTGTTCTCGGGCCAGGAGGCGTCTGCTGATGAAGGCCACCGGTTGGTCAAGTCCCTCGGAGTTCAGCTGGGAGAGGACCGCCCCGATGCCATGGTCGGAGGCATCCGTTTGCACAATGAATTCCCGACTGTAATCGGGGGCCTGGAGCACAGGGGCAGTGCACAGGGCGGCTTTCAGCTTCTCGAAGGCCGCTTGACAGTCTGGGGTCCAGTTAATCTTCTTCGGGTGTTTTTTGGATGTGAGTCCCGTGAGGGGCCCCACAATGCTGCCATAGTCCCTCACGAACCGCCGGTAGTAGCCGGTGAGCCCCAAGAAGGCTCGGACCTCTGTCTGCGTGACTGGGGGTTGCCAGGACTGGATGGCAGCGATTTTGAGTTGCAGAGGGGCCACCAGACCGCTTCCCACCTGGTGTCCGAGGTAGGTCACGGATCCTTGACCAATTTGGCACTTGCCGGCCTTGATTGTGAGGCCGGCCCGCTGGAGGGCCTGCAGGACCTCTCGGAGGTGGTGGAGGTGGTCGGACCAGTGGCGGCTGTACACAGCGATATCGTCCAGGTAGGCGGCACTGAACTCCTCGAGCCCCGCCAAGACCTGGTTCACTAGTCGCTGAAAAGTAGCTGGGGCATTCTTCATGCCGAAGGGCATGACCTTGAAGTGGTAGTGGCCATCGGGGGTAGAAAAGGCGGACCGTTCTTGGGCCCGGGGTGTGAGACCGATCTGCCAGTAGCCCGCTGTCAGGTCGAAGATGCTGAGGTAGCGGGCAGCCCCCATGCGGTCGATCAATTCATCCGCTCGGGGGATGGGATGAGCGTCGGTCCTGGTGACAGCATTCAAGCCCCGATAGTCGACGCAGAATCGGAGTTCAGGAGTGGTGCCGGGGGCAGCAGCTTCGGGGACCAGCACGACCGGGCTGGCCCAGGGGCTATCCGAGGGCTCGATGACCCCGAGCGTGAGCATCTTGGATACTTCTTCTTGGATACAGGCCCGCACCCGATCTGGTACGCGGTATGCCCGGTGTCTGATAGGGGGACTGTCCCCAGTGTCCACGTCGTGCAAGCACCAGGGGGTGACCCCTGGGGTGAGGGAAAACAAGGTAGCAAACTGCAGCAGGAGGTCCCGGCAGCCTTGGCGCTGCTTTGGGGTGAGGGCATCGGAGAGCCGGACCCCGTCCACGGAACCATCTTTCTCCTGAGTCTTCAGGAGATCAGGGAGAGGCTCGGAGTCTTCTTCCGCTCCACTGTCTGTAGCCATCAGGAGGCTGAGCTCCGAGCGCACAAAGTGGGGCTTGAGTCTGTTAGTGTGGAGGACCCGGAGGGGGTTCCGGGGAGATTCCATATCGATGAGATAGGTGACGGGGCTCTTGCGTTCGACCACTTTGAAGGGCCCCGTCCACTTGTCCTGCAAGGCACACGGTTCGGTGGGGGACATCACCCACACTTGTTGACCAGGTTCGAATTCGACGGAGGAGGCATTTTGATCGTACCATTTTTTCATGTCCTCCTGACTGGCCTCAAGATTCGCTTTTGCCATTTCCCTGAATCGCCTGGCCTGATTGCGTAGTGTCAGGAGGTACTTGAAGACGTCTGGAGGGGTTTTTAGGGGGGGCCATCTCCCAACCTTCTTTGACTAGGCTGAGGGGCCCTCGCACAGGGTGCCCTTACAAGAGTTCGAAAGGGCTAAAGCCGAGGGACTTCTGGGGAACTTCTCGATAGGCGAAGAGGAGACACGGAAGTAGTACATCCCACTGGCGACGGAGGGGCTCTTCCAATCCCCCAATCATTCCCTTGAGCGTGCGGTTGAATCGTTCAACTAGTCCGTTTCCTTGAGGGTGATAGGGGGTCGTGAATCGGTAGGTGACCCCGCATTGTTGCCAGAGGGACTTCATATATTTCGAAATAAAGTTTGTGCCTCTGTCGCTGACGACTTCTCGGGGGAAGCCCACCCGGGAGAAGATCCCCATTAAGGCCCGGCCGACCACCGGGGCTGTTACAGTTCGCAGGGGCACAGCCTCGGGGTAGCGGGTGGCGTGGTCCACCAGTACCAGGATGAACCGATGTCCTTGTGCTGTACGGGGGTCCAGGGGCCCCACAATGTCTATTCCCACCCTCTCGAACGGGGTGGTGACAACTGGGAAGGGTTGCAGAGGTGCTTTGAGTTTGCGGCCGCTCTTCCTGCTGGCCTGGCACGTGGGGCAGGACCGGCAGTGGTTGAGGACGTCGTTTCTCATCTTCGGCCAGAAAAAGTGGGTCACCAGGCGACTGTAGGATTTGTCCTGGCCCAGGTGTCCAGCCAGAGGGACATCGTGGGCCAAATTTAGCAGGAAGTCTCTAAAACGGAGGGGCACCACCAGCACTCGACTGGCCCCTAACTCCGCGATTCTCTGTTCACTGTATAACAGGTCGTTGTCCCAATAGATCCAATGGGCTCCGGTGGTGTCCCCTGCGCTCTGGGCGAGGGCTTGCTGGCGGAGTCCCTCGAGGGAGGGACAGGTCTTCTGCTCTTGACGGAACTGTTTCTGGGTGGGCCCCCCTTCTTGACGCCACTGAGCCAGGTCGCGAAGGTCCTGGGCCTGGGCGACCCCTTCGGGGGTTTGCTCTGGGGGGTCGGTATAGTCGGTGTCCTCTACTGGAGCGATCGGGGGAGGAGGTGCAGGCCATTCTGGTTGTTCTGGTCGGGGGATGGCACGGGCGGCCATGGACCGGGTGGTTACGCACGCCCAGTCCGGGAGGCCCAACATCCCCAGGTGCTCTCTTCTCTCGACGGCGGCCCACGGGGAACTCTCAAGATCATTCCCCAGGAGACAGTCCACGGGGGCATCATCCCGGACCGTCACCTTCAACATGCCGGAGACTCCTCCCCATTCGAAGGGGACGCAGGCCATCCGACATAGACTCTCTGAATTGTCGGCTGAACGGACGGGGCAGAGAATGTTCGGCAGGATCTGCTCTGGTTTTACCAGGTGACAGCGGACGGCCGTCACACTGGCCCCCGTGTCACGTAGTGCTTCGGCCCGGCGCCCATTAATGTTCACCCACTGACTATATTTCCTGGTGTTGGCGGGTAGGGGAGCCCGCGGGACCATGTCTTTTCCCCCTAGGCACGCTAGAACCATGGCGGCCGGTTCCCACTCTTGTTGTGCCTGCTCGTATTCTTCTTGTTCTTCGGAGATTTGTTCTCCCCCCAGGGCGGCGGCAGCTACCTGGCGGGGTTTTGGAGTTTGGTTCTGTGGACAGTTCGGGTCATTGGCGTAGTGGCCGACTCGCTGGCATCGGTGACACGTGACGTTGGCTCGGAACCCCGGGTGCATCGGGGGGTTGCCCCGGCTGGCCGGGGGCGGGGTGCTGGCAGCGGGAGCGGCCGGGACGGTGTCTCTTCCTCGTCCCTGGCCTCCTCCTCGGGGACGGTGCTGACCTTGGTTGTTCCGGTTCTGCTCGTGTGGCCCTCTCCGGCCCACTCGGGTGCTTTCCCACCGGTCAGCTTCGGCGGCGAGTTGCCGTGGGTCAGTCAATTTACTGTCGAGGAGGTGCTGCCTGAGCTCGACGAAGCAGTTGTTAGAGAGGTGCTCCCATACCATGAGATTAAAAAGTTGCTCGTAGGTCGTTACGTGGCTTCCCTTGATCCAACCCTCGAAGGCTCGGCTGAAATAGTTGACATATTCCACCCAAGTTGTACCTGGGATCCGGGTGCAGTCTCGAAACCTCTGGCGGTACATTTCGGGTGTGAGCCCATATCGGGTGAGGAGGGAAGCCTTCATGTGGTCATAGGATGACATCTGATGGTCTGGGAGCTGTAGCAGGGCATCGCGGCCTTCGTTGACGAACCTCCCCCATAGGCCGGCTCCCCAGTCACTTCGATCGATCCGGTGGGAGGTCATGGCGATCTCGTAGGCCTTGAACCACTGTTGTATGTCGTCCTCTCGGACATACTCTCGAACGACATCCTTGGGGATGTGGACTTTCTTTTCTGTCGCTCCCGGGGTGCGCGGTCGCTCGGGCACCTCCGGTTCTTTGTTCTGCTTCCGTAGGTCTATTTCTGCCAGTTTGCGCTCGTGTTCGTATGCTAATCTCTTTTCTTCGAGCTCTCTCTGCCTCTGTTTTTCTTCCCGTTCTTCTCGGAGCCGCAGATGTTCTAGGTTCAGTTTTTGCTCGGCTAATTTTAGTTCACCGTCCATTTTGAGCCGTGCCATTTCTAACTCATGTAGTCTGTTCTTTTCTCTTTCTTGGATCTCTTCCTGCGAGAGGCCCGTTCCTCGCTCCTCGGGAGCCGTGGCGTTCCTCTCTGATGCTGCCATGTTTCGGTCTGGGGATCTGGCGACCCCGGTTTCTGCCCACGACTCAATGGCGTGCTTGAAATCGTCCTTGGTACTCAGGCCGGTGGTAGCAATGCCTAGTTCCATGCAGAATTGTTTCAATTCACGATGGCTGTACTCTTCCAATTTCTCCATCTGGAATTTCTCGGTGGATCCGCTCTCTTTGGTTGACATTGTGGTTTTGTCGTGGGGTGAGCTACTCTCTGTACGATTACGCGTTGATTCGGATCGCGCCGCTGGCCACCAATGTTAGACGGACCGGGAGGGTCGGCCGAGGACAAGGGGAGAGGTCTCCGGGGAGAGCCGTCTCCAGCGATCGTACAGACGAGTAACTTCCCCCCCACAGATGTACACCACACAAGGATAGGTTTTAACGTTCTTTATAAGCGATTTCTTAAGGTACGATGGAATGGTACAAGGAGGTCTGGACTCAGGGGTCCCCTCGATTCTAGTCTCTTGGTTTGGGAAAGGGGGTAGCGGGACAGTCTGGTTACCAATCTGGTAGATGCGATGATGGATAGCTCACAATCCTCGAGCTCGGTGTTCTAGCTTGGATGGGCCGCGGCAGCGCCAGCAGGTCCCGGTGAAGGTGGTCGTTACACGGTCCACGGCAGCGCCAGCAGGTCCCGATGAAGGTGGTCGTTACACGGTCCGCGGCAGCGCCAGCAGGTCCCGATGAAGGTGGTCGTTACACGGTCCGCGGCAGCGCCAGCAGGTCCCGATGAAGGTGGTGGTTACAACGGTCCGTGGCAGCGCCAGCAGGTCCCAACGAGGATGGAGGATGCAGAAGGCCGCGGCAACGCCAGCAGGCAGGACGACAGTTCACAAGGCAGGGCTACGGCAGCGCCGGTAGTCCGTCAAGGATGAGTTCTTCTCGGTGTCTCTCGACTCCAGGATACAACTGCCTTCCTGCTCCGGAGCTGCCCTAGTTATAGGTCTGGCGCCCTTTGATGTCCGGACCCTCGCACTTGGAGGTCGGGAGGTCCAGGATGAGGGAGTCCAGACACCCAGCAGGGGGGTGGAGTCAGCGCCCGGGGGAGCTGGAGGGCGATCGGCACCTGGCGGGGGAGAGCCATCGACACTTCTTTCTCCCATTGACCTGCCAAGTGGTCCGTTCACCTCCTGGGTGGATGGTGGTGCCGGGATGTCGGGGCCTGGCCAGGCCCAGGGTTAGGGTCGAGCTGAGGCCACGCGGCCTCGTGGTGCAGTGTCCAAGATGGCGGCTGGTCCGGCCGGGGGAGCCGGTAGTGGTTCGGCCCCATGATACATAGATGTCCGGGGGCAGGAGTTCCGTCGGGAGACGGGGTGCGGGTTGTTTCTGTGGGTACACCTGGAGGGCCGGGGCTTGGGCCCTGTCATGCGGGGAGGGGGCAAGCCCTTCATGTGGCCTATCCAACATACAGGTAATAAAGTCACTTAATGAAATTTTAAATAAGTGTGGAATCTTCAAAAGTTCCGATGGGCCGAATATATCATAATCAGTTTTGTCCCAAACTATACCATCTTGTATAGGAATGGCTGTGATGTTCACTGTTGACAAGTCTCTTGCTTCACGATGGGAGGATTTGTGTGGTTTCAGGAGTAAGTTCACTCTTTTACTTGCTGTGTCCATTTGAATATATCTTCCATTTATCAGCATACTCATACTACGAAAGCTAGCCAAAGTACAAAGAAAAATATTCCAGAGATACTCCATAGTTCAATCCATGGTGAAACCAGATAAGTCTTTTCCAGGAGATGAAAAAAGTCTGTTGCTTGCTCTTTGAAAGTTCTTTTTGCTGGCGACGTTTCAGGTTCACTTGGATCCTCAGAAAATGTATCAAAGTTAATGAAATAGCCAAAGGCAGTTCTGTCTATGGTTGAAATTGCATCAGGATTCGTTGAAATCGCTGGAACCAGTTGATCACTTGTTAGGTTGGTGTAGAAAGGTGTATCAGGACGAACTGTTATTCGGGTCTCAAGAGGAATCAGTTCCATATTATTGTTGCTTAGTCCTTCATTTCTCACTGTTGAATTCTCAATGGTGATGAGTCTCTCAATTTGAACCTCTTGGATAGTAGCTAGAGGAGTACGTCTGCTACTTGGTCGGAGTCCACATGGTCTACTGCTTAGTATCGGCCACATAGTGTGGTTTGATCAGGTCGATGGACACAAATCTTTTCTCTTTTTTTCCACCAAGGGGCGGCAGAAGTACTGTTCTTGATCCGTGGATAGCTAGGACAGGTACTGGTTGTCTGTAAGAAGCCCCAAATTCTGACTAGATCCCCAAGCTTTGGGATCCAGACAGGCCTTGCTGGGACGGCTGGATTTTCCCCAGTAGTGGTTGGCTTCAGGAACACGTTGCTTTGTTTCGATCTTAGTTCATTTAAGTCCTGTAAAACAGCCAAACGATCTTTGAAATCAAAAGGTTTATTTTCCACCACTGTGCCTTTGTAATTGAGATCTCGTACCCACATTCTTGTCCCAAACAGGACCTCATATGGAGTGACACCCCCTAGAGAACTTCTTGGCAAATTGTTTAATGAGCGTTGGACCCCATAAAGATGTTTGACCCACCCATCACCCGAACCTAATACTCTAGCTGTTATAGACCACTTTATGTCTCGGTTTTTCCTTTCCACAACAGAATTTCCCTCAGGATGGAATGGAGAGGAGTACTGCAATGCTACGCCCAAACTGGCCATGGCTTCTTTGTAAGCTCGAGAGCTAAACGCAGGGCCCTGGTCAGAGTGTAGTGTGCCGATTGCGTATGTGCCGATAAAGACTCGCAAATCTTTTATAACAGTTCGAGCGTCAGCCGAGCGCTGAGGCCACATCCATATGAACATTGACTTAGTGTTTATGGAATTGCATGTGTCCAAAAGGATGCCTGCACGTAGATAGACTAATGCTGTCTAACAATGGTGTCCGTACTGGGCAGGCTATTTCGTAGTCTGGTATCTAGTGGCGTTCTGCACTGTGATCTCTATTGCAGTCTATGCAGTTATTGATGAATATGTGAATCAGTGTATTCATTCCAGGCTACCAGTACCTCTCTTTTAACGTTAATATTGTTTTAGAGATTCCCTGATGTGACAGACCCTCTCCCAGATGTGCTTCATAAATCAACGCAGCTCTTCGTTCCATGTTTGGAATTACCCTATCCCCCACTCCAGGGATTCGAGCAAACTGAACGTTGTTCGCATCAATTATATCCAAGTATATGAGTGGAAACTTTTTACGTGACATCCATGACACAGTTATCTATTCACAGGACAGGGACATTGAGGGCTGCGCAGTCTTGGACACAGTGGGTCACCCCCCAAACACAGGTTGATATGTGATGTATGTGTTGCTCAACCCAACAATTGACTGGAGATGTGGGCAGGCAGGTTTCAGTGCTGGCATCCTGCATGTATGTGAGATGTGCAGAGACTGTGTTCCCCCTCACAACTGCATGCTTTAACATCAGCTTTTCCCATGCAGGGGTCCCATGTGAGCTGTACTATAGTCTCTGCCATTGCAGTGAAGGTGCGAGCCCTGGGGGTCTCAAACCGACGGGGCACCCACTGCCACAAGAGATGGGACGACATCAGCCGGCTGGCAAAGAATGTGGCGGAGATGACCCTGGGGCTGCTTCCTCGCACTGGGCGTCTGGCACGGCACAGCATGACACCACTAATGGGGCGCATCGTGGCGGTGACACAGCCTGAGCTGGATGCACATTTGAAGGAGCATCAGCAGCAAGCCAGGGGTGAGCATTTGGGGAGTCTAACTTTGGATGGGATTGGCTGCATGTGTACAGAGTCTGTGCCAGCGCTGGCCTCTGTGATGTTGGTAGTGTGATGCTGTGGCATGTAAGTGGCTGCTGGCCTGGGTGCCTGTGGCATGCATTTGCCCTACCTGTACTTGCAAAGTATATTTGGATGCTGTGCCTTCACATTACATTCTGAATTGTGCTCTTCAGGTTTCTTCTGCATTGGTGTAGTCTTGGGAATCCCATGGGAGGGAACTGCAGTGTGCTTAATCTGACTGTGCGTACATCAATGCGTCCATTGAATGCACCCATATTGGGGAGGGCTAGACATCTTACAGCAATGTGCAGCATTCTATTGTCCCCAAGGTGCGACATGGTGGGTGGCATGGGCTAATGTCCATTGTGGACTGTCATGTTGTAGTCTGGGTCTGTGTTGTCCCCTCCTGTTCCATCCAGTTCTGTCATTGGCAACAAGTATTGTGCCCCCCATCATGTCCCTAGGTGTGCTCAGAACTAGTTGTGTGTCTGTTTGAACGGAGCCACAAGCAGGGTGTTGTGCTGTGTGGTCATCACATGGCTCACTCATGCCTGAGTTTCCAGTTTCTACGCACTGCTTGAGTCTATGTAGTGAGTTGGCACAATGTGATTGCACAGGATGGTGTGCAACATGTAGATTTGCTCAACTTTTGTCATGCATTGCTTGCATATGTTTGTTCTGTTTTTGCCACTGACCTGACCCTACATCTCTCTCTCCCATGCAGCCTCATCTGTGGTTACGGAGGGACAGGAGACGGACACCAGTGGGGGTGAAACTAGCACCACAGCTGCCCAGGATCCCAGTGACACAGCGCCAAAGGGGGAAAGGAGTCTGCTAGAGGAGTCCCAGCCTGAGACGCAAAGCACCACATTATCCAATGCCAGCGGGGATGCATCCATGTTGGAGGGCACAGGGAATGGGGACTCTGCATCGACTTCCACCACACAGCGGCCATTGCCCGCCCTCCCAGCCACTTCCTCTGGTGCTGCCTGTGTCCTCCTCAGTAATAGGGGAAGAGTGTCCTTCACCCCTGGCACCGCTGCCCCTGCCCCTGTCCCCCCTGCTGCCATCAGTGCTGAGTCTGTGGACCTTTTGCGCCAGCTGTGTGTAGGCCAGACAGCTCTCCTCAATGCCTTCATTGACCATGACAAGACATTGGCCAAGGTGGTTGCTTTCATGGAGGGCATACATTCCAACGTGGGTGGGCTGCACCGGACAGTCCAGGCTGTGTCATCAACATTGACGTCTGCTCTGCAACAGGCACATTCTCACAGTCCAGTCCCTTTGTTCAACCCCCCCGGGCAGTGGGCACGTCTGACGATAGTGACCATGGTCCACATACATCAAAGTCACGATACAGCACAAGGAGCACAAAGCAGCAGCAACCCAAACGGTCCCGGGCACAGACACTATCCCCACAGAAGACCAAAGGCACCCCAGAGCGCAGGGAGAAAAGCCTGTCAGGCAACACCAGTGGACAATTAGCAAAGCAGCAGACCTCAGGCACACATGCCTCAGTGACATCCCCATCCAGGGACTCTCCTGTCCCTAAAGCATCGTGCAAAGATAATCGTACAGTGTCTGTGCCCACCAAGGAGGTGGTGCATGCCAAGGGTACACCTAGGAAGGGTTCAAAGGCAGTATCACCAACCACCTTGACTCCCATTCCAAGCCCAGTGAAGCAGGGGCAGGAAGGCACTGTAGGGGTAACACCTAGTAAACAGAGGAAGGGGGGGCAGAGGCGAAGCAAGGCAAAGCGTTCCGCTGGGTTCAGCACATCACCAGAGGGGCTGCCTGTTGTGCCCACACCACTTCCCATTGATCCACAGTCAGTCAAGCCATTGAGGATCCCCAAGAAGTGGAAGAGCACTCCTCCACAATCTCCCAGCCACACCGTGACTCCCGTCTGCATGACTCCACCTCCACGTGCCACTACACCACCTGGTCCAAACAGCCCTCCAGCTTGCCAAGCCACTGATAGCTCTACCTCTGCTGTTCCGCTCTCTCCCCCGTCAAGTGCCCCGACAGTCCCGAGACACAGCCAGCTCCCAGTCCGCCAAGTCTGAGTGGTAGTCACCCTCACACACCTGTGTCTCACACAGGTGGGTCTGTACTGCACCTTGTTGCCCCGACTGTGTTGCTGACCATGGAAAGATACAGTCGCACACATTCCCTGTGCAGCTTCTCATGGACATGCTCTGCACTCTGCCCTGGCCACTGGCCTTGCTGTTATGCCCTTGCCTGTGCAGCTTCTCATGGACATACTCTGCACTCTGCCCTGGCCACTGGCCTTGTTGTTTTGCCCTTGCCTGTGCAGCTTCTCATGGACATACTCTGCACTCTGCCCTGGCCACTGGCCTTGTTGTTCACTGCTGTTTTGCCCTTGCCTGTGCAGCTTCTCATGGACATACTCTGCCCTTGCACTGGCCTTGTTGTTCACTGCTGTTTTTCCCTTGCATGTGCAGCTTCTCATGGACATACTCTGCACTCTGCCCTGGCCACTGGCCTTGTTGTTCACTGCTGCTTTGCCCTTGCCTATGCAGCTTCTCATGGACATACTCTGCACTCTGCCCTGGCCACTGGCCTTGTTGTTTTCCCCTTGCCTGTGCAGCTTCTCATGGACATACTCTGCACTCTGCCCTGGCCACTGGCCTTGTAGTTTTGCCCTTGCCCGTGCAGCTTCTCATGGACATGCTCTGCATTTTGCGCCTTACTCTTCTCTTCTCATGGTGCCTATCTGTGCAATGTGTGAATAAAGACAGTTGCTCCATTTGTCTATTTTGTCAGTGTCCTTACTGAATAAAGTTATTTTGCTGTGAGTAAATAGTTTACTGTGCCACATGGTCTGTGGGGCACTTCAACATGGTCAATGTTTGGGCTCACTTGCTCTCTTTTTTTCAGGGGTGACCGGGTCTTCAGTTCTTCTTGGCCCAGATACTTATGGTGGCAATGGTGTCAATTTCGAATGGTTAGCAGTAGTCAGTTACTTGATTAGTTCATGTTGGCTCTATTGTACACATGTCAGGTTGGGGGGCACTGCCAGCACAGGGTGGGTTTCTGCACACAGTATTGCAGGCAGGCTGTCCAGGGTCATCATGTGTGTGTTCTTCCTATATGAGTGCCCAGTGGTGTATGTATGTGGTCATCTTGTGATGGCCAGTCATCCTAGTCCCATGGCTTACTTTCCATTTGTGCTCTTGGATGGGCAGGTAGTGTGGAGTGTGAAGGGGGTGAGTTTGTGGGGTGTGTTGATGAGTGCGTGCATATGCAATGTCAACTACACACTTGTCACCCAGGAGTTGTGTGCCTGTTGTTTTGATTGTTCATCCCTGTGGATGTGGTTGTATGCCCATGTGTGAGTTGTATGTTGTGCACTGTGCAGTGTGTTGATGTGTCCTTGCAGTTCTGCCTGACTCCTACTTGTCACTTGTGAGTATGCAGAGGGTGTTACTGGCAATTTAGTGTTGTGTTTTGTTGCACATCCATGTGTCTGGTGGCTGTTTGTGGGGTCTGTGCAGACCTGCTGCTCCACACTGCCATTGTGGTTGTGTTTTCTCATGCCTTGCTGTCCCATGGTGACTTCTTGCCTCCAGTGTGGCATGTTGTGTGTGTTGTCATGCCATCCCCTATCTGTGCTTCAGCTGCCTACCCATTGTGGGTCTGCACTCCCTCTCTTTGTGTATGGTAAACTCCTGCCATGTCACCTACTGACATGCAGTACACTTCACTTTGGTGTGAGCTGTCCCCTTGGTTTGTATGTGTGTGTGCCTCCCCATGACTTCATTTGTGCCACTGTGCTTTGTGGTGCAGTTCTTTGTCCAGGGTCAATGTGTCACTCCCCAATGGGTCATGTGTGATGTTCTGGTGCTGTTTGTCAGTCATGGTTGCCGATATGCAGTTCAGCTGTGTGTGCTGCCCAGTCCTGTGGTCAAGTTGTTTCCACCTTTGTGTCCCAGACTTGTGCATCTATTGGGTGTTATGTTGGATGTATGTGTGTTGTTGGTGTTATTGCTTCACTTCCTGGGTGTGCTGTTGTCTTTATGCTGTGCTGTATGATGTTGTGTGGGTTGCTGTTCTGTCACTGATGTCTGTGTGTGTCTGGTATGCTTGGTGTGCACACACAGCTTGTTGTGCATGCAGTGCTGTGTGTGTATGTTGCCTTGTGATTGCCTGATGGCCTGATGGCGTGCTATGTTTGCTATGTGATTGTTCTGTGGGTGCACCTGTTGTTTGTTTGCTGTGGCTGTGTTGTTCTGTGATGGTGCACTTCTTGTGTGTGTTGTGGTATGTTGTCTGTGCATTGTTCATGAGTGATGAGGTTGTGCACTCCTGTTGTGTCTGAGCACCCATTGCCTTTCCCCAGTTTAGCTGCACAGGGCATGTCTGTTGTTGTTGTGGCTCTGTGTGTGTTTCTGTTGGGTTATGTGTTTGTCTGTTGTATTTGTTTCCACATTTGTGGTGGCATCCCTGTGTGTGTGATGTTTGTGGCTGGGCCCAGGGTGTGTGGTTGTTTGTGTGTTTATTGCCTGTCAAGTATTGCCAGCCTTCAGTGTGTTTGTCACTGGTGTTGTGTGCTGCTGCTGTGAGGGGGGTATGTGTGTAGATTCTTACTGGTGTTTGTCAATCCTGAGGTGTATAGATGGTCCCTGTGTGTAGTGCTGCTGATGTACTCCTGTGAAGTAGTTGTATGGATGTGTGGCTGTACCCAGTTTGACTTCAGGGCCTTCCTTTCATCCTTGTGCCTATACATGGTTTGCCATGCTGTCACCATGTGTTGTTGCACTGAGCTGTCTGTGGTTTGCTTTCACTGACTGTGCCAGCCATGTGTGCTTTGATGGTGTGAGGGTGTTGTGCTCTGTTCCTTGTGTTGATGTGATGTACACATGCTTGTTGTGTGTCTCCATGGCCTTCCATTTGTGTGCAGCCCACTTTGGTTTCCCTATTTGTTGTGCTCCATTGCTGTTGGCATGTGGGGTGTGTATGTGTGTGTGCGTCAGTCTGTGATATGTATGTGTGACTGTGCAGGCTGTGTGTCCATTTGGATGTTGATTCCTTGTGTGTGTTCATTTGTTGCTTGTCCTCATTGCTTTTTCCCTGAGTGTGGTGTTGTGTGTGTTTCCCTGGCCCTGTGCTACTGTGCTGTGTATTGTGTGTTCCTGTGCTGCCACTCCTGCATTGTGTGTCTCCATGATTGTTTGTTGTGTGGTGAAGGGTATGTATTGCCCTGGCTTGTTGTTGTGCATGGGGTGCACGGGGGCACATGGCATGTGCCTTCATGGGGTGTGCTAGTGTGTGGTGGAAGTGGGTGTGTCCCTGTGGTCTTTGTGCCCTGCCCATGCCTGGCACTGGCCCTGCCTTCTGCATTGTGCGCATGTATTTGCTTGTGTACGCTGCTGCGGTGATGTGACCGGGACATTGCTGCATGGTGGCGGTAGCTGTGTGTCCAGGATGCAGCGGGGTGACTTTGTGGCAGGTGGGTGATGTGTGGGTGCCCTTGTGGATGTGTCCTGTCCCCCCTAGGGTGTCTGATGTGGATATGGACCCTGTGTCAGGCCGTGGGTTGTGTGTTGTGTTATTGCGTACCTGCGGCGGCGTCCGCGGCGGTTCATGAGTTCCTGGTGATGTAGCAGGTACAGCACCAGAAATACGTGTAGAGCTGGGTCCATGGCGGTCGTGACCGGGACTCTGCTTTCGTGCTCCGCTGTCGAGTTTCCGCTGTCTCTGGTTGGGCAGTGTCTCCGCTGCGGTGCGTCTGTTTGCTTGAGTCATCTTAATTTGTGGAGCGGGCGGGCGTCATTCTGCACGGCGGAGGGTCTCCATTGGCTCCCACAGCCGCGGTGGCAGGCTCACTTTGATGACGGTGCGCGTTGCACCGCGGCGGTCGGAAATTGGCCTATGTTTGACAATACTAATATGGCGGGCGCGATGTCCGATGCTGGCGGGCGGAAAAGGCATTTTTCCGCCCGCCAGCGCCGCGGTGGTCCCACCGCCCTACATCCTAATGGACCGCTAAATGTCAAGTACAAAAATATGATATTACTTCTTGTACAATGAAGGATCCAAAGACTATGCAATGGTATGGGAAGCCTGTATGGTTACAATTAGCAGTTGTATCTCTTTAAAACCATACTGCATTAAAAAAAAAACATGAAGATATTCTATCCAGTCTGAGCTAGAGGCTGCTCACCAAGTAATCTCTTTTAATAATTCTTCACACACTATTAAAGATTGGACCATTGCAAAAAACAAAATGTGCAGTTTTTATCTCCAAATAGAGATTGTTAATTTTAGAACACTTGAGAACGAAGTATATGAAGAAGGGCATCACTTTTTAGCTTGATCCATTAGAGAAAAAATAATAGAAATCTGATTACATAAATTAGAAATTTGATTTCTAATGAGTACATTTCTTATTGTTCCCAAATTTCAAAGCTCTTCATAAGTTACTAAACAGCTTAATATAATGAGGAGGATCCTAACACTTTGAGTGGCGAACAAGAGATCAATCTGTTCATCAGAGGGCTTAATCTAGCCACATTTTTATTAGAGAATCCCATCTCGGAAATGGAAGTCAGAGGGGTCATAAGACAGTAACCAAATGCCGAGGCCCATGGAGATGATCGCTTTGGCACGGAATTATATGAAAACTTTTGTGGATTATTTTGAAAACTCTCTAAATAGTTTTGTTCAATCTCTTACTAGAGGGTGGCTCAAGTTCCCCTTCCTTTGATAGCACCGTTTTGATAAACGTTTCAAAATCATGGAAAACAGAAGCTTATCTAGCCTGCTACAGACCCATAAAATTATTAATCACTGATTACAAGATCCCAATAAAAATATTAGCTAATTGTCTGAATTTTGTGAACCACATCTAATACATTCAGACCAAAACACGTTTAAACCGGACCATACTCACATTGCTAATACACATTATATGCCTGACTTTACAGATATTGTAACCCTAGTCACAATTAATATGGCCATTAATCTGTTAGATACCAAAAAAGCATTTGACTTAGTGTGCTGGAGATTTTGATTAAAAAAATTTGGAAACATTTTTGTCTCACTCACATGGTCGATTTCTGAACCTTAATAGGTCACATAAGCTCAGGTTATTATAAATAATCAAACAGCTGATCAAATCTCTCTTATCAGAGGAACGTGCCAGGTCTTCCCATTTTCTCCAATTTTCTTAGCCCTTTTTTAATTGAACCTCTTGCACAATTTATTTGCTCTAATAATTCATTTCCAAACTGAGGGTCTGGTTACGATGGCGGAAGGCCCGCCACCGACAGCCTGTCGGTAGCGGTCCTTCGCCATCTTGCTGCTGTTTTCCCCCAGCCAAATTATGATGGTGGGGGAATCGTTGGTTAAGCGCTGCGGTCGTAAAGACTGCCCGCCACAGTTCCGACAGACGGTCCTTTTCCGACCGCTTGTCGGAACCAAAATATTGCCCAACATTGCGGCAGTGCCTTGCAGGCACCACCGTAGGCATTATGATATCCCTTTCCTCCGTTCGTTTAGCGGCGGACAATCTGCAGCAAAATTAATGGCGGAAAGGGATTTGGGGGCCTGTAGCGGGCCCCCCTTCATCTCTGGGCCTGGGGCAAGGGCACTGAGAGGCACCTATGGTGCACCCCTGCATATCCCTGCACCATGTGGCAAGCGTGGCATTGTGTCTGCCATGTAGTGCAGGAATATGCCAGTGCCTTTTTCCGGGATTTGTGGCAGAGGCTGCTGACTGCATCTCCACCGCAATGTTAGGGATAGGGACTGCGACCGCCGCAGTCACATCGTGATGCAGTAGGTGGGTAGGCTGCCTCATAGGCGGCCGGTCCCACTACCACAACTATGGCGGTCAGACGAAAGTCCGACGGCCATCGTAATGACCACCTGAGTCCCGAAGCTACTAAGCTCAAACTTTATGTTCCGAAGCTATTAAGCTCAAACTTTATCTCAATTACATTTGTTTATTTTTAGAAGCTAAGAGCTCTAATTTACAATTGGCACCTGAGGCAAATAAAAACGCTTTGGCAGATACATAATTGATTATTCAAAAACAGAATCTTTGTTATTTATCATCTGAAATTCTTCCACTGAGCTTTAGATCCAACTTTTTTGATAAACCAAATAGATATCTTGGGGTTTTCTATTCCAAACATCCCAAAGACCTTTAGTTAAACAATTTCATTCTGTTAATAAGTAAAATCATAAATGTTGTGTTGGCCAGAGAATCTTTACCAATATCAGTGATTGCAAGGGTTCCTTTAATTAAAATGTCTATTCTTCTCTTTTATTTTTTGACCATAATATGTAACCTGGGTGTGAATTTTTTATTAAACTTGAGAGTCTGTTTATCTGTTTTATATGAAATGCAAAAAGCCCCAGGCCAAAATAAGTATTTGGCGATTACCTAAGGAAGAAGACAGACTTGGACTGCCAGGTATTCCTTTGGACTGCCGAATATATAGCTGCTTACGCTTTAAAACTCAGTAGATTTTCAAACACACCTTCATATTTTGATAATACCATAGGTAAAACAATGCTAAGAAGTTTAGATATACCAGATTTGCCACATTGTATAACGAACCCTAAAATTCGCAAACATGAAAAATGAGAATCTCCGTCTCTAATGAAGACTGAGAGACAACATTGTTCACCAGTTAAGATTCCTCTTTTTCACCCTGAGACCCACTGGCAAAACTGTATACATGTATCTCCCAGAATACAAAAGGGCCGGCACAAAAAAGGAAACAAGTGGGTTATGCCAAAATGGGCAATCTTTTTAGTAGCAACCCGTATTAAAGATTTCGAAAAGCTCTGTCTGCTAGAAATTCCTAGTCGTCATGGCTATTATTTTGCATTCCTGCAGATAAAATGTATTTTTAATAAACTCCCTAATATCAATATAGTGAATTCAGTTGGTCCAGTTAGTAAGCTGTTTTCCGAGAAAAGGCGGAAATTCTCATTGAGTTATTGATATAAAGGACTGCGTTCTGATTTTATTCAGGTAAACACTGTGATTAGAACTAAATAAAAAGATTGAACTAAGATCTATATAGCTACCAATGCAACCTGCATAATCAACACCATTTCCTCAACTTTTACTGATAGATGATCTAAGTTCAACAGTACGGGTGATTGACTACATTATTGTTTTGGCTTTTCAGGCAGCTAATGCAGTGTTGGCAAAAAATGTTTGATGAAATTAGTAGAAATGTTTTGACGACTATTGAATCCAAACCCAACCCTACTCTTCTTGACCTAATAGAATTGCCCCTTGGTGTGATAAACATTCTAAAAATCTTATATCTATCTGTGTGTTGATAGTTCGATCCTTGGTAATACTGAATTGGAAGGCACCTGACAGCCCAAATACCCTGAATGGCAGGCCAAAATGTTTTGTTTTTTTAATTGAAATTTGGTATCATGTCGAGATGAATCATTCAATAAGCGATTTTAAAAAATGGGGGAACTTTGCTTACAATGACTTGATAATTAATGTAATGAATTCTATATCTTTTGTATTAATGCAGCAGCTACACATTGACTACTACGGTGAATTAATACTTTTTGGGGCATTTTGTAAATCAGTGATACTCTATGAATAAAATAACTGCCACTTGGTTTGATTCTGAGATTGTGAATGTATGTCGTTATTTTTACAACAGATTATATTGGTTATCTATATATATAGTCGCTATCCTAGGAATATCAGGTGCTGAACCCTGTGGGCATTCCTGCGGACTTCTATCTGTGACATTAAAACAGCCCATCATGACACACTGTGGGCATTCAAAGAGACATTCTGGCAGTATTATTGTATATCAATGGTCCATCCTTGGCAAATTGTGTGCATTGATCCACAACTTCTGGCTATTTGTGACATTATAGACGCCCAATTGTGACATATTGCTGGCTATTATGGTGAAAATCGGCGCAATTGCGGCCAAATCCTTGACATTTTGTGGGAATTCATTCTTGACAACACTCTGGTTAACCCTTGTACATAGCTGCCAATGCATGACAGACAGTGTGCGTTGTTGACAAAACTGTGGTAATTGGTTCTGTAAGTGTTGCCCTGCTACAGTAGTACCCATGGGAAACCTATTACAATGCAGGCATTATAACTTAGTGCCTTTACAACGCAGTCAGTACCACGACTGCAACGTTACCACGAGTTCCATTACAACGCAAGTCATTACAACGACTTGCTTTAGGGAATGCTGTGTTGGACTGGTGTTGAATTTTAAGTCCAACATCTTCCCTACTGATGTACCGACTGGAGTTGGAATAGTAATTTAAACTATTCCAAAGTCCAGTGCTTCCCTAAAGCAAGGAGTGGTAATGACTTGCGTTGTAACGGAACTCGTGGTAACGAGTAACGACACAGTTGTGGCATTGACTGCGGTGTTAAGCCACACATGGTTCTGGCATGCGTGGTAACTAACCCTGGGCGTGACACTAAGCTTCGCCCACGTAGTGTACGTAGCGCTGCCTGCTTCGCAGTTTTCGAAGTAGGCGAAGCAGGCAGCGCTACGCACACGCCAGGGCAAAGCGTAGCTGCCTGCCACCCACCTCCCGCCCGCCCTCCTTTTAAAACATACCCTAATTGTAAATTAAATAAAAGTAAAGACACTTACCTGAAGCGCGGCGTCTCCGGGGCTCCCTCTTCCTGGTTTCCAACTTCCTCTGACAAATGCGCATGCGCGGACGCCCGCGCATGTGCGGGCGGGAGGTGGGTGGCGCGTAATGGGGCTACGCGGAGCACGTAGTGTGCGTAGATTTGGGTACACTACGCGCTGCTTCACGTAGGCCCACTACGCCCACCCTTAGTGGTAACACATGCTATTCGGTACCCAGGTCTATTGTGCCATTATTGACATACTTCTTTCTAAACCGTGCATAATGGTTGTGAAAATCACTACCACATAAAGGCAGACATTAATAATGATGATAAATAACGTGAGAGGCAAATTGTCCATGTATGACAGTAGCATACGTGAGTGCTGAAGTTCGGGGCCCGAACAGGTTTTCAATAAAAACTAAAATGCAATGTTTCAGATCAAAAATACAGTTTTGCCCCTGAAAATAAGGTGCCTTGGATAGAAGAAAATCTATTATCAGTATTTCATTGCTTGCTTTGACGCGTTTTAGCAGCTATATTGATTAAATCTTGTTTATGCTGTGAAATTAATTGTTTGCCCCAATTAACTTTAATTCCTCCAACGCCCACCGACCACCACCTTTTCCGGAGAGGTTGGATACACCGCACCGGAGCCGACATTAAAACTTTGTAAGTGGTAGCTTTAAGCATCCATTGCATGCGTGGCTAGCGTTTTTCACCAAGGTAATTAAATAAGTGGTTCTCTTGATACTTGAAGTTTTCAACACCAAGAAAAACCTCAGTTCAGCAGGTGCTGGAGAGGAGAACCCGGCAAAGACATTGCTTTAAATGGGCCGGTACTATCCGGTATGGAGTACCGGCACTTTTTTAATTTTGAGTGAAAAAGTACCTGAACTTTTCAAGACAAATGTAATACTTTTAATTGGAGAGTACCAGCGCTTCTCAGAAACAAGCAGGTACTCTGGCATAGAGTACCTACACTTCTATTTTACCATTTCAAGCACTTGGCAAAGGTGCAACATTCTGGGAGCTGGATAGGGATTCCTCTTATTAGTGTTGAGATTTCGGAAATTATCTGGCAGAGAGGGACCATCCCAAATGTCTGGCCCACTCCTCTAGTTATGTTGCGAAGAAAATATATATAACCTATTGAAGTTTACTGTGAGCACCAGGCCGTGTAGAAGGGAAATAAATTGCTATTTTTGTCCCAAGCAACACCGGAGCCCTGCCCTGGGCCGTGAATGACGCATTGTTTCGACGAGTGGCGTGAGTCAAGTTTGAAACACTTCTATTTTAAACCTATTAAGCCTGTTTTGACTGTGGCTCACCACAAGGCTTTGAACTCGCATTGCAGACAGTGGCTCCTCAGGCACGACAGAAGACACCGGCACAACAAAAAGGCCTGATAGATGCTTGTAATCTGCAGCATTCCTAAATCTTTCAGTTGGCGTTTCCACTCCTGTGTCCAGAATGAGTCACGCCATGCGGGATATTGTTTGTGTTGTCAGCAGCCATTTGTAAAGCTCATCTTCTGGCCTTTGTTATCTTTAATTTTGCATAAAGACACAAGTTGCGGATTTTGCTATTTTTTAGACGGTGAGTGGAGAGGATTTTGTTTTGCTTTGCCGTTAAACCACAATAGAGGCAGACAGACTCCCTCCCCAGCCACAGAACACTGCGGGTGTTGGAGTATTCCTTAATTGTCTGTGAACGGCAATAAAGTCTACGGAGTTGCAGGCTGTTCTCAGTAATTCTCAGTAACTCAGTATGATGTAAACACGGATCAAAAAAGACTAATTTGAAAGAAGTCCAATCAGAGTCAGTGAAAGAGCAGGTTAATACCAAATCTTGATTGACTGCCTTGTAACCAATCAGAACAGGCCTCTTTGTGTAGACCTTTCTAGAACCTGGGCCCCGGAGCACAGGTTGGGTGCTCAGAAGAATCTCAAAGTAGAGGTGGTCCAAGGATACTACATGCTTTGCATGTAGTTTTCCGTGAGGGGATTTATGCAGTGGTCTGCTTTCACAAAACCAGTGCTTAATTTGCAGAAAAATAAGAGCCAGGCCTCTGCAGCTTGCACCACCCATTGCCCCTGTCGGTGACAGCACAAACACATGTACGAACATCACATTCCTTCAAGTGTGCCACTTCAGACTACTCCAGGCCCCCAAAGCTATAAGAATGGCTTGGGTGGCCGGTATTAGTTATTTCAATGAATATTTAATTAATAAACAATTGTTGTTGTGCTCATCTCTAAAAAAACACAAACAGCGCCACCATGTTGCAGAGTGACATAAGACCCGGTGTTGGCAATTAAGCGCTTGTGCTGAGCACCAAGGAAACCACCAGCTCAAATTAAGCACTGCACAAAACCCGGGAAGAAATGTTTATTTTCACCCATCCGCATTCGGTATATGCATTGCTAAACCCTCCCTGCTCATCTGTGGTATCAGTCATGTTTAGCTTATCTGCCATATTTAGCTTCCAAGAACTCCATCCCAGAAGTTACAGGTCTTCTGGTTGGGGTGGGTCAGTTGCCTGGAACCTACTTTCACTTCACTGTAACATTGCAAGTCCTTCACCCACCAAACAAAGCATGCGTCTTTCTCCTGCATGCAGGAGCAATTATCCTTTTTGCCAGCACCATAGTAACCTTGGATCACCAATACTTTTAATTGTGTCTCATTTAGCATCTATCCACCTTGCTACTCTATATAGTATTTTGTTCCGTGGCAGCTGGCACAGGTAACAGCGGTAGGGGGGGATGGGGTGGGGGGTGATGCAGCGAGCGCAAGGTAAGTGGTTTTATTTATTTTTTATGAAATTTTACCTATCCCTGTCGACTTCACCACCCACCACACCCTCGCCCCACCCCACCGACACACCACTCTTACCTGTGCCAGCTGCCAACCAAATTTTTGTTGGCATTGCAACATTTGTTTTGGCTCCTGGCTCTGAGAGGAATTCTCTGAACTAAGTACTCTGCCATATTTCAAGAAGAATGAGAACTTTAAAAAGAAATTATTCTTTGCAGGTTTGCGTTTCAAATTTGATTCCTAATCGTAAAGCCTACTTTCTTGCATGTACCTGTTTAATACATTCAATTAATTTTAATAACTTGTTTTGTAGACAGCACTTCTGCTGTTTCTCAGCGCTGTAAATAACAGGTGTTCATATTGCTTGATGTATTGATCGTCAATTCACTGACATCGGAAGGTTGGGATGCTTAGAATGCTTTGTCAGGATACGTATTTGGGACTTGCTGCTGAACATCTATCTCAAAAGCAAGTGCTTAACTCACTGAGCCATCCTCCCATCATAATTTTGGTTTATTGTATTGGATATGTAAACCAGAATAATAGTTTCGCTTTTGGCTGTACTTCTTTTTGCCAGCAGTAGATTTGGGCCTGGATAGTTTTCCAAAGCCCTTGAGTGTTCTAAAATTTGCAGAAATGCACTGACTCCCTTCAAATACTTGCAGTCAGGAGTGTAGCCGGGATTACCAGAGTTGGTGTTGGAGGCTTTAGATACTTGCAGTCAGGGGTGTAGCTGGGATTACCAGAGTCGGGGTTGGAGGCTTCAGGTACTTGTAGTCAGGGGTGGAGCCGGGATTACCAGAGACGGGGTTGGAGGCTTCAGGTACTTGTAGTCAGGGGTGTGGCTGGAATTACCAGAGACTCACAGTCAGGGGTGTAGCTGGAATTACCAGAGTTGGCTTTGAAGGGGTCTAATCATGTAACATACCCTGGGGCTCTTGTGCATGTGGTTGGTCCAGGTGCCTACAGGGCATTATCAGGAAGAATTGCTTCAAAAGTAGTAACAAAGGGCATTGATATAAGCTCTACACTTTGGACAAATCATGGTAGAATTTCAGGGATGTGGAATAAAAAAAAAAAAATCTACTTGTCCATGGGACTTTGTAAATCAATTAAATGGGCTAACCTATGGAAATACTTAAGATTTATATTTTTTATTGGACTTGCCAATTAAAATGAACGCTTTGCAACAATTTCAAAGTAAAACTTATTTTTTTTTACTGGGGAAATATGTAGGAGGGGGAGGAGTTTTAGGTGATCTTGATTACAATGTGGTGAGTTTTAGGAGGGATCACTGACAGAATATCGACGGACCGAATATCGACCTAGAAGAATATCGAGTACAAATATCGATGAACAGAATATCGACATCCTAGCTCTACAAAGGTAAGTACAAAAATATCGAAACCAAAATATCGTTGTTTAAAATATCGCTGTTTAAAATATTGTTTTTTTTAAATGTCTTAAAAATAATATAAAATTAATTCAATAATAAATATAATTAATAAAAACATAGTTAGAATTATTTTAAAAAGTTAAAAATGATAAATAATAAATGTAATATAAAAAAATTAAACATACATATTAAAAACAATGATATATATAGTAACTTAATATTAATACATAATTATTTTATGTAAATATAAAATGTTAGAAAAATAATACAAATTATAAATACATACATATATATATATTCCAAACAAGCCTCCGAGCCATGGAGCCCCCGACCCTACAGGGCGGCCTCTGACAACGGGCACGGAGCAGCCCGTCAAAATCCAACATCACACCACAAAGAGGCCCAATACTGGAGGGGCAGGCATTTATTCACCAGCATAGCAGCGCAAAGGATTCCCCCATTTCCTTACGCGTTTCGGCATAACTTCTGCCTTGATCACAGGTGGGGTTCATTAGACGCACATGGAATATCAGCACCATGCTAAGATTGTTCAACACATGCCTGCGTGAGTAAAGAACATTAATGAAACATGGATGCACGCAAAACTGTACTTTTAAAATCTTTAACTATAAAACGAAAATGGATTTATTAAGATCCTGAACAGTACTTTGAATACCAGTGCAGTGCACCATGGGGATTGTATTTTTGCAACAGCAAGTCATGTGACCTTACGACTTTAAAGCACGCACGTATGCATTTTGCAAGCTAATGAACCCACCTGTGATCAAGGCAGAAGTTATGCCGAAACGCGTAAGGAAATGGGGGAATCCTTTGCGCTGCTATGCTGGTGAATAAATGCCTGCCCCTCCAGTATTGGGCCTCTTTGTGGTGTGACATATATATATATATATATATATACCTAAACCTGTAATATAAATATAAAAATAAAATATATATATAGTAAATTAAAATATTAAAATTCATATTTATTTGTAAAAAAAACCAATCACACTACATTAACTATAACAGTAGGGAAAAAGTTGGATAGCGTAGGGGATAAAATTACTATTCCCACTCCAAAGAGTGCAACAGTAGGGAAAGTGTTGGATAGCAGAGGGGAATAATTTACTAATCTCACTCCACGGAGTGTAACAGTAGGGAAAGTGTTGGATGGCGGAGGGGTTAAAATGACTATTCCCACTCCAGTAATTGCAACAGTAGGGAAAGTGTTGGATAGCAGGGGGGTACAAATTACTATTCCCACTCCAGTGAGTGCACCTGTAGGTAAAGTGTTGGATAGCGTATGGGTAAAAATTACCATTCCCACTCCAGCAAATGCATCAGTAGGGAAAGTGTTGGATAGCGGGTGGGTAACAATTACTATTCCCACTCCAGTGAGTACAACAGTAGGGAAAGTGTTGGATAGCGGAGAGGTATAAATTAATATTCCCACTCCAACAAGTGTAACAGTGGGGAAAGTGTTGGATAGTGGAGGGGTAACATTTACTAATCCTACGCCAGTAAGTGCAACAGTAGGGAAAGTGTTGGATAGCGGAGGGGAATAATTTACTATTCCCACTCCACGGAGTGCAACAGAAGGGAAAGTGTTGGATAGCGGAGGAGATAAAATTACTATTCCCACTCTAGCGAGTGCAACAGAAGGGAAAGTGTTGGATAGCGAAGGGGAATAATTTACTATTCCCACTCCAGCAAAATAATAAACATTAATTAACAAATACTTAAATAATAAAAAATAATTTACCTCTCACCAAATACCCCTATAAAAACACCACCACTATTGTAAAACATGACACAATTAACATAATTGCTTAACAATTAATTAACTAATAACATTAACAATAAAATTAAAACAATGAGTAATACATTAATTCATACTATTAAGACTATAAAATAACAATAAATAAATATTATCTGAAAAAGTGAAAATTATACAATTTTTTAATTACTTGCCACACTACTCTCCTCTAAATACACAATTCACTCATACAAAATTAACACAATTTACATATTTACCAATTAATTATTATTAATGAACAACCAATTAATAATTAATAAATAACAACTTATTTAACACAATTAACAATATGAAATATTAAATACACAAGTATTAAATAATAAACATTATTAATTCATGAATTATGATTACATTGCTTCCCAACCTACTCCCCTATAAATCCACAACCCGCTCTTAAAAAAAGAACACAATTATAATATTTACCAATTAATTATTAATAATTATTATCCAATTGATAACTAATTAATAACAAAATATTTAACACAATTAACATAACATTTTAAATGCATAAATATTAATTAATACAATTATTAATTAATTAATTGAAATTAAATTACTTCCCACCCTACTCCTCTATAAACCCACAACCTGCTCCTAAACAAATGACACAATTAACATATTTACCAATTAATTATTAATAATTAATAACCAATTAATAGCAAATTAATTAACACAAGTAACAATATAAATTATTGAATACAAAAATATTAATTAATTAACATCAATAATTAATTAATTGTAATTACTTCCCATCCTATTCCCCTATGAACCCACAACCCGCTACGGAACTAAAATGCAATATTTAATTTCTTTAAAAATTATTAATTGAAAAAAATGTATTAAAAAATATATTATAATTAAATTACTTCTCACCCTATTCCCCTATAAACCCACAACCTGCTACGGAACTAAAATAAACTATACTTTTAAAACATATACTAAAATACAGAACACTAAAATAAATTTCGATATTTTTAACAACAAAATTTTGGCTAACGATATTACTAACTTCGATATTAAAAAAAGCGATATTTCTTACCTGGTCGACGATATTCTTGCAGGTCGATATTGTGTCACATCGATATTTAAACATCGATATTATGGCATATCGATATTTAAACATCAATATTATGACTCTATACCTTTTAGAAGAACATGCTTCAGTTTGCTTTTTGAACTTCCGATATATAATCCTACGTATTTATTTCACTAGGATTGGAAACTCTCAACTATAGGTTACAGTGATGAGTGCACTAAGTGCATTCACCCACTTAATGTGGACTATAGTGAAAACTTGTGACCACCACATTGCACTCAGGTCTCTACAGTAATTACATTAGCCCACTGAGGGGCCGATTCCGATAGCCGGTCGGACAGCTGTCCGTAGCCTTACCGTGCGACCGACACGTACCCGGAGCCGGTCCGTCCTGTAGAGTAAGTACGATGCGCATAACTGCCAAAAACACGACCGATACGTAGGTTGTGAATCCAGCTCCATTCTCCGTCCGAGCCATAACTCCTAATGATGAACCGAGTCGCCCGGAAGCAGTATCCATACCAGTTTCTGGCATGACAATTACGATGCGTACTTCCTACGCGCTGGACATGTCGTCACGTATGGCACGTCACAACATCTGGAAAACAAGCATATCAGCTATGATTTGCGCCACAGCTCAATACACGGCTACGAGACGGACCAGCTTGCAGAGGGTACGAGACGGAGCAGCAAGCAGCGTGTATGACACAAACACATCATGAATCCCATCGCGCAGGTCATACCAGTACTCTACATCTATGACCAGATCAGGAACCGACGCCAACGGCGCAGGTGGTAAGTCAGACACCTACCACATAAACAAATGACACGTACCCGCAAAATGGCACACACACACAGGGGATCCACATCCTGGCCACTAACAGCAGCCCACCATAGGGGTTGCATGGCCAGCACCACTAACACCCCCACCCATAGGGCTCATGTTGCCCATCACTACTGCCACCCCCACTCACAGGGGACCTGTTGCCCATCACCCCTGCCACCCCCACCCATATGGCTGATGTTGCCCATAACCCCTGCCACCCCCACTCACAGGGGACCTGTTGCCCATCACCCCTGCCACCCCTACACATAGGGCTTATGTTGTCCATCACTACTGCCACCCCCACCCATAGGGCTGATGTTGCCCATCACCCCTGCCACCCCACCCATATGGCTGATGTTGCCCATCACCCCTGCCACCCCCACACATAGGGCTGATGTTGCCCATCACTCCTGACACCCCCACCCATAGGGACTATGTTGCCCATCACCCCTGCCACCCCCACCCATAGGGCTTATGTTGCCCATCGCCCCTGCCACCCCCACACATAGGGCTGATGTTGCCCATCACTCCTGACACCCCCACCCATAGGGACTATGTTGCCCATCACCCCTGTCACCCCCACCCATAGGGCTTATGTTGCCCATCACCCATGCCACCCCCACCCATATGGCTGATGTTGCCCATCACCCCTGCCACCCCCACCCATAGGGCTTATGTTGTCCATCACTACTGCCAACCCCACCCATAGGGCTGATGTTGCCCATCACCCCTGCAACCCCCACCCATATGGCTGATGTTCCCCATCACCCCTGCCACCCCCACTCACAGGGGACCTGTTGCCCATCACCCCTGCCACCCCAACCCATAGGGCTTATGTTGTCCATCACCCCTGCCACCCCCACCCATATGGCTGATGTTGCCCATCACCCCTGCCACCCCCACTCACAGGGAACCTGTTGCCCATCACCCCTGCCACCCCAACCCATAGGGCTTATGTTGTCCATCACTACTGCCACCCCCACCCATAGGGCTGATGTTGCCCATCACCCCTGCAACCCCCACCCATATGGCTGATGTTCCCCATCAACCCTGCCACCCCCGCTCACAGGGGACCTGTTGCCCATCACCCCTGCCACCCCCACCCATAGGGCTGATATTGCCCATCACCCCTGACATTCCCACCCATACTGCTGATGTTGCCCATCACCCATGCCACCCCCACACACAGGGACTATGTTGCCCATCACCCCTGCCACCCCCACCCATAGGGCTTATGTTGCCCATCACCCCTGCCACCCCCACCCATATGGCTGATGTTGCCCATCACCCCTGCCACCTCCACCCATAGGGACTATGTTGCCCATCACCCCTGCCACCCCCACCCATATGGCTTATGTTGCCCATCACCCCTGCCACCGCCACCCATATGGCTGATGTTGCCCATCACCCCTGCCTCCCCCACTCACAGGGGACCTGTTTCCCATCACCCCTGCCACCCCCACCCATAGGGCTTATGTTGCCCATCACTACTGCCACCCCCACCCATAGGGCTGATGTTGCCCATCACCCCGGCCACCCCCACCCATATGGCTAATGATGCCCAGCACCCCTGCCACCCCCACCCATGGGCTGATGTTGCCCATCACCCCTGCCACCCCCACACATAGGATGGGTGATGCGCAACACATCCAGCATACTCCAACATCAGGTATGTACGCAAAATACATCCCCCCTAACTTCATGTCAACAGTGGGTAGTCTGTGACAAATGCCCACAACAGTGATTATGGCTGCGAGAATACAATGTAAGTAACAGCACATGTGTGACCAACACATGAGTTTGACATACACATGGCAAGCATCACCATAGCACTGTGGCAATGTAAAAAGAACACCCCCTCCCTGTGTAGAACAGAAGTTAAGTGGGGGCTTCCAAAATGCAGCAGATGTTGAGCATTGTGGTGATGGGGACTAAACCCCCCTCATCACAGTGACCAAAAGGCAAGTTTCATCATGGTCAAAGCTGCAAATAACAAACAGCCTGTATGATCCCTGCTCCCAACACATCAAACACTTCTGGGGCAAACTAGTGGTTGTGTCCCATACACACAGAGATGTGGTGAGGTTAACAGTGCTGTGAAAACATAGCACACTCTCGGCCATGTGCAGACAAGCACCACACATGGGGGCTGACAATGCATACAGCGTACAATGACACAACGGCAGAAGTGACCATCACCAAGCATGCACACATCTCGAAAATAGACACACTAATCAAAACAACCTGTGTAGACTGTAGGTGTCAGCTCACAAACTCACATTCCATGCCAGCAATGGCACCTAACAACCAGGATGAATGTGCACAATGATGTGACATGACTCACAGGGACAGCAGGGAAAATCACTGAAACAGCATCCAGACAGCGTAAGAAAAGACGTGTGAAATACCGGAAGCATTGCCCCGAAGGCTCGGATTTCATCAAATATAAATTTACTATGAAACACTGAATCTAACATATCATTGTGGACTCAGAAGCTTTCAGACGATCTAGAGCCGTGATTACCCTAAATTTGCGTTATCCCGCTTCCCTACGAATTCTGAATTTCGTCCATTGTTGGTTTTCATATCAGAGACCTACAGTAAGCCTTTATCATCGTACTTGAAGATGCTATAACCATCTCAAAACTAAGAAAATTACTAGACTACTTGTGACTTTAATCCTTAAGTTTATCCTGCTTTGAATTCATATCTATTGTGTACATTTTATTACGAGACTTGGGTCTTTATCATAAAGATAATTAAGAATCACCGTTGTCCTTCCCCAGTGGCCAACTTTTCCTGACGAAGGCACCCTTGTGTGCCGAAACGCGCGTAGAGCATATTCTAGTCAACCAAAATTGTGCCACATAATTTTTATTAATTTTCTTTTCTACAATATCAATTATCACCTATATATCATTGTCAATATATCTTTATGCTTATGTATTTCTGAAAGTATGATTGGAGGTGTGTATGATGGATACGCAAGTCTTTGCAAGAATGTTATAATGTTTTTATATATTTCCGATGTATAATAAAAATTATTTTGTATTTTTGCTACAATCAATGTTGTTTTGGGTTCTATTTGACAGTATGTATTATCATTCTTGTGTTGTTTGGTTTCCTTAATTCTGTACAATTATTGTGATTTCCCTATGTTAAGGAACCATATCCTCCCAGAAGGGGGCCCTTCTCTCTACACTTACAACAGCAGAAGTGACCATCACCAAGCATGCACACATCTCGAAAATAGACACACCAATCAAAACAACATGTGTAGACTGTAGGTGTCAGATCCCAAACTCACATTCCATGGTAGCAATGGCACCTAACAACCAGGATGAATGTGCACAATGATGTGACATGACTCACAGGGACAGCATGCAAAATCACAGAAACATCATCCAGACAAAGGCCCACAGCAGCAATACCAATGCACTGGTGCAGATGCACAAACACAAACAGGCAAACTCACACTGCACATCTGACATAGCATGTGTGTCACAGTATCCCCAGGCAACTACACAACACATGAGGGGGGCTGAACCACAGTGACACAGATGTGGACACAGTGCCATACAAAAGTAAACCATCATTGGGACACCCTCAGTGGGCAATCAGGCATTGGGAGATGAGAGGGAGCACAACAGACACATGTGACACAAGCTGGAATGAACACCAACTAACACAGCAAGAGACTGACACACACCACCACTACCCCCAGGGAATGGACATTGGGGTGACACAAGCATGCATGACACCTCCACTGTGATGCTAAAGGCAGATGTCGTACAAACTGGGAAACCCAGACATGTGTCCTGTGCCACAAACGTACATCACACATACACAAACACAAATCACTCAGCATGGCCCCTCATCCATGGACAAACAGGAGCTAGGGGACCACCCATGCAAACATTCACATCAGTCCATCCTCAACACCACACACCCTGAACTGCAACAATGTGTATCTGTGAAGCTCACATGGACAGGTGACATTGCACATGCACTCATGACAAACACAGGAATGTTGGGAGGAACTAAGGTGCACAGACACATCACACAAGGACAGTTCACAACCCTGGGGAATAACAGACATACTGCACAGTATGTGGTACATGGCCATGACCTCAAAGCTCACGTAACCTTCAGAATCCCTGCCACAGTCCCAGGACAATGCAGATGCCAAGGAGAACCACAAGGCACACATGCTGACACCTGCCAGCATCGCAGCCATGAACCCGACAAGTGGGAGCAGTCACACGCACATACAAATGTCTCAATCACTGAAAACTACCACCTAGGGACAACTACATGATTTAGCAAATAAACAGGTGCCTTGAGGAACTCTGACTGTGTCCCATCTGTGTCTGACAACATCATCACCACTCAGAACTGACAAATCCCAATGATGATACACCAATTAACAGTAGTGTGTCATGCACCCACACATCTGGTAGCCCATTGGAAAAGTAGTGGGATGAACCCAGTACCACTCAGCAAGCCTCAACAACAGGAACATATCAAGGGAACACTGTCTGTGTATGAACAGGGATGTGGACACAGACACATGCCCATACAACACACACCATGGGCCCAGGCCATGTCACTGGACAACACACTTGCTTGAGGGGACCCAACTCCTGTGGGAACCCAGCTGTGCCAAACATATTCACCGCAAGTCCCACTCATGTCTGCAGAACTCTTGGTCAGTCAGCCATCCGTTACCACACAATGAAGGCTCTGGTCACAGCAGCCTGGGTACGTGAGTCTCCCCTAAGTCATCTGCACATAGCCAAAACATATGTCTAGCAAGTTGCACAGAGGACCCAGTTGCTCCTATAACAATGATGCCCACACCTGTAGGTCCAGTGTTGATGAGCACAAAGTATGTGGAAGTGACAAATTGGACAATGGGAAGCATATCATATGTTCAGGGGTGCAAGCCACAGATGTGACCATGCAAATGAAATGCTCACAGAGAGATGTTCACAAATAGTTGATCCTGACATACCCAGGTGGCTGCAAAGGATGACATGGATACCCACCAGACGAGGATACATATCTCATAGAACACAGGGAGTACCTCACAGCAACACATCAGAATTCAACATTGTAAACAAAGCATCACAGGTGCAAGGGCATGTTAAACATCATCATCATAATGTACAGCAAAATCTAGTTCCCAGGGAGAAAGAAAAAAGCTTTATTCAGCATTTTAAAAGTTAAACGTCTGTGCAAACAAAAGGCCAATGGCCAGTCCATGTCCAAATGCCAAGGAGTGAAGTAGAGTGACAACTGTCACACCTTGCTTGCCTGCACTGCTAAGGACCGGGGTCATCCCATCGGAGGGGCATACATGGGGGCAGGCCAGGCACCGCAGGGACAGGATCAGGGCGCAGCAGAAGGAAGCAGTGAAGAGGTGGGGGATGCAGGCGAGACACTTGCAACTGCAGTGGAGCTGACTGAAGTGGTGGGTGCTGTCACAACTGTGGGGCACAAGTCAGATGGTGGTGGTGCCGGCACAACTCCAGTGGGCAGGTCAGATGGAGTGGATTGGCTCACCACTGCAGTGCCCAAGTCAGACGGGGTGGTCGTGGATTCCAAAGCAGTGCCTACATCCATGGGAGCAGAATAGGGGACAGGTGAGGTCGGCAGGAGGTGGGGACACGGTCCCCACATCAGTGGCACTAACTGTCTGACCAGGTGTGGAGGAGCAAGTGCAAGGGGGGATGGCCTTAGCATTTTGGATATGGTGTATCTGTGGGTGGGGGAACCCAGGGCAGGGAGTGGCGGGGAAACCTCTGGAGTGGTGGCCTGGGGGATGGAGGACGGAGACTTTGCCTTGGAGCTGTGTGGTGGCGGGGGGGTCTTGCTCTGCTGGCGCCAGGGGCACTTGCGGGTGGGGGTCTCTGTCTGACTGCGTCTGGGGGAGGGTGTCCGGGTGTGAGGGGCACTCCCTTCTGTGTGTGGGGACTTCCTCTTCCCCTTGTAATCAGGATCTGCAGGGTCAGTGGGGGAAGAGGCCAAGGTCACAGAGGAAGAGCTTCTGGGGCGATGGGGTTGCACTTGAGGCAAGGGAAGGGGGCTGGGAGGGAAAGTCTCGGAGGACTGAGGAGTGGTTGTAGATGACTGTGTGTGTGTCTGCAAACCAGCCCCTGTGAGTGTGGAATCAGTCCCCTGCGCTTGCTTGTGTGCACGTCTAGACCTTGGTTTGGGGGTTTCTGTGCTTGGGACAGGTAGGGTGCTAGGAATCGTGGGTGGTGCAGGGGTAGGAGGGGTACAGGACTGTTGGAGGAGGGACACTGCTGCCGTCAGGGAGGAGGCCACGGACTGATTGGTCCTCTGTAGGGCAGACATGCCCGAGGAAATGCCCTCCATGAATGACACCAGTTTTGTCAACAGACCTGTGTGTGCATGGAGGAACTTCAGCATCAACGTCTGCCCTACATGGATCTGTCAAAGTAAGTCCACAGACTCCTCACTCAGGGCAGCAGGGGACACAGGGGCAGGGGGTGCGGTGCCTGGCACAAAGGAGACATGCTCACGAACACGGGAGCCCACAGGGACCTCTGAGATGGGAGCCGATGGGAGGGGGGTGGTGGTGGTGGCGGAGGCGGTGGTGGGGGCGGGGACAGCCTCACTAGCTGGGGTTTGGTGGCTGCTGACACCCGCCTCCACAAGGGAGTCATCCTCAGAGCTGCTGTGGCCCTCAGCTGGGGGTGATGGTGCTGACGACTCCTCTGTGTGGCTCCACTCGCCCTCCGTGCCACTCCTCTCCTTCTGTCCCTGTAAGGCTCTGTGGCTCCTTCTGGTCCATGGAGCTGTCCCCTCCTGTGGCCGTGGATGTATCTGGATAGGAATAGGAAGTAAGAGAACAACATCAGCCACCTGCACCGACTGCACCCACCACAGTGAGTACATCACATCACAGGGCAAGCCTTGGCATCATCAGCTGAACACAGCTCAAAGTGCCAACACTGTTTAGGATAAGACAATTGTCATTCTCAACATCAACCATGGCACACATATCCCTCCTTGACTTTCACACAGATGTCCGTTGCATGTTGGATGCCAACACCCTAATGTGCCAACATGCACCACCCACACATTAGTTGTACATGCAGGTGAACATGTAGGAGTATGTCACTATACACACAGCACATCTCTTGCTACTGACTCAGTACAGGTGTCCGGATGAAGGGATGGGCAGAGACTCATTTCACATGCTTGGGATGCATGCCAGCAATACACACTATGATGTACTCATGTCCTGATGGGCAATGCCACAATGGGGTGCATGGTGCACACTTGAACACAATGCAGGCTCACTTATAGCAAGTTAAATGCCATGGCACTGGGATGCCCTGAAAGTCAATCAACACTGTCTCCTGTCACAGGGGCAGGGCATCCAGACAACAACAATATGCACTGACTCACAATCCTAGCTCAGGGGTAAAGCTAACTCTGCAGATGACCGGCGCACTTGCCCATCCCATGCAAATAACATATCTAGGACCCAGAAGACCCCACATCATGCAAATCATACATATGAGTCTCAGCAAACACAAATCCCTGTACATTAACACATCACAGTCTGCCATGCATGTAAGCCAGCTGCATCAAGGACAGTTGCATACACCATTGTGCGCTGTCAGATGATCACACACCTATATGTCACACAGGTCTTGTCTCTCACAGTCACATCGCAGATGTCATGCTGACCCTCTGAATCATGGACACCCCAGTTGTACGTAACAAGCCACACCCTAATGACACAGAGGCAGACACCTGAGGGCACATGTCACTAAGCACAACCTGCAATTTCATACACAGGAGTGGGGTTACAGAGTGTTTCTAAATGCCCTTGAGGGGGCATGACTGGCCAGGACTACGTGAAACAGTGTTTGGCCATGGACAGTAGTCAGGTGGCTAAGCAAGTGTGACATACTTGATATACATACTCCTGAGGCCCATAAATTGGAGTCCCCTGCTGCATGGGTTTGTTTGGAATACCCCAGCCACATGTTGCGAGTCAGACCAGCAATTTGTACACATCTCAAGGGCACACACAGATCACATGTCAGATCTCAGGCATTGTGTAAACAATTGACCCACCCATGACACACACAACAGATTCACTGGAACTAATGCTGATCGGTACCTGGAGCATAGCTGACTGCAGGGACACAGTGCCCTAGTGACACAAGCAACAGACTGGAGGGGCCACACCTGTGGAACAGATGAGGAGGGTGCATCACACAATTGAGGGACCTGAGGTTTGGACTACAAGACTTACGTAATGTGGAAATGTGACCAGGACAAACGACTGCTATTTGCATGTCAGACATAGTACACAGATCAGACATGGACTCACCCCCTTCCTGCTGCTGTCTGACCTTCAGCTGCCTATCCAGGTCCGGGAAGACCACTGCCAGGATACGGAGCATGTGGGGAGTCAGGGTCCGGTGTCCACCCCTCCTGGTGTGGAGGTGACAGCTTCAGCTGGACTCTAGCTATCCTCCGGGTCCATCCCCGAAGGTCCTGCAACCTCTTCTGGCAATTGCGGATCTGGCGCTTGTAGACCCCCACCGATCGAACTGCCCGGGCGATGGTCAGCCATATCTCCTGCTTCTGGTGGGCATCAACCTGTGAAGATGACAAAGTTAAAAGTCCATTAACACACATGGCCCATGTTTGTGATGCACACAGTTGGATAAACATGTCGTCATCACAAAGGAATATGAGTTACACAGGTAGTGCACCCATGGGAAAGGACAAATGCCATGCATGTTTGACATGACAATGCATGGGAAGTTTAAGCTTGCACAAATGCACTTTAGCTGCAGAACACCTCTTCATTACATGTACCTACACACTTTGGGGGATGAAAGTACTCAGTGAGTTTGCTTGCCACTGGTGTACACACTGCTAGTACTGCTAATCAGACAACATGCACAATTACGAAGGCAGTGGACTGTACACTCACCTGCTCCCCTGGTTTCCCATACAGCTTGCTGTAATGTGGAAGGATCCCGTCCAGCAGGGCCTGGTTCTCCTCCTCAGTGAAGACTGGGGCCCTCTCCAGAGTACGTGCCATAGCAGTAGCCAGAGGATGCAGAGACAGCAGCAGTGGTAGCAGGGATGTGGTCCAGTAGCATGTAGTGCAGGCAAGTGAGCTCCCTGGGGGCCAGCCAGCCTTATATCTGTGCTACAGAGGCAGACTCTGTGCCATGTGTCCCAAATGATAGGTCCAACACGGTTGCATTCTATGAATCTGGCCAATCCATTTA
Organism: Triturus cristatus; assembly: GCF_964204655.1. Taxonomy (NCBI): domain Eukaryota; kingdom Metazoa; phylum Chordata; class Amphibia; order Caudata; family Salamandridae; genus Triturus; species Triturus cristatus. Next base: position 1,257,972,621 of record NC_140590.1, read on the forward strand.
AAAGTACGACTCGTACCTGCCTTCCGCATCGTTCAAATCTTCACCTTCATAAAACACTTGAAATTGCAACATTGTTGTAGGCATCCAACTAAATTTCCAGTGCACAACTCGTACAAGTTTTGAATCCGCATCCGTCTCCATGACAGTCCTGAGCCAATGGGTGCGCCCGGCTCGTTCAACTGACCGTACAACGCGTAATTTGAATATACACATGCACCCGTCTCCATACGATTCAATGGCCAAGGCGTACGCCTGTCTCGGACCATGCCTGTCTGATGCGTATGCATGATAGTCACCCGCGTCCGACCTCATTGCATTCAATGACAAAGCGTATGCATGGCTCGGACATGACCCGTGCAATGCGTACGCATTGTCACCCGCGTCGGACCTCATTGCATTCAATGACAAAGCGTACGCACGGCTCGGACATGACCCGTGTAATGCGTACGCATTGTCACCCGCATCGGACCTCATTGCATTCAATGACAAAGCGTACACACGGCTCGGACATGACCCGTGCAATGCGTATGCAGTGTCACCCGCGTCGGACCTCATTAGTGTGACTATTATACGGATGCAATACACATATACTGGCCAGGGACACCTGTGCACACCTACCACACTACAGCATTGGCCACACAGTGTCCCATGGCATGTAAGGCTGCATTCCCTGGGTGTTTGGGGGGCCACAACTGTTTTTTGGCTGGCACTTTGTGCATCCACTCCCAGGCTGTGCACGTGTACATGGGGGCAGAGTCCTTTGTGTGTTGTGCACATTACCACTGTGATGTGCAATTGGACAGTAATGGGCATGAGTCACTGCCACAGTGTCAGGTTGGACATGTTTAGGACAGGTCACATACACCCTGAGTCCTGGGGGTGATGGCATGTATGTCACAGTGAGACCTGTAGCCACAAAGTCTGTGTGCATGTTGTGTCTCAGATGTGTCTGATCAAATGTTCCCCATGGGTGACAGTCTCCACATCCATGTGGTATATGCATCAACCTTGATGGGGTGTGTGTCTAAGAGACGTACATGTAGGGCTGGCAGGAACAACAGTGGCCACTACCTGTGGGACTTACGCTTGCCTTGTGGTGTGTACGTGCTACGCCATGTCCATTGCTGTGTTGATGTGGCAATACAGGGAGCCTGGGTTTCTGCATGGCAAAGATCTGTGATGCCTGGGAGACATGAGGCCTCAATTGTCACTGTGGTGTGTTTTTGGAACGTTGCAGCAGCACATAGGTTGGGTGACACAGCCAGATGATTGGCCATTGCACTACTTGGGACTCATGTGGACATGTGGAATTGAGATGTGAGGTGGTGGTCTTGTAGGTGACATATGTGTCCATGACCAACAGCACACACCTCAGTACATTGTGTAATGTCATGAACTAGCATGTGATAGTGAGCGTGGTCATGGCCACATGGGTGGATGAACTGACTATCTTCCTTTTTGCATCTCTGTACTGCAGGGCACCAGCTGTCCATCGTTTGTTCGCAGACCTTGCAAGCATGCAGGAACGCGACTGCATCTGACGGTACCGCTTCACCAGGCCACTGATTGCGGAGTTAGCGGAGCAATTGGTGCCATATCTGCTACCTGGCCGGACATACCCTAGAGCACTGACCCCAGAGGTGAAGGTGATGGCAGCCCTGCACTTCTTTGCTACTGGTACCTTCCAGTACACTGTGGCTACTGCTGGTGGGATGTCGCAAACGATGTTTAGTCGGGTGCTACGCGATGTCTTGGAGGGGATGTTGCAATTCCTCGACCTGTACATCAAGTTCCCGAGCCCAGCTGAACTCCCTGAAATAAAGGATGCCTTTTATACACTGGGGAGGATGCCGAACGTCATCGGATCTATTGATGGGACACATGTTGCCCTGATACCACCACAGGCACATGAGCAGGCAGACCGGAACAGGAAGCACTACCATTCGATAAATGCTCTGGTGGTCTGTCTTGCTGACATATCGATCACACATGCGTGTGCACGGTTCCCTTGTTCTGAGCGCGATGCCTACTTTATGAGGAGTAGTCGCATTGCAACGCTGATGTCACAGATACCAGCTCAGCATGCCTGGCTTGTCGGTGTGTACTGACTATTTCTCATTGTGTGTGTTTGTCAATGTTGTATTCCGCACTCCGACAAAACTCAGCTACTTGTTCATTTTTGTGTGTGTAGGTGACTCCGGATACCCCAACATGCCATGGTTGCTGACACCCCTCAGGAACCCTGTGACACCAGCCGAGCTGCGCTACAATGAGGCACATGGTCAGAGCAGGAGGGTGATTGAGCGGACATTCAGCCTCCTGAAAAGCCGCTTTCGCTGCCTGGACAAGACCAGAGGGGCCCTCCCATATGAGCCTGCAAAGGTGTGCAAAATAATCCCTGTCTGCTGCATGCTACACACCATGGCGGTGCGGAAGGAGGTGCCTCTCATCCAGGATGACGATGACGACGACCAACGTCCGGCACCTGTGGAGGATCCCGGCCTGGGCCAAGATGCCAGTGATGATGAAGATGATGGTGACGTCCGCTCCCAGCTCATCAACAACTTCTTCACCTGAATGTAAGTTTCCAGGGTTGTTATGTGAATGTATGGAGGTAGCCTGGAATGTGTTGTGCCAGCTCTGGTGCTGTCTGAGTGTGTCTGTGTGCCACTTGACTGGATGCGTGCTGTGATGTGTCCATTCAGGTGGCGTGTACTCCACAATAGGGTAGTACTGCTAACTAGTGTTTGTTTAGGTGTCTTGCAACATGTTTTGTGCATGTGTATTGCATTTCTCTCATGTTCTTCTGTGCTTTTCACTATATCTTGTCTGTCCTTCCCAGGGTACTTTGCCTGTTGTGTGGTCAACACTGACCTCCAACACCCAGAAGCCAACACCAGTGTGGAAGTTGACAATTCCCATCAACTGATGTACCACACATCCCTGGACTTCCATTCTCCAACACATTAGGAGCATATGTCCACTGTTACATAGAATTACCGTGCAACTAGTGTGGAATAAACGTGTTGCTGATGTGTAATGAACCTGTGCTACGCTTTGTTAAGTGCGTTGTCTATCTCCCCACATCTGAGTGACATCTGCTTACCTCACCTGTGGACTTGTTACCACTGACTGGGCTTGGTGTTGTGTCTGTGCATGCCAATGTGTTTCAGGTCAACATCATTGTGTGGGATGAGTAACATGGCCATGGTGAGTATGTTTTGTGTTGCCATAGTGGTGTGTCTCCCTCACATGTGTCACATCCCCATGACTCACCTTACGTTGGTCACATTGTTGCAGTATTTGGCATGCACTGTGTTGTGTAGCAGATCGACATCTCCCTGAAAGTGACAAGTTGGAATCACAACAGAGGCAAGTATGGTGTACTGGTGAGTTTATTTACAAACATGTGTGAGGGAAGTGCACAGGATGGTGGGTGCTGTACAGTGGTTTGGGAATCCAAAGTTCACACTGGAGTTGGAAGTGCTGGTAGATGAAATGTCCAGAGTAAAGTCCACAGTCATCTGATACATTGGCCCAACATGAACCCTCCATGTCATGTTTGCGAGTTGTGTGCGATTGGACAAGGTGAACGGGTTGCGCACAGAAGAACATTGTCCAGAACAGGTTTAGAGGCCCTGGGGAATGTGCTGGGACATCTGCCCCTCTTCTTCCAGGGGGGGATCTTCATGTGCAGGCCTCTCAGCCAGAGTCCTCCTCCCTCCCTGTGGCGCTGGCAGATGGTGTTGCGACAGATGTTGTGGGCACACGGGGGGGGTGTGGACAGGTTGGTGTTGATCTGGCGGAGGCATTGTAGTATGTCCCGATGCACCACAGTGATGTCATCCCACTTAGCCTCCATGTGGGCATGGTGGGCGACCTGCTTGTGTTGCATGTCCTTGAGAATCCCCACTACCTGGCCAAATCCTCCGGTGCAATCCTGGTACGCATCTAAGATGCGTGCCAAGTAGGGGTCATCATTCAGTCCAGACCCCTCTGCAAGGCGCGCCCTGTGCCTCCCACCCCTCCCAACACCCCTCTCCACACTGGTAGGACCAGCGGCGAGACGCACAGGTGACACTGGGACCCCTTGGGTGGTGTTGCTGGTGGTGTTGGCTGTAGCTTCTGGGGGGTCCTATGTCCCTGTGCTGTGGGTGTTGATTGTCCTTGGTCTGTCAGTGTTGGCGAGGGTGCCCTGTCGGTGTCCAGATGCTGGAGGCGTGGGTACAGGGGGGCAGATGTTGATGCTGCTGGTGCTGCATGATGGCTCACACCGGAGGGGCCAGGTTGGTCGTCATCATCCGAAAAGGACAGTGAAAGAGTCAGACCAGAGAGCTCAGTGTCCACCAGAGTCTGGGACTGGGTATCCTCCTCATTTGGTGCTGGGCGCCCAGCACCACTTGTGTTTGGAAGAGACACACAATGTGATTTATGTTTCTACATGCATCGTTGGGTCACATACATGACATTTTCTACTTTTCAAACAGATGCCTGCCTGTACACTGCTTTTTCCCAGCTTGTCACGGACAGAGTTTGATATTGTTGTTGGCCATTTCCCAGCATGGCCTTGTGCTCCCCACAACAGAGCCCAGTGTCAGACACCTTGTCAGTCCCTTCCCATTCCCTGTGAGGCGAGTATGGTTCAGTTTGATCTTTCTGGGCCATGTGGGTGGGTGTAGGTTATCTGTGACTGCGAGTCTCATCATACTCTTGGCTACACCCCCCTTCCCAGCATGCCCATACTTCCTCCCTCTTGACTCTGCTTCCCTGTGAGGGGGTGTGACAGCAATGGTAAGATGGCTGACTGTGAAGTCCTGATGTTTGTTGTTGGCCATTTCCCAGCATGGCCTTGTGCTCCCCACAACAGAGCCCAGTGTCAGACAGCTTGTCAGTCCCTTCCCACTCCCTGTGAGGCGAATATGGTTCAGTTTGATCTTTCTGGGCCATGTGGGTGGGTGTAGGTTGTCTGTGACTGCGAGTCCCATCATACTCTTGGCTACACCCCCTTCCCAGCATACCCATACTTCTTCCCTCTTGACTCTGCTTCCCTGTGAGGGGGTGTGACAGCAATGGCAAGATGGCTGACTGTGAAATCCTGGTGTTTGTTTGGCTACAAGTCCCAAGTGAGCCCCTGGGCTTCACACAGCAGCACCCAGTACGGGGTATCTTTTGCTGATATTTCAATGAGGTGTGTGTCAATGCATTTACCCGGTGAGTTGTGTGGAGTTTGTGTTGAGGGGGGGTGTCTCCCCATGCTGATAAGTATGGTCAGGGCTGTCATTCCTCCTTCCCCTCATGAAACGTGCTTCCATTGTAGGGCGTGCAAGTTGTCTTTCAGGATGTCAGTCAGTGGTGTCCTGCTTCTGATTTGCACACAAGCCCTAGCAGGGCCTTGTGCTCCACACAGCAGGACCCAGTGTCAGCCATCTTGTCAGTCATTTTCCACTCCCTGTGATGTGGGCATTTTTCTGAGAGGTCTTGATGGGCCAATCAGGAGGGGGAGCATTATCTGTGACTACAGGCCCATCATGCTTTTGGCTACACTCACTTCACCTGCATCCCCACTATTCCTTCCTGACAGTCAGCTGCACTGTCAGGTGGTGTGTTTGTGGTTGTCAAACTGTCTGGCAGGGTGTATTTGGCTTAGTGCCACTAACTTTCTCTATTTGTTTGTAGGTTGGTGCATGTCCTGACACAGTTCCCAGTCACTATGAGATGGCAGGTATTGTGTTTGTCTGACTGGCATACACATCTTGGGCTGATTATCTACTGTAGCTTTGCTTGCGGTGCATGGTTTCACTGTCCCCTTGCCACACAATCTTGGGTATGTTGTTTGTATACTCACCAGGCTCTGGGATGTCTGTTAGGCCATGGACGCTCTCTGGTGGTAGGATGTCCCGCACCTTCTCCTCTCAGGTCCTGAAGTAGACTGGTTTGGCAGGAGGGCCACCGCCGGTGCACTGACTCAGGGCGTGATCTTTTTTGATGAGTTTCTTGACCCTCCTGCGCACGTCATACCACCTGTTCTGGATGTCGTCCTTTGTGCGCCTTGCTGGTGCTTGGGCGTTCACCTTGTCCACAATCCTCGCCCCCACATCTTGGTTTTCTGTGAGATGGGGGTCCTTTGGACCAATGTACCAAACAAATGTGGCTCTACTCTGATGATCTCGTCTACCAGCACTTCTAACTCACTATCTGTAAACTTTGGATTTTTCTTTGGGGGCATGGTGATGGGTGGTGGAGGTGAGGGATGTGTGTGTGAGGGTGCAAGTGATGGGTTAATGTTGGTTTTGCTGGGTATATGTGTGTGTGCTTTTGTATGAGGTGCTGATGGTGTGTGAGTTGTGTGATGGGTGAGTTGTGAGTGTGTCTGTGATTGCTGTGTACTGGTGTTTGCTGCTGGCTGTGTCTCCTGTTTGCAAGGGTAGTGGTTGTAGTCCTTTATATAGTTGGAGTGGTGGGTGTGTCTTTGTTCCATGTTTTTTTGTTGGTATTTATTGGCTTTGTCATTGCTTGTTTGGTCCTTTTTTTGTCTTTTTTCCTTTGCATGAAGGAGACGTTCATGTGACGGAAACGGATGCTGCTGTTGTCTCGGGCAGGTTTCTCCGCCTCGTTTACGCTGCCTGTCCTCTGTGTTTGGTACGCGTCGTTCGCGGCGGTCTCTATTGCTTGTGTGCCGGGTTGTCTGTGCGTGTCGGTCGTGCGGCTTGTTCTCCGTGCGAGTCGGTCTGGTTTTGCATGCATTGCATCGTACTGTGCAAATCGTACATCGCGGGTACGGGTCGGTCGGCTTCATCCCGGTTTCGTGTCGGTCGGTGATATTCACGTCGGTTTTCTGGCCGGATCACTATTTTCCCTATGGCTCGGTCGTACGGCTTGTATTCGCCCCCTGAGTATCCTCACTAGAATTAGAATCGTTATCATCAGTGGTGCACACTGTTCTCTCAAGTAAGACCAAGAGCATCACATACTTTCACATGAATTCATTCGGCATCTGGAGTGCTTGATATATTCATGTGTCAAAGGCAATAGTAAACACAAATTTACAGTCTTTTGGGGAGGGTGCGCTCAGGTCTCAGTCCGGTGATTCCACCCCAGCGTCATTTGATGGATCATGCAGGAGTATATAATTACACAGCGGGTACCAAATGTCTCAAGGTCTAGACCGAGGAGGCAACAGTTTAGAACATAAGGACAAATGTTCTTTGCAATAAAAAGGTCTGAGAGCCAGTACTTGAATTTCGGTGCTCTCCCAGGCCCCCATTGACAGGCGACCCTTCGCTTCTCCAATAGGAGAGCCTGAGCCACATATTTCCTGAATCCTCCATCAGTTTCACCTGTGCCAGGAGTGCCAAGAGTGGAGTAAATGTTCAGGGCCTGTACTATCATGGCAGTAAGCGCTGTGGATACCTCGCTCCAGAAAGCCTATATTGGTGCACATGACCATGCAAGATGGAGAATGTCTGCCCCAGCCCATCCACTTCAGGTGCACTTATCATCTGTGCGGAGTCGATAGCAATGAAGGCGGACAGGTGTGTAGTAAATCCTATGAAGAAACATAATGAATAATGCAGAGTCGACTGCTAGGGGCAATGCCCTCTTTTTGCACAGCAGTATTTCCATCGGTCGTACTTAAAGCTAGCCCCTATGTCTATTTCCCAATGTGTACACGCCTGTCCCCAAGTGCAAGGAGCCTCAGCTTGCAAAGTGCAATATAAGAGGGAGACTAGATGGCGTGGAGTATCCACTTGAAGCATAGTGTGGAGTGTATCAAAGATGGGAGGTTCAATAGGGAAGTCCAAGGTGTCCGCCATGACATTGTAACACAGCCTAATGTACAGAAAGATGTCTAATGGGGATGTCGGTTCTTCACCAAAAAAGTAGTCCCAAGATATAAAGGAGTCATCCCGATATAGATCCCCCCCAATGTTGAAATCAGTGCTTCTGAAGCAAGAGCCTGCAAGAAACCTCATGAGTCACTGGTAACAATGGGCAGTAGGGAAGTGGTATGAGAGGAGAATATACGAGCACCTTGTCTAACTTCTGGCCCAGTTAGTTTGCCCCAGGCATTTAAAGTACAGGCTACCCCGGATTAGGCCAGTGAGGGCGCAGCAGAGGAGGACCCCAGAAATGAGGAAGGGGGATAGAGGCCACACATCCCTGCTTTACTGCCAGAGGATAGAGGAACGGAGTAGGTTTGTACCAATGTGTGGCTGGATGAGCCTGAACACACAGATAGTAAACTTCATGTCTGGGGATTCAAACTCTCCTTTAGAAAATGTCATTGTTATAGTGTTCCATTGCAAACGGCGCTGCTTGCCGTCTCATGCTTACCTTATCATCTAAAGTTTTAGCCCTCAGAAAACAGTCCGACTCAGTGGAAGGGGTATGTTGAGGAATAAGTATATAAATTTAGGTAGTATCACCTTTTTCATCAACACAATTCGACCTGCAAATGACAGGGGAAGAGAAATCCAGTGATTAATACGCTTAGTAAGTACAGATAATGCCGTGCCATAGTTAGATCTAATTACTTCCTCTCAATCTCTCAAGATCATAAACCTCAGATATTTAAGGTCAGACTCACACCACTGTAGAGGGAAGGCTTTGTAGCTGGCGTTAGTGGAAAGAGTTGTGATTTTTCCCAGTTAATGTGTACACCTGATAGGTCACTAAATCAGACAAACTCTTGGAAGAAATCATTACTACTAATATGAGGCTCATGCAAAAAGAGGGTTATGCAATCTGCATAAAGTGAGATCAATAGATGCCTAGAAGGGTAGCAAAGTGCATAATCATTATGACATTGGTGCAACTTGGCAGCTAGCGGCTCTACTGCCAGGGCAAAAAGTTATGGTGAGAGCGGACAACCCTATCACATGCCTCTGGTGACAACCATGGGGAAGGAAACTGATCCATTGATACAAACCCTAGCTACTGGCTGTGAATATATATATATAAAAGAGCCACCTGGGCCGGAAAGTAGCTAGGAATCCAATTCGACGTAACACAGTCATAAGAAAATCCCACTCAATTGAGTCAAATGTTTTGGTGGCGTCTAAAAAGCTGCCACCGCAGCCAGGTCAGAGTCAATATCCTGCATCACTACGAAACAAGGCAAAACCAAAGGGGATGATGGACGGAGTGTTGAACACTGCAAGCACTCAACACCAATGTCAACTGATCTGGGTTCACTCCGCCACCCCAGTTCAGACATGGCCATATGCAAATCAGTCTGACCCTGTGCCTCATGGGAACAGTCCAGCCTGAACTGCCAAGCCATGTCCTCCCTGGACCGGAAACAAGCATCCTGAGACCGGTTTCGGGTTCATAATCCTCATCAGCCAGGCTATCTTGAATCCAGTGGCAAAGTGAGCAAGGGACCCACGTCTGGGCATACCCTGCCAATTTAGGGCGAACAAAGCAAAACCAAAGGGGATGATGGACGGAGTGTTGAACATTGCAAGCACTCACCCCCAGTCAACTGATCTGGGTTTAATCCATCATCATTCTTTAGCTCACTCCGTCACCCCAGTTCAGACATGGCCATATGCAAATCAGTCTGACCCTGTGCCTCATGGGAACAGTCCAGCCCGAACTGCCAAGCCATGTCCTCCCTGGACCGGAAACAAGCATCCTGGGACCGGTTTCAGGTGCATAACCCTCATCAGCCAGGCTATCTTGAATCCAGCCCAGATGTGGGTCCCATGCTCACTGATTTGCATATGGCTGGGTCCAAACTGGAATGGCATGGTGAGCAAAAAAAACGATGGATTTAGACTCAGATCTCTGTACTGGGGTGAATGTATGACATTGTTCTGCATTCTGTCCATCAATTGTTGTTTTTGCATTTGTCACTCCGAGTGGGTCGGGTATGCCCAGACGTGGGTCCCGTGCTCTCCATGCCACTGGAGTCAAGCTATCCTGGCTGATGAGGGCTGAAAGCCTGAAACCGGTCCTAGGATGCTTGTTTCCAGTCCAGGGAGGTCCTGGCCTGGCAGTTCGGGCTGGACTGTTCTCATTGGGCGCAGGGTCAAGACTGATTTGCATATGGCTGGGTCCAAACTGGAATGGGATGGTGAGCAAAAAAACGATGGATTTAGGCCCAGATCTCTGTACTGGGGCGAATGTATGACATTGTTCTGCATTCCTTCAATCAATTGTTGTTTTTTCACTACGAAACAAGTCAGCAAACTGTGAGATGTGGACCGTCCAGGGATAAAGCCTGAATGGTAAGTGCATGCTAAAAATGTCATAAGGAGTGATAAACGATTGGCAAGTACTTTGGCTAAAATGTTAACATCGCAATTAATTAGATATAATCGTCTGTAAGATTTGCAGCGATCAGGTGGTTTGGCCAGTTTGAGCAGGGTAATGAGCATAGCTTCCTAAAAAAAGGTGGCGAGGGAGCTGGCTTTCCTTTTTCATTTCATGAAAGACAGAGCCTTGCACGGGCATCAACAGGTCAACATAAGCCTTGTACAAGTCATTCTGTAGATCATCTGGCCCAAAGATTTACCAGCCTGCAACTGCATAATTGCATCCCGAATCTTGTCACTAGTAATATTCTTTGGGCATCACTCAACCACCCCAAAGTTACGTCCTCCAAATAGGAGTCTGTATCAAAGAGTTCTAACCTCTGAGAAGTCTAGAGGAAACTATAGAAAGATGAGAAAGTACAGAATATATCTGGGGTATTATTCTGTATTTGCCTCTTATCATCCTGAGCCTCCAAAATATTATTGGCTGAAGGTGGTTTCCGGGTAATGGTGGCAAGAGCGTATCCTGGGCGCTCGCCCTCCCCATACACCAGAGATTTGGCATACTTGCCTCGATATAGGCATTCTCTCTCATTTATTTCATGGAATTCAGATAATATTGTCCTAATTTGCTGAGTCACTGTACGATCATCACCGCCTCCCAACTGAGATTCAAGTTGTTTAAGTTCTCCCAGTGAGCGCAATACTCCCCCACTCTTGTCAAGGCAGATTTCATTGATCACAACTTTAAATGCCTCCCAAGCGGTGCCCACCATAGGTGCAGATTCTATGTTTCTTGAAAAGAAATCAGAGAACTCCTTTCAAAGCTCTTCCCAAAATGGAGTATTCAGGAGTAAGCGCAGGGAAATCCACCAAGTCATGCAAGTGGAAGCCTGGGCACGAATGGATAGCACGAGGAAAACTGGGGAGTGGTCTGAATATGTTTGTGCAAGATTAGACCCCTCTCCCCTTGAGATAAGCCATTAGTCCAGTGGTGCCCAACTTCCATGAACCCCTGAATGAAAAGTGCCCTCTCTGTCCAACGGGTGGAGAGTTCTCTAAGCATCAAGCAAATCGTGCTCATCCATGAAATCCCTGAGATGACCAGCAGAAATGTTGGGATGAGTGGATGGGGCTTAAGAATGATCAATCATTGCATTTAGGGCTGTCTTAAAATCACCCCCAATACTAGGGACAGGCCTATATCTGCAACTTGGCCCCACAAGCAGTAAAAAAAAATGGGGTCTTCTCTATTGGGGCTATAGCAATTCACTAATGTGACCCTTATGAAATGGACGGTACCCACCCTCCGGCACGAATAAATGCAACTGTCCTTCTAGCATGAGAGGAGTATGTGGAAAATTGCCTTTGGGAGGCCCATTGAGCAGCAAAGTTTGCATATGTAGAGTCATTCAAATGGGTCTCTTGTAACAGAGCTATTGTGTATGCCTTGTTGATCCAGGTAGGATAATATATGTCTGCTTTTGCGTGGATTCCCAAGGGCCCTAATGTTCCATGTGATGCACTTATATGATGTGTGAGAGAGAATACTATTTGCATTAGTCATGGTGGACATGCTAGGGTGGGATTGGGGAGCTGAAGTAGCAATGAATAGACAGAGAGCCGATGGGTGCAAGAGAGCAACACTGCATTATCAGTAGCATACAATAGTCAGCACAGCAAAAAACATCAAAAAAGTACATTGCCCCACACCCACTCTGACAGTCCAAACACATCAGGAATGCAGCCTCCCTTGCCAATAAAACTCTCTTAGAAATTCAATTCCAGAGCCAACCATAGCTGGTTCGTGGTAGGGCCAATACCAGAGGCAAAAAGGGAAAACAAAAAATATGACAAATAAAACTCTACAATACCGACAAGCGTAATCAGGAATAACCGGCAGAGGCCATCCAGAGAGTCAGTAGGGATCATCCTCGTGAAATCAAGGGTGTCCGGGGATCTCCAGCATAGTCTCATCCAGCGCAGTGCGTCAATAAGTTAGGGGGGCTGCGGTGGCCCTGAAGCGATATTTACACAGGAAATCATTTGATGAACAACATACGGACGTCATGCAAGTCTATCTGCCTAGCTAGGGGCTTAATAGTGGAAACAGCAGTGTCAGCGCAGGTCCAACGTTGGTAAAGAAGCCCTGGATAAGGCTGCAGGCAGTTTAGTTGGCGTGGTGCAAACAGAATGCCATTGTAGAAAATCCACGACTCATGAGGGTTGGTAAAGAAATGATATTTTTCCTGAAAAATAATAAACATGTGAGCTGGATATAACATGGCATAGAGGATTGTGGCCTGTCTCAGCTTCTGCTTCATTGGTAAACATTTTCACCTTTCTTCCTGGACCGTGATGGTTAAATCTGGATAGAGGGTCACCTCTTTTCCATCAAATTGCAGGTTCAGTTTTTCTCTGGCGAGGCGTATCACAGTGCCGCAATTTCTGTAATTTAGGAGTCTGGAGAAAATCGGTTGAGAATGTGCACCAGGTGGTGGATGGGCCAGTAAGGCACGATGCGCTTGTTCGATTATGGGGAGTTTGGAGAAGGAGTCCGCCCCAAACAGTGTGGTGAGTAACCGCTCAACATAGACCTCCATTCTGCCTGTATTTGCAGATACTGGCACTCCTAAAATACGAGGATTGTTTTGGTGAGATCTCACCTTAAGATCCTTGTTTTGTGCTACAATGAGTTTCAAGACTCTTTCCATGTTGAGCAATTTGTCGCCCTGAGATGAAACAGTATCTTCCACAGTGGAGAGGTGTTATTTCGCTTCCTGCAGTTGCCCATCATGTTTCTCAAGTTTGTGCATGACAGAGTCCATTCTTCTACACATGGTGTCCATCTTGGACTCAATAGACATCAAACTTTGTTGCATGTCCACTAAGTCAGAGGACTCATCCGAGGAAGGGTCCCCGGCAGTAGGCTGCTCAGTCTCGCTCTCTGGTGCACGCACAGCACAACGGGAGTCTAATTGTAACTTGGCCTGACTGCCATTGGATTTGCCCATAATGCTTACAATGAGCCAATGTCTGAGGTGGCCAGTGCCAGAGCATAGTTGTGGGTAGAACAGTTGCACAGGTAATATGCAATTGGCAGCACCAAAGCGCTGCCCAATTCTACCACCTCAGAACAGTGCTGGTGCGGTAAGAGCACAATTCTCAGATAAACATCCATAAGATGCCAGAACAGTGCAGGTGGTGACCCCCAGCTAGAGAGATCCGCCAGCTCACTTCCCCAATAGCACAAGGATTCTTTGATAGGCCTTAGCATGAAGCACAGGGTAGCGTTCCCTCTGTGGACATACACAGCCTTCCCCACAATCAAGAGCAAAAGAGCTCCTACCGCTGAAAAGAGTAATGTGGCAACAAAATGCTACAGTGTCCCAGTAGAGGTTACAAAGAGCCTGTTGAGGCCACTCACGAGTGGCCAAACAGAAGCCTGGTCCTGCCGTCACCCCCGCTAGTGTGTCTCCAGGAGGCACAAGCAAACTCAGGTCTCCCCCGTAGTCGACAGTCTCACGCATGCAAATTCATAAGGCAGAAAATGAATTTGAGCCCCCAGTATCCCAGGCCGCTCATCCACCACAACATCGAAGTCAGATACCTTCTCTGAAATTGTAGTTTATGCAGTGAGGGTTTTTATCTCAGTCTCAGGCCCTCACAATAGTGTACCACAGGGGTTCAAGCAGCATGGGAACCTGCTGAAGCATCCACTCAATGTACCATGCGTCCTCCGGAGGCCTGAACTGGGCAGCAGTTTAGGAGGCTCATATACGGGACGTCCACTTCAGGATTCAAAAGGCCAGCACCCCAATCCAACAATTAGAGATCTCCGTTGGGGCTTCACACGTGTCAAATCCCCCACTGCAGTTCGGAGACCGCAATGCCCCTTGCTTTCTTCAACTCTCGCCGGCGTTATTATAATTATAAGTTATATATAATTATATAAAACTGCCACATCATCCAATGTAGATAGAAAAAATCAGGCATAGTCTGTGCACTCACCAGCTGGAGTATAGTTGTGTAAATTTACGCAGGGCCCAATGTTTTTAAAAATGGTAGAGGCAGCCGGGCAGTCCCTCGCAGCCACGCCTCCAATCGCGCCGTCCCTGGCAATGAGTGCCGTGCCGACAGCCGGCCCTTCGCACACCAGTCCTTCTCGTGGCAGCCGGCAGTACCAGCAACACTCCTCCCGGACCCAAACAGCGACCAGCCGCAAGAGCACGGTGCACTCTGTAGTGTCATGCTGGATATGTTCTAGTGTCTCAGCAGGTACTTAGTATGCCGGCCACTCCCTCGAGGGCTTGACACACTTGCACCCCACAACCATCCATTACAGGCGTCACAAGTGACATGACCCTGCCAATAAAAGGGCCAGGGTGCACGTGCTCGTGGCCCGTTTAGTAACTACACACTGAGTGTCTGTATCCTTTATTTAGTAGCATGTGAGACTAGGGCCCACAATACAACATTGGAGATGAGGATACAGAGCTCCCATGCCGTGCTGCATGCGGCCATCGGCTGTCCATGAGGAATAAATAGGCAATGGCACTTCTGCTATCGCCTGCCTGGGGGAAGAGGCGACGTTGCACTACACTGAGGGCATAGCTCATCAAAGAGCCCATAACCTACCCCAATGTGCCACTGTCTGCCCTGGCGGGAGGTGGAGCAAGGAGCAGCACTCTCCCAAGAAAGTGAGACCCAACTGCTTACCTACAGCAAGGCAGTGAGGTCAGCCATGATGGTGTTTTGGCGAATGGAGGCCCTGCAGAGTCGTCGGTGAGTGCCCAGCAACCGCACCGCTGATGCACAAAGCCTAAGGCGGTCACTGCCACGAGGCGGGAGTGCCCTGTCACCCCTCACGGAGCAGCAAAGAAGCTAGCACCCTGTTGCCCACATGGCCTGAAGCGCACCACGAGGTGCTTCGGAAAGAGGCCAACCCCGAAAAGCAAATGAAATAAATACAGGCAGCACCCCACCTGCACCTGGAGTGTCAGCGAAGTCAAGCAGCCTGCCACCCACCTGCTCAGCGCGTGGAAATCACCTGAGAAGCAGAACCTATACGCCGTGCTGCCTTTTGCCCTCCGCCGTGAAAGAGGAGGGTAACTGCACACAGGCACCATCGCTATAGCTTGCCTGAGGAAGAAGTCTGCAAGCGGTGCTATCAGAGGAGTCTGACAAAGAGCGCGCCTTGACCCCCATGGTGAGGCATAGAGCGCTGTCCCCAAGCCAGGGTGATCGGTGAGGCTATTCGGCATGAGGACAAGAAGAAGGGCAGAAAGAAAAGGCCCTGTGGAGCTCCCTGCCCCCACCCACCAGTGGCTCCGTTAATGAGACAGTCGCCCGCACAAGACCGTGGTTGCACTCAGGCCCAGACAGCCACACAACCCTCACACTAAGCTGTGAGTTAGGCAGCGGCCCTGCTATCCCTGAGCAAGTCAGAGGAACCAGCAAGTGAAACGCCCACCCGCAGGAGCGAAGAGTATAGAACACAGTGATTATCGAGTCTGCAGGAGCCTTCGCGCAATAACCACTCCACGTTGATAGTTAGCGTAAAAGGCCATTTTATTAGGACAGGGTATTTAAACATAACATCAATAAACATTTACCAAATCCCAACCTCATGTCTTTCATCTATCATCCACACTCACACACCAGTTACTCACTCCCGTTTCACTCAGCGACCTCATTTCCTTATACCATTCGCTTCCTCAGTTCTCTTCCAACCTCCTCCAGCATCTCCAGCCATCGCACTCCTGCATGTCGCACCCCCATCATGCACCTGTATCCCCCTCCCCTGAAGGGTGAGTATGCCCGCCATAGACTTCCCACCCCTCCCAAGTACTGCCAGCACACACCTCAACCCGTCCTAAACTGGCACGCTATTCAAAACCAACACCCTTTCCCCACTCCTAAAACATGTAGGGTGGGAGGGTGGTCAAACTTTCTAACCTTTCCCTAACGGCGCTGGGGACAGGAAGAGGAAGAACTTCCCCTCCTGCCCCCTTTAAACCCTACCCTACATCCCCACCCCTAAGCCCACCCCCTAAGTTAACTAACATCCACCCTGTCCTGATATCGAGCGAACACCCCGGGGGAAGACTGGTCTGCCGACCTCACTTCCCCCGGGGGCCGCAGTGTGAGGTGGCTGCACTGCAAGCAAGGCAGCCCCGACAAAGCTAACTGTCTCTGGCAAACATAAACCGGCCCTGCTACCCAGCAGTGCAGAGCCCGTTAGGCCCCGTGCCTCGGATTTCACCCACTTTTAGAATACTGCATGGTGTACAGACACGCTAGGCATTGGAACTGCCTACAAGCACGAGCGCTGGCGGAGTGGGTGACCGCAGCACCACCTAGGGATAATTTAATGACACCGCACTTCAGCACAGCTTGCACCACGCCCGCAGCATGAGAAAAGCTGCCATGGCTTGGTGAAATTACCTGCAGCATCAGAGGAGCTGATGCGGCATAGGAGAAGTAGTTAGATGCAGTGCTAACTTCTCCTGCACCTTCCTTTGCGACGCCGAGAGACTGACGAGGCCCACAGCGTAAGGAAAGCTGCTGAAGCCTAGGACTAATTCTGCAGCGCCATCTATTGGCCGTTCCCCTGCACTGCTTCCAGCCATACTGTCACACATAGGGAGCCTTGGTTATCACTACTACAGGGTTCCCAAGTAAAAGAGGCATTCGCAATGGACTCCAGAATAGAATAAGCGTGTGAGAGCAGCCAAATTGTTAAGCTACAGTTTTGGGTCTCCCCATAAAACAAACTGCAAGACAAGGGCATGAACAGCTCATTGGTAAAAGGAAATAGAGACTGACTCAGTGAAAACTGCAATGCACCACACACCCCAGGGTCAGCCTGTTGTTTGCAGCAAGGAGGGGTGAGAGTGTAAACCCCTGCAGAGAGACCCCCACCCCAAGAAGCCCAAAGCTGCCCCAGCCAATGGTCCAACAAAAGCCAAGCCCAAAAGCAGCAAAGCTACAAGGCACCAAGCTCAGCTAGCCACCCAGCAAGCCCACGAAAGGCACAAGGGGCACCGTAAATAACACTGTGCGTTTCACGCACACCCCCAGTGGCTCTCTGACACAACCGAAAGTGGGAACGGACACGCAAAGTGCCAGCAGAGAGTGCCCGTAAAGAGACTGTTCACTAGTCCCACCGCTGCCAGAGCAGAGACAATGCCATGGGGGCATAAAATAAAACCAATGTACAGCTGCACACAAGGAGCTGCTCCAGCCGGCTGCCCCAGCACCAAATGGTCACCGTTGGCCTGCCAAGGAGGCACGACCCAGCACCTTGATGGCGCAGCCTTGAGGTGCAAGCACTGGAAAGGAATTTGCCCGCCATCTTTTAAGTGAAGCACCAAGAAGATCCTGGAAAAGAAGATCCCGGAGACTGCAAAGGGAGTGTCCTCCCGCACTGCCGTAAAACTGCATCATACATCAGCCCATTACAGGCAGGAGAGCTGCACGTCCCCAAGTGGTAAACTACCAACACCACAACACGGAGAAGAGAATGTGGCATGACACAAAATCATGAAAGAAGAGAAGAGTGTCCTTCCCCACACTGCCTCAAGATGAAGCCAGCAGTGACCCAATACAGGCACAATGAGAGTCTCACACTCCAGGTGGTCAGCCACTACCACAGCTTCCTACTGACCATGGAAGCCATTACCAGAAGAGGGAACACCCAGAGTAAGAGCTTGAAGAGGGAACACTTGAGACAAGTGGCTGGACGCCACCCAGCACCCAGTAGGGAGTAGAGAGAAGAGCTACGGAAGTCTCGCCTGCAAGGTCCAGAGACCATTGAATATTTCTAGGCCCTGTTGGCTTGTTTGGAAGATGGTGCATACCACTGCAACCAGAGGAATAACTGAAAAGAAGAGTGACAATTATGTCACCATGAAAAACCGGACGAACACAGTTGTGCTGGAAAGACCAACAAGAGGAGAAGAACGAGAACTCTTACCACGACAACCCAAGAGTGCATCCGCAGACACAAGACAGCCACCAACGTGAAGCAACGCCCCTGGAGACAGCTCAATGGGAGAATTAAAAGTTAGCCGTAGCAAGTGCGAACTGTGTCTCTCCCAAACTCGTTCCAGTGCAATCGTTAACTCCTGAGCCTCGACAATCTAAGTTGGATGGCATCCCTACTGGCAACTGCAGATGCCACGGGTGAAGAACAGCCTCAGCAAAGACACTGAGTTAAGTCGCTGTGAAGTCCGTCCAGTCATCCACACTCCAGGGGAATCATCACCACCTGTCATGCAGGCCCAATGGCAAC
The DNA here is from genome assembly GCF_964204655.1 of Triturus cristatus. Lineage (NCBI taxonomy): Eukaryota > Metazoa > Chordata > Amphibia > Caudata > Salamandridae > Triturus > Triturus cristatus. Next base: position 1,257,991,176 of record NC_140590.1, read on the forward strand.
CACAACATCATTGCCATGTTCATCGCCCAGTCCAGCAAAGGAGCAAATCGTCACCAGGGAGGAGCCTTGCACCTGTAAAGCACCAAGAGACTGAGGCCACCCATCAAAGTGAAAGGCCAAGTGTCCAAGGGCCATCTGACAGCCTATGTGCCCCTGTGTCCTGTTGGCAAGCACACCGACCATGATGTCACCTACCCTGGCGGTTGCATGCACAACATCGTCGGATCCTGTCAGTGATCCTGCAGTGGCCCTCAGGCGGCCACCACGGAGTGCTGCACAGTCCATGCAGTATCGTGGCAGCCCCACATAAGGGCCTCAAAGACATTGCTGCACTCAGTGATCCTTGCCCGAGAGATGGTCTGGAAGCGGCTCCACCAACAATGTACCGGGAGGCACCGGGACTTTGGAGGATGACGTCCTCAGCATTATCGCTACTCTAGTCCTCGCCAGTTGGTCGTCATAGTGCCCAGGTGCCCTCAAGAGAAGACTCTGTAGCAGGACTCCACCGACACTCCTGATGCACCATGTTCAAGTTCTCGGACACCAACAGCATCACCGCCAGAACACACAGGTCCATCCAACAGTGTAAGTGGATATTGATCTGACAGACAGGCTGCCAAGGAATCCGGGCTCCATCGATGCATCGATCGTGTCCAGTAGAAGCTGGTTAAATTATGGACATGGGCCGGGATGCCCGGGTGCTCCCAGCTGCACCAGTCCACTATTTACTGCTAACTGCCTCTCAAGACTAAGAGACTGAGTGGTGTCCTATATGTATAGTTAATTTCCATCTGTTGGACTTTGTTTTAACAAAATTTGGGAGGGATGCAGTGTCATGCTGGACTCGTTCTAGTATCTCTGCAGGCACTTCGTTTGCCAGCCACTCCCTCGCGGACTAGACACACTTGCACCCTACACCCATTCATCACAGGCGTCATGAGTGACGTGACCCTGCCAATAAAAGGGTCCAGGTGCATGTGCTCGTGGCCAGTTTAGTAACTGCACATTGAGTGTCTGCATCTTTTATTTAGTGGCATGTGGGCCTAGGGCCCACAACACACTCCTGTCCCTCCTACACTGCAGTGGGAGATGAGCAATGTCAGTAATATCACCAGCTGTGTATCACTGCAGAAAGGAGCCGCCGGGATGCATCAATCGTTCACGCGTCTGCCATGTTTGCCTTGCAGCACAGGCCACTCAGTGTGACCGCCTCTGAGCAGGCAATAAAAAGCACCATGAAAGGCTCGATTACATCTGTTAATGCAGCAGTGAAGTGCTCTGTCCCCCTGCAAGGCAAAATAAATCCAGATGAGGCAGGTTGATGGTGGATATTGTCCTCGGAATGCCGGAGCCTCACAGAAGTGCGGCCATTTTGCTCGCTGAGATTCTGGTGCCCATCTTGTATCAATACTTACTCTATGAGGTGTATAACCTCTACCCAGCCGCCATGCAACTTAGCTGGAGCCAACCAAAAATCTAAAACGAAACACCCTCCATCTCTCGTTTGTGCACCTCATACCAATATGGTAATAAACACAGTAGCGACTCCTCCGCTAAGGCGGAGGAGCGTCGCCCCACTGCTTTGCAGCAGTGAAATAAAAGAAGCATAAAATGATAACTTGTTGCTATTATATCATTTTATGTTTCCCTGCTGCGACAGCTTTGTAGGTGAGTGGGGCTGCTCTGCTTACAGAGCAGGACAGCGGAGGAGTGGTTTGCACTCCCTACATGCGCATGAATGTTTGGCCGGCCAAACAATGATGTGTATTTTGCATATTCTCCATGCAGACTACATTACCATCTGCATGGAGGCCCAGGCCCCCATTCCCTTACTGAGCGCGGAATCATGGCGCACAGACCAATCACAACGCTGCATTGCAGCGTTGTGATGGCTATGGGGAGCCAGGTGCTTCCTGCTTCCCTGTTCCGGCCTGGAGAGACGACGGAGGTACAGCAGAGGAGAGACCCAACAATCAGGTACATTATTTATTCTTTATTTTTTAACCCCCTCGCCCCCCTTCCCCCGCCCCTGATCCGTGCTGGCCTGGCCGCCACTGACAAGGTTGAAGCCGATCACACTTCCATCCTGTTCTTTTGTCTGCTCTATAGTCATCATAACTACCTATCGAGCTTGTGAGAATTTTTTTGAAGGTAAGCTCTGAGGGACAGGGCCTGTTGGGGATTAATAGTTCCAGGTCTCTATTCGACTCCTGGTAAGTAGGACACTGTATGGGGTACAGTGTCAGTCAGGAGTTAAAGGGTTCCATTTCTAGGGGTTGAGTAATTACATTTACCATGAGCTATGGTTCTATACTGCCCTTCAAAATCGTATATCATAAAGGTGGAGCACTTAAGAATTCAGTTTTTTAAAATATATTTTTGTTAATGGGTATCTGCTTTTAAATATTTTTTTATCACACTGTTCATGCCTGACTTCTTTTTTACCTGGTCGCCAGGTTTAACAAGTGCCCGAGGGTGGATGGACGCCCTCGCGCCCGCCTTCACGTCCTTTCCCGCCGCGCAGTTGCTCTGTATTGTTCTGCAGTCGTCCGGTTAGTGAGTGAGTCTTGCTCAGTGTGAGCCGGGTCGCACGCATCATGCTTCCCACCTGTCGCTTTAGCGGTTGGTCTGCGGTGCGCGCGCGCACACTCACGAGAGATCTCTGCGCATCTTTCTCCCAGGGCGGCAGGAATCTGCCTGCATCGGGCCCAGGGATGAAAGGGGAGCGCACGTCAGGAGGAAGGTCTATTTTAGGCGTCACTGCCCTCTTGTGGCCAATTGTTGAATCCGACCTTTGGTTAAATTACTTTTATTTGTATGAATGTTAGTTAGCAAATGGATTGGAAATTATAAATGTGAATTTTGAAGTTTTTTTTTTTTTTTTTTTTTAAAGGAGAACGAAGAGGAAATAATAAGGTTTTTTTAATCCATCTATTCTTTAGCCATTTGTTTAGACATTGTATTGATCTCTATGGAGCACAAGAAGCTCTCTGCTAAGCGGCATCATTGTGCTACAGATGTGGATGGTGGCCGTAAAGGGAGCAGAGAGGATACGTCTGCTCATGCCCCTGCTTCTGGAGAGTTTCAGCAATATGAAGAGTAGTTTTAAAGCCATAAATATTGCACACCAAGCCTTTTACAAGGTTGGTCCCAATTAACTCAATTACATGATCCGAGAATATTGCTCTCCTAGGGCCCTCGAGAGATGCACGGCTGTGGGCAGTTCCACGAAGAGAAAGAGACTGGGCAGCTCCACTTTCTCTTTCCTAGTCGCCAGGATGTGGAGTCAGCTCACTTCTCAACTCAACATTCCAAGAGACATGGCTTGCTGACCCCCCGCATCTACACGGCTACTTACGCTTTTTCACCGCTGCAAAAAGGACAGCCAAATATGGGCACCTTCAAGGTGGTCTAGCAACTTACATAGCAGCCACAAGCATTTTGACAGCAAAAGAAGTTGGTCCAACCCTCACAGCATTGCTGGCGGTAAACATTCACTTGCCACAACTTACAATAGGCCCCACCGAAAATGATATTACTTTAATCAATGTCTACATTCACCCGAGAAAGAAAAGAAAAGAAGCTAAAAATCTTTGTAGCTTCATGGAGTCTTGCATTAGGGAAAGACCCACAACAAATGTTATTCTCACTGGGGACTTCAATCTCAACCTCATGGGCGCCACGCAAGAAGTTGACCCACAAATCCAAAATGCGATCTGGGACATCCCTCCACAAGCGAGTTCACAGATCTCCAAGCAAACAAAGCTAGGTAATAAGATTTTGGAAGATCTGGTCCATTTCAACATCAGGGCCTTAAATGGAAGGACATCTGGAGACAATCCCCCAGCTGCAACTTTTCATTCAACAAGAGCAAGCAGTATTTTAGATTATACCTTCATTTCACTTCCTTTATTTCAGTTTTTAAAATCATATAAGATAGGTCGCAGCGGAGACAGCGATCATTACCCCCAAGAAACCATCTTTAAGATTGCAAAACCCAACTTCGAACTTTCGAAAGAACCAAAAGAGTCAACCCATACTGTCAACTTCAAAAAAATCAAGTATTCAGCAGTAATAGACGGAGCTTTAGGGGAAAGAGCAAAACAGCATTTTGGTAGTTATACTGGATACAGTAAAATCACAAACTGGGAACATTTTACTGATACCATGTCCATGTACGCCACAAGACCTAAAATACAACTACAATCAAGCAATGGAAGATCGTGCAAATTCACCCGAGAACATAAAAGAAAAATCAGAGGCATAAAAACCTCAATCTATCGTACAATGAGAGAACTTCAACAGTATCCTACGAACCTAGTAAAGCGTGATCAACTACGGAAATTAAAATTAACACTGAAAAAATCAAAATGGGAATCCAACAAATCCGCTGAAGACAACCTATGGGCGAGACTACACTCTGACATCAAACGGAACGATGGGGCAAGGTTCTGGAAATCAATAAACACATTCATAAGACCTATGCACCATGGGGTCTCATCTAACATCCCAGAGGACAAATGGGCAAACTATCTTGGCAATCACTTTCAACAGGCTGCGGGTCACAACCAGGACCATGAGTTTGACACGCAAAAACCATTAATGAGGGACAACACAAATTATACAGAAGGGCAGCCTCAAAACGATAGAGAGAATCTGCCGAACTTACAAAACACCATTCAGCGTTTAATCAAGAAGGGAAGAAGAGAGGGAGCACCAGGGCCGAACGGTATCCCGCCAATCCTCTACAAACAAGATGTGGCAGGCTGGGCAACAGCCCTCGAACCGCTTTTTTTGGAGATAAGACACCATAACATCCTGCCAAGCTCCTGGAAGGGCTCTATTATCTCCCCAATTCACAAGGCAGGAGATAAGGCTTCCCCCCAAAACTATCGACTGGTGGCCCTAATTGACATTGAGGCAAAATATTTTGCAGGCATCCTACTAGAAGAGCTGACGGCTTGGGCAACAGAGAGATCCTTAATCCCAACAAACCAGACTGGTTTTGCCAAAGCAGTAGGGACAATGACGAACATCTTGAGCATGGGCTTGCTAATAGATAAGGCAGAATCTAACAAAATGCCCATACACTTCTGCTTCATCGATTACAAGGCTGCTTTTGACAACATAAACCGGAACCTTTTATGGTCTAAACTAAATGATTGGGGGATACCTAGACCCCTTTTGAACCTGTTAATTAATCTCCACACTGAGACCTGGATACAGATAAAGGTAGGGGATGGATCCGTCCTGTCCAGGCGCATACCGACCAATAAGGGCCTGAAACAAGGCTGCGTCCTGGCCCCCACCCTTTTCAATCTGTTCCTAAGCGACCTTGTCCCTATTTTAAATGGTTGCAACTCTCACGCCCCCAAACTAGGAGGACTACAACTACCTTGCCTACTTTACGCTGACGACATCGTCCTTATAAGTTACACCAAGGTGGGACTTCAGCACCTCCTGAACGCAACACAATGCTATTCAAGCAAAAACGATCTCACAATAAATCTGGAGAAAACCAAGTCAATGACCATCAGCAAGAAAAGAAATAAATCAACATCATGGTACTGGGATAAAACAAGAATCGGAGACACGCCAACATATAAATATCTAGGAGTGAAGATTGATAACGGAGGGCAGTTTTCAGCCCAAAAAACAAGTATTCGAGGGAAAGGGATTTCTTTGGCAATTTCTCTAAAATCTTTAAACAACAAACTTTCTGGCCCGTCTCTCCTGCCCTTGACGCAAGTAATCCGCGCTAAACTTCTCCCAACAATTACCTACGGGAGTGAGGTGCTTAGAGGAAGAGACGCCAAGACCCTTGATAACACTATAACAGCTGCCTACAGAATCATCTTCAGCTTGCCCAAGCAAACCTCACCAGCTCAAATTAGGCTTGAATTTGGCATTGACCAATAGATCCTAGCAAGGCAGGGAGCCTACATGATAGCCTGGGATAAAGTGAGGAAATCGATACAAGGATCATTAAATGAATACTTGTGGATGGAGTTAGCCCAACACCCGTCCTCGGCGGCAGCCAAGTTCCTACGGGACAGCCTGAAGAATACTGGTTTAGAGCAGCTTTGGGATACCCCATCAAATCATACAACTTTCAAAAAACTGGTCAAAAAATCGATCAAACAGCTATCATGGATTCAAGACAAGGCCGCCCTTTCCAAAAGAACGCATGGATGGATGATCCTAAATTCGTATTTAAAGAAGGCACCACAGCACTATTTTGGCGAGGGATATCCTAAATCCACCAAAATGTGCTTTTTAAAGTACAGGTTAGGCCTGCTCCCCTGCATTCAAAATCTTCCAACCTGGATCAAAAAAAAAACCGAGCCTCTCTGTCGGCTATGTGGATCGGGGCAAGAGGATATGCTGCACCTGATCTGCTCCTGTGAGAAACTACGTGACGAACGAAAACACCTGTTGAAACATCATTTCAACCAGCAAGGGATTCGTACACGTAGAAAGGCAATTCTGGTTTGCTTTTCTTCCCACGATCCTCGCATGAATTGCAGCTTTGTAAAATTTATGAAGGCAGTGGAAAGAAAGATGCCAAAAATTATCTTATAATGGTCCTTGTATCACTGACTCAACACTGCTTGTCGACTGACATTATTGACCATACGAACTCATGAGGGAAATAAAGAAAGAAGAAATTACCCTACTAACATGAAGCGTGCAAATTATATTCTGTTTTTATTTAGAATTGTCATGTTTTTATTTTTATCATACCTGTTCTTAATCAACTTTGTACAGCAATGGTTTTAAGTAACTATGCTAATAAAAAATTACTTACTTACTTACTTACTTACTTACTTCTCAACTCAGACCTATTTCATATTAGGCCTCCTTCCAGAAATTGTTAAAAAACCTACCTGTTAAGTATATAATCTGAGTATTTCCGACTGGCACCTGCCTTAGCACCAGGACACTCTTGAATAGTTGCGCGCTTTAAAAAATCCACTCATTCATTCAATTATTAATTCATTCTCCACCTCTCCTTTGACTACCTGCAGGAAAATGTGATTGATTTAATGGCTGTTGAAAGGAGGGGTTTGACGATTCTAGGGCTTTCTTCTCCTGTTGCTTGTTCAGTCAAACAGTCCAGAAGGTTATCCACTAGAAAGTCCCATGACAACCGTTGGTCTTCTTTTCCGAAATCGTGTTCAGATAAATCATCATCATTAAGTCTTTATTTCAAATAAAATTCATAAAAGACAATGCTATTTAAAACCAAATTTAGACATCAATAATACAACCAAATATAACTATTACAGATCTATAAAATTCATCAAGGGCGTTTTAGCAAAAAATATACACATGAGGTACGGACAAAGAATCACGGTCCACAGATAACAAATTTAAAATTAATAAGTAGTAGAATTCACTAAAAATAAACCTTAAAAAGAAGGAATGACTCCCACCAAAATTAACATAGCAGACATATATTCCTATAAATATGCATCCATATTGGATGCCCTACTATTGGGTAAACATAAGCCATTTCGTTATATGCCCCCATTGATATGCACGAGTAAGGGCTAACAATGCCTCCTCTCCTTGGCACGTATAGTCCAAGTCCAGCTTAAAAATTTAGCGACAGCAATTACAATGGATTCATTCGTAGGGGTTTTTTAAAATCCTAAAGGCTTCGCTACTTAGCCTGGTCCTAAGAATTAAACAGATGGGTTTTAACCATCTGTGTCTAGGTATTTTATAGGCTGGGCAAGCAAATAAAATATGTGCCAATGATTCGTTCAAAGTGGGGCAAAATGGACATTTGCTCTTATTCGAAACGTTCCACTTCCTAGCAAACACATTGGTGGGAAGAGATCCCACCCTAAATTGGTGGTATGGTTTCCTATCTTTTTTGGAGTTAATAAAATCCGAGTACTTTTCGTACTCTACCTCATGCTTAAGTTCTAAGAAATCTCTAGCTAACGATGATCGTGTAAAGGCAGAGAAACGCTTAATCTTAATCATGTTCCAATATACTGCCTTCAAATCACTCTAGGATGGAAAGGAGTTTTCCATGGGATTTACCCACAGTTTACTCATCCCCATCTCTGACAGAATAGTTTTAACAAATCTCAGCCATGGAATGTTATGCTTGCTGTCAGCCTCCCTGACTTCCAAAAGTGCATGAGCATACTGGGACAGCTCAGGGGTAACCCAGAGTCTTCTTCAGTAGGCTGCTGGTCTAAATTGAGCTGTATCTTCTATGAAATTACACCCAAGATCTAAAAATAAGGGCAATAAAGGAGTTGACTGGGGAAGACCAGTTAATGCCCTCATAAATTTATTCTGGGCTATAGTAAGGTGGGTAAGATTGTCATAGCCCCATAATTCAGCACCGACCGAAGCACTAATTTTTGTATTGTACATTTTTTAAACTGGAGCAACAGGTTTAGTATACGAAAATCGCAGCTCCTTCAACAGGGCACCTGACAACTGAGCATGCCTGAGGGTCAATAGATTGATCTGGGGCTTCCAGCTGAGTTTGCTATCAATAGTTACCCCTAAATAAGTAAAATTCTGGTTCTGTTCAGATAAATCTTTAAACCCTACTATTTGAGAATCTAAATGGATCCTTCAATTTGTACAAGATGGGTTTAACTGAAGCTTAGCTGTTGCTACTTTAAAAGTGTAATGGGCAGCAATTAAAGCGGCTGGGAATTTTCCAGAGATGGATACATGGGTACAAGGTAACTTTTTTTTTTTTTTCTTGAGACCAAATTTCAATTCAGTTACTCCTTCTTGGGACTTTCCATTGGTGCTTAAGGCTCTACAACTGAGTCCATTTGATCCTTTGTAAGAGGTGCCCTTAAAGCATTTGTCTTTGAAAGTATGTTTTTTGTTGGCTATAAGATCAACTCGTAGACTAGGGGAGTTTGGTTCTATGGCTATTAGACCAACCTTATTAAAGAATCTTCTTAGACAGATAGAATCTTAGGTTGGGAGTATGGTTTTGTTCTAAAGTAATGACTTCCTTTCATAAGGAAAAGGAAATCTTTTTCAATTTTGTCTATCCAGAACCTCGGCTTCTGAAGAGGAATATTTACATACATTGAACGTATTGAGAGCTGTAAAGATTTTTTTGTCCAGGTCACAAGATTATAGAAAATACAAGAACTTGTTTGTAAATGTTAGTGTTTTTCATCATGTGCAAGAAACCTCTACTCAGACCCTTAGTAGATGGATTAGGATATGCATTTGTCTCACAAGACATAGAATTGCCAGGTAAAGAACAAGGCAGGTCTACTCGAGGAATGGCTGCCTTATGAGCTGAAGCTTGTGGGACTTCTGTGTTGGACATTTGTAAAAGCTGACACTTGGGCTACACTGGCTACCTTTCTTTCTTATTTTAAATTGGATGTGGGGATTGCTGAATCCATAACTTTTGGTTCTAGAGTATTGGTGGCTGCTATATCCTGAGTACTTCTATCTTCCGATATTTGCATTTTTATTAATCTGGAGTTTGTTTTCTGTTTCAGGGAAGGAGGTTGGGTTTAATTACTCTGGTATATCATCATGGAGTAAGTATTGGTACAACAACATGGGTTGAGGAGGTAAAGATTAAAATACTTACCAGTAATCTTCAATACTCTGAAAACCTTTTTCTTGTACAAATACGTACAACCCACCCTCCCCGTTCCCTGTTTTCACAACCAGAGTTTCCTCTTATAGCTTTTGGATATACAGGAAGTGTGATGGGCTACAACCCTCTTTATTATCATATTAGTAGGACGGGTACAAAGGAGAGACAGTGGGTGTTTTGGTTTTACATTTTTATAATTGGCTCCAGCTATGTCACCCGATGTCTTGGTAGAGGTTAGACATATCAAAGACTAAGTTTTGGTACAAGAAAAAGGGTTTTCAGAATAATGAGGATTACCAGTAAGTAATTCAATCATTATTGTTGTAGAGTTTACATTTATTCTCCATATCAGCTCTCCTTTTTAACTAAGCATCTTTTTCTGATGGTGATTTGCACATTTTCTCCTAATATGAGGAAGTGCCACACACACACACACACGCACACATTTATTCCTGGTAGTTATTGTCACCCTGCAGTCTGCACAGTTTATTCCAGGGTCACGCATATTAGAACACTATACCCTTGTTTTGTTTTTGTGCTCATAGGATACAACTCTTTCTGTTCAGGCTAACTAAAGACTTTGTACTCCACCTCTGGCACAGATCGATAAGGCTGGTTTTTTATTATTTAAACAGTGTCCATGCTGATTTCGGGGAGAAGTACTTCACACCAAAGTTATCACGGAAGCTGCTGTGAGCTGTGAGTGACATGCAACTCTGCAGGCCCGACCTTTATCCTGAGAAGGAAGACAGCCACGCAAGAGAAGTGTGCAGGCCTGCACACTCAGGCTGGATGCATTTGCTAAAGCACTGAAACTGTCTTCCTGACACATTATACCAATGTAAGGTGTTAGATCATTCCAACAGGTCTAGCAGAAGGGCACTCCCGAGTCCCGAGGTGCTCTCGCTAGCATAGATCTATCAATGATAGATAGGAGTAACATTAGAAACAATTGACATGGTTAAATTGTTTGTATTTTTCACCATTTTAATAATGCTCATAACAATGATGTATCTGATCGGTCTAATGATCGCAACTCATGTTTTATTTACAAGGATTAGAGCTTTTCTATAAATATTTGAAAATGCATTACTGTTTTCTTTCTTTATAACACATTGGGCATGAAAAAGTCATAAACAAAAGGGTTAGATCTGTTTCCACAAATTCTGTGGGAATCAGAGTGGTCGTGTTCAAGGTTACTGACAACATCTATAACTCTGGAAGGTTAGCAGGTTAGATGTGGTTCTGAGAGCTAGCCAAAACCAACATTTACTGGTCACATCAGTAGGCTCAGTCTCTATATTGTAAAGTTTTGTCGACCTAATACACAGTCCTAAATTCGTAGGAACTGTATAACATTACTTAAAAGTGTTCTGAGTTATTTGTCAACAAATAGTATTTGATAGCACTATCTCAATCATGAATTTGGGTTGGAGACAGATACTGTAGACTGCCCACTGACTTCAGCAGTAACCTTTCTGTGTATAAGTTCATATAAAATCTCGCTAGGGGGCAATGTGCTATGAAATGAAATCTAATTACTTAACTCAAGAACAGACTGCATAATGAGTCATAGAAGCAGATGCGTCCCTTCCTGCATACTGTGCAGCATTGAAGCAGATGTTATCAGCTGGACATGGTGCATAGAGTGCAGTAGTGAAGCACCTGTCACACCTCCATACAGTGCAGCACAGAAGCAGATGCGTCACCGCCTTCTTATTATGCAGTTCAGAAGTTGAGGTCACTGGCTGCCTTCAGTGCATCCTGTTCAGTACAGAAGAAGGGGTGTCACCATCTACATATAGCATGTTGTGAAGCATAAAAGCATATATAATACTGTCTGCATACAGTGCCGCACGCAAGCAGACAAGTATACTGAACATGGATCTCAGCAGTTACGAACCTACTAAACTATCTCAGAAGAACTAGAACCAGTGTCTTGTAGGTTATAAATAAAAGTCTTACATTTTTCTAGTTCTTGTTCCCTGGTCTGCAGTCTATCCTATCATTGCTCTTGCCTTTTTAAAAAAATTATTTCAAATTAATTTCATTTTGCCCTTCCTCTTTCCCCAATTTATCTGCTGCCACAGGCTCTCGTTTCTTTTTGCCTGTCCCCTTTTTGCTTTGTGTACTTTCCCTTTCTACCTACAGTTTTCATTCCAAGTGCAGGTGCTGCTAAAGTGCTGAGGGTCTCAGAATCCCCTCTACGCAGGAGCCGAATTTGAAGCCTGAAAGTTTGCTATACAAAGTTCACAGCAGTGATCAGCAACAGCGCCCTGCTTAGGAAAACCCACACACCCTATAGAGACATACATTAGCACTGTAGTCACAACCCCTTCCCCCCACCTAGACACAGGCATATCTCATGTAGGTGCATATATACACAGTGCAGACAGGTCCTTTGCAGGCACACAATTAAGACATGCTCACCATGCATAAACAAACACTGATGAAGCACACTACGTATGGGCACCACCCACTCCTGCAGAAAAATATACAGATTCCCATACACACAAACAGGCCCTTAGGTGACACAATCCTGCTCACAGCCATGCAAACATCTGCTTGCTGCAGAAGAACTATACCCTAGAAGGTCGAGGCTGCTGCCTGGATGGCATGGGTAGATTAGTGCACTACAGATGTTGCCTTCATGGAAATGGTGGGAACCTGCGGCAGGACTGGGGGTGGAGGATGCATAGCTCGCCACTGAGAGAGGGAAGTGAGGTGTGCTGCAGATTCGTCATGGAGCAGAGAAGGGTGAGGGCTTCTGTGGCATTAGAGGGCAGGGACAGGGGAGATGTGGCATGAAGACAGCTGCAAAGAACAGCAAGTCGCAGATTGCCAAATGGACAGTGACGGCCCGTACAAGGCGTGTTACCGGGGCAGTGACGTGGGGCAGAGGAGGGGCAGGGTGGTGGGTTGCAAAATGCGGCGTACGGCCGATTGCAGGTAAGTTATGAAAAAAATAAAGAAAACAAATTTTGTTGCGCGCGCTGCATCGCATTTGGCGATGCAGCGCACGCAACAAAGTTCGTTTTCTTTATTTTTTTCGTAATTTACCTGCAATCGGCCGTATGCCGCATTTTGCAACCCCCCACCATGCCCCTCCTCTGCCCCACGTCACCGCCCCAGTAACACGCTCTATACGGGCCGTCGCTGCAAATGGACTAGACGGCCAGACTAGGACCGCAGCTGAAGAACTGGGGAGGAGGGAGTTGTTCCACACACCTTGGTAAACAAGACTTCTTGGGCCTCCTGATGAGGAGTTACTGCTAGTTAGGCACCAGGGAGAAAGCTCGGCCAAGCCAGGCAGTTTTAATCCCTGCAGCAGTGTGACCCACTCTGGTAGCCCCGGGAGCAGCCGTGCTGCAGGGCCTATGCCCAGGCAGCTGAAAAGGGAGCCAGGTTTGGTCTTCATGCGCTGTGCCTTGTGTCTGGTATTATCCTATGTTGTCAACAGTTGCTGTGCCTTCCATAACACTGTTTTACTCCTCTCCTCTTGTATGTTAGCTGTTTACCAATTAAACCTAAATGTGAGGTTTTTGCCTAATCATTAGTTTTTGTTTAATTTTTAATGTAAGCCACACATGTTAAAAACCTACAACAGGAGTAGTAAACTCCTTAAAGGAAGTTATTTGTGCCTTCATTGCTTTACCCTCTTCTCACATCATACTAAAAAATGGAGGTCACATTCTTTACACTGAGCTTTCATTTTTGGTGCACCGCATCCCTCTGCTGTGAAAGCACCCTGCCACAGTTCTGTTCCTGTTTATGTCATGTAAAGTCTACTTTCCACTGGACAAAATAGACATTATATCTTCTTGTCCCCATAGGAAGTCCTCATGTTTTGAGCATCAGGAGATATAACTTCACCACTCCTGAATGTAATGGCTAATTTACAGTGGGCTGTGCATTTTAATGACATTAGCCTAATGGGATAAAATTAGGGGTGGGCAGAAGTCGCAAAGCTTGATTCTGTGGAATTTACATAAAGACTCTGAGAGTTTCCGCACAGTTCTGTGAGCAGGCAGAATTTGGCACATCGCTCTGGTTTTAGCACCAGGAGCTTGTTCTGTGCTGTAAAATCAGTTAAAATGGCACCAAGCGGCATGTCAGAGAGCGCTTCTTCTTTCTGCCGCAAAAGTAGATTTTTTACTCGAGTGGCAGCTTTTTCAGTGTGAGTGGTTGAGACCTGCCGCAACTGCCAGCATTGAGAAATCTCACCGGTAGGCATTCTAGCACCCGAAAATTGCTCTAGGAGACGCAAATTCTCACTTGATAACTTAATGTTGGCGAGCCGCGTGCGAGAAAAAACTCTGTCAATTGGCGTTGTTTTGCCAGAACTCTGCGCTTCAAGTAGAATGCCCAGTGGGAAAAACTCCGCAAATTCCAACAGTGGAGCGGATTTTTTCAACCCGCCCCATATCATATATTATTTATAATTGTAACTTGAGTTGCCTGAATGCATTTTATGAGAGTATATCCAGGAATATACCTCACATGGGATTTTTTTCTCTGCAAAGAAATGGAGGCTTTCAAGCATATTGTTAATAATGGCATATTTTGTAATCTTTCAGAAAAATAATTACTTTGAACAAATACACCAGTCCACAAAATGAGATTGAACACATCTTTCCCAATCAATCAAGCGTTTCCTTCTCTGCAACGTTCTTTCTGCTATGTTTGCTGCATGTGTGTCTGTAATCTATGTCTCCTGATAGTTCTCTTTCAGTAAACACACTCAGGGATTTTTCCTTAGCTTCTTTCCAATTCCAGGCATTGTCACGGCCATTCATGTACAGAGTCATATTAAAACTCTGAAGTGTTGCCTATAAAAGTCAAGTAAAAACACCTGTGATATTCAAATATATACATTTACAATAATTTACCTTAAAAGGCCGAGAAGTATCTGCTACAGTTTTGGCCATTTGACAAACGCTGAAAAAAATCAATATTGTAAAACAGACAGACAGACTGCTACAGGCTGAGAAGCAGACAAGGCACATTTTGAGTCTATAATAGTTCTCAAGGAAGCAAGATCTTCTAATAAACAGACAAGTATCAGTAGCAAGGACCAGTCTGGCCTTCAACTTTTTTTATTTTTTTAATTTTTTTTAAAGACCTTTATTGAGAGATACACAGTACACAGCTGACAACCTACAACCCAATGGGCCGGCAGCGGAAGTAATCTTGTATGTGTAGCCAAATAACACAGCCCTGTGCCATCAACCCGGGGGTACGGCGGCGTTAATAAACAAGTGTATCAAATTGTAGGGAAGAAGGACATAGGTCTTAGGTCTTAGTTTCTCTTAGAACCACTTTTCAACACAAGCATGTGCCCCAACAGGCGTAAATGTATCTAACAGTCAAAACTCCCCCCCCCCCACCCTTTTCAACTAACGGTCCACACTGTACGCACCGTATACCTTTCACTTCCCGGTGGTGCGACCTACGCATCACTATCTTAGCCCTCGGAGCGTCAAGAGCAGTGGTATATTACACATCCCCGGGGTCTGCCTGCTCGACAGATGGAGGCACACAAATGCCCCCTCTGAAATCATTCCACTTGGACCACACCTCGACCCACTTACGGGGGCACCCTCTCGCCACATAGACGGTCTTTTCCTGCAGCATGCACCAGTCCATGTCTCTGTTCCAGTCTGACAATGTGGGCGGAATAGAACTTCCCCAGAGTCTAGCTATGTTCCTCTTCGCCACCATTTGCCCGAGCGTCACCCAGAGCCTCCCCTTTGGTGGCAGGTCCGTAGGCTCCCATATATTGAGGAGGCACCTCTTAGCCTCCAGGCGAATTTCCACCTCCCACACCTCCTCCATACACCGCACCACCCTTCGCCAGTACCTCTGAACCTTCGGGCAGCCCCACAGCACATGAAAGAAGGTACCTGTGCCACCACATCCCCTCCTACAGAGCGCTGTGTCCGCCCTCCCCATCGCGTGAAGTCTCGTACAGGAGATGTATACTCTATGTAAAATCTTCAATTGGATAAGCCGCAGTCGGGATGATATCGCGACCTCACGCGGGGAAGCCAAGGCATAAAGCCACTCCTCATCATCTATCTCTAGGCCTTCGGCCACCCATTTGTCTCTGAGGGGGATAAGCATATCGGGGGGATTGTTAATAAGTTTTTTGTAGGTGAGGGATATGGCGTGTTCCGGGAGGTGTCCGTCTAGCAGCCTGTCCTCAAGCGGGGAAGCTGGCGGCAGTTTGGTCTCAGGGGGAATGTTCGACTGTAGGGAGTGGCGCACCTGCAAATACCTAAAGTATTCGGTTTGCGCCAGTTCATATGTTTCTCGCATTTGCGCAAACGTGTGGATCCCTGTAGGGCCCCAGATGTCCTTAATTTGAGAGAT
Organism: Triturus cristatus; assembly: GCF_964204655.1. Taxonomy (NCBI): domain Eukaryota; kingdom Metazoa; phylum Chordata; class Amphibia; order Caudata; family Salamandridae; genus Triturus; species Triturus cristatus. Next base: position 1,258,007,158 of record NC_140590.1, read on the forward strand.
GCCAATTAGGTCCCAGTTTCGGAACCCCTTGGTGCGTCCCAGATTGCCCAATATTTCGGAGGCCCAAAGTGGTGTGGCCATTGTGAGGATTCCCGACCAGCCGAGCTTCTTCTGCGCGGTGCGCCAAATCTGTACCGAATGGAGCGTGGTTCCGGTAAGTCTACGTAGACCTCGTCTCGAGTAAAGCGCTATTTCGTAGTTCCCCCCGGGAAGCAGCCATCTATCCATGCCGTAGGCCGGGTCGTTCCCATCCCCATACGTCCCGTGGTTTATTGCGGATAAATGGGCCGCCCAATAATATTTACGGATGTCGGGAAGGGCTATACCGCCATCGTACCACCCCAGGGTGAGCTTAGCCAGCGAGATTCGGGGCGCCCCGGCCCAGAGGAGGTCGCGGAGAGCGGCCTCGATGGCCGCGAAGTAGCTGTTCGGGACCAGGTCCGGGTAGTTTTGCAGCGCATATAGGAACCGAGGAAGCGCTAGCATCTTAAACAGGGCTGCCCGGCCCAGCAAGGACAGTGGCAGGTGCTGCCAGGATTTAGCCTCTCTTTGGAGCCGCTGCAATGGCGGCTTGAGATTGTGCTCGTATAGCTTGGCCTTATCAGCGGTGATGTAGACACCCAGGTACTTAAACCCGTCCTCTGCCACCGTAATAGGACAAGTGTCAGGGAGCCTCGGAGGGTTCCCACGCAGGACGTATAGATGTGATTTGGCCCAATTGACCCGGAATCCGGAATTGCGACCGAAACTAGCCAGAATGTCGAGTGCCACTATTATCGACCCTCGCGGCCTGTAGAGATAAAGGAGTATGTCATCAGCGTATAGGGATATTCTATCCTCCCACCCCTCCGCCCATGCTATGCCCCTTAATGCGGCATCCTGCCTTATCCAGGCCGCGAGTGGTTCCAGGGAGAGGGCGAAAAGAAGAGGAGAGAGGGGACAGCCCTGCCGTGTCCCCCGTTCCAGCGTGAAAACTTCGGACAGCTTGTTGTTTACCAGCACCTGTGCCAGGGGTTCAGCGTACAGCAGCCGCACCCACGCTATGAATTGAGGCCCAAAGCCTAGTTTGCGCAGGACCGCGAACATATACGGCCACTCCAGGGTGTCGAATGCCATGGTGGCGTCCAAAGAGACCACCACCGCGTCCTCCTGCAGTCTGTGGCGCTGCCCCAATACCCCATTCAGTCGCCTGATATTGAGGGCCGTGTTGAGGTGGGGCATGAACCCCGACTGGTCGGGATGGACCAGTGAAGGGAGCACCGACTTAAGCCTATTGGCCAGCGTCTTCGCCAGTATCTTGGGCTCCGCGTTAAGAAGCGAAATCGGCCTGTAGGACGCACAGGAGTCTCTGGGTTTACCTTCTTTTGGTATTGCCACTATAGTTGCTATACGCTGATCCCGGGGCAGCTTTCCCACTGCCCTGCTGTGATCGAACATGAGTTTCAAGTGCTTACTAGTGACGTCCGGCTGGAGCTTGTAAATCTCTATTGGGATGCCATTGGGGCCGAGCGCCTTACCCGGGCGGAGGTCCCCTATCGCTCGCTGCAGCTCGGTCTCGGTGATCGGGCCATCCAGGGCCTCACGGTCTGCATCCGATAGGGTGGGCATGAGTATGTCGGTAAGGAGGTCCACGGAGTCCTCCTCCGGCCGATCCGACTCACACTGGTAGACCCGCTGGTAATGCGTGGCAAACTGTTTGACTATTTCCCGGGGCTCTGTAATCGCTCTCCCGGACTCGGTGCATAGCTCAGGCACCACCCTGCCGGCCCGTTGTTTCCTTTCGAGCCAGGCAATAAGCTTCCCGGCTTTGTCGCCCTGGTCGTATATTCTACCCAGCCGGTGCCTAGTCACAGTCTGAGCTTCTTGGGTCACTAATGCTTTGTATTCAGCCGCCTTTAATTGCATTGTGTGTCTGACCTCCCGGTCGCCGCTTGCCGGCGCCTCCCTCTCCAGGACCTCCAAATCTGCCTCCAGTGTCGCGACCTGCTGGCACCGCTCCGGCCGTCTGGCCGCTATGGCCGAGAGCGCCTCACCCCTCACCACAGGTTTAAATGCCTCCCAAAGGGTGACCGGGGAGTCGACCGACCCAGCGTTTTCCTCGAAGTAGCGTGAGATGGAGGTGGAGATGTGCTTCCTGGTGACCTCATGTTTTAGATGCCAGGCGTTTATTGGGGCTATGCAGCCCTCCCGACCGCTCCCAAATGTGATATGTGTTTGGACCGGTGAGTGATCAGAAATGCCTCTAGGGAGGAGCTCTGCCTCGAGCACCACCATATCCTGTTGCAGCAGGGTGAGGATGTAGTCCAGTCGTGAGAACGAGTGATGCGCCCCTGAGAAAGACGTAAATTGGCTGTCGGTGGGATGGAGCAGGCGCCAGACATCCGTGAGCCCGAAGGCCTCAAGAAAGTCCGCCAGCCACCCTTGCCCCTGGGGCAGGTCTCTGGGGGGCTGCCTATCTCGGGATCCTGAGGCCACTGCATTGAAGTCCCCTCCCAGTACTAGCTGACCCTCTGGAAGTGAAAGGAGAAGTGTGCCCAGGTCTACGAAGGCCCGGGGCTGGAGGCCTGGCGGGACATATACTGAGAGTAGGTTAATCGTATGGCCTTCCCACCGCCCAGATATAGCCGTGAAGCGGCCCTGCGGGTCAGTCTTGGTGAGATCTATGTGGAGGGGCAACAAGCGATGCAATAGTATCCCCACCCCCCGCGATCCGGAGGTGAAACCTGAGTGTGCTGCTAGAATATAACCACATCTATTCAGGGCATGACATACGTTCCACATCAAGTGCGTTTCTTGCATGAACACCACATCCGGTTGGTGCCGTTTGAGAAATTGCAGGACTATAGTGCGTTTGAGTCTGTCCCCCAAACCATTAACGTTCCAACTAAGGACCTTCAAACTTTTTTCCCATCTCCTAGCCATAGCCGTGCCTTGTCAGGGTGCTCCGTCCCACTACCCCGGCTGCGTACTTGCTGACATAGTTCGTGTGACCGTAGAGGATCCCCAATTTCCACCCCTCCCTGGTTCCCCCCCCACAATTGCACCAAATATCAAATAGAACAGCCCTGCCAAACAGTGCAATCCACTCCCTCCCCTTCGAATCCAACCCCAACATCCCTACCCCCCGTGCATAAACAAACCCCCCCTCCCTGCCCCCTGTTCCGTGGGCTTTGAACTACCCACCAACCCAATTAGCAGAGCGCCTGTCGCCCAACCCTGCCCCGGTGGACCACCGGAGAACTCGACTAGGGAAGTTCGTGGGCCAGCCCCCTCCTAGCCGCCTGTCCGTGGTGTCCCAGTTTGTGCCACCCCTCAGGCCACAGCGCCCCTCCTAAACTGGAGCCAGCCCCGAAAGTGGGCAGGCAGGCATAATGTCTCGTGGCCCAGCAACTACCACCTTCAAAGGAACCCCATGATATACTTTACAGTCCGGCGTCTTCTCTCAGCTCTCATGGTCTCATCGCCCTGCACCGTCCCTGGGTGAGTCCCAACGGGGACTGTTTGACCTGGAACGCCAGGACCGCTGACTCAGCTCACCACCCTCCGCACGTTCTGCAGCTGACCCCGGGGAGGGGTGCCCGGTGCTCCGCCGTCGATCGTCGTCCCGCCGGGAAGCCTCCGCCGTCGCGTCCGCATCCAGCCACTCCTGCACCGCAGCCGGCGAGGTGAAGAAGAGGGATCTGCCACCAGTCATAATCTTCAATTTGGCGGGAAAGAACATCATGTACCGGATCCCACGATCTCGTAACGCCGCCTTGACCCCTTGAAAGGAACGCCTTTCCCGCTGGACCTGTAGCGTGAAATCAGGAAAGAAGCGGACCGTGGCCCCCTCATACTGTAGATCACCGTGCTGTCTCGCCGCCTGGAGGATTGCATCCCGGTCTCGGAAATTCAGTATTTTGGCTATAATCGTCCGTGGTGGGGCCCCAGTTCTGGGTCGCGGGATCGGGGCCCTGTGTGCCCGCTCGATTGTGAAGAGCTTCGAGAGGCGCTTGGGTTTCAGGTGCCTAAGGATCAGTTCCTCTAGAAAGAGCTCCATGCAGTCCCCTTCAAGGCCTTCCACCACACCTACGACGCGGATGTTGCTTCTCCGGGCCCTACCTTCCTGGTCGTCGAGCCGCTGGGCCATCAGCCGATGTTGATGCACAAGGTCATTCACCCTGCCCTCGAGCCGCTTTTCCAAATCCTGCAGGGCCTTTATGTCCACCTCGTTTGCCTTGGACCGGTCCGCGGTTTTCCCCAGGTCGGCTCGGAGCAGGTTTACCTCTATCGTGATTTTGTCCATTTTGGTCTCCAAGTTTGCCCCCAGGGATTGGATTGCGGCCATAATGGACGTCAAGGAGGGTTCTGCCGGTCCTGCGGCCTCCTTTGCGGCCCCTTCCAGCTGCGGCGGCGCCTTGGCTGCGGTGTACTGGTCCAGTTTGTTGGTCTAGGTCGTGGTGCCGCCTTTAGGCCGCATGGCGTATCGGATAGCTCGTGGGCCGACTGTGCCCCCGCCTGCCGCAGCCCTTGAATGCCATCTGGTTCGTGCCAGCTCCAACCCGGCTCGTGCGACGCGTCCGCGGCTCCCAGGCCCCCTCCAGGGACCAGCACGGGGAAGGAGGCCCTCGCCGCTAACGAGCAGTCCAGTCGCCGGGCGCGAGTCGCGTCGCCACACACAGAACGGCCAGCTAGTCCCCAGCCACAATTGCGGGCCCTCACCTGGCGAGCTACGCAGGGCACCTCACAGCTGCGGCCCCAGCCGGGCCCTCACTTCGTTCCGCCGGCGGCCAGGCACGATGCAGCCGCCTCTCTCCCGATCATGGGCGTCCTTTCAGCTGCGGCCCCCGCTGCAAGAGCGCACCCGCCCTCAGGGCGTCGGAATCCTGCCACCAGTGCAGACGGGCGCCAAGGGTCCAGCAGCGGTCCGCCACCGCGGCGGGTTCACTCCCCTCCTCGCCAGCGCCCCTCCGGGCGCGTCGCTGTCTTCGCCCAAGCCGGGGCCTCGGGTGGTGCCAGGAGCGTGAACGGAGCTCCAGAGGAGAAGCGCCGGATTGCCGCCGCCCGTCGCGGCCGTTTCCCAGAGCCGTGCGGCGTCCGCAGGAGTCAGCTGAGCCACCAGGTGGGCACTGGGCCAGGGGGAGCTGGGGGGGACCTCACAGTCGATCTCCCAGCGCGGATATGTGGCGGATTTACAGGGGACACCAATGGCCCCGGCGGAGCTCCGGGATCAGGCGGCCATTCCACACGGCGCCTGGCCACGCCCCCCCGGCCTTCAACTTTTAAAAATAATTTGGACATCTGATTGCAATGAGCGTTCAGTATGATCACAACTATCTCAGTCTATCTTTAATGAGAGGGATCATATTTTATATATAAATCAGATTACTGTGCCAGGAATATTGTTTGGCTTTTTGAGCACTCCCATCCACCCAAGAAAAAACAAAGTTTCTTTGAGCTGCTTTGTTGTAATTTGGTACCATTTAGGGGAAACGGTCAGAACAACACGGCTCAGCCATGCATGTCCGACCAACGTAAGCGTAACCACTCTTGCCTTAACCGCGAATATGCGTGGTTAAGGCAACGCTCGGTCTAGTTGTCGAGCGGATGGGCGGAAGGGGAAGAACAATAGCGAATCGGGAGAGGACCTGGTGAGGTAAGTGGGGCTGGGACCAGGTCTTGGGGGTGTAGGTTTTCAGGGTGGGGGTAGGTTGTAGGACTCAGGAATAGGTGGGGGTTGTTTGTAGGGCAGGGAGCAGTTTTAGGGCTCAGGTCAGGGGGTTGGGGTCGGGGTAGTTAGCTGCTGTAGGGGAAAGCTTTTAGGGCTCAGGGTGAGGGGCTGGGGTCGGGCTAGGTTTTAGGGTGGTGGGGCACTTTTTAGGGCTAAGGGTGGGGAAAAGGTACAGTTTACAGGGCAGAGGGCAGGTTTAAGCCTCAGGGCGGGAGGGGCTGGGTCGGGGTAGTTCAGGGATGTAGGGGAAGATCTTAGGGCTCAGGGTGGGGTGAAAATTGATAGTTTAGAGGGCCGGGGGCAGTTTTAGTCCTCAAGGCAGGGGGGACAGGGTCAGGGTCATTTAGGGATGTAGGGGACAGTTTTTAGGGCTTTAGGGTGGGGGGGTCAGGGGGCGGGTTTTTTTTTGAGGCATAGGTTTAATTTTTATAGTTCAGGGCAGAGGGAAAAGGGACAGTTTACAGGGCAGGGGTATGATCTTTAACACACAAGTCTGGTTACCCATCATGTCTGTACCATGAAATTGCATGGTAAAGGCATGCATGGAGAAGACGTGGTCGTGGTTGGTACCGCGTGGTACAGGCATTAGTTATTTAGCCATGCATTGTACCATCATACAACCACTATTTAGTGGATACAACAAGGCAGTAACATTGCTAAGATTAAGGATGCTGATCCAGCGCAGAGTGCAAAATCCCTCCCTACTGCTACGGACCAAAAGATCTCACACACACATACACTATCTATACATTCGCTGGTGGGGCCCATAACACCAACGCACACTTACCATTAGTCCGTGCGAGAGGCGATTTATCCTTCTAAGCGCTGAATAATGAGGGAGGAAGATACCACTTTACCCTAATGAGCAACACACCTTCAAACCCTTCTAATACTCATTAGGCCCTAGACTCCACATTTGGTATTATCCTCCCAAGACTAGGATGGATCTGTTAGTTGATGTATTAGTGAAACCCTAATTCTCTAATTAACCTTTACATTAACACATTTCAAAGAATAAACAATGCGACTCATTTCTAAAGTTATTCAAATCCAAATTTATATTAATATTGCAGATTAAATCATTCATTTGATCAAGTTGCCATTCATATTTACCTATTCTGGCTAAAGTTGTCCTCTATGTCAAATCTGGCAGTCTCGCAAATCTATGCCCATCAATTTAGCAGGTAAAGTGCACCAGGAATTTGGGAATTAATTCAGTCCGTCATTGGGCTAACAGCTGTCCTGCAGTGTCACCGTCCTCTCCGTCAGCATATCATCAGGAAATCGACGGAACGACGTCGTCTAATCTAATTACCTCTCTATTCTACCATAATTTATAGTAAAAGTGATGATAAAAAGTAACACATTTTGGGCATCCGAGTTCGCTGATTGGACAATCAGGGATCATCCTCTCTGTTCCCATAAGGTTTAGTCCATGATGTCAGCATACTTGCTGGTTCTGGTTCTTTTGTAAAGTCTTTTGTCTGTAGCGTTGGCACCACTCCCAGTGGCCTTGATAAGTACATCTTGCCTGGGGTCAGGACGGGGCCATTGTTGCTCATCTTAGCGCAGGCGCACTTCACCCAAGCCTTGTTCAGCATTGGCAGTCGGGTTAGGCACGAAAGTCAGCCATCTTTAGGCAGGCCATAATGGACAACTTAAGCAAAGAGACACAAAACGTAATTAATACACAAAAATGACTATTATAATGTTATTCCCTCGCTAATACCCATATGTGTATGTATTTATCTAGCAAAAGCAACACTCATTGCGGGTTATACTTACAAAATAAAGCACGAATCACAATGACATCACTAAAGCAACATATAACATGCAACATTCTATTTATCTATCATTAATATGCGTGCAAAATTTAGTTCACGTCATTAATTAGGCCATGCAGATGCAAATCCCACGTGTATATCGATCATTAATAAGGTTGGTTAGTTATTCTCACATCACTCCAAACCATTAGTACGATTATAATTAATTAATTAATCTAATTAATAAAACGACATGCAAAATGTGGTGGGTATACAAAGTTTTGCATTACCCGCTCCAGCAATCCCCCCTTTGGTGATTTTATCACCACACCACCCAAAATTTTGTTCTGCCTTTAAGGAAACTTTAAAATGTTTTCTTGCTCTTAATCATAGTTCAGTTTCACCTTCGTCTTCTCTTTTTACTGATTCATACATACTCTCCTTCCACTCCTCCAATTCTATTTCTTCAATTTCTCCTTCTTGTTTCTTATCTTTTCTTTTTGAATTTTCTCTTTTTATTCTTTTCTTATTTTTCTTGTTTCTACAGCACATACAACATAATCTTATCATTAAAACTACTCAAATTACACATGTTAATGGAAACAATATTTTACCTATAAGTGTACTACCTATTTTTACTAAAAAATTCTTAATAGCAGCTATTTTCTTTCCAATTCTATCCCAAACACTTCCAACCTCCAGTGGTGCAAGTTCATCATGCAATTCAGTAATATTCTTATAAGTTTTCAGATCTTTGCTTTCGTCAGGAATGTAAGTACAGCAATGTTGAACTTTCAGCGTTTCCACAGACTCCACCCTCTTTTGCCAATAAAATATCAAGGGCAAGTCGATTTTGCATTACCATAGCACGCATGGCAACCATTTCAGTATTAACCAATAAAAATCCTCCAGCGTTGCTTGTTGACAAGCGATCCACTACTGTTGACAATTTTCTAATTTTGTTTGCATTCAGAGTTATTCCCACTGCTGGTATCAATGCCTGAAAAATATCACCTACAATTTCTGCCCAAGATTCTCTCTTGGTCCTAACTAAATGATTACTTAAGCTATGTACACCATCTTCTCCTCTATCCATATGAAAGATTTTTGGAAAGACCAGGCCTACATAACATGTGCCATACCAATGGTCTGGCAAACGACACTATGCCTTGTTCCCACAAATAAAATATAATCCAGGAAAGACTGGATCTCTTCCACCTTTGAATCCCCATCCACCCATGATTCGATATGTATCATGGCACTCACTATTACCTAGAAAATAATTATCATACGCTGTTTGATTCCTTCGAATGCAAAATTTTCCTTCCTGATGCCAATCTAAAGCTATAGTGGGACTAGCTTCTCCTTTCAAATGTTTTTCTTTCTCTATATCCCAGATTGTTTTCTCCACTTTCCCTTCTGCTGCTTTCCTTTGCATTTTCAATATCCTTTCCTCAACCATGTCTAGGAATATCTTTTCCTCCTTCTTCAAACTGCATGTTAAATTGTTTCTAAAAATATACTCTAATGTTAGTTCATTAGTTTCCAAAAAGAATTCACCTTAGCAGGTTTTACTTTGTTCCACTTATTATAAGAAGGCACTTGCGCAAAAATGTTATCTACATCTCAAAAATAATATTCTAATTTCCCTGTCTCATAAAACAAACTAGCTATCACACTACATGTTATACCATACGTTGCTGGAAGGTGATGATATGTCACAAACGTAGCAGTCCCGTACGTCCATTGTCTTTACATATTCATGCAATAATTTTGAAAACACATTATTAGAAAAATCTGTTATTGACCTGTCTTTATGCAAATAATTTGTATCTATTCTAGTTGGAACTACTTTTGAAATCTTCCCTATATTAGTTTTATTCTCACTATGTCCTTCTAAATTGTCTATAGTAGCCTTAAAGGAAATGACAAGAGCAAGGATGCTCCATAAAAGCATTAATAATCCTGTACAACAACAACACATTTTACACCATCTTTTCATGAATGTACATCTACCTTTACTACTTTCTATGTTAAAACCAAAGGAAATGATGGACGGAGTGTTGAACATTGCAAGCACTCACCCCCAGTCAACTGATCTGGGTTTAATCCATCACCGTTCTTTAGCCCACTCTGCCACCCCAGTTCAGACATGGCCATATGCAAATCAGTCTGACCCTGTGCCTCATGGGAACAGTCCAGCCCGAACTGCCAAGCCATGTCTTCCCTGGACCGGAAACAAGCTTCCTAGGACCGGTTTCTGGCATTTCAGCTGTCTTCAGCCAGGCTTGCTTGAATCCAGTGGCAAAGTGAGCAAGGGACTCACGACTGAGCATACACTGCCAACTTCTGGCGAACAAAGCAAAAACCAAAGGAAATGATGGACGGAGTGTTGAACATTGCAAGCACTCACCCCCAGTCAACTGATCTGGGTTTAATCCATCACTGTTCTTTAGCCCACTCTGCCACCCCAGTTCAGACATGGCCATATGCAAATCAGTCTGACCCTGTGCCTCATGGGAACAGTCCAGCCCGAACTGCCAAGCCATGTCTTCCCTGGACCGGAAACAAGCTTCCTAGGACCGGTTTCTGGCATTCCTTTGGTTTTGCTTTGTTCGCCATAAGTTGGCAGGGTATGCTCAGACGTGAGTCCCTTGCTCATGTCTGAACTGGGGTGGCAGAGTGGGCTAAAGAATGGTGGTGGATTAAACCCAGATCAGTTGACTGGGGGTGAGTGCTTGCAATGTTCAACACTCCGTCCATCATTTCCTTTGGTTTTGCTACTTTCTATGTTAGCCATCTTGTTAAAATGGACCGTGTCTTTTGACTTAGCCTCTTCTACTTCACAACTAGTTTTTCTAACCTAAGGTTCTAACACCTATTTGGTTCTACCAGTCACTATTTTTAATTCAATATCTTGTTTTCTTCATCAATAATTGTCTTAACTTATTCAGTTTGGCATCTCATCGTTCTTCACTCCCCTCTCGTCTTTCAAATATGGATTTTCCTGAACTTCCGATTCTTCTTCTCCAATGTCGGACAAGAGAACTCTCAGGATTTCCGATTCTATTTCATCCTCAACCACTTTCAGTACAGTCTCCTCTGGATTTCCTTGACTATCTGCCTCTTCTCCCTGTTCAGGCAGTGCCACGTACGTCCATTCTGGTGACTTATACTTCTGGTTAGGTTTCCTTGTTCTTCTACTCTCTTTGTCCTCAGTTAATTCGTCTTCTTTTGATTTCTCTTGACTTGTCACTTCATTCAACTGTTCAGCTCTTGGTGAATTCACTCGTGTCAGTCTGTATCTAAGTTTCCTTATTTTATTGGGCCAAACATCATCTCTTGCAACTCTTTTTACTTTACTTCCTTTGTCATTCTTTTCATTCCTCCAAGCTCTCTTTCTTAGAACTTGACCTTCAGGTATTTCGTTTTCACTCTCTTCAGAGTCTGTCTCAACTTGCTTTGTCTTTTCAGCAACTTCCTTTTCCACCACTTGTTTTGTTTTCCCTACTTCTGTCCCTCCTCGGGTCTCCGGCACACAATCTTCCTGCTGACTACTTGTCCCTTCACCTAACTGGAGGTTGCAGTTCCCTACACCTCCTCGGGGGTCTTCCGCAATCTGTCCCTCTCTCTCTGTACCTGTCCCTTGTTCACTTAGATTTGTTACTTCAGGTGGAATTTCTCTCAGTCTCTCATCTGGTACTTCCTTTTCACGTATTTATTTTGTTGCATCTTCAGTACTCTTTCCTCTTTTCTTCCTGTGTTCCTTCTTGGAACCTTGCGCTTCTTGCTCGTTTCCAGAATCGCTAGATTCGGAAATCTGCAATCTTCTTCTCAGAGCGACACTTCTGGGGACTAAAGCCGATCTTTGTTCCTTTTCCCCCCTTTCAGAGTTTCCTTGTGTCTTTGACCCTTCGTCATCTGATCCAGTGCTTGATTCTGATTCATCAAAGTATTCTTTTCCTGTGCTGTCCACTGGATTTGGAATTCTCAATGTATGACTGGCATGGATCCAGTTTTTCAGTCCAGCACACTTCACAGCTGTGGTTGTGGTCAAAATGACTTGTCATGGTTTTCCCCACCTTGGAACCAGACAATTTCTTCTTCTGTGAACTTTTATCCTTACCCATTCACCTGGGCTCAGATCATGGGCTTGCTTCTTTTCAAGTGTGGTGGCATCTGGTCCAACCTGATGAAACACAGAATGAACTGCGTCAGCCAGGCCTTTACAGTATTCCAACACCATGTCATCAGAAATTGTCATCAGCTTGTTGACTGGTATAAACACATGTCTCATTGCACGTCCCATAATTATTTCATGAGGACTCAATCCTGTGGTTCTGTCTGGAATGGCCCTAATTGTCATGAGTACAAGAGGCAAGACATCAGGCCATTTCATACCTGTAGCCAAACACATTTTCCCTATTCTATTTTTGATAGTACCATTCATCTGTTCAACCACACCAGAAGCCTCTGGTCGGTAGGCACAATGTAGTTTTTGTTGTACATTCAATGGTTCACAAATTAATCCTACAATCTCATTCTGGAAGTGTCCTCCTCGGTCTGACTCAATTGTCACTGGGAACCCGCACCTGGGGATGAATTCTCTCAACAGTAGCTTGGCTACTGTCAACCCATCATTTCTTCTTGTTGGGAATGCTTCCACCCACCTGGAGAATAGGCAGACCACTACCAAAACATACCTCAATCTGTTACAGGGAGGCATCTCAATGAAATCTACTTACATTCTGGTGAAAGGCCCTCCTTCTCGACCTATTGTTCCCAGACTCACTACTGTCTTCCTGCCTGGATTGTACTGCTGACATATTAAGCATCTCTGACAAAGACTTTCTGCCACAAGTCTGAATTTTGCATTGTACCAGGTCTGTTTAAATGACCTGATCATAGCATCCCGTCCAATATGTCCCAGGCCATGATACATCCGTGCCATGGTAGACATCATGCTATCAGGCATAACTGGTCTTCCATCTCGATAGACCCACACATGATCCTTTTCCCTTGGGGCACATCCTGCTTTTACCCACTGTCTCATTTCCTCATCTCCTGCCTCATCCTGCAATTGTTTTACCTCTTCCCAAGTTCCCACAATGTTAGTGAACATCAATGAGCAAGAAGACATTTCTCTTTCCTTAGCCCGATTGACCGAATTCTGATTTCGTGCACAATACTGCGCCATGTCGTTTGCACACCTATTCCCAGTGGCAATATAATCACCACCTTGACTATGTGCAGCACATTTTACGACAGCCAATTGTTTAGGCAGCTGTATCGCCTCAAGCAACTTTCCAACCACTTCTGCATTCTTAATGGGAGTTCCACTCGAGGTCAGGAAACCTCTCTGTAGCCATAGTTGGCCAAAGTCGTGGACAACTCCGAAGCCATACTGGCTGTCAGTTATCACAGTCACTCTCACACTCTTTCCAATCTTGCATGCTCTAGTCAAAGCCACAAGTTCAGATACCTGGGCTGATCTCACTCCTTTCAAATATGGGGCTTCAATTACTGCTGCGACTGTGCATACTGCATACGCTGCACTCAGCACTCCTTCATCTGTTCTCAAACATGACCCATCGACGAACATCACAAAATCACTTTCTGGCAAAGGTACATCTTTTATGTCTGGTTGTGGTTTGGTACAGAAATTAAGTACATCCAGACAATCATGATCAACATCATCCCTTACCTCCACAATCTCATTATCAGGCAACAATGTTGCTGGATTCACATTCACACATCTTGCAAGACTCACATTAGTTGCACCCAATATGACCTTTTCATACTTAGTCAGCCGACTGTGTGTCATATACTGAGTACGACTCCTTGTCAACAGAATTGCTACATCATGGGGTACAAACACTTTCAATGGATATCCCATCACAATTCCCTCACTCTGCTCCAAACTCCGACATGTTGCAGCCACTGCTTTCAGACATCCAGGTAAACCTACAGCTACTGGATCTAGCATTGATGAAAAGTATGCAATTGGCCTTCTCGATTTCCCATGTTTCTGGGTCAACACAGAAAGTGCACATCCATTCCTCTCACTACAATACAACTCAAATTCTTTTTCATAGTCAGGCATACCTAATGCAGGTGCTTCACACAAACCATCTCTCAATTGTCTAAATGCTGCCAATTCTTCTCTGCTTAATTCAAGGGGATCTTTTACATCACTTCTCGTCAATCGCACCAAAGGCTTTGCGATCAAGGAAAAGTTCCCTATCCACTGACGGCAGTACCCTACCATTCCCAAAAACATTCTTACTTCTCTTTGAGTCATGGGAGCTCTCATTCCTTTTATTATTCTGATTCTGTCTATGGTTATTTTCCTCAGTCCTTTCTCGATGTTATGTCCCAGATACTGCACTTCCTTTTTACAAAACTGTAGTTTTGCAGGTGACACTTTAAGTCCTCCATCTGCCAAATGATTCAGTAAGGCTATTGTATCTACCTCACTGGCTTCACGTGTTTTTGACGCCACCAAAAGGTCGTCAATATACTGCACTAATACAGAATTTTCTGGCATTTCTAGACTCTCCAAAGACCTTTTTAACAACTGATTGAATATTGAAGGGCTCTCTGTATACCCCTGTGGGATTCGGCACCATGCCAAAATACGCTCACCAAAACGAAATGCAAAAATTTGCTGACTGTCATGGTGCAATGGGATGGAAAAGAAAGCATGACACAGATCAAACGCGCCACAGGGCTTGTTTGCACACGTTAACTCAGGCCCCGTCCCCTCCCTTCACCACTGTGTAAACACGCCCTGTGGCCGTTTTTAGTTGGGAGATTAAGTGCCACTGCGCTGCGTTACAGAGAGGTGGTCTAGGCCGTGCCCCTTTTTACATCTCTCTGCAACGCAGCTCTGTGACGCTTACTGGAGGTACCTAGTGGTCTAGTTGGACCCCAGGGACCCCCAGGATTCAAGGGGACTTAATCTCCCAACTTAAAACGGCAACAGGGCGTGTTTACACAGTGGGGAAGTGAGGGGACGGGGCCTGAGGTGACGTGTGCAAACACGTCCTGTGGCGCATTTTAAGAGGTAGTTTTAATCACCTGCCCTATTATATACTAGGGGCTTACAGAGGAGGTCATGCTGATCACAGGGGGACCCCAACGCATAGTGTTCCCTAGTGTATGTAGATGTTTTCACTGTATTCTGAGTGTCTTTTAACATAGCACTGGCTCTAGGACTGGTTAGTCAGACTCAGTTAACACCAGTATCCGTCTGAAAAAGTTGAGGGTACAGGATGATTTTGCAACAAGGCTTCTTTCTGTTCTTCTGTTTGTTCTTTCTGCACGTTATCCTTCTTCCTGCACTTTTCTTCGTCTTTGAGGACTTCTGTTGCTTCTTTCTGCATTTCTTTTTTTTCTTTCTATGCGTTTTTTCTTCTTTCTTCACATGTCCTATCTCTGTAGCCATAGTTAGAAATTAGCACTTAAAAAACCTTTGAAATTCACTGAAAAAACCATAGGTTTCAGGCATGTTATAGTTAGGAATTAGCATTTAAAAAACCTTAGAAATTCACTGAAAAAACCATAGGTTTCAGGGGCGTTATAGTTAGCTGGACTTTTCACTCGTACAAAACCATTGAAATTCCCCCGTTATAGTTAGTTCAGCTAACTATAACTCACGCGCCCGCAATGCACTGCTGATGATGTTACATATTACATCACTCATGACATGGTCAGTGACATCACTCATGACATCACTGATGACATCTCAAATGACATCATCCAGTGAATGTGTGTTTTTCTGAAAATTACATATGTTTTATATATGTATATCTCAAGGTCGATGGAAGAATAAATGGGTATATAAGTGTCTAAATGGATGATTTGTTTTTGAAAAATTGATTGTATAACTGACTGATTAAGTGTGTCTTAGTGAATAAATGGCTTAGTGAGTAATGTTTAAATATGTAAATATCTGTATCAGTCTCTCACTTTGTGTATAAGTGGCTGCATGGGTTGGTGTGTAGCTACATGAGTGTCTATATAGGTTATTAGTTGGTTTTTTGAGTATCAGTATGAGTGTCTGAGTGTCTATATGGTTCGGTGGGGGGTATTACATAGTGCATAGGTGCATGAATGAGTGACTCACTGTTTGTATGTGTTGAAGACAGCATGTGTGCAGGACTGTATGGGTGGATGAGTGTGTGCATGGGTGTGTTAGTGAGTGAATGACAGTCTCAATAGTGTCTTTATGAGTAACTACATAGGTTTTAAACTAGTATATGTGACTATTGGTGTATATAAGTGAGTATATGTGAGAGTGAGAGATTGAAAGAGTTCCTGTATGAATAAGTATGTGTTTCTATAAGTGATTGTTTAAAAGACTATGTGTAAGTTTCTGTAGAAGTAAATGTGGTGGTGTGTGTATAACTGTATATGCAAGTAAATGGATGTTTGATTCTTTATTAGCATGAGTGACTATGTGTGTGAGTAACTCTATGGATGAGTGGCGTTGTGTAACAGGATGTATAGGTGTATGAGTACATATGATGAGTGAGTACATGTATGAGTCACTGTATAGGACTGTTGGTGAATGAGTGGATGAGTATGTGGATCTCAGAATTACTGAATAGGTTGATGTAACTGATATTGGTATGTCCATTGTTTTGAAAATGTTAGTTTCTATTTTTGAATGTGTGTATCAAAGGTTATATTAGGGGGAGAGGAGGTCTGCCACTCTATCACATGGATGATGTCATCAGTGATGTCATGAGTGATGTCACTGACCATGTCATGAGTGATGTAATATGTGACATCATCAGCAGTGCATTGCGGGCGCGCGTGTTATAGTTAGCTGAACTAACTATAACGGGGGAATTTCAATGGTTTTGTACGAGTGAAAAGTCCAGCTAACTATAAAGTCCCTGAAACCTATGTTTTTTTCAGTGAATATATATATATATATATATATATATATATATGATTTCAGACTCTGTCCACACACTTTCTAATCTGCCCCATTGCCATAAGTGCAAGTGTAGTCTGCCCCTCAGAATCTGGCATCTGTTGATTATCCCCTAGTGTCCGTCCGCTGCTCGTGTTGTAATTTAGGTACTATTGCCTAACCTTCTCCCTCCCATTGTTTATGTCCCCTCCCCCCATTTAAAAATAGCTACAACAAACAACCATTAGAACAGGCAGAAAGAAGTTGCCAGCATTGCAAGGACAAAAAAACTAGAAGACCTTTTTTATGTTAATACTTTGTTCAAAGTCTTTCAGTTGTACATAATGTCAGTTGTACATAATGTCTTATAAGGTAACAAAAATGCTTATAACACTTTTTTATTATAACTTTTCAACATGCTACAACATAGCTTAAAGACATTGGCAAAGCCAATAGCTTTGTCTAAACACTTATAAGGTCCCAAAGGCGAGGCCTATTGGCTATGCCAATGATTGTTTACTTCTGTCATTTATTTGCATATGGATTATAAAATGTATATATTAGCTAATTTGTTTGATAATGGCAGTGAAGAGAAATACATGTTTTGCAGAGGGATAATTGTCAGTCACGGAGGATGAAATCATTAGAGTTGAGCTCCAATTGTTTGGAGCTTAAGAACAAAGCACAACCATAGCTCAGAAAAGGCAAACGTGGGCCAGAATAGTTGACAGAGTGAATGCTATAGCAAACAACCTGCACACAAAGTAGGAAATTAGGTAGAGGTGGAACAACCTGCGGGGGAGAGTGCAATCCCTAGCATCCAAGCAAGACCTGGGGGCCCAGAAGACTCGTGGTGATTCTTCCAGCCCTCCCTTCCAACTTTTTCCCTGGGAGTAGAACGTCTTGCAGCTCCTACATCCTGAAGGCTTGATCGGAATGCGTGGTGTAGTGGAGACTGGTAAGTTATACTTTGGAATGTGTCACTAAGCTTAAGTGTTGATGATGCTATTAATTTATGTGTTATTAATGTGTTTTGCAACATTTGAAAACCTAGAAACCTATCTATATTTCTATAAATGTTTTTCTTGTTTGTTTGGTTGAATGTAGTTTGTTCTATTTAAGATTACAGGTTTCAATCTCCATTACATTTCATATCATGTAACGGTGCTTGTAAGTGTTTTTCCACCAAATAACATATTTCATATATGTGTTTTATATTTTACATGTCTGTTCTATTTTAGTGCATATTTTCACCAGGTATGTTTAACTTTCAATTTCACAAGTGTTGTTAATGTTTAATAGAAATGACTACAACTACCTTGAAGCAATGTTTTGGTTTTGTCAAAATAATATTGCAACATTGTCTTGCTCGTTCTCTCTTTTCTATCATATATTCAAATATGTTAAAGTGTATTGTATTAGCAATCTCTATTTCATGCTATGTTTAGAACTTATTTGGTGTACAGTTG
The DNA here is from genome assembly GCF_964204655.1 of Triturus cristatus. Classification (NCBI taxonomy): domain Eukaryota; kingdom Metazoa; phylum Chordata; class Amphibia; order Caudata; family Salamandridae; genus Triturus; species Triturus cristatus. The sequence continues at coordinate 1,258,025,023 of NC_140590.1, forward strand.
TGTATGTTGTTCTATTCTTGTTATATGTTTTTGAATTGATGTAATTTGTTTCTCAAAACAAGTTTGTTGACTAAAACATTTTAAGGTATGCAATTTTGTATGCTGAATATAAGTGGTTTGTTACAAAAATGTACTCTGCAATGCTCATATGATGACTATTGCTATATATCCTCCTAAATTGTGTAGGCTGCTTGGCCTTGCAATGGTTAATCTCACATTTTTCCTCTCTACTGTGTTGTGTTGAAGGTTTGGTATATCTTATGTATACTTCTAATTGTTTCTTTTATTTCAGGACATGGCTTTATCTGCTTTTTTTGAAGTAATTTTGTGTGTAATTTAAAATGTGTGTATAAATTATCATAAAATCACTGAAAGGAGCAATAATCATATTCATTTATTATTATCCTTTTTAAAGGTCGCTTCATTTTTAACTTCAAACTCATTTGATGTCCAATCCAGGCTTTTCTAATATTTTTTACTTTTGTAATTTATAATAGGTCCAATACCCAGAGAACATGCACGACCATCTCTCACTGATGATGCCTCCACTCCACACCAGGAACAAAGCCTCTAGTCAGGACTCCACTGCTGCAAGTCTGTGTGACGAGGAGCTGCCTGGCCCATCTGGAAAGACCGCTCCAGTGAGTTTCACTTGGCCCACACCTACTTCCCACCCCAGCTGTTACCACACCTCAGCCTATGAATACCTCCACTCCTGTGTCCAAACCAACATCACCACAATCTTGTGCCCCCAGTCCTGGCTGATGTTGATCCAACATAACACCACCTCCAATACAGTGGGATGGGGCACACTGGGTCAAGGGCAGAGGGTAGTGGGGGTAGGGGTCGTGGGAGAAAATCTGTGGGCCAGCAAAGTAAGCTCACTGGGTTCACTGTCACCTAGGCCCCATCAACCAAGTCTTGGGATCTCTTCATTAAACCCAAGACATGGTGGACCCGGTCCTTACAGAGCTCCTGGAGATGAAGCATTTGCAGAGGGAGCATAATGTACAGATGGAGAATCTGCCTTGCACATTTGGCTCCCAGGGTGGGTTGCTACATGATAGTTTTACCCATATGTGCAGGACATTTGCAGCAACATCCACCCCTTCTGTGCTCCAAGAACATCTGGGCCAACTGCCCCTGCTTCAGCCACAGAAAGGGACACCCTGGAACTAGAGGAAACACCTGCACCCATCTCAGTACCTGTAACTGTGGATCCACCAGTCCCTCACATGAGTACACGTTCTTCCTGACTAGCAGGAGAGGATGGCAAGACATCCACCACCACCAACAAGAGATACAGAACCTAATTTCTTCCAGTGTGCAACTAGAATCCTCTCTGTGAACTACTTGCTAGACATATTTACCTTATTGGTGCCAGCTGTAGTTTGTACCTTGGATTTCAAACAAATATGGATTTTCAATGATAGTTTCATTCACCATGATTGCTTTTTTTGATTGCAATTATTGTTTGTCTTTTCATCTTGCAATATTTCACTTAGTTTTGTTTAATGAAATAAAAATGTCCACATACAAAGTGTTGTATTTCTCTCTCAATTTGTTCAAATTATTTAGTACCAACATACATTAGAAACATTTTAAATGGAAAAGATTGTTTCCAAATGTTTTATAACATGAATAATGCTTTAGATTTTTTTATGTGCTTTTAAAAGGTACTGGATTTGCTATAGTTGATTTTATTCTTTTATGCATTTTATGAGTATGTACGCTTTTATGGTTCATTCATGGACCAAAGAAAGTTATTTTGAAATTGAAATTGACAGAGTACTACTCATTATCAGGCCCTGCTATCTGCAGCCCAATGATAATAATGTAAAATTAACACAGCCTTCCCTTACCTTTAAAAAGAAAATGTGAGCTTGTGCTTATTTAAAAATGAACTCAAGGCTGTGAGCTACTCTGAAGGTGTCTGGGAGCTACTTGTAGCTTGCAATCGACTGGTTGGAGATACCTAATCTTGTGGTTTGTGGGATAATACATATAGCAAAAATAATAATTTATTTAGTAAGTAAAAATCATATCTGTGTGTTAATTTTTATAGAAAATATAATATATTTTCTATATTTACATAATGGTAAATTTGTACATTTCACATGAAATCATCACATTTACACATGTTTAGAAATAGACACCAAATAAAAAATAGGGTGGCAAACACACAACACATGCTAATTAAATAAAGTGGCACAAAAATGCAGTCTGAAGACTACTTGTAGGTACAATGTATCCTTCAGTAAAGGGCAGGTTTTTATTTAGCCAGCAGAGGGTGTCATGGACCTTCACATTGGAGCACAGAAGAGATAGCTATTCTGCAAACTATAATGTTTTCAAATACTTGCCAATCCAGTTGCGATCTCTAAAAGGGAATATTGCCTTTACTGAGTGTGGTGATGTCAGACTTGTTCAGCCTTCTTGCCTGAACAACGAAAAATAAAGAACTGACCACAAAGTAATTAGAAAAGTCGGTTGAAGTTAGCAATATATTAACTGTATCCTGCATGACATGTAAGAGATAAGACATGGTTTGTATCAAATAGCTTGCTTAGATAGCGCCCTGGGCGGAAAGAAATTTGGCACCCTTCCTGCAGCTGATGAATAAAATAAGGCAGCATGGGGTATTTTGTGTGTTTATAGCTCATTCCCACATCCCAGAAGAATAAGAAGGCCAGCAATGGCCCAAGCATTGATGTTGCCGGTGAGTCTGTCAGACAGTATTGGCATCAAGGTGATGGTTTGACAATAACATCATGTCACAGTTACTTTACTAGTCATGCAGTTACTCTAACACTTCATACAAAGACAGCGGAAGAGAGCAGCCAGTCACTGTGCCTCTAAACCTCATGATTGCTATCTATCTCAGTTTGGGTAGGGCAGGACATATTTACCACAGTAGAGACACATGTAGGTTGCAATATTCCACTGCGACTTTTTGAGGGCTGCTGTGTGCTGACCGCTCACAGTTCCCCTCACAGAGTGCTGTGTGCGCCTCTTGCCCTGGGTATTTGTTTGCTGAACATGTAATAGACTGACAAGTGGATCCGCATGGCACTATGTAGGGACAGCACCTGGCACTGCGCACACCAAAGCTTTCTGTCACAGCAGCCAGTGCCCACCCTGCCTTCTCCTACCCTATGCCAACTTCACTATGGCAATTATAGTCCTGTGCGTTACTATGCCTTCTGCTCAGACACAGTCCAGATGGCTCCCATTTTCTGAATGTCTGCCTGAAGAGGGTATTTTAAAGCTGAAACTTGGTTTCAGAGACAAGAGTTCACTATAACAAAAGCGAGAGACTCTCCGAGGATGGATAGAATATCTGAGGCAGAACCATTCCTCATCCCAGCATTAAAGCAATGAAGTAGCCGGTGGCCACTAAACTTTGTTTTGAGAATGAAACATTCTCAGGCCATATTTCATTTCCTAAAAACACATAAATAAAATTCTTGATCTAGACACACTATATTGAACAAGGCTAGACATATCATTTTCTGTCTGACATGCTTGAAATCATGGTTACCCACCGAGCGGGGCCTTCAAACATCATCCCCAAGAAAATGTGATTTGGTACCCCCAGATTTCCACTATGACCCCTGCTTAGTATTTGACAATGTGAACTCAGCCACTCCTGGAGACCGAGGGGAGCCATCTTGGGTCAACCAGTAAGTCAAACCATAAACCATTCTGGAGGAACCCAAAATTGGATACCTCTGGCACACTTTGGATGATGGGTCTGGGTAACCTGGCCATATCTTGGTTGCCTGGTGCTGGACCATCTCCTAAATCACCGTAGTTATTGTTAAAGAAGTACCCATTGTCAACCAACATATAATTACTGTAGTGCCCAAACTACAGCCGCCTGCAGACCGCTGCTCCACTACCCTTCATGCGGCAATAATTAGAGCCAAATTCGTAATCCACCTGACCTTCTAGGGGTTGCATTTTCCCTGTCTTGAGAGCCCTATCTCGGCTCATGCTGAAAGTTCACATTTTCACATATGATGGTAAGAAATGCCATCCTCCTCCCACTAGCCCCTGCCTAAATGCCGGTTGCTCCAATGTGGAGCACCCTTTACTCACATTAGTTGTCTTTTGCTTCTCTGCCCAGGTTCTCTTTTTCCTTACCATGTACTGCAGTGAATTTTGACTTCTACCACATCGTCCACATGCAGTCACCTGGGCTTCAGCACTGTTCATACTTTCATACTGCTCTATGTCACTTTAGTCACACTCTAGATATACCACTTTTTTCCTGCTCCCAGAAATCCACTACTGACGTTGATTGCACTTCTAGAGATGTGCCTGAATACGTAGAAGATATACGTGAGTTCCTGCACAGATACAATTAGTTCCTGTACATGCGGAGAGAGAGAAAGACGTTGTCATGAACAGACCCCTTCTTCTTGAAGAGCGGAGCCCATTCACAGATAGAGTTGATCTTTTGTTCATAGTTTTAAATAGCACAATCCCGACCTAAAGGTAATGAGGTGCTTTACAGGAACACGAGTGACATTACACAAGGCCACATTCATTATTTTGGCACAGGGAGATTAACCCCTTCAGTGCCCATGACGAGCTGGACTCGTCATGGGCCGCGGTTGCGCTGTGCCCATGACGAGTCCAGCTCGTCATGAACCCCGCCCGCTAATGCAACGGCCGGCACAGGGTGGGGAAAGGGCGTGGCACACAAGGGGTTAAGAGATTTGCCCAGAATCTGGGAATGTTAAACTGGTGCCAAGACAATTCCAAAGTCGGCAGCTCTGGCCATAACACTACAGCTGAGTCCATGTACACGTAGTGCTGAACCTCTCCACAGATGCGGCAGAGTTTAAGCAAATATGGAGCTGAGCTCCTACAGATATAGGGGGCTGATTTACAAGGTAGAGATCCATCTGCATGGATGCGTCAGTTTCCTTGCGCCACCATCAAATGTCCTTCCACCACCATGGATACGCTGTATTTACAATACAGTGCTCCATGATGCAAGGGTTAACAGATGCGTCAGAAATTCTAATGCATCTGTTGGCACAAAAGTCATGCATAGCTGGAGTTGTGTCGCAAGAATGACGTAACTCCAGCAATGTATTTTGAGACCTCTACTTATTGTATTGCGTCACTCCTTACGCCTGCTTTAAGCAGGGGTAAGGTTTTGACGCAGTGGCGTCCTAAAAGTGACGCAGTGAAATCTTGTAGATTTCACTGTGTCACTTTTACGAGGTCTTCCTGAGTGGTAACGCCCACCCTGCATACCTTATACCTGACACAGGTATAATGTGACGCAGGGCTTTACAATGTGACGCATCTCCCTAGATGCGTCACGTTGTAAATAGGCCGCATTGTTTGCGCCGCCATTGCATCAAAAAAAGTGACGCAACGGCGGTGCAAGAAGGCGCAAGGGCTTTTAAATCTGCCCCATAAAGTTCAGTTTCTTTGCAAAAAGTTTCTTTCTTACACTTAGCCAGAGCAGAGTCCCTGTATACATAGATCTGAGCCCCTGCACAGCAAGAATTGTGTTGATTCATAGATTGCATTGAGTCAGTTCGCAGGCAGAGTTTGGCTTTCAGTATTCATTCCTACACTGTAAAAGTTGAACTTCTGTGGGGATGAATATGCCAGTTACCAACTCCTAATGTGTGGTAGTGGTGACATAGCCTTTCTCTGATAGGGAGTCAGGAGTTAAAGGTACAAGGGATGATGAGAGGAAAGGGATTGAGCAAAAAGACATGGTGGAAAAAGAGTGACAGAGAGACAAGATAGAGAATAGTGACAGAGAAGAGAGAGAACATATAAGAGAATAAGGAGGGAGGAAAGGGAGGAAAAAGAAATGAGAGGAGAATGTGACTGAGATGGGAAAGAGGAGAGAAAACGTGTGAAACAGGAGATGGCAGAGTGAGTGATCTGTGAACAAGCAGCAAACAATTATGCTGAGCAAAATTGTACTGCATATTTCATCAATTACTTTTCCTCTCTTCTTCACCAGAAGTCTGACTGTCACCTTGTCAGTGGCCAATGGCATTGCTAGTTGTGCATGTTGCAGGTGCAATGAAACATTTTGGGTAATGGTAGATATGTTTTTTTTGTTTGTTTTATTGTTTTACAAACGAAGTACCGTGAGAGGGTGGAGATGTTGCACATAACAAAGTCACTTGCCAGCCATGTTTTAGAACTGTACAAGGCGGTATAGTCACTTTTAGAACTGTGTTTCACAAGGGTCATCAAGCATTAACCTTTTACATATTTTGGTGAGTTTGGTCTTTTATTAAGATCACATATAAAAATAAGCATTGATAGGTCATTTTTTGGGCTTCTGTAAAGTTAATTCTTATTAGAATGATCACTAGAAAATACCAGAGACACATCTTGACCTTGCAGCATTCGTAGCACAAAGAATAGGTACTGGGAACGTGGTATCAAGATGTAGGAGCATCACAGATGCTGTGAAACATAGCAGGTTAAAAAAGGACAGCTCTTATGAAAGCTTCCACAGAACAGGTAGAAGACGAGCAGCCGTAGAAAATGTGCCACTCCTTCACAGAACAGGAACAGAAGGTACAGCAGCAGTGCAAGCTTCACTTCCCTATAGAGCAGGTGCAACTTAGGTGACATCACTGCATGCCTCCATCTCTTATAGAACATGTATTTACTGGGCTGCAGCAATGTAAGCTTCACTGCATAAGGCCTCTCTAGTGCAAGCTTTCTTTCCTCACAGAAGAGGTACTCCTTGACAGCAACAGACATTTTGCTTGCAGTAGGTAGCATCAGTGCAAACTCAACATCCATTTAGAACAGACACAAGGCAGCAGTAGTGTCAACTTTTATCACTGACAGAACATGTACAGCACAGGATGCAGGTTACACACAGTCTTTGGAGCGGGTTCTAAATCCATTGAAATGGATGTATTGGTGAAAGTGTGATTGTGGCTGCCACTCTCACTTCGGTAGCATTCTGACTGTACATATGTAGTCACACTTGTATACTTAACCCCTTCGCCGCGGCGGGAATTCCGCCGCGGCGCTGGGGGGGTTTGGGGGCACTGCAGCGCCGCGGTGCTCATGACGGAACCACTCCGTCATGAGTCACGGGACGAGCTGTGCTCATGACGGAGTGGTTCCGTCACGACTCCGCCCACTGCGCTAATCGCCCGCACAGGCGGGGAATTAGCGCCGCATGGGCGGAGCGGCTGCCAACAGCTGCAGCATGACTGAACCACTCCGTCATGAGCACACGGCGCCCGTGGCTCATGACGGAGTGGTTCCGTCATGAGCGGGGAAGGGGTTAAGATGCTGTTAGAGATGCTTCCGTCACATCCTTCATTTTTAAAGCTGTCACATTGAGTCTAGTTGTTGGCAGACATCCAACTTTGTCATATCATTGAGCTTTGCTGTTGCTACTGAGCCTTGCCTTCAGTGCCTGCAGGCCTTCATGCTGCCATGCCCTGCAACCTGTGCCCTTGTCACTTACTGCAACTATATACTGCCTCTTCCCACTGCTTTCACTCTGAATACTGCTGTCAATGGATATGTCATGCCTGTGCCCTGCTTCTTTAGGACATCAATCACAATGCTGTCATTCACTGCTGATTCAGCTCTCAGTCCTTCTTTTACCACCTTTCCGGGCTTTGATTGCAGCAGGCAAACCCCAAATTGAGTGGATGAATGTGTGAAGCATAAAGCCTTTTGAGAGTAGGTCAATTTCAAGGGTACGAGAGGAGGGATTTTCTTCAGCAGCCTCAGTCTCCGAACATGATTCACCCAGCAGCCAAAAGTTGTAAGCACTCCCCTAAGCAGCTAGGTATTCCTTCAATCTTGCTGTGAGAGATCATCGGCATCTGTTCAGATGGAGCACCATGAGCTCCTTACTGGCGGGTGGTGCAGGCAGTGCCAACCAGCTGGAGTTACAGTATCCCAGTGTAAGTGGCTGCAGGTTCTTGCGCATGCTCACACCTTCCTACATACGTGGGTTTGTGTCCAGATCTCTGTCTGATTATTCTCATAGCTCTCATTCTAATCCTGCAGCAGTGTGTCTTGATGCTCACCATAACATCAGTTCATCTAATTTTTACATAGCTGAGACTCCTTCATAGGCATGGCTGACAGCATTACTTGCCATAATTAATATCTGGTGCAGCATGCACACATTTAAATTTTGGCATCTTTAGCCAAACCTCTTTCATTCGGAGAAAAGAAAATGTGACTGAGTAAAATTTGGCCTTGTCATGTACCTGTATTTTTCTTATGAAAGATATTTAAGCTCCAGCTCTCAATTAGAAACTGGCTTTATAGGTGTACTTTGCAATATTGGTGCTTTCCTGGCACAGCAGTTCATAGCTATTTCAAGAAAGGATTGTAGTGCCAAATACTGAAAACCCTTTGCATACTATTTTAAATTATAGAAAATACCCCAGTACAAAAGGTACTCATCATCTGGACCATGATCTCTGATCCACCGTGATGAGTACAGTGGGGATGCATCACTATTAATAAATCACTACATTGTTTAGAATTATGTAAATATTTAAGTTATATACCACATTATACTTTAACCTATAGTGCATATGCACATAGACAAAACTGAATCTGAAAGGAGAGGCAACGTAATCAAGGTGTGACCCCTGTATAATAACTACATATCACAATAATTTGCATTCGGTCTACTCACTAGACATTATGGGAAACACAGCATAATGCCTATGTGAAAATATCTAAATAATATAAGTGTTGCACAAGGATTGGTGAATGTGAACTTTGTGAGCATGTTCAACCGTTCACATTTTTTAAAATGTTTTATTACATCAACTAAGGAAGAAGATGTGTTGTAGTGACTAAGTCTAGATGTGTTGTTGGACCTAGTTTGAATCCAATTTTGGCACTTGACCTAAAACTGCGCAGTTCTGGGCATATCACTTAATCTCTGAAGATGCCTTAATTGTGTGTAACTGTCTTTTATTTAAAGATTTAAGCCCTCACTTTATGTATGCAAACTTGCTTCGGCTTCCATTACTTCCCATAATATACAACGCTCTGTTGCTCCCCAGCATATTATCAAGGACGGCGTTAAAAAATATCGCCGCTTTAGCGGCAGAAAACTGCCGCTAAAGCGGCGATAATGGGCTTGATAATATGCCGCAGAGAATTCCCATAGAAGCCCATGTTCTGGTGTGAACATGGGCTTCTATTGGAATTCTCCAGGGCATATTATCAAGCCCATTATCGCCGCTTTAGCAGCAGTTTTCTGCCGCTAAACCGACGACAATTTTAACATCGTCCTTGATAATATGCCCTCAAGCATCTTCAGACCATCAATTTACTTCCGGAATTCCAAATGACCCTCAAGACCTGGCTGTTTGAATAAGCCTCTAGGACCTGCAAATGCCTGGATGCCCTATCAGGTGATTAGCCGTGTTTTATAAATCCTTATTGATTGATTGATTGATTGAGGGAAAGTGACTTGCAATACGATCGGTGTGGGAAAAAGAAGTATGACGCAGCCAGCAGAGTCTGTATCAGTGATTTTTTTTATGGTTAGTGGGTGGGGGCAGGAAATGGCAATAGGAGGGATGCACATGGCAGCAAGTAACAATGGGAGGGAGGACATGTGTGTTGCTAAAAGTGTTTTTTTAAAATAAAAACCCAATGACCCAGCCCTCGTTGGCCACGTCATGGTGCTTGGGGTTGCAAGCAATAACCCAAACAGTTGGGGGGCAAGCAACAACATGACAGCAGTAGGAGGGCAGGTGGCAGGAGGAGAGCAACAACATGGACACTTGGTGGGGGCAAGCAACAACACAAAAAGGAGGGTAGGACAGGCAACACCACAGGGAGGGGCAAGCAACAACAAGGACAATGGGTAGGAACAAGCAACAACATGGACAGCAGTAGAAGGGCAGGCGGCAGGAGGAGAACAACAACATGGACACTTGGTGGGGGCAAGCAACAACACAAAAAGGAGGGTAGGACAGGCAACACCAGAGGGAGAGGCAAGCAACAACAAGGACAGTGGGTAGTAACAAGCAACAGCATGGACAGCAGAAGGAGGGCAGTAGGGGCAGGCAGCAAAATGGACAGCGGGAAAGGGCAAGCAAAAACACAGACTGTGAGAGGGGCAAACAACGACATGGACATCGGGAGGAGGGCATGAGGGGGAAGGCTTCAACATGGACAGCAGGTGGTGGAAGCAAAAACATAGACAGTGGGAGGAGACCTGTAGGGGCAAGCAACAACACCAACAGGGACTGGGGGAGAACATGAGGGAGACAGCTAAAAAAGATTCATTCTTGTAGGGTGCTTTAACCAAAAGAAGAAAGTAGTGCCTAAAAAATGAGCCGTAGAAGGGTGCAAGTAATGAGTCCATGTTCCAGGGGATGGACAAACACATACAAAGGAAGAAGCCTACAGCTTCTGTCCAATAAGAAGCAAACAAATAGGAGTGACAATGAAGCCAACCAATGGTAGCTAATGGGTATCCTCCAAACCCACTGTAAAGAAAATAAAAGATCTTGCAAGTGACCGTACATGTTGTGTCTTAGGCAAGACCTAAAAACTGGCCAATTTATGGCTTACCGCTGGACAATCCAGAGGTCATTGAATTCTCTCCACACAGATACTTTGGAATGGTGTTGCTGGTGTGTTTCTGCTTGGGAAGGTGTGAAGATAAGGCTCTGGAATTTTTGGTGGGGAGGAAATCACTAGCTAAATTTTGGATGATGGAAGAGACACTGTCTGTATTTGTTTTTAAGAGGGGGAGTTTGCGGGGGTGGTGGTCTTTGGGCCAGCAGTCTGGGTATGGTGTGAATGAGGCCAGGTTACCATGTCTGGTCTGTTTCTAGGCAGATGGATGAAGGAAAGGAACATGGAAAAGGAATGCCACATTAAATTTGATGAAGTGCAAAACACATAATGAAATGCGTCAATAGAGTCTAATGATTCTTGCCAATATTCCCTAGTAAAATCATGATACTTATATTATCCACCTCTTACAGAAGGAGGTTCCGTCTCAACTTCCATAATTTACACTTGTGCCCGGCGCATTACTCACAGACGTTTGCTGCAGGCACTCTAACCATTGAGCTATCCAACTGGCTAAAAATATCATGACCAGCATTAATCAGAATGCTGAGATCATTGCATGCTTAGATATAGATTAAGAAATCCTTTATCAAACCTATTCCTGCTTTCTACTACATGGTGTTTTATTAGTTACTGTCATGTCTATTTAGTTTAAGATCACCTCTCCCTTTGCCAGTGAAACACATTTACAATGACCCCCTTGATGTCAGGACTGTCGAAAGAAAGTGGTAAGCCAGCTCATTAGTTTGAAGCAGTCATTAGCTTCAAGTGGTCACTGCACTGTTATCATTGAGTCATGTGATTGGATTCTGGAAGGGCCAACTCAGTCTTTTAACCTTCTGAGGTTGATAAGATGAGTCCTATTGATTTGTGTAACAGTAACGTATTCTTGCAGCACTGAGATAAGTGAGCCTTAAAGTGTTGTGTTAAAGCATATATCCTTTTTAAAACTTGTGTTATTAGGTGCTTTTAGAGCACAGGTCAGGGCTATACATGGGTGGATGGCATGCACCCACTTATTTCATAGGGTTTCATAGGGTTCATCCTTGCAAACAATTAAGGCCCAAGTGAAATATGCTTAATTTGTCCCAGTGAAATTTACTGACACTAGGACACATTCAGCAGTGGATGCACATTATCTGCTTTCCATTCCGAGCAGCAGCTGCAGGCACGGAAGGGGCTTTCGTTTTTTTAGATTCCAGCTGGGCCTAAAACAAAAGTGAATCTCTTACAAGAAATATGGCCACACCACCCGAATAGATTTTTTCCTGACGGACATAAAGCTGGGAAATAAGCTAAAGGGGGTAACACACCAACTAGAGCATTTTTCAGACCACTCCATGGTAAAATTGGAACTATCTCTTGATAGTACCCCAACTCCTCCCAGATGGACTTATGATAGGTCACTACTAGGGGAGCAAGAGATTATTATGCATTTGAAACTGAATACTGTAGAATATTGCATACAAAGCTTTTATTCAAGGGAGATTGATTAGATATGCAGCATATAGAAGGAAAGAAAATAATAAAGTGTAGGAGTTAGGGCTGAAAATCGGAGAAATTTACAAGGAGCTGACTAGCTGCGGTGACTCTTGTAAACAAATAAACCTACAAAATCAGATTAAACTGCCCAAGGGGAACTTAACAGAATATTTAGAAGGAGTGGTATGGAAAAAGTGGAATGCTAGCATGTTGGCACACTTTGAGTACGGTGAGGGTTGTGGGAAGTTACTGGCCTGGAAGACAAGGATGGATAGTGCTAGAAATATAAAGAAAGACATAGAAATGAAAGAGGCCAATAAACGCTGTCTAGAAGACCCTGAAATGAGCCTTTGTTATCTTCTTTCAAGATTTAGATGCTGATTATTCAACAGCTACAGAAGAACAAATAGATAACTGGTTAAATGAGGATATTCTTCCTACACCAGACCAAGATCATCAGCAGTATCTTAATCAAGAAATGAGTACAGCAGAAGTAGGCAAAATTGTAAGAGGGTTAAAAAAGGGGACCGCCCAAGGCACTGATGGCATTCCAAAAGACGTATACAATGTCCTGAAAGTTGAACTTACACCCGTCTTGACTAATCCTATAAATGTGACATGCGTAGAAGCCCTTCCCACTCCATCTTCATGGAACGAAGCTACAGTAACCATAATCTTAGGGCCAAAGGAAAACCCCAAAAGGCGTGAATCTTACAGACGTCTATGATTGCTAAATAATGATTATAAGATCTACACACAAATACTAGCCAAAAGATTAGATAAAGTGATTGGAGAGCTTGTCCATGACAACCAAAATGTTGCCATGAAAAATAGACAAGTATATGTATTGACCCACGGTTTGGCGAGTGCGATAGATGTGGCAATAGAAACAAACTCTCTCTGACTATCATGAACGTCGATGCTGATAAGGCCTTTGATAGAGTGAGCTGGCCATTACTATACACAATCATCAAGCAAAGCAGTTTAGGAGAGAACATCCTCAAGGCAATAAGAACTATTTATAAAACTCCAACAGCCAGGATATTAGTAAATGGTAGCCTCACATCGCAATTTCAAATAGGAAGAGGTACTCGTCAAGGGTAACCATTGTCTCCCTTACTATTCAATTTATACATTGAACCACTTGCTAGAAGGATTAGAAAAGCAAAGAAGATCATACCCTTCCAATATCAAGAGTGGATTAAAAAAGAGGCTCTTTAGGAGGATGATCTAATGATTTACAAACAAGGTTTTAAGGGCTTCTTTCCCATAATTTTAAATATTCTAAATGACTATGGGAAGGTCTCAGGTTACCTAGAAAATGAAGATGTAACAGAACTTATGAATTGGAACGACCCGCTGACAATCCATTAGAAAAAAAAGAAAGCAGGTATCGAGGAGTACGAGTGATGAAAGACCTGGATAACAAGGCACAAATACATTTTAACAGACATGATGGAAACTAAGAAGCGCCTGCAGCTATGAGCCTATCTTCCTCTTTCTATTTTAGGAAGAACTAACCTAATTAAAATGATTATCCTTCCAAAATTCGCCTTTATTTTCAATGCATAACCATTACACTTCCGGGCAGAGTGGTTAAAAAAATTACAGGGGGGACTGGGTAGCTTTATTTGAGCTAATAAAAGTGCAATAATCACCTGGAAAAAATTATGCAAAAAGAAAACAGATGAAGGCATAGCCTTTCCAGACTTTCAGTTATACTGTTGGACCTTCCAAATGAAAAATGTCAGGCTATTACTGAAAAATAGCTATTACCAGGTGTCTCCGCTCTACCATGCATTAACAAGAATCTTTCCTGAACTAGGCAATTTTCTTTTTAAATTTGGTCATTCAAAAAATTTCAAAAAGATCAGAGTTAGAGTGCTAAATGTGGCTTGCAAAGCATGGATCCATGTCAGAAGGATTTGGGGAATCCAATACTCCATAAACATGGCACCAATATGGAAATCCCCTGGAACACACCCAAAATGTTTACCAGATGTATTAGCTATCCACTAATGGATGCAGGATTTTTAAAATGGAGCCAGTTGTTTGTGGAGGGCATCCTGAACTGATGGAACTCCTTAGTAAGGCTTACAAACAATAGGTTCTCAGATTTAAGTACTAGCAAATAGTGATTTTAGTCACAGATGCAATCCAAAGTGGGCAACAGAATGGAATGGGAGGAGAAATTACAAAGCACTCGGTCACAGAAAAAAAGAGTTATCTAAATGGTACTGGATTTTGGTACAAGCTGAAGATGCCCCCTCCCTCCACAATGGAAATTTGAAAAGCGTACCTGCTGCCATCAGCAATAACACACCTTTAGCAAGTGTCAATGTCTACACTTCGGTTTTCTACGAAATGTGCACCCTTTAAGAGAAACCATTTATTTACCATGCACAGGGCCCACTGGTCTCCGTAAAAGCTCTTGAAACTGGGAGGGCAGAAGACAAGGTATTGTCCGATGTGTGCCCTTGACAATGTGGATGACATCCATCTACTTTGGCAGTGTCCAGACATTCAACTCTTCTGGCAGGAAGTGGGTAAGGTACTAACAGAAGCACTGAAAAAAAGAGATAAGAGTAAGCCTGGCACTGATAATATTTGGTATACAAGAAGGTGAAGGGTTAAAAGGAAAATTGGTAATCTACAGTCTCATTTACTTTTTATTCTAATACTAATTGCACGTAAGGAAATCAGTATTAAATGGATATCCAACACTCCACCCACCTGCACGGACTGGGTTAAATCAGTGAAGTGCATTGGCAGGATGGATTGTATTAATGGTTCAGAAAAACGATTTAAGATGTGGAAACCCTTTCTTTTTCCTCTGTTAAGTTAACATTTTAAGTGAGAAGGGAGAAACCGTCACAAGGGCAGATAACGAACTCTGGAGGAACAAGGATTAAAGACTAATAAAAAAGAATGTTGAGCAGTGGCCCTTGCAAATCTTCCTCTAAAATGTTGAACAAAGCTTGGCCTAGGAGGTTATAAACCCAGCGCGTTGGGCTGTGATTGGCGTTCGTACTATACCTCTCACCTCTTGTCGTGCAAAAGAACCAAAAAAAAGTAAATCTAAGGGGCCATCAGCTCTTATTTTGTTTGAGTGTGATCCTGTTTGGGAGCTACATTGGGCCAAACACCTAGATGCCAATGAAATGGAGGGACAACAAAGGCACACAGCTTAGTTGTCACGTCACATGTACTTAAGATAAACTAAGACTAAGATTTGGATGCAAGCTTATCACTTTGTTCAATCCCTGCATACAAGACATATGTATGCACTGTAAGAATGTTAGATGTATCAGTCTTCACAAGTATATGCATGATGCTGCGATACATAAATATCATGTTTAGACTATTGTGATATTTTATGTTATTTTATAGTGCTCCTAATTCTCAGTGTAGGGTGTGTAAGTCCATCTACAGTATGTATTACATTAGACCGTGAGGGTTCTAAGGTGTAGGAGTCACAGTCAGTCCTTAGTAGTAGACATTACATGGGTGTCTGTACAAAACATCAAATAAAAAATATTGTGCTACATAAATATCATATTAGGACTATTGTGATATAAAAAATATGAACAGAAATCAAAGTTGAGAATATCTTTAGATGTTTTTAATATTGTTGTAAAAATATTTTTTCTTTAATTGTATATAATATTTTTCATAAGTTATTATTATGTGCTTTTTGTAGTATGTAGCTAGTGTTGCATGTTGATTATAGTGTTACTGTTTAGTTCTACATTATTTTATGTAATGTGATAATATTTTAAATATTTTCTAAGTATTATTATATACTGAATTATATAGTTTATATTTTTTGGGCAACTTTTATTTTTGTTAATTTTATTTCACTTTTTTAACAATATTATAATTTGTTTAGGTTGTAAAATTGTTTCATTTTAATTTATGTTTTTATGTTTTATCTTCATTTTACAAAGAAAGGTTTTATTTAATGTATTCATTTATTTATTTATAATGTTTGAAAACATATTTAAACATTTGTATTAAATTTGAATTATGAAATACATAGAATTAAATATCTGTTTTAGTAATAGAAATGTAAAGTACTTTCATGTTATAGGATTTATTAATTTTTATATTTTTGTATTTATTTTTAAATATAAATTTGTGAAACTGTAATATAATTGTCAATGTTTTTTATGTTTATGTGATTGATTTTGTGTTTAAGTAGGTGGTAAAAAAAGAAAGTTATTTCTAAGTTATTTTAAATAATGCATAGTATTATAGTTTTTTGTATAATACTTATCTTTTATAAATTAAAATATATTTTTCATATTTGCTTAGAAAATAATTTGTTTAAATTATGTTTATTTAGTATTTTTTTATTTATGTATTTGCATGCTGGTTATAAATTATGTATGCATAACAATTATAAATGTGTTATTTGTTAGTATAGAGTTTAGTGTTAATATATGTTGATTTCTTGTTTTATTTTATGTTCTAGGTATATAATATATTATTAAAGTTTTATTAATCATAATATTATTTACACTTTATTAATAAATTTATATTTTCCGTTTTTTTAGTCACATGTTCTGATATTTTTATTGTTAATTACATTAAAAAGTTTTATTAGATAAGAGTGGGAATAGTAAATGTAACCCCTATAGTGTCCAAAACCTTCCCCTACATGACTTAGATTGGAGTGGGTATGATAAATGTCACCTCTTCATGTTCCAACACCTTCTCTTAAATGGGTTTGATTTGAGTGGGAATGTTAAATATAACTCTTTAGTGACCAAACCCTTCCCCTAAATGGCTTTAGGATAGGAGTGTGAATAATAAATGGTACTTCTTTAGTGTCCAACACCTTCTCCTAAATGGCTTAGATTGGAGTGGGAATAGTAAATACCAGATTTTTAGTGTCTAACACCTTCCTATAAATGGCTTAGATCAGAGTGGGAATAGAAAATGTCATCATTTCAGTGTTCAACGCCTTCACCTAAATCAGAGGTCTTCAACCTTTTCGATGCCAAGACCCCCTCTCAAATTCTTTAAGGAGTTAGGACCCCCTCTGACAAAAAAAATCTAGATCTTAGTCCTCCTCATCATTGAAAAACATAACCACCCCCAATTCTGATGGCAAATCATTTTACTATGTGGAAATAATGTTAAGCAGTGTGTGGCAAACCAAGCATTTGTGGGTCACTGTGGTTCTGTGTCAGAGGCGTACTACACAGTTCAAGCAAAAGGATAGCCTAGAAATACACAAAGGAACTTTACAAACAAAATATAATTTGACAAAACGTATTTGTCTGCTGGCATGCTAAAGCACAAGCCAATGGGGATTACACAGCGTTTCTGCTTTGTAGGGGTCCAAATCCAAAAGGAATTGTTGGGCTTCGTTTCTCATTTCAAAAATGTGATTCAGCACCTTCCCTCAGGATAATCACTGGACCTCTGTATAGAAAAGCAAACCATCATGTTCAGCTCCCATTTCTGTGCATAAAATTGCAAACAGACCAGCTCTAGTGTGGTAGGTCTCTATGAAATTAACAATTTTCAAAGCCCTATTCAACAGATCCCAAAGTTCTAAGTCCATGTTTCGGACTGCAAGAGCTTCCCGGTGTATCATTCCTTGGGGCCATGGAATATGTGGAACCACTTTCAACACTTTGGCTTTTACGCCTGCCCTAACCCCACACATGGAAGGGGCACCATCCATACAGATCCCAACACAGTGGTCCCATTTTAAGCCATAGGAGCACAAGAAGTCATCGAGAATATCAAACAGGGCTGATGTTGTTGCCTGTCCCTTGATTGGTTTACAGAGTAAAATGTCTTCTAGTATTACAGTTTTGTGGCAGTATCAGACATAAGCAATTAAACTAGCTTTCTTGATAAGTCAGTCGCTTCATCCAATTGCAAGGGAAACAAACTCGATTTCAAGCATGCTATGAGCTGTCTGTATATATCTTCTGACATGTCAGAGGTGTGGCAGAAAACTGTTGTTTCTGAGAGAAATATAATTTTAAACTTCTCCGCCGCATTTTTACCAAGCATTTTCTTTGCCATGTCAAGAATAGCTGGAAAAATCACTTTTTTCCATCTGTAAAAGGCCTTTTGTTTTTGGCAATGTGGTACCCCACCTGGTAAAATGCTTTCAAGGCATTTGCTGGCAGGAAGACCACATTTTTCACAGTTTCTTTTTTGTTGTATGATGTTTTCCAGCTTTCTGGCAAACAAATCTCTATTCTTTTCTGCCAGTGACCCATGTTTATTTTTCAAGTGGTTCTTTAATTAATTTGGTTTCAGGCTTTCATTCACCAAGGTCATGCCACAAAAAACACACTGCGTCCTAATTTCACCAGTTATGGTGACAATGGGGAATCCAAATCCCAAGTAGGAGGCATCATACTTTCTTATTTTTTATGCTTTTTTTCTCACCATCTGTTTCAGCCTTTTGATTGAGCGCCCTACAATCTTTTGGCAGCAGGAAATGACTAATATCAAATGTGTGTTTGATCTATGATACAAAATTCCAAAGTTCACTATTAATGATCACCACAGACTTGCTGCTGCATGTTGTATAGCTTCCATTTTTTTAAAACTCATTGCACTTCTCAAAATGTCCTAAAAATAATTTCTTATCTGGGATGCATAAAACACAAATAACACATTAGGTGTGTTCTACATGCTTAAAACAGAAATTGCAGCTGATCCTGGCTTCCTTACGTAAGCAGGTTGTGTGAGCCAGTACCAAGGCTACCCTTTCCTTGAACGCACACGCATTCATAGCAATCGGTAACATGGGTGGATGACATGCTTAGATTTCACATCTTACCTGCTAATGAGACAAAAAAACTTTGTATGGTCAACTTAGGACACAGAAATGCATACAACAATCCAGCTAACCAAACAGGTTTAGTTAGCCAGTGGATAGTAGTGTGGGAAGCATTCTGTAAAATATTGAGAGATCTCAGAACGGTTAATTTTAAAAACCAAACACTCCTGTATTTTAGACTCCAGCTTACCTGATTATACCCTGTTGTGTTCCTCCTAGCTCCTCGGTCTGCTGCGGGTCTCCTGATTGAGCTGAAGGAGCAGGGACGCGCCTCTCTGCTCACCTCAACTGTGCCCGGGGCGGCTGATATTTTGGACGGCATGTCGCACAGCTGAAAAGCATTGTGCCCCATAAAAGAGCAGGCTGGCGCCAATGCATAGGGGCCCGACCATGACCAGAGGCTGCTAGAACCCCTGCTCCTTTTAAGTCTCCCAGAATGGTCTTCTGCCTGATCCAGCTAATAGCACTTTAACCAGCCTGCTTAGAAGCATGCTGATTGTCGATCCATCCCTCAGTTCACAACATTAGCTGCAAACCCTGCTGCTTTTCCTGTAACTCCAAGGACCACATTGAAAGAGCGTAAACATTTCCCACAGAATTAAACATTACTAATGGCAAACCTGCCTTGTGTTTAAGACAGAAAACTGCATTTAAAAAGTGACACGCAGACATTTGGTGCTGCAATTTGAAAACATGAGTTTTTGATATTCACAGGCTTTAGTCAGACGCTTTCTCCTTAATAAATCATGTAAACCATTGCACAATTAATTCACAGTTTGATTTAATGTGGCTAGTTTAGATTTTGTCCTCACTATAGAAAGTGATTTTAATTTGCACAAATGTTAAATGTGTGCAGTAGTAGAATATAATTTATACTGAATTAATACAAGATTTTAAAGTATAGAACCCAGAAAGCAGTGCATGATTTAGCTTTCTCTGGGAACTCCAGTTTGACCTTCAGATAACAGGAATGTTTCTTCTCATGTGAAAGATGAACACCTCACATAATTTACAGCATGTAAGCCACCTTATCTATTTAGTTGCTCCAAATGTTTAAATAAATCCTTAGTTAATTCTTTGCTTTAGAGAGAATAGAAAACACATGTACTTTAAAACTGCATTACCATGTTAAGCTGTAATGATTCTTGTTTAAATAACATAGGGGGTCCTTACGATGGCGGGCGGAATTCAGTCCGTCCGCCATCGTATCATATGTAAGATCACCCGCCTACAAGGCTGCGGTCCGACAGGCCAAATTATGATGCGACCTCCACCCTGGTGGTTGCATTGGCCACCTTTTCCATTGCGGCGGGTGCTGCTGGCTGCAGCAGCTGCCGCAATGGAAAACAGGAATGTGTAACGTATCCATGTACTATGTGACAGGCACCATGAGCTGCCTGTCACTTTGTACAGGGATATGCAGGGCCTCCCCCACACCCAAAGTAAAGGGCCAGAATTGAAGGGGGGCCCACTATGGACCCCCAGTGTCCGACCCCACCAGTCTTTTCATGGCGGGTGAATCGCCTTGGAAAGGCTGGCCAGGAGGGAGCATCCTAATCCTTACGGCGGTGCTTGGTAGGCATTGCCACCATTTAAGGGCTTGGGAGGCTCTCCGCTGCACCGGCAGGCTCAAGGAGCCCATCAGATGTGTAGCGGTCGGAGTTTCAACCGCCACGGAACCGTGGTGAGTGGGAAAAGACTTTCCGATGGCCGAAAGACCGCCACAGATAGCCTGTCGGTAGCGGTCCTTCGGCCATCGTAATGAGGCCCATAGTTCTTTTGCAGCTAATGTTATGTGTTTAGTTAAAGTAAAATGTTTCTTTAAAGGAACGCGATCTTAGTTAGGAGTTTCAGACATTTGCCAAGTGACAGACTCAGACAGATTTATAGACGGTGACCTGCAGAGGAGTTTCAGACTACGATGCAGAACTAATGGGTTGTTTTCAAAGAACAATGGTTAATATACGGCCAGTAGGTCCTAAACAAAGGAACTGTTATCTACGGAAAAATATTAATCAATTAACCTATGGCATAAGGCACTCTACTAGATAAATGTAGGACCGGACACAAGTGGACATGTGAGAGTCGGTTCATTTATTTAACAATATTATTATTTTCATAACAAGTTGATTATAGACCCAGTGCTCACAAAAAAGTGAGAAAGAGCTTGATGTGGTGAGTGAAGAAAGCATTAAAAACATACATCGCATTGACAACATAAACAGAACTCCTTGGTACAATTTTAGAAATAAAGGAGTTCAGTTGTAACAAGAGGTTGACGGCGTTTCAATCTCACAAATTGGAGTTCTTCATCAGGACAAGGATTGCGAGCATGTAGTATCTATAAGATAAAGACAATGCTTATTCAAAATTGATCAAACGGTCCCAACCAATTAATTTAAAACTGACAATGTTGAGCACCATCAGTCAGAGAATCAAAATTTGTGTAGAATAATAATTGCCAGAGTGACAGAATAGAAAATGTTTTGCGAATGTAATTTAAAAGTATTAAATATTAATGAATTTAGAGAAGGAGAGATAGGGAGAAATTAATGCCTGATGGTGCTAAGTGCCTAAAGAATGGAGGTCATAGCACCAAAGTGATCAAGAGATATCGAGTGTGAGAGAGTCGAGCTAGGTCAGCTGGAGATTGTCAATTTATGAGGTTGCTTGAATTTTTGGGAAGAAACTCACTTAGTGATCCTGGAGGAAGCCAGTATGATCCTGGTCAGGTATATCAATATCGACAAGTCAAATTGTTGGGGGGGCAAGTCCTGAAAGGAGGAGAGGTACAAATTAAGTGACTGGGAAAAGAAACTGCATCTAGTCACCATGATTAGGTAATCAAACCGCACTTACTTAATGTATTAAGGAGGAGACAGCGTTGATATGGTCCGTTGGCTCCAGGGGCCAAGTAGCTTGGAAAAGGCAGGGCCCTGTCTTAATCTGGGGTATGATGGGATGGGGGAAACAAGCCCTTGAAAATTTACCCAATGCACACCACAAAGTCGGTGTAATATGCACCAGACAGTTGGCATACCAAAAGTTAAACTGGGAAAATTAAAGACAAACAGTTATGAAAAATGAATTGAGAGGCAGGACGGGCAGGGGAGGATTGGGGTAGTTGGACGGAGTCCCAAGACTTACTTCTAACCGTATCAGTAGGTCGAGCACAAGTATGGGCAGCCGCTCCGTCTGTCTATTGGTATGGGATTCTACCGGGGGAAACTGAAAAGGGAAACCGCAACTACTTGTGACCGGTTGTCAGTCACATGAATAACCACTAGACCGTGAACCCAGCGAGGCATTGAGCATACTCACATTGGTTGCTCATGTGGTTGGACAATTAAGGTCACTGGTGCATAGCTGTAGTGTGACAATAATATAGGCGGTCGTGTCCAATGAAAAGACCGATCAAATTTAAAAATAGAGAGAGTCAAGAGTGATCTACCAACATACTCAAAAGGTCATTGGGAGCAGATCGAAAGACAGTTATCAATGAGAAAAATTCAACGCAGTCGGATGGATCAAAGAGATACATAGATTGTAATGGTTCAGTGCTCAACAAAATCGGAAGTTGGATATCGATTTTTTGTTAAAAACTGACACAATAGTTTACATAGAGATAGCATGTTTGGCACGACAAGTACTGTTACATTCTTAATAGATGAGAAATATATACATACATTCAAATAGCTGATGTTAAACAAAGGAAGAGTTTCAGAGGATTGCATTCCACTCATCTTGTGTGTTTACACCGTGATTGATAGATTGGCATTTAAAAATCCATTTACATTCAAGTCTGTTCAGGATCTGTTAGTTGTCACCACCTCTGGGTTGTGGGCGTGAGACATCAATACTTGGCAAGTGAAGTCATTTTCAGAATGTTCTTTTACCAAGAAATGTTCCACCAGCGGTGCTGTAATGACTTTACAGCATATACTGCTCTTGTGTTAGGATATTCTTGCTTTGATTTTCTGAGTAGTTTCGCCTATGTATAGCATATTGCATTAACGGATACAATAAATCACATTAGGAATATAAACAGCAAAAGGCGCACCACAACCTCAAATTTAAATCAAAATTAGTCCATGTACATCAAATTTTTCTTTTCCAAAGTGATCTTCTTTATTTTTCATATGTTAAAATGACATTTAAGAACAGCCAGAGCAGCCGACGCGTTTCGTCCTCTTGGGACTTCTTCAGGGCTGCAAGGTATATATATAAAACAATGTATAAATACAACGAATACCCACATACAATATATACAAAACCAACAACATAATCATAGATCTTAAACAAATACACAGAAGTGCTGATGACAAGGAAGACAAAAGACAATATTAACTATACATTAGAAGACATAAACAAGTTAAAAACAAGATTGTAAGTCAGTTAATCCTTGCTATTAATTTATGTTCAATAACTTTTGATATAAACGAGTAATCAACTCATTGGCATGTTTCTAGGTGAATAGTAATTTCAGACTGCACAAACGTGTGGTGCAACTGGTTTCTTTGAACCAAATCACATTCCTCAACTAAGTTTGCATAGACCATAGTAAATTCACTATCAACAGGCTCAATGCGGTTTCACAGGAAGCAGCAAGGGAAAGAAGGAGGTTCAAAGATGTACCCACCGTAAAAAATAATGCATCTGTTTGTGTAATTCCTACTTGAAAATTCTGGAATGTCATTCAGGATCACTGAAAGAGGTCAAAAAGGGGAGGGCATTACTCAGCGTAATGTCCTAGTGTTTGTAAAATACCGAGTGTCAAAGGTACATCTTATGTTAATGATAACCTGAGAATTTAAACAGGCAGTGGAGTATAAAGCAAAGCAAAGGGGTCATTTACAAAATTTGATAGTGCAAATGAATATGCGTGTAAATTCTTATTCCCATGTCACAAATGAGCCCCTAAAAGACGTATTCAAATGTACATAGGGGCTAGGAAAGAACAACGAAAAACCCATAGGGGTATGTGTACTTACATAAATGGAATAAAGAATATGTAGAATAGAATAACGGTCTGATGTCGATAAGTTGCGAGTGATCGTCCCGTCTTATTATTAAAGATGAAGTATCCAATCAAGTTTAAATCCAATGATAAGGTTAGGGTTCCGAATCTTTAGAATGCCTAAAGTGAGAACACAGTAAACTAATAATCCAAAACAATGATCGCGTTTTCAATGAATTCGACCAACCCACTCATAGCATTTTGTATAGGTAAACCCAAAATTAAAACACAGAAAGAATCAGGAAGAAAGGGATTTAAGGGTGACCTAATAAGCCAAAACGGATATTGCGAGCAAGCTATTTGACAATGTGTAAGCTTTCAAAAAACGATCAAAAAAGTATTTTACTACCAACCGTTATATTATTTGAAAATCATAGTTAAAGGTAAATCCCAGTACTAAGTATAAAGGATCTAATTCATATCATAGAGCTATGGGGAAATGCTACTAAGTTGCCATCAGTCCCTAGAAACAAGCTCAATAAAAGATTGTTTGAGTTTGCCAAAAATAATACTAGGTTTGGATATCTCAGCGTTCTCAAAAACAGACAGTGTCAAAAATTCCCAAAGCACCTACCCGATTCCGCATCCTTCAAATCCTGGACGGTGAACTAATCCTCAGGTTTTCCGTAACACACGGGACTATTGCTCGTGTGTTTAAATAGTGATTGACCCCATGTAAACTCAGAGCACCTGGGTCCCAGCCTCGTTCCCGGGATTTGCGTCACAGTATAGTCACTAAGAATAACATGTAAACCTAGTGGCCATCTTGGAAGGGTAAACGCTAATGAGCCTACCGATGTAGAGAACATGTAATATAATAATAGGTATTGCGATTGCTGACATAATGTAAAAGCGTTCGACGCACATATCCATTGCCGTACATCTAGTTGAGTAATAATCCATAAAAATCATGTGTATACAGAGTAGTCTATACTCCGTATAAGTTAGACGCGAGCAAATCAGCCGCCATGTTGGAATAGGCAAATTGTAAAAATCTAAACTATCTATGTAAGCTAATCTTCAAACCAAAATCTCGCCTCAAACGTATACGAGAAATCGGGGAAGAGAAATCAATTAACTGACTAAAGAATTGCGTCAGTAAAAGCGAATCTTGGTTTTCCCCGTAGCACAAACTAAATGTTTGATAAACAGCCTGAGCTGGCTACCGAACCGATATCGGTGATAATTTAGAGCAGGAGAAAAGGTCAACAATACCAACGAAAGATAATGTGCCCCAGAGGCTATAGGTCTTAATAATTTATGGTATATACACAGCCCGCATCTCGCATAAACAACAAGGGACTAACAGTGGGGTGAAAAATACTAAGAAAAAATACTAAGAAAAAATAGACCATGTCTTCTTCAAAAGGATTAACCGGCATTACCTGTACTGTGAAGTAGCTTCAAATACAGAAGCCGGAGGTTAAGCAGTTGTCAGTAGACGGCATGAACTAGGTTGTAATAAAAAAACATGATAACCATAATAACAGTGAGTGAAGATACTTATCGTGGCAGTTGTTCGAATGCCACAGTTAAAATTCATATATAGTGATCGATAAATCCAACACGGATGTACGTAATCACATAATCACATAAACATTATCATTTCCAAAACAGCACTCAAGAGATAAGGTTTAGTAAGGCAGCAAGGTTGAGCATATGTAAATCGGCAGCATGAGCTAGGCTATACCCAGAACACATAATAGTAGTAATAGCAGCGAATGAAAGCACGTAACGTGGCAGTTGTCAGAATGCCGCGTTATAGATTCATGCATAGTTACCAATAATTCCCACACAAAAGTACATAATAACATCAACATTAGCATTTCCAGAACAGCAGTAAGGTTGGGTTAGTCGGAAAACGATGGGAAGATGATACAAAAGATTCATATGCTAAATACATGGTCATCTGTGGTTAAACCAAGTTGTTCTTTCATGTAATGATTTCTACAAGAAATAATGCATTTCAGACTCGGTGTTGTGCCCCATTTCCACACATCGTAGCCTACATATCCAACCCGCCTCATTTCGTCTTAATTCCAGCTCCCTATTCCCTCCTCTAGGGGATGATGGTGTATGGTCTATCCCAAAGAACCACAGTTCATTTGGCTTGTGCCCTTTGTCCTGAATATGTGTAGTAAGGGGATACTTGGAATCACCCTTTACTGCAGCTCTTAGATGTTCCTGTATTCTGGTCTTAAGTTCCCTTTTTGTGCTGCCTACATAGATGATGTTACATGGACAGCCCAGAATGTATGTGACAAAGGTTGATTTGCACGTGATGGTATGCTTGATCTTATGCGTTTTGTCAGTGTTGTATCGGAACGTACGTGTTCTATTTCTTCCCAGTTTACATACATTACATTTCATGCATGTAAAGAAACCCCCATTACCCTCTGTCAGCCAGTTAGGAGGTTTGGGGGACGTTACAAAACTGGGGCATAGAATGTTCCTCAGGTTTTGACCCCGTCTGTAGGTGACCCTGGGTGTACTGGGGATTTCATCTTTTAAGCCCGGTATTTCACATAGTAATCTCCAGTGTTTTCTCAAGATATTATAGATCCGATTACTGTCCTTATTGTAGGTGGTAACGAGTGCAGTGGTAGATTGTTTCTTGCGTTCAGTACGCGATGTTTTTTTCTCCAGAGTGCTTTCTCTTTTTACCTTGAAAGCCCTCTTTTCGATCTTATTCATGAGGGGCACAGGGTAACCTCTATTGATGAATCTGTTTTTGGTCTCCGTAACATTTCGGAGACCAAAAACAGATTCATCAATAGAGGTTACCCTGTGCCCCTCATGAAGAGAAAGCACTCTGGAGAAAAAAACATCGCGTACTGAACGCAAGAAACAATCTACCACTGCACTCGTTACCACCTACAATAAGGACAGTAATCGGATCTATAATATCTTGAGAAAACACTGGAGATTACTATGTGAAATACCGGGCTTAAAAGATGAAATCCCCAGTACACCCAGGGTCACCTACAGACGGGGTCAAAACCTGAGGAACATTCTATGCCCCAGTTTTGTAACGTCCCCCAAACCTCCTAACTGGCTGACAGAGGGTAATGGGGGTTTCTTTACATGCATGAAATGTAATGTATGTAAACTGGGAAGAAATAGAACACGTACGTTCCGATACAACACTGACAAAACGCATAAGATCAAGCATACCATCACGTGCAAATCAACCTTTGTCACATACATTCTGGGCTGTCCATGTAACATCATCTATGTAGGCAGCACAAAAAGGGAACTTAAGACCAGAATACAGGAACATCTAAGAGCTGCAGTAAAGGGTGATTCCAAGTATCCCCTTACTACACATATTCAGGACAAAGGGCACAAGCCAAATGAACTGTGGTTCTTTGGGATAGACCATACACCATCATCCCCTAGAGGAGGGAATAGGGAGCTGGAATTAAGACGAAATGAGGCGGGTTGGATATGTAGGCTACGATGTGTGGAAATGGGGCACAACACCGAGTCTGAAATGCATTATTTCTTGTAGAAATCATTACATGAAAGAACAACTTGGTTTAACCACAGATGACCATGTATTTAGCATATGAATCTTTTGTATCATCTTCCCATCGTTTTCCGACTAACCCAACCTTACTGCTGTTCTGGAAATGCTAATGTTGATGTTATTATGTACTTTTGTGTGGGAATTATTGGTAACTATGCATGAATCTATAACGCGGCATTCTGACAACTGCCACGTTACGTGCTTTCATTCGCTGCTATTACTACTATTATGTGTTCTGGGTATAGCCTAGCTCATGCTGCCGATTTACATATGCTCAACCTTGCTGCCTTACTAAACCTTATCTCTTGAGTGCTGTTTTGGAAATGATAATGTTTATGTGATTATGTGATTACGTACATCCGTGTTGGATTTATCGATCACTATATATGAATTTTAACTGTGGCATTCGAACAACTGCCACGATAAGTATCTTCACTCACTGTTATTATGGTTATCATGTTTTTTTATTACAACCTAGTTCATGCCGTCTACTGACAACTGCTTAACCTCCGGCTTCTGTATTTGCTTCACAGTACAGGTAATGCCGGTTAATCCTTTTGAAGAAGACATGGTCTATTTTTTCTTAGTATTTTTTCTTAGTATTTTTCACCCCACTGTTAGTCCCTTGTTGTTTATGCGAGATGCGGGCTGTGTATATACCATAAATTATTAAGACCTATAGCCTCTGGGGCACATTATCTTTCGTTGGTATTGTTGACCTTTTCTCCTGCTCTAAATTATCACCGATATCGGTTCGGTAGCCAGCTCAGGCTGTTTATCAAACATTTAGTTTGTGCTACGGGGAAAACCAAGATTCGCTTTTACTGACGCAATTCTTTAGTCAGTTAATTGATTTCTCTTCCCCGATTTCTCGTATACGTTTGAGGCGAGATTTTGGTTTGAAGATTAGCTTACATAGATAGTTTAGATTTTTACAATTTGCCTGTTCCAACATGGCGGCTGATTTGCTCGCGTCTAACTTATACGGAGTATAGACTACTCTGTATACACATGATTTTTATGGATTATTACTCAACTAGATGTACGGCAATGGATATGTGCGTCGTACGCTTTTACATTATGTCAGCAATCGCAATACCTATTATTATATTACATGTTCTCTACATCGGTAGGCTCATTAGCGTTTACCCTTCCAAGATGGCCACTAGGTTTACATGTTATTCTTAGTGACTATACTGTGACGCAAATCCCGGGAACGAGGCTGGGACCCAGGTGCTCTGAGTTTACATGGGGTCAATCACTATTTAAACACACGAGCAATAGTCCCGTGTGTTACGGAAAACCTGAGGATTAGTTCACCGTCCAGGATTTGAAGGATGCGGAATCGGGTAGGTGCTTTGGGAATTTTTGACACTGTCTGTTTTTGAGAACGCTGAGATATCCAAACCTAGTATTATTTTTGGCAAACTCAAACAAACTTTTATTGAGCTTGTTTCTAGGGACTGATGGCAACTTAGTAGCATTTCCCCATAGCTCTATGATATGAATTAGATCCTTTATACTTAGTACTGGGATTTACCTTTAACTATGATTTTCAAATAATATAACGGTTGGTAGTAAAATACTTTTTTGATCGTTTTTTGTAAAGCTTACACATTGTCAAATAGCTTGCTCGCAATATCCGTTTTGGCTTATTAGGTCACCCTTAAATCCCTTTCTTCCTGATTCTTTCTGTGTTTTAATTTTGGGTTTACCTATACAAAATGCTATGAGTGGGTTGGTCGAATTCATTGAAAACGCGATCATTGTTTTGGATTATTAGTTTACTGTGTTCTCACTTTAGGCATTCTAAAGATTCGGAACCCTAACCTTATCATTGGATTTAAACTTGATTGGATACTTCATCTTTAATAATAAGACGGGACGATCACTCGCAACTTATCGACATCAGACCGTTATTCTATTCTACATATTCTTTATTCCATTTATGTAAGTACACATACCCCTATGGGTTTTTCGTTGTTCTTTCCTAGCCCCTATGTACATTTGAATACGTCTTTTAGGGGCTCATTTGTGACATGGGAATAAGAATTTACACGCATATTCATTTGCACTATCAAATTTTGTAAATGACCCCTTTGCTTTGCTTTATACTCCACTTCCTGTTTAAATTCTCAGGTTATCATTAACATAAGATGTACCTTTGACACTCGGTATTTTACAAACACTAGGACATTACGCTGAGTAATGCCCTCCCCTTTTTGACCTCTTTCAGTGATCCTGAATGACATTCCAGAATTTTCAAGTAGGAATTACACAAACAGATGCATTATTTTTTACGGTGGGTACATCTTTGAACCTCCTTCTTTCCCTTGCTGCTTCCTGTGAAACCGCATTGAGCCTGTTGATAGTGAATTTACTATGGTCTATGCAAACTTAGTTGAGGAATGTGATTTGGTTCAAAGAAACCAGTTGCACCACACGTTTGTGCAGTCTGAAATTACTATTCACCTAGAAACATGCCAATGAGTTGATTACTCGTTTATATCAAAAGTTATTGAACATAAATTAATAGCAAGGATTAACTGACTTACAATCTTGTTTTTAACTTGTTTATGTCTTCTAATGTATAGTTAATATTGTCTTTTGTCTTCCTTGTCATCAGCACTTCTGTGTATTTGTTTAAGATCTATGATTATGTTGTTGGTTTTGTATATATTGTATGTGGGTATTCGTTGTATTTATACATTGTTTTATATATATACCTTGCAGCCCTGAAGAAGTCCCAAGAGGACGAAACGCGTCGGCTGCTCTGGCTGTTCTTAAATGTCATTTTAACATATGAAAAATAAAGAAGATCACTTTGGAAAAGAAAAATTTGATGTACATGGACTAATTTTGATTTAAATTTGAGGTTGTGGTGCGCCTTTTGCTGTTTATATTCCTCTCTTGCCCCAGTGTTTGGGGAGGTATTGTGTTAGCGGGTACCAGTCGAGAGCGCACACATAGGGTGAATTTGAACTTATCACCTATCAATACAAAGGGTAATTGATAATCCGGTGCTGTCCCAGAGGGTTACCGCTAGCTCTGTTCCTTCTAACAATAAATCACATTACTTGAATTACAATTGGAAAAAAAATTGAGCGTGTTTTTTTATATTGCCATACTCAAACACTTTGGTACTTGTGGTAGAGACACAGGCCAGGCAATTACTGGATTTAAAATGGCCCTGGACTTGGGGAAGACCAAGGTAGGGGTGAATAGTGGTCTCTTGGCATTTGGGTTTATGCGCTCTTACTAGATGGTCTTTAATGTTACGCCCTCTTGAAAAGGAGAAGAGTGGGGCTTCACAAGTGATGTTGGTTCCACTGGCCAATGTTTTTTGATGATTTTGGTCCGTTTGTTACTGACAGGACAGAAAGTGGTGACGCATTTGATTCTAGACTTAGGTGTTCTTTTTTTCGATTGTAGCAAAAATTCTCTATGGCACTACCATGCGCGCTTGAGCAAGCGTTTTATAAGGCGCTTCGGTACCCCCTGTCAGCAAGTTGTTTGCACAGTACTTCCGCTTCTTTAAAGAAATCTTCCTTGAATCTACACTTACGGCTGATCCTTAGGAATTGGCCATAAGGGAGGCCATCCCTTAGGGTTCTGGAGTGGGAACCGGTGCATTGGAGCAGAGTGTTACATTCTGTGGGTTTACGGAACAATGTGGTATAACATTCTCCTTACAGACTTTTAATTGCTACATCCAGTTAGTTTATTTGTTCGTTATTGAATTGGTACATGAAACTGAGATCTGGTTGGCAATTTATTCAGCCAGTCACAGAAATTGCGAACTTCCATGTTGTTTCCTGTCCAAATCATAAAAACATCATCAATGTACCGCCGCCAGATGCGGATTTTGGACAAGTGAGGATTTTGGTCTTGGAGAAGAAGGGCTTGTTCAATATTATCGAAAATAAAATGGCAACATTTGGAGCAAAGACAGCCCCCATGGAACTGCCTTTGCATTGCCTGTAGAATTTATCATTAAATAGAAAATATTTTTTAGTCAAGGCCAATTATAGGAGGGAGATAATGAAATCGGTAGGAAATTGGTGGGGAGAAGGGCGTGTATTTAGGTATCTTTTTATAACTTCAATCCCCTTATCTTGTGGTATGTTGGTATAGAAGGATTCTATATCCAACGTGACAAGGAGTTCATGATTTGGATCAAAGAATTCCTGCTCAACCAGATTTATAAAGTCAGTGGTATCTTTGACATAGTATGCAGCATTCTGGACCAGATCACAAACAAAAAAATCAAAGTACATATCAAGTGGTTCCAGAATGGACCTACAACTTTGAAGAATAGGTCTTGCCGGAGGGTCTCTAATTTCTTGTGTATTTTGGGCAGCATGTATAACACAGGGGTGCGTGGTGTTTTGTTGTTGAGAAATAGATATTCACTATGGCTGATGAATCCTATTTCTTCTGCCTCCTTAGTGACTGTCTGGATCAATGTCCTAATTTCCAGGAGAGGATTGTGGGCATGGGGTTCATAATGTAGCGCATTGCTAAGTTGGCGAAGGATTTCATTGTCATAGGCAGTTTTGTCTTGGATCAAAATCCCACCACCTTTGTCACAGGGTTTACAACTATGTCCTCCAGAGATTTTAGGCCAAGAAGACTATTCTTTTCATCTAGGCTGATGTTGTATGGAGTTAAGCTGTATTTGTTTTTCCTGTTTTCTGTCTTGCAACACCTGACGTTCAAAAGTAAGGACTTCAGGAGGCATAGTGCTGGTAGGGGGATTGAAAGTGGATATTGGGCATAGTCCTGAGACATCTTTTTTAGGAGGCATAACCTTGAGCTGAAAAAAGGATTTTAGTCTGACTTTCCTGAAAAACTGAAATATTTCTGTCTGAAGCGAAAACCAGATAGGTTTCTCGGTGATGACAAAGAAAAGACCTCTACTCAGTAGAGCAATCTCAGCTGAGGATAACATGTGTTTAGTCAAATTAAAGATAGGGATTTAATTGATTTAATTGATTGTGGGATGTTTAAAGAAATCTGTATTGTATTTTTAATGTTCTTACATGAAGTGATACATCACGTTTTTAAGTCTTTGTTTTTATGATGTGCTTTTATGATTCAATTGTTTTTAAATCGAATAAATCGTATTTTGATTTGATTTGATTTTTATTGTGGGCACAGGATCCACGGAAGGTAGATCTAGTACTGGTACCCCCATTGGTAAAACTTGTGTCTTGTTTGTGGTTCTCCTGGTGGGAAATTGTACCTGTACTTTGCTCTGCCTCTGCCCCGATCCCCAAGGAACTGTTGACTTCTCCCTAAAAAGTTCTGTGCATGAGATGAAGTTCTAGGACCAGCTCCGGGTTCAGAGGTATCTGAGTCAGCTGAGGAGTCTGAGAAAGTCACAGGTTGTCTGTTCTTAAATCTACCCCATGCACCAGAGATGTTGTTTTGCGTGCCTTGTGGAGTTGAAATGAAAAGTCATCCTGTAGATAGGGATATGTTCTTTCTTTATTATAATTCTTTATATCCTTAGAGACTTTTGTGGATTTTTTGTGGTGTACAAATTTCTGAAAATCTAGTATCATTCTTTATAGTTTCTTTAGGACTACTTTGGCATCTGCTACTTTATCTAGTTCAAGTATTGCTTTTCTAGTTCTAGCATTTCTTCCAATTCTTTTTTGCTGTGCTCCAGGGCAGTGTCCATCCCTAGGACCATCCAATGCCTGGAGCATGTAGTGCCGATATGAGCAAAACCGTTTTTGAATTTTTATCCTGGATGAATATGGCAGGAATGTAGCGGACTTGTAGGCCTATGGAGATTATATCTGCTCTTAAGTATTTAGTGAGCATACGCGCATGTAGTTCTGTGCGTATGTGTTTTTTCTTGAGTCTCTCAAGGGTAAAGATTGTTTTGCTGTTACAGTGTCTGTAGGGGCCACTACTGGATTAGGTGTATGGAATAAGGATGGGCCACTGATCATTTTAGCAATATATTCTTCGGTATAAGTAGGGATGTCTGGAATGGACATTGTATGGGCACGAGACAAGGAGTGAGCCCGTAAACAATACTGTGGAACACAAATTAGGAATAATGGAAAAACAAAGTACAACTGTGTCAATTACATAGAGGCAAAACCACTTAATGTGGTAACCCTTGCTATATATTACAAACCAAGGGGACCCCAATATTTGAACCTGGGGTGTTAGATAGTTTTCAAAGAACAATGGTTTGTACACGAGATCGAAACGCCATCGACCTCTTGTTACAACTGAACTCCTTTATTCTTAAAATTGTACCAAGGAGTTCTGTTTATGTTGTCAATGTGATTGTGGGAGCACAGGCCGGATAAACAGACGCGGAGGCTGTATGTATTTCTTAATTTTGAAGGGTTTATTAGGGTCGTTCAGGTTTTCAGTCATAGGCTGTATATAGTCTTCTCCGTCCTTCCAGTTTTCCTCCTCTTTTCTGAATGGTCTTGCGTCCTCCGTCTTGCTTTCTCTTCTTTTCCAGAGGTCTGCCCCGGAGGATCAGAAATGAAGAGAGGAAGAAGCAGTCAGTCACTGAGCTTTGATGGAAGTTAAAGATTCATGCACCCTTCACCTCACCCATCCGGTGTCACAAGAAATACAAAAAGAAAGAAGAAAGTGGGGGTTTTCCACAGAAGAGAAAGGAAACATAAAAGAAACTATGAGAGAAAGAC
The DNA here is from genome assembly GCF_964204655.1 of Triturus cristatus. NCBI lineage: Eukaryota > Metazoa > Chordata > Amphibia > Caudata > Salamandridae > Triturus > Triturus cristatus. The sequence continues at coordinate 1,258,059,135 of NC_140590.1, forward strand.
AAATCCTGGAATGCTTCTTCTCAGGTTCGTCTGATACAGCATGCGGGAAGCCTGCTTCCTAATTCAGCAGATTCCTTGTTACGCTAGAGGGATTTATGACTGCCCCCTTATTGTGAATCTCAAGGTAGAGTATCCCAAGGTCTCGGGGGGGAAGTATTGAGGGTGAAAAGCGTTTCTTACTCAGTACCTGTGCTCATGCTCTCGTTCCCTTCCACTGTTCTCGGTCCCTTCCCCTGCTCTTGGTCCCTTCCCGCTGCCCTCGGTCCCTTCCCCCTGCTCACCCCTCCCGTCGAGTCTCACGGGGTCTTTGCAGCCACTCTCCTGAATCCTTCAGAGGACACCACCACTCCTCACTCCACCACTCATCTTCCCCCTCGTTTTCGGCTTCTTCTTCTCTGGATCGGCCTCCTGGGTCTTCCACGCGATCTGCTCCACTCGTTCTCTCTCTGACCCTCCGACTTGCTTCCTCGTCTTTCTCTGCACAGTCCTTTTTCTCTCTCAGCTTACAGGTCCTTCCGGGGTCAGCTCTGCCACCGTCCGCCACGCCACACCACTGCCTCACCCCTGTGTGAACACATGAGATTGAGGCGGGGTTACCTCCCAGCGTTGAACAATGTCTGTGCTGTGTGTCCGGGTCCTGCTCTGCTTTTGGACGTCGGATCGAGTACCTTCATCCGGATGGGTAGGTATATATCGGGGACTGTTTGGGGCCATCTCACAGTGATGTATGTTTTTAATGCTTTCTTCACTTACCACATCATGCTTTTTCTCACTTTTTTTGTAGGCCCAGGATCTGTAATCCACTTATTATGAAAATAATAAAATCGTTCAATAAATGAACCGCCTGTCAAATGTCCACTTGTGTACCTTCCTACATTTATCTAATAAAGTGCCTTATGCCAGAGGTTAATTGATTAATATTTTTCTTTAGATAACAGTTCCTTTGTTTAGGACCTACTGGCCATATACAAACCATTGTTCTTTGAAAACTATCTAACACCCCAGGTTCAAATACTGGGGTCCCCTTGTTTTGTAATATATATATATCTGCAGAACTAAAGGGAGTAGAGCAGATGTGATTTGCAGAGGAGGAGGAGAGGGCAGACTTTGCTGGAGAGCAGAACAGATGCAGATGAAGGCAGACTAGATGCAGGTTTTGTTCCATTCTGACTTTTATTAAAATTTCCAAGCTTCATGCATTGACGAACAGGCTTAGCCAAGGCTTATTTGTTCTATGCATTATTTCTCTTAATCGAAGATTCTGCAATTATTAATTATTGATTTAGCTTCATGCTAATTTCACTCTTGCTTTATTTTTTAAATCTTCATGACTTCTGACTGACAGAATTTGTTTCTTAGAGTAGGAATTCTTTCTCTATGGAACGCGCTGTATGCAATTTATGATATGCTCTGTACTAACTTTATTTTTCTATTACCAATTCTGTAACCTTATTGATATCTGACTAATGAATGAAGAGTCAGATAATCTTAAGTATTAATTAGAAGATAAATAATTTTAAAACTACTCACAACTCTTATTGTAGACTAAAATATTTATATGCATTTGATTGCTTGCCTGTGTTAATAAAGAAGCTCTTTTGGTCAAAATATGGTGACAAAGATTCTTCACCTTGAGAATAGGTAATGGAGTGGGAAAAGGGTAATGATAATAAAAGGTTAATTGTGCCACTTTTACAAAATGTTCCAAAGATCGATTACCATGAGATATCCACTCTATCAGCTTGGTAGCAGAGGTAAGGTTTTACACCTTGACAAAAGGAGCGGAGTTTAGGTTAAAACTTTGAATGGAGCTACAAAATAATTACACAAGTTAGAATAAAGGCCCAAATACCAAAAAGTACTGATTCCTGATTCCAATGCCCAGCACTTGAAGACTGGCAAATCGGTATTAGAAGGCGATATGAGAAGGTAGTTGCAGAATAATGTGTGAGTATTAATAGGGAGAAATGTGTTGCGGTAATTTTGATGCGGTAATTGCATTTGCGGTAATTACATTGGATTAACAGCAAGTACTACAGTGGCTACTGCTTTTGTTGAAGAAGGAGAAATACAGATTGAGAGAACTGTACAGACAATTCAGATCGCCACCTGTTGACTCAATACCAACAGTGATATCTCCAGGTGTTACTGATCCAATTCCGACTGATTCGGTACAATTACTATAAACTGTAGCTGCACAAACAGTGCCTAGATCAGGAGAGAATGTGGCCTAACGGCTAGGGCGGTCGACCTCGGAGCTGGGGAACCGGGTTCTAGTCTCTGCAGGGACGCTCAACATTCTGTGATTCTGGGCAAATTAGTTAATCTCCCCGTGCCTAACATAATGAATACGTCCGTATGTAACGTAACTGGTGCTCATGTAAAGCGCTCTGATACCTCTGGGTCTAGTTAGCGCTATATGAAACTATACAAAAAAAAGTGACTGTCCAAATCAACATAGTCCCAACTCAAGAAGCTCAAAGAACTGTAGAAGGAGTAATTCATCTCAAAATTCACAGATTATACATCGGAAACTGCCCCAGACAGTTCAAGAATTGAAAGACGAGGGAAGGTTTCTCTTTGCAACACCAGCAGCCCAGGGACAATGGATTTTTCGGCCATGGGTTGAGGAAGCAGCAGGGATTAAAAAGATAGAGAGCATGATGGAACAAATTGGCCCAGAACCCGAAAAAGAGAGACCACTTAATGTTTCACATTTAAAAATTGAACTTGAAGAAATTATCAGGGAATGTTTAGATCTTGAGGATGTGAACCAATATAAGGAAAAAGACTTAATTTACTCGAGTAAGGAAATTACAAAATGTGCAATAACTACACGTGAGAGACTGACTGATTTGGATGAAAATATGAGATTGATGTTTCAGGAAGTTTTCCATTTCAGAAAAGTTTCAGGGTACAGATGGATGATGAAGCAATTGAGACAATGTGTTCTTCAGGAATACGATTACATGTTGCAGAATTGGTGAAATACATTTGTAAATGGGAGGGTTTTGAGAAATTAAGAAACTAGTGGGCAGGGAAACATGAGAAGAAAAAGAAACCACCAGACCTAGTTGAGGGAAATTAAAAACAGGATGAGGGAGAAGCTTCAGCTTATCCATTGAGAGAAATAGTGGGAGAAGTGCATGTTTATGTACCATGGAACAAAGGTAACCTTGCAGCATTTGTGAACAAATTTCCAAAATTGAGAGACAAGCTTGTACTGTTTTACCCACAAGTTAAATGGGTTTGTTGAAATCTCAAAGTGGTCGTGGATTAATTTCAAAATGTTCTTTGACATGAAATGCCAATTGAATTGTGGTCTGAAAGTAAAGTTGTTGTGCAGTGGCCAAGTGAGGAGACAAGACATTCTTGCATTAATGCACCACCCTCTGTTGTTATGGAGAAAAATGAAGCAGTGATTGCTTTCCTGAATGACCGAGTGCCACCAAAAGATCTTGATTGGGTAAAGATTAAAAGAACCTCATGAGAACTCAATGAATTGGTTCATGAATTTTGTGAAAGAATGTTTCAAGAGCTTCAACAACATAGCGGAAGAGAGTGTACTGATGCCAAAGAAATGAGATTCTTTGTGTCTTAGTGTGTTATTGGATTAATGATCTCTGGTCAGACCATTGTGCACATACAACAAAGTGTGCTTGGTTGGCAGAGAAAGTTGATAGATGGAATCGCGATGGATGAAGGGTACTGAAGTGATGGACAAGAAAGGAAGCAGAAAGAGTTTAAGGAGAAACTTATGATGTTTAAGAGGAAGTTTGCTCAGAGAGGATTTCAGAATAGGTTGTTTCTGCCTTTTCATGCCCGCCTGCCTGCCTGCCTGACTGAAGGGGACTCCATCCCCCAACATGCCCTGCAGCTCCGCAGCTGCCACCGGATTTGCTTTGCGCCAGGAGGTGCATAAATTCAACACAGGGCTCCTGCAGCTCGGGAGCCCGTTTCTGCCTTTTCATGCCCGCCTGCCTGCCTGACTGAAGGGGACTCCTTCCCCCAATGTGCCCTGCGGCTACCACCGGATTTGCTTTCCGCCAGGAGGCGCATAAATTCAACACAGGGTTCCCGCTGCGGGAGCCCGTTTCTGTCTTTTCACGCCTGCCTGCCTGCCTCTTGACTGCATGCAGGAAAAATTGAAAAACTGGAAATGCTCAATATCAACTGAATGTTAAATATGTGTTTGTGTAACAGAATAAACATAATTGTTACAGTAAATTCATCATTTTTCTAATATGTATTATGATTTAGTGCTGTTCATGTTGTATATCACTCAGATAATTTAGTAAAAGTTCAAATAATGTTTTGATTGTATACTACATTGCAATTGCATTGAGCTATACTGCAGAGTGGTCAAGTTTTAGGACTTGAACTAAGGTGGTTGACAGGAATCGGAAGCCAGCCTAGGGCCCTGAGATACTTCAGGTCGGTGCATACACGAGATTGCCACTACCAACCAGGTCAAGATCCACTTAAGACTATAGTTGATCTGAGGTCTAAGGTAGACTTTCTGAAAAAGGCAGTCCAAGAGCTAATGCAACAAATCAAATTGCTATTAAACAAAGGTGATATCGAAGCCCAACCATCTAAGCAGCCTACCGTAAAATCATTGATCCACACTACTACTTTTGATAGTCCAAGTGTTCCATCCCAAGGATTTTTTGTAAATCCTACCCGCAAAAATCCCTCTGACCCTATGCCTAGGAACACTATCACCTATGCTAATACCGTTCGCAGTCGTGCACCAGTCCAGTTGTCAACCAGCTATCTCCCAATCCCTACCCACATTGATGCTCACCTTCGTCGAGCTATAACCGGCAGGAGAGTCTTACCACAAGGACCCACTAAGAGTATCTTTCTGACTAATGTCCCCAGACTGTTGTTAACCATGAAAACGAAGACCCCCTTATCAATAAAGGTATACATTGGATACGCCATGTGAAAGGGTGCTGTTCAATAATCAGGGAGGACATTTAAGGGGTCAAAAGGATTTTTAGAACCAATTCCTTGACACATTGCATAGAGCTGTTCTTTGGTGATGCGAACCTTGCCCATGATTTAATTGCATTGGAAGCGAGGTTCAATCCTTCTAACCGCACGGATATACAGATAAAATATCACCCACTAATGCGCTCACTGTTGCCAACCACTCACAGCCTGGTACAACAGCAGAGCCCTGGCTCGAATCTTGATACAAATGACTGACTACTACATCAATTTTTGCCATCAGGCTCTCTATTATATCCTTCCACTTCAATGTCCCACTTTCCCGAGAGAATTTGCCTAGATGTCTCAACCTTACCTTTAGTCAATTCCTTGTGCACTACAATTGGTGATGGATGCCTGACCGCATCCAGTGGCCGCATTGAGGGGGCAGTCCCGCGGGACACCAGACTGGATCTCAGGGAGGAGATGTGGGAGAGGGTGAATACCCTGTAGCTTTAGGTAATAGAGATCACATGACTGAACTTTCTTTACTGTCATGGAACGCTGCTGGGGTGAGAACAAAACTTGCACTTGCCCATTGGATCCAATCTGTAGAAATGTGGTCCCCCTCGCACATCTTTATCCCTGGGTACATCACATTTCATCGCCCTGCGATTACTAATAAATCTGGGCGTCCAGCTGGAGGCTTGCTAATCTTAATAAAAATCAATCTCCATTGCTCTGTCAGAGAACTTAAGACCAACAGCCCAGATATATTAGCTGTCCAGATAAGGGCAGAAAAAGGGTTGGGGGTAGATCTTTATAATGTGTACGCCAGAGGGACGAAAGCGGGGCATACATCATCCAGGAGTTGGAGAATCTTTTAGACGCTTGAGATACTTAATTACCATTAATAGTCGCAGGAGACTTTAATGTCACTTTTGAACCACTAGAGCAGGAGGACCTGTGTGGAAGTAAGGTGGAGGTGGAGCTATGGCTCATTCCCCCTTTGGACTTACTCCTATGAAAAAATGGTCCCAAATGGCACTGCAGCTTAATCCTATAACACTCAAATTTAGTTTGAGGGCTACTAATGGGCGAACCAACTCTGATAAATTAGGAGCAAATACTTTCAACCGGAGCACCAATATGAGCCGAATTGATTATTTTCTGCTAGACCTGAGATTATGGCCCAATGTTGTTGACATGGTTGTAGGGTCTACCACAGATAGCGACCAGAATCCCCTTGAGCTAATCCTAATTTCTCCTTGGGCTAGACGCGCACATTTCACTGATGTCACTCTCGCCGCTAGGGTGGTTCATTCCACCAATGATAATAGGTGTCTTAAATGGGCATGTGTAGCAATGGGCCAGGAGAAGTTAGTTCCAATCAACACCAACTTGGAGGCTAGTACCAGACTGATGCTAAGTCTGGCAGAACCCCCGGGTGATGTTGCCAAGATTGCTGACTGCCATACTACTAACTTTTTAAACTTGTTGGCCACTTATTTTAAAATACAATGTCGCTCACAGGGTGGGAAAAAAAGTTCAAAATTGCAGTTTACTTGGTACACACGAGAATGCGGGGACCTTAGAACCCAACTGGCCTCTGCAATCCGATCAAATAATGTAAATTAGGTGAGGGAAACCAGGCAAACCTACAAGAAAGCAATTCTCAAGGCCAAAAAGGATTCAGAAGTGGAGCATTGGTCACTGATCAGAGATGCTTGTGCAAAAAAAGACACACAACATTTCTGGCCTTTAGTAACTAGGGGAGAGGAAAATAGGACCCAGTCACCTGACAATAACATTGCCGTAGAGGAATGGTATCCCCACTTCTCGTCTCTATACACTGGAGAGCCTGTCCATGTGAACGTAGACCCAACAGTCGGATATGACAGCTCTGAGATTGTTGGGTTCTTCACCTTAGCAGAAATGAGATCCAGTATTAATGCAATTATTTGATCCAAAGCCCCTGGGCCGGACGCCATCCCTGGCGACTTATTTCTCAGAAACATTGAGAGTTGATCATTGTATATTCTGTCCCTGGTCAATGGAATAGCCGCCGGTTCCACAATTCCGTCCTCATGGAAAGGGGCTGAGGTAATCCCAGTGGTCAAGAAGGGTGATCACTCGCTGCCCTCCAATTATAGACCCATTAGGCTGATTGACTGTGCCCAAAAAGTCTTTGCCCGAGCACTCCTAAAGAAAATCCAAACTTGGATAGAAGACAACAACCTTTTCAAGTCGGGTTTAGACAGAAAGTCAGCACTGTCAATCAGGTTTTTCACTTCCTATTACTAACTTGGAAGACAGTGACAATCTCTCAGGGAAGCTTATATGTAGCTTTTACTGATTTACGGTCTACTTTCAACCTTATTCCCAGACACAAACGTTTGTGCGTCTTGAAGGAAATTGGCATCCACCTGAAATTTTAGCACTGACCATTCACCTGCATGAGAACTACTATGCAAGGGTACGCTGGGGTAACCAAGGTCAATTGTCAGACCCGATTAGGGTTGATAGAGGGGTCCGACAAGGGTGTGTAATGGCCCCCACTCTCTTCTCACTCTTCATTAATGGTGCTGTCCACTATCTAGCTGAGAGTCCAGCTGATGCGCCGACCCTGGAGGGGGGGGGAGGTTAAGGTGACAACCCTACTTTTTGCAGACATCACTTTGATAGTTTCTAAGAAGCAGAGTGGCCTGCAATCCCTTCTAAAATGCTTTGAGTCTTGTTGCGCACTAAGAGGTCTTGCGATAAACACCGCAGAGACCAAGCTCTTAATGATCAACCCTAACGGATCCTTTAAGGGGAAGCTGTTTCTAGAGGAGAAACCATTAGAGAGAGTGAGCACCTTTGATTACTTGGGTGTCACTCTCTCTGACGACCTCTCCTGGAGACATCATGTTAAGAGACAGAACTTCCAGCTAAGGCGTATCTCAGGGGCTCTTATCAAGGAGCAGAAGATCTCGTCGAGCAAGCCAATAGCTGCCCCCCTTTGCATTTACGATCACAAAGCAGTGGGAGCAGCACCTTATGGGGCGGAACACTAGGGGTTTGAAACACTGGATGCACTCCTAGTGACCGTAAATACATTTCTGAGATCACTTTGTTCTCTCCCACAGAGTACCCCCTGCAACCGCTGAGATTTTACATGGGTAGATTCGCGATTGTGCATAAAGCACAGCTACACCCTTTGCTGTTTTGGCTATGTTTAAAAAACACTCCTGAGCTACACCCATTTGCTGTTTCTTTTTTACTAAGTCTATGCGCTGGACCGCTATAAGAAAATTGGCTGGCTAACCAGGGTGAAATCATTGATGTCTACTCTAGGGATGGAAGGCATATGGGACACCGACACTCAAGAATCTCTTCCAAACCAAAGCCCAGATTAAGAAATATTTCTGGGACTGGGTGGTGCAGTCCCTTTTCTCTCATCCATCTGGGGGCCGCCTGACACTTGATTTTATGGAGTTCAAACTGGAAGGCACCTTTGAGCAATATTTGGAGTTTCTTACAAATGGCCAGGATAGGAAACTCTACATGCAATTCAGATTTGGTTCCCTTCCTGTTAACACCTGGTGCCAACCTTCTTTCACATCCCAGTTCTGTCCTGGCTGCTCTCATGCAGCCGAGTCACATACTTTTTGCATCCCCTAGGTACCACCATTTGAGATCTAGGTGGATAGCCCCTGTCTGTAGACAGCTAGGTACCCGCTATAACAGTGATGCGCTATGTATCTTAATATCTGATTCTAGCATGCTAATTGTCTGTGCTGTGGCTAAATGTTTAGGCAAAATGTGGATCGGTAGGAGGTATGCACTGACCATGTAACTGATGTAACTCCTTTGGATTTTAATATTTTTAAATAATCTTATACATGTATCTATTTATTTTCTGCTCCAAAGGTTGTCCACCTGGTGAATAGCACTCGATCAGCAGCTTTATTTATGATAGGCTGGGACGAGGATCCGCTTGTAGAAGCCGCTCCGTAATGGAATTGCCTGACACGCTTTGAAGCTGCATATGCTTCTCTGGAGAGGCTTGATCGGAGACGTTGTGTGCAAACGCTGAACCCACTTCGCCATTTTCATATTGCACACCCGCCAATGGGAGGCTCGAATGAGACTGTGCATTGTGGGAAATGGGGTCCGGATATCACACAAATCTTGTCCTATATGGACCCTGCAAGTGGACTCATCCTCAATCCTGTTTGCCGCTGCTGGCCCACATTGCCAACACGATAGTTACCATGTTGGGTGGCCCCCATAACATTACGGGGTGGTGCACACTCCGCGGCAGGACGGCCACGTATTACATTCTGCTCCAAAGGTTGTCCACCTGGTGAGTAGCACTCGAACAGCAGCTTTAGTATCATCTATTTATTTGTATAGCTTTGAACTAATCTTAGAACTGTACCCGCATGACAGGTCATGCCGATAAATCTTACGGCATAGACTTTTGCTGTTACAGTTCTTAGATGTAATCTTCGCTGTTTTTATTGCTTTTTTAACCTGTTTTGATATTTGCACAAGATGGTCAGAGTTGAATCAGCTTCTGGGAACTTGTAATTAAACTTCGGTTTCTTTTGCACTTTAGGCACTGCCACTTTTAAGGCCCTGATTCAATAACTGGGCGTTAGGCTGATTCTACTAATCCTAGGTACTTGCTTTTATATGATGATTATCAATCTCCTACACTTAATGCTCATGCACGTTTGTAGTCTTCTTTTACCCCCGGAGTATTAGGATGTTTCGAATCTCAAAGGAAAAATACACATGTCGCTACGGACTGATATTGTAATTTTATTGTTTTACCATGTCTGCATTGTATTGTTTGCATTTGTTACCTTTATGGCTGCAACGGCCAAAAAAAAGTTATTTATTGACTGAGAATAGGTTGTTTGTAAGGAATGAAGGTGAGATTCAAGGTGTATTTCCATAAGCAGGAGTACAAGGTGCTAAGGAGGATTTGGTGTTTCACAGGACAGAGGTAGAAGAGAGTTGGTTGGTCCAAATTCGGGTATGGATATTGCAATGCTGAAGAAAACTGACTTTTGCCATCTTTGTGACAAATCTGAGCATTGGAAGAAGAAGTGTAGACTTAAACCTGATGCAGTAAATGCAAATACAGGGAGAAATGCAGATGTGAAATGTGACAGTTTAGCAAATGCAAATGTCAAATCCGAAACAGGTCCCAATTATACATGTTCTCCAAGCCCAGATAGTCCTGTGAAATATGGGAAACCCTAAAATTAATTTAGATCAGTTGTCCAAAGCAAATTTGAATTCTTTTCAGAATCAAAATCAGAACCCGTTCCAACAGTCTGTTGTATTTGAAAGTGAAAGTTTTAGCACCAACATTTCTGATATTACCAGATTCAGTGTGAAAACTGTGGATTTTCCAGACCTACCTTAGTTAGGAAAAAGGATTAAGTTGTAAGAGTTTTAAAGATATTACAAATTCAGTTTTAAAGATGATTGCAGTAAACATAGGTTGATTTGAGGAAAATTACCAATTTGTTGTTTGTAACTCAAGCACTCTAAGCCTGTTAGGAAAACATTTGTGGTGCAAGTTAAACTGCACATTTTACCGTACACCGGATGATGTTGAATATCAGACGATGATGTACAGTTTAAAATGGCCCAACCAGAAACAGCTGTAGGATTGGTTTCAGAAATGACAGTTGAAAAAATACCCTCTGATTTGAAAGAAATAGTGAACCCAGAAGTGTGTGAGTTCAGAGAGAAATATATCAGATTAATAAAAAAGAGCAGAACCAGTCCTATTTTAGTACTAAAACCAGGTGCCATTAATTCAGCAACACCATTATACAATTCGTCACAAGCGACAGCGACAAAGAGAAGCAGGCTACCCCCTATATCTAGCACCAAGAAATGGTATGGTGTACGTGCACTCTATAAATATTTTTAACATAACAGTTAGAGGACACCTGTAATTGAAGATAAACTGAGTGACGTACTTTTGGAGGAACTGATTGGAAGTTCATGCAACTCTCTGATCACAGGTTTACAGAAACCCAATGAGAAGTACAGAATAGTGCAGGAGATTAGCAGCATAATTGGTCCTGAAACAGGACCGGGCTGAATGGCTCTCCACTAGGCACTCACTTTTGCAATTCCCAGATGCTTCAGAATCGTATGGGTCCTAGGCGTGGGGGTCCACTCACTCCTTGCCAATCTGAGGGTTACACAGATGGGTTGGAGAAAAAGCCACAGGCCCCAATTCACTGTCTGAGCGGCAAACGAAGCTGCTCAGACCAATCCTGATGCTGCTCCCATGCTATGAGAGCAGTGTCTGAATTGGGTGTGGAGCCTGTGCCCTGAGGGCCCATCCCCTTTTGGTCAGACAAGAACAGCAGCCAGGAGGCAGTCAGCGGGAGCGGCAGGTAAGTCTTTTATTTTTTTACTTTTAAATTGATTCTGCCCCCCTCCCAACACTCCGCCCTCCCCCGTGGCCATCCTACTACTTTAGATATGCGGCGGCCACCACTGAATATTAGTGTAGCCTTACGTTAGCACCAACATGTTTTAATCCTATTTGTGTGTGTGTGTAGCAGGTCTCAGGTTTTTTTTAACATTGGTCACTGTAGGTAAGGGAATCAATTCCTTGGTTGGTGGACAGGTGCCTGCTGTTCTGGCTTGGGTGTCTATCAGGGCTGGTGGTGTGGTAATCTTGGCTTGTTTTCTGTTTTAAGTAGCATAAAAGTGTAAAGCTGCTTTAATTACTGAGGACACTCTATAAGAATGTTCCCTTTCTCTGACTGTAGCCTAACCCACAGTCTTGGCATCTACATCCTTGAGAGAAACGGCAGAGAGGTGGGGAGTGGAGAGAAGTCTGTATGTTGCTGTCTTATCCCTGGGCAGAAAGTATTCACACTTTATGGCACTCTGCTCTATGCCACTCCATGCCACTCTATGTCACTCCACTCCACTCCATGCCACTCCACTCTATACCGCTCCATTCTATGATAATTTGCTCGATTCCATGCCTTGCTTCTCAATCTTTGTCACTCTATGCTACTCCCCTTCATTCTACCCTGTGCCACTTCACTCTACTGTACACCACTCTACTCTATACCAGTTCACTCTATGACACTCTACTGTATGCCACTCCACTCTATTCTATGCCAATCTACTCTATACCACTCCACTCTCTTCTGCTCTATTCCACACTACTCTACACCACTCTACTCTACATCCCTCTACTCTACTCCACTCTATGCTGAACCACTCTATGCCACTCCATGCCACTCTACATCACCGGACTCTACGCGACTCTATCTAAGATGTGACCACATTGGTTGGTGGAGCCACGGAGTACCTGTTGTTGTCCCAGAAATTTACAGGAACCTTGTAGTTCCTCAAAGGGTAAAGATAAGCCCCCCTCTGTCAATAGGTTAAAGTCGCACAATATAAGAAAAAGTTAGTGTGGGAAAAGGCCATATTAAAAATGATCTCTATAAATGTCCGTAGATAAGAGCTCCTAGGACCGGGAGGTCGGTAGCAAAGGATTCCAGAGAAGGCAACACATTTTTCAGCTTTCAGTGTGAGACTCATTAATTCGGGGCCTACCAGCTCATCTAGAGTGAGAGTGGTGAATTTCCATTTGTCATTAAAAATTATTCCCACTACTCCCCCTTACTTATTCTCACAAGGATTATGTATGATTTTGGAACCCGGTGGGCAGGTCCTGCCTACATCAATGCACGTCCCATTTATCATGTGCATAGAGTGGTGTAGAATGGAGTGGCGCAGAGTAGTGTGACAGAGAGTGGGTTGGAGTAAAGTGGGATGGCATAGACTACAGTGGCGTAGAGTGGAGTGGCATAGTGGAGTGGCTTTGAGTGGAATAGAGTGGAGTAGTGTAGAGTGGAGTGGAGTGGCATAGAGTAAAGTGGCGTAAAGTAGAGTTGGGTAGAGTGAAGGGGCACAGTGTATAGCGACAGAGTGGTGTGGACTGGATTGGAGTGGCGTAGGAGTCGAGTGGTTTAGAGTGGACTGGCATAAAGTGGAGTGGCATAGAGTAGAGTGGAATAGAGTAGAGTGGCAGAGAGTAAAGTGCAGAGAGTAGAGTGGCATAGAGTAGAGTAGGGTGTTGTAGAGTAGAGTGGCATAGAGTGAAGCAGCATGGAGTGGAGTGACGTAGAGTTGAGAAGAGTGGCATGGAGTAGGGTAGAGTGGAATGGAGTGGCATAGTGTAGAGTGGCATATAGCGGGGTGTAATAGAGTGGGGTGGCATAAAGTACAGTGGTGTAGAGTGGAGTAGAACGGGGTGGAGTGGCTAGGAGTGGCTAGGAGTGGAGTAACGTAGAGTCGAGTTGCACAGAGTAGGGCAGAGTGAAGTGGTGCAGGGAATAGTGGCATATAGTGGTGTAGACTGGATTGGAATGGAGTAGAGTGGTGTGGTGTTGTGTTGAGTGGTGTTGAGTGGCATAGAGTAGAGTGGTGTGGAGTGACACAGAGTACAGTTGTTTGGAGTGCCAAGGAACAGAGTGAAGTAGATAAGTGTAGAAGGGCATAAAGTACTATAGAGTGGTGTAGAGTGGAGTGTCTTGGAGTGGAGTGGAGTGACGTGGAGTGGCAAAGAGTGTAGTGGTATTGAATAGAGTGAAGTAGAGTGGCATGGAGTGGAGTATAGTGGCATATAGTAGAGCAGAGTGGCATACAGGGGAATGGCTCAGAGTGGAGCGGCGTAGAGTGGAATAGAGTGCTGTAGAGTGATGTAGAGTAGAATGAAGTGGCACGAGAAGAGTGGTGTAGAGTGGAATAGTGTAGAGCAGAGTAGTGTTGAGTGGCATGGAATAAAATTGAGTTGCATAGGGTGAAGTGGTGTAGAATGGAGTGGCATAGAGTGGTGAAGAGTGAAGTGGCATAGATTGGGGTGGAGTAGAGTGGAGTGGCAGATAATACACTGGCATAGAATGGAGTGGCATGTGGTAGAGTGGCATAGAGTGGAGTAGGATAGCATGAAGTGGCTTAGAGTAGAATGGGGCAGAGTGGAGTAGTATATATAGAGTAGATTTATGTAGAGTAGAGTGGAATCGAATGAAATCTAGCAGAGTTTAGTGCAATATTGTGGTGCAGACTGGATTGGATTGGAGTGGTATGGAGTGGTGTAGAGTGAAGTGGCGTAGAGTAGAGTGACGTAGTTTGATTCAGAGATAGTTGCATGGAGTGGCAAGGAATGGAATGGAGTAGAGTAGAGTGGTGTAGAGTGTAGTAGAATGGCGAAGAGTACAGTAGAGTTGTGTAGAGTGGAGTGTCTTGGAGTGGAGTGGCGTGGAGTGGAGAAGAGTGGAGAAGAGTGACATAAGGTGGCATAGAGTAGAGTGGCGTAGAATAATGTGAAGTGATGTAGAGTAAAGTAAAGTGGCAGGGAGAGACGTAGAGTGGCGTAGAGTTGAGAGGTGTAGATTGGAGTAGAGTAGAGTGAAGTAGAGTGGAGTGGTGTAGGGTATAGTAGAGTTGTGTAGAGTAGAGGGGAATGGCATGGATTGGAGTGGAATTGAATGGCGTAGATTAGAGTGAAGAGATGTAGAATAGGGTGGCGTGTAGAGTAGAACAGCGCAGAATAGAGTGGAGTGGTATAGATTAAAGTGATGTGGAGTGGTGTAGAGTGGCACTAAGTAGAGTGGAGTGGTGTAAAGTAAAAAGTGACGTGGAGTGGTGCAGAGTGAAGTGGCGCTCAATGGAGTGGCATGTAGTAGAGTGACGTGGAGTGGTGTAGTAGAGTGGAGTATAGTGGCATAGAGTGGAGTGGTGTAGGGTAAAGCAGTGTAGAGTAGAGTGGCGTAGAGTTGAGTGGAGTGGAGTAGAGTGGAGTGAAGTGCCATAGAATGGAGTACAGTGGCGTGGCATAGAAAACAGTTGCATAGAGTGGAGTGGTATGCGATAGAGCAACATGGAGTGGCATAAAGTTGAGTAGAGTGGATTAGAGTGGCATAGAGTGGAGTGCCGTAGAGTGGTGTGGAGTGGAGTGATGTGGAGTGGCTTAGAGTATAGTGGTGTGGAGTGAAGTTCTGTGCTGTACTGTAGAGTGGCATACAGTAGATTATAATGGCATAGAGTGGAGTGGTGTAGCATGAAGTAGAGTGGTGTGGAATTGCACAGAAATGAATGGAGTGGTGTAGAGTGTAATGGATTGGCATACAGCAGAGTAGCATAGAGTGGAATAGAGGGGTGTAGTGCACAGTGGTGTACAGTAGATTGGAGTTGTGTAAAGTGGAATGGCTTAGAATGGTGTGGCATAGACTGGTGTAGAGTACAGTGGCATGCAGGGGCATATGGTGGAGTAGTATAGAGTGGAATGGAGTAGAGTGGTGTAAAGTGGTATAGAGTAGAATGGTGTAGAGTGGAGTGGTATAGAGTACAGTAGAGTGGCGTAGAGTGGCATGGAAAGATGTGGAGAGGTATAGAGTAGGGTGGCATGGAGAGGCATGGAGTGAAGGGGCATGGAGATGAGTTGTGTAGAGTAGAGTGCCATAGAGTGGAGTAGAGTGACGTAGATTATAGTGGGGTGACATTCAGTAAAGTGGAGTGGCATAGAGTGGGTAAGGTTAGAATGGCATAGAGTAGTGTGGAGTGGGTTTGAGAGGAGTGGTGTAGAATAGAGTGATGTGGAGCGGAGTGGAGAGTTGTAGAGTTGAGTGGCGTAGACTGGAGGAGAGTGGAGTGGAGTAGTGTTGAGTAGTGTAGAGTAGAGGGGAGTGGCATGACATGGAGTAAAGTGACATTGAGTGGAGTGGAGTAGAGTGGTGTAGAGTAGAGTGAAGAGGAGAGGCATACAGTGGAGTGGCGTAGAGTAAAGTGGCATAGTGTGGGGTGGAGTGTCTTGGAGTGGAGTGTCTTGGAGTAGAGTGACATGAAGTGGAGTAGAGTGGCATAGAGTGTAGTGGAGTGACGTAGAGTAAGGTGGATTGGTGTAGAGTGGAGTGGAGTAAAGTAGAGTGGCTAAGAGTAGCATGGAGTGGGATAGATTAGAGTGATATAGAGTGGAGGGGTGTAGAGTTGTATGGCGTAGAATAGAATAGAGTGGAGTGGTGCACAGTAGAGTAGAGTGGTGTAGAGTAGATGGGAGTATGTAGAGTAGGCTAGAGGGGAGTGGCATAGAGTAGAATGACATGGCATTGAGTGGAGTTGAGTGGAGTGGTGTAAAGCAAAGTGAAGTGGAGAGGCAAAGAGTGGCGTGGTGTAGAGTAGAGTGAAGTGGAGTGGCATAGAAAAGAGTGGTGCACAGTAGAATGGCATAGAGCAGAGTTGAGTGGATTGGCATACAGTACGGTGTAGTGAAGTAGTGTAGAGTGGAGCAGCATAGAGTGGCTTGACATGAGGTAGAGTAGAGTGGCATAGAGTAGAGCGGCATAGAGTAGAGTTGGGTAGAGTAGAGTGAATTAGCATACAATAGAGTTGAGTGGCGTAGAGTAGAGTGCTGTATAGAATAGGGAGTAGAGTAGTATAGAGTAGAGTTGCGTAGAATAAAGTAGAGTGACATAGTTTGAAGTGGGAGTGGAGTCGCTTTGGAAAGGGGACATAGAAGAGAGTATAGTGGTGTAGAGTGGAGTGGCATAAAATAGAGTGCGGTAGAGTTGAGTGAAGTGCCATTAAGTACAGTGTGGTGAACAGGCATTGATTAGAGTGGACTGGCATAGTGTGGAGTGGCATAGTGAGGCGTAGAGTACAGTGGCATACAGTGTAGGGACATAGAGTACAGTGGTGTACAGAGGAGTGGCATTGAGTGGGGTGAAGTAGCATAGAGGGGCATAGAGTAGAGTGAAGTATAGAACAGTGGCGTAGATTACAATGATGTAGAGAGGCATGGAGTGTCGTAGAGTAAAGATTATTTTATCACTTGCTACACATTAAGTACTATTTACACATTTGTAAGCCAAATATGTATAAAACACCCAGACAACTTAATACTAGCAACTCAAGCATATTGTTTTACTTCTTTCATTAAGGGGGGATGGGAATTCTGGAGTTGTCACCACTACGGGTAAGGCTACTAGAGGCTAGAATGGCAAAAAAGCAATATCTCAGCCAAGAAAATGTAGATGGCCTCCAAACAGACGAGAGAAAGACCCAGGCCCTGTAGAGAGTGCATTTTGAGTAGACGGCAACACCAGTTATTGCCTGTGTTATGTGCATTGGTCACCATAACTGGGGACTTTCATTAGTTTTCCGCTTTTGTCCAAACCACAACTCACTTATTAACTCTGTGTTTTTTTAGTGAATGTGCGTAGAAAGGGAGGATAAATAATGGTAAAGTCTGCATTATGGTATTAACTAGGTGCATGCAAAGGTAGTTGCAGGGTTTACTGCACTGCATTTTTATACTTCAATGCTTTGCACATTGCAAAGCTGACCGTGTTTTTAAGGGGAAAAAAACATGAAAAGCTGCAAATGGACCATGGAGCTTATTTATGAGACTTTGACGTAGGGCAGCGCAGCGCAGCAAGAAACCTTGCTGCGCTGCTGTAGGCCAAAGTGAAAGGACAGGAATGCACTGTATATAAGCAATACGGTGGAGTAGCGTAGCATGAAGTGGCTTAGAGTAGAATGGCTGAGTGGAGTGGTATAGAGTAGATTTGTGTAGAGTAGAGTGGAATCGAGTGAAGTGGTGTGGAGTTTAGTGGCATATTGTGGTGCAGACTGGATTGGAGTGCTGTAGTCGTAGAGTGGTGTAGAGTGGAGTGGCGTTGAGTAGAGTGACATAGTGTGACTCAGAGTATAGTGGCATGGAGTGGCGAGGACTGGAGTGGAGTAGAGTGGCGTAGAGTGAAGAAGAATGGCATAGTGTACAGTAGAGTGGTTAGAGTGGAGTGTCTTGGAGGGGAGTGGCGTGGAGTGGCATGGAGTGGAGAAGAGTGACATAAGGTGGTATAGAATAGACATGTTTTTGTGAATCTGGGGCAGCATCAAGTTACATGGGTGTTGCGTGGTAAAACCCACCGCAATGCCCATGGAACGCCTCCTGGGTGCAGAGTAAGGCAATGCAGTGATTTGCGCTTCAGTGCCTCACTCATGATTTATGAGCCCACTCAAAGTCACGCAGAGTGGCTTTGCATGTCTTCATAAATTGGATTGCGAGCCTTGCATCACGCATGCACCACTGTACGTGGTGCAAAAATGACGCAGGGCTCCTATAAATAACCCGCCATGCGTGGCAGCATGAACGTTTCTGCTGCTGCATATAAGCAGGAGCCTGCTGCAGGCCATCTGCATGCAGCGTTCCACCCCTTCCACAAAGCAGGAAGCACAGCAGGGAAAGCGAAATGTGAACTCTCTCGCCTGAAAACACTCCAGCTAACTTGTATTTCTTCGGCCTAAAAGATTACTCATGTAAATATTAGCTGACCTCACTTTCTTATTCAGTCTCTTAATTTAATTTCTCGTTATCTTTTGCATCAAATTATTACAATACATTACAAGATACATCATTACATAAAACCTTCATTAGGTGTCACGATACAATATATATACAATAACATAAGTTAAACTCTTAAAACCCCCCACAGCCACTTCAATCCTTCTCATGCACGCCATACATTCAGACTCATACATTCTGTCAGCAACTCTGCCTTCCTCAGGACCTATTTACCCAACATAGAAAAAAATATTTTTTTTCTTCCGGAAACATTGCGTCATAGACAGGGTAACTTCACACAGAGCGAACGAACCTCGTTGGCTGGTGGACATAGCGTTAAGATGGAAAAAGTTAAAATGTCAAAAGTTGAAGTTTCAAAAGTCGACTGATGTAAGTACCAAAAATATCAGAGCTTGGAAATACTTAAGTTGGTTTTTATTTGCCCCCTGCCCCTTCATCTTCGTGGCCCCCCATCCACTCTTTATGGCCGTCCCAGAGTCGCCTGGAGCCGGGCTCTGGCCTGTGTGAAACCTTAGGAGCAGGGGGCAGACTCCAATGCGCAGCACTCTACAGGGCGGGGCTCGCGCAGGCGGGGCTCACCTCCGCGGATCCTGCCATACCTCAGACTGCGAACGACGGACCATGGCGAAGTACGTGATCCTGAGCGCCCTGAGGCAGCTGGGTGGGGACGACTTCCAGGAGTTTAAGCAGAGGCTGAGAGATGAAAATTCCGCGGACAGCAGCCAGAGGATCCCGTGGGGGCTGCTGGAGTGTGCGAAGTGTTTGGATGTGGCCACCCTCATCAACGACCGCTACACCGAGCAAGAGGGGATTTCACTCACCGTGAAGATCCTCACAGATATGGGTCTTAAGGAGAATGTTAAGCAGATCCTCGAGGCATGAGCAGAAGGTAGGGTGAGAGGACGGGGGCAACCAGGGGAGAGCCCCTCATACTTGCCAACTTTCTAAAAGCTAAAAGAGGGTAGGGTTTTCCAGGTTTAAACAGGCTGAGAAGTATAACACAGGAAATTATATCTCAGAACCTGCCCCCTGACAGTGACTATGCATCCCTCTGATACAGAGGGCATAATCACAAAGTTATTTGTTAGTAAAGTGCTGCCCTAAACTCTTCCCTGGGCTCTATCGCACTATGCCACATAAAAAGACTCCTTTACTCGCAGACCATATGTGATTTCTAGCTTTCCCTTTCCATTTTGTCCCTTTTCTTCCCTGTATCCCAGGGCCACCCAGAATGTGCCAGTTTCCAGGCTGCTTATTATTCCAACAACCTACATGGGCTCCGGGCTTCACTCTTGCTAGTAAAGTCCTCCCAGGCAGCGGCGTTATTTAGATTTGCCTTGAATAGTAAGAAAGTGGGAGACAAAGATTCAAGGGGAGAAAGGGGGCATTCAGATAGAAAGAGTATGTTAAAGAAAGAGATTGTTCCAAAAAAGGTGGCTCTGCTTGGGTGGAAAGGGAGGAGATGGTAGACAGAATGGAATGGACGTTTCAAGAACGAGCATTGGCGAAGCCAATAGGTCTCGCCTATTAGGGATATGGGCTTTTTCAGTTTTTAGGTCTCGCCTGAGCCAGCGCTTTAGCGCTGCTCTCGCAAGAGCTTTTGTAAACGGGGGATTTGGAAGTGCAAACTATTGCTTTCAGGCCGCCAACTACAGTGCATGTGCGCCAGGCACGCGCACCATTTGGCAGCCTGCGTGATTATTTCGCGGCCGCTTTGATCTTCTCAGTGAGCCGCGCGGCCACTGAGAACATCAAAGCGGCCGCGAAAGTGCACACCATTTGACACCCCCTCCCTTATCCCACTTCCACGTTCCTCCCCCACCACAGAGTGCGGCTCGTGGCCGCGCGTCTTCCACAACTCCCGGGCTTGTTAGCAAATCGTAAACAAGAGAAACATTAATAAAGATTCATATTTTAAACTATACTTATTTTTGGAAGTACAGATTTAGCTTCTAGGCGAATGGTTCCAAATGTAACTGTCTATATTATGAAATATGTATTCAGTCGCATTTAGTTCAGCATCATTTTGCCTGTTGGTATTAGACAGCGCGGGTATTGTCTGTGGTCTGTGCAAGCTTGTTTCTGTCTCCAAAGAGCATCATATAACTTTCCACATCCCTGCACACAAGCCGCTAAGAACACTGGACTGGACCGCACCACCCAGAGGAGGAGGGGCTGGGACAGCGTTGACAATCCATATAAAAAAAAAATACAAAAAAACAACTGCCGCCAAGCAGATGACCTACACCCCGCCTGCACTGAACTCCAAAGCATTTGCAAAAAAAAGATGAAAAAACTGTAGCTTACGCTGAAGGTTGCTATGAATTTCAGCAGCAAACGAAGCAGCAAGTCATCTGTCTAATACGCGCCTTGAAAACACACTCCTTCGTGATGCGAATGATGGAGAAAAAAACATTTGGAATACTAATTACAGCACATCATTAAGAATTTTGGTCAGCCGGCGCTGCATCATAAATAGAAACAAATATGTCCCTTGGGTGCGTGCATGTCAAGGGGAATTTGTGAAATAATATCTACAGATGCTGCATTGCATAAAAAAAAACAACAGCATTATTTATTAAAGAGATTACATCGGCTTCTCCCTTTCGGTGCTTTGGAGTGCGTGCTCACGCACAAGTCGGAAATCCGCTGCATTTAATAAAAAATTCTAAAGGGGTCCTAAGCACATTGAATGATAAAACACGTACCGTGCTCTGGAATAAATCCCTCATCTGCCGGTGCGACTAGCAGATGTTGCATGGCATGCCAGGCTGCTCAGCCCCTTTCCCGGTGCCTGCTACAAACGGCTCTGATCTCTCCCATGGAAACAGCACAGCAGAAATAAACACCGCACATTTTACTGATGATGCTGATTCCCATCCAGGAACAAGCATTGGCAAAGCCAATAGGTCTCGCCTTTGGGACCTTATAAGTGTTTAGCCATGCAACAGTTACAGGATATTGTGCTGCGTAACTAAATACTTATAAGGTCCCAAAAGCGAGACCTATTGGCTTTGCCAATGCTTGTTAACCATGTTGTATAGCAGGGTCGGATTGGGCTCACAATTCGGCCGGGCACCCCTTAAAAAAGTGGCCCACATTCCCGGATTTCACCTATTCATAAAACAGCATTTGACTAATCTCATTGGGCTCATTTTTAGAGAAATATTTTATATAATACATATTTTAAAGCACATAGAGCCAGAAACATTGGTGAAAGCTAGATGCACTACCTTTTGGCTGGGCGAGTGAAGTGAAATAAAGTGGCCCAAAGGCCACAACTCCTGATGTGGCTATGTTTCCCACCTGCCCATTTTTTAACCAGCATTACTGGTATTTTAATGTCCTGGTCGTAGGAAAATTGGAAAATTGCCTATTGCTGGTATTTTCTCCTCTGATCAATATGTACGTTAAACAATAAACATAAGGTGATTGGAGTTCAAAATGTGGTCTAAAGCTGCTTCAATGATCCATGACAGATAGTTAAAAACTAAAAAAAAAGGCAGAAAAGCCATGGCAAGAAGAAATAGTAAAATTTTTATTATCGTATAGAGAATCCTCTTTTATTATTATTCCAGACTTTGCAGACTCTTAAAACATGCGCAAACAGAAGATTATTGTCATTTGCCCAGAATCACAGGATGTTGAGCTGAGGCTGCGACTCAAACCTATTTCCAAATTCAGCAGCTCTGACCCTAACATTACATCCACTCAAATTTTCTCTCTGTGAAAGATACCTCACAGTGAGGCCTATGCAAACATACACCCCCCCCCTACCAAGGCCTGAAAGACTCTGGCACTGAAGTGCCAACACCAGGCCCCCAGCGGGCCCCTTCACTTACGCTTCCACCTCCCCAGCCAAGTATAGCATCAGGGCGATGGCCTGGCAGGGGAGGGTAGAAGTAAAGCACAGAGATGCTGCTGCTCCAGGAGAGCTAACGTGAGAATGGTTCAACTGTGGCATAACCTGCTTCCAGCCAGGTACCTCGGTTTAACAGCAGGGAAGTGAGACACTGCTTCTAAGCGTCTGCCCCGGCCCCACGGGGGCCAAGCTAAAGTCTGCAGTGGCCAGAATACTGACAGTGCAACGTTGCTGCAAGAGGCGGGGAAAAGACAGTAAGGCTCTGGGGGCAGGTTGATGGAGCTAACAAAAAAACAGCCCAAAGGTGACCCTTAGGCATTGGCCCATCTGTCAATGGCCGACTGCCCGCCTTCCCAATCCGATACTGTTGTACAGGAGTGCTTCTGCTGTAAAGCATGCCTAAAAGTTTAGAAAAATATGCAATGATGCAGGCAGCGCTGGCGGCTTCATAGCGCTTTTTTTTTATCCCAGGAGGGTGCAATTGTAGGCATCACGGAGGGAGAGTGTGCTTGCCACACGATCGGTGTTGGAAAAAAGAAGCATTATGACGCAGCCAGCGGAGTCTGCAGCAGTGATTTTTGTTTTTATGGCAGGTGGGTGGGGGCAAGGAACGACAAAGGAGGTGGGAGGGGCAAACAACGGGGAGGGATATGGGGCAAGCAACAGCAATGGGTGGGAGGAGAGGTGTGTTGCTGAACTTTTTTTTTTTTTTTAAAGCACTATGACATGGCTAGCGCTGGCCGTGTGACGGTATTTGGGGTGGAAAACAGTAACGCGAGCAAGAACATGGACAGCATAGACAGTTGGCGAGGGCAATCAACAACACGGAGACAGGTGGGGGAAAGCAGCCACATGGAGGTGTAGAATAGGGTGGAGTATAGTGTGGTGGTGTAGAGTAGAGTAGTGCAGAATAGAGTGGAGTGGCATAGATTATAGTGATGTGGAGTGGTGTAGAGTGGCACTAAGTAGAGTTGCACAGAGTAGAGTGGAGTGGTGTAGAGTAAAAAGTGACGTGGAGTGGTGAAGAGTGAAGTGGCGCTCAATACAGTGGCATGCAGTAGAGTGGCGTGGAGTGGCGTAAAGTAGAGTGGAGAATAGTGACATAGAGTGGAGTGGTGTAGAGTAAAGTGGTGTAGATTAGAGTGGCATAGAGTTGAGTGGCGTGGAGTGGAGTGAAGTTGCATAGAGTGGAGTAGAGTGGCGTGGCATAGAAAACAGATGCATAGAGTGGAGTGGCATGCGATAGAGCAACATGGAGTGGCATAGAGTTGAGTAGAGTGGATTAGAGTGGCATAGAGTGGAGTGGCATAGAGTAGAGTGGTGTGGAGTGGAGTGATGTAGAGTGTCTTCGAGTATAGTGGTGTGGAGTAAAGTTCTGTGTTGCACTGTAGAGTGGTGTAGAGTAGAGTGGCATATAGTAGATTATAATGGCATAGAGTGGAGTGGTGTAGCGTGAAGTAGAGTGGTGTGGAGTTGCACAGAAATTAATGGAGTGGTGTGTTGTGGAATGGAGTGGCATAGAGCAGAGTAGCGTAGGGGTATGTTGCGGATATTGGCACTATTGGCTACAAGTCCCAGAATTCATAGAACAAGCCTGGCCTGGAGGCTGGGGCAATGCATCAGGCCTGGGATCCTTGGCAGGGCTGGATGGGAAGAGGCTGGCTGAGGGCTTTGGTAACGCTCCTGGCTGCAGGCGACCCGGCCTCATCAGTGGCCCTTGCTTTTTACAATCAGAACGGCTACAGTGTTTCACTGTTACTCTTCCGCTTTGTGCTGAACAGCGTTGCCCGCGTGCCACACTCTACGCACAGCCCCCGGGCAGCATGTACAGCTGGGAAGACTGCTGGTCGCGAGAGACGCCTGAAAGGCCCCGCCTAGAACAGTGGGCCGAGGAGAGGGGTTATGATCAGAGGCCAGGATTTTGTTTCAGTTTGAGGAAGGAGAGGGTTAGGTAAATGCAGAGGGTAAATGGAGCAGGAGTGGGAGTGGCGGCAAGAGGCTGTTTTTTTATTTTAAAACATTTTTTATATGTTATGTAAAACTAGTACTCCCCTGCTGCTGTTTATGTTATGGAAGCAGGGACAGATGATTTTGGGGGGACCCTGTTTAACATTAAATCAAAGATGCCTTGCAGCTAAACGGGATGCGGGCACGTGCGTCAATCTCCCTTTTATTGCAAAGGTCACGTGACGTGGGATGCCTGTGTAGGACGGTAGGGACGAGTGTGGGGATGTGAGAGACAGCCCTCTAGGAGAAGGGAATATCTTGAGATGTGACCTCGTGGACACTACATTCCTCTCAAAACCATTTAGATGAAACCTAGTTCAACAAGAGAAAACAAAATAAAACAAACGTAACACCGGTGTAAGTCTGTCAATGGTGATCCCTAACATGACGAAGAATGCTCCATAGCTTGAGGGGCCTCCCGAGCACCGTTTTAAGTGAAGCCCCCTGCATATGTGAACCATCTCCATTCATCCCCTGTGTCAGAGGGGTAAGCAGGCCGGGAGGACAAGGAAGAGCACGTTAGGGCTCAGGTCCCATGTGTCCCAGCCACTGGGAGGTGCCCAGGCAGCCAAGACTGCTCCAGCCAGACCCTGGGGCACAGCAAATACACATTTAGCGTGGTGGGAGTCGACACCGGCCCCAACAGCGCTCGCCCTCACCACCAAGGCTTTACCTCACCTCCAGAGGCCAAGAAGGCCTCTCCAAGACGCCCACCACTGCCCTCCATGGGGGTGCACCAATGTCTCCTCCAAGGGCAGTGTGGGAGGGCAGGTTGTTGCCCCTGCCCTCAGCTCTGGAGTAAAGGCAGGTGGTGAAGGAGGGAGATAAGAACCCTTCCAGGCAGGGTGTGAGTGGCCAGTTTTGGTGAGGCATTCTTAGCACCTCCCCCTCTTTCCCTGTCAATCTGTAGCTTCTCTGCTGGCCACGCAGGGTTTGAGAAGTGCGGCAGGATGTGTTATCCTAATAAATACAACTTACCCCATTCCTCATCTGTGTCTACTCTTATATTGGACATGATTGTTTTATAATAACTCGCTTTCTATTTTACCAACACTAACACCAAATTAACCTATTAATCTTTCACATCGTACATAAAAAGGCCCTCCCAAAAAATACAAGAGCTCAGAATGAGCCTGCCTTGAGCTATTATGGAGCTGGGAACGAGGCCCCTGTGATGACGTGTGAGTGAAGGATTGTGTCCCTTTAAAAAAATGTTTGCGTAATTAAGAAAACTGTTTAGCTTGTCAAGGCTGACCGGGGGGCCACGTAGGGGACCCTCAGCAGGGCGGCCGCCTTAGTGCCACAGGAAGGCACTGGAGTCGGCCTTCTAGGCTCCCTGGGCGTGGGACCAGGGGGACTTCCGGCCGGCCACTTCCGGTAGTGGGAGGAGGGACAGGGGTACATATACTGTCCCCCGCCCACTGG
Source organism: Triturus cristatus (assembly GCF_964204655.1). Classification (NCBI taxonomy): domain Eukaryota; kingdom Metazoa; phylum Chordata; class Amphibia; order Caudata; family Salamandridae; genus Triturus; species Triturus cristatus. Next base: position 1,258,084,775 of record NC_140590.1, read on the forward strand.
GCAGTCTCTTGACCCACCATGTTGGCATATTTGTTATGCAAATAAACCTGCAGCAATTTTCTCCACTAACAAGGTGTCGTGTGGCTTATTGATGTATTTTGCTGCATGATAACTGACTACTGTTGCCGATATTGGCACTATGACTATTGACCAATGAGCCAGTGTTCAGACCAGTAACCAGATCACAGGAACAGTAGGACATCTTTGGTTGATGGCAGAGTCTACCAGTCCTTGGGTAAAGGTTACAGTGATGAAATCCTCTGTTCATGTGCTAAACCACTGTTCATGTGTTGATATTAAATGTTTAAATTGCTTGAGAATCATCGCATACTAAAACGTCAGAGGTATTGTTGGCACTTTGGCAACTGTTTGTCTATTTATTTGTGATATGTATTTGTAGACAATTAACTTTTATAAGCAATGAATAGTAGTAAAATTATAAAATATATATATAAAAAAGCATAAAATATTCTAATATGAAGATTATAAATAATACAAATATATATTTTTTATCAACTTTGGTGCACGACACTGATATTGGGGGTTTGTTTTGCAAATGAACCCTAGGAGGCCATACTAAAAAGCAATATAGGTCAGATCAGAGGCTCCTTTTTCAGTTTTACAGAGATGTATGTGCTTCTGGGTGCGTTGATAATATCAGCACACAGGGAAATAAGTCTTCTCTCACAAGGATGACACAAATCGCAGGCAGCAGCTGGTACTCTGGACTTTCTAGTGAGTTTTTAAGGTCTGCCCTCAGGCAACTATGCCACACTTATCTGATTGGGACACTGCACTAATAAGTGTAGGTTGGCAACGAGCCAGGATTGGTGTTAGGCGACTCACTATTTTTTTAATGCGCGTCCCTCTGCTGCTGGCAGGCTGGAAGGCATGATGGCTCTCTCCGCATGCAAGCGCCATGACACAGTAACGCTGCTGCAGGTAATGGCCTGGACTGGTCCCCCCAAGTGCCTCCTGGCAGGACAGCTTCCATGCTTCATTCGTTCAGCTTCCATGCTTCATTCCTTCACCTCTCACACTCAGCTCGTCTGGGAGGAGGTGGGGTCAGGTTTTGGGGAACATTAGCGGATTTGAGGTTGCAGCATCAGGTTCTCGTTTGTAGACTGTGGAGTGACCTGAGCGACCCAGGCCTCACTGCCCAGAGGCAACACACAGGCACTGGCTTGCAGTTGTGGAATGCAGGCACATGCACACTACTCCTTTTTATTATAAGGTCACCTGACATGTGACACCTGTGTAAGGATGGGTGTGTGGGTGAGTGACAACCCTCTAGGAGCGAGTGCTGTCCTGTGACGGGTCTTTATGGACACTACATTCATGAAGCCCCCCTCCCCTCCTTCTAATGACATCACTATGCTGCATTTAGTGCATTATCCTTCTAAGGTTGAAAAAATAAGCACCCTACGGTTTGGTTACAAGAACGCCTCTTCTTTCAAGTACAAAGGCTGAGGAAGATTTACATTGCTTCTAGTGAAAAGTAAATGGATAAACAATGGGCTGTCTTTAGGTCTCGCTCGAGAGAGCGCATGCGCTGTCGCTTGCAAGATTTTTTTTCTTTCAGGGGACTTCGATCCTCCCCATTGCTTACCACTGGTTGTCTTCATTGTCACTCTTTTCCTTGCTTATCTTTGTTCAGCATGTGGCGGCTTCATGTCCCGCCCCAGGAGCACAGTCGAAGTACTGTTTTCATTGTTAGTGTTCTTCATCTACTTGCGCTTCAGTATCTGCTTTTTTCTTTTGGTTGTAGGCAGATCTCTGCAAGAGTGCATGTGTTTGCAGGCCCCCCACCACTCCCGTCATGCTCCACATAGTTGCTTGGATATACCCCTTCCCTTTTTTTTTGCTTCTCCCGTCTCATCCCGTTTCTCGCCCCGTCTCACCAGCCCCTCTCCTGCGTTGTTGTGACATGCTCCCTCCCATGTTGTCATTTCATGTCCTCTCCTGTCCTGCCCAATTCCCAAATTGCTGCTTCTTGCCCCCACCTGCTTTGTTGCTTCTTACCCCCTCCAATCCCACCCCTCTCCTCCATTGTTGCTTCTTGCCCTCTCCCATCGGGCACCTTCTTGTGTTGTTGCTTCTTGCCCTTTCCCAGGCCAAACTCTCCCTCATTGTTACTTCTCGCCCCCTCCTGTTTGTTGCTTCTTGCCCTCTTCCATTCCACAACACTCCCTCATTGGTGCTTCTTGCCCCATCCCTCACACTACAGCATTTTTGCATTTTCCCCATCTCACCGACCACCCTCTCCTGCGTTGTTGCTTCTTGCCACCCTCCTGCATTGTTGATTCTTACCTCTTCCTGCCCTGCCTCCTTCCCTGTTGCTTCTTGCCCCCTTTCCGCACTCTTGCTTTGTGCCCCACCTCCTGTGTTGCTTCCTGTCTGGTCTCTCCCTGCCCTGCCTGCATTGTTGTTTTTTGCCCTCTTAAGCCCCAACCTCATTGATGCTTCTTGCCCCACCTGTTGTTGCTGTTTCATGGCCCCTCTCATCCGGCTCCCCTACACGTTTCTTCTTGCCTCCTCATGCGTTGCTGCTTTGAACCCAGTCCCCTTCTGCCCACTACTGCATTGATACTTCTGGTCCACTCCCGCCCCCCTCCCTCGTTGTTGCTTCTAGCCCCTTCTCGTCCCACCACCCTCCCACATTGTTGCTTCTTGATCCGTCTTACACCCACGTTGTCGCTGTAGTGACTGGCTGGTCACTGTTCTACTGTTCCTAATTGTTGGTTTGTACCAGCCACTCTCCCACGGCTGGCTTACACTAACACCCCACACACCCATCCATCAAAGGTGTCACAGGACATGTGACCCTGCTAATAAAAGGGTCTGGGCACACATGCCCTGCTGGGCTAGTTCCACAATCTAACTCCTCGTGTCTGTGTGTTCATTCGTAGTGCATGGGAGTTTAGGGCTCCATCACTTTACAGTCGTTTCTTGCCACCTTCTGTCCTGCCTTGTTGCTTCTTAACCCTCCCACATTATTTTTTGATGCCCCCTCAGCCCTTCACCCTTCTCACATCGTTGCTTGCCCCTTAACCTCCCACCATAAAACATGCTGACACAGCCAGCGCTTGCCGCCTCGCAGCGCTTTCTTTTTCTCTTTCTTTAAGCATGCTGCAGAGCAGCTCCTCTGCTGTAAAAACATAGCTAAAAGGCATTGACAATAGGTATCGCATTAGCAAGAGCTATTGGCTTTACAAATTCTTGTTTTATTATGGCTACGCCAAGAGTTACACAAAACTATCCGCCCACAAGAAAATATCGATTCATAAATAAAAAAGAAGACCGTGATATTATGAAAGGTGAATTCCAAGTGTTAGAACACACTACACGCGTGATTTTTTAAGGTCTCGTCTGAGCCAGCGCTTTAGCGCTGCTCTGGAGAGAGTTTTAGTAAGCGGGATTTGGAAGTCAAACTAGTGCTTCTTGCAGGCCTCCAGCTACAGTGCATGTGCGCCGGGCGCGCGCACCATTTGTCAGCCTGCATGATTACTTTCGCGGCCACTTTGATGTTCTCAGTGAGCCGCGGGGCCACTGAGAACATCAAAGTGGCCGCGAAAGTGCACACCATATGCTCTGCTTGCATCTCCCTCCTCCCTTAAAGCATACAAAACGTGGCCAGGTAAGTATGACTTCGGCGCGATGGTGTGCTTTTTAGGTCTCGCCTGAGCCAGCGCTTTAGCGCTGCTCTCGCGAGAGCTTTAGTAAACGGGGGGATTTGGAAGTGCAAACTAGTGCTTCCAGGCCTCCAAATACAGTGCATGTGCGCAGGGTGCGCGCACCATTTGGCAGCCTGCATGATCATTTCGCGGCTACTTTGATGTTCACAGTGAGCCGCGCGGCCACTGAGAACATCAAAGCGGCCGCGAAAGTGCTCACCATGTTTCCCTTTGTGATCGACTTAAACTTTACCCACCCTCCTATCTGTGCTTCGTTCCCTCCCATGTCGACTTCACTCACAGTTCCTTTTGGTCATTCCTCATATCACTTCCACAAACCACTTATGTGGGTTTTGAAGCTTAGACCACCCTTCATGAGCACCTCAGCAACCTACAAACGATGATGTCCGTACCAATAGTTCGCGCAAAAGCAGCTGCCCAAGGTTAGCCGATTTGCACAAATAAACTGTACATGGAACAATTAAACTAAACAAAGACACGGAGGAAGCAGCATATTAATGTTTTTATTTCAGTACGCTGCAATGATAAAGCATATGTTCATTTGTAAAAATATTTTTCGAATGACTATCAGTTTACAAGTATTGCAGATTGTTTTCACAGTTAGTTTTGTGGCCATCGATACATTGAACATTCATTTAAGCACACAAAACAAAATAGTGGGAAAGATAAGCTTAGAGATATACCCCGCGCCCAAAACACTGCTGTAGAAAAATTAAAATGCGTTTCCTTATCAACTGTGTCAAATTCTGTGGATGTACAATACTTAAGGGATATACTCCATCATGACGACGCCCTTGCCCTAAGTCAGCACTTGGAAATACTAAGCCCACTTGTAAAATATCCTGGTTCTGCAAATCCGACATGCCATTGCCCAAATAAATCCTCATGCAAACAGGACTCTGCACTATCGTCCACACATCCTGAACGTGACCCTGCAACACACAGATATTATGGGTTAAAGTAACCTTTTCCTTCATTTAGCTGGTAGTTGTGCAATATACAGGGTGCCCGGCTTGTGCCACCATGCATGCTCTTGGAGCCTGATAGCACTGCTTGTCCTTATAATAATAAAAAAACAAGCATTGGCATAGCCAATAGGTCTCACCTTTGGGCCCTTATAAGTGTTTAACCATGCAACAGTTAATATCGTTGCACCAAGGATATTGTGCTGCATAACTAAATACTTATAAGGTCCCAAAAGCGAGACCTATTGGCTATGTCAATGCTTGTTAGGTCTCGCCTGAGACAGCGCTTTAGCGCTGCTCTGGCGAGACTTATAGTAAGCGAGTTTTGGAAGTGCAAACAGTGGCTTTTCAGGCCTCCAAATACAGTGCATGTGCGTCGGCCGGGCGTGCGCACCATTTGGAGGCCTGAAAGCACTCGTTTGCTTTCACTTTCGCGGGCCGCACGGCAGTAAAGATCGGCAGTAAAGATTGCAATCTCTTTGTTCCCAGCATCAGTGAGTTCCGAGGACTGCAGAGGAGATGCAAATCTTTGTGACACATAGCAGCGGTGATGCATTGGTTCTGTTTAAGCCACACTTTTCTCTTTCTGTACACAGGTGAATAACGTACAGACAGAACCCCCTCCCCCTTTCACACCACCAGATTCTCAAAGTGCAGCGCACAACCTGTATCTCGCTGTGATTGGGCTCTGCTCAGCAGTGGATGGGGTGCCCCCACCCCCATCTCCCGCCCCCCCTCCTTAATCCGCAAGCCTCTGACCCCAACTCTCACCAGAGCCCCTCCGCTTCTGGTCCATGTACTTGTTGTTGAAAAACATGTAATGTGCGCTGCCCACCGACACACACATCGTGTGAAAAGAAAGAAACATGCAAAGACGACAGACCCGCTCTGTTACAAATACACACGTTTATTATACGCACACAGCCATTGTGCCTCACGCACGTTCGTACCCATGTGGCCTCTCCCCACTCTCCCGTCGACACAGACAGCGCCTCACAGAGCAGCACACCGCACAAAACGGCCCCAAGCCAGGGAGGCGCTAAACGGAAACAACTATGTATATGAAATATACCTATATAATATGTTCATGCAGCCTTATAAACATACAGACATCTATTTTATGGACAAACTAGCTGCATAGATAGATACTTATGTATGGAAATAGACCAACCAACCAAGAAAGAGAAAGGCGCATCCACCGACCCTACAGCCGACTCTTCCAGAGGCAGCCGCCCAGACGACAGGCACACAGGACCGACAGACAGGCAGGCAGGCGGATAGACAGAGAGATAAAGTATTACTGTGCCAGCGCGGGCACACCACTCGCAGGACGCTGTTTATATAATTTATATTGCGCTTATCTCCCTGTGCGTGTTTGCCGCCCCACCACCCCTCCCAGATCGCTGTTTTTTTTACATTCAGCACATGCACATCACTCACGAGACGCTGGGAATGTGCACGTCTGATTTGAGTTTGCTGTTATTATGGGGACGAGATGGAGGCTTGGCGCTAGGGCTTCTCCGGTGCTATCGCTGCTCCTATGTCTCCCTTCACCAACAGAGGTATCCTTTGCCCTCCATACCCTCTCTCTGAGGGCACTGCTGCTGAGCACACATCGGGAGCAGGGCTGGCGTCTCTCCCGGCCTTGCCCAGCAGCATCTAGCTACCAACGGCCGCCTTGGGCGCCTCCCCCCGCACACAGTCCATGGTGCTCAAGTACACCCCTGGTAAGAAATATACAAGGGCTTCCTTTCTCCTAAGGCTCAGTGTCTTGCCGTGAACGTACAGAGCAGAGTCCCTGCTCTGATTAGTGTTTCTTGTTCTGTGGTGGCGCCGCATTGTTCAGCCTCCACATCGAGCCCCTTAAGACCCTAGCCATGAATAACAGATTCAAAGTTCACCAGCACCACGCACGCTAAGGGTTTTGATTTACGTTTTTTATTGTACTTGTTTTTTATGTTCTTTTGTTTATCGGAACTGCTGAGCCGACTTTGAGCCTAGCCCTTTTTGGGGGGTTTGCTTTGAGGCGGTTGCAGCTAATAGCAGATGGGATGGCCTGCAGACATCTGCGTTTAGTTTGTTTGCAATGCCTTTTCCATGGCTGACCCGTACGCGACAATATGCGCACCTTTAAACATTCAAGTCAGCGGTGTAGCTGCTAAAGGGGGCATGGTGCTGTGCCCTTAACGTGAGGAACGACTGCTGCCCGGGCTCTACGACTAGTTTACTTTTATACGTTGAACACTGTTGGAGCTGCCCAATGCCGGTAGATTACTGAGGGGTGTGCATCTATACTATTTCAATTACCATGCTTATATTAAGTTCTCTTCGTGTGACTGTCAGTGAGGGAGCGTGTGCGTCCTATCGACATACATTTCTTGATGTAATATTGTAGTCGAGTAGCGTGTTGTAACACAACACATTAGGGATGGTGAAGTTATGCGTACTGTTATAGTTGTATGTGATTATTATAAGTCTGTGTGACGTTACTGTGCGCTATGTATTGGCACTCACTAGTTTAAGCTAAACGTTTACCTTTTACAATGTAATGCAGTAGTGTTGCTCCAAGTAGGGAGTATGCATACAGTGTTTTTGGTTGAGCCTAGAGTCAGATTTTCCCTGACACGTCATATAAACTTGTGGGCATCAGGGGCGTTCTTGAGTTGTGTGTAACACCCCACCCCTGTATCGCAACCCCCTCATTCTCTCAGCTACGTGCATTCAAGCCCAGTGTCTGGTGTCACCATTAACCACTCTCCACAGCATGAAGGCCCAGATACACTCCTGCCATTCAGGAAAGCCTGACTCATGGCTGCTTGCCCCAGCCCTGACGGCTTGTCGGACGTGATAAGCTGGCAAGAAATCTCTCTACCGCATGCCAGCCGAGCTCAAACATTTTAAAAGCGCTTGGGGAAGGCGTGCACCAAGAGAGGTGGTGCGTGCTTACTTCCCACTCCTACGTTATACCAATGTGACTCCTCAAATCTCTGTTACCAGCTCTGATGACTCTGACTTTTATCCTTCTGAGGTCAAGCAGTGAAAACCATTGAATTAATCAATTGCATCACTTATTGAAGGCTCGAAAGAACTCACAAAGCGTACCCCTGGCTCCACCTCTTAACAAACTTCGACCCTGGGCGGGCAGCTCGCTATCTCCCGGCATGGATTAAAAAAGTTTAGGTCTGCTGCAGAAGCTGGGCGTTGAGTTCCCGTCGGCTTCACCTCCTCTCTCTTTGAATTGTTCCTAGCCAGTTGTGGCAGACTGCCAAAGATGTGACTTAAATGTTCCACTCTGCCTTAACTTACTGACAGTACACAATAGATTGAATATTAGCCTTGGCCCAGTTACAGGTGTATTCTTCAGTTCATTTTCTACCAGGTCTCACACAACACACAGTGAATCTTCAGTAAGCATAAGTGTGTCGATATGAAGTATCTTTCAGACCTTTATAACTGATGCATGATGTCTAATGCTTGTGGATGTCTGATGCTTGTGGATGTTTGATTCCTGATGTCTGATGCTTGTGGATGTCTCATGCTTGTGGCTGTCTGATGCCTGATGTCTGATGCCTGTGGATGTCTGACGCATGATGTCTGACACCTGATGTCTGACACCTGATGTCTGACGCATGATGTCTGATGCATGATGTCTGATGCCTGATGTCTGATGTCTGATGTCTGATGCCTGATGTCTGATGCCTGATGTCTGATGCTTGTGGATGTCTCATGCATGATGTCTGATGCCTGATGCATGATGCCTGATGCCTGATGCTTGTGGATGTCTGATGCTTGTGGATGTCTGATGCCTGATGTCTGATGCCTGATGCCTGATGTCTAATGTCTGATGCTTGTAGATGTCTGATACTTGTGGATGTCTGATGCCTGATGTCTGATGCCTGATGTCTTATGCCTGATGTCTGATGTGTGATACCTGATGTCTGATTCCTGATGTCTGATGCTTGTGGATGTCTGATGCCTGATGTTTGATGCTTGTGGATGTCTGATGCCTGATGACTGATGTCTGATGCTTGTGGATGTCTGATGCCTGATGTCTCATGACTGATGTCTGATGCTTGTGGATGTCTTATGCCTGATGTCTGATGCTTGTGGATGTCTGATGCCTGATGTTTGATGCTTGTGGATGTCTGATGCCTGATGACTGATGCCTGATGCTTGTGGATGTCTGATTCCTGATGCCTGATGCCTGATGCTTGTGGGTGTCTGATGCCTGATGACTGATGTCTGATGCTTGTGGATGTCTGATGCCTGATGTCTCATGACTGATGTCTGATGCTTGTGGATGTCTTATGCCTGATGTCTGATGCTTGTGGATGTCTGATGCCTGATGCTTGTGAATAAATTAAAGGCATTGTCATTTACAATACCAATAGCTCCAAATCTCGCAGTTGCGAGACCTATTGCATTGCAAATGCTTGTTTTTGGCTTGTAGCCAAAGGAAAGAGTTAGGAGGGATAGGTTAATTGCACATGATCTTTAACAGACCCGGGGACTTTTATAAAATAGTGACGGCCTAAGTAGGGTGACCAGACGTCCCCGTTTTCCCAGGACGGTCCCCGTTTTTGGAGAAGTGTCCCCGTGTCCCGACACTTTTCTCCAAGTGACTCAAATGTCCCTGTTTTCCAACAGTGTCCAGGTTAAACATAGAAATGTCCCTGTTTTTCATTGTTCCGGCTGAGCATGCGCGCGCGTGCTCTCTTTGCACTGTTTACGGCATGTGTCGTCACTGAGGTGAGCGCTGTAGCAAGAAGGGAAATCCTTTGAAGAGAGACATTTTACACGCAGCGCCACCTACGTCATCGTGCCAGCCAAAGTTTCTACTTTGGATAAAACAATATTTCTTCGTCCTGTAGCTTGTATTCATAGCCGTACAAACATTTCAGTAGCCCTTATGCATACCGTGCAAGGATTAATGCATTGCTCATTGCATGTTTTATTCATAACCAATTGATGCATGCTCTGTGTTCTCCATATCAAAGCTATGACTTGACCTTCTGACTGACCTTTCAGATCACGGCAAACGGTTTAGCTGGAAAGGACTTAAAGGAGCAGGGTTAACGCCTGTGGAAGAGGCAAGCAGCGCTGCACGAGCTTTTTGCTCAGGTCTTCACACTATTGCACTATGAGATGATACCAATGGCTAGAGTGCACTATACATACCCCAGTAAGGTAACATGACATCCCAGCAGTGACCACGCAAATGTGGGAGGACTGTGTGGTCGGCCAGCCTTTGCCACCCTTAAGACCCTAAGGCAGTAATACCTGGAGAGAAGTGTTATTTTTTTACATTGGTCCATGGCTGCCATTTGGCAATTTAGCATTCCGCAGTTTACCTCCCATGCTTTTCTCTCATGAGCAACTAAGCAACATTGGTGAGTTGTACTTTACGTGGTGCTGACGCGCAGCTATAGAAACGGGCATTGATAAAGCTAGTAAATCTGGCATTTGCTAGCCTGTGATGTTTTATTGATTTTTGGCAAATATATGCTTTAGTCCTTAAAAGTGTAAATGTAATCAAAAGTACTAATGCTGCTGTGTAAAGGAGAGGGGTGCCAATAAAAGACCGCGGATTTGTTGTCTGTAATGCTTCATCTCGGTCTGTGGAGGGAGCTGTCATTGTAGTCCCTTTTCTATGTCTATGACAGCTGTCAAATAGTCCTACTTTTATGTCGATGGTTACTGCAAACCGTAGTCCTACTTCTCTGTCTATGACCTGTCCCCGTTTTTTGTTTTGAGAATCTGGTCACCCTAGGCCTAAGGGAAACCGAAACTAACAGTCTGACAAAAAATCATGTGGTTTCCAGTAAAAGCACTTCGTAGTTCACGCCAGCACACGCACAGAGCTGGAATGTAATGAGAGACAAAAGAATCACCCAACCCTTGAACTGAAGGAGGAAGACGCGGAATAAAGGGCGCTCGGCCTCTTCTGTTAGGCCTGTCAGTTTACAGAGGGGAAATGTACAGCCTCTCGTTCATGTTTTGAGCTTCTGTCTTAAAAGGACAGGATCTGGTGTTTGAATAACAATTTTTGTGCAAGCCTCTGCATTCTTTTCTGTCATGCTATCATCACTCTTTGTCTTCACAAATCGTTTAGAAGCACATCATTCTGAAAGACTTTATTTTTGCGTTTGCTAATTCAGGAATGCATTTAATAGGACTGTGAAGGTTACATTCTGGCTGAGTTAACGGCACGGGGACGGAGCTATTTATTGCAACTTTTACGTCACCAAGACAAGACTAGCATGTGTGCAAATTCAGGACACATAGCTGCCAAGGTTTCAGCTTGCTATGTGTGACATTTTCATAATTTTAGTTTAATTATGAGTGACATTTAATGACTACGAGTGACACTTTCTCGCGCGCAAAATCAAGCAATGAAAATGAGGGAAATAGGTATAGGCTGAATAAATAAGACTTTACGCAAATGAGTTCAGCGTCTTGTTAACAAAACTGTAAATATCACAAAAGTGGTATAGAGTAGAGTGGTGTAGAGTGGAGTGGTATAGAGTACAGTAGAGTGGCGTAGAGTGGCATGGAAAGATGTGGAGAGGTATAGAGTAGTGTGGCGTGGAGAGGCATGGAGTGAAGGGGCATGGAGTAGAGTTGTGTAGAGTAGAGTGCCATAGAGTGGAGTAGAGTGGCATAGATTATGGTGGGGTGACATTCAGTAAAGTGGAGTGGCATAGAGTGGGTAAGGTTAGAATGGCATAGAGTAGTGTGGAGTGGGTTTGAGAGGAGTGGTGTAGAATAGAGTGATGTGGAGCGGAGTGGAGAGTTGTAGAGTTGAGTGGCGTAGACTGGAGGAGAGTAGAGTGGAGCGGAGTGGTGTTGAGTAGTGTAGAGTAGAGGGGAGTGGCATGACATGGAGTAAAGTGACATTGAGTGGAGTGGAGTAGAGTGGTGTAGAGTAGAGTGAAGAGGAGAGGCATACAGTGGAGTTATGTAGAGTAAAGTGGCATAGTGTGGGGTGGAGTGTCTTGGAGTGGAGTGTCTTGGAGTAGAGTGACATGAAGTGGAGTAGAGTGGCATAGAGTATAGTGGAGTGACATAGAGTAGGTGGATTGGCGTAGAGTGGAGTGGAGTAAAGTAGAGTGGCTAAGAGGTGCGTGGAGTGGGATAGATTAGAGTGATGTAGAGTGGAGTGGTGTAGAGTTATTTGGCGTAGATAGAATAGAGTGGAGTGGTGCGCAGTAGAGAAGAGTAGAGTTGTGTAGAGTAGATGGGAGTATGTGGAGTAGAGTGACATAGACTAGAGGAGAGTGGCATAAAGTAGAATGATGTGGCATAGAGTGGAGTGGAGTGGTGTAAAACAAAGTGAAGTGAAGTGGAGAGGCATAGAGTAGAGTGGTGTAGAGTAGAGCGAAGTGGAGTGGCACAGAAAAGAGTGGCGCACAGTAGAATGGCATAGAGTAGAGTTGAGTCGATTGGCATACAGTATGGTGTAGTGGAGTAGAGTAGTGTAGAGTGGAGCAGCATAGAGTGGCTTGACATGAGGTAGAGTAGAGTGGCATAGAGTAGAGCGGCATAGAGTAGAGTTGGGTAGAGTAGAGTGAATTAGCATACAATAGAGTTGAGTGGCGTATAGTAGAGTGCTGTATAGAACAGGGAGTAGAGTAGTATAGAGTAGAGTTGCATAGAATAGAGTAGAGTGACATAGTTTGGAGTGGGGTAGAGTGAAGTATCATAGGAAAGGGGACATAGAAGAGAGTAGAGTGGTGTAGAGTGGAGTGGCGTAAAATAGAGTGAGGTAGAGTTGAGTGAAGTGCCATTAAGTACAGTGTAGTGAACTGGCACTGATTGGAGTGGACTGGCATAGAGTGGAGTGGCATAGTGAGGCATAGAGTAGAGTGGCATACAGTGTAGTGGCATAGAGTACAGTGGTGTACAGTGGAGTGGAGTGGAGTGAAGTAGCATAGAGGGGCATAGAGTAGAGTAGAGTGGAGTATAGTACAGTGGTGTAGATTAGAATGATGTAGAGAGGCATGGAGTGTTGTAGAGTAAAGGTTATTTTATCACTTGCTACACGTTAAGTACTATTCACACATTTGTAAGCCAAATACACGCTATAAAACACCCAGGCAGCTTAATACTAGCAACTCGAGCACATTGTTACTTCTTTCATTAAGGGGGAGATGCGAATGCTGGAGATGTCACCACTACAGGTAAGGCTACTAGAGGCTAGAATGGCAAGAAAAGCAATATCTCAGGCAAGAAAATGTAGATGGCCTCCAAACAGAAGAGAGAAAGACCCAGGCCCTGTAGAGAATGCATTTTGAGCACGACGGGCAACACCAGGTATAGCCTGTGTTATGTGCATTGGTTACCATAACAGGGGAGTTTCATTGGTTTTACGCATTTGTCCAAACCACAACTCACTTTTTAATTCTGTGTTTTTTTAGTGAATGTGCGTAGAAAGGGAGGATAAATAATGGTAAAGTCTGCATTATGGTATTAACTAGGTGCGTGCAAAGGTAGTTGCAGGGTTTACTGCACTGCATTTTTATACTTCAATGCTTTGCACATTGCAAAGCTGCCAATGTTTTTAAGGAAAAAAACACATGGAAAGCTGCAAAGGGACCATTGAGCTTATTTATGAGACTTTGACGTAGGGCAGCGCAGCAAGAAACCTTGCTGCGCTGCTGTACGCCAAAGTGAAAGGACGGGAATGCACTGTAGATAAGCAATACGGTGGAGTAGCGTAGCATGAAGTGGCTTAGAGTAGAATGGCTGAGTGGAGTGGTATAGAGTAGATTTGGTAGAGAAGAGTGGAATCGAGTGAAGTGGTGTGGAGTTTAGTGGCATATTGTGGTGCAGACTGGATTGGAGTGGTGTAGTCGTAGAGTGGTGTAGAGTGGAGTGGCGTAGAGTACAGTGACAATGGGCCTGATTCACAAAACTAACTTAAGACAAAATCCTAAACTTACTAGCATTTGGTATTCACAGAAGGCACTTACTCATTTTGGCATTCACAGAAGGCACTTACTCATTTTAGTATTCCTAGAAGGCACTTACTCATTTTGGTATTCACATAAGGCACTTACTCATTGATGAGTAAGTGCCTTCTGTGAATACCAAAATGAGTAAGTGCACTTACTCATTTTGGTATTCACAGAAGGCACTTACTCATCAATGAGTAAGTGCCTTCTGTGAATACCAAAATGAGTAAGTGCCTTCTGTGAATACCCAAATGAGTAAATGATAGTAATTTTAGGATTTTGTCTTAAGTTAGTTCTGTGAATCGGGCCCAATGTGTGACTCAGAGTATAGTGGCATGGAGTTGCGAGGAATGGAGTGGAGTAGAGTGGGGTAGAGTGAAGAAGAATAGCATAGAGTACAGTATAGTGGTGTAGAGTGGAGTGTCTTGGAGGGGAGTGGCATGGAGTGGCATGGAGTGGAGAAGAGTGACATAAGGTGGCATAGAGTAGACATGTTTTTGTGAATCTGGGGCAGCGTAAAATTACATGGGTGTTGCGTGGTAAAACCCACCGCAATGCCCATGGAATGCCTCCCATGCGCAGAGTAAGGGATGCAGTGATTTGCGCTTCATTGCCTCACTCATGATTTATGAGCCCACTCTAAGTCACGCAGAGTGGCTTTGCATGGCTTCATAAATCGGATTGCGAGGCTTGCATCACGCATGCACCACTTTACGTGGTGCAAAAGTGACGCAGGGCTCCTATAAATAACCCCCATGCGTGGCAGCATTAACGTTTCGGCACATGAGCAGGAGCCTGCTGCAGGCCATCTGCATGCAGCGTTCCACCCGTTCCACAAAGCAGGAAGCACAGCAGGGAAAGCGAAATGTGAACTCTCTCAGCTGAAAACACTCCAGCTAACTTGTATTTATTCTGCCTAAAAGATTCATCATGTAAATATCAGCTGCCCTCACTTTCTTTTTCAGCCTCTTTATTTAATTTCTCGTTATCTATTGCATCAAATTATTACAATACATTACAAGATATATCATTACATAAAACGCTTATTAGGTGTCACAATATAATATATATGCAATAACATAAGTTAAACACACGCAAACTCCCCACATCCACTTCAATCCTTCTCATGCACGCCATACATTCATACTCATACATTCTGTCGGCAACTCTACCTTGTCCAGGACCTATTTACCCAACATACTTTGGGGCAGATTTACAAGCCCCATACGCCACATTTGCGCCGCCATTGCGTCACTTTTGTGACGCAGCGGCGGCTCAAAGCCAGCGCCATGCTGCAGGGTATCTACAACGTGACTGTGTCACGTTGTAAAGCCCTGCACCACATGTGGGCGTTCCGGCGCAGGAACGCCTCCGATAAGTGGCTGAGTGAAATCTACAAGATTTCACTCAGTCACTTTTACAGCAATGCTGCGTCAAAACCCTGCGCCTGCCTGAAGCAGGCGTAAGGATTGACGTAGCATGTTAGGAATAGGGGCACCTGCGCCTTGCTGGAGTTGCGTCGCGCTTTCGACGCAACTCCAGCAATGCGCCGCCTTCCCGCCGGGGATGCCACACGCATCTGCCTATCCGTGCGCCACAGTGCGCCGCATTGTAAATGTGGCGCATCAGTGGTGGCACACGGGTGGGCAGATGCGTCGCAACTCTTCTGGCGCATCCCTGCTGATTAGCAGAGATGCGCCAGAAGTTGTAAATCTGCTCCCACCTTTCTTCTGCAAACGTTGCGTCATCATAGACAGGGGAACTTCACACAAAGCGAAGTATGTACCTCGTTGGCTGATGGACATAGCGTTAAAATGAAAAACTCGACTGTAAGTACGAAAAATATCAGATCTTGGGAATAGTTGTTTTAATTTGCCCACTGCCCGTTCATCTTCGTGGCCCCCCATCCACTCTTTATGGCCGTCCCAGAGTCTCCTAGAGCCGGGCTCTGGCCTGTGTGAAACCTTAGGAGCAGGGGGCAGACTCCAATGCGCACCCCTCTCCAGGGCGGGGCTCACGCAGGCGGGGCTCACCTCCGCGGATCCTGCCATACCTCAGACTGCGAAGGACGGACCATGGCGAAGTACTTGATCCTGAGCGCCCTGAGGCAGCTGGGTGGGGACGACTTCCAGGAGTTTAAGCAGAGGCTGAGAGATGAAAATTCCGCGGACAGCAGCCAGAGGATCCCGTGGGGGCTGCTGGAGGGTGCTAGGTGTTTGGATGTGGCCACCCTCATCAACGACCGCTACACCGAGCAAGACGGGCTTCGACTCACCGCGAAGATCCTCACAGATATGGGTCTTAGGAACACCGTTGAGGAGCTCCAGGAGGCATGGGCAGAAGGTAGGGTGAGAGGAGGTGGGCAACCAGGGGAGAGCCCCTCATACTTGCCAACTTTCTAAAAGCGGACGAGGGTAAACTTTAAACAGGCTGATAAGTATAACACCGAAAATTATATCTCAGAACCTGTCCCCTGACAGTGACTATGCATCCCTCTGATACAGAGGGCATAATCACAAAGTTAATTGTTAGTAAAGTGCTGCCCTAAACTCTTCCCTGGGCTCTATCGCACTATGCCACATAAAAAGACTCCTTTACTCGCAGACCATATGTGATTTCTAGCTTTCCCTTTCCATTTTGTCCCTTTTCTTCCCTGTATCCCAGGGCCACCCAGAATGTGCCAGTTTCCAGGCTGCTTATTATTCCAACAACCTACATGGGCTCCGGGCTTCACTCTTGCTAGTAAAGTCCTCCCAGGCAGCGGCGTTATTTATATTTGCCTTGAATAGTAAGAACGTGGGAGACAAAGATTCAAGGGGAGAAAGGGGGCATTCAGATAGAAAGAGTATGTTAAAGAAAGAGATTGATCCAAAAAAGGTGGCCCTGCTTGGGTGGAAAGGGAGGAGATGGAAGACAGAATGGAATGGACGTTTCAAGAACGAGCATTGGCGAAGCCAATAGGTCTCGCCTATTAGGGATATGGGCTGTTTCAGTTTTTAGCCATGTTGTACACAAGAGTGCTTCTGCTGTACAGCATGCCTAAACGTTTAGAAAAATATGCAATGATGCAGGCAGCGCTGGCTGCTTCATAGCGCTTTTTTTTTTATCGCGGGAGGGTGCGATTGTAGGCATCACGGAGGGAGAGTGTGCTTGCCACACGATCGGTGTTGGAAACAAGCATTTACAATGCAATGGTCTCGGCATTGGTAAAGTTAGAGCTATTGGCATTGCTCATGACAATGCCGTTTCTTTAACCCCTTCGCTGCTGCGGACATTCCGCTGCAGCGCTGGGGGGGGCAGGGGGGCAGCGCGGTGGGCCTGTGCTCATGACGGAGCCGCTCCGTCATGAGCCACGGTTGAGCTGTGCTCATGACGGAACGGTTCCGTCATGACTCCGCCCATTTGCGTTGTCCCCCCGCACAGGCGGGGAAACAGCGCGGCGTAGGCGGAGCGGCCGCCAACGGTCGTGTCATGACGGAACCGTTTCGTCATGAGCACACGGCAACCGTGGCTCATGACGGAACGGTTCCGTCATGAGCGGGAAAGGGGTTAAATGTTTTAAAAACACAAACATAAACAAAAATAATGTCATGAGCAATGCCAATAGCTCTAACTTTACCAATGCCGAGACCATTGCATTGTAAATGCTTGTTTTTTTAAGGAGAAGGAATGCGCACTGACCTGAATGTGCCCCCATGGCGATTGGCGAAGGGAAGTACTTGCCTGCCTGGAAGGGTCCGGGGTGCTGCACTGCCCTCCGGGCCGCGCTCCGGTGCGCCAGGCTGCACCGGTCCGACAGCAGGTGCGGCGGGGGCGCGAAGTCCCGGCCATCCATGCCGCGTGGGGGGAGGTCCCGCGAGGGGCTCCAGGTAGACAGCAGCCCGGCACCGCGGCAGGGCGCTGGGGGAAGAGGAGCCCTAGGAGGGGAGAAATGTCCGGGCTCAGATGGATCCCTCGAGGATGTGCGGAGGGTCACACGGCGCTGCCTCGGCCTCTACCAGGCGGCCGGGCGGCTAAGGCGGGGTCCGGTCTCATCGTCTTTGAGCTGCAGTGGGGAAAGGAAGAGTAGTCAGCAGGGGGTACCACAGGGCCCAAAAGCACACACAGGGGCCCATCAACCACATCAGTCAACACACAGCTGCAAGGGGGCTAACCCGCTGTGAGCGCTCCACACACACATGACCGGTAGATTTTAGACACACGAGCATCAGCATGAGTAAATTGCAGAGTCGAGATTGTCTATAGGCTCTATCAAGCCGTAAAATGAGATTATACCCGCCTCTATTAAATATACGTCTCCGTACACACGCGCAGTGGGGCCGTACAGTGTTACACTGCACCTCAGCATTCATCCAGCACCCCGTACATGACGCTTGCGTACAGAACACTATGCACGTGCGCACACAGGCCTAAATGCACTATTCCTCGCGGTTCTTAGCACACAATGTGGCGTTCATCTAGGCCCTGGTGTCCCTGCACGTGCTGCGCTTTTGGCAGCTACGCCCATGCCACAGAAGTTGCATTTTTACTGTCTCGGCGCTATTTAACACACAACTTGACGTTTTTCCGGACCCGACACCCACCTTTGAAAAGTGAGACACGGGCACCCGCTGGTGAGCAGCGAGGGGGTGCGGGGCCTGGAGCTTAGCTACGTATCTCGTTCTACCCAGCTACACCCATTTCTACCCGTAAGGGTGCCGTTCTCGTGATTATTGTACCTATGCTTTTATATATCAACAGGCCCCCTACGGCTCTGTGTGCCTGGCTGAACATTTCAATATATCAAGCTGCAACTCTGGGAGCTGTTGATGTAGTGACGCGTCTACTGCTTATAAATGTATGCATACACCTGGTGCTTGTAGTACCAGAGGGAGAACCTATTCGCATGCATTCGTGTAATATATATGTAGTATATAATATATATATAGATATGTCATATACATATATATATATATTTATATGTATATAAGAACCGCTGTTTCGTCCTAGCCATTATTCCTTTCCACTGTATCTTGTTCACCAGCTGACACTCTCCCAAAAGCCCTGAAAAGTGCAAAAACGCCTGGGAATCACGGTATACAAGCGTCGTGCATAAACCGCTTCAGAAATTCATTTAGCTCTTTCTGTTAACAGAAACTTGCATAACCGCTGGCAGCCAGACAGAAAGACATGGCAAGGGAAAGACGAACGGACAAGCAAACACAGATGAGCAACATAGAAAGTCCTGTATAGAGACAGGAACACAGACAGAGCGAAACACGGGCAGTGAGGCAGGGACAGTCCTAAATAGATACCAAAGCATAGACAGACAGGGATGACAGGGATAGACAGAGACACTGACACAGAGCGAGACAAGGGCAGCGAGACAAGCTAAACAGATAAGCGCACAGACAGTGAGAGGCGCACATATAGGCAGAGACAAAAAAAACGAGACACTGCGAAAGACAGACAGCATAGGGACGTTTTTTTTTGGGGGGGGGGGTGGTCATTGCGCGAGACAGATAAACAGCTAAAGTCATAGAAAGCAGAGACCAATGGGCGAACACAGAAAGACGCAGGTACAAGCAGAGCTCTGCGCTACGTGGGGGGCGCGAGACCTCTGCGACCGGCCCCTCCTTGTGTATGACCAATATATACATACAAGTGTGGGGGCGAGTTTATATTTATATATATATGTATACACGTCAGTGTTTGTATACATAAATTTGTGTGCGTGTTTACACACATATGTCTGCGCGAATGTATAAACAAAGGGTCATGTGTGAGAGTGTATATATGTGTGTGTTGGCGAGTGTATTTATACATTCACGTGTTTGCGTCATTGTATATGAATGCCTCTACGTCTGTATATGTGAATGTGTTAGCTTCTACATATAAAGAGAGGGCGGGGCAATCTGCAATGTATGTGTTAAAATGTCTCCCTCAGATGCATGCGTACCGTGACATACAAGAGTGCCTGGGGTTGGTATGAATGTTTGACAAACGCATGTAAAAGTTACACTTGAAAATATTTGAGTGGAATGTAATGCCTCATAGAAACTCAAAGCCTAAACGGGAAAAATACGTATACCTCAATGTTGAGTTTAGACAATGTGTGCATCTCATTTAGGCGAACACAACACTAAGTGTGTGAATAATAAAAGTCCGTACATGTCAGTGACACCTGCATTACATCAACTCAATATGTAACTCGATAAAAGACACAGCGGTAACATTAGACATGATAGAGAAGTGTCAATCTATCTAAGTACCTACCTAGGTACCAATGGTCATGACCATACGTTCATTTATATATGTACCGAGCAAGTATTCTATGTATGATATATAGCATGTCACCCTCGATGTCCTGCTGCGGCTGTGTCCCCGGGAGCACCCTCACTCGATGCACACAGATACAGGGTTCACCGGTGTCCCTGCAACTCGAGGGCACCCTCCTCCGAGTCGGCCCGTGTCATTCTTTGCATTGTTACATTCTTATCGGAACACCTCTGGATCATGTTGCAGTCGCTTCGCCTCCCCCGTGCGCCCACAACACGGAGATGTTTTCCAGGCCGGGTCGCCGTACGCTTAAGTCTGTTTGGTGGTCACGCGAACAAGGGTCACCCGCGGATGAACAATTAGAGATGTTAGAACTAACCCAGACGTTGGATTACTACGTGCAGTTGACAGTATAACAGGGACACTGGTTAGACTATGTGTTGTAACCGTGCACCCGTGTGTGTGGTGTTCTAGTGTGAAATGTTCACAGATGAGCTGTTGCATCCGCAGAGGCAACCGAGAAGCGCCGTGCACACGTCTGTCGTGCAGCCCTCCCCCTTCACGCAATGTGGGCGTGGCGGTAAAGCCATCCCTTCTTGCGCCATATCGATTGTAACGTGACTATTTTAAATTAGCCGATGAGTCCCCCTTACTCATAAACACACACATCGTTCCGTTCGCTGTATAGGGGTGCACAACCCCGCGGTGCATACCCTCGAGCCGAAACACCGACTGCAGTCGTCCAACTGATACACACACTTCTGTTTTGGTAAAAATAAAGGAGCTCATTAAAGGAACTCAAAGGAGCTTATTTTCTTATTCAAATTGCGTGAAAATGTGAAATCTTCCATAAGCACCTCTACTCGCGCTCTCTTTGTGCCTTGAAACTAAATAAAACATAACGTGGTCGAACTGTTACCAATATTCATGCACACACCAGGGCAGCGACGGCTGCACCGATGTCAGAGATTTATTTTTTTGCAGAAATAATTATACACTAGTCAGAGACTTCCTCAATTAAGGCTGGTGGCTGTTTTTTTTTAAGTGACCTTTTTTCTGCAGGGTGAGAGCGTAACATAAAAACACCCGTGTGTTTAGACAACAATAACAACAGCAGTGTTTTCAGAGAAATCGTGGTTCAGTTGTCAATATTTGCTAAACACTTCTTGAATTTACAGAATACTCACAATTTGGAGGACTGAGGTTGTAAATTTAAGCTATAAAATTTAATTTATGTAATTATTTATTCAGGGCTGGCGATGAACTAGACGCGCATATTTTGTTGAAAAAAGATCTCGCTAAAGGCCGACGAATGCTCTCCATAGGCCGTGTTAAACTTGGTCAGTTGATGCACTTTCCCCTCCCCCTACCTCGGACAGCCCCCCCCCCCCCTTCCACTCCCCAGGCCAGAGCTCTGGGTAGATAAGGAAGGGGCGGAGCCTCCAGCATGGCGCTTATTCATGAATGTTCTGTGCTTGTTAGTAAAGTGCCACAACTCAGGACCGAGCATTCATGAATGTTCTGTGCTTGTTAGTAAAATGCCACAACTCAGGACCGAGCACCACCAGGCTGGCCTCCTCACACCACACAAATCCACAACAGACCTGTTAGCAAAGGATAGAGGGTCTTGGGAGACCCCCTGCAGTCCCTGCCCATCAGGGGAGCCCAGGGCTGCGGGAGGCGGGGCATTCACACTGGCCCTCTAATTGTTTCACTGACGACACCCCAGCCTCATGTCTGAGCTGTGAAGATGACGGCTTGAGTCCTGTGTGCCATGTGCCCCAAACACAAGCACTTGTGTGGGGCACTTTCTGCCCCCCACCCCCTCGAAACATAGGGATGCTGGCTGCAGCCCAGGACGTGGAAGTTTAAGCCAAAAATGTCTGCTCCCGAAAATAATCTAGGGAGCAGAGGGTGTTGGGTGCCCTGCCTTTAGGGGCTCCTGTTTGCACGGCGTCCCGAGCAGGCCAAGGGCTTCATAGCACTTCAGAGGCCGCTCACTGATGGGGGGGGGGCGGCCTGCAACCACACACTCCTCATTGATGGCGTGTTTGCTCGTATAGGCACGCTTACATCTCTCTTACACACACGCACGACCTTTACTGGACGTCTGTGTATTCACGTGCGAACCACACAGCATATCCTCAAATACATATAAAGTAAAAGTACAGATACTGCTGCAATGTGTTACAGCTCGAGATTACTTTCATGTAAAGAGTCCTCTAGAATGTGTTTTTATTTCTATAAACGACAGACGTGTTCACTTGCCGGCATAGTGTCGCTTCTAATTTTACTTTTTAGAAATTGAGCTTATAAAAAATGCTTCGTTCTGCAAATGGTGTGCACCGTCCTAGACATTTCCCTGATTGGAGTTGTCACATGTTGGCAAGACAACAATAATGTGCGTCCTCTTTGTGCCACGAAGCAGCAACTCAACTAATTGGGCAAACGGACATTATTCACGAGGGCGCTCCTTTTAGAATACCGTAGTGATGCAATGATGTTCATTTCGCGAATCCTGCCGTGTACATTAGATAAATTAGAACCGCACCAGAGGTGAGCAGGGTTGCACGCAGGGTCCGACATGTGGCAGCACATGGATTGCCCGAGAGCAGGGGGAGAGGACGAGCACACCACTGCCTTTCTCCGAGGCAGAGCAGAAATGCCTCGGAGAAACGCAGCGTCCTTTTCGGATTCGGGGGCGTGTTTGTCTTTTCTCTCCTCCAGCCATTGGCTGGAGGAGAGAATGAGACTTTCTGCAAAAAACACGCCCCCCGATCGGAAAAGGACGGGGCCTGATGGAGTGACGGGACCTCTTCTCCAGTGGCTGGCCAGCATTGAAGAGGCCAGCCAATGGAGAACAGGGGAGAGGAGGGGCGGGATCAAGCCCCTCTTCTCCAAGTCATTAAATCTCTCGACTTCCGGTTCTGCCTTCGGCAGACCGGATGGTCCCGAGACCTAAAAAGAAGCAGTATGACGCAGCCGGCGGAGTCTGCAGCAGTGATTTTTAGGTCTCTTGGAGAAGAGGGGCTTGATCCCGTGATTCCCAGGCGTTTGTGCACTTTTCAGGGCTTTTGGGAGAGTGTCAGCTGGTGAACAAGATACAGTGAAAAGGAATAATGGCTAGGACGAAACAGCGGTTCTTATATACATATAAATATATATATATGTATATGACATATCTATATATATATTATATATTACATATATATTACACGAATGCATGCAAATAGGTTCTCCCTCTGGTACTACAAGCACCAGGTGTATGCATACATTTATAAGCAGTAGACGCGTCACTACATCAACAGCTCCCAGAGTTACAGCTTGATATATTGAAATGTACAGCCAGGCACACAGAGCCGTAGGGGGCCTGTTGATATATAAAAGCATAGGTACAATAATCACGAGAACGGCACCCTTACGGGTAGAAACGGGTGTAGCTGGGTAGAACGAGATACGTAGCTAAGCTCCAGGCCCCGCACCCCCTCGCTGCTCACCAGCGGGTGCACGTGTCTCACTTTTCAAAGGTGGAGGCCGGGTCCGGAAAAACGCCACGTTGTGTGTTAAATAGCGCCGAGACAGTAAAAATGCAACTTCTGTGGCATGGGCGTAGCTGCCAAAAGCGCAGCACGTGCAGGGACACCAGGGCCTAGATGAACGCCACATTGTGTGCTAAGAACCGCGAGGAATAGTGCATTTAGGCCTGTGTGCGCACGTGCATAGTGTTCTGTACGCAAGCGTCGTGTACGGGGTGCTGGATGAATGCTGAGGTGCAGTGTCACACTGTACGGCCCCACTGCGCGTGTGTACGGAGACGTATATTTAATAGAGCCGGGTATAATCTCATTTTACGGCTTGATAGAGCCTATAGACAATCTCGACTCTGCAATTTACTCATGCTGATGCTCGTGTGTCTAAAATCTACCGGTCATGTGTGTGTGGAGCGCTCACAGCGGGTTAGCCCCCTTGCAGCTGTGTGTTGACTGATGTGGTTGATGGGCCCCTGTGTGTGCTTTTGGGCCCTGTGGTACCCCCTGCTGACTACTCTTCCTTTCCCCACTGCAGCTCAAAGACGATGAGACCGGACCCCGCCTTAGCCGCCCGGCCGCCTGGTAGAGGCCGAGGCAGCGCCGTGTGACCCTCCGCACATCCTCGAGGGATCCATCTGAGCCCGGACATTTCTCCCCTCCTAGGGCTCCTCTTCCCCCAGCGCCCTGCCGCGGTACTGGGCTGCTGTCTACCCGGAGCCCCTCGCGGGACCTCCCCCCACGCGGCATGGATGGCCGGGACTTCGCGCCCCTGCCCCACCTGCTGTCGGACCGGTGCAGCCTGGCGCACCGGAGCGCGGCCCGGAGGGCAGTGCAGCACCCCGAAACCTTCCAGGCGGGCAAGTACTTCCCTTCGCCAATCGCCATGGGGGCACATTCAGGTCAGTGCGCATTCCTTCTCCTTAAAAAAACAAGCATTTACAATGCAATGGTCTCGGCATTGGTAAAGTTAGAGCTATTGGCATTGCTCATGACATTATTTTTGTTTATGTTTGTGTTTTTAAAACATTTAAAGAAACGGCATTGTCATGAGCAATGCCAATAGCTCTAACTTTACCAATGCCGAGACCATTGCATTGTAAACGCTTGTTGTTTTTATGGCAGCTGGGTGGGGGCCAGGAATGACAAAGGAGGTGGGAGGGGCAAACAACGGGGAGGGATATGGGGCAAGCAACAGCAATGGGCGGGAGGAGAGGTCCGTTACTGAAAGTTTATTTTTTTATTTTTTTTAAAGCACTATGACATGGATAACGCTGGCCGCGTGACGGTGCTTGGGGTGGAAAACAGCAACACGAG
The DNA here is from genome assembly GCF_964204655.1 of Triturus cristatus. Lineage (NCBI taxonomy): Eukaryota > Metazoa > Chordata > Amphibia > Caudata > Salamandridae > Triturus > Triturus cristatus. The sequence goes on from NC_140590.1 coordinate 1,258,109,491, forward strand.
CAAGAACATGGACAACATAGACAGTTGGCGAGGGCACTCAACAACACGGAGGCGGGTGGGGGAAAGCGGCCACATGGAGAGCTGGAGGGGCAAGATACAACAAAAACAGTGGGTTAGGGCAAACAACAACACGAAAAGGAGGATGGGACAGGCGTGATGGTGCTTGGGGTGGCAAACAGTAACACGAGCAACAACATGGACAACATTGACAGTTGGCGAGGGCAGTCTACACCACGGAAGGGGGTGGGGAAAGCAGCCACTTGGAGGGCTGGTTGGGCAAGATACAACACAAACAGTGGGTTAAGGCAAGCAACAACACAAAAAGGAGGGTGGGACAGCCAACATCACGGAGAGGGGCTAGCAACAACACCAGCTGAATTTTGGACGATGGACCAGACATTGAGTGCATTTTGTTTGAGGGGGGGCAGTTTATGGGGGAGGGATTTTTGGCTGGAAAGAATGGGGCTAGGTTACCAGCTCTGTTCAGATTCGAGGCAGCCGGTTGCAGGAAAATAACATGAACAAGGCATCCCAAATTAAATGTTATAGAGCAAAAAACACAAAATGAAATGTGTCATCCCCCTTTACTGATTGCTGCCAACATTACCTAGTAAAATCATGGTATTCATTTTATCCACCTCTTACGGAAGGAGGTTCCATCTGCCCTCTGCAGTTCATACTTGTGACCTGCATTACTCACAGAAGTCTACTGCAGGCACTCAACCCAATGAGGTATCCCACTGCCTAAAAGTATCATGACCAACAGTTATCAAAATAATAAAAGGATAATTGCATGCTTACATTCAGATTCAGGATTTGTTTATTAAATCTATTCCCCGTTCCTAATATACGGTGTTTTATGGGTCACTGGTGTGTCGGTTTCGTTTAAGGTAAATATAGTCTGCCCACCTCTCCCTTCTGCCAGTGAATCAGATTTACAACAACTCCTCTTGATGCCAGGGCCACTGACAGAAAGTGGTAAGTTACCTCATTAGTTTGAAGCAGCCACTGTATTGTTATCATTGGGTCACGTAGTTAGATTCTTGAAGGGCTAACTCAGCCTTTTAACCTACTGAGGTTGATAAAATGAATCCTATGTATTTGTGTAACAGGAACATATTATTTCAGCACTTAGATATGTGAACTTTAAAGTGTTATGTTAAAGCATATATTAATTGTTAAACTGGTGTTATCAGGGCAGAAGTCAGGGGTACACATGGGTGGATAGTGTGAACTTATTTTTTCACAGATTTGACACCGTTGTACTTGCAAAGAAGTTGGGCACCAGTGAAATGTGCTCGATTTGCTCTGATGTAGTTTGACTACACTGGTACACTACACATTCATCGGAGCACGCACATTGTCTGCTTTCCATTCCGAACAGCATCTGCAGCAAGGGAAGGGTCTTATTTTAGATTAAAGCTGGAACCAACACAAAAGTGAATTTAAGGGGCCATCAGCTTTCCTTTTGTTCAAGTATGATTCTGTTTGGGAGCTATATGGAGCCCAACAGATAGATACCAATACAATGGAGGGGAAACAAAGGCACACAGCTTGTCATCACTTCACAAGCAATTAAGAGAAACTATGATTTGGACAAAAGTTTTTCACTTTATTCAATCCCTGTATATAAGAGATTTGCATGCACTGTAAGAATAAACCAAAACAGGGGGACTCAGGGCATTTTATAAGGTCCAGCATACATGCCTGGACAGATACAATAGAAAGGGTATGCAGTTCCTTAGAGGGTCAAAGGAAAGAGAGAGAGTATCTGTGTGCAGTCACCAGGACTCAAGGCAGTCCTTCAGCGATGGGATGGAAGAGGGGAATCCCTCCTATCGGAACTAGGGCCCTCACACACCCAGCCAGCTAGGAGTCATGCTTCATCATAGGGCCTGCTCCTCATCGGGTCGGCGCTGCAATACCCGACAGCCACCCTATGAGGGTCTCTTTGGCAGAGATCTTTTGTTCCTTGCCGTATGGTGCAGTGGGGGTGAGGGACCTAATGAGTGTAGATCTAGTGGAGTGAAAGTGAAAGGATAAAACAGGTTGGGAAGTCCAAAGGATAATTTTATTCTGGCTGGCTCCACACCTGATTAAAACTAGAGTGCCGACTATCTGGTGTAATGGTTCAGGATAAATGCGCTCTACTCTACAGGGTTGACATGTTTCTTGCCTAATAGTCAGGAGGATCTAGCGGCAATTCATCAGGACCTAAAGTGAAAAACTATCTACACACCATGGTGAATGGTTGACTAACCTACCTACCACGTTGTACATCTACAGGTAAGGTACCTACAGAAGCGGTGGACGACCTAGCAGCTACAGTAGCCCCGCCCCAACAGTTTCCGGCAGGCTTAGACACATGTGATTGCTGTGTCATGGAATCCGTATGTCGCAAATGATCGACCAACCCCTCGTTCTGTGACATACGGATTCCATGACACAGTAATCACAGGAGGGCCTAACACAACAAAAGGAAGAGATGTTGGCACACTCTGAACAAAGAGAAGCAAGCAAATGAGAATGACAATGAGGCCAACTAATGGTCAGAAATGGATGGGATTTAAGCCCCCTCTAAGTAAGCAAAATGTCTTGCAAGCGACTGCACTTAGGATATCTCTGGTAAGACCTAAAAATGGGAGAAAAGTAAAGCAGAAAGCGAGAATGACAAAGAGAGAAAGGGCAGTGGAGAGATGATTGCAGATGGTAAGAAATGAGAGAAGGTAGTAAGGTGAAGAACAAAAAGGAGATGGACAGAGAGAGAGAAGAGGAAGTGAGGAAGGAAGTAGATGCACTTTAGAAGGGAAGGAGCGCTAGCAGAGAACAACAGAGGGAGGGATGAAAGAAAGGAGGGGTGAGAGAAAGGAGTAGCTAGTCTTAAGAGAATGGGTGAGTGCAGAAGAAAGAAGGAATGAGGGAAATGATGGGTAACAAAAGGAATAGTAACTGGTGAAGTGAGTAGAAAGGTTAGAAGAGGACGTAGGAGACAGAAAATAGGGGTAAGGGAGAGAAAAGTTTGAAGGGAAAAATGGAGGTACAGGGGAAAAGGAAGGGCAGAGAATAGGAGGTAGGATATAAGGCAATACGAAGGGAAGTGAGACACCGAAAGACTGGAAAATTTGTAGAGAAACGAAAACATGGAAAGAGAGAGAACAAATCTGTTACTTATTCGAGCAAGGATATACTTTGACCTGAAGAAAGACTTGTTTCACTTTATTTGACTTGATACAAGGTTATCCATCGCTGACCCTCTCCTCATACCCAAACCCCCAACCGCCACATTGTCATTCTCTTTTCGAGCTTCATGACTGCCACAGGTTCATGGATGGGTCACAAAGCCCGCCAGGAGCAAGCCGAGGCTGACTCATGCTTTTTGCGTGGTATCTATGAAAAGGCAGCAAACACAAGTAGACGGCCACTGGTACGTTGCATGTATTTGTGTAATACACAGCAGTGTAGAACTTCGTAATCGCTCTTGGCTAGTCACTCCTCTATTCATCTTATTTTATTTCTCATATTACGTGTTGGCTTCACGTTACAGATATGTTGGTAAATTTCTGGTCAGTCAGTAACAGGAGGAGGGAGACCTTGAGTTAAAAGGCGCCTGAATAGCTCTGAAGGTTCGCAGTCTGTCGCAGCTTGGTGGCCTGAGGTCTGTGTGTTCCTGTACACAGGCACTTGGTCTGGAGTGGGAGATTGTACTTAAAAAGAATACCTCAAGGGTCACATTTGGTTAGAACACTGATTGCCAGTTACCTTCTTGGTCCAGTTGCTACATAATGCACTCTGCCAATGTCAAACCCACACACTTCAGTGCCCTGTGCCACCTACCCCTGAATCCAGTCAGAATTGCAGTGCTGAGGGACACAGAACGCAGAGGCCTACTGCGCCGGAGGGGACTTTGTCAAATCCTGGCAGGCCCTTGTCTTAAAGATTCTGGTATGGAAGGAGCAGAACCAGTCCTAGGCCAGATATAGCCTAAAACCTATCATCACGTAGCCACCAGTTTAACGAAAGAAAATTGGAAGATTTCGGTCTCATGTCAAGTGAATGAAATGCAGCGGTCTGTGTTCCCACCACTACATGGTTGTCATAAGCATCTACTTGTAACTTGTAGTGTTTTGTCTTTTGATTTAAGAAAACCCACAAATGTTTGGCCTTCGAGAGAGTTCATAGCGATTGCACACCCTCTGATACGGTGTCTCAAGTCTGCTAAGAGGAAACATAAAGATGCAGAATTTTCCAAGTTTTACATTACTTTCATATAATATATTGCACAAGAGTTCATCATGTTCAAATGTAAAATCATGTGCAATGATTTTGGTAGAGCTGGGCAGAATTACAATTTCCCTGGAGTAATTTTGGTAATTCTGCATTACTCTTTGACATTAAATTGCTGCTAATTACACAGTTACTCCTGCTCTCTTAAGGCCGCTCACGTTCGCTATTCATGTTCTGTTGCATTCAGTGCTGTTTCTAAGTGCAAAATGCATATTTGCATCTATTTTTGATGTGCCTTTTGCAGTAAGAAAATAGACCTAAATGCTGGTAGTAAGTTTGGAGAAAATCCTACTGCAATTGCACATTTAGCGAGCCCATGCGGCTGCTCACACTTACTACTCGTGTTCTGCTGTACTTAGTGCTATTTCTAAGAACACAATGAATCTTTGTGTCCATTTTGGATGCAAGGGGGCATTTTTGTGCTAAGAAATAGTGCTAAACGAAGAAATACTCTTCTTGCATAATTCAAGTGTAACCTTACGGAATTCCTATGAAAGTTCACGTGATTACGCTACACAGAATTATGCAAGTCGTGCCCACCCCTAGATTTTATTCTTTAGAATATACAAATGAAGCTAAATAGGCACCAACTTTATTCTCCTCAGTTTGTAAGCTTCATTTCATTGTCTGTACTCTCTTCCGAGAGGAAGTGAACTCGTCCATCTCCTTACCTATCCCATCAGTTACAGGTTGTGCTTCTTCATGAGACTTTCTGATAGGTGTGGTGGCGCACTAAACCGGTCTGCTTACTGCCTCATCTTCTCATCTTTGGCCCTCTCTCCTACTCCGCCCTGGAAGATATACCTATGGAAAAGTAAAGGAACATGCGGTCCTCTGTGTCCAGCAAGAGAATGACACTAGACCATGTTAGGCAGATTTGTAGAGCGCACTATCACCCAGGAGGGTATCCTGATGCTGAGCAGGAGTGAGTCTAGATAAACCCAGGGTCTAGTGGAACTACTTGAAAAGTCAGGTCTACAGCTTCTTTCGGAATTCAAGAAGGAAGGAGGAGCCTCTTATGAGTGGCCATAGGTTGTTCCACACTTAAGAAGCAAGTAGGAGTCCCGACGAGCAGAGTTGTCTAGAGGGTTTGTGGAAGCAGATGGGATTGTTGAGCTATGCGGAGCCAGTGTTATGCAGTGCCTTGAAAGTGTGGGCAAGGAGTTTGAATTATGCTCATTTGTGTATGGGGAGCCAATGGAACTTCTTCAGGTGTGAAGTGATATGAGTGCGACGTGGGAGGATGAGAGTGAATCTGGTCACTGAGTTCTGAATGGTCTGCAGCCTTCTTATGCAGTTTTTGTTAATCCCATCATAGAGGGTGTTCCCGCAGTCCTGCTTGCTTGTGACAAGGGTGTGTGTGATTGTTTTCTGGGTGCTGATTGGGAGCCATTTTTAAATCTTCCTCTGCATTTTCAGGGTATGGAAGTTTGAGGCAGTGGGGGCGTTCACTTAGGCAGTCATGTTGAGTTTGCTGTCCATGACAATCCTGATGTTTTTAGCATCAGTAGAGGGGGTGGGTGTCGGTCCGAGATCTGCTGGCCACCAGGAGGATTTCCACGGTGAAGTGATCTTCTGAAGATTACAGTTCCAGTCTTGTCAGTGTTCGGCTTCTGACAGATGGTCTTCGTCGAGTTGGCAAATTCACTTATGCAGGCATTGAACTTGATCTGGATACTGGGCGTCTTGTCCAGGAGGGAGCGAATGAGTTGTAAGTCATCGGCATAGGAGTGGACGTTGATGTTGTGAGAGTGGATGATGCTGGTTAGAGGGATCATGAAGTGAAGTGAAGTGAAGGCGTTGAAGTGAGTCGGGTTTAAGGAGGATCATTGTGGAACTCCATAGATGGGTTTTGTGGGTGTCTAAGGTTACGGTGCTTGGCTGACTGACAGGGTCCTTCCATGTCAACTTAATCAAAGCTTACACCAAAATAGTAGAGATGGCATGCTCTAAAAGTTACTGGAAGATATAATGATGCATTTGTCATACTTTCCAATGGTCTATTTTTATTCCTTTGTGTACACTAGGCACACCCTTTTCTGCGCTTCAGAGAGGTGTTTCTCGTGTTGCTAATTGCCGACTGGAATCCCTGCTGCCTCTCTGTCTTGGTGGTGTGCCCCACGCTTGCCAACTACTGTTACTTTTTGTGCTGATTAGGGCCTGATTTAGATCTGGACGAAGGAGTTCCTCCGGCACAACTGTGACGGATATCCCGTCCTCCGAAATTTAAATCCCATAGGATATAATGGGTTCGATATTTCGTCGGATGGGATATCCGTCACCGTTGTGATGGAGTAACCCGTCCCCCAAGATCTAAATCAGGCCCTTACTATTTGTGCAGTGTGGCTATTCTAAAGTTGCTGACCTCACTTACCCTTTCAACTGACAAGGGTAAAAGGGCATGCCTTTCTTGGCAAGAGAGTGGTAGGGTTTGTGATAATCAAAGTGGGGGCAAACCGATAACCCTCATACCTCTGTCTCCAAGGTGAAGAATCCCAGTGTTCAGAGCACACAGCACAGAAACACAGAGGTGACAGTTAATCCCTACCGTCCAGTGGCGTAGTAAGGCTACTAATGAGCATTAACGGAAGTATGGAAAATAGGCTCCTAAACCCCACCTCTGGTGACAACTGTAACTGGGGCGCAGCGGGCCCATAAAATTCTGGGTCCTAGTGCCACTGCAGCTGCTGCACAGTCTAACTGTGCAAGCAGGAAAACATCACTGACTTGAACAGGCCACTCATATTGACTCCTTCGATTGCAAATAAAACCCGGCATAAGTCTGTAAATAATTCATGCATGCATAAAGAGAAGTGAGACCTTCTGTAGGGGGGGTCAGACTCCAGCAATCCATGCACCTGTTCTCTTCCGTATTCTCCCAGGTGAGGTATTTGTACGTAAAAGGAACGCAGATTATGAATAAAGATTATAACAATGGGGGAGGAGAGGATACTGCCTGACTGTACCTGTTCTTCCAATGTATTCTGGAAAATGCAGTCCTCAAAAGTGTTCATACTCACAACTAATCAAGTGTTTGCAAAGCACAGTGTTGGATATGCTTGAGCATGTGTTCATGGTAATTATCACTCATGGGCAAAGAGCAATCCGTTGGGAGAGGGGCATCGAGGGGCACACTGCCTGCACGTCTGCACCAGTTCTCCCCATGCATTCTGGTAGATGCAGTTCTTAGTAGTGTTCAATGCTTGCTAGAAAGCATAGAGAGTACTGGCATAACAGGCAGACAGTGTTCTCCCCTCCCTCACAGTTTAAATTTTCTAAGGGATGTTGGGATGCGTACCCTAGCAATGCAGCAGCATGCTTGGAATGGTACAGAACCCGAAATACAGAAAGTGGCTTGCGATCACCCGAACCAAAAGATTGCTCCTTGTTGATGAATGACAGTTGGCACAAAATGCATGTCTAACGATATCCAGCACTTGGTGTGCCAACACTTAAATGGTTGTGTGTATGAGCACTAATGAGAAGTGCATCTACCAGAATGTATTGGGAGAATGGGTGCAGACAGGCACATACCGCACTCCCCTCCCCTACTTTTTTTAATTCAAGTAGCTCACTGCCATGAAGACTTGCACTCAAGCAAAGATGCACCACTTTCTAAGGGAAATGTCACAGCAGGCAGGGCTCTCTGAGAGACTGGGACATGTTCAGTTAGGGATATGCCAGGCTAGTAGTATGGACATGTGATAACTCAAATCTGGAGGCGGCATTTCTCACATCTTGGTGCATTCATGGCAACCTTCTTGTTCTTTAAGAAAAAGCATTCCAAGATGGCCTGCATGTATGCATGCACATGTACAGAGAATATCTAGAGGAAAAACAAGCACTGAAAAATCCACTAGGTCTTTGTCCCGGTGTCATGAATGCACTTACCTGTGACATTACGGTTACCCTCCTGCTACTTCCACAGGAAAATGATCATTGAGCTATCGTACCAGTTACATAACAGTTGTCCTGCAGCAGGTGTTAAGCATACATGGCAACATTTTAGAAGAGGAAAGTGGGAGATTTTTTTAAAAATAATCGGGAGAATGTATTTCTTCCATTGACGTCTATCGAGGCTTGATTCTGGTCTATTGTCATGTACTGGGACTAAATGAAAATACCAGTTTTTCCCCCCTTACCTGTCAGGAGCACAGGGAAAGGCTATGGCAGGCAGAGAGAATGTGACAAAAATGTTGTGCACTGGTCTGCAGGAGCAAATTACTGGCAGTACATACAGTGCGCACTCCGAGCCATACAAGACAAGTCCATGTTTGCAGAAGCCTGCAGAGGAATAGGGTTTTTCAGACAGGAATCAGGATGCGGGAGACTAGCCTTGCAATGAGTAGTCTCCCGCCTAAATCAGAAGGGATGGCATATATGGTGTTAAGGGTCCTGCTGCAGAGTTCAGCACATGCAGCAACTTGATGGGCGTGACACTGTAGCTCCAGTCATTAATGTTTTTGCTACATAGATCTGTGTATAATCAGTTGGTCAGAACTTTGCATCATCTTAAAATATAAGCCTCATGTAGAGTACTGTTTATAAGCAGCAGCTCACATATCTGAAACGTAATATAATAGTGCAGCTGTTTATTTTTTGTAGGGTCGGCCAGGTGTCATAGCTCTAAGGCAGGGAATGTACTTTGGTGATAAAGAAAGGCAGGTCTTGGTGGGGTCGGATTTAAACTGTTAAAATGTTGGTGACACCTCTGGACAACTTCATACTACGGATGTTCCACCCTATTCCTCTCTCCAAACTTTCATACAACTCTAAATAGGCTAATTTCAAACGACACCAGGAAGATAAGTGGACCAGAATGCACCTTAAGAAACTCAGAAATCATAAAAAGAAAAGGTGTACTAGGACTGCCAGACTTTAACAAATACCTAACAGCCTTTTTTGCTCATTATATGGGCCTTCGCAGATATACTTCTGTTTAACGATCTCGGCGCTCCAGACAAACCACTATCCTTTAGCATTATATGTGAGAAATTTAAGTTTCCTCCAATAGACTCCTACATCTTTCTTAAACTCAAAGTCACACTCAGGAGAATTGGGAATCCTCACCCATCTGATTGCTTGAATTTCTTGTTCCTTGCTTACAAAGACCACATTTTAGGACACATACATTTATGTCCCAATGCTCTACTCCTAACAATAGCCACAGTCAAAGAAAATGGGGAATATCTTAGAAGACCATGAACATTCCTGCCCCAACTGAGACAGAATGGAGAAACAAATGAAAACCTGTTCTCCTATTTTAGATCTCCCCACTTCTCTGCCAACGTAAATTCTGCCCCATATATCGATGCTTCTATACCCCACACAAACTTCACAAATGGGTCCTTTCTGATTTTAATAAACACCTGCAACTGTGCAGATGGCATAGGAGATCTAGATCACCTACTTTACCACTGCAATCCCACCAAGGACTATTCGAACGACATTGAACAGACATTCAACTCGATTTTCCATACTACCATCTCAGGCACTCATTCAATAGTGACTTTAGGCCTGTATACTCTAGCCCTTCACTTCTCACTTAGCAAATGGTACATATACCTCCTCGAGTTGCTATTAACAATTGGGATTTAAGCCATTCAGACTAACTAGAAAAATACTAACAATATCTCCCACCACACGTGGTGGGCATGGGTATGCTTCAAAAGAGGTGCAAACAACAGTAGTCACAAACTATACTTCTTTCCCAAATCATCTAAAGCTCGATGAAACAATCTTGACACATACCTAGAAAAGATCAAATCGACCTAAATAGGTAGTAAGTGGGTGGGACATCAATTCCCCCACGCGTAAAGCCCCAGGTTCTAATTATGATTAGCTCCTCCCCATAATCACCTCACTGGACAAATACTATGCCACAGTTTCTGTCTATTATTTAATATGTGTTACTTAACAGAACCCAAGGTACTTGTTGTCTTTTTGCAGCAAATTCACATATAAAAAGCCAATAAAGATTTTTTTTTAAAAAAAGCATGGCAGAGCTAATAGCCTTGAATTAGGGTTAAGGGAGCTTTTTTCAAGATTGAGGGTGGGTTTTGAGGTTAAATATTAGACGGGCCCTCAATCAGCATGTTCTCTACTTCTCTCCACAGTATCCAGACGCTCCGGCTCTAACCTGAGATAAGGCTGAATGATTACAAGACAACTTCCTGGAACACATCACCGCAAAGCGACTCACCTTACAGACTCCGAAGAACTGGAAAAGCTTGAAAGATGAAAGACTGGAGAAGATCAGGGCTGTACAGTACCGGAAGAGGAACAGCTCTGAATGGTGGATGGTGTGAGGAAGAACCCAAGAAACCAGGACGTTCTGTAGTCATTACCAATAATAAAAAGATTCTTCCAAAATGTCTCCAGTTGTCAGCTCCTGTAATATAGTCCGCAGGTTTAACCTTTAATAAATCTGAACATCATTGTGATTAAACTTTATTGATATAGATTTATTAACTGTAGATTCTTTCCTTTGGAAGATAAATCCAGCCTTAAAGGTTATGATGTCTCTTCAGAGCTTTAAAAGTATTTTACCTTCATGCTCTGGTTTCAAGATTTCCATCACAGGCTGGAGTTTTGTTTTGTTTGTGTTGTAACCATTAGTCAGGTCCACTAGAATGATGTGATTTTGCAGCCGTGGTGTTTTCTGCATATTTATGGATTAGCCGCATTTGCTACATAATCCGTCATCTGCTGCATAATCTGGCGATTTTAACCCCAAAAATATTTTTATCTCAAACTGATCAAAGCTACTAAAAATGCAGCAACATATGTTGCCATAGAGTGGCAGCCCCTTTGCAAATGTTGAATGGTCCCCATTCTGTTGCCTGTTACTCTATTTCTGTGCTAAACTAGTAGTAATGAGATGATACCTTTGCCTAGACAGTGTTAACCTTATGTAAAAAATGTCAAAATAAGGAAGTAATGCTATCACAAAATGTGCTGCAATACTCTGCAGTTTGTCTTGCCACATAATTTAGTCAACCTTGCCACTTAATTTGGTCTTCCCCTGCTGCATAATTCTAGTGGCATTGGTATTATTGTAGTTGTTCTGTTATTGTCTATACCTGATGTGTTTTATCGATGATTTTATGGGTTATAAGGCTTGCCTGGTGTGGTTGTAGGTTTTGCCAAGATGCTTACCGTAAGTGCTGCCTGGATTATTTGGCTTGCACCTTGTTGACAGATTGGTAAGTGTGTTTACGAGAGAAAGTGGGTACTGCTGTCGAGCCATGATACCAGCTGCTGGCTTATCTGGGTTGTGTCAGGTGAATGGATTCTGTGTAAGGTGCACTGTTATTTGCTGGAGTGGGTATGTACTGATATGAACACTGTGAAACCCAAGGATATGCCTGTAACAGATGCGGTGGACCTTCAAGCTGTTCCAATAAATGCTCTGTTTCTTGTGTGCATCCGTTTTCACGTTTTGCGGTGAACAGCCGCAATCATGGGAGGTGTTTGCACCTGAAGAAACTGCCCAGGTAGGGAGCTGCATTCTCAGTGGCAAGTTCACGGAGGACAGGATGCTAAACCCAAGACCTGTTTCAAAAATTGCACTTTTGAGTAAGTTTACTACCTTTCATTGTTCACAAATTGCACTTTTGTAGTAACTTACACTTTTGTAGTATGTACAGCACTACAAATGGCCAACCACTGGTATTGCAAGAATATCCCATAAAAAATAATGCAAGTAGGGTCCTAAGATAAAAACCCCATGGGAAATAAGGTTCAATGAAAATGATGTGAAATAGTTAGAAATGTAACTAAATAACTGAATATATATATCAGACCAAGATCCTCATTTCAGCCTATAAGTGTCAGAGATTCTTTGGATATATTCAACAAACTGGTCACGACAGGAATAAAGAACCTAAAATCATGCGCTGAAGGATCGAAAAAAAGATATACATATCAACAGCAAGAATACAACAAGCTGATACAAAAACTTCAAAAAAATGATCAAATAATAATCAGAAATTCGGACAAAGGAGGTAATATTGTTATCTGGCCTCGAGACCAATAGATGAAAGAAGCACTGGGACAATTGGAAGACACAAATTGTTACAAAAAAAGTAATGTGCCAAAAGTGCGTGCTTCATGGAACCTATATTACTCAAAGCTGAATGTATGGCGAAGTGCCGGCTTGATAAGCATGGAGGAATTGACATTTTTAAAGAATGAGTTTCCTGAAATGCCAACAATCTATTTTATTCCTAAATTGCATAAAAATGCCACAACACCACCAGGCAGGCCTATAATTTCAGCCATTGGAGGACTACTAGAGAACACCTCAAAATAGGTAGACTTTTTCCTGCAAGATCTGGTAAAAAATCTGCCTTCATTTATTCAGGACTCTGGCGATTTTTTGAGACACTTACAGACATTTAAATGGGATCCAAAATATTTGCTGGTATGCCTTGATGTAACATCGCTATATACAAGTATTCACCATAAAGATGATATGAGGGCAACACAGTATTACTTGGACAAAAGGCCATACAATCTGGCTCACCATGGCAAAATGTTAATGACTATGATCCAATATTGTATGGAAAATAACTATTTTCTGTTTGCCAACAATGTATATCAACAAACTAGAGGAGTAGCTATGGGGACATGTTTTCCCCTATCTACTCCTGTCTGCATATGGGACGGTGGGAGGAGATGATACTGAACAAAGAGTTTAAACAACAGGTAGATAGCCATACAAAAATATGGCTACGCTACATTGATGACTTGTTTCTGGTATGGGATGGTACAGAAATTGAAGCACTAGAATTTGTTGATAACATCAATAACAATAATATCAATCTCCATTTTACATCTACCATCAGCAAATCTAACCTTTACTTTCTAGATGTAGAGGTTTACATTAAAAATGGGAAATTGGAAACAAAGCTATATCGTAAACCCACGGCAGGTAATAGCCTACTGCACGCAACAAGTCATCATCCTCAGAATCTTATTCAAAGCATCCCCTACGGGGAGATGCTGAGGATTCGTCGAGTGTGCAGTAACACAACAGATCTGGCTGAAGGTCAAAAACAAAGTAAAGAAAGGTTCCTGGAGAGAGGGTATACTGCAAAGACCCTAGATATAGCCATCAATAAAGCTAATGGCAAAAAAAGAGACGATCTGCTAGCAAAGAAACTTCCAAAAGCAACAGAAACGGGCACTACAAGTAGACTTATCCTAACCTACAGTAAAGAGCAAAAAGCCATACGTAGAGTAATTGATAAAAATTGGTCAGTTGTTAAAAATGATCCAATAATTGGAAAGCTAATGCCCAAACATCCTAACATTACCTTTATGAAAGCAAAATCTATGAAGGAATCAATAGTTAATAGCAGCCCAGAAACTAAACTGTCTACTAACTGGTTGGCTACTCGAAAGGGTTTTGTCAAATGCAATACATGTAAAGCATGCCAATATGGGAACAACAGAACCACATATAAAACTCCCTTTTCAGAAACACCTAAGAAAATCTCGAAATTTCTTACTTGCCGCACTGAATATGTGGTATATGTATTAAGTTGCTCGTGTGGACTGCAGTATGTGGGAAGCACCAAACTGCAAGCCCACAAGCACATACTGCAGCACAGAGTGCTATAACTAATCGAGATCAAGCATACCCAGTCGCAAGACATTTTGAAAAAGCACATGCCAGTTACGAGAAACATTTTTCCTACTTTTTGATTGATTCCATACCTGTGTCCAGACGTGGGGGGAATAGAGAAGCCAAATTAAGAAGGCTTGAAACACAATACATCTTGGAATTAGATACCAAGACCCCCAATGGGCACAATTCAAGCGAAGACTTTCACACGGTTATGATGAATTTGATGGACCAATATAACAACTTAATCCTTCCATGATAATCTTATCATAATATGTTAACAATTCAAGTGTGCATTATCCTATGATAATAACCTTTTGCTTGGATATCTTTTCACATTTAGATCAGCACACTGCAATTTATAATTCAATATTTATATTTTGAAATAATTTGAGAAAAAAACATACACATTTTTTTTTTTTAATTACATTTTCACGTACACGACCCAAGTCCCCTCTACCCCCCCTTCTTTTCACAATTTTTTAACATAGGATCAAGGTTTGGTCCATATTAACACTTTGTTTTTAACACTTAAGGACAGTATTTATTAATATATTTATTCTTTTTAATAATAGCATGTACAATACACAACAAGATAATGTGGCAGATCAAGTTTATTATAGTGCACTTTACCTCTATCAGCAAAACGTATAGGAACAAAAAATCTTTTGACACAACACATTTAAGTGTACATATAAATTCCTCTAAGGCAACAATATCATCTGCACAAAACGCGTAACCAAACCTTTGATTGTACAAACTACAAAAGAACAAAAATTGTATGTATTTTAAGAATCATGAAGGTTTTATACGGTTTTATAAGAAATTGGATTTTAACCATATATTCTTGTTTTGAAATTGTATATCAATGTATATGTATTTTTTTATATATATATGATTGCTGATTTGAACAATAGTATTGACTAGGTATGAGTTTACATCAATACATGTTTACATATATTTATATATTTATATAATTAATGTACGCAGACGATTTGACAATGGTTTGTTGGTTTATTGTTGTTGATTTTCACACTAGGAAAAACAACAGTATTATTTTTTCTATGTCCATGCTAAATCACGTGAGAGGCACAGGTCACTTTAAATAAATTATGGTGACTCCTAAAACGCGTCATGTGAACAAGGCCGAGGCAGGCCGGAACACGTCATGGCGGTCATGGTGGCAGCAATAAACTAAAAAATACAGCACTTACTTGGTGGTTCACTTCCGTTTGTTACCGGGGATGAGGAGTTGCAAGAACGGAGTCTGTGAAATATATATCTATATATATATATATATATATATATATATATTCACTGAAAAAACCACAGGTTTCAGGGGTGTTATAGTTAGCTGGACTTTTCACTTGTACAAAACCATTGAAATTTCCCCGTTATAGTTAGTTCAGCTAACTATAACTTGCGCGCCCGCAATGCACTGCTGATGACGTCACATATTACATCACTCATGACATGGTCAGTGACATCACTCATGACATCACTGATGACATCTCAAATGACATCACTGATGACATCACTGATGACATCATCCAGTGAATGTGTGTTTTTCTGAAAATTAAATATGTTTTATATATGTATATCTCAAGGTCGATGGAAGAATAAATGGGTATATAAGTGCATAAATGGATGATTTGTTTTTGAAAAATTGATTGTGTAACTGACTGATTAAGTGTATCATAGTGAATACATGGCTTAGTGAGTAATGTTTAAATATGTAAATATCTGTATCAGTCTCTCACTTTGTGTATAAGTGGCTGCATGGGTTGGTGAGTAGCTACATGGGTGTCTATATAGGTTATTAGTTGGTTTTTTGAGTATCAGTCTGAGTGTCTGCATGGTTCGGTGGGGGGTATTACGTAGTGCATAGTTGCATGAATGAGTGACTCACTGTTTGTATGTGTTGAAGACAGCATGTGTGCAGGACTGTATGGGTGGATGAGTGTGTGTATGGGTGTGTTAGTGAGTGAATGACTGTCTCAATAGTGTCTTTATGAGTAACTACATATGTTTTAAACTAGTATATGTGACTATTGGTGTATATAAGTGAGTATATGTGAGAGTGGGAGATTGAAAGAGTTCCTGTATGAATAAGTATGTGTTTCTATAAGTGATTGTTTAAAAGACTAAGTATGTGTAAGTTTCCGTAGAAGTAAGTATGGTGGTGTGTGTATAACTGTATATGCAAGTAAATGTATGTTTGATTCTTTATTAGCATGACTATGTGTGTGAGTAACTCTATGGATGAGTGGCATTGTGTAACAGGATGTATAGGTGTATGAGTACATATGATGAGTGAGGACATATATGAGTGACTGTATAGGACTGTTGGTGAATGAGTGGATGTGTATGTGGATCTTAGAATTACTGAAGAGGTTGTTGTAACTGGTATTGATATGTCCATTGTTTTGAAAATTGTAGTCTCTATTTTTGAATGTGTGTATCAAAGGTTATATTAGGGTGAGAGGAGGTCTGCCACTCTATCACAAGGATGATGTCATCAGTGATGTCATTTGAGATGTCATCAGTGATGTCATGAGTGATGTCACTGACCATGTCATGAGTGATGTAATATGTGACGTCATCAGCAGTGCATTGCGGGCGCGCGAGTTCTAGTTAGCTGAACTAACTATAACGGGGGAATTTCAATGGTTTTGTACAAGTGAAAAGTCCAGCTAACTATAACACCCCTGAAACCTATGGTTTTTTCAGTGAATTTCTGAGGTTTTTTAAATGCTAATTCCTAACTATAACGTGCCTGAAACCTATGGTTTTTTCTGTGAATTTCAAAGGTTTTTTAAATGCTAATTTCTAACTATGTCTACAGAGATAGGACATGTGAAGAAAGAAGAAAAAATGCACAGAAAGAAAAAAAAGAAGTGAAGAAAGAAGCAACAGAAGTCCTCAAAGTCGAAGAAAAGTGCAGGAAGAAGGATAACGTGCAGAAAGAACAAAAAGAAGAGCAGAAAGAAGCCTTGTTGCAAAATCATCCTGTACCCTCAACTTTTTCAGACGGATACTGGTGGTAACTGAGTCTGACTAACCAGTCCTAGAGCCAGTGCTATGTTAAAAGACACTTAGAATACAGTGAAAACACCTACATACACTAGGGAACATTATGCGTTGGGGTCCCCCTGTGATTAGCATGACCTCCTCTGTAAGCCCCTAGTATATAATAGGGCAGGGGGATTAAAACTACCTCTTAAAACAGGCCACAGGGCATTTTTGCACACGTTAACTCAGGCCCCGTCCCCTCCCTTCACCACTGTGTAAACACGCCCTGTGTCCGTTTTTAGTTGGGAGATTAAGCTCATTTGAATCCTGAGGGTCCCTAGGGTCCCACTAGCCCACTAGGTACCTCCAGTAAGTGCCACAGAGCTGCGTTGCAGAAAGGTGTAAAAAGTGGCACGGCCTGGACCACCTCTCTGCAATGCAGCTCAGTGGCGCTTACTGGAAGCACTTGGTGGGCTAGTTAGCCCCCAGGGGCCCTCAGTATTGAAGGGAAATTATATCCCCAATTTAAAACGTGGCATAGTGCGTGTTTGCACACGTCACCTCAGGCCCCGTCCCCTCCCTTCACCACTGTGTAAAGGCGGCCTGTGGCTGTTCTAAGTTGAGAGATTAAGTCCCCTTGAATCCTAAGGGTCCCTAGGGTCAAACTAGACCACTAGGTACCTCCAGTAAGCGCCACAGAGCTGCGTTGCAGAGAGGTGTAAAAAGGGGCTTGGCCTCAGAACACCTGTCTGCAGCCCAGCTCCCTGGCGCATACTGGGGATGCCTGTTGGGCTAGTTGACCCTCAGGGACCCTCAGTATTGAAGAGGAATTAATTCCCCAACTTACAACTCGCCAGGAGGCGCGTTTGCAGAGTGCTGCAAGGAGGGGGCGTCGCCTCCGGCACGATGCCAGTCTTTTATTTATTTTAATTTTTTAAGAAGGGGGGCTGTGTGGTTCCCCTTCTCATTCTAATTTATTGGCCCTGATGACCCCATCCCCCAGGGCCTGTCTCCTAATTATATTTTTTTGACCCCAATCCCCAGGGCCGGCCACTGTTTTTTATTATTTAAAAAATATATATATTTATAGACACACCTAGGACATGCTGGACAAACCGTACGTACCTATCACCATGACGATTTGCATGATATTCATTAAAAGGCGACTATGCATACAATGAATCCACGTGGAATGTATGTACACTAGTAAAGCTCTGACATGTCTGATGCCCTACCATGCCTAATCCCGGTAGACACCCTTGTCGTTTATTTATACAAAAATGGGTAGCTATTGATGGGCACATTTAATACACATGCACACAAAGCCATTCAAAGGGGATTCGACAAAAATTCGACCAAAACTATGCAAGAAACCCCCCTCACGATTAATAAAACACACATCCACTGCCGGATGTGTAATACTTTTTATTTTACTCTCTGGAAAGGGGCGAACATCACTTGAGAGTCACAGCGCGCTCCTGGCAGAGCCCAATGCTGTGTTACACCCACCATTGCCTGCTGAGTGCCACACACCTCTGTGTTGTATTCCACTAGCTAGTGCATATGCTATGACACTCTCTAGCCCATGTGCACTGTAACACCACCCCGTGAATATGTCATGCCACACTTGTCTTCGCACGGGTTATATTGCCCCATCTAACGTGCCTTCCTCGATGCCTATGTTATAACGCACAGTGCTATGCCATACATATTACAATCTGGGATCCATATCTTTGTCACAGTTCATATGCAACGTTACACTCCCCAGCACATATTTTATATTACAACTTTAGAGACTAGTTAGGTTACACAACACTGCCCTGTGCATATTACACTCCAAGGCGCAAATCGCATAGCACGCGCTAGTGCCTGTGCTATCTCGCGCTCTCCAATGAATCTGTCATTGCACACAATGTATTGCATATTATATTTCACGCCCGGTTCATCTTATATCACACTTTTTGGTGCATAGTTTATACCATACACTATATCTAGTTTTCATTTTCAATCGTGCTCTCAGGACTATGTTCTATATAACACTGTGTTCACCTACACTTTTCACGGGCATTACATTTTGCGATAGGGGGTGGAGGGTCAGGGGGTGTTTCTGCCAAGTGAGCCCGGAGTCACAGTCACAAACGTCCTCTTCTTCCTGAATAAAAGTGAGATTATGCTGCATACTTATTTATATTTTAAGTAGTTCGCACAGACACACGTTTTAAAAACAATAAAGTTCCTAATACCCGCCTTCTCTGAACAGTTAGCGTGCTGCCCCATCCCCCTCCTCCCTATCGTCTGTTGTGTGAATCCATGGACTAGCCTCCTCCCTCCTGCCATGCATGGTCTGATGTGCTGCCACTGCCCTCAATTTAGTATGATGTACCAGTCCACTCCTCCTGCCCTCCATTGCCCAATTCTATGTCCCATCATTGACCTCCTGCTTAAACTCTGTGCTTAGCTTGCTGCCCCTATTCTCCTTCCCCCTGCCCTCCGATGTCTTTGTGCATGCCCCTGCTCCATCCTTTTTGCCCACCATGTTCCATGGACCTGCCACTCCTATCTACTCTGAGTTTTCTGTTGAGCTGCCACTCCCCTCCCACCTGCCTAGCATTGTCAGATGACTGTAACCTGTCCCTGCCACCTCCACCCTGCCTGTCCACATGCCATGCCCCTAACCTCTTCCTCCTGTCCACATAGTCCATTGTACTGCCACACCCTTCTGCCCTCCCCGGTCTGTTGTGCTGCAACTGCTCCTCCTGCCTGCCCCATGCGGTCTGTTGTGAGGCCCCTTCCCCTGAACTTTCTTGTCTGTGCACAGGTCCTGACCCTCCCTTCTATCCTCCATCGTCCTTTGTGCATGCCCCTGCACCCTCCTTCTTGCCCATCATAGCCATTGTGCTGCCACTAACCCTCCCACTTGCCATGCATGGTCTTCTGTGCTGCCATGGCCCCTCCCACCTTCCCTGTGTGGTCAGTTAGCTGCCCCTGACCCCCTCCCACCTTCCCTCCATGGTCTGTGTGTATGCCATCACAGTCTCACTGTTGCTCTTCATGGTGTGTCTTGCTTCTAGTGCCCATCCTGCCTGACCTCCATGGCTATCTTGCTGCTCCTGCCCTGCCCCCTTGCCCCCAGCCCTCTGTTTACATGTGCAGACCCCTACTCCCTCCCTCCTGGCTTGTCTGTTCCATTGTAATGCCCCTGATCCGTCCCTCCTGCCCTTTATGGTCTGTTATGCTGCAGCTTTCTCTCCTGTCTGTCCATTATGGTCAGCTAGCTACCATTGCCTCTTGCCCCTCTGTTCTCTGTTGTCCATGAGCGGGTCTGTTGGCATGTATGGTTGTACCACCATTGCCTCTTCCTTCTGCCCACAATGGTCTATTACATTGCCACAGCCTCTCTTGCAAGTCCTGTATTGTTGGTTTGTTGCCCCTGCCCCCCTTTCCACTGCCCTCCATAGTCTGTTGTGCTGCCACGGCCCTTCCTGCCTGCTCAGTGTGGTTAAATTGTTGCCTTTGCACCCTCCTACCTGCCTTCAATTTTCAGAGTCCGTGCCCCTGGCCTCTGCCTCTCAACAGTATCCTAATGAACAACTAGATTGCTAACATTCTATATTTATTACAAAAGTGTGGAACGCCTGACGTCATCTTGATGTAATCAAAACTGTAATACCTAGAGCATTTCCTTTAGAAATTACATATATGAGAGGGTCTTATTGGCATCAAAATTATGGTTAGTGCTCTAAAAGACTAAAATAAGGACATATTTTCTGAGTTTTCAAATAGCGACAAAGCACTTTTAAATGATTTGTTATCTTTATGTTTTTTTATCCAGTTGACCACTTGATTAAATGTTGCACTTAGGGGAGAGGATGTGGTGTTACTTCCAGAACTGCAGACTTTGCAACTGGGGACCAGGTTGGAGTTTCTGCTTCAGCTCGACATTCTGTGATTCTGGTCAAATCACTTAGTCTCCCCATGTCTACAACCAAAATGAATTTGTTCTTGTGTGATGTAACCAATGCTCATGTAAAGCACTCCAATACCTGACAAGTCTGCACTATATAACACTGCAAAAACACAAAATAATAAGTGTTTTGCACACTTCTGTCATGGGGCTATATTTGGGCTACATTTGGGTGATTTGGGGCTCAATTTGGGCTCTTTTGTCTCCGGTGGCCATTTTGGGAGATTTATTTGTTATGAAGTTTCCTAATTTCCTCATGTACTGCAGTCTCCTCAGTAGGAAATGCTTTCAGTTTTTTACTTTGATTCCATCATGAAGGTATTCAGATATGTCACACATTTGCCATAAATTCTGAATGTTAGCACTCTAGTTGCTCATTAGATCACTGTAGTAAAACTACTGTTCACCATGGAAGTCTGCTCCTGCTATTAAAAGTGCATGTTTCAGTCTGCATGTCAGAATTTTTTAATGAAATAGAAGAGGATTTGAGAAGTCACTCAAAATGTGCCCTCATTTTCTTTCTTCAGCATTAATAATAATTTATATGGCAAAATGAACCCCCTCATTGTGTTCCTTTTTAAATTAAATGTTTTAAGTGTTACCAGTTTATTCCAATCAAGATGGCTTCAGGTGTGCCATACTTTTGTCATAATAAAGACAGTAAGCGCTCTAGTTGTTTTTAAGAACACTCTGGGACATTCTGTCATTGGGCTATACTTGGGCTACATCTGGGTGATATTTGGGCTACATTTGGGCTCTTTTGGCTCTGGTGGCCATCTTGGGAGACTTATTTGTTATGAAGTTTCCTAATTTCCTCATTTACTGCAGTCTCCTCTGTAGGAAATACTTTCAGTTTTTTACTTTGATTCCATCAAGAAGGCATTCAGATGTGTCACACATTTGCCATAAATTCAAAATGTTAGCACTCTTTTTGCTCATTAGATCACTGTAGTAAAGCTACTGCTCACCAGGGAAAACTGCTGCTTGTATGGAAAGTGCATGTTTCAGTCTGCATGTCAGAATTGTTTAATGAAATAGAAGAGGATTTGAGAAGTCACTCAAAATGTGCCCTAATTTTTCTTTCTGCAGCACTAATCATACTTTTTATGGAAAAATGAACTCCCTCATTTTGTTCCTTTTTAAATTAAATGTTTTAAGAGTTACCACTTTAATCCAAGCAAGATGGCTTCAGGTGTGCCATACGTTTATCACAAGTAGGACTGTTAGCGCTCTAGTTGTTCTTTGGAACACTCTGGGAAGCTGCAGTAGAACACAAAGGAATCAACTGACAGTCTCTCCCCTTGTTGGATGTACATGTTTTACTGAGAATGTCAGACTTCATTCTCACATGACTGAGAAAGATAATGTGAATTTACAGAAAATATGCTCTCAGTTTAGCTTATAGATCACCTTCCAAACCTCTGTGGGAAAAGCATGAGAAAATATTTTTCTCTCAATCATGATATCCCAGCAGAAGGCTTTTTCACATGGTGAAATCACCTTAGAACATACCACAATTCCTAAAATGACTATGGTACCATCAACAAATGATTTATAATGTAACTAAAGTCTTAAAACCTTCTATTAACTGCAATGCTTTTTAATGAGGTGCTATCATGTATATTGGTCCCAAGATGGCTGCCAACACTTCTTGGATGAAGTGCTGACAGCCAATCAGATCTCAGGATGAGATGTGTGGTTAGGCACCGCCCACATATATATATGATTTTACTTTTGATTTTCTCAGGAACTACTGAACAGATTGACACCAGACCTGCAAAAGACACTTCCCTGACCTGAGGACTACCTCTCTGCCAAATTTCAAGTAATTCTGTTCAGCCGTTCGGGCTGTACCTTGGACTAAAGGTCCCTATGGAAAATGCATGGGGAAAACGTGTTTTGGGACCCCCTTTTTTCTCGGCCCCCGCTTGACGAATCACCCCGAGACTTTCAGGGTAGGAGCGGAGCAGAGCGCCCCACCTATTTTGAAAATGTCGCGAGGATTCGTCAACCGGCGCCAAAGTTATTCCAAATAGAATGTTGCGGATTTCCTATGGAAACACGGTCCTAACTATAACTATCTACTGGCGACCGCCAGTGGATAATATATATATATATATATATATATTCACTTAAAAAACCATAGGTTTCACACATGTTATAGTTAGCTGGACATTTCACTCGTAAAAAACCAATGAAATTCCCCCGTTATAGTTACTGCAGGCAACTATAACTCACGCGACCGCAATCCTCTGCTGATGACGTCAGATATTACATCACTGTATTTAGACACTTATTTACCCATGTCTTCTTCCATTAATCTTTAGCTATACATATATTACAAATATTTATTTTTCATAAAGACACATATGTCATCAGTGATGTAATATCTGACGTCATCAGCAGAGAATTGCGGTCGCGTGAGTTATAGTTGCCTGCAGTAACTATAACGGGGGAATTTCATTGTTTTTTACGAGTGAAATGTCCAGCTAACTATAACATGTGTGAAACCTATGGTTTTTTAAGTGAATTTGCAGGGTTTTTTACATGCTAATTCGTAACTATAACGTGTGTGAAACCTATGGTTTTTTCAGTGAATTTGTGCGGTTTTTTAAAGTTATGTATTTATTTTTTAATTTGTTTTTCAGGTTTCACACCGTGCGCGCACCGTGCGCGCACCAAGCGCTTCGCGCACCGTGCGCGCGCTCTGTGGGCACTCGTTGCGCTTCGTGCACCGAGTGCCCACGGTTCGCAGTGCGCGCAGGGTGCGCGCACCTCGTGATTTAAAAAACAAAAAAACAAATTGTTTTTTTCTCCCTTGGGGGTCCTTCTGTGACCCCCTGACCAAGGCTAGGGGGTCAGGAACTGTCCACTCTGCCCCCTTTTCACGTTCTCCACCTTTGTTTTTCACCCCCTCAGACTGCGAGAGACAAAATGGCGGCCGACACTTCCTGGTTTCGACCGATTCGAATGTTTACCGACATCTAACAACCAATCAGAATTGCGCTCGTGCACGGCAGGGTAAGCGCACTGTGCGCGCACCCTGCGCGCGTATAGATATTGATATGCTTTTAAATGCTATTTTCTCAGGAAATACTGAACAGATTTACACCAGACCTGCAAAAGGCACTTCCTTGACCTTATGGCTACCTCTCTGCCAAATTTCTAGTAATTATGTTCAGCCGTTCGGGCTGTAGCTGTGTCTAAAGGTCCTATGGAAAAATGCATGGGGAAAACGCATTTTGGGACACCCCTTTTTTCTCGTCCCCCACTTGACTAATCACCCCGAGACTTTCAGGGTAGGAGCTGAGCGGAGCGCCCCATTAGTTTTGAAAATGTAACGAGGATTCGTCAACCGGCGCCAAAGTTATTCAAAATAGAATTTTGAGATTTCCTATGGAAACACGGTCCTAACTATAACTATCTACTGGCGACCGCCAGTAGATAATATATATATATATATATATATTCACTTAAAAAACCATAGGTTTCACACATGTTATAGTTAGCTGGACATTTCACTCGTAGAAAACCAATGAAATTCCCCCGTTATAGTTACTGCAGGCAACTATAACTCACGCGACCGCAATCCTCTGCTGATGACGTCAGATATTACATCACTGTATTTAGACACTTATTTACCCATGTCTTCTTCCATTAATCTTTAGCTATACATATATTACAAATATTTATTTTTCAGAAAGACACATATGTCATCAGTGATGTAATATCTGACGTCATCAGCAGAGGATTGCGGTCGCGTGAGTTATAGTTGCCTGCAGTAACTATAACGGGGGAATTTCATTGGTTTTTTACGAGTGAAATGTCCAGCTAACTATAATATGTGTGAAACCTATGGTTTTTTAAGTGAATTTGCAGGGTTTTTTACATGCTAATTCGTAACTATAACGTGTGTGAAACCTATGGTTTTTTCAGTAAATTTGTGCGGATTTTTAAAGTTATGTATTTATTTTTTAATTTGTTTTTCAGGTTTTACACCGTGCACGCACCGTGCGCGCACCAAGCGCTTCGCGCACCGTGCGCGCGCTCTGTGGGCACTCGTTGCGCTTCGTGCACCGAGTGCCCACGGTTCGCAGTGCGCGCAGGGTGCGCGCACCTCGCGATTTAAAAAACAAAAAAAAAATTGTTTTTTTCTCCCTTGGGGGTCCTTCTGTGACCCCCTGACCAAGGCTAGGGGGTCAGGAACTGTCCACTCTGCCCCCTTTTCACGTTCTCCACCTTTGTTTTTCACCCCCTCAGACTGCGAGAGACAAAATGGCGGCCGACACTTCCTGGTTTCGACCGATTCGAATGTTTACCGACATCTAACAACCAATCAGAATTGCGCTCGTGCACGGCAGGGTGCGCGCACAGTGCGCGCACCCTTTGCGCGTATAGATATTGATATGCTTTTAAATGCTATTTTCTCAGGAAATACTGAACAGATTTACACCAGACCTGCAAAAGGCACTTCCTTGACCTTATGGCTACCTCTCTGCCAAATTTCTAGTAATTCTGTTCAGCCGTTCGGGCTGTAGCTGTGTCTAAAGGTCCTATGGAAAAATGCATGGGGAAAACGCATTTTGGGACACCCCTTTTTTCTCGTCCCCCACTTGACGAATCACCCCGAGACTTTCAGGGTAGGAGCTGAGCGGAGCGCCCCATTAGTTTTGAAAATTTAACGAGGATTCGTCAACCGGCGCCAAAGTTATTCAAAATAGAATTTTGAGATTTCCTATGGAAACTAGGTTGTAACTATAACTATCTGCTGGCGACCGCCAGTAGATAATATATATATATATCGTTGACGAATCCTCGCAAAATTT
The DNA here is from genome assembly GCF_964204655.1 of Triturus cristatus. Classification (NCBI taxonomy): domain Eukaryota; kingdom Metazoa; phylum Chordata; class Amphibia; order Caudata; family Salamandridae; genus Triturus; species Triturus cristatus. The sequence goes on from NC_140590.1 coordinate 1,258,135,208, forward strand.
TCAAAACTAATGGGGCGCTCCGTTCAGCTCCTACCCTGAAAGTCTCGGGGTGATTCGTCAAGCACGGTTCGCAGTGCGCGCTGGGTGCGCGCACCTCGCGATTTAAAAAAAAAAAAATTGTTTTTTTTTCCCTTGGGGGACGGTGTAAAACCTGAAAAAAAAATAAAAAAAATAAAAACATAACTTAGCATTTAAAAAACCGTACAAATTCACTTAAAAAACCATAGGTTTCACACACGTTATAGTTAGGAATTAGCATTTAAAAAACCTTGCAAATTCACTTAAAAAACCATAGGTTTCACACAGGTTATAGTTAGGTGGACATTTCACTCGTAAAAAACCAATGAAATTCCCCCGTTATAGTTAGTGCAGGCAACTATAACTCACGCGACCGCAATCCTCTGCTGATGACGTCAGATATTACATCACTGATTACATATGTGTCTTTCTGAAAAAAAAATATTTGTAATATATGTATAGCTAAAGATTAATGGAAGAAGACATGGGTAAATAAGTGTCTAAATACAGTTATGTAATATCTGACGTCATCAGCAGAGGATTGCGGTCGCGTGAGTTATAGTTGCCTCCACTAACTATAACGGGGGAATTTCATTGGTTTTTTACGAGTGAAATGTCCACCTAACTATAACCTGTGTGAAACATATGGTTTTTTAAGTGAATATATATATATATATATATATATATATATATATATAGAGAGAGAGAGAGACTTTTTCAAATTCGTCATAAAACTGAAATTGAGAAAATTCTTTTCCCAAAGAAACTCACTTGAAATTGAACAATGCATGACAGAAGACAACTCATATTTAGAAGTTGGAGACCTATTGACATTACAAGAACTTTGTGAACTAGAAATGGAATGTGAAGGTTTATAGTTGCAAGGAACGTCAAGAGATACAGCAGATACTTTGGGACTAGACATCTATAAAGGTGTAAAAACACCCTTTAAACCAACATCTATATTTATTCCGAACGTTCCAAGAGATTTAATTGATTCTTTTTCTGAAGCAGTGGTTAAAGATTTGAAAAACCTAACTTTATTATCAAATAAGAACTTTGAAAAAGAAAATTATTTTCATGATAGAAGATACAACAAAATCATTGATGAAATATAAAAGAACAAAGACATAGTGGTTCGTGAATCTGACAAAGGGGGAAATGTGGTCCTTTGGCCATTATCAATGTACAACCTGGAGGCAAAATCACAACTTAGTGATAGAAGCTGCTATATGAAGGTCCCGCTTAGCAACCTGATGGAAAAAAAGAACAGATTGCACAAGGAACTGGCGTGCTGGAGAGGACTAGGCTTATTATCACAAGCAGACTATTTCTATTTAAAGATAGACAAACCTGTGACACCAGTCCTATACTTGATCCCCAAAGTCCACAAAAACAAAGAAAAGCCACCAGGTAGACGATCATTTCCGTGATTGGAAGACTATTTGAAACAACCTCAACGTATCTAGACCACTTTTTGCAGGAATTTGTCACAAAACTCCCAGCCTATATACAAGACACTCGTGATTTTTTTAGCAAAATTGAAGCATTGACATGGAAAGACACTTACTTGCTGATTACGCTTGACGTGACCTCATTGTACACAAGTATTGAACATGAGGCGGGACTAAATGCCATGCGTTATTTTTTGGACACCCGACACATCTCATATTATCAGCATTCTAGAATGCTGATTGAGATGGGTAGAATGTGCTTAGAAAATAACTTTTTCTTATTTGGAAATGAAACATATAAAAAGATTCGTGGGGAAGCGATGTGCACCTGCTTCACCCCCTGCTATGCTAATTTAAATATGGGCTGGTGGGAGGAGCAGCTGCTCAAAATCAATCATTTGAAGGAATGTAATGAGAAAGTGGTTATGTGGAAAAGGTTTATAGATAACCTCTTTGTTGTCTGGTAAGTGTCAGTGGAGTCTGCAAAAGACTTTCTGATGCAATTGAACAACATCACATTTAATCTAAGATTTACAGACACAATCGACAGGACGTCAGTCATTGCTATTGGATCTTTCAGCAGCTCACCACTTGCTGTGCACAGCTCAGACACAAAGCCTGACTCCCTCCCTGACAAAGCTGCTAAGACTGAGCCCGGCCTTTCTCCTTTCCCATATGTTTTGGCAACTGCGTATTTCCCAATGTGTTTAACCTCGCTGTCAGCGGTTTTGTGGTATTCCTCCAATTTATTTTTCAATTCTTCTGCTGCCAGGGCATCCCCAGCCACCAATGTCTCCCGCTCTAGGACAACCAAGAATTTCTCAAGGCTAGCCAATCTCCGTCTAAGAGTACGGAGGACCCCAGAGTGCTTGGACATGGCTATCCCGTATATAGACATTAAAAGCCTCTCATACTGTGGAAAACTGGTGAACAGAACCAACATTCATTTCGAAGAAACTTTCTATGGCCCCAGCCATCTCGGACTTTAAGACACTGTCTAGTAACGAGTATGGCGGGAACCGCCTTGTAAAGGGAGCAGGCCTCTTCTGTGAACTCTCAATGTCTAGCATATTTGGAGAATTATCAGAATAAGAGCGGGGGTGAGTCGAGTAAGCACAAATCGGAGGATACAGAGATCTAGAGACAAACCAATAGTCGATTCTGGTATGGAGCTCATGCGGGGCTAAATAGTGGGTGAACCATCTGTCACAGACGGTGAGCGCGTCCGCCAGACATCCAGCATGTTCAACTGAATTGCCACATCAGTGATGGCTCTGGCCACAGCCGAATGGTGCCGAGCAGGGCCCAAAGAGTGGTCCGATGCCAGGTCTAATAGGCAGTTAAGATCCCCACCCCATATTTGCAGTAAAGAGGACTCCCCTCTCAGACGTCCAAACAAGTTATGGTAAAACTGTGGATTATCGTAGTTAGGTCCATAAATATTAACTATAAGCAGGTGTACTCCCTGCCCTCGGTATCTAGAGATGACAAACCTGCCCCCTAGGTCTGCCTCGCGAGCCTCCAGCTTTATCCCTGATCTAGGGTTGACCCAAGTGAGCACCCCCCTGGCATGTGTAGTGAACCCCACTGCATGAAGGGGACCATGTAAATACCTAAGCATAAGCATTTTACTATCTGTGGGCAAATGGGTCTCCTACAATAAGGCAATATCAATCTTGTGCCTAGTAAGGTAAGCAATCACCTTTTGCATCTTTCTAAAATCATTCAGGCCCCTGACGTTCCATGTTAGGAAGCGTACTCTATTGCTCTGGCCCTGCACCTTTCCAAGCTGAATTAACTAGATCTGCGCTGTCTATAGCATCCATGCATCTCCACCTCTCTCTCAGATAACGGTGCATTGCTCGAGAATTATGGAAGTACCATATACACGTTGTCATCACAAAAAAAAAACAATGTGCCCTCTCCACCCACGCTATCCAGTCCCTAATTTGGCATAGATGAAAATTCGCCCTCCCCTTATACTTGAGAATGCTTCAATCAGGATTACAGCATCAATCAACAAACATTCCGGGCATATCGCCATACAGTGGGTAACATGCTTGTTGGACGGGAAAAATACTTCCAATCGACATTATGCTTAAGTTAGCATTTACAGCACCATTTTGCATTTAGCTGCCATTTTGTGTGATGATCGAAACTAACTTATGTCTCATTTTGTCTGCCTCAGCAGAATGCAGCTTCCATATTTTTTTTATTTCTCCAAGGCTGAGCTTTGTTGTCTCATTGAATACATGTATGTGCCTTCACATACCTTCCTTGTTAGATAGGCCTGTTCTCATGCTCACAGTGGCGGGTACGGACAAAGTAACCTTGAGGCTGAGATAACATGTACCCGTTCCCAGGAGTGTAGCTCATCTTTTGTGTCTCCTTTGTTAACCTGCTCCAACTGAAAATTTCCAGTTTTGGGCAGGTCATGCTGGGCATTGAAAATAACATCTGATGTAATGTTGGTGACGGTCGGTCCCCTCGGTAGCATCTTAGGAGGCTAGTCAGACTGGACTCTGCTCGAGCACAATACTAATAAATAACTTGGTTTGTATTCTCTACTGTCTGACCGACTCTTCATTTTTATGAAAGGCTGAGAGGTGGTCACAAGTGACCCGGGTGACCCTAACTGGGTCACTTCCTTCATTTGGCGCCTGAACAGGGACCCCATCAGGTGAGTGACCCTTCTTTATCGGCGGACGGGTGAGGAGGACGGGGCCACGTCGGGTCGGATGGGCAGATCGGGGAACCCTGCATGATAAAGCCTAGTACTCACAGCTGCCCCACATGTCTGATTGGGCGGTGCCTCGCCCAGTGGTCATCCCGGCTGGGGTCCTGAAAGGCGAAATCCTTGGATCTGACCATTTGGTCCAAAGAGTCGGCAGTGGAGAATAAATTAGTTTGACCTTTGTGCTCCAGGTGAGTTTGCTTTTGTTCTTTGTAATTGTGGTGCCACATTGGTTTGAGTTGGATACGGTCTGCGGATCGTTTTAGGATAAGTGCATGATTTTGTTTGGGCTCTTTTTGAACATGGTACCATTTGAGAATTGTATTTGACGATGTCTGTGGCCCAATTTTGGTGAAGTTATTTGTAACTGCTTGTTTGGTTTACATAGTGAACGTGCGTCTGTGGGAAAGAATGCCTTGTCTGAGCAAGTTGTGTTGTGTGGGATGTCGTTGTTGTTCTACTGATGTTCGATTGGAAGAGAGTCAGCCTGCGCCTCCAGAAGGCATGCCGAATTTCAAAATGTATATAAAGCATGGCATTGGCCCTCGTATGTTCAGTACATTATGGCACAAATATACGAGGAAAAATGCCGAGTTGCTGTGGCCATTGACCGGCTCCTTTGATTAACAAAATTGAATTTCTTTCAGGACAAGTTATCGACAAAAAGAACTAGGCAGTCGATATTTGATTCACTCCAAACCTGGCAGAAAGAGGCTAAAACTAGGCAGATGAAGGCAGAAAAAGAGGCTTGGAAAAGAAGGACGCAGATGGTAACTCAGAAAGCTGTAGCGTATGATAGGCAGAAAATAGAGAAAGGGATAGAGTGTGCAGATAGGAAGTTTCGATTACAATGTGATAAGGCTTATGTTTCTAGGGAGGAAGATGACCCATTCATGGAGGAACTATTGGAGACCCGACCTCCACCTCCATATGCCCCGCAGAGAATACATCCTGCTATCCTACAGCCCCAGCCATCTGCTCCTCCTATCTCTGCGGCTCCTGCTTCTTCTGCTAGCGACCAGGCTGCTTCGGTCATTGCTTCTCCAATTTCTCTTTCAGCTTATCTCACTGCGGCAACTACGACTGCCAGTCTTCCTGCTACACCTGCAACTTCAGCATCTCTTTCCCCAGCTCTTGCACCTACTTCACAACCTCTGATTACTTTAGTATTGGGTGCTTCCATTGCTACTGCCTCCCCGCTCTCCCATACCCCAACATCCTTGAGTATTGGAACGCCAGTGCATGGATTTGAAAGTGAGGACTTGGCAGCTGCTAAGGAACGATTGGGACGGGTATTGATACGGTCGGATGTAGGAGAGGAGGGTAAGAAAATGGCAGCTAATCAATCCGCCCAGTGGGCTCGCAACCCCATTTATAGCTTAGAGGATGTGTGGAGTGTGTTAAAGGACTACGAGCCATTTGTGCAGCAACATGCCCTCAAACATATGTCGGCTACCCTGATTGGGTTATGGGAGCAATGTTTTGGTGGAGTGGCTCCTCAGGTCATTTATGATATTAGGGACCATGTATATGCAGCTGATATGGCACCTGATCAGGTTTTTGGTAATGTTGCAGTGTTACTCGGTTCTCGAGGTAGGTTGATTCAGAAAAGTCCAAAGGCGATATTCCAGTTCCCGATGAGGGATGTCCACCCTTGTCTCTTGTGACTGTGGAGGTACACGGATCGGCGGACACACTACAACTTTTTGGTTGCAACGTATTACGGTTGCGTCTTGTGGGTCGCGATAAAGGGAACGTGTAAAGAGGAGACTGTCAGTAAATTCATTGTGCATAAGGTGACTGATTGCACATAGCAGGATCGCAAATGAAGGTCCACTGACTAGTCGCATTTCATTTATAATGTCGACAATTGGATTTTAACGAAAACGTGTTACCAATACTTAGGAGCACGGCGCTGACCCATCTTTGTGCTACGCTGGGTATACTATTATCTGGACTGGGTTCTCTTAAATATTTCGTCAAGCAAGAACAGGCACTAGCGGTTTCCAATTCTGGCTTGTAGACTTCGACTTGATTGCCTTGAAAAAGTCTTAGCAAAAGACGAAACATGTGTCGGCTGTTGTGTACTGGGAATGTTTTATTAAAAAAAGAACTTTTTCTACAACATGAATAAAGACTGCTGAACTGCATGAACAATGACCTTTCTGGATCTTTGCTTCAGATCAATATTGTTGTGTCTTGTCCACTCTTAGAATAGAGATTTATACCAAATGTTCCCACCAATCTGATCTCAACTGTTTATAGATCAATAATAGACTTAATGGTGTGCTGCCAGAGCCTCAGTTTGTTTATAAGGAGGTGTGGAGTGTGTTAAAGGACTACGAGCCGTTTGTGCAGCAACATGCCCTCAAACATATGTCGGCTACCCTGAGTGGGTTATGGGAGCAATGTTTTGGTGGAGTGGCTCCTCGGGTTATTTATGATATTAGGGACCATGTATATGCAGCTGATATGGCACCTGATCAGGTTTTTTGGTAATGTTGCAGTGTTACTCGGTTATCGAGGTAGGTTGATTCAGAAAAGTCCAAAGGCGATACTCCAGTTCCTGATGAGGGATGTCCACCCTTTGTATCACCCCAAAATACTGGAGATAAGAAAAGCGCAAGACGTTGTACGGCAGCGAGTGGAAGGCCGTTTTCAGGAACAATGGATTTATACCCTGTGGAAGAGAAGCAAGGTTCTGTCCCTTAAGAGTCAGTTACCCGATCCTAGAAAAAATCCTACTGCATACTATAAAGAATTGACAGAGGCCGCATCGTTGACAGTGATGACGTTGGCAGACATTGAGATGTTTTTTGGTTTGTTGGTACCAGTTGATACTTGGAGGCAGGTGCATACACAGGACCATGTTGCGGAATTGGGTGGCACTTGGGATGATATCAGAGCATAGGATAAGGAGAGGAAGCCTGCTGAGAAGCCTAAGGCTGAGATACTAGTTTTGCCAGGTCGAATCATTACCTACATGCACTCTCATATTTCACCTAGAAGAGTATATTGGGACAAGTTAACTGCATGTCGTCAGAAGAAAGATGAAAGTGTATCTGATGTTTTTACTCGGTTTGAAGGTGTGTTCTTGGATTTCAGTGGACAGGATTTGTCAATGGAAGGAGGTGTCTGATTTTTCGATAACAGATTTGTTACGGACCTGCTTCCCGAGATCGCAACTCGGTTAAAAGCTTTGGAGAGCACCTGGACTACCTACTCCCCATCAGTGATATTGAGTATGGCACAGTATTATGAGCATAGAGAGCATAGAGCATAGAGAGAACAATGAGAAGGACAAAGGTGTTGATGCAGCAGGCATCTAGAGGGGGAACGGAAGAGGACTCAGCACTGGTCTGGCCCGACAGCTGCCCCTCACTAGCAGAAATGCTGTGCCTGTGGGGCCGAATCAGTGTGCATATTGTAAGGAGGAGGGACACTGGCGCAGCGAGTGCCCGGCATTGTTGCCGAAAGTTGCTGCCCCTAGAGGACTGGGTTCTCGTGGACGGGGTTGTGGAGCAGGTAGACATGACTGGGGTCAGGAAGATGAGGCATCGCAGGGTCGCTCTGATCGGAACTATTTTGATGACCCACGAGGGAGACAGTATTATCATGATGACTGTGATTTGGACGAAGTGATGGGGTTGTCTCACGGTTAGGACAGCCAGGGACAGGGTGAGGGACCAGTTCAGATACCTATAGATCAGCGCAGACCTTATGTTACTGCTGATTTGCAGGGTTCAGCTAAGCAATTGTTGGTGGATACAGCACAATGAACACCTCTGTTTCTCATTCACTGTCTGGCCATAATAATGTTTCAGTAGGCTTTTCTGGTGTGCCGGTTGTGAGCCCCATATCCAAACCCCTTGCCCTGACCGTTGGTCCTTTTACTGTTGATTTGCCATTTTTGCTGACGTCCAATTGCTGCGAGAATTTGATGGGATTGGATTTATAGAAGAAGTTGCATGCTACAATTTATTTTCCCCCGGCAGGTGTCTATATGACAATGGGTCCTAATGTGGTTATTACCAAGCAATGTTTGTCCAAGGATGCGCCCCTCCCTGCTGAATTTAAAGATGTGCCACCCACGTTGTGAGCTACAGGTTATACAGATGTGGGGCTGTTGCAGATACCTTCAGTTTCTATTAAGATCAAAGACTATGCTGTTTTGCCTTGTATTCCTCAGTACAAAATACCGCAAGCAGGAGAGTGAGCTCTATTGCAGATTATACAGGACTTGATTAAGTCAGGGGTTGTTGAAGAGACGACTACGAGCATGTGTAATAGCTCTATCCTTCCCATTCTTAAGAGGGCACTCCCAGGTTCTTCAGATGACCATTCTGATGTCTATCGTTTTGTGATTGATTTGCACAAGGTTAATAAGATTGTGGTCCCTCAGTTCCAAGTGGTACCCGACATCACTGCATTTCTGACAATGATTCTTTCATCTGCCAAATTCTTTTCTGTTATCAATTTGAAAAATGCATTCTTTAGCAATCCGATTCATCTAGATAGCAGACATCTATTTTGATTTGCACTAGCCGGCAGAAGTTTTAGATTATGTCGGGCTCCTCAGGGCTATACTGAAAGTCCTAGCATATATAGTAAAGCTTTAAAAGGCCAATTGGATTCCCTTACACTCCCCACAGGTAATGCATTACTGCAGTATGTGGACGATCTCTTGATTGCTTCTGACACTGAAGAAGGTTGCAAAGATGCAACGGTTAAATTATTGCTACATTTGACCCTTCACAGACATAAAGTGTCCCTTTCAAAATTACAATATTGTCGACAGGAGGTCACCTACCTACGCCACCTACTGTCAAAGGAGGGAAGGAGACTAACACCTGAACGTATTAGTGGTATTGTTAAAATGCCCATCCCTAAGACTCAGAGGGATGTGCGAGCTTTCATTGGCATTACTTCGTACTGTCGGAATTGGATTCCTAACTTTTCCTCACTAACAAAGCTGCTGCTGCAGCTAACCACTAAAGATGTGCATGGACCCTTGCCCTGGACGCTTGAATGTCAACAAGCTTTTGAGCAATTAAAAATTGTGCTTTGCTCTGCGCCTGTGCTTGGTACGCCAGACTATGCTAAGCCTTTCGTGATGTATGTACACGAGACGGCTGGTTGTTCGCGCTTTCTGTCTTAACACAAGCCTTTGGAGGTAAGCAGAGGCCGTGTGCTTATTTTTCTGCTTTGCTTGGCAACGTCGCAAGAGCCTTTCCAAGCTGTTTTAGAGTGGTCTCGGCCATGGCCATCTCTATCCGACAATTGGCAGGGCTCATATTTGATATCGATCTCACAGTCATGGTACCTCATGCTGTGGATAAACTTTTGAACAAGACGAAGACACAGCACCTCACCAGTGCATGTCTGACTGGTTATGAGCTGACTCTCTTTGCACCACACCTCACAATCAAAATATGTGCCACCCTGAACCTAGCCACGTTACTACCCTTTCCTTCTGAAAGTGAGGAAATAGACATACATGGTTGCATTTTTCGGACAGAGAAAGAGACGAAGGCACGGGTAGACCTGACTGATGTTCCCCGATCTGATCCCCAAGGGGAGCTATTTGTCGATGACTCTTGTTTCAAATTACCAGATGGCACAACAACTGCGGCATACGCGATCACTACCTTACACACAGTAGTCGAGACATCACGAGTTCCCTATCAGTCAGCCAAAGCTGCAGAGTTAGTTGCCCTTCTTCGAGCTTGTGAGCTAAGTGAGGGACTGACTATCAATATTTATACTGACAGCCAGTACGCCTGCGGAGTTGGCCACAATTTTGGGCGGCTCTGGGCAGAGAGGGGATTCCTGACTTCACACGGGTTGAAGATCCAGAATGGTTCATTGATAGATAGGCTTTTGTCATCTCTGACACTCCCCTAGAAGTTAGCGATAGTGAAGTGCAGCGCCCACAAGGCAATTACTGATGATGTGGGAAGGAGAAATGCATTTGCAGATCAAACAGCTAATGAGACGGCTTGAACGAAGATGAAAAAGATGTTTGTGGCAAGTCCTGCTAGATGGGTAACCGAAGTTACTATTTTTGAGGATACACTGGATAGTGTGAAAGAGATACAGAGTGAGGCACCAATCGAGGAGTTAACAATATGGCAGGAAAGCACAGCACATTTAGACGAGGATGGGGGTTAGATGTATAAGTCAGGAAAGCAAAGGAGGATGCTGCCGGAAGTCTATGTCCTCCCTGTAGTCACTATGGCGCACGGGCCAGCTCACATTAGCGTCAAGGGCATATGCAAAATACTAGACCCCGTGTGGCAGAACGACAACATTCCCAAGACAGCTGCTCACTTGGTAAAATATTGTATGGTATGCATGATGTATAATCCTGGAAAAGACACTCCTACACCCCCTGGTAATTTTACACCTCCTTCCTTTCCTTCTGAAGTCCTTCAGATAGACTACATTGAGATGGAACGGTCCAACAATTTGAAATATGTGTAAGTGGTTGTTTACGCATTCAGTAAATGGAACACAGCCTTAGCGACGGTGAAAGCCCTCCCAAAGGAGTTTTCCCCTCACATCGGTTTACTCCGTCGTTTGATCTGGAGTGACAACGACAGTCACTTCAATTCAAAGGTCATCCAGCTGGTGTGTGATGGCCTACACATCAGGCAGAAGTTCCATGCTGCACACCACCCCCAGTCAGCAGGTTTGGTTGAGAAGTACAATGGTACTCTCAAACTGAAAATGGCAAAAATTCGGGAAAGCACAGGATTGAAATGGCCAGATGATTTACCGTTAGCTCTTTTGTCAAATAGAGCTACAGCTCACACTAGGACAGGATTGTCACCGTATGAGGTCGTGTTTGGCTGCCCAGCAAATGTTTGGGGCGTCCTGCAACCAAAATGTTTTTCTGACATTGAGTATCCTCTGTTGACAAAAAATGTGCGTTCTTTCATCAACCGATCCAGAAAACCTTGTCACTGCAAATAGAGGGGCCCGGGCCTGATATCTGACCTGGTGATTTTATCCTTGTGCGGCATTTCCAGAGGAAAGGAAGTTTGAAGCCCCGCTGGAAGGGGCCACTGCAGGTACTCCTCGCCATCAGAAGTGCTGTGAAGGTGACCGGTCGGAAGAACTGGATCCACACCAATCACTGTTGCAAGGTACCCTTGCCTCTCCCCTATGATCGGTGGGTGATCAATGGCATTGGTGACCACGAGACGGAATAGGTGCCACGCTTCATCCCTTTTTCTGATGCCCGACTGACGTGGGCGCAAACAGAGGATGAGAATGACGCAGTGTTAAACGAAGCAGTGCCCCCGGAAATACAGGCCATTCAGGATTCTCCTTCAACTGACCCACAAGTCTTTGAGCCCCAGTCCCTTGGCCCCTCTGAATTTGAGCCCCTGTTTACTGATCACTCTGTGCCAGGAGTGGCTAGGTACAATCTGTGCCCCCAACGCAGTGGCATTGCAACAAAGGAGAAGTCATATTAGTTGGGATGGACTGCAAGAATGAAGAATAGGGTGCATGTACCCTGTCTGTGGTACCAATGATAGTTTAGGGAAAGGGAGATTGGTGCATTGTCCGAGACACTGGTCAGGATAAGCTGAGGGTGCCTTCCCGGAAGGAAGGTGCCCTATCCTGAATAACGTGGGATTTTCAAAGGGCCGCATACGCGCTGCCCCACCGAAGTGTCAATAGCACCACCGTGGATGAACAATAGGAGTCTGCCAGCGAGTCTCTGACGGACGCTGGGAATATTTGCCCATTCACTTGTTGCACTAGTAGTCTGCCAGCGAGGCTTTTAACGGACGCTGAGAAAATGTTGCCCATCCTCTTGTTTTCTTGCCACCAACCCCATTGCATTGTATTACTTCCCCTCTAATAACAATGTATCCTTTAGGTCGCCTGATTGTTGAGGAGGAACAGCCTTTTGCAGCACCACGTTCAGAGAAGGATGGGATTGGTTGGTCCAGTTGGACAAAAAGGGGAAAAATAGTTTTTATAGTGATTGCCCTGATTTCCCTAATAGCAAAACTAGGAATAATGTGGTTTCTGGAAGAAAAATACCCTGTGCACTCTTTGATTGGAACAACACCTGTCCCCCCTGAACACATGTTTGTCACCCTGGCTCCTCACAAAGGTGAACACTTGACGACATATGTAGATTAAGGGTGTGCGTAGTTCGCGAAGTAGCACTTCGCGAAGCTACGCAAAGTGAAGTTCGCACTACGCGAGCTACGCGTAGCACTTCGCGAACTGCGTAGTAACATGTTCGCACTGTGCAAGATGTTGTTTTCAATGATTGCACAGTGCGGACATGCAACCGGCACTGTGCAATCATTGAAAATGGCATCTTGCACAGTGCGAGCTGTAGTTTTCTGTTGCTCGAGTAGATTTTTACTTGAGCAGCAGCTTTCTCAACTCAAACTGGTAGTTTCTCATCGCGAGCGGTCGCGAGCATACGCGACCCCTCGCAATGAGAAACCTAACCTCCTCACGTTGGGAATCTCGCCGGGAGGTTTATTTTCCATGCTCGCGATCGCCAATTTGATGTTGCTGATCGCGAACAAGGAAAAAGTCTCGCCGGGATGTCATTTTGCTTGCTCGCAGTCGCCAACTTGACGTTGAGGACCGCGAGGAAGCAAAAAATGACCGCAGCACTACGCTACGCGTGTTCGCACTGTGCTACGTGCAGTTTGCGTAGTGCAAAGTAGCGTGAACTTCGCAAACTACGTGAGCATAGCGTAGTGCTTCGCCCAGGCTTAATGTAGATAACGTGTTCCTCCAAGTGTTGCATCAGGCCCACGGTACGTCTAATGTCACAAATTGATGGATTTGCGGGATACTCCCTTCTGAAAGGCACAAAAATGACGTGTTACTGTCCATGCCTTTTTCTTACCTTGGGAGCTGTGAAGCATGATTCCAGCTCTTTACTATGGTATACACTCATTATCATTATGATACTATGAATATGACATTAGCTAACTATGAAACTGTTTTAGAGTATGCCGTGTACATCAAGGGTTTACCCCAGATGAACAAGGGACATCGTATATATTGTACCGACAGCTTGCATGAATGTGTACGACAGAAAACAACATGTGACATGGCTTCTAAATGAAATGTCGGATTTCAGGGGTTTTAGTGTCACTGAATATTTCATGTCCTTTCAAATACGTACTATTACTCATGATGTGGTAATGCCAGTGCCTGCGGTTAATGCGACAGCGAGTTGATGTGTTAAAGGGAAAGGAAAGGTCCGGGTGGGGGTGAGTAATTGCAATTACACATATGTACTGATCACTGTCAATAGCCCATCTCTGCTCCCCCCTCATAATGTTTACTTTGTTTGTGGGTCCCAGGCCTATGTTTGGCTTTCTTGGGATGGTCTGGAATATGTAATCTCTCCTTTCTCTTCCCCTCAGTGTACATAGCACCATCCAATTATCCCAGGGATCACCAACTAAAACGCAGGAGTGTTCATCTGCCTCGTGTTAGACATATTATTGACACCACAGACATAGATCAGACAGACACCACATTGCAGCAGTTCACTGATGCTATGAAAGGTATTTCCCCCTTTTCGGGCCCCATTTCCAATAGTCTCAATATTCGTAGACTCTCCAGGGTGGTGGAAGGGGTAATAAATACAACTGTTGGTATTCTGACTAATATTACAGCTGAGCTCCAGGCTACGAGACTCGTTGCCCTTCAAAACCGGATGGTGTTAGATGTCATCCTTGCTGATACGGGTGGGGCCTGCCGCGTCGTTGGCAGTAGCTGCTGTGTATACATACCGAAGTTTCACAGGCTTGCCTCCGACATACACCAAGAGAATGGTGCATGGTCTCTCACTGGGTGGTTTTTCGGGCCTATTCACGTCCTGGGGTTGGAAGATTCTGATCTTCCTGGTCGCCATCATTTTAACATGTTGTCTGTGCATACAATGCCTTCCTGCCTGTTGTGCCTGCTATGTACAAATATTGACGCCTCACCCCAAACCCGTAGGACATGACTCTAACAAGAAGGCCATGATGATGTAGGATATCCATGACCTGGGGTGGATGTAACCAGCTCACCACTTAGAATCCCACAATGTCAGACATAAGACATAGCCATCTGAACACTGTTTATACATCCATCAAGCAACAGTTAACTGGACCCAAAAGAAGATGAGGTAGTCTCACCACCACCACCTCAGAGGCCTTGCCGCCAGGCCGGAGTGGGCCAATAGCAAGCAGCGGCAGATCTAAAGTCTCAATATCTGTCCCAATTCGTGCTGACCTCAGCCCCAAACAAGCATTAAGGTTATCCCGGCGTACTTCGGGCAGTAGGCATCCATGTATCACCTCCGGTGCACTTCAAACAACAGTCCCTATTCAACATACCTGTTCAAAGAAATGTAAGAAAACCAAAGTGCACCCCTGTTAGTCTTTCTCCTCCAGGCTGCCGTCAATCGCCCTGGCCAACTCCACAGTCTCTCTTCTCCGCTCGTCAGTCTTGATGTACTCCTTGAGGACTTTCTGCAGTGATTTGGGATCAGTAAAGATCTTTGATTTGCTATCCATGATGACCCTCAATCTGGCTGGGTACAACATTGCATACTCCAAGCTGTGCTCCCGTAGGCGACCCTTCAAGGGAGCAAACTGTCGCCTCGCCTCTTGCACCCTTATGGTGAAGTCAGGGAAAAGTGAGATTAAGGAATCCTCAAACTGTAGATCACGTCTCTCTCTAGCTTGCGTCAATGCAGCATCCCTGTCCCTGTAGTTCAACAATTTGGCAATTACAGGATGCGGGGGAGCACAAGGCAGGGGCCTGGGAACAAGGGAGCACTGGGCACGATCAACGACAAACATGTCAGAAAATGTGTCACGGCCCAGGAGTGTTACCAATAGCTGCTCAACAAACACTTCCATATTGCCCATAGCTGTAGATTCAGGAAGGCCCGTGATACAGATATTACATCTCCTCTATCTAGCCTCCAAATCTTCTGCCTTGTCCTGCAGGGCACTAAGAAGCTTCCCCATCTGTTTCTGGGCATTACCTGTTTCCATCTGAGCTTCTTCAACTTCGGACACCCGCCTCTCTGCAATGTCTAGGCGCTCGGCCTGCTTATCCAGCTGCTCAGACATGCGGTCTATCCAGTAGCCCAGAGAGTCAATCTTGCCATCTATGGTAGTCAAGCTTTTCTGCATTGCTGTCAAAATTTGGCGAATATCACCTTCAGACTCCTCAGAGGTATCATTCTGCCCTTTGGGAGACTTATCAGCACCTATCTCTTTCTGTCTCGACTTGCGCTGCTCAAACTGCAGCTTGGGCTGTGATTTTTCTACCTTGCTCATGGTCTTTATAAGTCCAGTTCCCACCGTAGCTGTCACATGAGACCCAGTCGCGAAACTCCCAGCCCACGTTAGCAAGGGGCCTCAAATCGATCCTCACGTCACACAGCTCAACCCTCATGGCCAGGTGGGGATCCCCTGCTTAGTAGAAGTCTGCAGGGTTAGCACAGCAGGAATTCCAACAGAAAAATACAACAGGGGGAGTTGGCAACCCCTAGGTCGCTAGTAGGTCACAGCAACTTATAGCGGAACAAATAATGGGCATGGGAGTCCCCCAGTCTATAGTCTGGTATCAGGCTGTTGAGTAACAATTCCCTCCGTGCAGCTGTACCATTTAAATGTGCCCTTGTCTGCCGGACAACAAGTAATGTCCACACTCACCAGTCCCCAGCTGTCACATACCGCCTCACCTCGCAATCAGCTGCCAAACTGGGATGGGAGCGATGCTACAGGGCCCGGTCGATATCTCCTCAATGGCCGTGGGAGGGGCGGCTGGACTCCTGCCGCCGGCAGCTAAATGTCAGCTCCAAGGCTGCCAGCGGCAGCGCGCTCGATCAGGGTCAGGCCGCACCACACCCTCCGGTCGGTTTTCCTGGATCTCGTCAAGCCACTGTTGATTGGGACCCA